>NC_047631.2:26612031-28058557 GCF_009650485.2 Drosophila albomicans
AGTTAAAACGCAGTTTGTTAACATATCTTACCAATTTACGAATTTACAATGCAAATCCACTTAGTAGACTTCAATCATTGCGTACGAAATTAAAAAATAAACACGAAATCCCCTCATCGAAAAAGCTACAATTAATGCAAATTTATTTACACACATCCAACGGAATCGCACTTTTACTTTTTACGGACAAAAACACATAAGTCAATTCCGCAGAAATGTTCAACATCAAAATTGAAGTGGCCAAAAGCAGCAAAAGCAAGCGACAAGGTGAAGTCTGTGTAGCGAAAACGAGCAGAAAACATTTTCACGGCCCTCAAAATGATGATATGAAATTATATATGGAGAGAGAGAAAGATGCGTGTGAAGGCAAAAGGTAAAGGTAAAAAAGCAAATGAAGCAAAGCAAAGTTGCGACTCCTTAACTATGACAAAATGGTACGTGAATGATAGCCAAATTATGCCACAAGCAAACGAACGTTCAAGTGGCAAGCGAACATATTATAAAAGTGAAAAAAAAACAACAAAAAAATCAAAAAAAAAATTATAAATATAAACAAAAAGAAATTATGAAATTTCACAGTGTTACAACAAATCAAGCCAGCAAACAACAAAAACAAAATAACAATAACAACGATTACAAGTCAACAGTTAAACGAGAAACAAGTTTCCGGCGATCAACGCCGACGATGTTGATGCCGCCGCCGCTGCTTCTGCTGCTCGTGTGACTCTTCTTTTTTATGCTTTTGAAGAAGTCCAACCAAATGATCTCAACGGCCTCAGCCTCAATCATTTGCCAGCCAGCGAAGCGTGAACATCGCCATCGACTTTGCTCTCAATACACTTTGTTAATTTATTAATTCGTTTTTTCATCGCTGACCAACATGTTGCTTCTGGTCTGCACGGTAAGTTTGTGTGTGCTGAGCCGCATTTCGTTAATTTGTCTTATCATTTAACTACCACACAATTAGTTAACGCTGCTAAGCTGCGGGCTGGCCCAACACGAGTATCATTATCCGCGCCCGCAGATCCCATTCCACCTGACACCGCAGCGACCTGTGCGCGAGCAACCGCCGCCGACGCGTTTCGTTGTGCAGACATTGGGGCCACATGGACGCACCTATGAGCTGCAGACGCATAAAGCGCCAGCGATTTATGTGGCACATCAAACGGTGCAAGTGCCACAGCAGCAACAACAGCAGCAATATCATCATCCACAGCAACAACATCAACAGTATCAACAGCAGCTGCCACAGCAGCTTCATGTGCAGCAACCGCTGCAACAATTGCATACGTCAGCCTTTAAGAATCCGCTGCTGGTCAACACCAACTACCAACAGACGTCCGCTAGCATAACCGCAGCACTGCCACCGCCACCGCCGCCGCCCGCAGGTCCTGCGCCATCCCTTGGCTACGCCTACAGCCAAAGTCAGGCACAGGGACAGGCTCAACAATCGGTCGGAGCTAACTACTATAATGCGCCGCAGGCTTTGACAGTTGCCACCGCAACTCAGGCACAGCCCGCGGCCCAGTATGGTCAGCCAGCTCAGGTGCAGTTGCAACAGGAACACGGACAGCAACCGCATTACAACAGCAATCCACAACCGTATGCCATTGTCACATTGCCAAACGGTCAACGGGTGCTGGATGCAGGTCACGGCTCTGGGCCGCCGCCAAGGGGCGACCATCACAGTGGCGGACAGCAGCCCCCACGCATTGGTGATTACAGCGCCCAATCGCAGAGTGCCACACTGGACACATACGACTACAAGCAATCGGTGGCAGGCGATGCACGCAGCTATCAACGCTTTGTGACCCAATGTCAGGCGAACGGACAGTGCCAGCAGTTGACTCTCAGTCCCGGACAGATTGATGGCGGCCATCAGCAGCTGTTGCAGGCGGCCCGTTCGCAAACGCTGCCCGCAGCAACTGGTTGCAAGAAGAGTCACAATGTGCCACCAGGTGCCGAGCACAATGCCCAGGGACAACTGCGACCACGTGGCAGACGCACCTACACTCATGTGCAAGAGCAGCTGGTCAAATATCCCTACAATTAACGTAATAGTTCAAGCTACTATATATAGTTCACTCATTTCGAATTTATTAGTACCTGTTTTTTATATGTAGTTCCCTCCCCGATATAGTATGAAATACATTTGTAAGATTTCCCCCGCTTTTGGGCATCAACGCAATAACCTGATTTGAAATTCTCTTGGGCTCGAATGCCTTTCGGGTTGATTTATGTTTGTAATTTGTCATTTCACCATTTGATGAATAAATCATTTAATGTTGCGCAAGTTGTTCAAGACTATCAGATGCCCTTTGAATAGTTATCAAACTGTTCACTTGATTTACACCCACTTCAAGACAGGTTTATTTTTTGCATGCCCAAAAGTATGCAACACTTTTTTTGGCTCGCTCGCAACATTTCCTAGCAACATTGTTGCTTAGCTCTTTAAACACATTTTTGATGGGGCAGCATAAATTAACATATTGCTCAACTTGTTATAGCTCAAGTGTCGACAGCTACGAGCAATAAAGCAACGCATATTTCTGTGGGAGTTGATTAGCCAGCGTTTGAAAAAGACTTAAGAAGCTCTTAAACCAGCTTGTTGTTGTTCAGTGCGTCGCGGGTATTCTAACACGTTTGATTATACTTTCTATTCGCATAACAAAATTCCCCACTTAATTGGGAAATACTTCAAAAATCAGTTCACAACAAAACCAGCTTGCCATCTTTTTGGCTTAGTCATTTTTGTTTAGAATCCAAGTGTCAAGTGATGCCGCGAAATAGCTTCATACTATTATTTTTGTTACCAAACTGCAAAGAAACACGTTCTAAGCCATGACGTCAAATGTGTAAAATGCCAAGACAACAGCTGTTGTTGTTGTTGTTTTCAGTCTGATAACTCAGGTTGTTCAGGGCCAAAACTCACGCTACAAAGGTGTCAACGTACAAGGGGCATGATTATGATGCAGCTTCCGTTGCTGTTTGCTGCACTGGACAGGTGGCTGGCTTCCTCTCTTCGAGTTTGCGGAAGTGTCAAGTGAGCAACAGCAACAGCAGCCAAACAACTCATCGAACTCATCGACAAACAGTGTAAGGAATTTTTCGCCGTAATGATCCATCAGACAGGTTAGCAGACATCTCTCACCCCGACTAAGAAATTCCAATCTCTAATTTTGTTTCGTTGCTTTCGTTTGTTGACTGCTCGGATAGAATCTTGTTGTTAATTAAATTCTGTGACCGGCTCACTAAATGCGCAATTAAACAAATTAGCTAAATAATACAAGCAGCACACAAAAAAAAACTCGATCCAGACAGATGCGAAGAGAGATGGAGAAAAGTCGCAATGGGAGTCGCAAAAAGCTTTCAGCTTAATTTGTCAAATTGCCATTTAGGCAAAAACCCAAAAAAACAAAGTAAGGAACGAGAATGCATTTTACAATAAATAAATAATTTATTTCATTACTTAACACAACAAATAATAAACACAGACGAGTAAAGTCAACAACAACAATTCCCAGCTCATAGTTGCTATCAATTATCAGTTTTTGTTCAGAAATCGTGATTGTACTTTTTGCTGTCGCCGGGATTCACACCATAGAGATCATAATCAAACTGATCCCATTCCGGATACTCGGCACCTCGCGGTTTTGTGCTGCCCTTCTTCAAATTCTTGAGCGCTCGTTTCTCCACAGCAACATCGATGGTTGGCAAATGTTGTCGCACTCGCTGCTCCTCGGCATTGATGGGTTGAGGATTACGAACTGGAGTGCTCGAAAGGAACTGCGATTCATCCATGCCCAGATCATTGTTGCCCGTCTCCGCATCGTAGAAGTTGGCAAAGTTCTGCAGTTGCATCGATTCAGCTGGATGATTGTCGTAGTAATCGGGCAAGATCATATTGTAGTTGCCTGTCAGTTGCATTGGCTGTTGTGGACTGCCTGTGTAGGCCAAATATGTTTCACTGCCTGAAGCCTTCAGGTCGAATGGCCGCTTTAGCGAGTTTGAACTGTAGCGCGGCGCAGCTTCACTGTGACTCAGCAATAAACCAAAGCAGCAGCTCAACAGCAACTATGGAAGAAAGTTGAATTTTAGTAAAAGTAAGAAACTTTTTACAAACTGTATTTCTTACCATTTGTGTAAAATTCTTAGCAGCCATTTTTATATTTCACTTGAGTTAATACTGTGTGCGTGTGTTTGTGTGTGTGTGTGTGTGGAGGGAATATTCCTTTTGGGGATGCTGCTCTGCAATACGTTTAATACGAGCTCTTAAACACTTCTAATGTTCTGAACGTTGTGTGTTCTTATATTTAAGGCGAGCATCGAGTCAAAATACAAATAAAAACAATAAAAGCGAAAGAAAGACAAAACGAAAAAAATACGTTTGCAAAATCCGGTTTCCAATCTCCAATTTCCAACTGTGCGTTGACGCTGCTGCTTCTCTGCTTGGCTCAGCTTGCTGCCTGTTGTTGCCTGTGCCTGACAAGCGGAGTGACTGACACACGCAGCAAACGTCAGTGCAGGTCAGTCAAATGAAGAGGAATCCCTTGCAAGTCGCATGTCAAGTTCAATTGCGTTAAAGTTCAAAATCAAAAGAAATGCAAATGCAAATGACGAAATTTTGTTTAATTGCCGCTGTGGACTATGTGGCACACATTTTGTCTGAATGATTCATTTCAATTTTGAATGCATTTTGATTCGCTTTTGTTTTGTTTTGTTTTTATCCCCGCCTGTCTACTGGCTCGTTTATTGCAATTACTTTAATCCCTGAATATATATTAAATATTAATTACACGCGCCTTGTACCACTGAACTTTTGCATCGATTTGAATGACCATATATAATATGGTACATACATACATATATATTACACACTTATACACCACCCACAACACACACACACACACACATGCTCATTACAAATTTGTCACATCAATCAAAAGGTTTTATTACTTGACATTTTCATATTTGTCAGTTAATTGGGGATTTTTGCTGATTTCCCTGCTGGACAAAAACAGTGAAACACACACACACACACACACTCACACATTTTGATCCGCAAGCAAAACGGCAATTAAAGGGTGTCATTAAGCCGTATTCGCATACGCTTTCAGCCTAGTTCTTAAATTGCCAGACAAAAGCCTATAAAATTCACTGCGATTTCAATTAATTAACCTATTGAAGTGGCCATGAAAGAGGAAACTGATTTACTCTTGAGTTTATTTTTAAACACACAAGAGAAAGGTTCTACGAGTAATGAATGATCGTTATTAAGATACTCTATATATATACGATATATGACCCCATATAATAGATGTAGTTAAATACTATCAAATAATCATAGTAATAGTAAGATGTGAATTCAAGTTTCTATTAAAGTTAAAATACTATAAAGTTATGATACAAAGATTTTACTATTCCATAATTTTTAAAATAATAATTTTATTTAAAATACGAATATTAATTAAATATGATTATTACAAAGGTAAGAAATAAGAAATTAAATAATATTCAAGTAAAAAGTACTATAAATATTAGTTCCATTATAAGTAAATGAAAAGCAACTTTTAATTAGCATTGCTTAAATTCTGTTTAAAGCGCTTTATAAGTATTTTTTTTAAGAGCAGTAGAAGAAAGGCTGAAATTCTATTCAATATTATGAAATTATTATATTCTTTATAAATATTATTTTCATGAACAGTAGAAGAAAATATTAAATGCTGTTCCATATTATCAAACTAACATGTTATTTACAGTAGCTAGTGTATAAGAAACTGGGAAAGCAAGAGTAATTTAATCATTTATTTTTAGCCAAACAAAAGCCTAAATAAATACACTTCATTTAGCTCACTTTATGGCGAATACTCTTAAAAATAGTTATAAATAGTTCAATCCATTCAACCTCAACTGAACCTAAAAGAAAGCCCACGAATTTCGACCAAAAACAAATTAACTCAATCGACAGTTAATAGATCAACTCGACTAGCAGTTACACTGCCGCAAACAAATCGATTATGCTTTTGGGATATACCCAATCGAGGTGGTTATAAATGTCAGCTCATTTGTATGGATAAGTGGCCAAAAATGCCCCCAAGTTGACTGTCAATCAAAACCGCTTTACACAAATTTATGTGAAAATAACAGAATGTGTTTTTGTTGTTTATACTGTCGCTGTAAGAACAGGCATCAATAAGTTTTATGTTTTGGAAAACCCACACAACAGTTGAGCCACCCCTTCGCCAGCCTCCTGCCCTCTCCCGCTTCCCCCTCCGCAGTTGCACAAACTTTTGCTCGGTGATAACTTTATTTACATTGGCAGAAATAACGTAAATAAATATAATTCCAGCAGCAGCAAACTCTGAGGCTCATTTTGCATTGTTTTAAGCACTTACATTATTCGCGTATTTGTTGAATTTTATTTTCCGTTCCTTTTTTTTTTTTGGTTTATTATTTTGTTGTATTTTTGTAAATTATATTTTGCATGCGTGTATGTAAATTGGTTGGCCGCTTGTTTGTTGTTCTCGCTGGCAGCTCAGCTCAGCTTAACTCAGTTCTCCTCTGTGCCTGTGCCTGGCACATGTTTGAGATCAAAGACATGTTTTTGGAAGCGAACAAAAAAATATTCACAAATATTTGAGAATTGTTGGGAATTTGAGTCTGAACAAAATACGCCGGACAACCAAAAACGAAAAGCAAAAAACGGAAAAAACAGCAAAAACCAAGACAAACAACAAGAATTTCACAATTGTTTTTCCAATGCCAGTTTTTTGTTATCTCACAGAGTCCACTGTAGTAGAAGTTTTAAAGCGCCCCTATAACTGGCAGTTGTCTGATATATATGTCTAGGTATTTGCTCAGCTTCAGCAAGCGAAAAGCCTCAAAGCAACGTGCCTCAAAACTTAACCACAAAATTACATCAACTTGCCAGACGCATCAACGCCCAGCTGCAAGGCGTTCTGCGGTTCTCCCAACTCCCATATCCCAACTCCCAACTTCGATTCCCCAATTGCAACCCTCAATATTCAACTCTTAACTGCAACCTCAATCCAAAGAGAGAACGCTGCTCCCCATCATCATCATCATCGTTATCCATTGTCGGCAAATGCAAATCGAATTAGATTTAATATGCATTGCAACCACAACAAACTGCTCAAATCCTTCTCTTCCCTTGAGTCTCGGTTTAATCACAGACTTTGACCAGAAAGCCTCATCATTTGCACTAAATCGAATTCGCCAATCGTCGGATGCTGCAATCAATGCTGTCTCTTTAATAAATTTGTATGCTACATTTAATGTACAAACCGCTTAAATAATAAACACAATTTTAATATAATTCAAATGTGTATTTATCAGTAGTATGGCTGAGGTTTTCACAGATTACGCAATTTACAGAATTATGAATTGAATTTGACCTTGGTTAAGTGTGAGTGTGAAGCTTTAATCACAAAGAAACTATTTGGCATCACTTAAACTAATCAATTTTGATTGAAAGTTAATTATTTTAATATTCATTAAAAATGAAGTAAAATTATAGAAAAACTTTTTGTTTTTAATAATATATATTTTGTTTAATTTCTTGTATTTAAAGTTGCAATATTATGTTTAATTTTTCTTTTATGAATTTAAATTTAACCAAGGATAAGTTACTTCTCGAAGTATTAACAAAAAGTAGTCTGTAGCAAAAGTTTACTTCGTACTTATATTTTATATTAATAAAAAAATATTTGCATCTACTTTTTTCGGATTAAAAATAATTTAAATCGTATGCTTCAATTGTTGTCTATATAAAATCAGCTAAAGACTCACTTAAATAATTTGTTCTTATAACAAAAATTTTCCTTTTTTATATTATTTTGTAATTTACTTATTTATTTTAATCTCACTTTTTAATGTATTTACATTTACCATCTATGAATCTTTCGATGTTTTTTCTTCAGTTCAATTTATATTGAAAACCATTCTGAAGAAAAGACATCGAGAGATTCATTAAAGGACAAGCCATAAAAAAATTTTTGTTTCCTATTTAATTTATGTTTTTAATACTGAATATTTTGGTTTTTTAATTTATTAAAATATAATTATTTGAAATATAAATATAGTTATTTAATTATATTTCTTTTATAATTATGAAATGTATTTAAAACCTGTTTTTTTAATCATATTTTTTTGAATATTCACGTTCTTAAGATAATTTTAGCTAAAGATTTTGTGTCAATATCGAGTGTAATGAAAAATTTGTATTCTAATGAAAACCTTTTTCATTTAAATATACACTCAATAATGACACAAGATCTGCTCCAATTTTTCTGTTAATGCTTTTACTCTCCTGCTATCATTTAAACATTTTCATCTCTCAGGTGAAGCAAAAGGCTTTCAGTGCTTCACACAACTATTGTTGGCTACTTGAGCTCATTGACATAATTAATGATTGAGTCATGAGAAGAAGACGATGGCAAGAAAAGCGTTCAACCAATCACAAGATTTATGAGGTGTTGTTGCTGCTGCTGTGTGTTGCTGCTGCTGTGTTGCTGCAACAGCTCAGCAATTGAACGGCAGCTTCCATTGACAACTTAAAGCTTTCGCAATAACTTAACAATACAAGAAAAAAGTGCACACACACACACACAGATACACACATGGATGGAGCCATAAAATGGGTCATTAGCGCTGAGTGGGCTACTTGAAGCAGCTGTTGCAGCCACGCCCACTTAATTGTCATTAATTACGTATATTTTATCGATGCCTCTTACTTAATCTCAGCATGGCTGCAACGTGCCCTGCAACGTGCAACGTGACATACAAAAAGGTGCAGCAGCTAAAGAAGAAGCAGAAGCAACAATTTAAGGCATAATTAACTGCAAATTTTCACAACGACTTGCAACATTTGGCAGCATGCAACAGCGAGCGCGATATTAGTTGCTGCTGTTGACAGCTGCTGTTAACACGAATGACCAAACTGAATAAATCATAATCAAAATCAATGGGCTAATGTAATGCGCTTGGCCAGTGCAACAACTAATTGTCAAATGATTAAGCGAAAGTTTGTAGTTGTATAGGTGTGCGTGGGTGTGTGTGAGGGGGTGTACAAGTGTGTGTGTGTGTAGCCATTGACAGCGATAAATCAGCACGTGTGATGAGTCAAAGCAAACGCGAACATGGCTCATTAATCACATATCCAATTACAAGTACATTATTCGAATTTCATTTAGAGCAAGTAAGCTCAGGAGTGGGAGGGAGATTGCAAAGGAGGCTGGGAAGATGGGCGTGGCAGGACAAGGGAAGACAAGGCAAGGCAAGGCAAGGCAAAGGCGTTCATTAGGTCGCTGCTAAGGCCATGCGATTTCTCTGTTTACCCGCGCGCTAATTGTAAATGCCAATCAGGGCGTTCAGATCTCCTCCTCCTCCTCCTCCTCTCCCCTATATCCAAACCGAAAAGCGAAACTTGCATAGACAAAGCCAACTGTCGACTCGCAATTCAGAGTCAGAGTCGCAGTCGGAGTCGGAGTCGGAGTTAGAGTCGCTGTCGAGAGTTGAGTGTGCGGCGTCGTTGTCTAAAGTCGACTGGCAGCCTGATTGCCACCAATTGCCAGAGAGAGCCGTGGCACGCACGACTGCCTCATACAAACTTGAAACTAAACAAGAGCTTGTCGTTGACATGGCCGCAGCTCCGCAACAGCAGCATCTCCGGGCAGCAACTGGCAACGCACAAAGACTGCCAAAGGAGTGCGCTGCTCTGCTCTGCGCTGATGTAACGAAACGGTTAATTTAGACGGCAATGACAACGACGACAACGACAACAGCAAACAGCAACAACAACAATACAGTGGAAGACAGTTCAAAAGCTGTCATCACAAAGCTCGGGCTAAAACTGAGAATGAGCCCAGGCATTTGCATAGGGGCGTGTGTGGGTCTCTCTCTCTCTCTCTCTCTCTTTCCATCTCTCTCTCCTCCTTCTTCTTCTCCTTCTCTGCAATTGAAATTGCTGTCGAGGATTTCCATGAAGTCTATACTCTATTCTAACTCTCTAGCTTGGCATCTACTTTGTTTGCCGTATAAAACATTTTTTAGTGTTTCGTTTCGTTTCGTTGTCGTTTTGTTTTCTACTTTTTAAGCTGCTGCTTGTCGTTGCTACTGTCGCTACTGCTTAGAATTTAATTAGCAAACGCTGTCGGATTATGGACCATTTCAAGCAGCGAGCATGAAATTACTGTTTCTCCCATTTTGGCCAACATCAGCGGAAAAAACAGTTTAAACAGCAATGACAAGAAGCAGTTCTTACGCTTACCTCTTCCTTCCACTCTTTCTCGCATCGCATTGATACTTCGGCTGTGTAAGTGGAACTGTAAAGTTCAAGTTTGATTTTTATTAGTTTACATAATTTGTATTTCATTTTATACAACACTTTCGCTTAGTTGCAATTAAATTAATGACCCAGATGAAACCTAGAGCTTACTGTTTTTATTTGTTTGGCCAGTCACTGTAAATAAAAAAGGCTGTTTACTTTGTTGATATACAATTAGTAATTCTATTAAAAATAAGTAAGAAAGCTACAGTCGAGTATGTTCGACTGTGAGATACCCGCTACACATTTTGAATAATAATAAAACAGTGCGGTATTACTCTTAAAATATACCGAATATATATACCGCATTCGAGTCGAAGGCCCCAGCAGCCAGAACTCTCTTCTCTATTAAATGTAGTATTAAATACTAGATTTAATAGAATAAAATAAAAATAAAATATATCGCAAAATACTAAAATATACCAATGGATATACTTGCTATAATGATATAGTTCTACATTTAAAATATACTGTTTAGTGCAAAATATACCATTCCATACCAATATACTGAAAAAAGTAGGCGTTTTTTTCCATACAAAACAATTTCCAAAAATCTCTATATCCTTCAATAGTAGCTAATTAGTAGAAATCATTTCTAAATTTTAATTAGAATTAGTAGAGAAAGAATATGATTATATATATAAGAATAAACGTCTTCTTTTTCTACTTTCTCGTTATACAAATAATAAAATAAAAATAATAATAATTAAAATAATTTTTAGAAAGCAAGTGTTCTCCTAGAATCAACAGCAAATGTGGTTTAAAATTATTATCAATTTAAAATATAGCTTTTAACATTTAGTAACCATTAACATTTTAAGTCAACGCAACTGAAGTAATTGGTTTGTGTATTTTATAAACCCAAAATTTAAAAATAGAAATCCTATTAAATAATTTAACAAGATGAAGAAAAATGCTGCTGAATTTATTAATAAGAGATTATTGAAAATGGCACATGAAATAATACATTAAGTTCCTAATGTGAAACGCAGATTAATGATTAATATAAATCAATATTACAAATAGCTAAAGAAATGTGTGTGAAGAGCGAATAAGTGCTAATGATATAAGTTCAGTTATATACTAGAATCTGCGCTAAACAGCTTTAATTATTGACAGCGTAAACAAAAACAAATGCAGCAGACAAGTTAATAAGACTAATAAATAAAGTCCGAAATAGCAAATACGTAATTTTTAAATTCTAACCGAATTAACATTCAGTGAAATATTTCACATGAGAGTGAAATTGTTTAAAAAGACAAACCCCAAAAGCAACGAAAGCTATTTTGCAGCATTTGCTTGATAAATCAGTTGAAGACCAAAATCATTTCATCGCCAAATACAAGAATGTTGCACACGGACAGATGTTGCCACCTTTCTGATGTCATCATCATGGTCGAGTCGCTATCGTTATCCCTGCCCGATTCTGATGCTCACAAACTCATTCGCTTCTCATTCTCAGTTTTGGTTGTCGTCGTCGCTGTTGTTGTTGTTGCTGGTGTTGTTGTTGTTGTCGTCTGGCAATTGCGCTTAGCGTTGACGCAAAACAATAGAAACACTTCAGCACTTTCATTTTTCAAAACAGAAAGAGACATTGCAATATAGTTTTTACAGATTTTTTATTTATTATTTTCCACAAGCAACAGACAGATAGAAAAAGAAGCAGAGAGAGAAAGAGAGGAAAGCAGACACAATTTGCAGCGTGGCACTCAACATGAAGTGCTGCGGTTTTTGTGGCATGTTTTATATTTTTAGAGATTGTTTTTAGTTGCAACACATTGTCGCCTTTTGTGTGCAAGTGCATATGTGTCTCTGTGTGTGAGAGTTTGTGTGTATATTCATCGTGTATTGCTTCGTGTTCAAGTTGGACAACAGAGGCGTCTGCAGTCGAAGGCGTGGCCGAGTGCAACAGCAAGTTGATGACAGATAACGTACACACAGCACACACACGCTCACTTATTGCAAACAGCTTTCACACACACACACACACACTTTGCTTCTTCCTCATTCTTTGCTTTACCACTTGCGCCCCAAAATATGCAACACTTTTTTCGCCAGCCAACTTCCGCTTGCGTTGTTTATTAATAAGCTTAAGACTCTCTCCAGCTATTGTTTATTTAATTAAATGCTATTAACCAACTGTCGCCTTGAGCGCAGCTGCACTCAGCAAGGGAATGCTTACTTGGCAGCAGGGACAGGGCGTGGCAGCCGCCTCCACATCCTCCGGACAGCAGCGTTTGCATGAGGTTGCTTCCGGCGCATTTTGCGCTTGGCTTGAGCTAATTAAAATGCATTGTTCAATCAACAAAAAATGCCGATTATTATAAGTAAAGTTAGTTGTTGTGTTCGTTGTTGCTGTTGCACTTACATCGTAGGTTGAATGCCGTGAGCCAAAGTTGCTGTTGGCGCCACAAAAACGCCTCCTGCAATCGGCCGAATTGCCGCAACACTTTTTGGCGCTGTTTCTATATATTGCTGTTGCTGTGGTTGTTGTTGTTGCAGCTGAATTGGCATCGATGTCGATTGTGGCTGCTGCTGTTGCTGTACGTTGACGCCATTGAACCCTGGCAATATTTGAGGTTGTTGACTTGTCAGCCGCACAGGCTGCGAGTTTTCATAAACAAAAAAGTGTAGCGGCTGCTGCTGCTGTGTTTGTTGTTGTTGTTGCTGCTGTTGTTGCTGTAACTCCTGCTGCTGAGATTGCTGCCAATTTGGCACAGTTTGGCTTAACAATTGCTGCAACAATGGCGCCAGCTCCAGCGCCTCGCCATCCATGATTTCATGTAACTGAGCCGGCTTAATAATTTGTGTTTGGCCACGTTGAACGGTCACATGATTTGGCAGCTGAGTGGCGCCACTTCCGCCTCCCACTCTTTGTAAATAGGTTGTGTAAACCACGCTAAAAACGTATACATAAGCAAATTGCAGCTCAATAGTTTGACCTGCTTTTCTTTTTCTTTTTTTTTGGGTCTAAACCTATCGACGACCTACTTTGACGGCTGTGCAAACAGCTGAGCCTCGCAGCCACTTACGAAGAGCAGAGTCAGCACAAATGTTGGCCAATTGAAAGACATTCGGGTTGGATAGAACCTTCTGCTTGCTAACTAAAATATCAACTAAATTGTATTTATTAAATTTGAAACCAGCTGCGGCCCTCACAGCAAATCGTTCTCTCTCTAGGCACTAAATAAAAAAACAGGCAAACTTGTTGATGTCGATTAATTAATTGGGTATTCTGTCTTTTTTTTTGTTTATCTTTCAGCATTAATTTGTATAAATAAATAGCTTATAGAGTCATTGTAGTTAATTTGATATAGTATGTATTTTTTTGTTTTTGCTCATAAATATGCAAATAATAATTATTAAGTGCGAACAAACTTATTTGCATATTTTTTGTGCCGCAAGAAACCTGATTAAAGTTACGTAGCTCAAATTGCTTAATAATCTTTAATATAATTAAACAAAAAATGTTTGTAAATATTTAGCCTAGGTTAATGACAATTTGACACGGCATTTTCTGTAGTTTGCGGATGTTAAAAGAATTTTTAGAGCACTTTGATGAATAGAAATGAATGCTGTTTAGATGTGATGATGATGATGATTTTTTATATATATTTTGTTTGGTAAATATTGAATGGGAATATTTTGTGTTTTGAGTAAGTATTCATAAACTTTTTATTCTAGTTGTAATAAATCAAAGTTTTCCTAAAAAATTCGTCAGTCATTCAAATAAAAGATTCCTTAATAATTCCTTTGATACATTTTATTATTTTCACTTGTTCATCTTTTAATATTAATAATTCACCAATCGATTAAAAATAAAACAAGAATGTTTATTTTTAAATGAAATCATGTAAATCGTTTAAATAACAATCCGATAGGGTAAATTTTTAATAACCCAGCGACATTTTAATGAAATTATATCCTCTTGCTAAAATGCTCATTCAACATGAGGAAGTTTATTCCATTTACAAAGTATTCCCCACGCAAAACACAAAATGCTTCAATTCAATGGCTGTCAAGCTGTCAATTATACTACAGCGATAATAATTGTGCTTAAGCCAAAAGCTTAGTCATATCAGGAACTGGTCATCGGCCGTTTGCCTGTCAATCTGCCAAAGGGCAATCGCTGACGGACATCTTTCACACTTCCCACTGACACAGACACAGACAGAGTGTGTACTATATGTGTATGTATGTGTGGCAAATGTTTTTCCATTAGATTACATACGTCCAAACAGCACTATGGGTAAAAACACTCAACCTCATCCATATGCTGCTGGCTCAACCGCCAGAGTCATGAAATTTAGTGTTGGCGGCATAATTAGACCATCAATTGCGGAAAACTCATGACAGTCATGAATGGGCGTGCTTGTGTCTGTGTGTGTCTATCTCTCTCTCTGTTTCTCTCTCTCTATGTGTATGTGTGTGAGGCGTAAAACCACAGAGTTGTAGTCAGCAACAACACGCATGCGAATAAAGTAATATGGCCCAAAAGCATAAACTCATCAGCGTCGGAAATGTTGACAACGAGCACAAGAACAAAGCTGGCCGACAAAACTAAAAGCCAAAGCCGACTGTTGCTTACAGCTATGGCGAGTCATAGCAACAACAACAACTAGAACAACAACAGCAACAACAACTCGCCAAAATGCAAAGCACAAATGCTACTTTTGTCGCTCATAAATATTCACTTGAATATATTTTCGACCAAGTTGTTGTTGTTGGCTGGCTGGCTGGCTGCTTTCATTTCGCTTTCATTTTCAGTTTTTGCGTTCGAAAGGCGCAAAAGTGTGAAAATGTCGAGCATTTTTATGACTATTTTTCGCATTTTCCGTCGAGCTCTTGTTGCTGTAGCTGTAGCTGTTGCTGCTGTCCAGCGGACTGTGAAAGTTAAGCACATAAATAACATGGTAAAAATTTCGTGCCCGTTTCTGGGTGGGAAATTAAAAGCACATTGCGACAAAAAGCCGAAAAACCGAAAGCCAAACGCAAATACGTATACGAAACACTTGGAATATGGCAACCGCTGGCAACAGTCGTGCATATGTGAAGTGCTCTTTTTAGTTAAATTACACGCTCTAATCCACAACTTTTGCGAAATAAAAAAAAAAAACAAAATACCTTTTCCTCGTCCCCCCTTGAAGCTGTAACCTGTAAGTAGAAAACATAAAAGGCGACATATCGCAAAGGCGCCAAGGGCCCCTCGCCATTAAACACACAACAAGCTCCCCAGACAGCGACCAAAGAGCTAAGCTCAGAAGCACAACAACCACAAACGGAGACAGAGACAGAGAGTGAGTGAGGCAGCGACAGCCTAAAAGTATGCAAGGCATAATTCATGCTGATGGAATTGTATGCATATGGCATCATGAGGATGAGGATGAGGCTGAGTGCGTCTCCTTTTCGTCTGCCCTCAACGGCTGAAAATCATATGCATCACGTGATTAAACGCGTCATGCATGAAAATGTAAAATATTTTTGCTTGAGAGTGAGAGCGAGTGACGACTGCAGCAGCACATGCATGGAGTCAACGACTGGCGAGAGAGTCGCAAAAGAAAACAACAAAACCCGTATATAAAAAATAAAAAAAAATTAGACATCGCACGTCATGTTTACTTGACTTGACTAGCAAAGCTCGGGCCAACCTCTGAGCAATAACAACAACAATCGCAGAAGAGCAACCAAAATGGGAAAAATAAAAGAAGAAAAAAAAGAAAACAACAACTTGTGACCGGCAAAAGCGGGGGGAGAGAGAAAAAGAGAGCTAACAAAACGCCTCGGTTACAAATTTTCCACAATTTTTTCTCATTTAAATGGAGAAATTGTGCTGCTGCTGCCGCTGACTGAGATGAATCTGGGCAGCACGTGCTCTGCTCTGAGCCAGTCAGCCAGCCATGGCTTGAACTTGGCCAACTAGGGGTACGACATGACGTCGTCTGACTGACTGACTGGCTGCCTGGCTGGTTGGCTGGCAAAGCACAAAAGTCCAAGTAGTGTAGCTGTAGGAAGGCATCAAACAATGCCAGTGCAATTTGTGGCTTAAATGCAAGTAAATATAAGCATGGAACTACGCATAAAATGGAAAAATATGTGCGTGTTTGAATGTGTGTGTGCACTTGCTTAATGTGCTGCGTTGAAGGTCAGCCAGGACGAATGCCAACATGGCCAAGCAACAACAGCTGGCAAAATGGCTATTGAAGTTTTGCGAGTAAGCTCGGTAATCATACAATTATTTTTTATTATTTCATGTCTGTTTAAAGTTTATGCCACAAATTTAATATTTTTAAATATTTATGATTAAAAGTTAGTTGCTGTTTAGGCAATTAGAAATTAAAGTTGTTGCTAAAGGATAGTAGAGGTACAAATTATGTAGCATGCTTTTTAGCGCAATACAAAATAATATTTTATTGTTACACCTTGGCAACCATGCAACTTAATTATTCTTTAGTTAAATTTAAATTATGTTGGTGCAAATCTAAAGTGAACAAATATTTATCTAGTAGATAATATCTACATTTAACAATTAGGTACAGTTTAGGCATTAAAAAGTACAAAATGTTTAAGCAAAGCCTAAAGAGTAATAAGTGTAAAATTATGTTGCCTGCTTTTAAGCGCAATACAATAATTTATTGGTACAGCTAGCTAATCATACAATTGCTTTTTATTACTTCGTAGTTTTGACCAATTTAATTTTTAACAATTATATTCTATACTTAATAATTAGTTATAGCTGTGGCATTTCAATTTAAAAAGCAAGGCTAAAGGATAAGTAGTAAAATTATATAGCATGCTTTTTGGAGCAAACAAAAATATTACTTTAATGTTACAACCACTTTAGTTGCAGTTAGTCAAGTCTCTTCTAAGTGGACAATTAAATATTCAGCTCAACTGGCATTAGCTTTATTTTCGAATTTACTTTTATCTCGCTTTCAATTAATTTCAAATGAGCCTGAAAGCACTATATGCTCTACAAATGTGCAAATGTAAGAACATTTTCTTTTGATTATTATTATTATTATTATTATGTAGTCTGGTGTGTGCTGTCTGTCTCTGTGGCTTTTCAATTTCAACTGTCTTCAGGGATTACACATTAAGCTTTTGCCATTTTGCAAGACAAGTTAACGGCAATCGCAATCTCAGTTGAATATGATTGCAACTTTAATACGTATACGCCACATTAGCCAGCAGAAAACTCATTTTGTCGCAGCGTTTCCTGCACATGTATTCGAGGTATGAGAAATGTAAAATGGCAAAAAAAAATAGTGAACTTTTCGCACACTTTTGGTAGCCTGCAGTGCAAATTTATTAGTGCAACTTGTATATATCATTCAACGGGGTGCACACTGAAATTATGTCAGGCAAAGAAGCTAAAAGTTTAAGTTTAACTACTTTTCTACGAGTTTTTCGTAATGCGACAGAGCATAAGTAAAAAACACATGAGCGACAGAGAGGGAGACAGAGGGCGAACTTTCTTCATTTGGTGTGCAGACTTTGTCGCAGTTGTCGCTGCACTTAGTTTAGTTGATTATTTTCTACTCTATTTTCTCTCTCTCTGTGTGTGTGTTTCATTTTCGCCATTTCTTTTTTTTTGTTTTTGTGTGCCTACGAAATGTGACAAATTTTTAGTTGTGCTGGCTTCTCTCTTATGCTAAATGCTGTTGGCCACGCTCTGGCGACTGACACACTTTCCATCTGGATGTTTTTGTCTACTTTTTACCATACTCTTTTGGGGCACAACGCAGTGCAGCTAAAGCCAAATAATTGTGGACACGTGCGAGTGCTGTGAGTGACAGAGAAAGAAGCGAGACAGAATAAATGTTGCTGCTTAGCATAAGTTAAATGTGACTAGCTTAATGTTGTCCACTTGAAGTCGCTTCATTAGCGAACGCCATAGAAATTTAGCATTGCATACTTTTTGGCTGCCTGTGCTTTTGCTTTAAGTCAGCTGCTGCCTGGGCAAACAAATCTGGCGAAAACTAGCAAATAAATAACAAAGGCAAGTAAGAAGGGAGAACGTGAAAAGAACAGACTATGGAAATACCCTGTAAGATTTAAGAATAAAGAAAAACATTGAAGAAAATTAGTTTGTAATTAAAATATGAATAAAGCTAAGCAACAATTGAGTTTGGTTTCGTTTAAATAAGTAAATATTTGTTATAATTATATTGATATTAATCTCTGCTGTATTCTGAATTTTTCATTTCGAACATCCTCTCTCACCACTTTCATTGTTATAGGGCATCCATAACAAAGAGTCAAACTTTGCTACAGCAAATCAGCGAAAGCGCCAACAAACTATTAAAAACTTTACAAGAAGAGAAAAACTTTGCCAAACAGACTAACATTTGGACATGGACTTGGACTCAGATTTGGAGTCGGATTTGGATTTGGCTGATGTTGCTTCCACTGCTTGAGCATCCATATCTGACGAATGCCAAAAAGCAAAAGTTTTTCCTTGGGCTGCTGCTGATGTTGCAACTGGACGCAGCAGCATATACTTGCATATACATATAGTATACAATGTTTGTGCTGATTGCACAGTGCAGTAAATAGCTTTTGATTTCACAAATCAAAAGTTTCTTGTGAGCGCGCAGCGCACGTGATTTATGCCTGCAGACTTCAAGCAGTCGCAAGACGCCGCCAAGCAACGACGACATGCACGAGTGCTGCCAGCAGTAAAAAAAAACAAGTGAAAAAGCTACAGTCGAGTGTGCTCGACTGTGAGATACCCGCTACCCATTGTGAATAAAAGCAAAACAGTGAGGTATTATTCTAAAAAAATATACTAAATAATATACAACAAATATACTAAAATATACCGAATACCATATTTGGTATATCGTAAAAGTATACCACATTCGAAATATACCGAATAGAAAACGTAATATTAAAATATACCAAATCAATGTACTGAAAAATACTAAATATATACCGAAGTATACCACATTCGAAATATACCGAATACATAACGTAATATTAAAATATACCAAATCGATGTACTGAAAAATACTAAATATATACCGAAGTATACAACATTCGAAATATACCGAATAGAAAACGTAATTTTGAAATATACCAAATTAATGTACTGAAACTACTAAATATATACCGAAGGTTATCTTTGGTATATTGATACTACAACATTCAAACCAAACAATAGAGTGCACAATAGAATTTTAAAATACACCAAATTGATGTACCATAAAAATACTAAATATGTACCAAAATATGCTGAAAATCTATCATAGAGTGAAATTTATACCAGATTGTTAGTCAAAACAACTAAGACTCATAGTAAATAGTCGTTTTTCCGTATAAAAGTATGTATTTCTTAAATACCTTCAACAATTTTAATCTGATCACAACCACATTTTCAGGAATCATAAAGACTATAGGTTTCTTTATACTATAATTTTCCAACAATCGTGAGTCTAGCTTCCAAATTACGCTTGTTCTTTGATCCTTATCGATTTGCGGAGGCGGAAGGGGTCGTGGCAAAAATTAAAAACACACTTCATGTGCGTGCAAACATAACAAAAGCTGTCAAAAAAAAATTACAGCTCTATTTCTTATAGTCTCTGAGATTTAGTGTTTCACACGGAAAGACAGACAGACAGACGGACGGACGGACATGGCTATATCGGCTTGCTGTTGACACTGATCAGGAATTTATATACATACATACGTTACATACATTTCCTTAAGGCACATAATTGTAATACCCATCTACCCTATGGGCACCTAGTATAAAAATAAGTTGCCAAGTCCAGAGAACAGCAACACAGTAACACCCCAAAAATAAACAATGTTGGCTAGCAGACACACACACATACACACACTCGCATAGTTTCTTCGCCCAAGCTTTTAATTGCCAAATGCAACTCGAAAGTTTTGCGTGCATTTTCTCTAATGAAAATAATATGGCAGACACTTTATGAGCACAAAGTGTGTGTGTAGGTGGCATAAACATTGTGAGTCGTCTGCTGGCCATAAATAACATCAAATAATAGCCAAGCCGCAGCAGCCGCGGTGGCTAATAAAGTGTTGCAACAGAAGAAGCTCACTCGCATTGTTATTGCAAGGATTTAGCAGGTGGATGTGAACATGGCCAAAAATCTAGGCTAATTAGTTGCACTTAAGCGCGGCTTATGCGCCACTTAATGGCGTGTTGTTATGTGTGTGAGTGTGTGTGGGTGTGTAATTCTCTTCTTTTGTTGCTGCCACAAATGGTTAGCATAGTTTTGGGGCATCTCTGCGTATGTAATTGCATTTGTTGCTACCATTATTGTTTGTGCTTCGTGTTGCTGTGCCACACATTCCACATGCAGAGCAACAACAACAGTAACAACCAAAAAAAATGCTCAACACATTTTTTCGGTCAGACAGTCGACGGGCGGCGTGGGCGTGGGCGTGGCACAAATTGTCAACAGACCGCAAAACATGCAAACAATAAAGTAACTTTGTTGCACACACACACACACGCACACTCTCTCTCTTTTCCTCTCCGTTTGCTTGACGCGTCCCTGTCGTCTCGACTGTCACCTCATTGAAGCGTAAATGAGACATTTGCGACGCTTGTTTAATTAAAATAAATTTTAATTTAATCAAAAAGTTCTCTCTGCAACATCAGCAGCAACAGCAACAACAACAACAATTACCACTAACACCGGTTGGCATTTAACATTAAAATTGTTGGCATAGTTTTCGGTTTTGACTCCACTGTCCACTGCCAAGCGAGCTGCACATTCCCACAGAACCTTTTCTATATTCTATATATATAAGTATATATGTATGTATGTATGTATGTGTGTGTGTCTGTTTGTTGTGGCATGCGTGCCTTGCCTTGCCTAATTGTTTAATAGCTGTTCTTTGTCTCACGCTTCGTTCGCACTGTTGTGTGTGGCATGCAGGTGTCAAAGTGGGCGTGGCACTCTATTAAACTTGTGTAGCGCACATTTGATTAATTGTTATTTCCAAGTACTTTTTGGAGAGCAAATGTATTCATTACATAATGAACGTCAACTTAATGCTATCATAGAATAAACATAAATCATTAGATTAGATAAGGAAATTGTATTAACTTGAGATGTTTGATATATGTATTGACAACAACTTTTCAAATTAAATAAAACTATAATCTTTAAACTCTTATCGTATATCTATGTGATAAAACTTTATGTTGTTAAGAATATTTAAAATAAAATAAAAACTAATTAATTTGGTGTTTTGCTTATACAAAAGTATTTCTTTAATAATACTCTTCTATTATATTGCTTCATATATTTTTTAAAATTATTTTTATTTTTGAAATCAAAACCATTTAAATCTGTCATTTTTTAACGATCAACAAATTGTATCACTTTTTTATACAATTCTTTAGACATTCTTTATTATTTTGTAATATATTATTAGACTAAAATATAAATATAAACTTACTTAGATATGTGTTTTAATGTTTTTGCTAAAATGCTATTCTAACACAGATGTGTAGTAAAGTTAATTTAAGACCAAATTTGTTTATGTAAAAAGTTTAAATATAATTAAAATAAATATTAACTTATTTGTAAGGCACTGACTACAAAGTTCTTTGGCTTAAGCACAAATGAAAAAGCCTTTTTTTATTGCAATTTATTTAACCCAGTTTGCAGACTGTTAAAGAGCATATAAATATTTATTAAATTGAAGCAACATTAAAAGTCTAATTTAGAGCCTCAACATGTTTCACAATATTTGCCATTATTTTTATCTGATTGTTGAATAGAAACCATTTAGCCAGCAGCTGTTTTAAAATAACAAATTGAAGCTAGCTAGATACATCTGCCATATCGTAAAGTATTTTTAGTAGTTGATATCCTTTATTTTGTCTACAGTTCAATTGCAATTAACACACAATGCTCGTATACATTTTTATGTGTATGTGTGTGTGTTGTGTGCAGTGTGAATGGAGCAATTCAATTAAATTGCTTGCTTAAAAGAAAAGTTTGTAATTTAATTTGGCCTCGTTTCGACACACGACGACGACGAGCAGTTAGTTTTGTATTTTGTTGTGTTGTGTTGCGTTGTGTGTTTTTGTTGCTGCTACTTCCATTGTTTCAATTTATTTGCGACAGCATTGCGAACTGGCGCGCGTTTTTATTAGATTTCGAAAGCGAGAATCCCACTGAATAACGACAAACGGCAACGTGACGTATGAGTAATAAATACATTCACGTATATAGCATTGTGCGCTGTCTATTTATTGAGCGGCCAAGCAACAGGGCGCAACAGCAATTGGCAAACATAAATGCAATTTAAATCCTGTGCCCAACAAATGTTATTACAATTAAAAGAAGCAGAGCAACGGCAGCGCGACGTCGCGACGCTGAGCTGCAAATAACAAAAAAAAACTACCGAAAAAACTAAAAAATAAAAAAAACGGCACATCGAGCCCATGAAAAATACATATTTGAGTTTAACCGAAAAATAAACAAGGCCAACAACTTGCCCCGGCATGTGGCAACACAATTTCTCTTTTATATGTGTGTTTTTTTCGTAGCTGTTGATGTTGTTGTTGCTGTTGGTTGCCTCCACATTTTACGTTGCATGCCAACGCGCTGAGCCGAAAAGTATGCAACAATAAATTTCGCGGCGATGCGCTCTTTTGCCATTTATTTGTTTTGCTTCACCCTCCAACACACACACACACTCACGATAGCAAAAAATGTATTAAAAGAAAAGCAAATAAATTGTTGCAAAACTAAAAACACTTTGCCTGCCAATTTTCTATCAATTTCCATCAAAGGGGGGCGGGGCGGGGGCAGCGGCATTGCGCAAAATGTTTGCAATTGCGCTTTTGTGTAGCTTAAAAGGCTGCCATTTTGCGGGTGTGCTGTGGTGCTGTGGTGCTGTGATGTCACTTAGTGCGAACCACAAGCTGATGCGAAATAGGCTTAGTGCAAGCCTGCGTTCGGTTAGATTAATTGCGTAAGCGAAGCTTTTGTAACGAGCACGCTAAGAGACTAACTAACAACCTGTATATGGTATTCAAAATAACATTTTTTATAATTTAATTTTGTTTTTTAAGAATAGAATACATTTGGAGGTACCTCAATCAGAGGGGGGAAAGTGCTTCGACAATTGGTTTGAGCACATTCAAAAGTGTTTAAAACTTGCTGGCGAATACTATAAAAAATAAAAAAATCCATTTTTTTTATAAATATTCGCATTATCATTATTAGGCCAGAAATATAAATAGAAACCCTCGTATTAGATTATATAAAACATTTTTAAAATTTTTATTTGTATTTTTAGACTAGTTAGATTCCTAATTTTGGCCTCTGAAAAATTGAAATTGAAGAATTAAAGTTATTAAATAAATAATTTTGTTTAGGTCTAAGTTGATCCACTGCACTTCTTTCACTTTATAGTATATTTTGAATCTATGTTACTACTAAATCATTATATCAAATGTTGCCTTTTGTATATTTGCAATATTTTTGCGGAGTATTGTTTTGGTATATTTTAAAATTAATATCGCACTGTTTTGCTTACACTTTTGCAGTGTAGCTTTCTGAACTGTTTATATTATTATTTCATTTTTTTTTATTCTAAATTTAATATGATAGTCAGGCTGATACTGCATAATTCTTGAGAGAATTTTAAATGTGCATTATAACCTGTAATAAATTAAACAACAAGAGCTTCGATCTATACATCATCAGTCAATTAGTATATTGTCTAATTTGTATACTACAATATATAGCTCATTGGTAGTTGGTGGCAGTCTACAAATTTAATCAAGAATAAATTGTATAATTCCAAAATAAATTGAAACACTGAAAGTTAATAGAAAGACAATCAATACAAAAAAGATTAACCAACTGGCTTTCATTTTTAATTATTTATTATTTAACTCAATTTTCATAATGTGCTAATTACCCATTTATGATATTTGAAAAAAGAATTAAATATTGTATATTGACAACACCTCACTTTAAATGCCATTAAACATTAGGTCAATTAACAGCTTGACGCAACTGTACCATTTATTTGTAATCTACTTCAATATGAACTGCACTTTTGTCAGATGATATCATGCAATATCATGTGGGACTAAAGTGAGGGAAAAATGACAGACAGACATGCCATAGAAGTCCACTTGTCTCAGCTGCCATTGCATTGAGTTGCAGCACCTGCATTTTATTGCTGTCATCTGCAACATTGCACACACTCCCCGAATCTGAATACTGAATACGCAAAACGGAGTACGGAATACGGAATATGGAATCCTGAATCCTGAATCCAGTTGCAGTGACAATCCAAGTTGAGTGCATTTTTAGATGCATTTTTGAATTTTGCATTTTGCATTTTACAATTGCCGTTGCAGTTTATATGGCAAGCATACAAAAATGCCCTGTAAAACGGTTTAAGATTGAGTCTTTTAGACTGTTTAAAATAAGTTTAGTGTAGAATTGTAAAATCAGTAATATTTCTAGAAATTTAATTTACAATCAACAAAAGAATATAAGAATATTTTTTATACACATTGTCAGAAATATCATTTGCAATAAATATTCATTTATTTATTTTTTTATTGAAATAACGAATATAATTCTTTGTTGACTAAGGACTTCAAGCTAAAACAATTCATATACCAAATTTCAGAATATACAAAATATTAGATAGGCATATTTTCTCAAAATAATTTTTCCAAATTAATAATAATTAAATTGTCAATTAGCTAAATATGCAAAATTTGAATAGTGCAATCGTAAAGTTTTATTTATTTTGTGATTAATTGAAAAGAATATTATTGAAAGTGTGGTGCAGCATTAAAGAAAGTGAAACTTTTGAGTAAAACTTAAGAAACTTTATTTTTAGATTACTTTAAATTAAAACCAGAAGCTCATGAAATTTCAGATGGGAATAATGATTTTTAATATTAATTTTAACTTAGAATTCATTCTACAGAACAATATGTAGCCAGAGCAACTTAGGCCTTCAGGCTGGAGAATAATATCAAAGATTATAAAAAAAAATTTAAATTGGTCTGTCAAATATTATGCTTAGAAGCAATTAACCTAAATATAAAAACTTTATATAAAAAAATGTGTTAATTCAATATTTTAATTTTACAACAAGCTTTACTTAAAATGTATTTCTCTGTATTTTGTAAAAGGAATAGGAATTCTAATTGAATTTTAATTTTTAAATAAAAAATATTCATATATATATATATATATTAATTAATAAAGCAATTATTTAATTCTATATAAGAAATCCACTTTTCCAGCATAACTTAAAGTGTAATCCACGTAATAAAAGTATACAAGTTAGTGCAACATTTTGTGCATGCTGATAAATTTCATTTTTGATTTGCCTGACAGAAGTTCTGCTGCTGTTGTTGCTGTTGTTGTTGTTGTTGTTGTTGCTGCTGTAGTTGTTGTTGTTGCTGTTGCGTCGTGCTCTTCTGCAGTCAGTCGGGCGTGGCAGGTTCTATTTTGTTGGCTTTGTTTTGTTGCCAGGAAGCCATAAGAATGCGGTAGGCAGCAGCTACGGTTTCAGCTGCTTTCTACTTCCCCCCTCCTTCAGCCTCCTGCCGCTGCTGCCACTTTTACAGCTGCTCTTAAGTAATAACAAAAATATGATAAGGTCTTAACGCTTCATTGAGAACGTTTCGAGACGTTTCTGGCTGTTGACATTATCAATTGCTAATAGAGAGCTTAAGCTTGACTGAACAAAAGACGATAGCCAAATAACAATTGTCAGAAGTCACAGTCTGACCTGTGACATAATGAACTCTCTCTCTCTGGGTGCGCGCTTAGCGAGTGTTTACTGTGCTCTGTCAGCAACCGCAAGGGGATTAGTGACAAAAATGATAGAGCTAAACCAAAGCCGCAAAATGAACTGAGTATTGCATTTTGTATCGAATTTCAACCAGAAAGTGCTCAACGAGTGCAGTTGGAAATGTGAAGATTGATCGACTAGAAGATATGGTGTAGTTAAAAAAAAGAATAAAGTGAATGTAAATATGAAGACAATATCTTGGTAAAAATTTCAATTTTTTTAGTAAAATCATTGAAAATGCATTCTTAAATTATAGTAACTTATAATAATTAGGTTATTAAAATTTGTCATCAGAAATCTCAGTGCATTGAATATGTACTACTGTGGGCAAAAAGTAGTAAGACTTTGTTCATAATTTTAAAATACAGAAGTTTGAATATAGCCAAATATAATTTACTTTAAATATTGGCGTGGGTATTTTAAAAGTAATATTTATTTTATGTCTTTAATATATTTCATTTCAATTCTTTCTTTCTGACAACCTGTAATTAAGTGGTTTGAATAATACATTTAATATTGCAATAATCATTTAATTTAAATAATGAATTCTACATTTAATATTTGCAGTAATATTTAATCTAAATATTGTAGTAACAAGTTTTCTTTAATAACTTTGTTATAGTTATGTTTATTGTTTGACAACTGAATCTTAAAGTTTCTTACAGACTTAGAGAGCATTTCTAGCCTAGTCACTAAGACAGCTATGCCTATTCACCATCTCTACAGGGTATTGAGCTAAGCAGCTGCCAGCGAGACGCGTAGCATGAGGCAAAATGCGACAGACGATGCAAAAAGCGGCATTTAAAGTGCATCACAATGCGACTGCAGTAAATTGAAAATAATTAAATGCAACAAAAAAAGAAGAAGCTAAACCGGCAAAGCTCAATCGAAGAGAGCTCGGCCTATGAACCGCACTCAATAAGCAAAAGCCGGTGACTGCGAACTCAGAGCTCAGAACTCAGAACTCAGAATTGCAACTGGAAGAAAGAAGCTGCAGAATCAGTTGCACGCAGAACGCGAAACTGTTTGGATTTGGATGTTTAACGCTGTCTACTCTATAAAACTAGCTAACTATCAACATGGAGAACTTCCAGTGGCGCAATAAAGTGGCCGTCATCACGGGCGCTTCCGTGGGCATTGGAGCCAGCACCGCAGTTGCCTTGGCCAATGCCGGAATGGTGGTTGTTGGTCTGGCCAGACGCCAGGAACTCGTCGAGGTGATTGACTTTTGTGCTTGGCACAAGCTGAAGAAATAGTTCTGTAAGTGACAGTTATTTATAGGCCTTGAATTCACAAGTGACGGGCGAGGGCAAAATTATTGGCCGGAAATGTGATCTGAGCAATGATGAGCAGCTGATCAACAGCTTCAATTGGATTCAGGAGAAGTTCCATTGCATCCATGTGGTTGTCTGCAATGCAGGCATATTGAAAGCCAATTTTCTGAGTGGTAAATTGAAATTATTTAACTGCAGTTGGCTCAGCTTAAGCATTGCCTTCTCTTCAACAAAACCATTAGAATCGCCCACCAAGGACATTAAGGAGCTGTTCGATGTGAATGTGGTCGCCACTGCGAGTTGCTTGCGGGAGACGCTGAAACACATGGCTAAGATCAGAGTGCCATGCCACATTGTGGTCATCAACAGGTGGGTAAATCTCTAACCACAAACATTTATCAGGCTGGGATATTTTGAGAAGAGAGTTGAGAGAATGCAAGTCAATTTGATTGAGGTAAAATTAGTTATAAAGATGAGTTTCATCAACTAGTATAAAATTTGATGATTGCCTTAGCAATATTCTTTTAGGCAAATGTTTCAACTCATTCCAGTTAAAATCTTAAATAAATCAATTATTATTATTCATTAGAATTCAAGGCCTCAGTACAAAGTCTGAACTAAGAACTTAGGGCACTAATTCAACTCTTCTTTTATTATTACATTGAAGATTTTATTTACTTCAAAATCAATTTTATTATCATTATTTATTATTTTTTTTTTCAAACCAATACTACCAATTAATATTATAGCTTTTTTTAAGCAGCAAGCTCTAAAAATATTCCCATCAATTCTTCTATAGATTATAATAATTCCCATTTTAATTCATGTTCTGTTTACCTATTTCACCACTTAAAAAAATTTATTAACTGATTTTGCTTTAGTTTCTAGAATTTAATTTTATAATACACAGTTTATTTTTTATGTTTTATTATTAATCATTATCTTATTTTCTCTTAATTGCATTTCATTTTAATTGTTCTCTTGTTAATGCATGTTCTGATTTCCCATTTCACCACTTAAATAATGTATTAACTGTTTTCGCTTAAGTTTCTCGAATTAAATTCTACAATACAACGTTTAGCTTTCTGCTTTATTATTAACGAATATCTTACGTTTTTCGACATTTTCTTTTCATTTTATTTGGTTTATTGCTAATGCATGTTCTGATTTCCCATTTCGCCATTAATAATTTACTTAATTGTTCTGTTCATATTTGAATTTCGTTAAAGACGTTTCTCTCGTATAAATTCCACAATAATTAACTGTTTTTACCTATATATATTTATCTATCTATTATAACCCAGTTTTTTGTTTTTATGTTCACATTCATATCGTAAATCGCCGCCTTTCCCACTTACCATTTCGCACTCATTTCGCATGCTGACATTTAATGTTGATTTAGCCTGCAATTGAATTGAAACTGCCAACGTGATCAGTTTGTTAGCTTAATGCAATATAATTTGGGGAGGACAAACGAATTGGGTGGCATTTGCAATAAGCGGCTAAAACCAATAAACTGGGTAACTACCAAATACGAATGTTGAGCACAAATTTGCCTTCAAATTGGCTGACTGCACCACAACATTAGCACAATTATCGCCCGTCAGAGACGGACGACATATGAGAGAGAGAGAGAAAGAGAGTTTGAGTTTGTTATCACATTTTGTAAATGATGTTTGTGTAGCTAAAATAGCCGAATTTAGGCTAAGCACCATCACAATGCACTTACACACACACAACACTCACAAACTTGCAAAGTGTGTGTAATCTGTGTATGTATTTGTTTTATATACTTAGCTCTTTGGCCCAAAGTTGTCTTGAGTGCCAAAACATTTGCCCAAGCCTAACCATGTGTATGTGTTTGTGTGTGTGTGTGCCTAATGAAAGTGCAAATATGTATGTGTGTGTGTGTGTGCAGAGTAGTGCAGTGTTGCCGTGCTGCAGTGTTGTCAGCTGTCAGTGTTGCTGTGCTGCAGCATTCTGCATTTTTCATGAGAATCGCAGCAGATTGTTGTGTGCTGCGTTATTTAAATTAAATTAAAAGCCTGACGACAAACAAACAGCACAATACAAAAACATTTATTGATATTTAAATGCTGAAATTCATTTGTTATTGTTGTTGTTGTTGTTACTGCTGCTTTGTGGTTGCTCTGTGCATTAAAAGCTTTGCATTTGCATCGAAATGGCCCAAAGTGTTTGCGCAAACAGCAGCAACAGCAACAGCAAACCAACAACAGCAGCATCAACTGCATCGGCAACATCAACAACAACTCAATTATTCAACATAATTAAGTATTTTGCATTAAACAGCAGTGTGTGTGTGTGTGTGTTTGTATTCTGATTTTTATTTCATGAATTTCAATGCGCAATGCATTTAAAATCAAAATGTTGCGCATTAAGCCGCATCGTTTGATACGCGTTTTGGCTTTAATTTAAAATTGCATTGATTTCATTTTAATGCAATTTACTTGAATCTCTGGCCTCTGCCACGCACACACGCCGCGGCGTGTCCATGCATTCACCAATTAGTGTAGCATGCGATTAAATGCAAATTTCAATAAAAATTGCGCATACGCAGTGTATGTGTGAACTAAATATTCATTTTCGAACAATCGAAGACCAATAAGTATCGGAATTAAGTAATACGCGTTGCTACTGCCAACGGAAAGGAAATAAGTATTGATAATTTATTTAATGTTTTTATTTATTTATTTGATTCTTACTTAAAGAAATCAAAACTAACATAAGACACTCTCAAATATCTCTTCTTCAATTTACAAAGGTAAAATAAAGTAGGCATTGAGTGTATTAAGATATAAGACTTCTTAAAAATTGTTCAATCTTCCTTCAGAATTCAACGTCTTAATTTACAGTCTTAAATTTAGTTAAAATTTGAGAATTGCGAAGTAATTTTTTACTTGCTAAAATCAGAGTTTACTTAGGAATAACTTTAATCATAGCTCACGAAATCCTTTCTTCTCAGTTTTTTAATAGGAAACTTCATTATCATGAAAATTAATTGAGCTTTAAGTATTTTTTCATAACTTTCCATTCTTTTCCTAAGTTTTTCATCTAAAAATCGCCTAGTAACTAAATGTATTTAGCTTTACAATTACTTAAACATATTTCGCTTTGTTACTTATGAAGTTCACAATCTTTATTCCCAACTCACTCTTTTCTTAAATTCTGCACTATTCTGCATTACTTAAAAAAAAGATGCAAACACAACCTTTACATCAATTTACTATACTACGTAAAGCGCTTTTAATTGTCGTACGCACCACAATTATCAATATACATATATTTTTATGGGGCTTTTTGGATGACCGTTCGCTTTGTTTGCATGTGAATTGAAATTGTTGTCCACAGGCGTGTTGCATAATTTGCAGTTTAATGAGCAAAAGGAGCGAGCGCATATTGAATGCCAACTGTAATCAAATACAATTGAGCAAAATGCGTATGTGGCGTGCGACAAAAGAAAGACAAGAGTTTCCACGTTAATTAATGAGAAAATTGATGTAAAAAAAAAAAAAAACAAAGAGAAGCGCACAGAAGTGGAGAGCAAAGGAGATGATGCGTTGCTAATGAGTTTGTCGGGGGGTTCAAAAGGTGGGAGAAATGTATTAAGGCGTCGATTTATTTCCTTGTTTTTTGTTTTTGTTTTTTTTGGTCATGTCCGTCAATATGCATTTCGCTTAATGTCAATGCAATAATATTAAGACTTAATTAATTGAAACTGCAGCAACTGCAGACTGAATGCTCGGAAGCTCGAAGCAGTTCATGGAACGTCGCCGAACAACCGCTGTTTGCACTTAATGCCTCAGTCACTGTTAAATTAAAAGAAGTTTACGCAATGTTTGCATAAAATGCACAGCGACATCCCGGGCCCAAAAGAGTCCTTCACTTCCTTACCCCTCAACCCTCGGCTCACCTGGTGAACCTATCGCAAATTTTTTTCACACGCAAAAAGCAACGACAGCTGTTGGCCATCATTTCTTTTACTGTTGTTGTTGTTGTTTCAAGTGATTACATTGCGTAGCAACGTTGACTTTATTTATTTACCCCCCATTTCACTCTCACCCCCCTGTCTGTCTGCTTTTTGTTTTTTGGGGACAGCGTGCTCGGACATCGCATACCGGAAGTGCCGGTGCCCTTATTCAGCGTTTATCCGGCCACGAAGCATGCAATTACAGCACTTTGCCAGACGATCCGCCAGGAAATACATTTTCTCAAATTAAATATTAAATTAACGGTAAGTTAAATGCACTGCATACATTGCACCCATGCAGTTGGTAGGGGGCGTGGCAACCCCGCATATGCCAGACAAACAAGCGTGACGCGTCTTTCTTTTCTCCCGCCCGCACACACACACACGCAGAGCATCTGCCCTGGCATGGTGGACACCGATTTTCTCAATGTTTACTCACAGGCTGTGGATGAATTGCCCAAACTGCAGCCGTTGGATGTAGCCAAGGCAGTCCTCTATGCCCTCGACACGCCCGACGGTGTCCAGGTGGAGGACATTATTCTGCAGAAAATGCGAAAAGTTTAATAAAGCTATCGAATTAACCATGAATATTAATAAAACTTTTCTTAACTAATCCACAACTATTTAGTCTATTCTTCAATGAGCGGTGTTCAAAGCAGACATTATATTCTTTCAGTTGTTTGAAAATGGAAGGCTTTCGACACATTTGAAATCCCGCGCTACTCGGAACATTTTGTTAGTTCAGCTGGTTCAGAATATGAACCACAGCCAACTTAACGTCTAAAAAGTTATTCGATCATCGATATATCGTAATCGAATAATATATCAAAAATAATTAAATTTACATTTTTATTGCAAAGCAATAAAAAAAATAGCAAATAGATCGTAAATTATGTTATAAAGTACGAAAAATGTTCAAAACATCTAAATGATTTCAAATAACCTAAATCAAAAGCAGTTTAAATAAGCGCGCCTTCTTTGGCTTTTGGAAATATACCTTTTTAATATTATAACTATCGAAGTGTAATTTAAAACGTAATTTTGTCATGCCATCAGACTCGGACACAGTTGTTAATAAAAAACATTATTAAAAATGATTGTGAACTCCTGGTAAGCTATAATTTATTAAATAAAAATTAATTTATATCACGGAAAAAACGATAAGCAACATCAAACAGTTCCGTAAAACATCGATAGCGTCTTCGATGATTCGCTACCTTTAGGAACTGGTATATTTTCCACGCAGACAAGTGGTATATTTGGAAACTAGTTTGCGGTCACGCTGGATTCAATACAACGTGTGCAGAAAAAGTAATAACTCGCTAATAAATAAACGAAAAATGCATTTATTGCATACGCATAGTGTTACACAAATAACGGCGGCTCAAACTAGACATTCCAGGGAACCGAAGTGTCAATAGCGGGTTAACAAACGCGCAGCCAAAACACTGAAACGGTCAAACTAGAAATGTGTGTCCACGTAGTGCAAAATCCGAATGTCATGTCTACTGGCTCGGTGCCTTTTTTATATGAAAAAAACGCAGTCCAATAAGTGGTATGGCGCGAGCGCTAAGGGTGCGGCGACATTAATGTGATAGTGTGGCATCCCATTGTACATACATATGTACATAGTATGCCTGGCTCCAAAGTGCGAGATTACGAAACTTGACAAAATTTTAAGGAAATTACAAAAAAGTTTTTATATGCGTGTACCACGTACATAGTTCAGCGTGCACACATACAAAGACAAAACACACAGACACACTCATACATACAAAGTTATAGTCGCAGTCGCTCACACATACACTCACAGATAGGCATACACTTGCCCGTAGAAAGAAAGTGTTGCCCAGCGAAGAGCTCGCTTGACAAAGAACCGAAACAGGTTTTTAACCTAATTATAATCGCTTAGATGTTTTAGTTTGACGAACGCAAATAACCAACTGCTACGGCGGCATAGTCGTCGTCGTCGTCTAGAATAATTTATGTCAAGGCTGCGCCTCGCTCTCGATCAGGCGACAACAAATTAGGTTACGGACATGAAAATAGTACTCGATTATCAATAATCAACAAGAGTTACTCACAAAGGGGCTAAGCGGGGAACCTGTGTAGTGAGCCGCCTCAAACTGCATGCTGAACATTGAACTTGTCACTCAACCATAACAAAAAAAAAATTAATTTCCTTGTCTACGTTTCGTTTTGTTTTTGTTCTCCATTGTGTCTGCTTTGGTTTTCAGTATAGCACCGCACTTCCCCCCTATAACACCTACAACACTCTCGCTCGCTCTACTGCTGAGACTCTCACTCCCGCAAGCAAACCAAAAGCACACAACAGCTAGCCAAGATGTTCATTTGGGACTGGTTCACGGGTGTTCTGGGATACTTAGGTAAGTGTGTACGAAACATCAAAAAAAAATAACTAAATAAAATAAGATACAAATTTGGAATTTGACATTGCGACATGGGCGAATTTCTTGAGCGTTTGCCAACAAAGCAGCAGCAGACGCGACAAAAACAAATTGCGTACAAAAAGAAAATGAAAACGTATCGACGACTACTTGACGTGCATGTATTAGTGAAGCTGCTGCTGCTACTGCTGTGGTCACTGTATTAATTAATGACGACGTCGACGTTAACAGTGTGACCTTAACACACGCTTAGTGAGGCAAGCGCTCAATGCTCAAGCTCAACATATACAAAATTCAATGAGTAACATTGAAAATCTTTCGTTCATAAGGTCTATGGAAAAAGTCCGGCAAACTGTTGTTCCTTGGCTTGGATAATGCTGGTAAAACCACATTATTGCATATGCTCAAAGATGACAAGCTTGCGCAGCATGTGCCTACACTGCATCCAAGTAAGTTTCAATTGCCATTAATTACGCGCATTCATTAATAGTGCTGATCTTTCCCCAGCATCCGAGGAGCTGTCCATTGGCAATATGCGTTTCACTACATTCGATTTGGGTGGCCACACTCAGGGTAAGTTAAAGACTCTTCAAAGCTATATATGTAGCAGTTATCGGAAATAATGATAAGTTTTCTTTATAAAAAACATCAATTTTGGAATAGACTTCGAAAGAAAATGAATCACTCTTAAGTCAGAATTAATGCTTATTGCAAAGCAAATATAATAATGAGTTCTTATAAAAATTAATATTTCTATGAAAATATTAAAAAGCAATAAGAAATTATTATTATAGAAAATTGCCACTTGAGTTATCAAAAATATTCATTATTGCTGAGCATACATAGATTTAAAAATGTAATTTTCATTAATTCGTTGCAAAAGAACCGAAAATTAAAATACAATCATTACGATGTACTTTTTAGAATATAACTTATAATGATTACGTCGAAATAGTTTGGTAATCTTTTATTTCGTCACTAAGTGCTCTTATTAAATCATAAATAATGCCCATGAAACGTGCTCACATCTAAATATAACTCAATGCATACATAAAACATAAGAACAGCAAATTGAATATAATAATCACAGAATTCAGTACAATTTTGGGAGGTCATGTAAGAAAACATTGTCAGAGAATTAACAAAACGCAAAATGCGACTCTTAAGCAATTTGCTGCATATTTTTTTCTGATAACCATTGTGTATATGTAATAAATGGCGTTATATCAAACACGTAGTATAGAGATAATAACAATAACAATGGCACTTTGTTAAACTGTATAAGGAAAACCTCAAGTAATAGCTTATAAGCAAATTAATACTTATTCAGGTTCTCCTCTAAGCATGACATGGCGCAAACAACTGCTGAGAATGTATACTATATATGTATATGTTATATGTAGAATTTACAAACACATTGCCATCGCATTGATAAGCAAAAACGAAGCAAACGAAACGATAGCAAGACGTAGATCACGTATAACAAACACATATACGACTCTATATAGATGCTATAGTTGTTGTCAGCGTTACGCTTGATTTTTTTGTGGATAGTGTTGCAGTGTCTATTCGATGACGTCGAAAGACTGATAGGAACAAGTTTTTGTTGTCTTACTCTATTAGCCTGCATGTTGTTGAACAATATTTAGATAAGCTAATTATCAGAGTTGTGTTAGTAATAATTGAATTTGAATTATCTTTGCAGCACGTCGTGTGTGGAAGGATTACTTCCCCGCTGTGGATGCCATCGTGTTCTTGATAGACGCCTGGGATCGTGGCCGCTTCCAGGAGAGCAAAAACGAGCTGGATTCGCTGCTCACGGATGAGGCGCTGTCCAATTGCCCCGTGCTCATATTGGGCAACAAAATTGATAAGCCCGGTGCGGCCAGCGAGGATGAGCTGAGGAATGTGTTTGGACTGTATCAGTTAACGACCGGCAAGGTAAATGCTAAAACACATTAATTTATTCAAAACTATTTTATTGACGATAACTTCTTTGCTTGCAGGGCAAAGTTGCACGCTCCGATTTGCCCGGTCGCCCGTTAGAATTGTTCATGTGCTCAGTACTGAAGCGACAGGGTTATGGCGAGGGTTTCCGTTGGTTAGCGCAGTATATTGATTAAGTCAAGATTAACCATAACAAAACAAACAAAAAAAAAAAAGGAAAATAACAAACAGAAATCAACAGCAGCAACAGCAAAAAAAACACAAAAATTCAGTTCAGACAAAAAAAGAGAAAAACCCCACACAGAACCCGATCGAAAGCAAAATGATGCTGGGAGCGCAATTTCTAATTTATACACAATTATAAACAATAATTAATAAATGAAAAAGAAAAAACACAAAAAAAACAGATGCAACTAAATTAAAAATAAAAACAAAAATATTTTTTAAAAAAGAAAACTACCAACAAACAAAACAAAATGCAAACAATTCTCTTCTCTAACCAATTCGCAAAAAAAAAAAAAAAAAAAACAACAACAGAACACAAAAAACACAATGCGGGCAAATTGAAATTGAAAAGTGCGTGGGAATACAACTTTTTAAATAATTATATATGAATAACAAATTGTAGCAAATTAAAGGTGATTTTTTTAAAAAGCGAACATGTGCTTACTTATATGTTCCGTAAATAAATTTTATTATTTAAATATTTCGTTTTTGTCCAATTGTTTATGTCAAAAATATTACACTTTCCAATTTTAGTTTCCAATCCTTCTCAAGGCTAGTTATATAATTTTGAACATGATTTTCTTTTAAGTTGATTCGAAAACAATTTGTATAAAGATTGAAAATAAAAGAAAATATAATTAATTTGTATAAAAACAAAAGCGTCAAGTATTTGATTATGCAAAAAGGAGGCAATAGTTGGGACATTGAATAAAGAATGTAAGTTTTATTTTTGTTTATAAAGATTAGTTGGGTAAATTAATTAAAAATGCAGTTGATTTGTTTTTTACAAATATACTCAGTTTATTTATGTTGCATTTAAGTCGTTGGCTAATTATAGTTCAAGTTAAATAGAAATAATCATCAACTGTTTCCGTTCTTTAGGCTAATGTTTAAGCGGACTGTGTTTTTGGCTCAGCCGACGATAATTCAATTCAAATATCATTATTTTTTACAGCAGCATTATTATTTTCGTTTTGTTTTTTAGTTACTTTACTAATTGTATAAAAATATTACTAAACATGCAACATGGATTAGGATCAGGATCTGCATCTGTATCTGCATTTTGTTAACTGTGGCAGGAGGCTCTGCGACTGCGACATGGACGTTGAAAGCGCGGCACACGGCGACAGAACAACAGCTGGCGATGAAACAGTCGCAGCAGCAGACCATTTCTTTTCGTCTTTTTGTGCCGACATCAAGGTCTTGTCGCAGATGAAGATGATGTCGCATTCTTATCATCGCCACCGTTTCCACCATCATCATCAGTCGCATTGCCAGCCATGCGTCGTTTTTTCTTCTTTTTGGCAGTCAAACTTTCTTGGCCGCTATCCGTATTGGAATCGGCATCCGCTTCGCTCTCCGACGACGATGAACTGCTCGAGGACGATGAGGAGCTGGAATTGCTGGAGCTATCTGAGGCAAAGCCAGTGCTTTCATTAATATTAATACTGTCGGCAATTTGACCTAACTCCGGTCGCTGATCCCGCAACACACGCAGCCACTTGCGCGACAATTTGGGCCGACCGCGCACCGTCTTGTGCCACACACAAGGGAAATTGGTGAAACTACAGAAGTTCTGAGTGATGGCGATCGTGTCGTCCAAATTGAGCACCACATGCCACCAGCCGCCGGGCACGAAAACAGTTTCACCTGCACGTTGTAGCACCTCGATGGGTTTGTATTCCTGCGGCCACGAGGGGAGTTGAGTGCGCGGATAGACGGTACTGAACCAGGTTATGGCCTCGTCACGTTGCTTGCCACCCATAGCACTCGTCACCTTTAGCAGATCCTTGGGCGTATGCGTAGGAAACAGACACCAACGCTTGTGGCCACGTATCAAAGTGTTCCACGCACTCGTGCCCAGCGGATCGATATGTATCCCCGTGCCGGAGCGAGCAGGACCCATCACAAACCATCGATATGGGGGACGACGATCCTCGCCACAGTACTTGAAGAGATCATCGCGAAAATACTTGGGCACGGCATAATCCTCCAGCAGTTTGCGGCGGCGATGATGCTCGCCAAAACTGCTGTCGAATATGTAGAGCGGACTGTCGTCCCGTGTGCCCTGCATATACTCCACATAATATTTCATCTTCATCTTGACGCTATAACCTTCGTTGTCTTCACCGCACTTGAATTTCTGGTTGCGATACTTTTTGGCTAGGCGCGAGAGCGTCCATTTCTCTTGCGCCAGCCAACCGTCGGCACATCCAGTGATAATGACGGGCAGATAGGGTCGCTCGAAGCGCTCAATGAATTCATCACATGTTACGGTTGCGTTCTCGATGCGTTCCAGGTTATCCACAAAGTCCCAAAATGGCTCAAACTTCTCATAATACCGCATTGCGATCCATGCGTTATCGCCATCGAGTTCGGGGCGCGCCTTGCGCTTCACATCGCGGGTACGCTTGCGTGAGCGCTTAGGCAGCTTGAATTCTTCGCTCATTGTAGTCAAAATTAAGTAAATTGGGTTGCAATAGGTAATTTCAATTAAACTAATGTAGAATCGCTGACTTTCGCACGTCGCATTCGGGAGCTTCACATCAACGTGACCGCAGAATGCATTCCAAAATGTACTATTTTTGGTTGAAATATTTTCCACAAAATACGATTATGGTGATTCAACGACAGAGTGTCTAGAAGTTTCTATTTTAACTTACACATTATTGTTAAATTATTTCAGTTGAAAGTTATAAATAATAACTAATAAAAAATATCTTAAAAGCTATTTCTAGTTCCTTTTTTTATTTTATTAACTTTTTTAAATTATCGATAATTTAATCAAAAGTGTAGATAGATTCGGTATATTCTGAACATTTTCGATAATTTGGCGTACCATTTGTGGTCACACAACGTATTAATATCGTTGACCCACTCACATGACGGTAAAGAAAATAGGGTGTTTTGGGGAAAAATAATGATAAGCCAGGTTGGACGAGGTACGTGTGTTTTGAAAAGTCACACCTGCATGATTTATTGACTTTATATATTTCTCAATAGAGTTGTACAAAGTGCCGCATCGCATTTTAGACCATCGCGTATTTGTTAACGGCGAAATCGAAGCATTTCTCGACAATTTCGAAGTGCAACGCAACGATAGCGAAGTAGAGACGCTTTTTCAGGTCACCGAAACTGTGGGCTCCCTTAAATACGATTTATCCGACCGTTGCATTGCATTGGGTAATCAAAATCTCAGCCAGCTCTCCACAGAAGTCAACACACTGCTGGCCAGTGTCGAAACTTTGCTAGAAAAGGCCAAAGTTGAACGTGTCGTAAGTAGAAAATAAAGTTTCAATTAGTGTAAACTAAAATAATGAAGTATTAATTCGCAGCCTAGCACAAGGCTACAAGAAGCTCGACGTGCTCGTGAGCAACGCAAAGCGGAATTTCTGAATAATTTACAGCACGGCTATCAACGCATCGATAACTCATTTGAGGAAAAGGAGGAAGAAATCGCCGAACTCTATTCGGATCTACAGCTGAAGCTTAACATTACCAAATAAGAAAATTATAAACAGTACCTAATCAACATGCTGAAATCAACCATTGTCGATACCCGCGTCCGCTTGCGTCCCTCGAAAAAAGTATTAGAATTCCTGGCTAAACACAAAGAGCATTTTGACGATGCGCCAGCTAATTTGGCCCAAATACTTAAAAAGAATGGCTACAAACTGCTCGAAAAGACAACCATCTTAAAGGATAGTGAGATAAGCACAAAGCGGCCTGCTATAGACACAAAGCTGTTGGCGAAATTAACTTCCAATGTGTCTGATTTGACTGCAACAGAAGAATCTGAACAGGAGGAAGAGCAGGAGGAGTTGGAGGATGAGAAACCACAACCTGTAGATGGCTCTTACTTGTATCTGACTGATCTGCATTGGCTGCACGATGTTATGATTAAGCTCCGCGCTAAGGACATCACAAATGTATTTCTACATGAACTGATTGAAAGCTGTGAGCTCATCTTGCCTGAGAATGAGTTCAAGCCGCGTAATCCGGAGCTGGAGGCACGTTGCCAGCGCCTCCGCGAACAGCAACAGAATCGCGAATACCAGAAAATGACCAAGAATGTGGATGCAACACTGCAGCATTATCCCGAAGACACCATAGCCTATCAACGTATGTTTAAGTTTTATAGACGTTTAATTTCTAAATCACCAAAGTTTACTTTATATTTACAGTTAAAAGCATTAATAAGCAGATCATTGCGGTGGCCCAATTCATCTTTTCGGTTGCCGCTGGCTTCACATTTGGTTTCTTTGGCGTCAACTTGATGGTGGGACCATTGCCCTTTGGTTTTCGCATTCTACTGGGCGTGATTGTGGCCCTCGTTATTGCGCTGGCGGAGATGTATTTCCTGGCCAAGAAGCTGCATGAATACGACGAGGTGTTTGATGCACCCAAACGCAAACAAGCCGAAGAATCGGTCAAGTCGAGCGGTGTGCAGAAAGTCAAACCGCATATTGAATAAATTATTATTTTGTTTTCTTTGAAAAGCTATCAATAGATTTCGTATATCTGGATTACATAAATAAGTGTGTAGGGAGGGAGGGAGAACGAGCACAACTTATTCATAATGATTCGGATTGGGATTTGGATTGTTCCAGCTGTCGTCCAAGCCATCGTTGCCACTGCCGCGTCCCAGCAGCGCCATCAAATACACAAACATAATGAATGCCAAAATGCCACTGAGCACCAGGAACCAGGTGCGTCGCCAAGGTGGTCGCGAAGATGGCGCATAGAAGCGACGTGTCCAGCGTGAGAAAAGCTCGGCTGGTGTGCGGCGCTGATATTTGTTATCATCGCGATCGGTGCCGCCAATTGGCGATTGACGTGGCAACAACGGACGTCGGCTACTTGTCGCTATAAAAACCAAAATGCAAATAAGCACAAATAAAAACTAATGACCAGTTGTTTAAACAAACCATGCATATCGCCAGAGCTGGGCGGATTGAAAGCATCCATTAAGAGCACGGAATGTGGACTGGAGGCATCGGCGCCGTTCGGTTTCACACGCTCACGTTCTCCAGCGGAATGTTGATGATGATGCACTTTGGTGATATTGCTAACAGCCTGAATTGCTTTTGCCTTTAGAGCATTGCTCTGGTCATCTGAAAGCTGCAAAAGAAGCTATTGAGCTGATGCTGAGCAAACAAATGGAATTCCTGTCGCTTTACCAAAGCAAGTCCTAGTCCATTGCGACCCCAGTTGACTTGGGACAGATACGTTTTTAGTGCATCTGCGACCGGCGAAACAAGGTTCGATGTGGGAAAGATCTCCACACGACAGCTGGGACACTTGTGGCCACTAGGAGTTGTGTTGGCAGGCAAACCGGCTTGTCGCGCATTCAAGCAGTCCCAATGATAAACATCTAAAAAGAGAAACAGTTAGTTGGGATTCAAAATAGATTATATAGCTACTTACGATAGCAGACGAGACGCACACATTCGCCCTGCTCTAGCGTGGTGCCGCACAACGTGCAATTGGATATATAGTCGCTATCCCGCAGCCATTGCAAATAGGATTGCACGATGCACTAAGCAGGAAGGGAGCAACATCGATTACTGGATCTATCAACCATTTTATCTCTTTCTCTCTTACCTTGGGATGACTCTGGACCATGCAGTGCTCGCAAACATTGACGCGATGCTCAAAGCAGAATTGATTGGTCACCAAACGTTTTGGACATTTGCAGAGACCCATTGCGGTTTTTGTTACTGTTGCTGCTCGGGGGCGGTGGCGGGTGCTGTGAGCTTATTGTCGTTCGATTACTTTATTGTTTGGGTTCGTATTATTGCACTTGAGAGTGTATTAGAAGCGCACTTCCGGACCAAATAGCGTTATCGCATATTTAATGTTAATTAAAATGTACTTAAATTGATTTTAGTTGGCTTTTGTTGGAATTTTCGTCTGGTCAATCACAGAATTGTCAGCCACGTATTTCCACTGTCTCGTCTCCATAGCAAGTGTTTTGTTATCGAAATGGCGATTAATCGATACGGCCTATTTTTAGCTGCTGTTAATAAAAGCCGTTAAAATATCATACATCACTGCATAAATAACTTGAATTAATAAATAATGTATTAAATTAAATAGAAAAATGTAAGCTTTTTATTTATTTTCTAGCAATATTTGATATATAAGTTTTATATAATTAATTACTCGATAAAAATATATCGATAGGGTAAATTGTGGAGAGCGCCAATTTCAAACTGGAGTTGACAACCGTTGCACTACTCTATATACGATATTTAAAGTTAACTAATTTGTGTAGCTATAAATAATTTATTTTAATCCAACCAATCCTTCATATATTGACAATTAATTGCAGTAACATCACCGCAATCGGAACAGTTCTTGATCACAGGACAGATGCCACAAGGCATCTGCACCAAGCCCGGCGCTGGCAGCGGCATATTTACAGCGCGATATACATAAGCACCATCGGATTGCAATATACGCTCTGCATTACCATCATAGACGACGGTTTTCAGTATGGTCTCCAAATCGTCTTCATCCAAATTAACTTTGCTAATACCCAAGTCTGAAATGAATTTGTGCACATCTTTTACTGAGCAACAAGACATTTGCTTAAAGGCCAATGGACCATCCCGTTTCTTCTCGGCTGTTTCACGTTTCATCTGCAGAAACCGCAAACATTGTTGATTCAGCACATCAACAAACTCCACCTCAAAGTCCTGATCCTGATACCAAGCGCCGCCCGTTACAGATCGATCAGCCTCCAAGTTGTACAGCATATAAACTTTCTTTTTGCTAGCCTACAATGAATAATGACGGTTAAAGCCTTTTAAATATATATATGCACATTTCATTTGCTTACATTCACAGATTTGACGGCCTTAATGAGCTTCTTTGTTTCCAAGTTCTTAAGGATCTTGTTCAACTGTGTCATGTTTAAATTTGACTTGATTCGAATATCTCGTATCCATATACCTTTGTTGCCGCCCTCTTCAACAATGCTGTAGACGATCTTTTCCTCGTTGTCAGCATCTTTGGGCAATGCGCTCTTTTTTTGTGGATCCTTGGCTCGATATATTAGTTTTTCGCCCTTTTTCAGCACTTCTATGCCGCCTTGCTGCAACAATATATTGAGACCCTCAACTCGCGTTGCAGCAGGCATGTCAGACAGAGCTTTAGTCAGATCATCGTTTGTAGCGCCACCGGGAATCCCCTGGATTACAGAAAGCAGCAGTTGAGCGACTTCGGCAGCCATCGTAAGCTGTTCAAAAATAATCGATTGAAATTAATTTACCAAATTTGTTTAAGAATAGTGTGGAGTACATTGATACGTGTGGAGCAATTCTGTTTTGCGCATGTTAAGCTGCAGACAACGTAGACACGTGAATGTTTTTGTTGTCAGTAGTTGAAGTTGAATTTGCTAGTGCAATTATAGTATAAACTTACGTTCTTAAGCGACAACAATGTCACAAGCCAACAGTTCCGACGACGAAAGCGACTTTAAAGCCGTCAATACAGCTAATTACGAGCGAGTCCAGCAAAAAGTAGCAAAGGTAAGACAAAGCGTGCTTTAAAAACAGTACCGAGTTACCTGCATGCTAGCGCGGACAGCGTGTTAATTTAACAGCAAGCTGTTAGAGGACTACAGTTCGTTTCTAAACAGCTGCTATTTAACGCATTAACATTTGACAGTCACAGCAATTGTAGTCTTTTTGTGGCGCCACTCAATATAATTTGAAACTTCAATTTTTATACAGATCAGCTATGCGGATGGAATTGCCGATGGACGAGAGCAAGTTTTCCAGATCAGCTTTGATCAGGGTTATGTAGATGGTCTAAGAACTGGCATTGAATTGTCTAAGCTCCAATCGTTCTACGAGACACTGAAGCCAGAAGAATTAAATGAAAAATTAACAAAGGAATGCGAGATATACAAAGAAATGAAGCTGACAAAGGCGACGGATAAAAGTCACTTCAAGTATTTGGAGCATCAAACTGAGTCACTCAGCGTTGTGTCCGAAAAACAAAAGGCTTATGTAGACGAATTTTCGGAGCGCTGTTCCAAAGACCTGCCAGTTACAACAAGTTTATTGCAAAACGAAAGCCAAAATGTAATTTAAGTATTAACCTGGTTTAATGTTTCGTGTTGTGGTTGATTAGGAATTATATTGTAGATTAACTGAAAATTATGTAAAAATTGGCTTATAAATACAATCCCTCGGGTGTGCCTTCCTTCTTGCGGTACAAAACGCTCTCCTTGGATTTCTTAAAGTCCTCATTGGTCACCTTCATACGACGCTCGCGCAATGCCATCAATCCAGCTTCTGTACAAATCGCCTTAATGTCCGCACCAGACAGATCATCCTTAGCCATAATCAGTTCACTCAAATTGACATCCTCGGCCAGCGTCATGCGGGAAGTGTGTATGGTGAAAATGCGACGTTTGGTCTTCTCATCAGGCAGTGGAAATTCTATCTTACGATCAATACGTCCCGGACGTATAAGCGCCGGATCGAGTGTCTCAATACGATTAGTTGCCATGATGACTTTCACATCGCCCCGCGAATCGAAACCGTCCAATTGATTGAGTAGCTCCAACATAGTACGTTGAATTTCACGCTCGCCACCAGAATTGGAGTCGTAACGCTTCGTGCCCACAGCATCGATTTCATCGATGAACACAATGGAGGGCGCATGCTCCTCGGCCACACGGAAGAGCTCACGCACCAACTTTGGGCCATCGCCCAAGTACTTTTGTATCAGCTCGGAGCCCACAACACGCAAGAAAGTGGCCGAAGTCTGATTAGCTACCGCCTTTGCCAGCAGCGTTTTTCCAGTGCCTGGTGGACCATAGAGAATGACACCCTTGGGTGGTTTAATGCCCATTTCTTCATAGTATTCGGGATGCGTCAAAGGCAGCTCAACAGATTCTTTGATTTCCTGAATTTGCGTATCCAAACCACCAATATCGGCATAGGTTTCTTGTGGCGCCTTCTCTAGTTTCATCACTGTGACCATGGGATCTGTGTCGTCGCTCAGCACACCGACAACAGCGTGGACCTTGTGATTGAGCAGCACAGAGCAACCAGGCTCTAGTTGGTCCTTATCGACAAAGGACAAAATGCTAACATAATGCTCCGAACCCACTGAAGTGGACACGATGGCATGATTATCATCGATAATCTCCTCCAGATTACCCACCGACATTGGTGTGCCGCGCAGATCATCAACCTTGGACCGCTCCTCCTCATTCTTCTCATCTTGTGGCTTAAGGCGCTCCTGATTGCGTATGAACTCGTCCTCCATCATCAGGTAATCCTTAATGCGCTCCAGTTTTAGCAGTTTTAGACGACAGCGCGTGTGAGGCGTCACCTGGGGCAGCTTCATGGCCGCATCAGGACCCTTGGCGCGACGCTTCTTTTTGCCAACGCGAGTTGGAATTGGTGGCTCGTATTTCTTCTTTTTGTCTTTGTCATCTTTCTTGTCACCTGCTCCTCCCTGTGCCGATTGGTTTTGGCCCTGCAATTCGCGAAACAAAATAAATTACATTTAACTAACTATAAAGCAAATTTAACGGCTGTGCGTTTTACCATTTTGCGTTTCTTTTATATTTTCAGACTAAACGAATTTTATTTTGTCGGCAACACAAACAGATTTCTACTAGTCATAACCAACGTGAAGTTGGCTGCGGCTGTGTTGTCAGTGTGTACACACATAAATATTGATTTATTCGATAAATGAGCGGCCGCACAAAAATACAATTAATAAAAAAGTTAACATCAAATAAATTTCATATCGATCTTTGATAAAAATGTTATATTATTTTGTTGAGTACAAAATTATAATTTATTTTATTATTTGTTCCGATTTAAAATATTAAAAATACTAAAAGTCGTTACTTCTCAGTGCCTTGTACACTGCAAATAAACTATGGACAATTGTAAGGATACCCTAAAATTGCCCTTTCTTAACTACGCACAGGTACGAAATTCGTGCAACATGGCAGAAAGACGACAACATGTGCAGTGTAATAAAATAATAAACAATAATGACATGTTAATTACCGATTGTAAACTTGGCAGAAATTAAATTTTAAGATGCAATTTTTTCTTTAAATAATCCTGCCAAACATAGCAACAGCACAGTCCTGAAACTATATCCAAACTTAGCAGACGTCTTCAATTCCTTTGTTATTGGTTATTATTGTAAATTGTGTTAAAAATGATATATGAATGTTTTCTCGCGATCGCTGGAATTATATCAATCTTGACTTTAGCATCGTACATTCACATAATTTATAATTGCAAATGCAAGGTAATTGTTAAAAACACATTGAAAAATGGCGGAGAAATCAAGCAGAAATTTATGCAAGCACCTGGACCACATCCCTGGCCAATTATTGGCAATCTGGATATAATTGGACGATTTGACAACCCTTTCGAAGGATTCGGAGCATTGGCGCAACAATATGGAGACATTTATTCACTGACACTTGGTCACACTCGCTGCCTGATCGTCAACAACTTGGAGCTCATACGAGAGGTGCTCAATAAGAATGGCAAATTCTTTGGCGGTCGTCCAGACTTTCTGCGCTATGACAAACTATTTGGTGGTGATCGAAATAATTCGCTTGCTCTCTGCAATTGGTCACAGTTACAGAAGAAACGTAGGAACTTGGCACGGCGACATTGCTCTCCCAGGGAGTCGTCCGCGTTTTACACCAAAATGTCAACTGTAGGCTGCCATGAGATCGATGAACTGATGGCCAAGTTAAGGCATGATATTGTGCCTGGCAAATCCATCGATATCAAGCCGATACTTCACGCTGCCTGTGCAAATATGTTTAGCCAATACATGTGTTCCAAGCGCCACGATTATGATGATGAAGAGTTCAAACAGTTTGTGCATTTCTTCGACGAGATCTTCTGGGAGGTGAACCAAGGTCATCCACTAGATTTTCTGCCCTGGCTCCTGCCCTTCTATGGACATCACATGAGACGCCTTCGTTATTGGTCTCAAGCTATACGTCAGTTTATTCTGGAACGTATTGTCAATGAGAGGGAATTAAATATTGATCCTGATGCCCCAGACAATGATTTTACAGATGTGCTGCTCAAAAGTTTAAATGAAGATAAAAATATGTCTCGCAATACGATTATTTTTATGCTGGAAGACTTTCTAGGCGGCCATTCAGCTGTTGGCAATTTAGTTATGCTCACCCTAACCTATATTGCTAAAGATCCGACTATTGCAGCAAGAATTCAACGTGAAGCGGATCAAGCAACGCATAATGGAGTACGGAACATTGGCCTACATGATATAGACGATATGCCCTATACTATGGCTACCATATACGAAGTATTGCGGTATTCATCTTCGCCAATTGTTCCCCATGTTGCTACCGAAGATTCCGTTATTGCGGGATTTGGTGTGACTAAAGGAACGATTGTATTCATCAATAACTATGTACTGAATATGAGTAACGAATATTGGAAGAATCCGGAAAAATTTGAACCTGAACGATTTCTGGAAATTAAATTAAACAATTCAGAGGAAACTCTTGACGATCGAGTGCAATTTCAACTCAGGAAGAACGTTTCACATTTTTTGCCATTTAGCATTGGAAAACGTACTTGCATTGGACAAAATTTGGTTCGTGCCTTTGGTTTTATTTTGTTAACTAACATTTTATTGCGCTACGATATAAAGTGTCCCGACTTAACGATGATCAAGATTAATCCAGCTAGCTTGGCTTTGCCCGCTAACTGTTTTCCTCTCCAATTGACTCCAAGACCTAAGGAATAAAACGTTTATTAAGTATTTTCATTATTGTATGTTAAATAAAATAATTGTGTTCATTCGAATTTTAAGTCATTTTTTGAATTTATTTGCTGCGAACAAATCGAATATAGCAATATCGATTTATTATATTTTATATTTCTCTTGATCAATATTTTGGATTTATGTTATCGAATTCCGATTAACGATTTAAGCAAGCTGAAAAGAATCGATGCTTTCACAAATGTTAAAATCTATCTATGCATCGATAGTCTTATCGATGCTTCTTCTTTTACCTGCCGTCACGCAGACGCTCACGTTGGTTATCGAAAACAACTGTAGCTTGTTTGTTTGTTGAAAATTGTAAACCCGCGTATTGTTTGCATTCAATTATTTTAAATGGCACATAATCTTAAAAATGTTGACGTAAAGCTGCAAGATGTGGACGTTTTGACCACAGGTATCCTGGCGGAGCTTGTAAACGGCATACTAGATTTCCTTCTATTCCATCGTAGTCAAATTCCATTTGTATATAAAACCTACAAATACTATGTAGAAAAATGGGATGAAAACGAAGAAATGCAGAGTGAAACTTTTGAAAACTATCAAGTTAAACAGCAACGCTTCCTGGCCAAGGCAACCAAGGAGTCGATCAGCAATATGCGAGAGGTAAATTTAAATTGTACATGTTAGGAGTAAAACTAAATTAGACATTATTTTCAGATGATACGACAAGCGTTTAGAAGCAGTAAAGGGGTCAAAAGTTTACGATTTCTATTCGGCAACAACACGTTTATGCCCAGCGAATCCTATACTATCCATATACCGCATGCATCCATCTCAAAAAACCACGGGGATATTCATGTCATGCCAGAGGGTCCCATGAATCAAACACTGCTGCGTTTGCTCACTTGCGAGGAGCTCTATACTCTCTGGTCCACGGAACTCAAGGCTACCAATGTCTATCTGGAGCTAGAGCTGCTGACCAACGATGATGAGCCTCAGTGCGAGACATTGAAATTGTATCCTAAGGAAGTTGTCAGTCAATTACCGCGTAGTTGTAAGAATGTGCATTTGCATCTGTCACATGTCAATGAAAATGGCCGTGAGTTGACTTGTTGTAAGCAGCTAGTTATTTTTCAAGATTTAGATAATTTAAATACAGATACAATCCAGGAAGAAGCGAAAGATGAGGAGGAAGTGTGTTGCAAGCAACGTGAGCACGTAAGTGGCTGGTGGCAATCTGATATAATAGTTCGTGGCTTTAGGGCGCCCAAATACGACTTATGGTCTAGCTAATCCAATTTTAAATTCTTTTTATTCAATTTTATTTAATAAACTGCAAAGATTTACTTTCAATTTAAATTTAAATTTTCTTTGGGTTTTATTAAAAATCGATAACGATAAATGCTATCATTGTTGTGCTCGATTTGGTACAACATGGTTTTCTGCTCGATATGGCACTGTTAAGAAAATGCAATTACTCTGTTAATATAATAACAGCGTCATGTAAAGTCTTGTTGTGTGTTTATCGTGCATTCTTGAGTGTGGAGCGTCGTACGGAGCGGCTCCGTTTATTTTTTACATACACAAAGAAAAACGCAAAGATTTGTTTAAGTAAATACAACGGCCTGCAGTCTCTAGTCAATTGTCATTGCAAGCATGTCCGAGAAACCGACTGTTTTAATTTTGGGTGGTAAGTTCAAGAGTAAGCCGCAGCGATATCGCTTCAGACTTTTATCTCTTAAATTATTCAACTGCAGGCTGCGGATTCATTGGACGCAACTTGCTGAATTACTTGCTGAAGAATGACTTGACACAGGAAATACGCATTGTTGATAAGACGCCACCACAAATGGCCTGGTTGAATGAGCAACAAACCGATGACTTTGCTAGCGATAAAGTGGAGTTTTGCAGCGCCAATTTAATTAATGCCGGTATGTCACACACACGCACATATACAACCCACTCACACACACTTCCTTTGTTGGTGCGAGCGGAACAGGTTTTTGTTTGTTTTTGACTTTGTCCTTTTCTATGCACATACAGCCTCATGCAAGGCGGCATTTGCACCACACCCAACAACACATCGTGGCTGGGATGTGGTCATCAATTGTGCAGCTGAAACGCGTGCCAATCAGGACGATGCCGTCTACAAAGAGGGCATCCAAAAGCTGAGCCTCAACTGCGCCAACGAGGCAGCCAATCGTCAGGTCAAACGCTATGTGGAGCTGAGCTCGGGCTGTGTGAACAGCAGTGAGAAGAACCCACTGAAGGAGGACTGCAAGCTGGAGCCATGGACGGGTGTGGCCAAGCAAAAGCTCAAGGTGGAGAAGGAGCTGGCGCAAATCAACAGTCTTAGCTATACGGTGGTGCGATTGCCCGTTGTTTATGGCATTGGCGATAAGCGCTACTTAAGTGAGTATCGCTCTCACTCTGTAATCTTTATAATTATTTAAATAATGTAAATGAAAACTTTTTGCAGTGCCTCGCATTATTATTGCGGCCATATACAAATACCTCGGTGAGACAATGAAACTGCTGTGGAACGATGCGATGCGTCTCAATACGGTGCATGTGATCGATGTGTGTGCTGCGATTTGGCAATTAGCCCAAAATCCCAAAGCCGCTGGACAGGTCTACAACATTGTGGATGACTCAGCGTCGACGCAGGGCAGTATTAGTGATTTGCTTGTGGACATATTCGAAATCAATGTTGAATATTTTGGCATTGTTATGTCCAATTTAACTAAGGTCTGTCATTAATCTCGTCATTCGTTGTATGAGTCATAATCATAAAAAACTTACATATGCATTGTTTTTCAGCTCTATCCAAGCGATACAGTGGGTGAAATCAACGACAAGCACATGGCGCCCTGGGCCGAGATTTGTCAACGCAATGGCATCGAGAATACACCGCTAACTCCGTATTTGGATGAGGAGCAACTGCATCATAAGCATCTCAATTTGGACAATACGAAACTGAAAGACTTTGGCTACGTGCTGCAAGTGCCGCGCATTACACGCGACGTTTTAACCGAAATGATCGATGATTATGTGAAACAGCAGTTATTTCCCAAATCCTTGGCACTCTGAATCGCTATAAATCGACAGGGAATAATGCACTACGTTAATATGCACTCAGCAAAGATTTTAATTAGTTTAAGCGAAACATTTTTTGATATTCCAACAAAAAAATCTTCCAATTTATACCTGGTATTTGTCCTCCCTCAAACATTCTTTTTGTTTTTTGCGAAAAAGTGTACTTATAGTATTATGTGTAGACCCAATATATATATATATAGAGTAAACTATATATTTTATACAACTGACTATTATATGCATACATTCCATTCCAATTTATATACAACAAAATGTATACGTAAATTTTTGAGACTAAAAAACATTGTATCAACGATTGTATTGTGATCATTTTAGTGGCCAACGAACGATAATTGACAATTAAAAATGCATTTACATCAAACGTTTATGTTTTAATTGTTTTTTTTATTGTTATTTTTAATGTGTATATTTGATATTTAGTTTCATTTAAAAGTTGCGGCAACGGAGCGTTTCGTATAATTACGATACATAATTGAAAAAATGCAATTGCTTCACTTTTACGCTCATTAATTATTCTTTTTTCATTTTTAACTTAAAACTTAGAGAAAATCAACAAAAAATAATCATTGCGAAAGCAATTCAAGCTCGCTCATTTCACTTAATACAATGAAAAAGACACACACAAGAAAGTAAAGTTAAAAAGTTGAACAAATTGTTGTGTGGACATATATAAATTAAAATTCATCTCATTTTTAGTTATGTTTGTTTGTGACTCTCTAAAAAACCGGAGGTGCGCGTGTGTGGGATGCAATAATGCTTATTTGCGTTTGCGTTTGCTTTTTGAGTTCGATTTTGTGGTTTAATAAACTAGTTAAGTTGTTTCAGCATTAGCTGCGCTTAGAAGGCCAAACCAGCGTCACGGTATGTGGTGAAGATCTTCTCAATGGAGTTCACATAGGCAGCGGTTCTCAGATCCAGACCCAAGTTGTATTTCATGGCTGTCTTCATGATGGCACGAGCCGAACGCTCCATGGTGTAGTCCAGACCGGAGTGCACGATGTCCTTCTCGGAGGCGCCAGAGATGCGCTTCTGGAACGATTCCGAGGGTGTAACGGGAATGCGTCCACCAACGCGGCCAAAGCGACGCTCCAAGGATTCTTGCACGGATTCTAAATGATGAGGCAGGCAGAGAGAGAGATGGAAAGAGATAGTTAATATATGCCGCATGCTGGAGAAACAAGTATTGCAAATTTGGAAACGTAAACTACATATAGAAATTGTTTGTTAGAAGATCGATGGCAGCACTGTTAAGATACATTTGGGATGTGTATACGTGGTGTGTATGCGATAATCAATAAGTCAGGCATGATCTGATCACAATAAGCTCAACCAAAATGGAATATATAGTTTAGGATTTGCTTAACACAAAAGGATCATTTCTACGGACTACAAGTAACAAATAATGTTGTAACAACTTTTACACAGCATTAAAAAAAAAGAACCAGGAAGTTAAAACAAGAACCAATGCAGGCGATTTGTGTTTCTTTTTTTTGGGAGGATGGTAAAATAGCAAGAGAGGTGGTGGGTGGTGGAGGAGATAATAGAAGTAATAGAAAAGAAGAATTAATAATAATGTACCGTCGTTAATAATTCTTTCAATTGACTGTTGGACTGAGTCTACATTGGTGATAGAGAGAAACGGAAAAAAAAGAAGAAATAGAATAAACAACGAATTACTATGATTGTTGGCAATATTATCAATTTGTATACATATTACACGTATTCAAATTACGTTATTGAATATGGGTAATACACATACTACGAACTTGTGAGAAATAAGAAACACTAATAATTCTATGAATTTCGATAGATTTACTTTTTTTAACCTACTGGAAGAGCAAATGCTACAAGAGCAGCCGCTTTTCTGTAAGGGTTTTTATTTGTCGTTAACTTAACGCAAATTAATTAATGAAATTAATAAGAATAATAATAATTATAGGAATTTTGAAACCATATACCCTGATTTTATTTAAATGAATTACTAGATAAATAATGGTATGGCATGATTCGATAGTACAAGCCAGCGATAAAATAAATGTTTATAGAGATAGTGTAAGGCAAGATAATGTAGAGAGATGTCAAGATCAACTTACCGAGCAGATGATAGTTGGACTCGCGCTCATACTTGAAGGTCAGACGACCGTATGAAACGTGGTTGAGGTTCTTGAGCCACTCGAAGAACGAAACGGTGACACCACCAGCATTGATGTACAGATCGGGAATGACCAAAATGTTGCGATCAATCAGAATCTTGTCGGCAGCGGGTGTTGTGGGACCGTTGGCGGCCTCGGCAATGATCTAATTAAATACATAATGAATAAATATATTGATGATACAAATACAACTCAATCGCCACTCACTTTAGCTTGAATTCTGTGGGCATTCTCGCTGTTGATGACCTTCTCAATGGCGGCAGGAATGAAGATATCGCACTGCTCGAACATAAGGTTCTCGCCCTCATAAGGCTTGGCATTGGGATAGCCGACAACGGTGCCGTGCTCGTTCTTGTAGTCCTCCAGCTGCTTGGGGTCAATACCCTCGGGGTTGAAGAGGGTGCCATCGTGCTCAATCACACCAATGCAGGTGGCTCCAGCACGAGTCAGATAGCGGGTGGTGTGCAGACCAACGTTACCGAAGCCCTGCACAATGAAGGTCTTGCCGCCCCAGCCGGGAGTGGTGCCTGTCGAGAGAAGGACAAGTTAAAGATGTCTAACTAGCAAGTGGAAAAGTTAAGCTTACCAATCATGCTCATGTAGTTGGCCTCGTTGATGAAGTTCTCCAGACCGTGGAAGACACCGCGACCGGTGGCCGAGACACGACCGTGAATACCGCCCTGGTTGATGGGTTTGCCGGTGACACAGGCATGGGCATTGATGTCCAAATGGCCGATGGTCTTGGCATAGGTATCAGCGATCCAGGACATTTCACGCTCGCCAGTACCCATATCGGGGGCGGGCACATCGACGCCGGGGCCGATGAAGCCCTTCTTGGCCAATTCAAGGGTGAAGCGACGGGTGATCTTCTCCAACTCATGCTCGGAGTACTCCTTGGGGTTGATCTTCAGACCGGCCTTGGCACCGCCGAATGGCACATCGACGCAGGCGCACTTGAAGGTCATCAAAGCGGACAGGGCTTTCACCTCATCGCGTGATACATCCAACGAGAAACGGATGCCTGCAAATCAACGAGAATTGCATAATCAATCAAATAAGTTAAGGCATATTACGTATACGACAGGTGTGCTGTCCGCAGAACAACAGCGAAACCTTGAAAGACTTAAAAACTAAGTACATTTCTATTTATGTTTCCCATGCAGTCTGTGTTTAATTTTTTTTTTGTTTTTTTTTGGACTCAATCCAATTGAAACAGACGAAAGAATTTACATTTTGAAAGCAAAAGTTGCTTGTCGATTCTCTGTTGGGTTTCACGTGCATTTTTTGTTTCGGCTGGTGCCAAAGTGGGTCAGCGAGGGTACTTGTAATGTCGTAACACTTGGAGAGCCCGTATTCTCGTATCTTTATGATACGTTTTATATTTTATGTTGTTTGTTTGCACACACACCTTTGATATCTTGATATCTTTTGAGAAATCTGATTAGATAAAGCTACTTCCTCGCTCGCTTATCGCTAACTTTTTTGTTTTTTTCAATTGCACCGAGAAGTTTATTTCTAAACTTTACGATGTAATCGAAATACAATAAATGCGACCAATCAACCAACAGCTACAATTATCTGACAGGCACAAAGTGCGCCTGCGATAAATATCAAATTTATTATCATTTTCAAGTTATCGACAGGCCCCCACAAAAATTTCATTGCGGTTGTCAAGCATTGATCTTTAATGAGGTCGCCTGAACTTTGCCTTTCCTGCAACAAGTCACTAAAGCTTGCCCTTATCGATTGTCAACTGCATCGCAAGCTTAGACGTCAAAGCTTTTAAGCTTAATGATCTTCTTGGAATTAATTTGCTGCATATTCGATTCGCATTCCCAACCAACTGCCTGTTGCCTCAATTGTTTTTTTTTTCTTCAGTATATATTTATTTTGTTGTTTGCGTTCCATCAATTTTGTTCTTTCCCTTCTTTCGTCTGCTATTGGTTTTGTTTGCTTTCTTGTGCAATACACATGCGTGTGTCTGTGTGAGCGCATAACAACAGCGCCAAAGCATTTTGTTTTTCTGTCCCTGTTTTTTGACTACAGTGTTAGCTAGCTAATGTGAACTTTGCGAACGAGAGCGGTAGATAAGACAAAGTTGTTGTTCATGAATATGCAGATAGATTTCAAGCTTATTTCCGGTTAAAACTGAAATGAGTTTAGACGACTTTATATATTAAATGCTTACTGTACAAAAATTCGAAAAAAAAAACAAATGTTGCATTTAATCAAGTGGATTTAAAGAGTCGACGTCATTAATATTAAATAATTTAACAAATCTAATGTATAAATCACATTGTTAAAAGTTTTTATTGAAAATATATATTTATTATTAATTTCCCACAAAGTAAACCCAATTTTATCAAAGAACATTTAAATAAAATTTCATTTTATCGCAGAATATTACTCATACGATTGTACTGTACTTCAATAGCTTGCGTATCAAAACCGATTATAAAATTCTTGAAAAGATGTTGCTAACAACCGGCTTTATCAACCAAAAAAACTAACGGGGTACCAATTAACTTGTTTTTGTGTTTTGTAGTAAATTACTCGGTAAAAAAAAACAAGAAAACGCGTGACTTTTTGTATTTGGCATATAGCAAATACAATCCCCCTCAACAAGTCGCTTAGCTCTACGTGCGAAAATCTATTTGTGTATAACTTGTCAATGTATTTGTTTTTGTCTATGACCGTATATATGTATTAGTGTACCTTATACAATCAGTGCGATAAGTTTTTTCGCTTTTTTGGGGGCTCGATCGAGTATGGGGCGTGTATGTATGCGAATATAGTATAGAATATCATATATGTATATGTTTGTGTGTATATATTGCCACGTCTAAGAGCACATTATACGCCATTGGCAACAGCAAACCGCAATCTTTCGAGATAGACCGAAAAAAACCGGTTGGTTGCTCCCCCCTAGTGAGCGTCAGCTGACTAGCATTTTGGCCATATGATAAAGAATATTTCTAGCGTGGGCTGACGGCATCTTATGTTTTGCTATTGTGCTAACATATGTAGGTATACATATATTTAACATATACTACAGAATGGATAAGATATACACGTCGCACCTACCGCAGGAAATGACGCATGAACTTGGAAGAAAACAAACTAGATTTTTGTGAACAACTTTAACAGATTCAGGGTAACTTTTTTAGACTATATGAAGTGATAATTATATAATAATAAATGTACATATGTAATTCTCATATCTCTGTATTTGCAGGGAGTATCAGGGGCGTAGCGAATTGTTCCTTATCTGAAGTGTTTGCCACTTGAGCAAGACACGAGAATGCAAACAAAGCATTTGGTGCTGAATGTTGACACAACTTATTTGCATACAAACTGCAACTTGGCGGTTTGTAGTAGTAAATAAACAATGCATATATGTACATATGTGTATATAATGTCTTATAAATATTAATAGTTGTATTTATAATTATATTGCAAAACAATATATTGAAATCGAATTCTAAAAGAGTAGATACTTGATTGAAACTGAAATTTCATGTTTTTGTGTTTAGCAAATAGTTTCTTCACATACTGTGCGTTAGAATCAGCTGAACCGGTATTGCACCAGCTGATAACATTTGCATTATCAGCTGCATTGAGCTTTTACTTCAACTTAAGCTTTTAAGATGCCAACTAAACTTCAAGACACGCGCATACACAAGTGCAAACAATTTGCGAACCTAAGTGAGAAACAGTTCAACGACATAGAAAGCTGTACCGAAAACGAAACAACAAAACACAAAGCGCTGCACAGTGTGCCGCGTCACATTTTTTTTTGGCGCAACGTGACCATCACGTGAGCACCAAGAAAATAAAGTTCGTTGATTGACATTTAGGTAGTTATACGAATGTACATTCAAAGTGCTACGCTGAAAAACCGGTTTTAATATTTGCCTTTGGCGCATTTTGTTCTCTTCTTCACCTTTTTTTTTTTGCACAACCAACGCGTCGAAGTTGAATTGAAAATAAGCTGCGAAATTTTATTATTTTACCGAATTCAAAAGCCCAGCTATGAAGTCATTTGTGTCAATAAATGTGCGATCAAATGCAAACAGACAGACAGAGAGACTGCTGCTCTGTAGAGCAATTAACATTAATTAGAGCAGTAGTATAATATGTTGAAGACAGGCACGGTTTAATGTTGTGTACACAGTGTAGAATATGTGCTATTTAATATGGCCACTAAAAGGCATATCCCATTTAGCAAATGACTAAAATCAATTTAGCACCCCGAAATGAGTAAGCAAACGTTGTTTTGCTAAAATATCATCATAATATTTAGAGGTATAATTAACAAGCACAAGCACTATCGGTTAGCAACAGATTGTCGAACTTGTTTACTATCAAAATTTGAACGAGGTTCCACACGATTTTGAAATAACAATAATAAATTCATAAAAAAAAAAACAAAAACAATATGAATCGTCTATTTATGCTCTAGGCTCGTGAGCGTCAGCTTTATCAACAACAGAACCCAGAGTCAATAACAATAAGCAACAGCAACAACCACATGTACGAATGATACGACGTGTTTTATTTTATATTTTTTTGGAACGCGTCGCTAACCAAGGTCAGATAAGTACAGTGGCGCACCAGTTTGTCTGATTGATAAAAACATTAAGATTTTCAGTTACTATAATTAGACAATCTAACAAGTTAACGGAACTAAGCAATATTTGGATCTTTTATGGGGATGTACCCCATGTGATGTGAGAAGCGAGAACAACAGCTGACTTGTACATTTTGTCACACTGTGAGATGTGATGTGGGTACACTGTTCTAGTTCCAATAAGAAACAAAACAAAACAATACATAGCGAAAGCTGTGTACTCGGTGTGTTATTAAAAATAGAACTCAAATGAAATGGCTACGATGAAAAAAGAAATTGCTCAAAAATTCGCCAACGGCAACGTCGCGATAAGCGTTGAAAATAATTGTGAGAATTCTTTTAGGCAGATTAGCTTGGTGAAGTGTGGCAACACTTGAAGGGCTTGGAAATCAGATGGCAACACGTGTAACGGACGCCTTCTCGCTCTCTGCTTATGCAATTTAGATACTAGTCCGAAAGCATAGACAGAATAAATATCTCATGTTTGCTTCGTTTGTTTGTGTCCCGGGCAGAAAGAAAAATACAATGTAAACAACCAAATAATGAATGTGGAGTATGCGCGAAAAAATAAAAATACTGGGGGCGGGTCTTGGGGGAGGATGTTGGTCACACAGTTACATAATTGGGAGAAAGGCAAGCAAAATAGTTTGTGTATAGAAAAATCGATTTTACACCAACAGTTGGCAAAGTTTTCGTTCGATGCCGGTTAAAAAACAGTATGTAATATTGAAATTATAAAAGATAGTATTATTTACCTCCTTTGGTGGGAATCCTGTGTGTGCTGTGCTGGGCACGGTAGCCGGTAATCATCTCGTAGTTGCCAGCATCGCGACGCAATGGGAATGCAATCTCGATGATGTGGTCGCAGGGTTGCATAAGCATGAGAATACCCTTAACCTTCTTCTTCTTCTCGTCCAGAGACATCTTGCCCTTCATGTCTTCGATGAGGCGGTCCTCGGAGATTTGGCAACCACGGTGGAAGAAGTACTCAACCATGTCAAAGAAACGGGGATCCTTGGCAGTGGGCACATCCTTTAGGCGATCGGGAATCTGGTAGTTGCGCGTCTGGAGCACAGCTGTGGGCAAAGCTTTGGCCAATGCGGTCAACTCCTGCTGACGCATGGCGCCCTGGCGGGCCAAACTCTTCAGGTGATACATGCTTCGACGCAAACACACACACAATCGCCTCACACAAATGTATTCAAATTCTAAATTTGGTGCTGCTGCTCCTCAACTGGCTGTTGGGCTAAATATGCACAACCGCTCGCTTTTCGACGCCGCTCCAAACTGAGTATATTGGGGGCACGCTCTTCAGCAGAAAGCCTTCTCAGCGAAACCGCGCTAAGTTTCAGTGTGGCCGTAAGCTCAATGGCCAATATATACTACATATCGTTACAAAAGTGGTATATTCCACAATTCAAAGAAAACTTTGTTTTTCACCAAGCATATTGTTAGATAGGACTGCAATTTATGAAAATAGTAATAAATTATATAAAGAGCAATTGTCGGTATTTAATTTAAAAATTAAAATGTCACGGTTATTACCTTCACGAATATTTCGGCTATTAACTATCGATTAAAGCTAACCTTTCAGCAATCGAATGCATTGACAGCGTTGTGGAGTTCAATATTAGTGGCAACGCTTTCCGGTACGACATTTATAAATTGTTTTGCAAATCAGGATAGCTTTGCACTTTTTTTTTTAGTTTTTGATAATTTACGTATACAAAATTAAAGGTTTTACCATCAAAGGACTACGTTAAATATGTTGCGCAAAATTGGACGGCAGCTAGGCCAGCAAGTTGGCCGGCAGTTGCGCTTTTCAGCCGGCCGCATGCTGAGCACAACTAACCAACTGCACAAAGGTAGTTAAAATAACGTGACATAATGTTTACCTACGGAATATATCAATAAAAATGCAATTTTTGCAGAAGCTGCAGCCGATGCTAAAGCGGAGCCAACGCCGCCCAAGTCTATTCTAGTTGAAAAGGACAAAAATATTACCGTAATCGGTATTAATAGGCCACAACAACGCAATGCAATCGACTCGATTACCGCCGCTCAACTTTGCGATGCGTTCTCTGCCTTTGAGGCTGATGACACATCCCCAGTGGCTGTACTCTATGGCGTTGGTGGCTCATTCTGCTCTGGTTTCGACATTCTAGAAATGAGCACAGACGAAAAAGAGGAAATAAGCGTGGATATACTAATGCGACCTGAGGGATCTGTGGGTCCCACAAGGCGTCAAATAAAAAAACCTGTAGTGTGTGGCATCAACGGTTACTGCATAGCCAATGGCTTGGAGCTGGCCCTGATGTGTGATCTTCGTGTCATGGAGGAGTCAGCCGTGCTGGGATTCTTCAACAGACGCTTTGGAGTGCCCATGCTGGATGGTGGCACCGTTCGATTGCCCGCCATGATTGGATTGTCGCGTGCGTTGGATTTGATACTGACTGGGCGGCCGGTAGGCTCACAGGAGGCACATGATATTGGACTAGTCAATCGCATTGTGCCCACGGGTACTGCTCTGGGCAATGCGCTGGAGTTGGCCAGTTGTCTAGCCAAGTTTCCACAGCGTGCTTTGAATCACGATCGCAACTCCGTTTATTCGGCTGCCTTCGAAACGTCGACGTTCCATCAGGCAGTGCAGAATGAGGTGATGTACACATCTCGCGAAATAATTGAGGACATGCAGAACGGCATCAAGTGGTTCAATCAAAGTAAGTAGACAACTAATGTTTATTAAAAAAAACTCTCCTTACTTATTCTCCCCTTGCAGCCTTCAAAGCCGACACAACACACTCCTGGCTGAAGCGGGATCGCTCAATGGCCGATTGGGATGATGAGGAAGTGGCAGAGGCAGCTGCAGAGAAAGAAACGAAGAAACAACAGGAGGAAGCCGCTGCAGTGGAGGCTGAAAAGCAAAAACAAGCAGAGAAGGCGCAAAAGAAGTCGAAAAAGACCGAAAAGGTTGAGGAAAAAGCGGCGGTCAAGGAAGGCGAACAAACCAGCGAGAAACCAAAGTCAGAAGAGGACCCAAAGAAATAAGATGACATAATAGATAACGCTGTGTATATATAATGTATAAGAACATCCTCACAAGCAGTTCAGAACTGACCGATTTGAATTTGTTAAATTATTTAAATACATAATAACCATAAACACAAAACGTATTGTGAACACTAGATGGCGCGCGCTAACGGCGACTACCGCATGTAGATGGCGCTTTCATTATCAAGCTAAACATTTGAAGGACAGAGCTTTCGGTTTTACCGCAGATAATGATAAGCAAAACAATCGCATACGTGAACGAACAGGCGGTTTTTTGCCGGCTGTGACTCAGACCGAACTGCCGATGAGATGCATTCGATTAAATGATCATCCCCAGACAGCGATGCAATACTTGAACTGTGCTCTTCTTTATTGAACATGTGTTCGATGGTGCACGTCCAAAGTCTTATTGCCTTAGTAATTAAATAAAAATCAGATTAATAACCTTCTTATAATGTGAAGTGGCGGCAAATTAAGGTATATACGCCTTGATAGTGGCTTGATAACGGCATCGTAGTAACGGAAATTAACAATAAATGATATAATATCCGCACCCATTCTCATGCGATCTATGTCTGTCATTCATCAGAAGATCATCTAACCCAAAAATAAAAATAATCTACATCAATAATAAACCATCAGGTCATAGTTAGATTAGAAGATCATTATTTCACTTAAATACGACGTGTCGCGCAATTCCGAAGCTTAGAATTCGAAATCGTCAAGTGTTATAGACGCACCTTTAACTAAACTCTCATCAACAATCGACTTGAGTGCACTATAATTGATTCAAAAGAAGGCACGATCGCCTCTAAGCTTCACAGTGGACACTCAGCCACCATCGGGAACGGTTGTGGTTCAAACTTTTGGAATATATTCTACTACCACAAGAAACCTATTTTAAAATCGCGACAAGAATTTTGGTAAGTCGATTAGTGAGAAAAATACATCAATGAGAGATAACAAAAGTGTTTGTGCAAAATTATCCCAAGTGCAAATATCCTGTTGATTAGTTAAACACGGCGGATGTCAGGCAAACTTTAAACCATTATTTTTAACCTTGTTGGACCTTGAATCTGCCAAGAAGATATCTTAATTAAGCATTTAGACCCCCCATTAACAAAGTTTGGTAAACAACGGAATTAAACGTGGAATTTGTACGACTAATTAGATTGAGATTAGAAATTCATGATCAATTAAAGGCGGAATTTTTACAAGTTTAAGGTGAATTAACATTGCTATTGGATTTTCTTTTTCTTTGTTTGGTATTCAAACGAATCTATTAAGTGCAGACAACATTGTAACTGAAATTATGCAAATTATATAAGAACTTTCGTAGTAAAAGGTATTGAACAGCATTTTAACAATGAAGAATATAAATTGCATTTAAAGTAAAGTTGCATACTCCAAATTTAAATTTTATTAAAAATATTTCATTATTTTGAAAGTGACACTACACTATAATAATTATGCATATTTTTCAGTTAGACTATAAAACAGTAATAAATGGTTTACATTTTCAATAAAGCCATAAACTACAAATTCTAAATGAAATAGAAAAATAATAATGAAATTCTTTAAATCATTACTAAAGAAAAAATAATAAGGAAATCCTTTTAAAATGCATCTAATAAACTATAAAGTATAAAGTAGCAAAATAATAATTTTAATGATTCTCAAGAAATTCATTATACTATATACATACATATTTAGTGATACAAAAATAGGTTTCAATTAATCTCTACCATATTATTAAATAAAATTTGTTTTAAAACTGTGATATTACAATTTAGCAATCACTTTAAAATAATTAAATACTAGAGAGTTATTAGATATAACATAAATTTCTGAAAGTGTGTGAAGATCATATTCAAGATGTAGAATAATAAAGAAATCCCTTCAATATAAGATACCTACAAATGTATTATTAAATAACATTTGTTTTAAAACTGTGATATTACAATTTAGTAATCACTATAAAATAATAAAATTCTCGTGAGTTATTAGATATAACACAAATTTCTGAAAGTGTGTGAAGATCATATTTAAGAAGTAGAATAATAAAGAAATCTCTTCAATATAACCTACAAATCTCTCTTATATAGATAAATGATCTAATACATTTCTTGCACTTGCAGCGATGCCGCCAAACGCCGTCTCTAGACCAGCGGACTCGTTACCAGCCTGTGGCAACGAGCAGGAGCTGCTGCAATCCAAAGAGAACCCAAATGCATCCAAGCAAACCGGAGTGCTCTTCGAGGCCGATGCGGAAACTAATGACTGCGCCCTGGCTGGTGACATAACGCAATTGAAGAAGGCCGATAAACGCAAATTAAAATGGGTCTGGCGTAATATTATTCTATTCGGTTATTTGCATTTGGCTGCTCTATACGGTGGATACTTATTCCTCTTTAAAGCCAAATGGGCAACGGTTGCATTCTGTATGTTAAAACATTTACATTTTACATTTCAAATTAACTTGATGATTTAAATTGCAGCTATTGTACTTTATACGATGGGCATGATCGGCATTACTGGAGGTGCCCATCGCCTGTGGGCGCATCGTTCCTACAAGGCCAAGTGGCCACTCCGCCTGATACTGATCACATTCAATACGATCGCCTTCCAAGATGCCGCCTTCCACTGGGCACGCGATCATCGCGTGCATCACAAGTACTCGGAAACCGATGCTGATCCTCATAATGCCACACGTGGTTTTTTCTTCTCGCATGTCGGTTGGCTGCTGTGCAAGAAGCATCCCGATGTGGTGGCCAAGGGCAAAGGCTTGGATCTGTCCGATCTGCGTGCCGATCGCATTCTCATGTTCCAGCTGAAGTGAGTGTCAACTTCATTTGAGTTCCAAATTTACTTGTTTGCTAATGTGTTTGTAAATATCTTGCAGATACTATTTGATTCTCATGCCACTGGCTTGCTTTATTCTGCCCACTTTGGCACCCATGTACCTGTGGAATGAGACGCTGATGAACTCGTGGTTTGTGGCCACCATGTTCCGTTGGTGCTTCCAGCTCAACATGACCTGGCTGGTGAACAGTGCTGCCCACAAATTTGGTGGACGTCCCTATGACAAGTATGTGGCTTTATCCTGCTGTTACTCTAGTTTACCTTAACTAATCTTGTATATCTTTGCAGGCACATCAATCCATCCCAGAGTCCTTACGTGTCCGCATTCACCTTCGGCGAAGGCTGGCACAACTATCATCATGTCTTCCCCTGGGATTACAAGACCGCCGAATGGGGCAGATATACGCTCAACATGACCACCGCGTTCATTGATTTCTTTGCCAAGATCGGCTGGGCCTACGATCTGAAATCGGTGGCACCCGAGACAATTGAGCGTCGTGTGCGACGCACTGGCGATGGCAGCCATGAACTGTGGGGTTGGGGGGACAAGGATCTCACCGAAGAGGATGTTAAGCATGTGCTGTTCGTTGACAAGACGAAGTAGAGAGAGAAATAGTACTTAAATTATATATTATACTATACTATTCTATATTATATATACTTTTTTTTATTTATGCACGCTAAGTTCGAGTTAGGGGAAAGGATACTATATTAATAAAATTGATAAATACTAAATATAACCATTTCTTTTTTTATAACACTTAACAACAGATTAACAACGTTTTGTGCTTGCTATCAGGTTTGTTTGTTTTTATGGAAGGTATAATTGTCTAGACGTTTGCAGGTGGCCCATCCGCTGATTGTTGTTCACCTAATCTCAAGTTTCGCATTATACGTGAGTGTGTTTTTCATTCGATAACACGCATATTAGTTAGTGAAATCCAGTTAAGTTAAACGAATGGACGGCCGGAACGTTTCTCTTTGGCATCCATGGTGTGTAATATAACGTCGGCAAGCGCCTTTGGATGGACACCTGCTCCAAGTAGTTCCAAGCATATGTCGAGGGCCTTAGCAGATAGTCGCGTGTTGATTAGCTCCGACATGCCATAAACCGCAATGCGCAGCACTGGCGAATTATTAACGAATTGTTTTAAATCGTTATTTCCCTCCACAGCGGAATTATTCCCGTCCCGATCACTCTGTTGTGTCATGTTGTTGCTGTTATCGTCTGTTCCGCTGATGATGATTGCGATAAGAACGCCGCCAGCATCAAAAGTTTCCAGAGATCTTTGCAATCGATGTGGCTGCCTCCCAATAGGTCAAATGTAGCGGGCAAACGTTGAAGATTATTTTTATGAGCCGTAAAAATTTATTAGTTCTAATAGAGTTAAGCAAAGACTTTCAAACGGAAGCAGTTACTTTGTTTATAAAACTAACATTTACTGCTACAAAACCAGCTGAGTGACGCTATTAAAATAGTTATCGAATAATTTATTCGATGTATTACCGTGAAGAGATCGTAAACAGCATCCTTTTAGTATAAAAATACCAGAAAATTTTAATTTTAAGGTAAACTAAATAGCGGGGGAAAGAATTTATTCAAATGCGGATAAAATGTTCTACAAAATGACTAGATTGCTTTTAAAAACACGTAAACAATAAACTGATTAAAGTGACAATTTTCGGGATTTCTGCACTTTGGTATATATCCATCTGTGATAAAATGAATATTTTTAGATATCTTGCTTTTGGTCACACGCCGGCAAAGAAAACAGCTTTGACACGGAAGGAACGAAACACACACACAACAAAAACTAAATTGCCAGAGAAACATTTTTTGGAATTATAATTATAATATACAATATTATTTAGATGCTATAATATTCATTGATTAATGCATCAATTTTGTTATCGATGTAAAAACATTGCTGATTAATTATTTCATTAAAAGTTCCCTGGAAATTTATTGCAAAAAGAAAAGGAAAAAATCTCATTGGAACAAAAGTGAAACAAGTAAGTGCACAATTCGTTAATTACTTTTCTGGTGACATTGTGCAATGCCATCAGCTGGAACATCTTCGAAGAACATGCAATTTTTGAATCACCGCATCGAAAGCAGCACGCGCTCTGTTTGCTCTGATTAAAAGAACATGCCATATTATCAAATCAGATAGTTACTTTTTTTTGTTTTTTTCCGATTTGTTTTTATTTGAATATATAAAATTTTAAAAGATTAGAATGTTGTCGTCCATAATATTTCTATATATTCTGTGTGCGCAGCACACTCCTTCAGTGACATCATTTCAATTGCAAATGACGCAAGGCTAGGATTTCTATTTCATTCCCTTTTACATTGTTTGAATGACGCGCAGCATTTCCAGGTTACATACTAGAATAACCTTGACTTCAGAATACCCTATAACAATCTGCCAAAGCTCTTGTTGTTGTTAATATTCATTGTTAAGATGGACGCATGTGGTATTTTATGGTGAAATTGAAAATATAATTGTGTATGTTCAAAGCACCCACAATCATAAATAAATAAAGTGATATAAAGATTTGATTTTCTTTAATCATTAAAATGTACGTATGTGTATAGGTTTATAGAAATCTTCGAATCCTTACAAGAAGTGTAAGTTAATACATTTTTGTTTATAGTCCAGATTTCTCTAACAATCAAATAAATTATAATAAATTTCTTTTGTATTTAAGTATATTTAATTTCAAGGCTATAGGACAGTGTCAGTATAATAATCGTATAATATAAGTCTTTTTATTTTTTTAATCTTCACTAGTAATTAAAATTAATGTTTCAGTTATTGTTTTGGCTAATGTGATTTTGTAGAAGTCGTCTATTTAATTGCCTCTCTGAGGTAATGGGTTTCTAACATATATGCAGCTAGTTATAGAGGGTTTTTATTCAATTGACAGGCAAATTATTAGAGGTCATGTTGTCGTTATCAGATCTTAGAGTTCATCTCCCTTCTATTTTTTCCACGCTGATGATCAATGCGCAATTGAATTTGCAGTTGTGATGATTAAATGAAATCTATATGCACATATGCAATGTACAGCAACTACATACGATAGATACATGGAAATACATTTGTATATTATGCCGAATGCAGCTGCTCGAGCACAAGTTCTATAATTTATCAAGAATACCAAAGTAAATTGCTTACAATCTTTTGATACCCTGTTTATACGCAGACACACATTTCCAATACAAATACTATACTAATTTAAATGAAAGAGAGGTCTTTGATTTAGCTAAAAGAACATGTTTCCGCGCTTATTATCAATGCAAATCTTATTCTTTTGTTAAACTTTTAACCAAGCTTGTCGAGTTTGAATATTGACAACAAACTATCAAATTTACTTTTAATATGCGCACGCTCAATACCCTTCAATAACATATATGAACGACTTTATTTATAATAAATTTAAATATTTAACATATTTGAGTAAGTTAAGAATATGAATATAAGATTTCAGATCATTGGATCTATTCTAATAAACAAATATATTTTTTCGATATAAATTCAATTGTATATGGAAAATAATATTAAAGAACAAATTGTTCAGATCGTTAATTATTTAAACAATTACATTGTACAAACAGCGACGCGCTAATGTAAATTATCAAATATGCAGATTTAAAGTGAATCGAAGTGCACAAAGTTCAGTATTGCCGTTAATGATACACGTATGCAGATCCATTCATCCATGTGCTACGCCTTCGATCGGTTAATAGTGACTGAGTTATTGACAATTTACTAACTCGCTGACTAACTTGTATCAATCCAAAGTACAATATCGAAAAGGTTAATAAATTGGTTAAAAGGCAAACAAAACCAGATTATTGGTAGCAGACTTGTACTCTGACCCCTAGTATTTGTGTGATTAGAAGCAGTTAGTATAATCTCATTTATGGTACTTTTCGAATACTAAGTACTTGAATGTCAAGTGGTCGAGACTTAATGGAAAAAAAATTAGATAATGTCAATAAAGATCATTTTAATTGAACAAAATTGAGCGAAAGTTTGAGCCATCCTTAAAATCCATTCATATGCATGTTTTGAATTTTGCGCACTATCTAAGCACAAATAATGAGTGCATTCTAATGACATTTAATCACAAATTGAAACCTACGTCTTACATACAACCAATACATATGGACATACATTGTCGGCGATATCAACAAATTGCAAAGAAAGGGGCTGCGTAATGTTTTCTGGCGTCGCGTCTCGCGTCAATCGCGCGACTGAAAAAACGTTTAAATTTTCGCAACCGTTCCACAAGTGCTCTCAGTTTGACTTGAGCGCGTAAAGCGTGTGGACGTGTTGACGTGTTGTCTCGCGTTTCTTGTGTGTGAAATTCATATTTGAAAATCTACTACCGCGTGTCCCTCTGAAACAAGAAAAACCGCGAAAAAAACAAAGTTTTTTGTTTGGAATCGTTGCAAAATTTAAAAGAAAAACAGGTTGGTGTTTATTTTGTGCATGCGACAGTTGATTGGTTACACGACAGGATTTGCAAGAGTTTACGTAAAAGCAGCCAGCAAGAGCAAGCAGCCACTAACGTCAATTTGTGATCAAATAAAGTAGTCGAAAAAAAAGCACCTCTACTACCCACACATACACATGCAACTGTCTGTCTGCCTGCATATGTGTGCGTTGTGTATTTACGCATTTAGGTAGTTCTTGTGTTATGCTGGCTCTTTGGTCTGTTTGCGAGATGCTTTCGCAAGCAAAAAGTCAGTGATGATGGTGCTTTGAAATCTGCACATGAAAAGCATTGAACCTCTTAAACGATGTTTTAAGTAGCTTTTTATAAGCTCCTCTACTCTCGATCTCTCGAACTTTTCTGAAGGCTGTACTTTAACGGTCAGGGCTCGCATTGTGAGTAGACGAAGGTTAAATATATTCAGATAAAAGCCTCCATTAACGTTAGCTTGGGGCGCTGCGCATTAATAAAAAACATACAACAAAAAAAACACATTCATATACTCAAGCTGTTTATTCAAACTATTCTAAAAATGTGTGTTTTATATAATATCGATTCTTTAAAATTGGGTTTCGCAATTAAATTAAAAATTATTCGCAACTTCATTATTTATTCGGGTTCGTCGAACCCCATCGCTGCGTTGTAATCAAATTAGTTGGGAGCCACCTTTGTTTGTTTTTTTTTTTAAACAAAATTAATCGTGTACTAGTTGTATAACATATGCACATACATTTCCATAGGAATCGTACAAATGTTCACGTGTGTTTTGACACAAATGTCGTTCGTTGTGTGTCTTTGAGTAGAATTCAGCAAATTGAATTTGCTTTTTGCAAATTGATGCATTCAACAATTTTGCCAAATAGATTAGACAAACATCAATAGAATTTGACCGAGTTGAGTCGAGTGAGAGTCGCAATATTCATCCGCCCGTCTCGTTCGTATCACGCATCTGCAGTGTGATTATGCCGGGTAAATGACTTTTCTCTCTTTGCCGTTTGCCATCTCTCTTCGTTTGTGTGCTTTGCTCTCTTGGTTACACGCCGCTGAAAGCATTTTGTCGTTGGCACACAACGTCATGGTCTTTTTTCAAGTTCAATATCAAAGCATCAAAGCATATGGCTTTTATCAGATGCGTACCCCGGTCGTGAAATTTCATGGAAACGCGACCAAAAAAGTTTATTTAGCCGGCATAGGCTGTAAGAGACAGACAGGCAGACAGACAATCCCTTACCGGTTCTTAGACACATTTTGAGAGCCAGACCAATCAGCTGTTTACACTCTCTCGCTCTTTCTCTGGGCGCTGGCTCTCACTTGTGCGCCATATTCGTTGAAACTTGGCTTGGCGTTGGCGATCTGCTGTTTGTTTTAAATGTATGTATGAGGGAATGTGCTTGCATGTGTGTGTGTTTGTATGAGTAAAAATCTAACTAGATTTCTTGTTCATGTTATTTTTCGTGTGCTTTCCAATGGCGCGCCATTATTGTTGTTTATACTTGACTTTCGTAGTAGGGAGGGACATCGTATGATTTTTTGTACACGTATTCACGTGGTTCAAGTTTCAATAATATGAATTATTTATGTATGTATGCACCTACATACTACATGAATATGTATATTTGTGTGTGTGCGGGTGCTGTACTCGCTGCTGCAGCAATTTACACCTTTAAGACTTATAAACACATACATTTGCAAGACTTGCATACGTCGTGCAAATTAGCATTGTGTTGACTTGTTTTTTAGCCAACGTGTAATTAAATTTGTATTTGGTTGTTGTCTTCATTTTATTGAAGGTACATAGACTCATTGGATTTCGTCATCTTTTTAAGAACCGGCATTTTGCTACCTTAAATCACGTAGACCAAGCGATAAGCTACCAATCTATTGACTATTGGACATTAAATGGCAACGTGTTTGCTGTTTATAAAACCCTGACCCTGAATAATGTATAAATATTTAGGATTCATATTTAGCATTATAGAAAAGTTGCAGACATCGCAATGTTATAAAACATACATATGTCTGTATATATATTTGCCACTATCGCACACTTTAAAAAGCTTTCGACACACGAAAAAGACCATTTGACTTTGCGCGAAGCTTGCGAAAGAGCGAAAGCTTCTTGTCGACAACTGTTTTTCGCATTCCCCTCAACAGTTTAAAACTTAACGCTCGATTGGCCGGTTGTTGTTCGCTCGGTAGTCAGAAATACAAAATTTGACTTGTTAGTGAGACATTAAAGAAGGTAAATTAAAGATGCCGTGTATGGTCATAAATTAATTGTGACAGCTGCAATGCATATCGCAATTAATGGTTGTTTCTTTTGACTGTCAGTTCAAATTAAAGTCTACCGCAAGCTAAACTTCACTGTTTATGTTTGTTTGCGGATGTGTGTGTGTGTGTATAACAGTTTAGTTGAAAATTTTCCATGACCCTGCGAACACACATACACGGAGAGGTTAATGCTTAATGCTTGGCCTTCACACTGTGTTGTGCGCCCAGTGACCCACAATGTGCAATTGTCTACACACTAACAAGCATTACAAATACAAGCGCGAGGCTGTGTGCGTGAGCGAAGAGTGCCAAAAACTAAAAGTGCCGCCCCTCGCTTTTGTCAGTAGGTGTTATTGCTCTCTCTCTCTGTCTCTCTTTCCCTTATGCCGGCATTTTAATTGTGCCAATCTACCTACGTGTTTGTTTGTGTGAGTAGCGTTTGCAGATATCCTTCGACAAGGACATTCACGAATTTATTGATTTTCCCGACCTGTGCCAAAGCCGCTTGTCAAAAATTTTAGCGTGAAAGTGTTTGAATAATGCACACATTGTTTGGCAATTATTTATTAGCTAGTTAAAGCAATTGTGTGTAGACACTTGTAGAGTTGCAAGTGTGACCACACAACTGCAATAAAAAATAAAGGTGCTCGTCTCGACTGCAGTTCAAAGCGTGTCAAGTTCAAATTAACACATTAGCTTAGCATAGTTAATTACCATTGCCTTAATGCATTCAAAAATACTTTAATGTGCGTGTTTTTTTTTTTTTTTGATTACAGCAACTGCTTAATTATGCCGCCCAACGCAACTGCTGGTGGACAAGCGATCACCGATTCGCTTATCTCTGCCGCTGCCGCAGCTGCAGCTGAATCGGAACAGAATCCGACCAAGTTGCAGGCTGATTCAACTGGTGTGCTCTTCGAGCAGGATGCTGAGACCATCGATGGCGGGCTGGTCAAGGATATCATTTCTATGAAAAAGGCGGATAAACGAAAACTTAAACTTGTCTGGCGTAATATTATACTTTTTGGATATCTCCATGTGGCTGCTGTTTACGGTGCCTGGCTGATGATCACCTCTGCCAAATGGCAGACAGGCTTACTCGGTAAGAAACTATTCGATTGTAGATGGCTTGACAACCCTACGTAGCTTAACTGTTGTGTGTACGTGTGTCCATAGTGTTGCCATCCTTGATTGGCGTGTGCCGACGTGCATATCAATATTTTCCGAGGTTATCAGCGTTGTTTTTTTGTCCAAATTTGGCGCTGATAACATTGAACAATGTCGGCTAGACAGACAAATGGCAAATAGCCAACGAAATCATGCGCCCTCGGTGCCCCTAAAGAACTTCAGACTCTATAGTACTTTCCATTCATTTCCGTTATGATCCCAAAAACAGATATCGTAAATATTTCCACATTAGCTTAACTATTAAAGAGTTTAGTCAAGTGGTCGCATATTTTGTTTATTTTAATGAATAGTTTAGACGTTTAGCGTGAAGTAAATCGACATGTGTTTAAACTTCAGATTTCTATTTAAATTCGTTGTGCTATAATAGAAACGAGCTAAGCAGTCATAAGAAATTCTATAGTTTATTTTATTTCCAAGTATTTACATATTTTGTATTGTTTATTTGTTTTTTAAATGGATAATTTCGACGTTCCGCGCAAAGTAAATCGACATGTGTTCAAGGCAGTTAGTTATATAACCAATACAGAAAATATTGAATATGCACCATTTGATGAAGTACTAAATGAAGTGCGCTTTACCATACGTAATACGAATCCTGTTTCCAATTTGAAGGAATTGGTTCGATCTTCGCTAATAAGCATGAACTTCTTGGACATTCTGTCTGTTAACGAAGACGGAACTGCGTATGGAATTCAGGATGTTAGCTATGTACTAGACAAGAATCAATTAGAGTCATAAACGAGGCCCTTTTTATAAAATTTATTAAATTTGTATAATTGTAGTATAGAAATAAATGTATAAAAGTAATTCAACTAATTGCGTTTCAATTTGTATCTCTTAAAGCTTTCGGTCTTTATGTCGCCTCTGGACTTGGCATCACGGCTGGAGCCCATCGTCTGTGGGCCCATCGTTCCTACAAGGCCAAGTGGCCACTGCGTCTGCTGCTGGTCATCTTCAACACGATTGCTTTCCAGGATGCCGCCTACCACTGGGCCCGCGATCATCGTGTGCACCACAAGTACTCGGAAACCGATGCTGATCCCCATAATGCCACACGTGGTTTCTTCTTCTCGCACATCGGCTGGCTGCTGTGCAAGAAGCACCCCGAGGTTAAGGCCAAGGGCAAGGGTGTTGATCTATCTGATCTGCGTGCTGATCCCATCCTGATGTTCCAGAAGAAGTAAGTGATCTCTTCATCTATTGCATTGTTCAACTGACTCACGTTTCTATCTTTAATTTCAGACACTACATGATTCTGATGCCTCTGGCTTGCTTCATTCTGCCCACTTTGGCTCCCATGTATTTCTGGAACGAATCGTTGATGAACGCTTGGTTCGTGGCCACCATGTTCCGTTGGTGCTTTATTCTGAATGTCACCTGGCTAGTGAACAGTGCTGCCCACAAATTCGGCAACCGTCCCTATGACAAGTGAGTGATGAGCTTTGCGATTTCTTTAGCGAGTTGGCTAACTGATTTTTCTTATTACAGAGACATCAACCCTGCTCAGAATGTTTCGGTTGCAGTGCTCGCTTTCGGTGAGGGATGGCACAACTATCATCATGTGTTCCCCTGGGATTACAAGACCGCTGAGTTTGGCAATTACTCTCTGAACTTGACCACAGCGTTCATCGATTTCTTTGCTCGCATTGGCTTGGCCTACGATCTGAAGAGCGTGTCCGTAGACATCATCAAGAAGCGCGTGAAGCGCACTGGCGATGGCTCCCATGCCACTTGGGGCTGGGGTGACAAGGATCAGCCCAAGGAGGAGATGGAGGATGCGTTGATCACCCACAAGAAGAGCGAATAAACGGATGGAATTGCGTAATACGCGTTTTTAGCCAACATTCACTGAAATTGAATCAAAACGATAAAGGGAAGAAATTAAGCATATGAAGTCAAAACAGAAAGGAAGTAATGTGAGAAAAGAGAGTAAAAACAGATGGAAAGAAGATTTTCATTAAAAAATTATGTCCGTATGTGAAAGATGTTTAAGATAGCAACCTAAACGCAAAAGGAAATGGAAAAGCTAAGACAAAAAACCCCTTTAAATAATTTTAAGTAATAATGTTGATGATAAATATCTGTTGTTTATCAATAACTGTATACCGTCTGTGTTAAACCAGCTCTGGAATGTTTTATCGCTCCGTAATTGCTATTTGGAGACACATATAAGCCGTCGATTTGAACATATGGATATGGAAGCCAACACACAAGTACAGAGTACTTGGGGCAACCAACACAAACACTGTCGACGGCTTAAAAATTTATCTTTATATTTATCCCCAGATTACTCTATACTCTAATCATAAGTTGTATTCACGATACAATCAATCGATTATGTTTTGCAGCCCTCCACCACGAACACTAATAGCTCCGCACAATCAGAAAGAAATCCGAAATTTAGTTGAATTCAATGAATCTGAAATAATACAAAAAAAGAAAATTTATGAGTTTACACACACACATACACACACAGAAAACATAATATACCTGCAACACTTTTACGAAAGATTTTAGTAATTATATTAAGCCAAAAACTAAAGAGGAATACGAAAGAAATCATTATATATACAAATATATATTATACGTTTACGATATAATTAAAAACACACAAACAAAATATAAGCGAACTACTAACACCCTACTAAAAGCTTCGCGCCAAAAAAAAACAAAGAAAATTGTTACAAATAAAATCGAAAAACTCTTCGTTTTAGCTTGTAATCCCAAGTATGCTCTGACTTTTTCTTCAATCTGTCATTTGAAAACGTTTTCTATTGAAAATCGGCATAACTTCTCCTCAGCTCAATCGAAACGTATCCAAACTCAAAGCAACGAAACGTTTTTAGAGCAATTCTATTGTTATTGATATTATATTTATTTTTTGACCAAATTTATTTTGTCAATCGATTTTATTTTATTTGTGATTTACCATGGATCAATTTGGAGTACGCAAGTCGATCAATCGCAATGTGTATAAGGCAATGCTATTCTTGCAGTCGTCTAACCAGAGTTTTCTTGTTGAAGATGAGATTGCTAATCGCGTAAAAAAGCAAATGCGAGGCAAGAAGGATTGTGCTGACATGGAAATTCATCAATCGCTATTCAATCTCGCCCAACTGGGAATTATTACTTGTTTTGGTTCCTCGAACTATTCCGTTAGCCACTATTTGAACCCCGCTGGTCTATTTAAGGACTTAAAAAAACCGGTAAAGGCAAAAGTATCAAGGAAAAAGATACTGGATGCTGCCATCAAAAAAGGCAGAGTCACTAAGGCAAAAACTCGTGTACTTAAGAAACGTGGTGAACGTGATGTTCCAAATCCGATACGGATTCAAAATTTTCCGATGGCAAATTCGGCTGTGATGTGCAATGAATGTATGCCTGTTGTTAGACGCTTTACTAGATCAATGGGATCTCTGAATCTAGGAGGTTCTCCCAGTGATTTTGTGAAGAAAGAAAAATCGGATCCCGAGGAGAGACCCAAGAAAACCCATAAGACCATAAAAATTGAATTGTTATAAGTACGTTAAATAAATTAAGTTATTAGGTTCAATAAATTTCATTTAGTCAATAAGCTTTCGAGTAACGACCTATTGCTAAAACTTTAGTTGACCTATCACTTAAAGCTTTATCGAGCTTTTTATTTGTTTGAACGTTTTGCTGGGCTTCAAATTTTAGGTTACCATCGTACTTGGTGTGATAATTTACTAATATTCATGATGATTTTGCACTTAATTATTTGTTAGAACTATAAAAAACGTTCCGACAGTATTTTGCGTGGCAGTCAACATTACAGTTAGCTATAGTTCAGATCAAGTCGCAAAAAAATGTGCAAGTGAGTGAAACGGCATCAAGTATTATGAATAAATTAACATATGTAAACATATTATACATTTTTAGAAACGGCAAGTTTACGGTAAAAACCAATGAAACCGGAAAGGTATTCATTGTAACCGGTTCCAATACGGGAATTGGTAAGGAGACTGTCTGGGAGCTGGCACGGCGTGGAGCCACCGTCTATATGGGATGTCGGGACAAAGTCCGGGCGGAGGAAGCGCGACGTGAAATTATTGAGGATACCAAGAATCAAAATATCTTTTTCATTGAGCTTGACTTGTCATCTCTGGATTCCGTGCGCAAATTTGTGGAAGTGTGAGTCTAGGAATAAATTTTTAATTTTTTCTTTATTTCAATATGAATGCTATATATTGATAGTTATAAACAACAAGAAGATCGACTGGATGTTTTGATTAATAATGCTGGCGTAATGCTCGGACCTCGCAAATTAACTAAAGAAGGATTCGAATGGCAGCTGGGTGTTAATCATATGGGACCATTTCTACTAACTATTCTATTACTGGATCTTCTGAAGGTATGCTAAAAAAAAATAAAATATTTTTATATTCTAATCCATTTGTTTTTTTTAAGAAATCCGCACCCAGTCGTATTGTGAATGTCTCCAGCGTATCGCACAGCTATGGAAATCTTAACATAAAAGATTTAAATAGTGAGAAATCCTACAGTGAGGTCGGTGCCTATAATCAGAGCAAGTTGGCGAATGTGTTATTTACACGCGAGTTGGCAGCACGTTTGGAAGGAACTGGAGTAACGGTCAATGCCTTGCATCCCGGTGTTGTCGATACCGATATTACAAGGAATATCATATTCTTAAAAATCAATTTTGGCAAGTAAGTTTATCGCAAAAACCATTGCTAATCGTAAAATATATATTTATTTCGCTTTTAGAGGTGTGAAGTATATGGCAAAGCCATTCATAAAGAGTGCTAAGAGCGGTGCCCAAACTACTTTGTATGCAGCTCTTCATCCGGATCTGGAACGTGTAACTGGCTTATATTTTGTCGATTGCAAGCCGAAGAATGTATCCAAGGCTGCCACAAATGAGGAAACTGCTAAATTTCTGTGGACAGAGAGTGAAAAGTGGACAGGTGCACCAACTGTTCCATTAAATTAACTTTAATTGAGTTTTGTAGTTGCCGACAAAGTTTTATTTGTAATCGATCACTTCAACATAGTATGTGACGATCAATTTATCAGCTAAGAAACTAAAAACAAAGAGTATTAAATAAAACATTTAATAATGTACTTTAAGTTAAATTCGTTTTACTAATTTAATGAGCTTTCGATTATATTTGCCAAACTTAATTTCTAGTTAAGCTTTCACTTTTCATCTTTGAGTTTATTCTTGATATACAACGTTCATGTTCTAGGGTATCCAATCTTTGGGCTGCCTTTGTTCTCCATTAAACCGGTTGCTCGTATAATATATGATTATCGTGATTCTGCACTTTGCCCAGGTGCTTAATTGCAGCTCGGGAAAAATTATAAAAGAAGCTCGGAACTATATTCTGCGTCTCAGTCAACATTATAGCTAGTTAAAGTCAAGATCAATATATTGCAAAAAAATAAAAATGTGCTGCAGGTGAACTATAACGAATATACTATATATAAACATACTATATATTACACATTTTATAGAGCGGGTCAGTTTACAGAACAAACAAATGAAGAGGGCAAGGTATTCATTGTAACCGGTTCCAATACGGGAATTGCGATTTCTTTAGCGAGTTGGCTAACTGATTTTTCTTATTACAGAGACATCAACCCTGCTCAGAATGTTTCGGTTGCAGTGCTCGCTTTCGGTGAGGGATGGCACAACTATCATCATGTGTTCCCCTGGGATTACAAGACCGCTGAGTTTGGCAATTACTCTCTGAACTTGACCACAGCGTTCATCGATTTCTTTGCTCGCATTGGCTTGGCCTACGATCTGAAGAGCGTGTCCGTAGACATCATCAAGAAGCGCGTGAAGCGCACTGGCGATGGCTCCCATGCCACTTGGGGCTGGGGTGACAAGGATCAGCCCAAGGAGGAGATGGAGGATGCGTTGATCACCCACAAGAAGAGCGAATAAACGGATGGAATTGCGTAATACGCGTTTTTAGCCAACATTCACTGAAATTGAATCAAAACGATAAAGGGAAGAAATTAAGCATATGAAGTCAAAACAGAAAGGAAGTAATGTGAGAAAAGAGAGTAAAAACAGATGGAAAGAAGATTTTCATTAAAAAATTATGTCCGTATGTGAAAGATGTTTAAGATAGCAACCTAAACGCAAAAGGAAATGGAAAAGCTAAGACAAAAAACCCCTTTAAATAATTTTAAGTAATAATGTTGATGATAAATATCTGTTGTTTATCAATAACTGTATACCGTCTGTGTTAAACCAGCTCTGGAATGTTTTATCGCTCCGTAATTGCTATTTGGAGACACATATAAGCCGTCGATTTGAACATATGGATATGGAAGCCAACACACAAGTACAGAGTACTTGGGGCAACCAACACAAACACTGTCGACGGCTTAAAAATTTATCTTTATATTTATCCCCAGATTACTCTATACTCTAATCATAAGTTGTATTCACGATACAATCAATCGATTATGTTTTGCAGCCCTCCACCACGAACACTAATAGCTCCGCACAATCAGAAAGAAATCCGAAATTTAGTTGAATTCAATGAATCTGAAATAATACAAAAAAAGAAAATTTATGAGTTTACACACACACATACACACACAGAAAACATAATATACCTGCAACACTTTTACGAAAGATTTTAGTAATTATATTAAGCCAAAAACTAAAGAGGAATACGAAAGAAATCATTATATATACAAATATATATTATACGTTTACGATATAATTAAAAACACACAAACAAAATATAAGCGAACTACTAACACCCTACTAAAAGCTTCGCGCCAAAAAAAAACAAAGAAAATTGTTACAAATAAAATCGAAAAACTCTTCGTTTTAGCTTGTAATCCCAAGTATGCTCTGACTTTTTCTTCAATCTGTCATTTGAAAACGTTTTCTATTGAAAATCGGCATAACTTCTCCTCAGCTCAATCGAAACGTATCCAAACTCAAAGCAACGAAACGTTTTTAGAGCAATTCTATTGTTATTGATATTATATTTATTTTTTGACCAAATTTATTTTGTCAATCGATTTTATTTTATTTGTGATTTACCATGGATCAATTTGGAGTACGCAAGTCGATCAATCGCAATGTGTATAAGGCAATGCTATTCTTGCAGTCGTCTAACCAGAGTTTTCTTGTTGAAGATGAGATTGCTAATCGCGTAAAAAAGCAAATGCGAGGCAAGAAGGATTGTGCTGACATGGAAATTCATCAATCGCTATTCAATCTCGCCCAACTGGGAATTATTACTTGTTTTGGTTCCTCGAACTATTCCGTTAGCCACTATTTGAACCCCGCTGGTCTATTTAAGGACTTAAAAAAACCGGTAAAGGCAAAAGTATCAAGAAAAAAGAAACTGGATGCTGCCATCAAAAAAGGCAGAGTCACTAAGGCAAAAACTCGTGTACTTAAGAAACGTGGTGAACGTGATGTTCCAAATCCGATACGGATTCAAAATTTTCCGATGGCAAATTCGGCTGTGATGTGCAATGAATGTATGCCTGTTGTTAGACGCTTTACTAGATCAATGGGATCTCTGAATCTAGGAGGTTCTCCCAGTGATTTTGTGAAGAAAGAAAAATCGGATCCCGAGGAGAGACCCAAGAAAACCCATAAGACCATAAAAATTGAATTGTTATAAGTACGTTAAATAAATTAAGTTATTAGGTTCAATAAATTTCATTTAGTCAATAAGCTTTCGAGTAACGACCTATTGCTAAAACTTTAGTTGACCTATCACTTAAAGCTTTATCGAGCTTTTTATTTGTTTGAACGTTTTGCTGGGCTTCAAATTTTAGGTTACCATCGTACTTGGTGTGATAATTTACTAATATTCATGATGATTTTGCACTTAATTATTTGTTAGAACTATAAAAAACGTTCCGACAGTATTTTGCGTGGCAGTCAACATTACAGTTAGCTATAGTTCAGATCAAGTCGCAAAAAAATGTGCAAGTGAGTGAAACGGCATCAAGTATTATGAATAAATTAACATATGTAAACATATTATACATTTTTAGAAACGGCAAGTTTACGGTAAAAACCAATGAAACCGGAAAGGTATTCATTGTAACCGGTTCCAATACGGGAATTGGTAAGGAGACTGTCTGGGAGCTGGCACGGCGAGGAGCCACCGTCTATATGGCATGTCGGGACAAAGTCCGGGCGGAAGAGGCGCGACGTGAAATTATTGAGGATACCAAGAATCAAAATATCTTTTTCATTGAGCTTGACTTGTCATCTCTGGATTCCGTGCGCAAATTTGTGGAAGTGTGAGTCTAGGAATAAATTTTTAATTTTTTCTTTATTTCAATATGAATGCTATATATTGATAGTTATAAACAACAAGAAGATCGACTGGATGTTTTGATTAATAATGCTGGCGTAATGCTCGGACCTCGCAAATTAACTAAAGAAGGATTCGAATGGCAGCTGGGTGTTAATCATATGGGACCATTTCTACTAACTATTCTATTACTGGATCTTCTGAAGGTATGCTAAAAAAAAATAAAATATTTTTATATTCTAATCCATTTGTTTTTTTTAAGAAATCCGCACCCAGTCGTATTGTGAATGTCTCCAGCGTATCGCACAGCTATGGAAATCTTAACATAAAAGATTTAAATAGTGAGAAATCCTACAGTGAGGTCGGTGCCTATAATCAGAGCAAGTTAGCGAATGTGTTATTTACACGCGAGTTGGCAGCACGCTTGGAAGGAACTGGAGTAACGGTCAATGCATTGCATCCCGGTGTTGTCGATACCGATATTACAAGGAATATCATATTCTTAAAAATCAATTTTGGAAAGTAAGTTTATCGCAAAAACCATTGCTAATCGTAAATTATATATTTATTTCGCTTTTAGAGGTGTGAAGTACATGGCAAAGCCATTCATAAAGAGTGCTAAGAGCGGTGCCCAAACTACTTTGTATGCAGCTCTTCATCCGGATCTGGAACGTGTAACTGGCTTATATTTTGTCGATTGCAAGCCGAAGAATGTATCCAAGGCTGCCACAAATGAGGAAACTGCTAAATTTCTCTGGACAGAGAGTGAAAAGTGGACAGGTGCACCAACTGTTCTATTAAATTAACTTTAATTGAGTTTTGTAGTTGCCGACAAAGTTTTATTTGTAATCGATCACTTCAACATAGTATGTGACGATCAATTTATCAGCTAAGAAACTAAAAACAAAGAGTATTAAATAAAACATTTAATAATGAACTTTAAGTTAAATTCGTTTTACTAATTTAATGAGCTTTCGATTATATTTGCCAAACTTAATTTCTAGTTAAGCTTTCACTTTTCATCTTTGTGCTTATTCTTGACATACAACGTTCATGTTCTAGGGTATCCAATCTTTGGGCTGCCTTTGTTCTCCATTAAACCGGTTGCTCGTATAATATATGATTATCGTGATTCTGCACTTTGCCCAGGTGCTTAATTGCAGCTCGGGAAAAATTATAAAAGAAGCTCGGAACTATATTCTGCGTCTCAGTCAACATTATAGCTAGTTAAAGTCAAGATCAATATATTGCAAAAAAATAAAAATGTGCTGCAGGTGAACTATAACGAATATACTATATATAAACATACTATATATTACACATTTTATAGAGCGGGTCAGTTTACAGAACAAACAAATGAAGAAGGCAAGGTATTCATTGTAACCGGTTCCAATACGGGAATTGGTAAGGAGACAGTCTGGGAGCTGGCACGGCGTGGAGCTACCGTCTATATGGGATGTCGGGACAAAGCCAAAGCGGAAGAGGCGCGACGTGAAATTATTGTGGATACTAAAAACCATAACATACATTTTATTGAGCTCGACTTGGGATCTCTGGATTCTGTTCGCAAATTTGTTGCAGAGTGAGTAGACTACACTATTCTTTTGAAAATGTTGCTTATTGTGAGTAATATAGGTATAAACAAAAACAAGATAGACTGCACGTTCTGATTAACAATGCTGGAGTGATGCTTGGTCCTCGCAAGCTGACGAAGGAGGGATTTGAATGGCAGCTGGGTGTTAATCATATGGGTCCATTTCTACTAACTATCCTATTAATAGATCTACTGAAGGTATTATATGATAAAAACAAACAACATTTCAAATTTTAATCAATTTTTTTTTTTTAGAAATCCGCACCCAGTCGTATTGTCAATGTCTCCAGCGTAGCGCATAGCTATGGCAGGATCAACACACAGGATTTAAATAGTGAGAAATCCTACAGCGAGGTCGGCGCTTACAACCAGAGCAAGTTGGCGAATGTAATATTCACACGTGAGTTGGCAGCACGTTTGGAAGGAACTGGAGTAACGGCCAATTCTTTGCATCCCGGTGTTGTTGATACGGATCTTTTCAGGAATGTCAGATTCATAAACAACAACAAATGTGGAGAGTATGTTTATCGTAAAATTAATCGTGTCATAATAATAAATAATTATTTCGCTTTCAGAGCTCTGAAATGTATTGCCAAGCCTTTCATCCGGCCATTTATAAAGACTCCCAAAAGTGGCGCACAAACTACTTTGTATGCAGCTCTTCATCCGGATCTGGAAGGTGTAACTGGTTTATATTTTAGTGATTGCAGACCAAAAAATGCATCCAATGCAGCCACTAATGAGGAAACTGCAAAGTTTCTCTGGGCAGAGAGCGAAAAGTGGACAGGAGCCCCGACTGCTCCATTGAATTAACCGCCAAAGTTTCATTTGTTATCGAAATGCGTAGATGTGGTGGTCGGCCGATATTCAATCCAATCAAGCGCAATTTTCAATAACAGCGCCATTTAAAGAATATGCGTTGCCAAGAATCCGTTTTAAAAATTAAAGAATCACAGCGCTATGGTCATTCAAAATAACTTCTATTTTCAATCCACTCTCAAGTCTTATTGATACAAGCATCAATGGTTTTCGAGAAGAAATAATATCTTAAATAATTTGTCGCAATACAATGAAACTGTAAACTGTGTAAAATGCACATTTCGGTATACAAAAACTACTCAGGATCCTTTCTGCCCTGTGTCACATTAAAAGCAAAGCCGTATTTAGTTTATTATTATTATTATTATTATTTTTTTTTTTTTAATGGAATATGGAGAAACAAAAGGTAACCCGATAAAAAATTTAAATTATGTGAAACCAGTTTAGTATTATCAGGGCTGCTATAGGTTGGTATATTTCATCGACGAATAAGTGTATATTTCGGTCACACCACGAAACAGATGTTTAAATTGAAAAGCTTTCAAGAAAGCTTCGCTCTCTATGCGCTACTAAACAAAAACAACTGCAATTGTGGCCATTTATGATTATTTCTCTCTTTTAATCCACTCTCAGACCTCATCGCATTCACACCAACCTGTCTGCCGTCGACACAAACAAGCATTTTGCTCGTTTCGGTTTTAAGTTTCGTGCAAAGTTTGCTTTCGAGTTGATTTATATTGTTTAATCAAGTGTTTTTACAAAATTATAAATTTATCCAACTAAGTTACAAACAGGTTGTTGTGATTTTAAGTTTTCGCGCATTTGACATCGAAAAAAAAACAATCTCTGGCATCGCTTTTAACACCCCCGTTGTCGCATCATCTGTTTTGTGTGCTTGTGGCGCGTCTCTTAATATGCACAGATAAATAAATACAAATTACAAACAACAGTTACACGTTCTAAACAAACAAACAACGAAAAAAATCAAGCAAAATGGATCGTCAATTCATAATGATATTAATACTGGGATTTGGCTTCATGTTTGTCTTCACTGCATTTCAAACAATGAGTAATATTGAGGTGAGTACGCGCGGGTCTTTTCTAACTGCGAGTCCGCGCTTACATGTACATATGTATGAGTGTGTTATGTGTGTGTATGCGTGGGCGTTGTTGACATCCCACGACCAACCATTGGGGAAGGGCTATTTTCGTCCTTGTCCTTGCCAATAGACGTTGTAGTAGCCTTGGCACACGTATGTACGTAGTCGTTATTGTCGCTTGTCGCTCTGCCCCTTTCTTTCTCCCACTTAGACGCACCCACACATTCACATTACATTGCCTTACATGTGTTTCTGACTGTGTGTTGTGTGTGTTTACTCTGCTAGCGAACAAAGCGCACCAAAAGCTTCGTTCAATTACCAATTGAGTAAATTATACTGATTTCAGTTTCTTCACTACTTTCACTGGAGTAGTTGGCATTTATATGTATGTGTGTTTGTGTTTATTTCTTAGTTCTAAAGCAGCTTCAAACAGCTGATAACAATTGTTTATTGGCTACTAACCTTATCAGCAAGTAGCGCAGCCAGCCCATAATTCAATTTGATTAATGCAATTGAAGTCAACAACTCCACTGAATTGATGACCCCAAAAGTCAACTTACATTATTGCCCAGCAAAGTTAACTTCTCTTTGTTAAAGGGCAATTGGTAGTTTCTTTTATGATAGGCAAATAATACCATAATAAAATAATGAGCGATATCATCTCAGACAACGCCCACACAATTTCAATATAAGATTCGAGTGCTTTTTTGTTTGTGTTTTCTCGCCTAGTCGGCAGCAACAACAATAATTACAATGATTAAAAAGCTTACTGTATGCGTACATACATATGTACATGTGTGTGTTTATTCTCTGTGTGCGTTCATTCACTGCCTTCGTTTTTACCGTATTATTTCTGAGCTTTTGTCCGGGTTTTGCCTTTCTTATAATTATCAGAGTCTCAGAGCTAAGATTGAAGGTCGCATCTACGCAAATATTAATCGCGTAGTTGGAACTGGAATGACATTCTTGTGTGTCTTCTACCGGTTGGCGAATTAACTTGAAATTAAGTCAGTGTCAGTGTGCTTGTAGAGCCTTCTAAAATAACATTGAAGAAACATGTTTAGCATATAGGCTATATAGAAATCAATTAATGAATGATCTTTTTGCCATGTGCCAAACAAAACAAAAATCATTTTATAAAATGCTGGAATTGCGGTAATTTTAGAAATTGAGAGTGGTTTTTTAATTTATACGTACTTTCAAAATAAAAGTATTAAAATGTAGCAAATTGAAGAATCATGTTTAGCAGGTGTTAAATAAATAACTAAAAAAAAAAAAAAACAATGGCGTAAGCAAGCAAGTAGAGACGATAAATAATTTGTCTTTTGGTTGTTTATTTTTTAAATATGCATAACAGTTAATAAATGCCTTTAGTAAATAACAAACAATTTTGTTGCTAAATATACATATTCGAGTATATCACTATTTAGTAAAGCATGTATTTGAGTAGCTATTAAATTTAGAAAAAGTATAGTTTACATTCAATACATATTTTATATTGATATTGCAGTCAGATGAGATATAGTATACATAAAAGTAGGTTATAGTTTGCAACAGGAAAGAGTATACAAGTTTCGACGATCTTAAAGTGGGAAACTTAGCTTTGTTTTTTTGTGGTTTTGTTTTACTTTCAGGTTTTTGTGCGTATTGTGAATACTAAGCATTTCATTTTCAACGATCGTAGCGTTGTTCTCAGTGTAATTGTTTCTGTTTGAATACCGATTTATCCAGTCTTGAAATAAATGTATACTCATAACTTATTTGGTTCAATGAACCTTGGCGACACATTAACAATTTCGTCCGCTTGAGTATTGAAATATTATACATCGTTTTTTGTTGTTGTTTTTTTGGTTTTGCTGTTTGTATTTTCGCCGTTACTTAAGCAGATTCCAATTAATGCTATTCATTTTAATGCACTCTCACTTTCAACAAAGTTTGTTTCGATGTTTTGGTGTTTTACACAATATGCCCTCAAGATGGTTAGCTTGTTGTTGTTGTTGTTGTTGTTATTGTTGCTGCAATTGGTTTGCTTTTGTTTAACAATTTAATACGCCGCGCGCACTTTAAGCCAAGTGAATGAGTGAGCTGGAATTCCAAACAGGGCGTGTTGTTGGCCAAAAACGAAACGCGATCAATCGACAAGTTGAAGCCGGCCAATACCATGCGATCGATATACTATATATATTTAAGTCTCTATATCAGTATGGCCCATTAGAGCGCAATTTTTGCTTTGTGCAAAAGGCCTTGGCTTGTGTCGTAATCTATCTACATTTACTATTTACTAAGCTACAATCCAATAGTCCAGCGCTATGCAGCGCACTTATCTTGCTATTTCTTGAAAAAAAAAACTGACACACTTATAAGCTTTGTTCACTCCACAATTTATACAGAATATGCATTTGTCTATAAACAAGATATGCTATGTGATTCACATGGGGGTTCAAAGATCCATGTATAATCACATGTGGGTCAATGTTTGAAATATCCCTGCGGAAATACCAAATATCCCAGTAAACAAAGCGTCGCTGTTAAACCTACGCTGTTAATATTACAATAACATAACGATCTCTATCGAAATGTGGACTACTGTTAACGCCGCACTGTTAATTTACATTAACATCTGAACTAGTTTACTGTGCGTTATCGATTATCCTGCATCGATATCAAAGTTGTAATAGCTTGTTGGCTTAGCTTACCAACTGATTGCGCAATCAAACGCAATAAATTGTCTGTCGCTGCATCGTAAACGCATCAACGTCAGGTCTTTCAATGCCATTACAATTGCAAGTTCATTCCACACACACACACACATGCATCAATGTCTGTCTCAAGGCCAAGCTGACCAACATATGCATTTCAAATACATATGTATGTATGTATGTCTCAATATATTTGGCAACCGTCGACGCCAACGTCGCGTCGCTGCCATTTCAAATGCTGCCTCTGGGCAACAACGACGTCATTACCTAACCAACAAAAAAATAAAAGTGGGTGTGCTATCGACGAGCCCACAAGCCACCCAGACTGCTTTACTACTTACTACCCCTGCCTCTTACCCCCTCCATTGCCATCCTTAGTCGTTCAACTAAAATGTGAAGTTGGCCAAAACAAAGTGAGTGAAACTTGTTTCTGCATTTTTATTTTGTTTTTTTCTTCATGCCGATCGAGATTGAGAGTTGTGGCACCAGTTGATATTTTGCGTAATAGAAAAACAAATTTAAAAGAAATTCCAAGTCTATAGGTTTGCAATTTTGGCCTACGATTTCCCTGTTATATGGCTATCAGGTTTAAGCTGGCCATTGACTTTTGTAGAAATGCTCAGGAAATATCATTTTGACCCAGTTTCACTTAACCGCCTGCAACTGCAGCATTTTATTTACTTTTATTTTCGTATTTTCCTCAAACACTGGCGATTTTTACTGATAAAGTTGGTAAAATGTGTTATCGCTTGATTGCTTCTCATGGATTTATGGCCAGGAATTTACAATGTACTGATTAATTGTTGTCGTCTGGTTTGCAGGTCTGATTTGCTTGCTTAACGTAAATTTCGCTAATAAAGTCTTTCGATTACTATGAAGAACTAACTATTTTCTGAAGAACTCGAAGATCAACTAACGAAATAAATTTTAATAAGAAATTTATATTCACTGTTTAAATTATATCTGATCGATTTGAAGAGGTTGGCAACAAATTTAAAATGACATACATTATAATTCATTCTACATCAAATTGAGTAAAGTTTTTGGTTAGGGATGTAATAAAATATAGGAAAAATTAAATAAAAATATTAAATTTAAAAAAAAAATGTCATAAAAATCCTTAAAATACATTAAGTAAATTTGATAAAAAATCTTTAGATAATCTATAATTTTTTAGTTTATCATTTTTAAAATGATAATTTAGATAATTTTGGAGTCTTGAATTCACTTTTATTATTTCTTTAACTTTTATTATTTCCATAATTTTAAGTAGATTAATTTTACAAGGAATCTTATTTAATCTTATTTAAAAAAAAGATCCCTAATATTTCCGTTTTTTTCTTGTTTATATTTTATTTTAAAGTTATGACATTATTGTACCTACTTACAAATGAATATAAATTATTTAAGTTAAATTTGTCAACCCTCTTCAGTACTCCCTTTTTTACAGGGTATCTCCAAGTCGTTTAGTATTATCTCAGTTGTTTAAGTTTTCGCTATCTGGCTTTATGTTTGCTTTCACTTTCTCAGCTGTCATTGGGTTTGATGCACCTTCTCCACAACCATTCACGCAAGTCTCAAGAGGCACCAAACAGTTGATGATGATGCCGCTTTGGAGTCCGAGTGCAAGTTTCGTGCTTATTATTATATCAATTACTATAAACAGCTGCTGCTGAGTGCTGATAATACAGCAAGTGTACGACTCTAGTTTTCATATTGGGCTCAAGGACCGTCCAGAGTTGCATTCTCAATCAAAATGCAGCGAATTGATGTCAGAGTCAAGTTGGCACAGATAACGATATCGATTCGCATCTGGACATCCTTACGCATTACCTTGTGGAAAAAACCGAATCGAAAACACGTTTTTTTCGTGTGCGTAGTTTTCCATGCTAATTCGCATTAATTTTATGCAAATATTCTGGACATGCAAGAATTTCCAGTTACAACTTCGCTCTACGTCGATTGTCATTGCACTTGAACTCATTACAAGTTTTTGCATTGAACTGGTTATCTGCAAGAGTTGGTTCGATACATGTATATGTAATCGATATTATTATATATACATATCTTTTTTTTATATACTCCAAAATATACAGTTACTTTATAGCGCCGTCGCATCCGCATAGGAAACGCTTTATTCACTTTATTTGACCCTGAACAAAATGCTTAAAAGACCTCAACACGTTTTCTGAATAACGTTTTAAAATAAAATAACAATAATAAATGTATTCAAGTCACATTTTTTTTTTTAAATTAGGCAACTATTTTTGAATACACCCTATATATACGAGTAAATCAAAAACATTTCCAACAAAGATTACGTATACGACCCAATAACAACATTTAGAATGTATCCTAATAATTTACGATCGCAATAAAAACTTGCAAGTTTTGAGATAAACTGAATTCTTATTATCGACAAGTGCTTATTATTTTCACAGTCCAAAATTAAATGGCAGTGCAACCCAAAACAATTATGATGATTTTGATTTGGACGGAATCCATAAAAATTTAATAATAAGCGTGACATCGTTAATGTAAGATTAGTTCAAGAAAAATTGTTTAAGCAAAACATATTTAACAGGAACACATTAAAGGCAAACAAATGAAAATTAATATAGTCATAAGAATTTTAATATTAAATCATGTGATAAATATAGTAACGTTTTCATATAATTGATGATAAAGTAGTTTTTTCTTTGCTTTCCTTGGTTCTTTGATGAATAATGTTAAGTGATCCTTGGTCGACACTATCATATTAACTTTAGCGGCGTATCCTCAAAAACTGAAACTGTTGAATTATCTGATCGACAGTGACTCGATCATCCTCCAACGATTTTGTGGCGGTAATCTGTCTACTTTTCTTCATTTTTAAAATCTGTTCAGTCTTCGACTCGGTCTTAGAATTGTCCTTGTTGCTATGTTTGATCTGCATTTTCGACTTTGCTTTTGAAAAAGACTGACAGTTGAAAGGTGAACTTTGAATCCGGCTGTAGCTTAAATAAATTCTTTTCAAACTGTGAAGTTGTACTCTAAGCAATAACTGTTAATATTTATTTAGTTCTCAGCAATTTAATCTGACTACAGAAAATGCTGCTTAAAAGGGAAAATCTTTTCTTTATTTTTATTGATGTTCTTAAGGACTCATTTCTTAATGAATGAATGAATTCATGCACAATGCTTCTGTGTAAAATCCGTTTGTGTGAATGGGCGTTTATTTCTTTCAAGTCTAGCTTAGAAAAGAATAATAGTAATTTTACACATCTTGACAATTGTATATTAGGTTGACCAGGGCTTCGTACAAATGTGACTGCAACACTCTAGAAGCTCTGGTCACACTTAAAATGTACTAAATAATATAGAATTGCACACTTAAAATGTACTATATAATTTAGCTTAGAATTGCACAATTCCCTTACAACTGTGTTTCTTTCCTCCTTTTATAGAAAACCATATTGGATAGCATTTCTAAGGATGATGAGAGCTTCAAGGGCGAGGGCTACACCAGTCTGGCGATCATTTATCTGTTCTTTGCGCTCTCCAATTGGCTGGCGCCTTCGTTTATGTCGGTGACTGGACCACGCGTCTCCATCATTGTGGGCGCCCTGACCTACGTGTAAGTTGACAATGATTAAAGAATATTTAAAGCCTTTACTAATTCCATTTCTGATTTACAGTGGATTCATGATATCGTTTCTGTTTCCCTCGACAACGCTTCTTTATGTGGCCAGCGCCATCATTGGCGTTGGTGCCGCACTTACCTGGACGGGGCAAGGCACGTATTTGGCACGTTGCAGCAATGCGGATACGATCTCCCGTAACTCGGGCATCTTTTGGGCGCTGCTGCAGTGCAGCATGTTCTTTGGCAATCTCTTTGTTTACTATCAGTTCCAGGACAAGACGCACATTGACAAACAGACGCGAGATCTTGTCATTGGCGTACTCACAGCGGTTGCTGTGCTCGGAATTGTGTTTCTGCTGGCTCTGCGCTTCATGGCCAGCAATGCGGAGCAGGACAACGAGCTGGAGTCGAAGCAAACTGCTTGTGGTCATGCTGTCTATGCTTTAAAGTCCGCTGGCAAACTGTTTATGACCAAGAAAATGTTGCTGCTCAGCTTGGCATTTTTCTACACAGGTATGAACAGAATTTGTAAATTTCTTAAATTCATTTTTATTAACTAATTTTTATTGCAGGTTTGGAGCTCTCTTTCTTTAGCGGTGTCTTTGGCTCGTCGATTGGTTTCACCACCAAGATTGCAGCCACGCCCAAGGAGATTGTTGGTCTCGTGGGCATTTGCATTGGCGCTGGCGAAGTGTTTGGAGGCGGTTTCTTTGGCATTCTGGCATCGAAGACAACGCGCTATGGTCGCGATCCCATTGTCATTGCTGGCTATGTGATGCACATGGCTGCCTTCTTCATGACATTCCTCAATCTGCCGAATAGCGCACCCTTCAAGGATACCACCGATATCTCATACTTGGATCCGCCCAGCGCCACGATGGCGTTAATTTGTGCATTCTTGCTCGGCTTAGGCGATGCCTGCATTAACACCCAGGTCTATTCGATGCTGGGTGGCGAGTATGTCAACAATGCGGTTGGTGCATTTGCACTCTTCAAATTCATGCAGTCGGTGGCCGCGGCAATTAGTTTCTTCTACTCGGCATTCCTTGGTCTCTATGTGCAATTGGGCATTTTGGTTGTCTCCGGCACCATTGGCACCATTGCATTTGTGATTGTCGAGAGGAGTTTCAAGCGGCAGCACCGGCTGGAGGATTAGAAGATGCAAATGTCATACTTTTTTGATACCAACATGTACGAGAGTAATTCTAGTATTAGCTGAAGCGAAGCACCAAGCACACACATAGCGAGTTGTTGTTTTTTCTACAAAAAGTGAGAGATCGTTATTTGTGGGTGACGTGACGTGTCTTGTCGTGTCGTGTCGTGTCGCGTCGTGTCCATTGTTTGTTGAACTCACCCAACACATGAGGGGGGCGTCTTCCTAATGCGTAATGCGTAATGCGTAATAATGCAATAATAGTTAATTGTTTGTTGGGCAATGTTGTACACAGAAGATGTTGCTAGATATTGTATGAATGTATTGTATTTTAAAAGTTGAACTTCCAAAACGTAATTATAAATTCTAGTTTTAATTCAGTTTTTACTTATACGATATACTATATTATATATATACGATTTGAATATGTGTGTATGTGTGTATTTATTTATTTTTAGCACCAATTGTGCAATTGTAAATTGATATTTTCTACAATATATACAATGTATTTGAATTGAACAAGTTGCAGTCTTATTTATTTTGCAAAATTACAATTTTAATTAAGTAGCTATTTTCAACTAAATTATTCAATTTTCAGTTACATTTTTAAATTCAAGACCATGCGCGCCAAATCATCTCGCGCTCTTCAACACTGTTTTCGACCTAACGCAGCAACGAATTCGTCAAGTTGCGCTTGGTCGCATTCCGCTGTTTCGTTGAGTTGCTGCTGTTTCACATTTCGCCGTTTCAATGTTGTTGTCGAGCAACACTTGTCGAGAGCGGACGCGTTATATTTTGTTGCTGCGCAGATCTTTCGAACGTCGTCGCATTGCGGGTGTTTTGCGCCTGTGTTGTTGTTAAAACTAATTGCAAATAAAACTACTACTGCAAAATCGGACATAGTTCATTGAAAAAAAGAGCCAACGAAACAAAAACAAAAATTCAATAACTACTAAACGCGAGTGCGATAATCGACGTCGAGAATTTTTAAGTTGCCGCTGTGCGCGTAGCGTCTACAACAACAGCAATGTGTGCGTGTGTTTGTGTGTGTGTGTAAATTGTCTGTGCAAATTTGAAATGGCTAAGCAAAAAAAAGGCTGCCAACAGATGTGTTCCTAATAAAAAATTAGCATTAACAGCCCAGTGAACAGTACTTATAAAACACTTGAAGCGGGACAAGTTTAAGTACAATAACAGCAACAACATTGCACTTCAATAATTGCTGCTCCAATTGCAAACGAAGAGTAGGTAAAGCACAGTTTCAATAATTAGCAATATTTTATTTATACACCTACAATAAGTCTTTTTACTTGTGTGTGTGTGCTTAAACCTTGAGGAATTTGTTTGGTATGAGCACAACAAAAAAACCCAAGTGCCAGCATAAAAACAAAAGCATTTCCAATTCCAAACCCATGCAGGCGCAACAACAACGCAACAGCAACAGCAGCAGCTGCTTCAGCTGACAGCAACTGTGAGCAGCGACGCCTACGCCAGCGACGACGTCATCTGAACGCATTTCGCTTTTCATTTTGTGCTTGTCCGTTTGCCGTTTGTCGTTGTGATGGAGCACGCGAGGGGGGCACAAACACTCGATAGTTTGTCTGTCTGTCTCTCGCTCACTGAGCAAAACTGTGCCCATGTGACCGCTGCTTTTGCGCCTGTATGCGTGTGAGTAACTGCTCCTTGGTTGCTTTTGCTTGGTCATCGCTGCTTTTACGATTTTACATCTGTGTCTCGTTGCTGCGCATCTGTGCTTGTGTGTGTGAGCGACTATCATCGTGAGTGTCTTTTTCTCCTTTCATTCATTTTCTTCAATTTATTGACTGCTTGCTCTATGCTTGGGTCAACAAACCAAATGACTTTGTCTTCTGCTTCTTCCTCGTAGTTGTTGTCTTTGTCTCTCCCCCTGTGAGTGTACGTGTGTGTGTCTGTTTATCTTCTATGTATTTAGTCATTGATCGCGTCCGGTGATTTGGTAGTTGGGGAAGCAGCAGCAACGTCGCTGTCGCCTTTTTCACTTTGCTTTGTTTTTATTGGTGTCATTAAAAACTCAGCTTGTTGTTGCTGCTGTTGGGTTTGTTATGGGAAAGGTCAATCACACACACACTCACATTCGGTGCAAGAGAGATTTGACTATTAGAAAAAAACCGGTATTTTGTTTTATTATTATTTTGATGCCCCAATATTATCACAGACAAACATTTTGCAATTCCCGAAGTTCGTATAGCGATTTCTTTTTCCCAGAGAGATAGTCATCAGTTCTCTTTTTGTTTGTTTTTTTCTTGGCATCGTGTCAATAGCCTAGAACTTGAGCAAAAAATAGAAAAAGAAAGCCAAAGCCCAAAGAGATGCCAAAATATTTGCCAGTAATGAATGTTTTGTTGCCGGCTCACTTCGCCAAAAGGCAATCAGGGCCATCTCACTAAAAAAACGTCAACAAAAACTTCAAGCTTCAAAGCTCGCTGCTGTCATTGGTGTTAATTTGGGAGAGGAGTCACAAGAGCTCAAAGAAACAAAAACAGCGTCAAGTCTGTCAGGCGTAGTACCCTAATTTATTACCAAAGTTAAGTGCACCGCTAACCAAGATTAGATTCGACTGTTCTGTGAGCATAACAGTAGTCGAGAGCCAAATACCCTGTTAATAACTTCACAGAACTGAGAAACAGCGATAACATTCATCACTACTCAGATCTAGCGATAATTATCGCAAGCACATTCAACGCACTCGATAATTATCGATTACATTTCTCTCTGGCTTAGCAGCGCTGTAGAGCTTAACAGTGAACTGTTAATCAAAGCATAAATTAGGCAAAGGTTACGGCAGATTAAGGTTGACTGACTGTCCACTTGACTGCTATTCAATTAGTGCGACGTAATGAATTGTTAATTAGTGTATTGTTTACAGCTGCAATATATAATGATAAATATGTGTATATCATGGCAGTGCAAGTATCTGGAAATTGTGATAGAAGTACTACTTGGTGCTAGGTGCAATAAAATATCTGGGAATTGTTGTTTACAGAAAAATGTATTTTTATCAATGCATGATATTAAACATTTTTTGCACACTAACGCTAATTTAATTAATCGTTGGTTGCCAAACGTTGTTAGGTTGTTATGTTGCCGTTGCCGTTGTTCCATTGTTGTTGTTGTTGTCTGCGTGTTGTGTTGTGCTGTGTTGTTTTGCCTTTCGCCTGCCTTTTTGGCGTCAAAGAAAAGCAAAAACTTAATTCACTTTCAACTTGACTGTGAAGTGGCAAGGCCTTTTGCCGGCCTGTTTATACGAAACAAAAAAAAAATAGCAACAGCAACCACAATCATAGCATTATTCACAGCAAAGTCAGCTTTTTCGCTCGTTAGCAGATACAGATACATTATATAGTGTATATGTGTATGTGTGTGTGTGTGTGAATGGGCAATGTGTATCTTATAGATACATGTACTTAATGGGCAAACGTGCCGATCCCACAACATCTCTCTCTTGCTCTCTTTGTCTGCTTTTGCTAGTTTTTAATTTGTTTTCTCCATGAACGGATTTTTTTTTGGCATTGGATCCCACACACAAAAGGCATCTCTGTAGCTGTATCTGTAGTTGTGTGTCTCGCTATCTGTCTGTCTATATCTGCACTATCTGTGTCTTTATCTTTGGCTGTGTAACGAGCTGTGGCAAGCGTCGCTTGACTTTCGTTGCGCCTAGTTTGGCACTTTGATGTATGTACAAAGAAAAAAAAACAAAAACAAGTTTTTGGCACTTCCAATTGTTGTTTAGAAAGATACATTCACATATTGCATACATAGACATACATATTTATATGTACTTGTTCACAGGTTTTTTTTTATGAATGTGCTTACAATTGTAACTTGCATTTTGTTGCCTCATAATTGCTGTTAGCGAAGCGTTAAACCGTAGCATCGCTCTGTTAATTCTGTAACAGAACCAAACACCACTTGGGAATACAATATACGAAAGTATATACCATATGTATGTATGTAAATTTGTACATTACAACTAACGGCGGCTGCTTGGCAATTATGTTGTCATAAATGAGGAAGCTACATTAAAACAAGCCAAGCATTCAAGTTTTCTTCTTTGCCACTCTTAATGGCATGCAAATGTTTCTTACCTTCAACTTTCTCATACTTTAAGGCCCCCACAAACAACAGTCAAGCAACACAACCAACATTCAACACTCAGCATTCAGTGAAAAAAACTACAACAACAACAGCAACAACAAATGTTGCAGTTAAACCATTAAGCTAATGATGCAGTCCACTCATATGTACTCACCTGACTGCCTATCTGTCCGTCTGTCTGTCTGTCTGTCCGTCCATCTGTCTGTCTGTCTGTCCGTCCGTCCATCTGTCTGTCTGACTAACTGTCTGACAGCTAACAACTGTACTGATGTGAGGACTCTAGCTTTTGACGGCTAATGCAAAAAGGGGATTCAATTTGAAAAGTCGTTGAAGGCGTCTATAGTACAACATCATTTAATTTAATATCAACAGTGGCAATTTTCAATTTCATGCAAAAACATCTTCAGATGTATATTAAAAAATAATTCATTGATAGTTTCGTGTAAAAAAATGATAACTGAACTTTAACAAAACGAAATTTCAATTCAAATTTCTGAATAACTTCGTTTTCAAGAAAAGTTCTCTTTCATCCCGAAACATATTTGAGAAATATATCATTATTTAAGCTAAACTTCGAACTTTTACATTTTAAAGCAACATATTGTTTAATATTCCCAACGAAATGTTATATAAAAAATTCTTTCCCAAAAGTAAATTTCACATTTCTGAATAAACAACTGTATTTTCTATGTTGCTAAAATATATTTAGGTAATATATTAATATCTAAAACAATTTAATTTCTGCCTAAAAAACATTGCTTTCAACAAAAGTTATCCATTAAAAAAATATATTCTAATTCCTAAAATATGCTTTCAATTTAAAAATATTAAAATAATATAGATATTTAATATTTCAATAATCTTACTAAAAAGAAATTTAAATTAAATTTTTGAAGACACAACTATGGTTTCAACAATAGTTCTGTTTGATCCTAATTCAGGAAATATATTAATATCTAAACCAGTGGTTCAATTTATATAAATAAAAGTTATCTTAAGCATAACAAAATATCAATTTAATTTCAGACTAATTAACTTTGCTTTCAACAAAAGTTGTCTTTCATCTGAAATTCTATTCTGGAAATATATTACAATATACAAACTGTGCTTTAAATTAAAAGAATATAGTTATATACTACTTTAATATCTTTAGTTAAAAAGAAATATAAATTTAATATCTAAACACATAACTTTGCTTTCTACAAAAGTTCTCTTTCATCCGAAACTACATTTGGGAAGTAAAACTTCATCGCTCTGTATAATTATTATCTTGATCTACCGCATAATGCGGTCTTCAACTAGAGTTCTCTAATGTGCGCATGAGAATATGGATTGCATTGAAGTGGGCACTTCATTATCGTTAGAAGACAACTTATGCTCAAGTGCATTTCACTTGCCCTCTATCTACACAACATACAATGCAATTGCCCCTACTCCTCCCTCCTCCCTCAACTATTTCAAATTGTTTATCGCTTGGCTGTCTCCTAGATACACGTACTAGAGACCGCGATATGTTTACACACAACACACGGGTGAAGCATGAATGATTGTTTACTTTTCATCAATAAAATGTTTGTGCAGCACCACGGCTACGCAAACAATCAAACAGCCAAAACAACACGAGCAACGTCACCTGCATTCAACTTAGTTCACTTTGTTGCAAAAGTAAGAAAAAGAAAGAAAAAACACAGACAGGTGTTTTCCGGCATTGGCGTTTTCTTCTTGGCGACTGTCTTTCGTGGCGTTCCGTTCCGATCCGTCTCAGTCACAGAGATATGCGCATTCTAACCCCCAACTCTGAGTTCTCGCTCAGCGTAAACACAGCGTATCTGCTCAGTTACCAGACCCGTTATACCCTAACAATGCAGAGAGTAGTGGGTGTGAATGCATTTCAATCATTTACTTTTTGAGTAGAGGAGTTTAGTGTTCATGAGGGGTAAAAAGTTGAGTGATTATAGATAGCAAAGTCTTCTCTTTCTTTTATTATTGGCAGCTGCATCTTAAACTTTAAAGTTCTTAAAGCTCGATGCTTATGAAAACAAGTTCTTAAGATTGTTGAAAATTTGTAGATTATTTAATTTAGTTTCGAAATCTTTCGGGATCTCCATAATTTAAACTGATGGAAATTAATTCATTAGCTTCATATTATTTCATTTGGCTATGGAACTTTCTCGGAAAGACTGTTGAAAATTTGTAGATTATTTAATTTAGTTTTTACATTTTGTTAGGGTCTTCATAATTTTATTGAATTGAATTTATTATGAAGATGAAATGAGAGAAATTAATTCATTAAAATCATATTATTAAATTTAGTAATGGAACTTTCTCTGAAGACAGCTGAAAATGTGTAGATTATTTAATTTAATTTCGAAATTTTATCTGGGTCTCCATAATTTTAAATGAAGGAGATTAATTCATTAATTTAGTAATGGGACTTTCACGAAATATCCATAATTTTAGACAATTAAATTAAATACTACATTTTTGCTAATATCATCTGCTCAAACTGTTGTATTTAGAATTTAATGTTTGATAACTATGAATTGATGTTATCAAAAAAGTTGGATGTACTATATTATAAGCTTATCATGCTGAAGTATACCAGATCATTAATATACTTAATAAAGTGTATTTTAAGTTCCAAATTATTGACTTTATGTGACAAATTTATCATCCAAAAATCTCCTCAATTTCCGACTTGTTTAAAGAAGACTTTTAATTCCTGTCCTCAAATTGTTTAGCTACATTTGAAGTTCATATTCAATTTAGTATTATTTTCGATGATAGAGTATTGAAAAGTCGACTCGCTTCGATAAACTTCTTGACATTCTTTAGCTGTTCTACTGTGTTTAGCAAGTTTTTCACGGTCGAATGCCAACGGGTTGAGTAGACACAAAGCCAAAGCCTTGAAATGCAGACGAGTTGCTGCTGTCTTTGTGCACAGAGAGAGAGTGAGAGAGAAGAAGGGGAACCTTTTTGTAAACTAAACAATAAGAAAATAAAACGAATTTCTTTCGACTCACTCATTCTTTTTTACCATTTTTGCATATATAGAAATGACAACCACAACGCAGACGCAAGAGATTAATACGAATGGCAACGACCATCAGCATGTGGCAAATGCAGTTGCAACTGCAACTGCAACAGCCGTCACAGCAACAAGCACAACGAACTCCAGCACGACGGTCAACGCAATGCCAAAGAATGTGGGCGCCATGGGCGTGGCAGGCACACAAAGAGGTAAGCAAGCAAGTGGACTGACTAACTGAATGACTGCCAACTCGAACTACTTGCATTCATTTTGTGGCAAACACACACGCGATATGATTCAACCCAAAAAATTAAAAAAACGAAAACGAATGAAAAACGCTAGATTAATACATCGTTTAGCTGAGCAACTAACAAAGTAGTTAGTATCTTTTAGGTGGATCGTTGGCCACACGCAACACGCCAAGCAACTGCTTAAGCCTGAAGCTATTTGTCAATGAAACGCCAAATATATTTGGGAGAATATACATATATAGAAATTGGAGTCGAGTTGAGCTATTTGTAAAGATGGAGAAGCGTTTCTATAGACGCGTAACATTTGTCACAATAAATCATTAATTAAGTCTCCAATTATATAGATCATTCGCTTTGAGAGTAATAGCTTCAAGTGATATAAATTGCTGCAATTTAAGCCTCAGATTATTTGTAATTGTCGAGGATGGAAAAATGGCAAAGATAATAGGGTAGAAGGGTGTCTTAACTTTGAGCCAACAGGAAGTATATGACTCCATAAAGTGTACACATATATTCTAGATCAGCGCCATCAGACCAAACGATAAAGCCATGGTTGTCTGTCCGTCTGTCTGTCTGTCCATATGAATACATAGATCTCAGAGACTATAAGAGTTAGAGCTGCAATTTTTTTTGACAGCACATATTATACCAATATACTAAATATACATTTCGGTATACTTCAATATTTTATCGATATATTAATATGGTATATTTAAGTGATAATATCGCATTGTTTTGTTTCTATTCAGAACATCTCACAACAAGCACACTCGATTGTAGCTTTCTTACTTACTTAAACTTAAATTAGTTCAAATAACACACGAATGCAAATAGGAAAACGATTTAAATATCTCAAAAATATGTTTTGTACGTGACTAACACTGTGATAAAATTAAAGTGTACCTTTCAGATATTTTTAAATGACAAAATGTAGTCAATCTTTTGTTAGCTTCACTCTAACTTAGCCTTGAACTGATTTGAAATACAACTCTGCAGACGCTCAACTCTTTTTTTTTTTCGTCTCTTGTATTTATGGATCATCTAATTTATTTAAATGAAAAACAATCTTGACTCGGTTTTTTTTTTATTGTTGCCAGACAAAACAGTTTTCGCTTCACACGCGTATCTCAGTAGGAGGGAATCTTCTGCTGCTTATATAAAAATGCTATTGTCAGTTTTCCCATTTCTCGTTAGTTTCATTAGTGAAATTAGCATATTTGTCTGCTTTTCATTAACTCTTTCTGTTTGTTGCTGTTTCATTTCCTTTTTCAATTTCCCCAGCCAGATACAAATCTGTTTGTTGTGTTTGCTTTTCCCAAACATTTGATTTGCCAATTTAATTGTGCAACATTCGAATGCAAATGATAGCTTCAAAGTTGTATCGATGCATTCAACAAAAAAAAAAAAAAAAACAAAAATGTTCCCCAACTTTAATTGATGTGATTAGGGGCACCATATGGGGAAGGCTAAGAGAGGTGCAAGCCAGGTGGGCACTGAGTTCACGGTCAGTGATTGATTTAATTTCGGATGGACTGTTATGAAATCTATACACGCGATCTGACATTGAAATTGGGTAAGCGATGTGAATGCGATTCGAAATTCGAATTTGGAACAATGAGCTAAATGGATGCTAATTAAATCCGATTGGAGGTCGCTCGCGGGGTACTTGATACTTGATGATGGTGTAACCATTAGCCCATGATTATAGGCGCAGATAATGCACGGAAGTCACAAAATGGCACTGTGCATGCGATACCAAATGGCGAGCAGGTGTTTAAAAGACTCACAGACGCTCTAATATATCTGCAGATAAGATGGGGAAGCAAGTAGTTCTTCTATAAATATTTAATGAAGTAATGAAGAAACAATTTTCTTTATCAAATCTATATTTGCTCTTTTACTTTACATTCTATTCATGTTGAAAGTTTAGTATATTTGTTTTAGAAAGTTGCCATCTTTAATAGATCGATTTTAATTAAAAAATTAACATTAGCAAATTAAAAATTTGTATCGACTTCTTTTTCGTATTTTCTCCCTAATCTCCATAATTATTCACGTTGAGCTAAACTGTTTGGTGTTTACGCCCAATTAAATATGCATATTTTTGATGTATTCTTCATTATCTTCAACAATGAATTTGATTCAGCATTTTCCATCTATGCAAAGTTACTGTTCTCATACAGCAACAAAGGCGTAGAACACCAAGTTTGATGTACACTTTATATGCTGATCACGTTCATTTGATATTTTCGTTACGTGCGCATTCTTGGCTGCTAGTCTTAAATAAATTTATACTGACAAATATTTATAAAAGGTTTATTCACAATATTAATGAAATAATAATATTTGAAGAAAGTATTTTCTTTCAGTGAAATAGAATATTTTTTATTTAAGAGCTACTGCAGCATACAGGGTCTAAAGCAGTCGAATGTACAACGTGTTCAAAGTCAATTCTAACAAATTTTACTGTTCAAAAAGTACAGAACGTGTTCTGTACAATGAATCACTATAACAAAAAACAAATTCTTTAATTAAAAGTTATATCATATAAAACTGCAGCATAAAGGGTCTTGTGCAGTTGAATGAGAAACATCTTCCCAGTTAGTACAATCGAATTTCACTGTACTTTTCATAAATACATATAAGCTAAGGACAGAACATGTTCTATACAATGAATTATAGTGAAATAAACCTATTCTTTACATAAAAATTATAGTGTTATTAAACTGCACCAAAAAGGGTCTTGTGCAGTCGAATGTGTAACGCAATTAAAGTTAGTGTGGGCGTAATTTACTAAGTTATTTATAATAAAATGACAGCGAAAACCGAATATGTTCTTTAGAATGAATTTCTATGAGAAAGTAAAAGTAATTTTTGGTTAATAAATGTACCAAAAGATGTGTTTAAAGTTAGTGTAGGCGTATTTTCCTGATAGCTAAAACTGAATAAGTTCTTTAGAAAGTATTTCTATATTCTATGTAAAATATAAATTGGTAAATAAATGTATCCAAAAAGGGGCTTGTGCAGTCGTGTGTACTTCGTGTTTAAAGTTAAGACAAGCGCATACATATAAATTAGCTCAGCTGGACAGACAACCACCACTAAACACAATAGTACTGTCAATTTGTGATGTGCTTGTGGCCAAGCAGCTAGCCAGAAGCAAAAACAGGCATTCAAGGCTGCTCCTTGTTCTGTTTATGTTTTTTTTTGAGTCCGTCGTTCGACATCCGCTTTAATAACTCGCTCACATGCTATTTATAGCACCCACCCTGAGCCGCCAAAAGAAGTGTTGACGCCCCTGTTCTGATCACAGCAAACAAAAACAACAACAACAAGCAACCACATGAGCTAAATTTAAACTGGGGAGTTGAGTGGCATAAGAAACCCCTAGGGTAATACTTGGAATAGTCATGAAGGTGGAATGTGCGGGACATATGACTCCAACAAGCGCGACTCAATTGAATATTGAATGGGAATCTCTCCCTCTCCTCTCTCCTGTTTGATTTCGCCCACATATAGTTACCGGTTTGAAACTATAACAGCTTTAAAGAGAGTGCCAAGAGAGAGACAGAGAGAGAAACCGTTTAGAGTCGTATTACCAACAAAATATTCAAATATTTACTTGACAATAACAACAATAATATAGGAGTCAATGCTGAGAAACTTGTTTTGAGAATGCGGTTCGCGACATTTTTTTTGTGGGCTGCGAAATAACTGGCGAGCAAACTAAGCTGAGTTGCTTTAAGCCTGGCCAACAATCTGACTCATTTGTATTTTCGCAACGCGCGATTGCAGTTTGTCAATGAGAGATCAACCCAAAACAGACACACACACAATACTCAAAAGCACAATTTTGTTGTTAGTCACTAATTAAAAAAAAACACACAGTGGTAAGCATTGTTTTGAGAGCGCCAATTTAATTAAATTGAATGTCGCTTTTTTGTCATTTCCAGCTGCGGAAGCCGCCGCCAAGCGCAAGAAGCTAAAATCACGCAGTGCAACAACAGCGACAGCGGCAACCATTGCTGGAACTAGAGCAGCAACAGCAGCAGCAGCAACCGCAACGTTGCCATTGAACAAGCAAAAGAGCAGCAGCAGTACAAATGGAAGCACACGAGAGCAGTATTCCAAGGATCATTTAGATGCATGGCTGGAGAATTGCCTGAGGGATGCAACGAATGCACAGCTCTCGTCGTCATCAGAGTTTCTCGACTTTAATCCAACAACGACTGCCAACAAATCGCTGTTCGTAGCGCAGGCAGCAGCAGTACAACAGCAGCAGCAACAGCAACAACAACAGCAGCAACAACAGCAGCAGCAACAACAACAACACCAGCAGCAGCAACAACAACAACAACAGCAGCAACAACAACAATTTCTCATGCGTTCGCAATCGCAGCCGTATAATATGGGCGCGGCACCGCCCTTTAGCCTGGGCATACAACGCGTGAGTGATTGCCATTAAAGCAGCAAATGCGTACACTATTATTATACCCGCACTCCATACAAATTACAAGGGTAGTTGCACTTTGTGACAAACAACAAAATCACGAAGAGGCTGCGCTAAGTGAATCTATTATTCTTAGAGATAATAGTGACATGTTTTGTCTTTACATCTGTCATCTGTCCGACTGTATAAACACCTAGTAGTCAGATATATCCAACACACATTATAGATCTGTGTTTTGTAAACAGCTTTAGTTTGTTTTAGAATAGGCAGATGCTATGTTAGATATACAACATATTTGTTTTAGAATTGGGACATAAAATGAGAGAGAGAAAAAATTGAACTTATTATCACTTTACAATAATAGCTATTAATATTGTAAAGTGATAATAAGTTCATTTTTTCTTCATTAATTGTGAATATTTCACTATAAACAGACTTTAAACTTAAAAGATATTGATTAAGGATAGAAATGAGCTACAGTTGTTATATTTATATAACATTGTATTGATTGTAATTGACTTAAGTTTTTTTTTAGAATATGGGCCAATAAAATGTTAAACAAGTACAATTTTAAATAAGAATATTAATAGCTTTATTTTGCGTGGTTTCCGCTAAAAAGTATTAAGTTTCAATATAAATATTATACAATAGAAATAATGTGCAGATTAATTCTTATCAATAATTAATTTAATTTTATTATTTTCCATTGAACCTTCTCAATAATTCCTCAGAGTGTTGCAATCAGACTTAGTCTCTTTTAGAATTTAATGGCATATTAAAGCAAACGATTGTCGAGTATAGTTTGGAATTACTTAACATTTAATTCTTTACTTCTGTAAGATTATTCTATAATCATCAGAGATATGTGATAGTTTCAAGCAGCATTTTCCCGTTCAGAAAACATAGTTAGAAATCAGGTGCAGCTTAAAATACCTTTGTATCTCGGGTATCTCGCAGTCGGTCCCACTCGACTTTAGCTTGCTGACCGGTTAATGTTATTATTATGATTATTGTTATTGTTGCACAGCACACGCAGCCGCCGCTTAGCTATCGCTACCCGATGCTGTTTCCGGCCCAAACCAATGGCTATGGCATGAGCTTTGGAATGCCGGCCATGCATGCGGATGGGGGTCAGGATTTTGCCAGTTTGCCGCCGCTGGTCAACATGATGGGAGGCTTTGGCGCTGGTTCCGAGCAAGATCAAAACTCCACGGATGTGCTCGATGGCAGCGGCAGTAATCCCAACATTAGTCGAGGGTAAGCTTTAATTTTATTTTATTTATAGAAACTTGCTAATTCATTCGTCTTTTATAGCTTTCGCTTTAGTGATCCCTGTCTGCTGAATCCCTCGGATAATGACTCGAAGCTGAGTGGCCAAAATACACCAGAGTGTCGCAATGGCAACGCCTCGGGCAATGGCACCACAAATGGTAACGGGGATCTGGAGCATCAGAACAAGTTCTTTGCCGCGCTGATGGAGCAGATAAACATATTGCACGAAACGAATTCGAAGATTTGTCGCAATCTGCACGAGACAAAAGGTGCGTGTAGCAGGAGCAACAGAGCAACAATTTGTGATCCTATAAAGGGTTTATTCTTTTGTATATACAGTAAATAGTAAAGTCAACACAGCATCACTGTATGCTCTTCCCCTCTGTCTATTGCCTCTTGTTGTAACTATCTTTGTATACTCTCACTGCGATTGATTGATTATTATTATTGTTTAAAGTACTTTTGTATTATTGTGTAACTTTGTAATTTGTTGACTTGTATTTGTATTTGTTTGTGGCGTATTTTCATTTTAAACCTTTTTTCCGCCTCTTCCTATTCTTGACTCACACACACACTTTGCACACTTTTGTACACCACACCACACCACACTACACTACACAACACAACACACACACATAGTCGATATTGAAGCTTTGAAGCACGCTCCCAATGGCCAGCTGTGGGCTGGAGGCGGGGGCATGCGTCACCGTAGAGATAGCTTGAGCGGATTAAGCACACAAAGTCAACCCTTGGTATTTGGCGGCGGCGGATTCGGTGGCACACACAGTCCAGCGCCCACCTTTCATTCAGGTACACACAACTCTCGATATATCTTGAACTATATCTCTCTTTCAAACTATCTTCATCGAGCGCTCTCTCTGTGTAATTAATTGATGATCTTTGGCCTTTTGCTGTTTGCAGGTGCCTACACGCCTGGCATGATGACGGATGTGGTGCGTGAGGTGAAGGAAGCGGCGCGCGTGCGTGAAGATGCCATGCTCAATCGGTAAGTGAAGTCAACTATGCCATGTTTCTTTTCAACTAAGATATATTCACCTCTTTTGCAGTGTCAAATCAATGGTGGAGGAGCGTCAGTGGTCAATGAATGAGGGCAATGTGCGCACACTACGTGATATCGATGAGCTGAAGGTGAGTTGTAGATAGAGTTATCTTCGTCTTCTGCTTTTAATACCTTCTCATTTTGTAGTCCCATGTGATGCAGCTGCGCCTGGAGCGCAAGGACACGAACAAGCGTCTCAATCATCTCGAGGCGGAGAACAAATATCTGCGTCAGGCCTTGGCCAGCTTGTACAACCAGCGGCAGTTGTCGCAGCATGACATCATCTACGAGAATGATCGCGCACGTAGCGCACGGAAGGCACCTCTGCCATTCCCCAATGGCGCCGCACGACGCTCGCAATCCTTGAATCTACACTATGGCACTGTGCATCAGGCGCCGGCGCAGGCAACGCAATCGCTGGACGAGGACGATGAAGTGGAGCTGGAGGATGACGATAACGAGCAGTTGACCGGCACGCTTAAACGCTTGTCCAGCTCCAGCAATGAATCCCGCACCAATGGCACCACAAAGCAAATGCCACAACAGCCGCAGCCGCAGCTACAAAGCCCGCCCAAGTTTGCGCTAATCACGGAGCAGCAGCAGGTGGCGATTGCAGCAGCAACAGCGCAGCCGCCGCCGCTGTTGCCACGCAAAAAGGAGCATGCACAACTGAAGCGGGAACTTAGCGAAGCGACCAGCGCACGTAAGGAGGCCAATCAGCGTATCATAGCGTGGGTGTAGTCTATGCTCTATATGGTTCTCTATCTCTATATCTATGTTACATACCTATGTGTATATACGATGTCCAATGTGATCTATCCTAAACGGGAACACACACATAACACACACAGCACCGCACATTTCATTTCGCTCTGCATGCAACACCAATTAACCCATATTTCCGATCATCAGCATATCTGCACAATGTGACTAACTCAAGAACTAAACAACAAACATTATCGTAACTCTTCTCTCACTTACCAGTATATTATTCTTTTTTTTTTTGCATTCTCTTTGCTCTTCTCTTTCTCTGTGTTACTCTGTGTCTGCGACGCGCGTGTTTTCTTACACGATTTAGTCTCGAAAAATTGGTTAAAGACCTAAGCGCCCAGGTGGCCAGCAGCCAAACAAATTGGAATCCAAATACAACAACCACAACAACTTCAGCAGCAACAGCGACAGCGACGACTAACAAACTCAGCGTCGCCGGCGGACCAATTACGGACTTATAGTTCTAGCTAACCGACGGCAGCGGCATAAGCTGCAATCCCGTCCCCGTCGTGGCCAATAACGATTGTGGCCCATCGAAGTGTTATCGCGTTACACATTTATAGCAGACAGCGCATCCTCGGGGCAAACGGCAACAGCGGCGATTGCACATATTTCGCTTCAAAATTATTTATAACTCACTGACGTTTGCATAGCAGAGGAGAAAAACATCAGCAGACTATACATTTAACAATTGTTTAATACATTTAATATATATATTGTATACGCATATTAAGCCAAAAGTCATGTGGTATTAGGTATGTTAAGTATACGACATGATGGACCGACGCGACACAACAAACATATCCACATAGCCAAAAGTCCAAACCGAGCCCAGCATTTCGATAACTGTGACTCCTTTTACCTTCTAGCCCCCCTCCCAAAAAAAGGCCGCACAAATTTGTTACTAATAGAAATGCACACACACACATATAAATACATACACATACTGACAAGAGCAAATATTTGTAACTAATATTGAAATTCGTGTACCTATAACAAAAGAACAAACGAGAAATCAAAATATATCTATATATAATGTACATTTAAATAGCAATTGTAATGGAAATTTTGTTAGGGGATTATCAATCAACTTAATATACATACATATACGTACGTACGTTCGATCGTTCATCCATAATTGTTGTTGTAGCATCACTATTTTTTATTAACTATTAAATTAACAGTAAAACAGTTTTAGGTGCCATTTGATAATAAAGAAAAACAAAATTAAATGTGATTTTTTAATCTTACACAAAAAAAACTTACTAGATCTTACGCAGTTAATCCTTTTTATTCATTTAATAATGTGACAACAGTTGTGTGGTCTCATCATACATATATTACATACATATATGTGCATTTATTAAGAACATTTCGTCACATAAACACAATCATACATAGGCATAAAGTAAAACTAATAAAAAAGTGAATGAAATTTTGTGGACGCGCCACCCAAACTCCAGCCGCAATGATCCTTCATCCACCCAGCTTCTGATGTCAAATCGCAGCTTACAACGCATCTATGGATAATAGTACATATATATAGTACACAATTGTGAGATTAGAACGAATGCAATGTGAATTCTAAGAGCTGAGAATATGTGTATTGAGTGTGGTGTTTATGAAGATGTGGGTGCGATATGCGATTTATGGTTGTGATGAATGTGCGTTGTGTGATGAAGGATGCACCATTTCGTTAACTACATACATTGTGCGGCCATGTCATTGGTGTCAATGCCCAGCATGGCCAGCTCGTCCAGCTCTGCCTGACGTCGCAGCTTCTCGCTGTCTGTGGGTGAAGCAGGCGGTTGTGGTATATCGGCCACATCCAGTAGCACTTCACTGGTCTTTGATTTGATCTCGACAGCATCGCCGGGCAACTCTGCTGGCGGAGAACAGGGCATTGGTATGTCCTGTGCTGCCATCTGCTTTACGCTGTTTGTGTGCGACACGGAATTATCCGAATTGCCATTGGCCAGCTGGGAATAGGCGCCCTGAGACACCTCATCGCCACTGATCGGCATTGGCGAGTCCACTGACTTGGAGGTATCTTCGTGCACAGAAGCTGGCATTGAGCTCGATGTGGTCTCTTCAATGGTCACCATATGTATGCCCTGCCTGGCCAGATAATGCAGATTTTGTTCGTCCAGCACCGGTTCATCGTTCACAATGGTGGTGATTGTCTGCGGCACCACAGGCACTTGACTGCTATCGTCGGCAGCATCTTCCTCGGGTCTATCCGCTGGGAATATAATGTTGAGGGCTTCGGCCAGATCTTTGGGCAGCTCGCCGCCCTGTGATGGGGCGCCTGTCACCAATGGCTGCGGTTCCAGATCTGCTTCGACCTCGTCAATGCCCGGCGGTAGTACATCCTCTTCGCCATGGTCCTCGTTGCCCAACTGATCACCATCGAGACCATCCGAACCGTCTGCATTTGTACTTTCGCCAGGTGGCGGTGGTGGCGGACAATGGGTCATGAGGTTGGCAAACTGCACAGGATCGGGCATCAGTTCGTCGTAGTCCATCATCATGCCAGCGTCGGGATGAAACGGTGGCGCATTGCCAAAGGCATCCTCCATCATGGCCATTTGAATTTGTGCCGCTGTTGGGGCATTCTGACGCACTGACGACGGCGCCATGCCCATCTGCGGTGGAGGTGGTGGCGGCGGAGCCACGCCCATGCCATCCACAGAGCCGCCATTGGTATAGATGCCCGCCTCATTGTAGCCGGCTGCCGTCAACGCAGTCGTTGCGGGAGGCGGCTGCTTCTTAAGTACGGGCATCTTGCCAATGAACGGCAACTTCTTGCCGCCAGCCGCTGCTGTTGTGCTCGCTGTGGTGCTTGTCTTGCTTGACTTGGGCTTCACGGTCGCGTCCTTTTTCTCCCGCTTCACCTCGCTCGGTTTGCGTTCGGGCACCGTGCGTGGCCGGAACTCGGAATGCTTAACCACGGGCCGTTCCACGCGCTCCTCCGAATGGCTGCGACTGCGACGCCAGCGTGCATCCCGTGATCGACTGCGTCGATTGTTTCCACGCACTGGCGAACGTGAGATGCGCCTGCGTGTTCGGCTGCGTGATCTGGAACGCGAGCGCCTGCGATCACGGTCACGTTCACGCTCTCGGTCACGATCACGGCCGCGATCGCGTTCACGATCTCTATCACGTTCTCTTTCCCTTTCACGATCACGATCCCGATCCCTGTCGCGTCGATCACGATCAGAGCGACCGCGGCTGCCACTTCGCGGCGAGGGACTGCGTCGCTTGGAGTTGTTGCGTCGACTCGCTTTCTCATCAGCTACCGCAAATGCGTTCTTTCGCTCCTCCGTGGGGCGCGGCTTTCCTTTCAGCTTGCCCTTAAGCTGCTCGAGCAGTTTCTTCTCACTCTCACTAATCACCGGCTGCACTGTGTTCCATTGCTGCATCATCGCTTCGTCGCGCTTCTTCTCGTCCTCCACTTTCGCATCGTTGCCGCCCGACGCTTGTGTCCATCTGCCACGCTCACTTGAGCCAAGTGTATCCTTAATATTGGGCGGCGGCGGTGCCTCGACTTGCTGAGCAACCACCTCCGGCTTGCTAACGATGGGCGCCTCCTGCTTACGCATTGCTACACGTATCGAGGCGGCATTGGCTGCCGGCGCAGCTTCCGCTTTCTTTGATGACTGCCCATCTTCGCCCTCATCTGATGACGAACTGTCCGTTGATGAAGATGTGCTATTCGCATTCCGCTTGTGCTTCTTACTATGCTTGCGCTTCTTTTTCTTTTTATCGCCACTGAAAGATTAAGAGAAAATATGCAAGATATAGACATTTATGAAAATCAATAATGAAATATAAACTGACCAACGATTGGTTTCCCACCTCATTTTGACATTTGTAATTCAAAACAGTCTCAAATCGAACACCAATCAAAATTTATAGCCAAAATTCTTAATCGAAATTGTTAGGTACAACAGTAGTCGATAGGAAAGTGTTCACTGCTAACTAATTTAGTTATATTAAGAAACGTGTTTCCTTTCTAACTCTATATAAATAATATCTATTTAGGTGCGTCAACAACTCTTCTTGGCAATACAGACCTCTTCTTTTTGCGCTTCTTGGTTGTTTTATCTTCATCCTTCTTGGCCTTTTTGAGCTTCGCCTCCTCGCCCTCCTTCTGCTGTTGCTGTTGTGCCCGCTCACGTTTGCTTAGCCATTCGCTTTCATAGTTTAGCTGCTTTTTAACGAACGCCTGCAATTAAATTCGAATTAGCAATCATAGACCAATCAACACTAATTGAGTACACACGTACATCGTATTTGCTGCCATGAGTGCGGGACCTGAGATGCAATGAGGCGCAGTGCAAGTCACCAATCCAGACACTGCACAATTTGCAGTACCAGGCGCTGGCAGGCACCAGAAATTGTAGGCCACGAACTGGCACACGCATTGTCGGCGCCTTCTCGATGGTAGGGAAGGGATCGTGATCAATGCCCACATGCCAAGGTGTCTCCATGGTCTCCCGATTCATATGCTCTTCGGCGTGCAGATGCTTCAGATAGTCGCGTGCCGTCTTTGGGAACACGCTACAGCTCTCACACCAATATTTCTCCGAATCGAAAAATACATAATTGTAACTTTGGGTTTGAGATACCGTTGTCTTGGCTGTAGCCTCAGCTTGTCGCTGTTTGGCTTTCATCGACTTCATCGCTCGATTCTTGAGACGATTTGTTGGACTGCCATCGCCATTACCGTTCTCCTCATCACCCTCCTCATCCGTCGATGATTCAGAGGAACTGCTTGAAGACGAACTCGAATCGGAGCTGTCGCCAGAGCTTTCACTCGTTGTGGAAGTTGCAGCCGCATTTCCGCTTTTTGTGCCCGCTGGACCTGGTTCGCTTTTAGGCGTCTCCTCGTGTTCCTCGTCGGCCTCCTCATCACCAATGATGCCGCTCAACATGTCGATGACATTTTCAATGGTATCCAATTTCTTTTTGATTTGTACCTGCAATTTAGATGTTGAAATTAGTATGTGGACTTGAATGGCATCTCATGATTGACACTGACCTGCAGACGATCGTTTTCCTCAATGAAATTCTTAGTGGTTGGCGATGGTGGCGCCTCGCCAGCTGTTAAATCATCATGTTGCTCCTTCAGCACTTTCATTTCCTTCTTCAACAGCGATACCTTCTTCACGTAATTGGTGCGTTGCTTCTTCAGCTCCTCCTTTTGATTCTCCGCTTCCTGGGCCACAGCTGAGTTGATTTATCGAAGGTTTTGCGAGGGGTAAAGAAAGAGAAATGAATTAATGCATATTCCCAGTGGTGGATTTAAAAAGTTCAAATTTCATTTACAAAATGCAATCTCGAGTGCATTTCACGGCCAAGTATCACACACACACACAACCAACGTTGGCGGATGCGTTTTGCCGGAACTGATCGGATCGGATCGTAGCGCAAATGCGGGTCTGATGGGCTCTATGGGTATCTGCTGTCTCCTCTCTTGGGTTTATTGTAGTGCGTGCTTTTGGTTGGGGGCTGACGGTGACGACGTTTTATTGGTGACTGAATGCCGCTCACCACGCGATGGACGAGAAGTGTGTGTTTTAGTCTTTAGACACAATAATACGATACACAAAAACAACGACAAAACTGTTGCGCTTTGTTTAAGTAATTTAACGAATACAATAAATATGTAGTATATATATTAAGAGCTGTTCGTGTGAGCTCTTGTTGTGATTTTATAGCTAGATACTGAATGTCTTTACAATGCATATTAATGTCTGTTTTTCCTGTTATTTTGTTGTAGCGCGTTTTACAATTAACGAGTATACAAATTTACATTTACAAGTTGTTTTTTTTTGTTTTGCATTTTGTTAGGGACGCGTAGTAACCATGACAACAATAATAGAATATATAATGTGAGAGGTTTGTATGTGAGAATGGTCGCCAAGTAGCCAAGTTAAAATTCATTTCCACACTTACCATCTTGTGGTGGCAAACCTGCGCCCTCAAGCGCCGGTGCTGCTGCTTGCTGCTCCTCCATAATGCCCGATTGTGGCGGCAGCTGCTGTTGTTGTTGCGGCTGCTGCTGTTGTTGTTGTTGCTGCGGTGGTGGCTGCTGTCCCATAACATCTGGCGCTGCTTGAGGCACGGTTGCTAACGTCTGCGGTAGCCATACTTGCTGTCCATATTCTAGAGAGCAAAAAAGGCAAATGTCACTAAGTTAATTATGCAATTCAATAAAGCACAAGCAGCACTTTGCTAAACCTTGTGCTATAGGTTTAATTTCGAGCTCATTTAATTGCTACACACACGCTGTTTGCTTACCATTAACACCCCAGGCTCCATAGCCCGTATTGAAGTCAGTCGCCTGCGTGGGCGGCGGGCCCTGCATTCCATAGCCTGGGGGCGGTCCTTGCTGCGTGAACGCATTTGGCGGTGCCATTCCATACTGATGACCATACACATCGGGCGCACCATACGGTCCCGGAGCATACATCGCCGTAGGCATGACGCCATAGCCGGCGGCTTGGGCTGGATGTGTTAGTTGTGGCTGTGGCGCTGGCATTGGCGGCGATGCCGGCTTCTTTTTGGGTGACCAGCGCGATGACGGACTCATGCCTCGGCCGCCACGTGATCTGGAGCGTGAACGAGATCGGGAGCGTCCATAACGACCACGACCACGACGTGGTGGCGAGCGTCGACGATCACGGTCGCGATCCGGCGAGCGGCGTCGATCGAATCGACGTCGTGGCGGATAGCGACCATATTCCGGCGAATCATAGCGACCGCGGCGATGCGCGGGCGGAGGTGTTGGGGAACGAGATGAATGTGAGCGTCGGCGACGCATGGGTGGAGGTGATGAGGCACCGTGGCGCGAATTTGAGCGTCGTCGTGATGTTGAACGTCGACGTGACGTTGATTTGCTTTTGCTGCTCTTGCGTGATGATGCGCGCTGCGCTGCGGCGCCGTCGATAGCGGCAGCGGCCTCCTCGTTTTTTTCACTCGCATCATTGCCATCGACGCCGGGCGGCCCGTCGTCCAGCGGAGCGCCCATTCGCTTGTCTGCTGCTGCTGCTTGGTTTAACGCAATGCCGTCAGCCATTTTGTATAGAGTGGCGCAAACACTCCACTTTAGTCACTTGTCGCTGCAAACGGACGTACACTTTTTGATTTTTATACGTTTTGTCTTTTTTTTCTCCGACGAAATTGGCAGTAGAGCTGCAAAAAGAATGTCGATATTATCGATAGGCTGTGCGCTATCATATATACTAATATCGATAACAAACACGCATGGCTTGCAATATTTTTAAATACCACTGTTTGCCTTTTTATAATATTGTAAGCAAATTGAAAAGGCTATTTAATAAATTATTCGCACTACCTTAATACTATTTTAATTACGAAAATCAAACAATTGTAAATGGCATATCGATATATATATGATTGAGTACAGTGCTACCACACCTTATTTTTTTAAATTCAAATTAACAGACTAAATCGATTTCCTTGTATATCGATATACTATGCTTGTTGTTGCACTTCAAGTCCGTCATCTTGAAATAGTAGCGCCACTTTATTACCTTATCGAAAATTACTAAATAATTGAGTAAATAAAGTAATTACAGTGTAGTAAAATAGTATTAGTGAATTGGAAACATGGATCGCACAACAATTGCGCCTTGGAAGGCCGAAGAAAAGGAACAAAGTGAAAAGCTACACAAAAAGCTTCAAGGCTTGTCTTTGTTGTGTCCCATGACGGACGAAATGATCAAGTTGCTATCTTGGGATATGTTTCTGAAGTCGAATCAACCTGCCTTCTTTCAAGTGATGCACTATCTGTTTCGCATCATCGATGCCGTTGAGTTTAAACGCCGTTTCTATTGGCCCATCACGGACAAGAAGTCCGAAGCTAATTTTCGAGCCAGTACTGTGGATTATCTCAAGCATTTGAATGAGAAGCATCAGCTCAATTGGTCCAATATCAAATCGTATCTGGTTGTTATGCCTGGCGGCATGAAGTTCATCAATTTCCTCTTAGATCTGGTAGGCTTTGTTGTCCAAGAACTAATTAAGCAACGGGAAAAAGCCTTGTCATTGGACAGCGACATGGCAAATTTGCGGGATTTGAGTGTGCAAAGCATGTCCAGGCAAAATGTCTTCATGAAAGAGTATATCTCGGCATATATAGATGAAACAAAGCAGTTAACAGTTCGATTACGCCAAAACACTCAACAGATCAGAAACATATTCACTGAGATTGCCAACAAAACTGGAGTCGACGAAACGCTGCTGTTGCATGATAAGTTTTTGGAGGATTTCGAAGCATACAATCGTCTTAAATGCAAGCGAAAGATAGGCATGCCCCTGGAGAGAATCTCAATGCTAGAGGCGCCACAATGTCAGCTCAAAGAGGACATGGAACAGTTCTTGGCCAGACTGACGGAACAAAAACTCCACAAAGAAGCTGCCGACATCACGCTGCGCAGCATTCAAAAGTTCTTTGGTGCTGCACCAGACGCTGGCAGCGCATTAGGTGAGAAGCCCACTCGAACTTTAATCTAAGTAGCAGTAAACCAACAATAAATTCTTGCAGGTAATGGCATGCGACTTGGCACCATGTTGTCCGCTTTAAATGATATCAGTGAAACAATTGCGGAGCAGTTGGATGCCAATAATCATTATGATCACGAATCCAATGAGTTTCGCACTACAGAATTACGAGAATTGCGCGATAAGCTGCAACAGATCGAACAACAAGTAAACGAAGTAAACAAGAACTTGAACTTGCGTTTTAAAGAGCAGACCGGCAATGTTAGCGGCAATGCATCACAAATGCAGCACACAATGCAGAACTTTCCCAATACCCCATTGCGTTCACTGAAGCCTCCAACTAACATCGATAGTCACACGCTGCTGATGAAATTCGTGTCCACACCACCCATCAAACTGGATGCAGCGAGTGGAGTGCGCAGCCTTCAGGTGCGGTTGCCTTTGCAGGACGACTTCAATGCCAAACAGTTCGATACCACATGCAACAGTTTGTTGGGTAAACAATTGCAACCTTATATGTATCTCTAAACATTGCTAAACATTATTATATATTGCAGTGCCAGTGCCGCCACGTTCAGCTCGCAAGATAAAGCAACAAAATGAAGAGGACATGAACAACACGGACATGAACAACACAATAAATCGCTCCAAGATACTCGATCCCATGCGACTGTTACGCACCATCAACAAGAAGTCCGCGCAACCCAAAACAATTGCGCAACCCAATCTCTCAAGCTTGGGTAGCAAATGGAAACAGATGCAAGCGTCGTTTGGTTTTGAAGATGTCAATGTCACAGCTGTTCCAACCTCGCCAAAGGCCAGTAACTGCATGCCACAATCACCGTTCACACCGTTGAATATCAATGATAATACACGCATCGAAAGACTGCCTGATACAAGCAGCAACAACTCGTTGTATTCCAAGAAAAGCGCTGCCGTAATGAAAGTACTGGATGCATCGCTCAATGTGCAGAATCTCAGCACTTCGCCGTCGGGACGATTGGAGGCACTGGTGCCGGGTCCTATGATAGAGCCGAAGGCAGCTACACCGATTATACTGCTCAACGATTTAGTATACGTAACTAAAGCTTGTCATTTCCCCTTGTATTGTTAATGATTTGTGTTCTATTTTAGGATTCGGAACCAGCGCAGTGCATCAACAACGAAAACGATGGCAATCAGCTCAATCAGTTGAACTGTTCCAAATTTGGCGATGACTTCGCGGCGTTTGGCGATAACGACGACTTGCAGAACATTAGCGATAGCGTGCTCAACGATATATTAATATAATTGTCCGCAACACACAGTTTTCCATTCATGTTTATTATTATATCAGATTGAAAATTGTAAAACTTATTGTTCTAATTAGTAGTAAGTAGTATGTATTCATATAATTTGTGTATGAATATATGTGTTTTACTTTGCGCTGTTTACTGCCATTGTGTTAATGTTTAAATCAATTTTTCAACCAGTTTATATAATTAGAACATTTGCTTAGCAAAATGATAAAGTATAGTACTATGTTTATGAATGTGATTCAAGTTTGAATTCAATTTTATTAAATTCAAGTATGTAATATGCTCACAAAAAATAAGAGAAACTCAAAAATAAATTCAAAATGTGCATAAATAGTTGTAAAAGTTAAACAAAAATAAATACCTTATGGTATGTTCTCTTTTTCAATCTTCAAGTTTATCTCGCTAACAATTTGTCACTGCTTAGCCTTATAATTTATTTCATTTCAAGTTTCATTATTGATATCTCTGAGATTTAAGTTAAGTTCTTCGCAACGAATTGCACAATATTGCTTTAGTTGTCTTTAGAATTTGTATATATATATATATATATAGTATGTTGTATATATTTAGATTTATGCCTCTTCTGCGCCTATCACATCATTTTTTCATTTGTTGAGCACCCAATTTCAATGATCGCGCTGAGCCATAAACATTTGTATATGAGTTAATCTACTATGTATATGCGCATGAATTACTAATTTCTCGTTATTCTATTTACACTTTACGAGATGATGCAAATGATATTGTTCTTTTTGAATACATATTGGCAAATGTGGAACATAAGATGGTTTACATTTTGTTTACATGTAGCATGTAATATAAAAAAATTGAATTGCAGCTGACCCTAATCAAATGTTGCCACCATCTAATCAAAAATTTATCATGAGCAATAATCGCGCACAACCCGTTGGATATTATAACGTACAATAAATATTTGTATATATATATATATCTATATATGTTTGTAGAAATATGTCTTATATACTCGTATGTCGGCCAAGCAAAGCTCTTTTTTCTCATTCTTCAACTCTTCAACTACATTTTGCACTGTCATTTTCAATGGTTCCTTGCATATTGCTTTGGTGGTGCGTTCTATTGCTAAACTCCTTACTCCATTCTTCATTTCCGCTCTATTTGCTACGTCGCTGACGTTGTGGCAGTTTATTCTTTTTGCCCAATATCTTCATTAACTGCTTGGACATGAAATATGGTTTCTCGGGTGTCCCGTCGTTGCGTTCACAATCCTCCAGGAAGCAGAGGAAGAGCGTGTCCACGGCCATCGAGTAGACGCCAAAAAAGACGCTGGTTATGAGAAAAGCGCCAATTACCACCACTGTCGTTGGCACGGCATTGTAATTTAATTGGATTACAGACGGATTGTTGTCCAGGAAATAGTAAGTAGCAACACCTGCGCCTCCCGTGAGCAGCACTTTGGACAGAAAGAATAGAAAGTCGGTGACCTTATCCAAGGCGACGACTCGCAAAAAGTTTCGCATAAGAAGATTGAATGCATCCTTGGCACTGGAGCAGAAATTCTTGCCATGAATGGCGCACATAATGTACGCATTGCGATTGAGGAATCGCAAAAAGTTCTCCAGCAGCCAAAAGAAGCAACGCATGCAACACAAAATGGCCCGAGTGACGGCATTATCATACTTCTTTATCTTCTGATCGATGTACTCCAGTATTATACGAATCGCCCGGCAAATGGCCAAAATGAGCGAGCCAAATGCCAAAGTGCCCAGATGATAGATCGCTGTCTGGCAGAAGGCATGCGTCAGTGTAAAGTATGGAACATCTCGCTTCTTGAATGTCCAATACCAACGGGCAAATGTGGCCGCCAAGACCATGTCACTAAAGCCCGAAATGAAGAAGCTCAGCCAGAGGAAGCCAAAGATATTGTATGCCATCGACCAGAGCACCTTTGGTGGATTGGATATCTCGTTGAAACTGCATGTAGTCTCAATGCACGACTCAAGACGTTGATTGATGTAACAGTACTGCTGGAATGTCTCTGGATTACAGGCTGCACCCACAGTGTAGTTGATGGCTGGACCATTGCAGACACATTGCTCCTTGGTCACTTCGCCATTTTCGCCAATGCGTCGCACCATGCGAAACGATAGATCGCCAATGGATCCGAGATAGAGGCCAACACCAATGGCAAACGCAATGGCCACGATGTAGAGTGCCCACGAGAAGATGGGAAAGAAGACGGTGCTGATGACGGTGCTCACCGCTTTGCTGCCCTCCTTGGTCAGTGCGATGGCAATGCGAATGCGCTTGCGCAGCACAATCACAAGCAACAGGATGATCACAAAGCAAACGCACAGAAATATGGACAGATACAACCAATTGTTGGCATTCTGCAGCAGATTCTGAATCTGACTGTGCAAATTCAAGGCGTGGTGCGGCACCGTCGGCGTATTCTTCCAGAATGTGTACTTCTTAATGCTGTAGTAGATGCCCGCCAGCAGTCCTATGAGCACGCCAAAGATGGAGAACCAAAGTATGGGTGCAGCCAGCCAACGCATCAGTGAAATGAAAATGAGCGAAGCAATCATTGTCAGCACCAAAGTGGTGAGCACAATCGTTGCCGAGTTGACCAGATCCTCAACGATCTCCTCGCCCAGTCGTTGGGCATCATGTGCGCCAGTGTCGAAATGAGCCACCAGGTTGCCCACCATTTTGGCAAGTCGCGTGTCCGTTTGCATCATCTTCTCCCTGATGACAGCACCATTCAATCGCTGGCGACGACATTGTCCCACCTGCTCATCGACTGGCACCTGTCGTGGGTTTGTTTGTGGCGCCACAAGAGCTTGTACATCGCTTTGCAGAGTCAATGCCATTGCCTGCATTTCCAGCTCTTGGCTTTGGTTCGCATTTCCCGGCAGCAGCAATGACAAGTCGCGACGATTGCGAAACAATACGCTAGGCAGCAGTTCACACAGTTGATCCGAGAACTCGAACATGCAACGATTGAGAAACGGTTCACTTTTGATGTAATAGCGAGCACAACGATTGTCGTCAATGGCTCGTTGTATGTCTGTCTTGGAGTAAATGGCCGCCTTATCGGCATCTGTTTTGCAGATAAGACGCTGCTTCAGGTCTTCGAAAGTCTTTGTATTCTTCATGCTATCCCACACAAATGTCTCCGAGGGACACTTCTCAACACAAACCTACAAAAAATAAATAAATTTTATACTAAGTGAAACCTTTCGATTCTATTTATTAATTCTTCACTTGCCTGCGGTGTGTTACAGCCCGTTATGGGTACCAACGGATCGATGCATTGGTCCAGATTGAAGAAGAATAAATAGTTTTTCTTCAGCACGCTGGAATCTTTGCCACACTTCTGATTGAACATATCCGTTGGGATCATAAGAGTGTTGAGATTACCATTCCTTAGCGCATACTGGGCGATGAATGCCCAGCCGCCCAGGAAGAGCAAAAAGATAATTAGACATGGAACATCGGTGCAGCCGCGATCTCGTTGTCGTGGTCCCTGAAAATTGCGATCATATCGCAATGGTTCACCATATTTGTTCATCAGCTCTACGTTCTCAGTCATCGTGTATTGTGTCGTGTTGGTCGCTCTCTGGAGTCAAATATAGAATTGAAAAGCTGTCATTAGTCTCTAGAATTGAACGAAAACACGTCAAACGTTTCTTGTGTGTTCCATCATCACAAAAATTGATGGCACAAGTATGTATGTACATATGTTTGGAAATGTAAATATATATTAGATGTATTAATATAAGACATACATATATGTATATATTTTCTTTGGGTTTTTTTTTAACAAAAACAAATCGTGATAATGAAGGTAGAACAATCTTCATTGAATTTTTGTAGAAAAAATGTTCTCAAAAACTACTCTCAACATTAAACTTTATAGTATAATATTGTTTGCTGTAATTTAGTTTTTTTTAGGACATGCGTCACTTGTTCATTTCAATGATAAAATACTACATAAGCTTCGTCTACGCTATTTATGCTCTAAACGATATTATTTTTGTGTTCTTTGACAATACACATACTATATGTACATACATATGTACATAGATATCTGTATATGTCTGCACTTGTAAGACCACTTCTCGAAACGATATGATAAAAAGATACTTTACATTGATGATTCACCCACAACGATGGCGAAGCCAATGCAATTTCAGCAAAAACGCAGTTGAACCTCATTCTCCACCGCAAGGGGGATTTATTTACTTATTTGCTGAGCATACTGAACAGCTGAGCGAATAAAGTTCATTTTGAATCATAATTACGTATATTATTTGGTTTTTATTTTTTCCTGGAATTTCGGAATATATATTTATAATACTTATAATATCATGCTAATGCTGCTGTCAGCATATGTACATATATAGTACATACTGATTACGCTTGTTCTGAGTGCTTAATATAAATTATTAGAAACTCAAATTATAATATTTCATATTATATTTATATATGTGTATTATAGTAACACTATTGCTAATGCAACTACCGCAACTAAAATTGAAAAAAAAACCTTAAGCTGAAATTAACTTAATTAAATAAAATAGAATCGCCTAAAATAAATACTTGACTAGTTTCATTAGCAGCCTCTACACTTAATTGCACATAAGAATTAAGTGTAGAAATTAAACACTCTGTACTGTAGCAATGTTATCGCTAATGCTAAAACTACAACAAATACTAAATCATAGCCTGTCAAGCAGGTTTATAGTATTAGTTACTCATCTAGAAGTTTAAGCAATCTCGTGGTTATTTTTATCTCCAAATTACAAAACCTTCATCTCGATGTTGGGCTAGCATAAAAATCATGTGATTAAATAACTAAAGAAAGGGTATTGAAGTTTCGGTGCACAAAATGCACCGATTTTCTTTTGTTTATGTTTAGGAACAAATGAACCTGAATAGACAAACAATATCTACATACATATACACATACATACATACTTATAGATGACTTTTGATGATGTGCTGCTCTACGATAATAATAAACGTGATCCACGAGAAAATCAGCCGATTCAGCTACCGGCAGCAAACAAAACAAAGCAGCAAACAAAAATACAGAAACATACAAAGCAAGAGCAAGAATAGCGCAAAAAGCATTGCGCAAATTGACAATAAAATGACGCATTAAAAGTGAGTTCAATTTAAATGAATTGTGACCGCATACAAGCCAACTTGTTGCACGTTTTGGTATGTTGCGATTGTTGTGATTGCGATTGTTGTAATTTGTTACTGCTCTGTGTGGTTGTCTGCCTTGCCACTGTTGACCAAAAAAAAAAAAGTGATGTGAAACCAGTTTGCTTTTTTGGGGCCTAAAACGGGTGCCGCTCAAAATGAGCGCTGATATTTTTCATTGAAATGCCTTTGGCTTTCCAATGAAATTGAAATTCATTGTACCACATTTGGAAAAGCGGAGAAAACACAAGGCGACGACAACTACGACACTACTCAAGGTCATTGAGCGCAGCTCTGCAACACTGTTTTGTACAAAATGCAGTGCAATAGAGGCTGAGCGGAAGTGTGGGTGGAAAGAGTGGAGACAGAGAGTGCTGGAAAGTACTGTCATCTTTGTTTGCCTTTAATCATTTAATAGTCATTTAAATTTCCCAGAGATAGCAAACAGATAAAAGTCAAAAAGTAATTGCCGCTGTTTTCTTCGGGTCCTTATCGCAAATTGACAATTGTCTTTGACTATTTGTTTTTATAGTAATGAACACGAGCACAGTTCATATTAATTACTAATGGCACTATTACTCACCTACGTGCGTATGTGTTTTTTACTCCCAGTTGGGCAGGCAACAGTTATTGTGTATTGAGACAATGAACAAGGTGGCTCTTTCTTCTTTATTGTCTCCACATATCTATGTTTACCGTTATGTGTGGGTGAGCTGTAACTTTGTCTGCTGCGTTGCAAGGCGCGCGATTCCTGCGTCTCAGGCGAAAGTCACTTAACGACTAAAGTGGCTGCTGGTTGCCTTTGTTAAAGTTTATTTCGCGAACGTTGCTCTCGGTCACTTGATGTCAACAACACGTCGTACGAGAGGGGCACAATTATGGAGAGGGGGGTCGAATGAGTTGTTTGTAACTGCAAGCACAAAGGGCACAACATAAATATACCAAAACACACATTCACACAGCAGGTAACCACAGGCTACCGAGTTTTAAACACTCATGTGGTGGCACACTTTTATTTATTGCACACTATTTTCTGATAAGACCAACGATTTTTGTTAATGGCTGGCTTGCAATTTTCCACTCGAATTGCTTAACATGCAACTTTATATTTTGTAGTTGACATGCACATACATACATACATAAATAGAGTATCTCTCACACACACATACACACGCGCAGACACTTATAAACCAAAAAAAGAAAATTCAATTAATTATAATTTGTAACACTCACTTGGCGTACACTTTGCGAAGCATTCAGCTCCGATGCACGCAATAACACTGAGAGGGGAGACACTGGTACTAAAGACAGCAGCTCCCCACTTGCTCTCAGCTGTTTCATACGCAGTGTTGTGCAGCGCTCAAAAGGTAGTCAAAACAAAACCAAAAAGTGTAGTGCACACTGAAACATGACCTGCGGCTGGGATATTTTTTACCGCAAGCCTAGCATGGCTAACAAATTTGTCACCAATAAATAAATAGATGTCAATAAAGAATAACCTAAACAGCAATTGTACAATAATTTTTATTATAAAAAAATAAATGAGCAATATGTACACACTTTAAATAAAACAATTTAAATATTGTAAAACACTGTGGGTCATGTGTTTTATAGCTTTATAAATTCAAGTTACGAGACTAGGAACAAAATTAGTCCTACATTATTTTTTTGCAAGTCGAAGCTTGTATTAAAATTAAATTTTAGACGCTTTCAAGCACCAAGTGTGAACGGCTCGCGGAAGCAACAAAAGCGAGACAAACATATTGCAAATCTTTTGCCCAGTGCTGTGAAGCGCGCCAATGCATTAATTGCGGGGTCGGCGGCATGAGTGCAGTGAAAATGTTTAGCGTTGAAGACGACGGCACAGCGCAAGCAAAGATTTGATTAACAATTGTAAAAAACTGTGCGTAAATTATGCAAAGGCCACACAGCTAATGCAATTAAAGAAGCGCGTGTGCAAATAATACATTAAAAAGCTCGCCAACCTAACTGTGTTTTGGCCAATGTGATTTGTATTTGTTGCCGCCGGCTGGACGCCAAAACTGCAAAATTTTATTTTCAATTGCAAAAAAAAAGTGAAGTGAAGTGACGACAAAATAGGAGAAAGAAAAGTCTGTGTGTGTGTGCTGCACATTTGAAGCGTGCAATTAACGCAAATGTTTTTTTAGCAGTTCGTCGGGACACTTTTTTGTTTTATTAGCAGAAAGTGAAAACAGTGCATAGGAAGCTGGTAAAGAGTATTTGTGGTGTACGTGCAGAAGAACAAGCAGAGCAGAGAACCAGCAGCAGTAACAGCAAACAGACATTGCACAGGAGGTGGGGCCCGACATCGCCGTCGCTGTCGCAGTCGCGTCGTCGACACTACCGTCGTCTCTTTGTTGTTGTTGCCTTTCCGTGCGTTGTTTTTGTTTGTCACACACAAAAAAAAAGAACACGCGGCGTACAGCAGTCTGCGAAAAGGGCGGGAAGGCAAACTAAAATCATTTACGCTTATTTATTTCAATTCCTTCGGTGTGCGTGTGTGTGTAAACTATTCGTTGCATTTTACCGCGTGGCATTGTGGCGATTCCATCAGCCTCACGATTGGGGGGCGACGGCGGCGTAAGAAATGTCAAAGCTGGGCGAGCACAGGCGTGTGCAACTCACCACAATCAGCAGTAGCATCAGCAGCCATAATGCTGTGCCTCCGATGCTGTCGCGCTTCGGCGACTTTCTCGACACCGATACCGCGTTGCAGTCCAACAGCAAGGGCAACAAGAACTCAAACAAAACGATACGTCTGCAGTTGGAATTATTTGAAACGGATTCGTATCGTTATCCCGAATTCAACTACTCCAAACTGTTGCATCTGGAGAAGGTAAGTTTGACAAACAAACTACCACCAATCTCTATTAACACTTGTTAATCTTTAGAAAAAGGCAAAAATGCTGAAAGAGAAGGCGGCCAGCAACAATGGCAACAATAATGATCCCTTCGCCGACAACGATGATGATGTTGCGCGCATTGCCAAGGAGCTGGAAGCCAAATATGGCAACTCTTATGCACGCGGACGTGGACGTCGCAAGAAGGATGATTTTGTCGACATTGGAATGGGTTACGACGAGTCCGATTCGTTTATCGACAACACCGAGGCGGTAAGCTGCAATTGGATGATTGCTTGCTTGATTATTTTGTCAACGTATTTCTTTTTATAGTACGATGAAATACTGCCCGAGGAGGTGGAGACTTTGGAGGGTGGTTTCTATATTAATAGCGGCACCTTGGAATTTAAGAATCCCGTCAAAAAGTCACATACCAGACGCACCGATGCCATCATTAAAATGCCAGAAAGATCACGTAAACGTGTGGTATCCACAAGCTCAGATGATTCCTCGGAAACGTCGGAGTCGTCCAGTGAAAACGAACAGGAAGCTGCGGCCAATAATAAATCTAAAACTAACAACAATGCCGACAACGACGACGATGATGACGACGAGGAAGCCGAGGAGGAGGGTGATGACGATGATGATGATGACAATGATTCAGACAGCGATAGCGAAAGCATTGATGGCTCCGACAGTGACACCGACAGCCTAGAAGATGATGAAGAGAGCGGAAAGTCTGTCAACACGAATGTAAAGAGTAAATTCAAACCTAATGCTGTCAAACTGCCCAAATCTAGTGCGGATGCGAAACCAAGAGCGAGCACAGGCAGTAAGAAAACGAGCAGCACCAGCGGTAAACTGAATGTGATTGGCTCATCCTCATCATCGAATTCACCACGTCCCAATGCCATCGACAACTCAGACACCGAAGAGCAGCGGCAGACGCAGCAAGCTCAAGCTCAATCGCAGGCGCTCAAAAAGGTGGTCAAAACGACAACTGTGAAGGATATGCTAAAGGCGAAACGAGACAGCTTTCTTAAGTCGCAGGGTCAGGTCGATGGACCGTCCAAGAGCGTGGTGAATGGAGAAGTTAAGATTACGACAGCATTGATTGTGGACTCGAGCAGTGAAGACGATGACAGCGACTCTGCCAGCGAGCAAGGCAAAGTCGAGAAGTTATCAAAGCCAAACGACAGTAAGTAAAGCAGTTTGGAATCCTATTCAAAGTTGGTTTAACGTAAATTTTCTTGTAGATCAACGAACTGCGGATACTACACTGCCGGCCAGTCTGGATAAAGAAATCCTGGGCAACATCAACAGCTTTAAGGAAATGGTCAGAAGCAGAGATTTGTGCGGCAGAAGATTTGATTTTGACAGCAAGCTAACAGCGCTGCTGCTAAAGTGAGTAATTAGTAATTTTTCATTATTTCTAGCCTTCTAATCTGTGTGCACAAATATTTGTTCTAGAATCTATGAGACACTGCTGTGCTCAGAGCGCAACGAACGGAACATGGTATTTGCCCATCTGGAATACCAGCTGCAACTGCCCAAATATTTTATACTGCGTAGAGCGAAGGCGCTGCGCGCCAGAGAGGAGAAAAACAAGACTACAGCTGCATTGGAGAAGCTGCGCAAAGCGGTTGCCGAATTGATGCCCAAGGCTATTGCAAACTACGAGATCGAGCTGCATCGATTTGCGGAACTAGCGTAAGCTCAAAATGAGTACATAGTGCTGAGATGTTTTTTACTATTCCAAATATTACAGTGCGGCTGATGTCAATTCGGAGCATCCGCCAAAGATGCCTCGTAAAAAGTTCCAGTGGAGCAATGAATTGCGCGAACTGCTTTACGATGTATACCAAGCACGCTGGATATCGTATGCTGTGCTGGGGAAGCGAAAGGATTCGCTGGAGCAATTCATCAATGGGTACCTAAAAGACAAAGTTGTTGATGTGTGGGCCACGGGCTGGATGCGTTACGAGGAATTGCAGCGTGAGATTGAACGACACAAGCACGCAAGCAAAAAACAGAAAGAAAAGGCAAAGAAGTTGTCGCTGACACCAGCAGCGACAGCAACCACAATAACCACCACCGCAACTCCAACAGCAACGAGTGTAATTGCTGCACCACCAACAACATCAGCAGCAGCAGCAGCAGCAACAACACAAGGCAACAATTATGCAAAGCAATACGATGAACTGACGCTAATCGAACAGAGTCGGTCGCGTGCCAATTCCGATACGGATTCAGCTACAAGTGCCTCATCAAGTAGTCTCAAACGCAAACTTGAAATGCCGGCCAATGGACAGCAGCAATCAAGAGCGCCCAAGCAGCAGGGAACAGTTAAGCCACCCAAAATCAAGTTCCAAAAACAATTGGAGGCCAAACTGGCACAGATGTCACAAGCGAACAGCATACAATGCATACAACAACAGACGCAAACGCAACCGCAACCAATTGATTTATTGCAACTGCCCGCTGTCAACAATTACCTGAAGCAATTGGATGATGTGACGGTGACAGCACAGCAGATCGATCGATCGCGTGCCAATTCCGATACAGATTCGGTTGCAAGTGCCTCATCGAATAGCCTGAAACGCAAGTTGGACAAACCCACAACGACCAAGGTCACAGCTGTTGCAAAGCCGCCCAAAAAGAAGAAACAGCAGCAGCAGCAAGTTTCGCAACAACCTTTGGCGCAGCTCGACAATTTAATGGTACAGCCATCAACCTCGGCGCAGGCAGCGGCAATGAATGCAGCTGTTGTGGCAGCTGCAGCCAGCATGCTGGAGTTGGCATCGCCCACCAAGCAAACGGATCACAGCATCAACAGCATTATGACGGCAGCAAATCTCAATGTGGCGGCCATCAATAGCAATGCACTGCTCAGTGGTGCTGCGGCAGCATTACATTCCACAACGAGCAACGTTGTAGCAGCGTCTAAACCCTTGTCGCATGTCATCAATCTCGACTACTACAAGAGTCCCAGCGAAATACTACAGACATCGCAGCAGCTGGCAGCCAACAAATGGCAAACAACGACGACGGCGCCACCGCCTGCTGTTGTGCGTTGTGAGAGCAGCAGCGAATCAGATGGCGTGGAAATCGTGTGTGTTTATCCAGCAGCAGTCAAGGTGATACACTCCAACACTAAGGCACCGCGCTCCAAGGCGAGTCAGAAGAGCAAAGCGACGTCTGTGATTAGCACAACGGGCACTGTGGCTAACGGACTCAATGGGGCGGTGGGAGGCCATCGGCAGCAGGATAAGAAGTTCACTTATGGTCCCACCAGCAACAACAACAATAATAACAATGGCAGCAGCCCCAAGCTGGGAGCTGGCGTCATACGCTCTTCGTTGCCAACGGCTGCCTACGATTATAGCAATCCACAGATATTGAAAACGCTGTCGGCACTCGAGAAGCAAATGAATTGGTCACAAAACGCACTGCTTAATGCAGCTGCAGCGAATGCTGGAACGAATGCAGCCGCGGGTGCCGGACCAGCAGCTGGTCGTGGGACAACATCGTCGCATCAATGACATTCGCTGAATGCCGCTGCCACACAGCCTCCTCCACCAGGAGCGGTGTCGATGTCGGCATTCTACAATCACGAACAGGCGGTGGCTGCTGCCCTAGTGCTCTCATCGATGAGCGCATCGGGACGCTATGATGCCTACGATGCGCAGCTGGGTCTGTTGAATGGCTCGCTGGCTGCCGCACAGCAGATAGCAACATCAACAGCAGCAGCAGCAGCAGGAGCAACAGCGACAACAACACTGCCACAAGTATTTTTGAAGCCTTCCCCGCCGTCGCCTTCAGCTGCTGCTGTCGTCGATGGAGGTGCAACAAGTGCGCATGCGGCACAGCTGCCCACAAAATATGTTTAGATCTTACACAACTAGTACATAAAGTCCTAAATTTCCTCTGCAGATGCAAGATATATCTCCTAGAGTTGAAGACGACAATGACGTATAGTTTATAGGTTTCATTACAATTAAGTCGAGAGGCCCGTTTTCCTTTCACTACGTTTTGCAATCTCCCCGCTCCCCACTTCCCACTCCTCAAAATTGGCAATATGTACATTATAAATCCCAGCTATATCCAGTTGATCTGTGTGCGTCGCATCACTGCCACCAAAACTCAAGGGAAATGTTTAAAATGAGAGAGAGAGTGTGAAAGAAAGCTGTTCAATATATATATATTTACATGTGTGTGTGTTGTACAGTACAGTGTATGCAAAAAGCAAAGAAATGAAAAGAAAGGGCATGCCAGCTGTCGGTGTCACATCAATTTGTTGAGCATGACAGCAAAAATCATCAAGTCCACCAAACTGGAAGAATGAAAAAAGTATCAATCGAGTTGTATCTAGTTATCTATAGTGAACCAATTTTTATTAAATAAAAGCAAAATAAGTTATATATATATAATACAAAAATAAAACGTAAAATTAATGCAAAATTTTGAATAATCCACACTTTTCTACTTGAAGATGATAAGTATATTGTGATTGGAAACTTTCTCTCTCAACTTAAACTCTAATTTGTTTTGTTAAAATTTAATATGTTAAAAAGTGTGAAGAGACAGGTATGAAAAGTAATGTGTACATTAGTGTTTACTTGATCCAGCGCAGCATTGAGGTGATGCGATTGGCGGCCATCGCAATGGTGGACTGTTGTGCCACCGCAGGTATTAAATGGGACTCTTGCAACTCCTCCGGCTGCTGCGTTGCGCTGCTGCTCACACTCGGCACCGCCTCCCAGTCCAAGCGCAGCGAACTCTCATCCTCTGACTCCGATTCGGTGGCCGTCTCAATCCCAATGAGCAGCGAATCTACCGATTTCATCAACGGCGCATTGTTCACATCCAAGTGGCCATAACGCCCCAAATCGCTGCGCTCCAAATCCAGTATGGCCAATATATTCTCCAGCGTATGCTGCTCATTCAACGCACGTAACTTCACCTGCTGTGTGTAGGCCAGATACATGATATTGTTGTTGACGCGACACACTTTGCGCAGAAATTGCTCCTCGTTGAGCAGCTTGCGACAGAAGTCACCATAGGCCAGCTTATGTGGAAGTCGCACATTCAAATAGAAGCTGAGCAGCTGCGTCAATTGGGCCGTATAGGTGAGAGCACCAACAATGCGATAGGCCTCAAAGCGACTTGGGGTAATCTCATTGGCCGTCGCCTTAGGCACATCGTCTTTGTTGTCGGACAACCAGTCCAGATAAGCCGAGTAATCCCCGTTGGCAGGCAACGAAGGACCCACAATGCGGTACTGCACCTCACTGATGCCACTGCCATGAAACACCCACTTGCCTCGAATATACGATGTGTTCTTGGCATCCGCCAGAGCTGCAATGGTTTCCGCCTCCTCGCTACGTTCGGCACACACTTTGCGTTGTTGTTCATCACGGAGTACAACCTCGCTGATGGGGAATATGTAGGTGACAAGCTGTTGTATGTCTCGACGTGCCGTCTGCTTAATGCTATCCAGCAGTCCGAGATGTTGTTGCCGCAGCTTATCGATTCGCATTGAGCGATCGATCACATAGTCCTCAAGCATCTTCACTTTTGTCGGATACTTTGGCAGATTCTTGCGCTTCTCAGCATTCGCCTGACGCAGTTCATCGCGCTGTTCGTTTAAGCGCTGCAGTCGCTGCGTTGTGCTGCCGATCAGCTGTTGCAGCAGCTGCAGCTGCTCCCGCTTGGCGCGTATGGCAATCATGCGATTCTCGTTGCATTTGTGCTGCTGGATGAGATGTTCGTAGCGACTGCTGTAGCTCTTCAGGCCCGCCTGCAGATTGATGTACTTCTGTTGCTTCTCCGTTAGGCTATAAAATACAAACGGAATAGTTATTATTGTCACCACATGTGTGTGTTTGTGTGTTGACCAACCTTTCCGTTCGCTCAGCAGAGCTATGAGTAATGTTGCCATTTTTAACACACGTTCGACAATGCAGCCGACGCTGATGCTTGCAACATAGCGGACATCGCAATCCAGCTGCTGTTGTTGTTGTATTTACTGTTGCTGCTGTTGTAGCTGCTAGTGCTGTATTTACGTTTTTTGGTTGTTTCTTTGTTGTGGCGTTATTATTGTAGCCTACAACGCCAACATCACAGACATCGACCACATCTTCGTCGTCATCGTTTTCAGAGACGCTTGATAATTGAAAGTTTTCAGGTGCTTTGGAGCTTTCATCGGAGCTGGAACTGTTTGCCATCACAGTCAAATCATTGCACTTTAATATGCGTAGTCGTTAATTTTCATTGATAATTGTTTTTGTTATTGATACTTTTTCCCTCTTCTGCTCACTAGCTCACTCACTCGTTCGACTAGTGCTGACTAACAAACTAATTTGGTGTTAAGTGTTGTTAGATGTCTCTTACCATTCCAGGGCTGCATTACGATTTGCGCGCCAATTTCGATTTAGTCTAATCGATGGGAATGGCTTTGTAAAAAAGCTGTTGTTTAGAGCGCAAAATATATTTAATATATGTTAAATATTCTAAAAAAAATTATAAATATTTAAAAAAGGCATTACACTTTATTTTATTTAAAAAAATTAAAATTTATCGTCAGCTGTTTGGTGTGCATTCAAATTTAACGATCGCTTGGAAGTGTTCTCACTCATTGGTCACATTCTCACTCAAGTGATTTCAGTGCGGTGCCAAAATGAGTTTTTTGCTTGCTGCTGATTTCTGTTCGCCTGGTACTTCGGCCGTTGATTTATCACTTTTTAGCCGTTCGCGACAGCAATCGCGAGTCCAACAACAACAACAATATAATTGCTTGTACATTAATCATTACAACAACTACAACAACAATTTGTACAACAACAATTTGTACAACAACAATTTGTACAACAACAACTACCATGCAGCACCAATGAGAACATGTGCACGTGTGTCGAGCGTGTGTGTGTGCGTTTCGCTGAGCTCGCATTTTGCTCGTCAAAACGTCTGAAATGCCAGTTGAAGTATCAGGCGAACAGAAATTGTAGCAGGCAGCAAATGTTCATTAGCAGCGCAATTGAAATGTGACCGTTGAGTTTAAATATGCTTGAAATGATAGCGACCGTTTAAATTTGAATTTCTCTATACACAAAATTCGGAATTTTTCTTTTTTCAATAAATTTCATCCTTTTTAAAGCCAAATAAAAATAGTACGAATTTATTTTTAGATCATATTTTTTATTTTTCGCAGAGATTTCGATAATCAAATATTTCAACTAAAATGTTGGTAAAAATGAACAACCGCCGTATGACAAAAATAATATATAAAAAATTTACTTTTTCGATTTTGCAAACGGATTGCACAATTTGGGAACAACTGAGAGACGACCTCCAGCGGGGATCTTCGAATCGTTATCAATGACAAGTAATTTAGTAAGCGATTGGTTGTCTATTCTGCCTATTTAGACCTAGCCTTGCCACCCAACACCTTAAGAGCAGCCTCAGTTACGTCAGGAACGCGGGGCAGTGCGTGCGCCTCCAATGTCTTGGCATATGGCATGGGCACATCGACGCCACAGCAACGCCAGACAGGCGCATCCAGTTCAAAGAACGCCTCATTCTCCATGAAGCGGGCACAGATCTCGGCGCCAACACCTGTAAATGAATACCACATATTAATTTTGATTACAAATTCGGGTATTTCTATGTGCAAGCTTACCATGTTGTGGCCAGCCATTTTCTACCGTGATCAAATGGTGGGTTTTGCGAACGGAGGCGAAAATGGTATCCATGTCCAGTGGGCGAATGGAACGCAGGTTAATGACCTCAGCTTCGATGCCTGAAAATCAGATACAAAATTATTAATTGTGTTGGATTAAATACATTGGGAGACTAAATTAAATTGCTCGTTTTTACACAATTACAAAATATAGATTTATAAATTGTTTAAGTCCCAATTGTAAATAAAATGTTGGTTACCTTTCTTGGCCAGCTCGGCGGCAGTTTGCAGCGCTGTTTCCACAGCTTTGGAATGCGCCACAATGGTAATGTCCTTGCCGGGACGCATGATCTTGGCCTTGCCAATGGGCACTAGGAAATCAACATCCGTGACCTTATCATCCACAGGGAATGCTGTGCCGTACATCAGTTCGTTCTCCAGCACAACAACTGGATCGGGATCACGAATGGCTGATTTGAGCAGACCACGTGCATCCTCCGTGTCATAGGGCGAGACAACCTTCAGGCCAGGGCAGTGAGCGTACCAGGCGGCAAAGCACTGCGAATGCTGGGCGGCGACACCAGAGGCAGCTCCATTGGGGCCGCGGAACACGATGGGCACATTGACGGCACCGGCGGACATGTAAAATGTCTTGGCAGCCGAATTGATGACCTAATGGAATGCAAATAGATTTTAACAATGATTAATGAGGATTTGTTCCTCGACACTCGCCACTCGGATTCACGATACCAATTCAAGTTTTGTGCACTCGCTTTGTTTTTCTTTTTTATTATTTGCGTTTCGCTCTACTTAATGCCTAGTTTCTGCTTAATAATAAATGCCGGCAATCGTCGTCCCTTCCAGTAGCGTGGCAATGGCACTTCGTTTGCTTGCCGCAATGTCTCTGCCACATGCTGCTCGGCACTGAAGCTTTCCGCCTGCTTGATCTGTGCGAGCAGTTTGCCCTGGAATGCCTTCTCCTTGCGCATTTCACGACGCTGTCGCACCTTGGCCCACTCGAACTTCATCTTGCGACGCAGCTTCTTTAGCTTATGCTTCTTCATCTTGCGACGACGAATGACAATGAGACGCGCCGCCTCCATTTTGTCGGGTTTACTTTTGTCCAGCGGTGGTGCAATTATTTCTCCCACTCGCTCGCGATTCAGTATATCGTTGATCTCCGTTAACCAGGTGGAGCGAGGACTCTCGATGATGATTTTGTTGCGTGGCAGTTGCAGGTCACCGATGAAGGGCTTTAGCTTGTGGCTGCTGTTGTTGGTGGCTGATTTAAGCAAGTTTGCCTGCACATAATTGGATAATATGGGTGGAAATTAGTCATTCAATCGTTCAGCATTTTCTTTTTTTTTTGTCTATAATTTTTTTGTTTTGCTATCTATGAGAATTTGTTGGCAGCAGCAGCTCAAACTGATTCTAGACCCATATTATCCCATTACGTTTCAATGAAGGCAATTTGTTGTTGATTGTGGGGAAGAGGCAAACTTGAATTGGTATCGCGGGGCATTTGGCTAATTTACAATACGTTTTCTTTTGGTAATAGAAGTACATGAGATAATATGAGTACAGTACAATGTCGATAAATGCACGCTTAATTAATTAGTAATTAAATATTTATCTGCAACTTAACAGTTGTGCTTTTGATTTAAACTTGTCACTAAGTTGAGTGATTAAATCGATTGTGCGTTTAACTGCAATGCATTTATCTTGGATGTGCAATATCCGACATTATACTGTAGTTAAGCTACTGCTTGGTAGAAGTGGCATTGTGTTTGTGGGGTGTCAAGTTGATTGTGGCAGGTGGAGGGGTTGGCATGCTACTCACATGATCGATGGCCTGCATGGAAAAGTTAAAGGTCATGAACTCGCAGACGGGACGCAGACCGGCCATCGCAGCGCCAACGGCAATGCCAGCGAAACCCATTTCTGTGATTGGCGTATCGATGATACGCTTGTCTCCATACTTCTTCCACAGTCCACGTGATACCTGCAAAAACACAAACAATACTGTGATTACTATCACGAATTTACTGAATGAATTTTGATTTACGCGTCTTATCGTTATGTGCGTTATCGGCGTGTAAATCTTCCAAAGTGACCTCTACGCAAAAATTGCTAGTGACGGAGAGCATAGAACGAGCTGAATCAGCGCAAGGTGTTCCAACTACTGTTTACTACCCCCGCTATGCTCTTCTTCCATCCCCCTTCTTTACTGCAATCAGCTGTCAGTTGGCAAACTGTCACTTCAGGTTTGCTGCTGCTGCTGCTTGCTGTTTACGTAATCGTCACTGCTGCTGCAAAAGTCAATTTGCTTACCTTATAGGCACCATCATACTGTGCCACCTCCTCGCCCAGCAGCAGCACGCGATCATCGCGAGCCAGCTCGTCGTCTAAGGCGCTATTGAGTCCATCGCGCACCGTCATCTGCTTGACGGCGGCCAACACTCGTGGGCTGGTGGAGAAGGCTCGTTGAGCGGCACAAGCCGCCTGTGTGAGTCTGGAGCGTAGCATTATTCACTTCTTGTTGTTCGGACCGATTCTTACAATTGTTGCAAACGTGAACTTGCTGTGAAGTTATTCAATTAATTTCAAACATTACCTAATAGCAAAATTGTAGAAGCAACAAAAAAAAATTTAATACACACCGACAGACGACTTTTCGCCCTCAACAGAAATGTCAGAATAGTTTTTCGTCATTTACAGCACTGTTTTTCTACGCGGCTATTATCCAACACGCACAGCTGTTGTCGCTGGTGCTGCCAACCTTCTGTTCACATTTTATCGCTCATCGAATTAATCGAAAATGTTTAAATATTTGATTGCGCGGGCATCTCGACATTTATCGACAAATGTTTGCCAAAGCGCGCCCTTAAGTGACATTACAAAAGTTTGGTTTACGCCGTTGCCCAAGGATGCAAAATGGGTTGCTCCACTCCAGATGCACTACATTGAAAATGGGATGAAGAAAGATCGTGATATCGTCAAGATATTCAATGGAGTAATGGTTGTTTTGTTTAATGTGTCGCGCCAAAAACTCATCTATGTGCGGCAGTTTAGGCCAGCAGTGTACCACGGATTAATAACAGGTAACTCATTCGAAATGCCCAAGGGCTGTATTGATTTAGTTAAATATCCACCCGAAATCGCTGTGACATTGGAGCCGTGTGCTGGGGTCGCGGAGTTAAACAAGAGTCCTCAGGAATCGGCACGTGATGAAATTTTGGAAGAATGTGGCTACGATGTGCCCACTGAAAGTTTGCAGCTTATTTACCAATATCGTTCTGGTGTTGGTGCCTCGAGTGCTGCACAAACTTTGTTCTACTGCGAGGTGTGCGATGAGCAAAAAGTTAATGCCGGTGGGGGAGTGCATGACGAAGTTATCGAGGTCGTTGATTTATCGATAGAAGAGGCCAAGGAATATGTGAAGACAGGCGCAACGGTTTCAGGCGGTCCCAGCACATTGTTGGCTACGCTCTGGTTTCTCAGCAACAAGGCGTAAATTTGAATTTTCGAATTGCAGTGTGACCATTAGAGTAGCGTGCATTAAATGTCAAAAGCGAAAGCTTTAAGCTCATTTGTGCTTTCGGGTGTCATCTGTTTTGGTCAGTCGTGTGTTTTGCCGCAATCAGCTGTCAGCTGTAGTCAAAGTGGTGTGTGCTGTGTTGTTTCGCGATGGAAAACATTACAAAGGTTTGGCTGGGTCCACTGCCCGCTGATTCACCCTACGTCCAGCCGCATCGTATGTACTACGTGCAAAATGGCGTTGAAAAGAACTGGGATTTGCTCAAGGTGCACGACAGCGTTGCCATCATCCTCTATAACACAACACGCCAGAAGCTCGTGCTGGTGAAACAGTTTCGTCCGGCTGTTTATCACGGTGTCATCACCACCGAGCTGGGCACCTTTGACAAGGCCGACCTAAAGGCATTCCCACCCGCCATTGGCGTGACCTTGGAGCTCTGCGCTGGTATTGTGGACAAATCGAAAAGCTGGAGTGAAATTGCTCGCGAGGAAGTGCTGGAAGAATGCGGCTACGATGTCAGCGTTGACCGCATCGAGCAAGTCATGGTCTACAGGTAAGCGGAGCAGCAGAAAGTTGCCCCGAAAAGCACCACTTAAATGTGTTTCCTCGTTGCAGATCTGGCGTTGGCTCATCGGGTGCCAAGCAAGCGATGTACTACTGTGAGGTGACTGATGCCGATAAAGCCAACAGTGGCGGTGGCGTCGAGGATGAAATGATCGAGGTGGTGGAACTGTCATTGCCCGAGGTCAAGCGTATGGTGCAACAGGGCGCCGTCAACAACAGTCCACCCAGTTGTCTCATGGGTCTCATGTGGTTCTTGGCAAACAAGGCGCCAGCTGAGGCAACCAGCGCCTAACCGCCAATCGCCAACCGCTCAACAACCACCAACAGAGCTGTGTTATCGGTTTATCTGCATTATCCAGTTGATAACACTCGAGCGTGAGAAATGTTGACACACAAAACTTCGTATGCTTTCCAGTTATCTTCTCCCTGCCCATAATCACTACAGTTAACTGGCGCACAGCGTCAACCACAATTAGATTGCCTTTCCGAGTCTACACAACAACAACAAAAAATACATTACGCATAGAGACATACCCACTATTATTATATTCTTCCACATGTATCGAGAATAAACTGTTCGAAAACAGCGTTGTTTGCAGTCATCGATAGTAAGAAAGGAAGAAGAATTGACAGTGCTTCATTTCATTACAAAGCAAGCATCATAGGATTCAATAGTTATTTGTTGCATTGAAAAGAAATATTAAAATATGGATAATGCTTCGTTGTTACCTCGCTGATTTACAAAGAATGTTAAATAATCGATAGTGCCTCGATAGTACTTTGATGTTGCTGCACCTCGTAAGGTTTACCAGCTGTGAAATCGGTCAAGTGGCTGCCAAGCAAGCAACTGCTCTGCGCTGCGCAGCGCTGCTGACAGCCAAGCCAAGTGTATAAATCGCAAATAAATCAAAAAGCCGCCAAGCGCACACGCGAGCTGCAGCAACGCTGCTTGCAACAATCTGCAGCTTCTGCTGCTTCGGCAGGCAACTTGCAACAACAAGTTGAGGAACGATCCCATCCCGATCTGCGATGCTGCGATCCGAAGCTGAGCCGTGTGCCGTTTTTGGGCAACGTGTTGCAGAGCTCAGGTTACTTATTTATACACGGCCCAAACATTTTAGCTGCCGTTGCTGTTGCTGTTGTTGTTGTTGGTGTTGCTCCTGTGGCTGCATCTGAAGTTCAGCGGTCACGGCGAGCGGCGGCGAGCGTGGAAATTTATTTACTTCAAAGCCATGATTTGGTAATATTTCAACATTCAACACTCTGCAATAGAATTTCTTGCTTGCTTTCTTTTACCTTTTTACCCCCAAGTTGATTTCCGTTTTTTTTTCTTTTTGCGCTCCTGTTGCTGCTGTTGTAGTTGTTGTTGTTATTTGTTGTTGTGTGCGTGCATTCGATTTGCTGGCTGGATAATCAAGGCCAAAAGGAGAGCCGAGTAACGTCTCGCCCGCTTTGCGTGTTAACCTCATGTAAATTATGGACATACTGCGAAAAAAAAGGAAAAGAATCAACAGAAATCCGAGTGTTGAAATTATATTTCATTTGCATACGAGCGCGCGTGTGTGTGTGTGTGTGTGTATGACTTATTTGCCGTATGACGCACACAAATCTCGTAGTGGGAGCTGTTTATTAATCAGTTGTGTATTTGATATTCTAAACCATTCTGTGAATTGGAATTTCCGCCAATGTCAAGGAATGTAAACTGACCGTTACAATGAGTGACACACCAAACAGCTTTAGCAAGTGTGTGTTATAAGGAGTGACAAATCAAACAGCTTCAGCAAGTATGCAAATGCCGTCCTTATCAGCAAGCGAAAGCTGCAGCTGGCCGAGCTTTAGTTTTGTGCGTAAATGCAGTAAGTTAAGTCAATAAGTTTCCGCTGCAATGCTTTTTGTTGTTGCTCCCCAAAGGCGCCTGCTGCGATTGGGATTGGGAATATGGCTGTCAGCAGCCAACTGTCTGTCTCACTGACGCCTGTCACGGCTGCGGCTGTGCGTGGTGCCGTGATCTCTCCCCAAGGTGTTGTGCAACAACGAGACGTCGAGTTGTTCTCATCTTGCACCGTTTTTAAATCAACAACTGATTGGCTCTACTACGTTGTGCAAGTCCAACAAAAGTACAAACTACAAAGAGATCTGCAATTATTTCATAATCACGTCCCAATTTATGTAGCTAGAGCAACGGCTATAACAACAACATCAACAGCAACAGCAGCGCCATCTATTTCAAATCAAAGCTTCTTTCTATTCCTTGGACGTTGTTGCGTTGTTGTTGTTGTTGCTGGCTGACCCCAGTTCGTTGCTATGGCTGAGAACCAAAGCTCAAAATGGCGTCCGCACACGAGGGCTGGCAAAAAGGAACGGGAACCGAAGCGGAATGAAACGAAGAAATCGCGATCATGAGTTCAGTGCGCATACGAAAATTAAGTGCAGCCAGCAACAATCATAACAACAACAACAACGGTAGAAAAAAAAAATAAAATGAACAGCAGCAGCAGCAACAACTACAACGAAAGATTACCTGCAAAACAGTTATGGGCGCTGTTGCTGCCGCTGCTGCTGTGGAGCAATAATGAAATTTTTTATCGGATTTGATTATAAGTTGGCTCGAAGCAGCAGCGGCCACCCCGCCGCCGTAATCTGCCAATAAGAAGAAAAGTAAGCATGGAAGGTTTTGTTGCTTATAGACGGGTGAGGGGGGCAGTGAGGGCAATGACTGCCGACTGAACTATGTAGCGGAGCACTCATTGATTCCAGCCAGGCAGCAAAGCAGCAGCAGCAGCCTGTCTGTCTGTCTGTCGTCCGTCGTGATGCACTTTAATGAAATGAAATCTTATACTATCATGAGCCGCATGAACTGCCAACTGTAGACTGCAGACTTACTGCTGGCCAGTAAGCCAAATAGCCAGGGCCAACAACACCACCACCAACAACAACAACAACAACAACTGCAGCAACTGCAACTGCAGCTTGGGCCACTCAAAATGTATAATTATCTGGCGGTTTTATCCGTTTGCCAATATTAAATTTCTCATCACGCCCCGACCAAGGGGAGCTTAAGGGGGTGGCGGGGGCGCTTGGCTGCAGTGGAGTTCTCTGAGAGAGCAAAAGCAAGCAGCAAGCAGCAGCTTCATGGGCACGGGCGCCGTCAAACAATTAATAAAAGGCCAAATGTCTGCAATGAGTTATATACCTTGTATATATAGAGAGGAGAGACTTTTGCGATGTCGGCTTCGCTTTTGCTTTGCGCTTTTCCGCTCCTGTAAAAAAGGCTTTGCGCTTTAAAACCGTTCTTTTTTTTTCTTTCATTTATGCGCTGCGATTTAATTTCTTAAGCGACTTTCTAAAATCGATGCCACAATGCCACCGTTTGCAGGGTTTTGGGGCGTTGTTCACTTTGAAAGTCGCTGCGATCGGCAAGGCAACTGCACCTTGCATTCGTTTGTGGCACTTGTCGATTCCAAGGTGCGCCACATTGTCCAATTTGCCTATATTTAATTATGAACCATTCAATTAGAACAAGTTATTGCTCTAGTGTTCAACAATGCAAAAAATAATTTGACAACACACAGTAAACAGTGTAACCACTCTAACTATTGTTATTTATTAACTATTTGAGGCAACACTTGGTCACAGTGTTACCCCAATTTCAGGATATTAATATTTTTCATTAACCATTTGGAGCAACACTCAATCACAAAACAGTGTCACCATAAACTCTGAATATTTAATTGATATTGTTAAGCGTTCATTAACCATTTTTGAGTGCTGCATGTATTTTGCTCCATTTCCCATCAAATGTGGTGCTTTTAATTAAAAAGCCGCTAGCATCCTGCACGTGTTGCCATTTTAATTGCCCTGCAAGTGTCAACAAATAATTTGGCCAAATACGTTTAATTGAAATTAAGTCATAAATGGTTAAAAATGCGCACGACACACATTAAAAGCTGCAAGCTTGGCCGGTAAAAATTTCACACTCTTGCTCGACTTGATTTATGACGTCGTCGACATCGTGGCCAAGCAAGGAAACTTGTACGCATTTCCAGTGACTGTCAAACTGTACATGCATGGCTGCACCTGTGATTGATTCTGCAGTTGCATTGCCCAGCGAGTTTAATTACTCCACGCTCTTCAAAAAAGCAATTGCACGAACAAAATCGCTCTCACGCTCGCCCGATGATGCTCTTTCTTTCTAGCACTCGGCTTGTGGATTGCGGTTAAAGAGAAGCTCGTTAAGAGCGTTAGCTTATGGCGCTCTTAAGTTTCTAAGCTTAATGTTATGCTCCGCCTACTAAGTGTAGTGAAATTACCTTTAGCAACTGGGTGTCTATTTAAATGTAGCGAAAAAGTGCCAAAAATGGGCGCTAACTTTTTAGCACCAGCTATAATTAATATTTATGAGCTGGCCAAACACTTTTGTGTGTGAGTCATGCTTCTGCTGCTGCTGCTGTCATCCTGTGTGTGTGCTTGTGTGTGGTCCAAAAGAGACTTGAGTCGTCATTTAGTCGTTATTGACATTTCGACAAGCGTTTAAATAGAGATTTCCGCAGGGTTAACAAGCCACACAATTAAAAATCATTTGCATACAGCGGCAGACGATAATGAAGGGCGAGAGACTGGACCAAACAGCAAGCCGCATTAACAGTCGAACAACAAAGCATCGCGCGATGGCCTAAACAAGATCCTGATAAAGAACCAATAGCAATCATGTATGGCAATCGAAACCGAAACAAAAACAAAAAAAAAAGGGGCAGCCGAAGTTGCCACCGACGTTGATGTCGATGACTACGACGACAGCGCAACGTTGACCGGCAACAACTTTGTTGCCTTCAAGTTGTTGAACTTAACGCGAAATCTTGTTGGCCTGCGCCTGGGAAATTAACAATAACAACAACAACAACAAAAGCAGCAGCAACTTCCAAGCATCAGCATTTCCTCTCGTCTGGGAATGTGATGGAGGAGAAGTAGAAGGAGGGGATGACAAAGCCTCTCTTGCCGAAACGTTTCGACATGCTGATGGCCATGGCTGCCCATGTGTGTGAGAGTGTGTGTGTGAGTGTGTGTGTGCAGTTTGGAGGAGTTGAGAGCAAGCGAACGATCTTTGCTTATCTGATTTTAATTAAACGGCATCGCATAATAAATTATCTTCATTAGGGGAGTCTTCGCTGATGCAGCTGATACTCTTCACTCTTTGACTGACTGACTGACTGACTAAGCGCATTCGAATTTCGATTTTCGAATTTTTCGAAGAATAGCAGTCGTAGTATTTGTTACTGTCTGCTGCTGCAAAGCAACCCCTTAACTAGGCCCATAAATCAAATAGCCATAGACCATTGGCGACATCTTGTTGCCTCCTCGCTCCCCCTTCGACAAAAAAAAGTGCGTGTGTTCTTCCTCTGAGGTTTGAAGTCGCCAGCCATGTGTCTCCATGTTCATTAATGAAAAACCGGATCGACTGTCAAACAGAATCTGCAAATCATTCGACGAGTTGTGCGCGCCGTCGTCGTTGACAGCGTTGGAAAAGCGCCGCCTCGTTGAGCAGGAAAAATCAACACATGCTTAGATAATATTATTAAAGAACAAGTGTAGCAAAAGGCAACTGATACACTGTCAAATACCCTTCATGATAGGTATAATTGTTGCCAATTTATATAAATTTCCATTTCTATATCAGTGGCTGCCTATGCATATAAACGACAGCCTAAAACTGTAATTTAGTTGGCAATAGTAAAATATATGACCAATCTACATTGTCGTTGGCAACACTATCAGCAAAACTTTGGCAGCCCAAATCTGCAATCTAGTTGGCAATAGTAAAAGTTGTTGCCAATCTACATTGTCGTTGGCAACACTTTGAATGTCTAAAACTGCAATATAGTTGGCAATACTAACAATTGTTGCCAATCTGTCTGTGCATTTTACAATTTACAATCAGTTGGCAGCACTAAACTAAAATGGCTGCTAAACTCGATCGTTTTTGCAGGTAGGTTAGCAACACTAATACTATGTATCACAAATGCTGTCAATTCAAACACTTGATATTTATAATCTAGCCGGCAACATTTTAATTTACAATCTAGCTGGCAGTAAAGCGATATGATTTTACAATCAAAGTATGTATACTCTTTTAGATACCCTATAAAAAATTGAACACAAACCGGTTGCGTCTGGACTTCTTCAATTGATTGACGAGCTGCGTGCAACACATATGTATGCACACACTAACATACATATATACACAGACAAGTATGCAGGTGCTTCTCTGCTCTGCTGCTGGAGCTGGAGCTGAGGAAGAAGCAGCACAAGTAACATCAATAATGGCAGCAAAGGAAGCGCATGTTTGTGCATGTCCAATGTCGCGATCAGTCTCGCGCTTCTGCTCACTCTTTTTTTTTTAATGATCGTTAAATCCAAATTGAATGGGAATTAGCATTGGATACATTCACATTCGCATTTACATTTACATTCTCATTCTGAGAGAGGAACGCGGGCAAAATGTTTCAATTATTTAATGATAACAACAGTCGGCAACAAATTATGAATAATCGTGTTCATTAATCAAGCGTTAATCTTTAGGCATGGAGTGAATAAGCCAAACGTATTTTTTATATGCATACATACGCATGTACATACGCATGTGCGTGTGTGTAGAAGTCGAAGTCGAAAATCTTTAATTTATTGCTTTTGTAGCGTTTTGCTAATGAAGACATAAAAACCGCAATCAAATTAAATATTTTTTTTCATGGGAACAAAATGTAAACGGGACCGTTAGTCATCATCTTACACACACACACACACAGATACACACGTTAGATAGAGAAATTATCTAGTGTATGGCCTTGCCTTGCCTTCGCCTTCGCCTTGAGGTGGAACTAAATTGTATGGCGCCTTGTCTGCCGACTGCGCCAGTTTCCTCCCTCTCTCTCTCTATCTCTTCATTGCCGCAAAGAATAACAGCAACAACAAGAGCGAGAGCGAGAGAGAAGAGAACGCAACCCCAATTGGAGTCTTTTGTTGGAGCGTAAAACATTGAGAAAACGATCATTTTGTTGCTTTGATTAATATGCGTTGCGGCCAAAGATCTTTATTAACCAGATTACACAAAAATTTGTTACGCATCTGCACTTTGAATCTAGATATAAGTTTTAACATAGCGTTCGCATATGGCTTTAGCTTTGTCCTCACAAACCAAATCGTTCATTTTATACGATCCATCTTGAAAATATAAGTGCACACAACGCTCATTACCACCGTAATTATCAGGTTGGCCACGACACCATTCCGTAAACGGCAAGAGATTTCCCGTAGTTATAGAATAAAATTTACCACGTGAAATATAATCATTGCCCGATGTCCAGAACAGATCGCTTTCACCATAGCCTTGGTTTTGTAGGTAATTGGAAAGCCTATTTAATTCATCTTGGGATTCAATGACGACCAATTCTCCGCCCATTCTTCGGCAATAGTGAACACTTTCAATCCAAGTTGCACGTTCACTCATAATCCGATATGACTTTACTATTTTAAAGCAAAACAATAATATATTATATTTCTCTCATTGAAACCTCTTAATCTGTGGCTTACTTTCAGCGCCAGAACTTGCTAATGCAAAAATTAAGAGCACAAATAAAATCTTCATCTTCCTTCAATATTTCAATTACGACTGTCGACTGAGATGTGCATCGGCAAAATATATAGTGAAAAGTTTAAACAAACAGTACATATAACATGTTATGTTATCTATATTTAAAAGAGAATTGATAAGCAAATGCCTGCCAAGCAACAAAATCAATCTTTAAGCTTTGCTTTTTATTGATAAGAAGACCAAGCTATAGTATAATTTCACAAGAATCCAACAGATTCATTGATTTCTTATTTACTGAAATTGACGTAAACAATATTTAAAGAAAGCATCTATGTGTTTACGTAGAATTCTGAGAATAGTTCAATTGACAAGATCGAAGATTTATCAAAATTTGTGAGCTTTTTTCTATACCCTCATTTGGCAGATGCCTTTGGCATTTTGCTGACAACCCCAATCGTTCATTTTGAATACTCCATCCTTGAGCCACAAGTGCACACAATGCTCATTTCCCCCGGCATTATCGGGTTGGCCATGTGACCAAAGTTTATAGGGTAAATCATTGCCAGTAGTCACAGATAGAAAGCGACCAGGAGCGACAATATCATTGCCCGATGTCCAGAACCAATCGTTTGCACCATATCCTTGTTGTTTTAGGTAATTGGAAAGCCTAATTAATTCATCGTGGGATTCAATAACGACCAATTCTCCGCCAAGTCTTCGGCAAATATGCAGATTATGCATCCAAGTTATCTTGTCTTGCAATATGCGATACACTTTTTCTGAGGTAAAAGTCATTATTAATATAAATCTTTTACTTTAATCTTTTCTATCTATAACTTACCCCCAGTGGCAGAATTTGCCAATGTACAAATTAAAACTGCGCTGAAAAGCAGTAACAAAGTCTTCATCTTGCAATATTTTAATGACAACTGATGAAGCTCTGCGGCAGGCAGCGAATTATAAATGGATGCAGCTTATCAATTTCATTTTGATAAGTTGATATTTGGACTAATCGCATGTTGTCAAAAAGTCACAAGATTAACAACTTTAAGCTTTGCTCTTATAGATTAGAAACTGACCTACAATAACGTGTTGTTATTTAATTATTATTTAATACTTTTATTATTTATTCTTATCAGAAATATATAACTAAAATAAATTTATTTTAGAATGCAAGAATAAGGATTAAAATAATGTTGCAAAAATCAATTTTGATGTTTGCATGTAAACAATTTGCCAAAATTACATTTCATAATTCATAGTTGTGTAAGGCGCACTAAAATAAGATGAGCAAATTCAAAAGATTTCACCAAAAAACCAAAAATATAAAAAAAAATCGGTCAACACGCCCAGAAGAGCTTCCTCATTTCTTATAAGCCGAAACTCGATCAATGGCCACTGAGATTGTGTTCGTATTTAGCGGCATAAACCCAAATTAAATTGTCGAATTAAGCCAACATTTTTAACAGCTGGCCAAGACAAAGAGAGAAGAGAGACAGACAGAGAGAGAGAGGAAAGAAGAGCGGAATACATATAAATTTAAATTAAAACATACACAATAAAATGTAAATCTCAGACGCAGTCTCAGAGCTGAGATGAGACGAGAGCCAAAATAATAAACGACTGGCGAGTGACTTTAAATGATGTAAAGCCCGCATTTATTGGCCTAAAGCCGGGGACTAAAGGCAATTACGACTTGGGGCCAAGACGAGTTAAAATTATATGCTTGGCAGCCAAAGTTGCGAATTATGGGGGAACTTGGAGCTTAAACTAAAAAAAAAAAAAATATGAATTACGCATTGGCCGAGAGAGTCAAGAAATTAAGTTAAAAATAAAACCAACTCGAACTCAACTCAAGTTGAAGACCAACTTGAGAGACAGCAAAAAACATGCAGCTACAACTACTGGAAGGTAAATAAAAACAACAGCAGCAAAAACAACAACAACAGTAATAACAACTACAACAGCAATAACAATACAAAAATTTACAAGTCATTGGTAGCCCTGTGCATGGGGCAGGGCTGCAAAGCGAGCTCTGAATAAAAAGGAGAAAAAAGAATTATAAAGAAATGCTTATCAATATGGTGAAGATTTTATACACTTGCTGTGTGTTTCTCTAAAAAAATACTTCTAAATTTAAATAAAATTTCTAGAATTCATATTTCAAGAATTGCATGTGAGATACAACATATTTTTAATGATTAATATATTTGCATTAACTCTTATGTTCTGCTTATTTCAAATCAAATATTGTAAATATTCTTAAGAACTTTTAGTTTAAGAACAATATTTTATATATTTGAAAATCTTTATTTTGTAATATTTTATATAAATACTATATTATATTTATTTGAAATTATATTAATCTTTTCAAATTATATATTTTCTAAATATTCCTATACTTGAAGAACATTGCAAAAGTATTTAAATTTGTTAAATTATGGTTCATGAATTTAAATTCAAAAATTTTGTGAAATAACTTTTTGTTCAGGTCAAAAAACATATGTGAAATAAACAGAATATTAAATTTCACTCTCTAAAGATTGTTTTAATGATAAATTTGTGATGCAGTCATATTTAAAATTAATTGAATTTAACTTTTTATTTATATTGAATGAGTTTTTTGTTTACTTTATAGTTTGCATTATATTAAATACATCATAAATAGTTCAATTTTATTTGAAAACTCTTGGCAGAAGAGTTTTGGATGTCGCTCTAAATTATTAAATAATAACAATATTAATTTTATGTTAAATATTATTAATATACAGCTGTGACCATTGAAATAGCAGTGCAGACGACCTACACATTTAAAGTTGAAAAATATTATTATAAACACAACTTCGAGACAAAATTTTTTTATAACAGCTTAATATATTTAATTTGCGATAATTAAACATATTTTTCATTTTGGATAATTCAATATTTTTCCGAATGTGGATATTAACATATGAAAATGTCCGTATTATGAAGATCATTGAAATAGCAGTGAAAAAACAAAAATGTAATAAATTTCAAAAAATCTTATAAATAACTTAATCCTTCTAAATTTCGAGTTGAATACGACCTTATAATTTGTTGTGTAGCCTTTATTGGCTATTAGAGCCTCACAGCTACGTGGCATGGAGTCCACCACGTCCTCGCAACGCTTGCAGGGATTCTGGCCCTATACCTCCTGTACAACTTGTCAAAGGTGTGGCTTAGATGTCGGGGATTTCTTGGCAACATAATGCTTGAAGTCCTCCATCAGTTCCCAATCGGATTTAAATCCGGGAACTCTGCTGACATGGCATTACATCAGTTTTTTCATGACCAAACCACTCCGTGACCAGTTGGCCGGTGTGTTTAGGTTTCGTGGCTCTGCTGAAAAGTCCATATTGAAGGGGCATTTCATCCTGAGAATACTTCAGCATGATGTTTCTTAATATATTTTCAAAGATTTCTTGGTCTATGATCTCATCGATCATATTTATAGGTCCCACACCACTGTATGAGAAACATGCCCAGATCATGATTTGAAGACCACCATGGTTAGCGGTCTTAAGGGTATGGTTTAGGTCATTTTCGGTGATTGGTGGTCAACGGACATATTGTCTTGAACTTTTCTAACAATTAACACCAGTTTAGACTCATGTGTCCAAAGAATATTACGCCATTTGGAAAGTGGCCAGTTCAAGTGGCGCTTGGCAAACTCCCACCTCGCTTTGAGATGTCTATAACCAAGTAATTACACCTTTTCTGGACTTCGGGTATTCAAATTTGTATCCACCAGTCTTCGGCCAATAGCCACTTCACTAATTCCCCAACTCAGCCCTGCTTTAATATCCCTACAGGATGCAAAAGGATTAGTTTAGCTGAAGAGCACTATGCATCGGTCCCCTAAAATTGTGGTTTTTTGTATCACACTACGGTTTTCAGGCTTTGATTTATAATTTATGTCATTGAAAACCATTTTGGTAAAACATTTTAGGCGACACAGAACTTTTTTATACAATTTTGCTCCTTCCTAAGCTCAAGAAAGGACCTCCTCTCTACATTGGACCAGTTAGGTCCTTTACACACTAAAATTAATTTTTTTTTTTATAGTTATAGTGTATTGTCGTATAAACTACAATAATAAACCAGATTAAACTCACTTTTCATAAAAATAAAAACAATTTCGGCTTTTTTAGTGGAAGAAAAGAAAAAACTGCTATTCTAATGTTCAGCCCAAAAGTGGTGCACTTGGGTAAAAATATCAAAATTTCAGAAAAACTGATCAAATCTAACGGGGCTTTTGCTGTTTTCTTATCTTTATGCTTCATTTTACAAAAACAATGTGCTAGCGATCAACTAACTAAAAGGAATAACCAAAAAAAACGGTTACATAGTCTTTTCTCTGTCGCACTGCTATTTCAATGGTCACAGCTGTATATTATGTTTAATATTAATAATTCTTCATTTGAATTGAATGTATATAAATTTATTGTTTGTTAAGGAATTTTCTAGCACACCTTTGTACAGATAGCTGAAGGAACTTTAAAAATATGTCTATACAACAAGTTTCATTCAGACGAACTATAAAACTAAAAGACCAGCTGGAATTGAAGCTGACGGACAGACAGACAGACAGATAGTGGCACATATAATTTGTAGACGTTGTCGTTACATATTTGCTACTCAAATTATATTACTCTTCGGCAAGAGTATAAAATCAAATTAAACTTCATACAGGTTGCGGCATGTCGAGGCTGCGTTCCAAAGCTAACAAAAGTCCAAGAACCGGAGCACAACAAGCACATAAAACACACACATACACACACATGCACACACACATAGAGACGCGCCTTGGCTCGCATAATCCACACACAGCACCAAAAAGAACGAAGCAAGCAAGAAACATTTGTGAGTCGAGCAAATAACACTTTATTTCATTCATTTAACAGGTTTCATTTATGAGCAGCGGCAACACAGCAGAGCAGTGGCAGCAGAGCAGAGCAGCAGCAGAGGAGGCAGCAGAGGAGGAAGCAGAGAAGGAGAAGAGGCAGCAGATCTTGCCGCAGTTCGTCAGACGAAGCTGAATGCCATAGAGAAACAAAGAGAGAGCAGTAGAGGGGGCAGCAAATGGTCAGACAAAGTTGATGCTGCTGCTGCTGCAGCGCGAGCCGCATGCAACAACAACAGCAACAGCAACAGCAACAACAACAACAACAACAACAACAACAACAACAACAACAACAACAACCACGTCGGGAGTCAGAGGTGGAGTCAGGGCCCCAGAGTAGGCAATGTTCCCACGAAACAGGTTGCTTGGCTGCCACTGGCACTGCTGCTTTGCTTTGACTGCTACTTCGACTTCGACTGCTGCTGCGGCTGTGGCATCAACGATCCTGGAGTCCGTGCAACAGCGCTCAAGTGTTGCGCCTTTCGTGCATGGCCGAGAGCTATGTGCCACGTACTTTGGCTTTGGCTTTGCCTTTTGCCTTGCATTTTACAGCTATGCTGGGTGTGTGTGCTTCTCTGTGTGTGTGTGTCTGTCTCTATGTATGTATGTGTGTGTGCAGGTGTTGCCTGGCCAGGGGCAAGGCAACGTCAGCGGTGCAACTGCAACTACTGTGGCTGCTGGCAAACTCCAAATCAAAATCTGTGCACAATTATGGACTACACATCTGGACAAGCTGCCTGAGTGTGTGTGTGTACAAGTGTGTGTGTGTGTGTATGTGGTATGCATGCACCTCGTGCTCCTCATAAATATTTAACGAGTTGCATTTGACGCTGCTGCTGGCAGCGAGCAAAGCTCAGCTTCAGCCTCAGCTCAGGTTTTGGGCCATTGTCTGGCCAAGCTTGGCTGCATTTGGCATTAGACGCCTCATGAGCGGCCAATTAGTGTTGCATTACATTTGCCACTCATTGGCATAAGCTTGCAACTTACTGCTGACAATGTTTTGTATCTTAATGACACCATAAAATATACAAACATTTCAATGCAAAGTTCTGTCAAGAAAGCAGCCAAAGGAAGAAGGGTTTTAACCTAAATTGCAAGCCATCTTTTAAGTCACAAATTGTAACCGATCTGATCAAATTAAGAGTATTAAAATAGCTAAACTATTCAACAAACAAATTCACTTCAACCATTCAGCTATTCTTAATCATTTCAACAGCTTTGCACGCGACGATTTTACAATGATATCCGCAACTTTAATCTTCATCACAAATTTCATTATTTAACCCATTTATCGAGCATCACAATTTTCATTATTTAAATTTTTGGTTGTTGTTGTGAAATTAATGCGCAATGAATCGACAAATTTTGTATGTGTTGGAAATTACTGTACGATTTGATGCCCTCTTAAATTGTGATAAATAAACGGAATGCGATTTATCTTTTGGTCCATTCTCTGTGTGTTTGGTAAACAAAATTGTGTATGTAAAATGTGTTGTACATGGAAAATAGATTTGTCTGCCAAAGCGCAATCGATCAAAGGGTCCAAGAGTTGAATTTAATTGGTAACGACTTGGAAATACCTAAACTGGAGGTTGACATTCCTCATAGAGACTTTTCAAGGTGATAGTTGGGGTGACTTTGAAATAGATTGATAAAAAATATATCAAATAAGATATATTTATTTCAAAAAATGTTTTCCTTTTGATAATTAATTAATTTTAGAAATTCTATAGAAATATTTCTCAACTTTAAGATATAATGAAAGTTAGAATCATAATAATTTCTTTACGATGTAATGAAAGTTGGAATAATTCAATAAAGATTTTTATGTACAGCAAATTTCTAACTTTTATTTAATCCTGAAATTAAGAAACATTTCAATAACTTTTCTAAATATTGATTCATTATCAATAAGAAAATATGTTACAAAATAAATATATTTCTTTCACAAACTATAAACTCCACTCATCATCATCCCCTTCTTAACTTCCCCAGTTCGGGTATATAAGCAGACAAAGGCTTTTGGGTCTTGGTCGATCCGTTGATCGGTCGGTAACCGCGGGTTGTCTGTCCAACTCCGTGAGCTGGCTCGTCTGCTATTAATTTATTGTTGTTATATTATTGTTGTTGGTAATCAACACGTCTTTTGATGACCTTGCACTATACATTGATCTATGAAAAATTGAACGGAAATCATTAATAATCGAACTGAAAAGGGATCGCACCATTGGCAATTGGGTTTAATGATCGGATCGAGAAATTTGTTACTCATATGTAAAATACTATGCGTAGTTTACAAAGTTCAAAACTAAACGATTTAAATTTCTTACACATTCCCCCCACCAACTCGAGCTCTTTATCATTTTTTGATTTTCGTTTTTATAAATGATTTAAATGTAGCAAATGTGGCTGAAAGGAAAGCGGCAAATGTCTGGACACTTGACACAGTCGGCGGCAACGTCGATGATGTTGTTGTTGATGATGTTCAGATGATGATGATTGGAGAGTTGAAGTGGATGAAAGTTTAAATCAAAATGATGTGAACTTCAAATGATCCAGAGGAGCCAGAGGATCATCATCATCAACAAGCAAGCAAGCATCCACAGGGGCTTCTCATCTCTCTCTCTCTATCTTTCTCAAGTATTTGATGGCATCTGCCGAGTCGATCGACGGCGTTTTGTTGACAACAAAATTGCAACTTCAGTTGGCAACTTCAGTTTCTTTGGTTGTCGACCCCACTGCGGCATTGTTTATTGGGTTTCGTTGTTTAAATTATATGGCAGGGGGAAGCACAAACAAAATAAAAGAAAAAAAATCGAGAAATGCATATTTATAAGTAAAAACAACAAATGCTGAAAGTACGGCTCACGTTTTCATTTGCCAGCCAGCCCATCGAAACAAGGAACATGCGATGACAAAACGACACGAAATCCTTTTCAGCATTCGCCTTCCTTACAACTCCCAGTTGTTGTTGTTGTTGTTGTCCCCCCTTGCTCTTTCTTTTTGCCGTATGACGCTGCGATGCTTTTGACATGCTCAGACATTTTCACAAGCCCATAAAGCCAAGGAGCATCAAGTGCAACTGCCAACAACAACAACAACAATTTTTTGTATCTTTTTATTTTGGGGGCTGTTCCTGTTCTCAGTTTCGCCAGTCATGTGCTGTGTGTCCGTCGACTACTCCCTGCTTCCTGTTCCCTATTCCCTATTCCCTCCTCAGTCTTGTAGTCGGTAGATGTTATTGTTCCTACTTAATGTCTTTAATATTCATGACCAAGCGAAAGTAAGCGACTTTGTCTCGATCGTGTCCAGCAAATCGAACTCCAACCAGCGACGCGACAACGTCAACGACATCCAAATCTCGATGTCTTTATACACTAATCGATACGCAAGCGGTTCTCCTATGTCGATTACTATCGATTCTTACGAATTAAGATTATTATTTTTGAAGTAATTTATGCGAGTTCGGTTTAAAGCGGCATTAAAACGTATTATAATTGATGGGCGTGTGTGATTGCTTTTAGTAATGGGATTATATTAAGTTTTTGTGTTTAATGCTTTTGGACTAATATAACTTATCGATTTTTATCGATTCAAATTAAATTGAATTGATATTATAAAATGAGAAAACAACTTGTGCTTATTAGTAAGTGAAATCTATTAAATATATCTATATACATAAATATATTTATACGTTTTTTAAATTATCTAAATTATCTTTGTGAATATATCAAGACTTATGTAATTTATCATGATCCCAACGATCAAATAAGTTTCTACAATATTTTAAACTATCCGTAATCATATTCTAAGCACTTTGTGTTTATTTCTGGTATATAAATTAATAAATATTCAAGTTTAAAATAAGAGATTATGTTCTAAACTTTTTCCCCTAGGCTTAAGTTAAAGAAGTCTTCAAAACATTTCCTTTAATTAAGAAAATTTGAATACTACCTCAGAAAGAGTATTATATATTCGACTTGCCTTTGCTTTCGACTCGAAATCGAACGCATTACTCAACAGTTACTGTCATCCGATGGTTCTGTTCGTATCCATTTGGGGCATGCCTCTGCATGCTTATGAGCATGCGTGTATATGTGTGTGTGTGCGTGTGTTTTATGCGTGTTGCATTTGTATGTGAATAATTGGAATAGCTAATAGGCATCGATGATGTCTAAAGGCTTTTCTGTGTCAAGCGCGTTAACTGTTAACAAGCTGCTTTCATGTTGTTGGTCATTGGGGATAACAAACAATAAGTCACCTCACTGCTTTCGATATATATTTTGTGGCAGCAACTTCCGGTTGCATGCGTTGTTCGAATCGATTCAAACGTTTGCGTAGTTAATGCGTAACGTTTTCTTTCTGATTTTCGAAAGTATTCCAAGAAGTGTGCTCATCGAGTGTCCATCAAATGGTCAGTTCACCAGCAACAACAACAACAACAGCAGTAACAGCAGCAGCAGTCGGTGGCTAGTGAACACACCTACTAGCTCCTGCTGTCTCTCTGTCTAGTCGTCGACAACGACGCTGACAGCGACGTCGACGACGACGTCGTCGTTGGCAACGGCGACCTGGCCAAGTCACGACTTCGGCGAAACATAAAAATATCGGCGGCAATAAATAATAACAACGATTTTCCAGACTATCTGCGAGGCCGCCGCGTCGGACGCTTGCCTCGGACCACGAGCTCAAGACGGGCGCTGTAGGGGGAGTAGCTGCAGTTTGTGGAAGCTTCAAAAGGGGGGCAAGTGGGAGGGTGCAGCAACCTCGCCCGTTGCGCTATTTGCATGACACGCTGTTGCTGTTATACCCGCTGGCTATAAGCTAAAAGGGTGTTATAGTACAGTGGCCAACTAATATAAACTTGATATCATAATCTTGAACTTGAAGGGACTTTAAAACAAGTAAGAAAGCTACAGTTGAGTGAGCTCGACTGTGATATACCCGCTACGCCTTTTGAATAAAAGTAAAAAGTTGCAGTAATAATATTAAAATATACCAAATTCATATACCAAAATACTAATATCTATTTATATAGTACTGCATTTAGAATTACGTATTAAATACCGAGAATTTTTGTTATGTCGATGTTGTTCTTTATTCAAAATCTACCATAGAGTACAAAATATACCAGATTGTCAGTCAAAGTAACTAAAAACCGTAGTAAGAAGCGTTACTTCATAAATTTGTATGTGATTGCAACCAAATTTACAGGAATTTTAAATACTGTAGTTGTTATTGTTTGTACCAAAAACTCGTACAAGCTTCAAAATTATGCTTGTTATTAGATTTTTCGAGTTGTGGGGGTGGAAATGGGCGTGGCAAAAATTTGAAACAAACTTGAACTTAAAATAACTTACCATTTTGATTCCATTACCATTTTTGGGGGTAAAACAAGTTTTTTTTAGATTAACATTAGTTTAAATAATTTTGTAGTACTCTGAAAATGTGAAGACATAAAAATAACATTAATAATTATTAATGCATGTGATCAAATTGTTTCATAGAAATACTTTGTTTATTATAAACGATTATTACCATTATTAAATTAACTAAATTGTATTCTAATAAAACTGCAAAGTAACTCATAGTCGAGGAGTCTTCGTTATGGCATTTTTACTATTCTTATTTTTTTCTAAATATTTATTACACTTTTTGCCGCGTACACACTCGAATACTATATATGGACACTATATATTTGGCATTTTATTGCTGCAACTAATTTGCCATAAAGAAAGCGGGGAAAAAATCAAAAAAAAAAAATACTCATAATTTGCTGGCAATTTTTGCAGCAACTAGTTTGTCGCAATTTTATTGGCGGTGCTTTTGCATTGGAAATCTGTTTGATAAAAGCGTGAGAAATTCTACAAAAAATCGTCAACGAAATTGTCGTCGTCTGCGTCGTTGGACTCATAACTGACATTTAAGATCAAAGGGGGAGCGGGGGAATTGAGGAATGAGGGAAGTCAGGTGGGGGGGCGAACACATGCTGTGAATGAGGTGTGAATTATTCGAATTGTGGCAGCAGCAACGACGACGACGACGACGGCGACATTGGAACCTCGCCTCCAGCTCGTATATTCAAATTAAAAAACATTTATGCAAATAAATATGCGATGAAGCAACGATCGACCTGTCGGACATTTGACAGTTTTGTCGTATTTTGACCATAAAATTGCCGTTAACTCGCCGACTTTATTGGTTATCGAATTGTGCCCTAATACGATTAGAAGAGCCGCATCATCATCGTATTCGATTGATATTCGTCTCTTAAGGTTAGAAAGCAACTCGAAGATGTTCATACTTTCATTCAGAGATTTCTGGGCTAACTCGATTATCGCGACTTGGCTGCTTGGCTGGGCTAGTTGGCCCAAAACGGTGTGTTATAATTCATTGGCCACTTGGCTGACATTTCTAGCTTGTTTTCCAGTTTCAACTGTCACATAAATTGTGGCCAAAACATATCATATAATAGATGCCAAATTTTGGTTTTGGTTTTGGTTTTGCCAACGACAATCTTATCTTTGGCCAGTATCAAGCTTGAAATTTATAAGCATTTCATGAAATTTGAATTCTTAATGGCGTTTAGTGTCCGATAATGAGGCAACATTTGTTTTATAATTTCATTAGTCGTTTGTTCGTTGCTCTCCATCTCGCTTTTTCTATCTTTGTCTGTCTTTTTCGTACTCGCTAGTTTTGTTGGTTTTTTGCCATATTTTAACTGTGGAGTTTTTATTATAATTGCTTTTTGATTATATTTCGAGCAAACGCTGCCGCGCTGCCAAACGCCAAACGGCAAAAGCCAAAAGATTTACGCTTTGATAATTTGCATAAACATTTTATTGTTAAATTAATAAAAAACCGAAAAAAACTACGTTGTCAAGCAATGGCGAAAAACAAAAGCCAACAAAAAAATATCAATCGAGCCAAGCGATTATTTATTAATGTTTATTACATTTCAAAATTGTTTTTCGTAGCGCTTTTTATTGCCTGTCGGCTGTGCTGACAAGTGCTACAAGTTTTTTCGCTCGTTTTCATCCATTTTGATCTTTGTTTAAACACCAAAATGCATATTTAATTTGATTAGAAATTATGGCGGCCGGCTAAAGTGTTTCAACAAAACTTTGGGCCATGTTCTTCGACATGTTTATGGGCACTAAAAAGGTTAAATTAAGCATAACTTGTCTGTGTGTAAGTGTATGTGTGGACCACCCTCTCACTTTTTGTGTTTCAGTATATACATCTCTTTCTAACTTGAAATAAGTGTATCTCTCTCACACTCAATATAAAATGTCATGTCTGTGCATCTATTTAAAAATGTTTCCGCCTTTACGAGTACTTCTCTATTTCATCGCTATCCTTCTCTTTTTCTAGTTAATATACCATTCCACTAAATAGGTTTCCCTATCTTCATTTTCCTACATAATTTCTTTCTTATAAAGTTTAGATATTTTTGGTTCATTTACTAAACTAATCGATCCTCTCCACCTTCATATAGGGAAATGATCCTTCTTACAAAGTTTTTACTTAATATACCAATCTATCTAAAAATGCTTCCTCATCACCATCTTAATTTTCCTATTTCATCTCAATACTTCCTTTACAGTTTTGATATATGTATTTCTGCTTTACTTAATACATGTTTCTGATCTCTGCCCTTATTTCTCGATATAATCTATATTTTTCTCGTTAAGTTTTGTTATTTTTCTATCTATGTTCTATACCAATTTGTCTCTTTTTTAACTTAATATACAAATCTATCCAAAAATGTTTCTTCATCTTCATCATTTCATTTTCTTATATCACATCTATCCTTCTTATAAAGTTTTGATATATTTCAGCTCTACTTTATAAATGTTTTCTGAGCTCCGCCTTAATTTCTTCATATCATCTCTATATTTCTCATTAAGTTTTTGGTATTTTGCTATATATACATATATCAATGTTATATCAATATGCCTTAAAATGCTTCTTCAACTCTGCCATTATGTCTACATTATATTTCAATCCTTTAAATGATGTTTTCCGGTCTCTTTATCTATATCTTCATCTTTCTGCTTACATAACACTTTATCATTTGTACAATTATCTCTTCACATATCACTCATTTTCACTATCTTTAAGATCATCTCAATTTTTCAATTCATATCTCCTCTGCTCTTTCTCTCTCTCTTTCTCTCTATTTTTCATCCAGCGACCTTTCTTCTGAATTCCTGCACTCATTTATTTGTACTCTGCATTTTGTTTTACAAAATTTTCTCAAGATTTTTCGTATTTGTCTTGCTGCGTTCCAATATATTTTCCTTATCCAATTTGTCTTTTGCTGAGTCCTCTTTCTCCAATCGGCCTGTGACTTAACCCTAATAACCTTGTTGCTTTTTGGGCTGCGATAGCTGAGACAGAGATAGAGACAGAGACAAGGGGGCAACAACAGCCACAGCCACAACTACAACAAGCGCTTGTCGCTAGTTAAGGAGAAACAAATTGACAAATAACATAACCTCACTTAACCTGGGCTGCAACGCCTCTTTGTCGCCGTGAAGCAAACAACAACATCAGCCCAAATACCAGTAGCATTCAAGCTACGCCCCCTCCACTCCCCTCCTCCTTGCAGCGTTGTTCAGTTTTAATTAGATGCCTTTTTTTTGTTTTTTGGTGGTGTGTGGTCTTTAAGCACTTTGGGTTCGTCGAGACTTTGGTTACATTCTGTCTAATTTGTGCACATCAAATTGGCAATAAACTTGGCATTTTCATTTGACTTTTTGAAAGTGAATGTTCTATGAAAATTGCAAACGGAATACAACTAAATACACTCCGTTTGTACCAAGTGGCGTATGCTTAATATTGCCTTTTCCATTTAAGTATTTTTCCATTTTCCCATTGCAATTTCAATTAAAGTAAGTACAAGTTTTTCTGCTGTTCGCCAAAAGGAAATTTCTATGGCAAACGAAAGGCAAAAATACCTTGCTTGATCGTAACATGGCATAGCGACAATGCGCATACGCCCTGGGGTACAGCAAAAAAAAAAAACGAGAAAAGTAACAAAAAATAAAATGAGGTTAATTGAGGAAACATCAAGAGACGGGCGTGATGCGAGCTTCGCCCAAGCAGCGGACACACGGAAAAGTTTTCGATTTGATTTGAGCACAACATTAAAAGGTTAAAGGGTTACCACACACATACACACAGAGCTCTTAGGAGAGCGAGAGCGAGCAATGTTGCCGTTCCTCTTTAGCGGGCGTGCACTGTAGCGCACTGTGGTCGACATGCTTGCCGCTTGTCAGCGCTGCAGTGGCAACTTGAACCATGCCGGAGGCCATCTGCTGAAGCCATCTGAGAGCCTCGAGTCTCCAGCCTCATGACGTGAGAGGCGAGTGGAGAGTGGAGTTTGAGGCTGGGCTGAGAGCTCCTCCCCAGCGTTTTTTTTTTTTTTGTTCGGCTTTGCCAATTGGAAACAATACCGTTTTCGCTTGTTTTGCGCTCAGTTTCCGTTTGATTTACAACATTGTTGATTCCCTTCCCCGCCTTTCGCTTCCCCCTTCCTCAGCTCCCTTTTCGCATTGAGCGCACAACAAGCGAAACGTTTGTCTATTGATTGTCTTTGTAGTCGTCGTCGTTGTTGCTGTTGTCGCTGTTATTGTTGGCCACTTTTGTGGGAGGTGGACTGGAAGCGCCAACATGGACGCCATCATCAATGGATTTAAGCTAAGGATCGAATAATAGATGCTCTACACTTTTTGATGTTTTCATTATTCATAAATTTCACTCAACTCATAATAATCTACATATGATAATCATAGCTACTTTTCTTCATCGAATTTCTAGAAAATAAATGTGATTTTTATATTTTTTAATTCTTCTAAAAATTAATTATGCTATTTTCTGTTTTATTTTGCCAATTGTCAAGGAATTTTTATGGAGTGAAGTTACTTTTATTAATACTCATTTTTATTATGACGAAAAGTAATTTCTGTTTAATGTTCCCTTGTAATATTTATGGAGGGAAATTAGTTTTGCTAAAACTATTTGTATTATATCAAAATATAAGCCTGAAAATCTGCTAAAAAAAAACTCAGAGTTCTTACAGAATTCTCAGGACAAATATTTGGTTGAATTTAAATACTGTACTGTATCCAAAATAATATACTGTATGTTTTCTTTATCATTTCAACTTCGTTTGATATTCCTTGACTCATACAATTTGCTAAGTTGACATTGACATCTGTTTATTCAAATCTTTATATTTTATAATAGTGAGTTATGTATTCCTTAATCTCTGACATCATAGATAGATACATAATAGACTATCATTTCAGATACTCTTATTCAAACACAGAGTATAACTCATTATATATATTTATCTATATATAAGTAAGTAATACATATACCGTTTGAGTCCGCACGAAGTGAGCTTCGGCTCAGCTCCAATGGGAGTTGTTGGGACTTGCAACCAACAACAACAGCAACAGCAACAACAACAGCGACAACAACTAAAGTAACAACAACGACAACCACAAAAGTGTAACACAAAATACGTGATTCGATTTCAAGTCGCATTCGTACATAAAACCATCCAACGATCGGTTTGGTATTTCGTTCGTTTGGTTCGGCTTCGTTCGATATTTCTTGAAATTTTTTCGGCGGCTAAACAAAAAAAGTTGGCGCTTTTCAATTTTATTTTGATTTCGCCCAGAACGTGAGCTGGGCGTCGATTTACTCTAACTTATTTTATGGCGAACGACGAACAGAAAATGCAACACGGCACAGCACAAATTCGATTGCTTGGCTAGTTTTGGTTATTTTTTATAGCAAGTTGTAATTTCGGCTCTTGCTCCTATTACAATTGATAAGTAGAACCCTCTTCTCCCCTCTCTTTCTCTCTCTCTCTCTCTCTGTCTTATTCTATGTTTCCTTCTCTTTCTCAGCCACCCGCTTAGTGCTCGGTGAGCAGCTTTAACGACTCCCCCCAAACGAGATCATTGCTCAATCAAAAAGCGTCCACAATGCGCACGATTGTGCCACTTTATTGGCCAGTTGCGGATAGATTGGCTATAACGTCTTTTTGGCCAACTCAAGAGACGATGGGCTGGGATGGGTTGGCTGAAAGGTTGAAACCAGCCAAGAAGCTGGACAGCTTTGCAGCTTTGCAGCGCTGCCGTTGAGCTTCAGTTTCAGCTTCATTCGATTAAATTTGCTGTTTTAATGAAATCATAAATTATGCCGCCATGGCACAGTGGAATCAATGTGCGAGATTACGCAAATTGTGATGCCAGCTGATAATATGAAAAATTGCTACAACAAGTGAGAAAGCATGCTGCAATATCATGAGAAATTCTTAAAATACAGCAAGAATCTTTTTTGGCTGTTTAAGTGAGTAATGTGAGCTGCAGATTGGGATTGTGTGATTACAAACAACAGTTTTTAAATTAATATGCAATCATACATATAAAATATAATATTACATTAACGAAATCTTTAAATTGAAGCCATAATTGAATATCATAAATTTTAATTTCACGTTGCAATCTGTTAAGACTTGACAAACATATTTTACGTGATTTAGAAACATTCGTGAATTTAAAGACTGATTAATATTAAATGATTTTGGTATAAAATTTAAATTTATTCGAAATCCTAGAATTAATTGAATATCATACATTTTAATTTCAGACTCTAAATACTTCCACTTTTTAAAGTTTGGCAAAACTATTTTTAGTGATTTAAAAACATTCATATAAGATTTAGAAGACTGCTTAAAATTGTATGATTATATAAAAACTTTTAAAACTTAAGCGATTTTTAAAAACTTTTCAATAATAATTAAGTTGACGATGAGTTTTATATAGCAAGAAAATCATATAGAAAATCTTTAAAATGTGATTTAGTTTGGCAATAAAAAAGAAGTAATAATTAAATTAAATGGTTTTAAATTTCAGACTGTAAATACTTCATTCTTTACAAATTTGTTGTAAGAGTTTTAAGGCATGTTTGGAGTCAGAAATATTTGTCTCAGACTGTCAAATTGAAATGTAATATTAATATTATTGAATAAGAAGATGGTCAATACTTTGTTTCATGTTTCATTATTAAAAAACTTCTATCAACTCTTACTATAAATTATTATGGTAATTATAAATGATTATGATTATCACAGTTACTTTTCTCTATCGAAGTTTTAAAAGATAAAAACATAAAAAACAGCTCAGCAATTTAATCTGTTGATATTATGTTCTATACCATTGTCTGCACTACACCTTGCCCCACTTGCCCCACTGTGCTTGTGCATTGTGATATCTTTAGCGTGGCGAAGTCATAGGCCAGCTGATCCTCGCTTGGCCAAACCTATTTGCGGTTTAATCGAATTTACTGTCAGTCGCTGCCATAGCCGTCATCGTGGCCCACGGAACTCTCGTTGCAATTGTAGTTGTAGTTTCAGTTGTTGTTGTTGCTGTTGTAGCTGGACATCATCTCACATGTTGGCAATTGGTAGCTACTTTGGCCAACAACTGCGTTGTAGTTATTAGGAAAATGCCAAATTCGGCATTTCAGTGACGTTGGCCATGTGCATAATTCATTTTGACCGGGCCAAAATCGACACAATTTTTGTTGTTGTTGCTGGAAACGATATTCCGCCTTTTCGTCATTAAATTTTAATTGTGTTTTTTTCTGTTGCTGTCTAGGATTCGGGTTTTTCGGATTGAATCCATTTTATTTTCTAGTTGCTGTTGTTGTAGTTGTTCTCGCAGTGTGTTGAGTGGCAATTGTTTGCGCAAACAACACAAACGATGCGCTGTTTGCACAATCAACATCATAGCTTTTGTTTTCCTTTGCAATTTGTGGTCTAAGCGGGAGGTGGGGCAAGGGACAACATCAACAACAACAACAACAATCCCTGAGAGTTTGGAGTCTTACTTCTAATTAGAAATTCTTTACGCTTTGTTTTCTACTCTTCTGGGTGCGAGCTCAACAGCTCGACAAGTGGGAGCCTCTGGGAGTCCCTCTCTCTCACACTCTTTCTCCCTCTCTCTCTCGCTCTTTCTCTTCGTGTTTCTCTGCATGCCGCTGGCAATGATTTTTAGCATTTAAGCGTTAAAATCTGTTTGCCCAAGCGGCGATGCTGGCATCGAGTAAATAGAAAACAACAGAGAAAAAAACAATCCAGAGAGAAAAGATGAAAAAAAAAACAGAGTCAAAGGCATCGACACAAAGAAGCGTGAAAAAAGTTTTTAGTTACGTTTTGTTTAACATACAAATACACATAGCTACACACACACACACACACACACGCAGTTGCGAGTAAATTCCATAAAACGCAACACAAATATGAGTTTTATAAGCCATGAAATTATAATTTGACTCTCGAGTGGTAAGTGGCCAACTGCATATTTGCCTAGCACATTAACTCTTGTCCACAAGCCACACCACCGCAGTCCCAGTCCCAACCTCAGCCTCAGTCTCAGTTTCAGCTTCAATCCCAGTCGCAGTCACAGTTCCAACCACAGCCCAAGTCCCAAGCACAGCTTCAGTGTGGTTGTGAGGCGTGCGAACCACGCGGCGGCTGCTTGTTAAACGAACAACAACAAAACAACAAAACGGAACAACAACTACAACAGCGCATAGCTAACTTCAGCTTAAAGAAGCTTAAATACTCTTACTGTACTCTACTACCGACTTTTCTTATATTGTTCTTACTTTTAGGGAAATGTAGATTTCATTAAACTTGTTTATCGTAAAAGTGCAAATGAAATCGATTGATGAAAATTAAATAAATAAATAAAATTTAATATTCAAATAAGGTAGAAACATTTTCAATTCATTTTTTATGAAAACTTTTCTAATTATTCGCATAAAAAAATTGATCAAATTTGTGTAAACAAAACTTGTGTATGCAATAGTTTTATAAAAATTAAATTAAAACTTATTTAATTATTCTCACTACAAAATTACATTCCTGCAGATCAAAACCTATAACATTTCTAGTTGAGTTAAATGCTGTAAATCTGAGTCGACTTTTAAAAATAAAACAAGAAAGCTATACCCGCTACTCATTTTGAATAATTGCCACCACAAAATAATAAAAATATACCAAGAGTTATACTTAGTATATATGCCATAAAGTGTAAATTATACTAGATTGTCAACCAAGGCAATAGAGTAAAAGTTTTCGTTCAGACAGTATTTCTTAATTAACTCTTATAATTTTATATTTGAGTTTTGAAATTATACTTTGAAAAGTTTTAAAAAAAATTATTTCTTCTACTAAAAGTTTTAAATTAATTTAGAATTTTCAACAACATAAAATGAGTATTTTATTAAATGTAGAAATCAAAAAATGCTCTTAACTTTTTATTTTTTAGAATTCAAAAAGTTCTCCCTTTGTCAATCAAGACCAACTTTCGTCTTCTTAACATACAATTCAACTGCTTTTTCCTTTGTGTCACAAAACTATCACTAAATGCATAATACCCCAAAGTGCTGACACTGCAAAAAGGGTCAGACAAAACGGCAAGCAAAACGTTTGTTTCTAATTAAAATCGCCACAGAAAGTGTCAAGCCCTTGGCGCGCCGAGATGGTCTAAAACACATTTGTGGGTCGAGTTGAGCTCGTTGACTAGTTTGTGCCAGAGCCTGTCCGTCCGTCTGTCTGTCTGTCTGTCCGTCTGTCTCTTCACTGCCTGTTGACTGTTGGAACAGTGTCGTTGTGTCGTTGTTGTTGTTGTTCTCGTTGTGCATGTGACTTGGGGTGCTCTAATCTGGCTTGTCATCGCGTGGCAGCTTTCTGTCCAGGGCCAGAGCAAAGTCAGACCAAGCCAGGCTTGCAGGCTGCCAGAAAGCTTCCACGAAAATGTGCGACAGCCTCCTGACTAATGAGCCGCCAAACCGCTGGGAAAAATGACAAATTTTCTGTGTGGCAGTCAGCAGAGGGCAGAAGGCAGTAGCAGAAAGGAAGGGGAGGAAGCAACGGCAGCAGCTGGCAAGGATTTGTAGCCCCGTTTAATATTTAAAACAAAAGACTGAGGCAACAAACGTGGCCGCAATCATTTACAAGCCAACAAACAAAACAAAACACATAACAACAACAACTACATGAAGCGGCAGCGGGAAAAAAGGCACGAAAAAGTAACATTTTGCAGCGCATGTTACTGCCATTTTTAACACTTAAATGAGCCAAAGATTCAAACGAAGAGCTGCTGCTGACTGACTTCAGAGCACTGGTAGACTCTTTGGCCAAAATGCAAATGAGCCTTGGAGCATTCGAAATGCATGGCTAACAAACAAATGGGCAAAATGTTCTGCACAAAACAAACGTTTTAACTAATTTAATTGATGATTTCCCCATTTTCCATTGCATTTCCACACAGTTTGTTGTCGTTGTCGTCGTCGATGGTTGGCAAAAAGGTGTCATCGTTGTCGTGGCACAGCGAACATGTCAACGCTGTGTTCATTAATGTCACAGCCGCAAATCGAGTCAAATAAATTGAAGATCGCGAGTCGTTTAATTAGAGCCTTGCCACAGGCGCTTCGTCTTCGACTTCCGCATGGCCAAAAAGGCCAAACCGAAACGAAGAAGATATAATAAACATTTTGTATGTATAAATCTTAAACTGGCAACGCAATTCGATTGCCCCGATAAATGTAATAAATCCCCTCAGGCCAGAGACAGGGCCTTGCAGGCAGCTTCTGCTACAGCTCCTGATCCTGGTCGAGAGGCCTCCAACTGGCCGGCAATCATGCGTTAATTTAGTTGCATGTGAAGATTAATTAATTTTCCAGCATTTTTACTGCTGTTGTTGCTGCTGTTGCTGCTACATGTTGCTTGTTGCAAGTTGCTTTCTGATCTTGCTGCTTGCTGCAAGCAAACAGCGGGTGTCGTCAGGGCTGCGAAATTGCTGTTTATGGCTGCCATTGCCACATAGCTAAAGCAACAGCTACATGTACAACTACAACTACAGCCAATTGGACGACTGTAAAACGCAGCAATGCAAGGCTCAAACACAGGTTGAAAACGGCGATCAGCATTAGCTGGGAATTGAAGTCTTATGCATTGCCGTAACTCCAGAACAAGACGTTTTATGACCTCAACACGGAATTATTTTGTTTGAAGCCCATAAAGTGCGCATTCTCTAGCCGAGACAGATGCAACAGACACAATCTTCCTTCCATACTCGATTTGCTGAACTGATCCCAACCAATCTTTAAGCTTGTGTTAAACTAGTTTAATGGCTTTTTAATTTTTAACATTTTGTAATTGAAGAACAAAACATTTCTTGACCACAGGCGTTACTCTTCTCAGAACAAAATGAAAAGTAAAAGAGTTAAACATTGCACGTTTAGCTATAAAAAACTGACAGAATTCATTCAGCACAATGGGAAAACTTTAACAACCTGTTGAAGCAGCTTGCATTGCTATCTTAAAAAAGAGTTTATTATGAATGCATTATAAAAACAAGTAAGAAAGCTACAGTCGAGTGTACTCGACTGTGAGATACCCGCTACCCATTTTGAATAAAAGAAACATATTTTGCGGTATTTTCTCAAAATATACCAAATATACTGCAAAAATACTAAAAAAATACCAAATGGTATATTTGGTTTATCGACATAGTACCGCATTCAAAATATACCATAGACGGCACAATATACCAGATTGTCAGCCAAAGCAACTAAGACCCCTAGTAAGTAGGCGTTTTTGCCCATACAAAAGTATTTTTTTAATAACTTCGACAATTTTTATCTGATCGCAACCAAATTTTCAGGAATCATAACTACTATAGTAAATATTGTATATACCAAAATTCGCAACTCTAGCTTTAAAATTACGCTTGTTATTCGATTTTTTTGATTTGCGGGGGCGGAAGTGGGCGTGGCAAAAATTTGAAACAAACTTGATCTGCGTGCAAACATAACAAATGCTGTCAAAAAAAAATTATAGCTCTACCTCTTATAGTCTCTGAGATCCAGTGTTTCATACGGACGGACGGACAGACGGACAGACACACAGACGGACAGACTGACAGACGGACAGACGGACATGGCTATATCGTCTCGGCTGTTAACGCTGATCAAGAATATATATACTTTATAGGGTCGGAGATGCCTCCTTCTACCTGTTACATACATTTCCTGCCGGCACAAAGTTATAATACCCTTCTACCCTATGGGTAGCGGGTATAATAATTGAAATTTAAATTGATTTTAAAGTAATTTAATTGAAAATGATTTTTGCTTTTAAATGTTTCTCATTCATTTGCTTGTTTTCCCCTTCACTTGAGGAAAACTTTATAGTTTCCCAATAAATTCCTCGATCGTTAGCTTAAACATTAAACAAATTGTTTTACAATAGTTAAACAACATGTTCTGCACACTTGAATCAGGAATTTACTTCCTTATGTTTAAATATTGGAATAAAGTACCATGAACTTGCATCTGCAATTGCATCTACAACTTGAGGATTTTGTATCATCAGTTTAACGATTTCAAATCACCAGGAATCAAGGTGTAATTATTTTATAACATGGCTATATTTGCATAGCAATCGTAGACTGATTTCAGGCCACAGACGAAATGATTCCCAGACAGAGAAATTCAGTGTTTCAATCTATGGCCGAGAGGATTTACACGCATGCCGTGAGAAGTAGAAAGAGCTGGAGATGCCAGAAGCTCTTCTTGGCTCTGTTTTGTGGATTGCTCTAAGGCCAATCGAAGAAGAAGCTCTTCAAAAATCGCATGTTTGCAACTGCAATCGAGCTAAATGGCAGCAATGTTAACCATACGTCTATATATATGTCTATGTGTGTGTGTGTGTGCTGGACGTGTTGCTGATGCTGTGGCTGCTGCTGCTGGTGATGCTGTGGCTGTTGCTATTCCCTTGGCCAGCCATTGGCATTGTATTTATGGCTATTCATTTCGTGATCTACTGATTTCTTGCATGTGTTGCAAGGGAATTCCAGCAAAAGAGCAACTGTCTGAATCTCTCTGCAGTCTGTAGTTTGCTGTCCCAGGCTTAAGCCTGTGGCTGTGAGCTGAACTTGTAGCCTTTGCCTTTAGCTTTGCCTCAGCTGGCCATGGCCACGTACTGTGAACGCTTTCGCACTGTGCAGAGAGAAATCACTGAGGCGAAATGATATACACAGAGCTATAAATATACAGCATATAACATAGTATATATAAAAGTTTAGTTGTGTATCTGCATATGCGAAATCAAATAGAAATCATTAAGACCACAAAAATACACATAGTAAATCTCATCAAGAATTTTTTGTGGCAATTTCCTGTTCGATGATCTGGGAAACACAAAAAAAAACCTTTGGCTAAAACTGCCCCCAAAAATCAAGTCGAAAGACTTGAGAAGAAGATCGGAGTTGGAGTCTCTGAGTCATGTTGCCGCCCAGTGGCCAAGTGGCCATCGTGGGTCGTGTGCACAGTTCATCATGGAAACATAAAAATTCACTGCGTTCATAAAAATCTTCGTTTCATGCTGATGAGCAAAGCTTCAGAGCTCCAGTTTCAAACCGGCAGCAGCAGCAAAACAAAATCGAAATCGGTAAATAAAAAAAAAAAATAAAATCAAAATACAAAATACAGAAATAAAACAAAAAAAAATACAACACAGAAAAATAAAGCAATGCAAACAACACGTGAGAAAATCTCACCCGAAAAAAAAACCAGAGTAAAGCTGCGAGACTCAAAAACTCTGACGCGCTGTTTGGAGTTCGAGTTGGAGACGAAGTCAGGGTGTTCAGAAGACACTTTCAGGTTCCGGGGGCCTCTCGGCAAAGAACTTGAACGATTTTTATTTCTTGTTCAGCGACAGCGATGGCCAAAGTGACTAGGGCGACGTTATGCGAGAGGTTCTGTCGCCTGTTTTTTTTCGTTTCTGTTGTTGTTGTTGTAGTTTTTTTATTTATATTCTCATCACAACTGATTGCGCTGCGCTCGATGCGATTAGTGTTAAAAGGTATTAAAGCGGCAAATGCACAACACACAGACGACACACGCAGAGACTGATAAAGGGAGGGAGAGAGAGAGAGAGCGGGGCTTGTATGCTGCGGGGAAGCAGCCAAACAGACAGACAAAAGGCAACAAAACGTTACAGTTGCTCACAACTGCCACTGTCCCACTGTGCCCCGCTTTTTTTTCTCTTCTCGTTTCGTTTCATTTCGTTTAGGTTTTTTTTTGTCGCCCATTGTCGCTCAATTTGACACTGCGGCTACGACTGCGACTGCGGCACCATAGGCTCCAGCACCCCTTTTTCCCCTCTCCTCATCACAATCTATCTCGCTCGCTCCTCTCACTTAGTCTGGAGTAAATTTGTTGTCATTTGATATGCGAGTCATGAGGATTATTAGGTTCAGCGACAAAAAAAAAAGGAATACAAATAAAAAAACGAGCCATGCGACCAGGGCAGATGACGAGGGTTGACATAATAGTTGCTTAATGTAATTTAAGTAGATTTACATAAAACTAATCAAGTATTATGAATTGAAATCTTAAATCAAGTATTATAAATTGAAATCTTAAATTCAATTACATTTTGAGAGAAAAAAACTAACAAACACAAAACTTAAATCTGTAAGTCCGCACATAATGTGTACTATACAACTAAATTTATGTATGTAATATACCGCAATTTATATATATAATATTTAAAAATATGTATTAAGAATAATTTGAAATTCAGGAAATAACTCTTAAATATAATACTACATATATTTTTAAAATGTGGAAGTTAAAATTTATTATTTACATGAAAACTAACAAACACAAAACTTAAATCTATAAGATTTCACATAATGTGTACTATACAATTTAATTTATAGTATTTAGTTTCCATTTCTTTCGCACTTTCTCACATATCTGCTTATACAACCCTCGCTGTGTTTTATGCCGCCAGAAAGAAGACATTTGCCTGTGTCATCGTGTGCGTAGAGACAGCAATCCGCAGCCCATCTTATGCCCCAAACCCCAGCACCTTCATCATCACCGTCTCCATCTTCATAACGATCATCATCATCATCATAATCATCAGCGTCGTCGTCGTCATTGTCATGATCAGCATGGTCGTCATTAACAACAAGAGAGACGATGGTCGTTGTCACCGTCAACGCGCTGTCATTATTGTCGTCTTTATGGTTTTATACTTTTTTAATTTGGAGCAAACTGTCGCTTGAGCCGAGGTTTATATATATATAAAAGTATTTACGTTTGATTTCGGGGATCGCGTCGCATTTCTTGGGTCAATCGACTCTTTTTGAATGTTTTTATTTTTGGTGGGATGAAATGTATATTGAGTTTGAGAATGTATTTTGTATTTTGGCATCTCCTTTTCTATTTGTGAGACTTTAAATTGCTTTTAATTTGACTTAGAACGTAGGTCTTTAAGCCAGCATAAATCGGTCTTGGAATTCTTTTATGTGTATCGTATGTTGTGTGTGATTGTATTTTACCATATAATTTAGACACTCCATTTGGCTTAGAACATTTCTTTTGGCCTCTCTATTCACGCACTTCATTAAGGCTTTGTTTGCCAAAGGTGTCGAATGCTCAGAATCGTTTTAGAGTGCGCGCGCACATTCTCACTGAGCTCGAGCCCATATTTGTCATCGTAAATATGTTGGGGCAAACAAAAGACTTAGGCAACGAACTTGGCCGCAAAGTTATGCAGATGATAGACTCACACAAACTTCAAATTTGACACCTCATTTTGTTGTGTAATTTCTCAATAAAAAGCGGAATGGAAAAGGGGGCAAGGGAGAGGGGGGATCAACGATGCAAGCTGCAGCAGTGGCTGCTGCTGCATTTTTTTTGGGCTGCGTGGGCAGACAAGTTGTGTTTTGTGTTGTGTTGTGCAGTCATTATGCAGACCACCACCGAGACAACAACAACAACAACAAGGAGAAGTACGACAGCACAACATGCAGCGTACATGCGCTGAACGTGGATAGATTAGATCAATACCAAAATACAAGTGCCACCGCGTCTGCCCACAAGGCAGAAAAAAAAAGAGAAGACGTTGCCCCAACGACGACGACGACGATCAGCGATTTGGATTGCGATGTGGTTGATGGTAAGATGGTGAGATGGTGACGCTGACCGGCTACGATTGTCGATGTGTCGCTGCGATAGGCATTTAAATCTTCTTCAGCGTAATGTTGTTTGTGTTTGTGTGTGTTGATTTTGCACTCGAATGTTAAACGTAACGCAGCTCAAGTGGAGCGTAGCGTAAAGTGCTTAAATGTTTCGATCGCTGGGCTAAAAGGGATAGCAAGGCAAACTGACCAACTCGTTGGACACTGGACACTGGACACTGGAGACAGAGCAAACAGTAGGCCTGTCAGTCAGTCAGACCGGCAACAGCAACAGCAACGGCAGCAGCAGCAACAGTCAGTTGACTGACTTGGCGGCATTTTGGCCCCGTCTTCTTTATCATTTTGATGAAATCGGCCCTGGGAATGCGTTGCACTTGTAATTTAGGCTTCACTCTCATTCCTTCTCTCCTTCTCTCTCTGTCGCCCTCTTTGTGGTAACTCCTACAACGTCTGCTTTGCATGCGCCTGAATGCCTCAAAGCCGTTGTGGAGTTGAGTGAAATATGTGCTCGGTTGTGAGTGACATGCGTTGGAAAATGGCCCATAATGAAGCGTATTTGCTTTGCATTTTTAATCAGTTCGAACAACGCGAACTTGACTCGGACTTTTCGACTTCTTGCTACGCTCGACAAATTTGCAATTGAGATTGAAATTAAAATTAAAATAATACACAATTAAAGCCACGTTTTACGTCTGTCTTAGCCCAGCCTTTTGGTTTCGTTTTCAGTGTTTTTTTTTGTCTTGTGTTTTTAGTAGTAGCAAGTTATACAAAAATGTTGTTGCTCCACTTTTTTCGTCGCAAACACTCGACATGCATGTTAAAGTAAAAAAAGGCAGCAATAGCAGCAGCATTAAAAACATACCAACAACATTTGTAATGTAAGAATGAAGAAAAAAAAAAAACAAAAACAAGTTCAAATGTTGCTGCTGCTGGCTTTTCATTTTATTTATAAGCTTTATGGAAATCTTGAACTCGCTTTATAGGCGTCGTCGCCACAAGTTAAACCCCAACTAAAACTAACTAAACAGAAATGAACTGCGCGAACATAACTTGCCACTTACCGCGGCACAAATACAGAAAGCACACACACACGTTGACCATATGCCATGATATATGTTTGTATTTAGAATTGGGATTGCAAAGAACGGCAGCTCAAGGTGAGTTTTTGGATGCTTTTAGAATTTATGTTTGCTTTCAATTTGCACTCCAATGCTTCCAAATGTTGCTTGCTCGGTGGCCATTTGGTTAGGCAGAGAAGGTCAGCTTAGTTCAATGATCGCAATTGCAGACTAATTAAAGATTAAATAAATGATCTTAATTTTTTATTATGACTGCATTAATTACAGGAATGTGGGCTAAACAAGCTGTTCGTGCAGAGTAGCCAATTTGAGTATGGAGTGCAATTTGTCTGTCAATTTCCTGTCAGGGAATTAAGACTTTAAACCAGGCTGACTTGATTTATTTATAGAAAATAAATAAAATGAATAACTTAACTTAAAAACTATAATAGCTTTATATTCTTATATTTCAAAGAAGGTGCAGCTAGAAGAGAATTTTAAATAAATAAGAAAAAAAAGTCGAGTGTGAGATACCTGCAACCCATTTTCAATAAAACCTTATTTTAAAAACATTGCGATATTGTACTTTATTCTAAATATACCACAGAGTACAAAATATACTAGATTGTCAGCCAAAGCAACTAAGACATACAAAAGTATTTCTTAAATACCTTCTACTATTGTTATCTGATCGAAACCAATATTTCAGCAATCAACAAAAATCGAAATTACGCCTGCTGTTAAGATGAAATTATCGTTGCATAAGAATACTTTTATATTTCACCACGAACGTAAGTGAAACATTTTATGTAGAATGAATTTTATATCATTTAAAAAAGAAACACGATGAAGAAAATACTTTTCAATAATAGTAATTGTAATTCAACTTTTGCTATTAAAAATAATATTCAAGCAAAGAAGAATCGAAAAGAAGATAAATATTTAATTATTTCACCATCAAGTGAAACTTTTCAAAATGATTTCAGAAAATCTCTTCAAAGTCTCCTTCAGCTACTTTGCATCCGCTTTAACTCGTGTCAATTGCAACAACATTCAGTCTTCTTCCTTTTACAATCTGCTGTTTTCGGACTACAAAACAAGAGAGCTGGATATTTCGTGACACAATAAATGTCAATGGAACGAAATGAAGTGAATGTTGGCCGCCCTCGTAGCTCTTAAGCTCTAATAAAATACTTAAGTATATGTACATGGATTGCATACTGTTGTTTTGTCTCTCTGTTTCTTCAGCTACACATCGAGTACATATGGGAATTGTTGTTTTTATTGTTGTCATTTGTCTCATTTCGCCTTCATTTACAAAATCTGCGCGTGCGCATTTTTTCACGCCACGCAAAACGTAAATTTATTTTATTTAGCCTTTTATTTGAGGCACATTTTTCTTCAGTCAGACAGATGGGCAGGGAGAGACAGACGAACATAGACTGACGGACAGAAAGAGAAACGCGAGTTAAGACTGAAAAACTGTTTTCTTATTTGACACATTTTGCATTTTAAATGTTTACAATTGCCGCAAAGTGTTTGCCTCGTCCATATTTGTTGTGTCAATACACCGAAAGACAACACACAACCGAAGAGGAGAAGACTTCGAACGAAAGAAGAAGATGAGGTTCAACTGAAGAGTGGTTTTTAGCATTTATGGATGCTGTGCACGGCCGAAAAGTTGCCGCAGATTTGTCATAACTGCCACACAAAAGCGAAGCACGTTGACAAAAAACAGAAAAAAATCGAAACGAAACGCAAATTTATTGGCCAAATTGTCGCGTTGTTGTCAATTTGTTTGGCCCGTTGGCAGTTCGAGAGTGTTGCATTTGTTTAACAATTAGTCATAATTGATGAGGCGCAATAATCAAATTGCACGGCCAAAGCCAATGAACTGTGTTGCACTTGCTGCAAAAGTTGTTGAGATTTTCTTTCTTTGCACGGCAAACGCATTTGCCACAAGCGCTAATGATGCATTGTGCTGCATGTGCTGCAACAAAAACAAAACAGCAACAAGTAAGCGAAAAAAAAGCGAACGAGACTTGAGCGTTTAACACGATCTTCAATTTGCGCGCAAAACACAATGTGCAGTGGGGGAAAGGGAAAGAAGACCGAAGCAGCAGCAGCAGCAGCAAAAAAAAGGGCAGACAAAAGTCGTGCGACGATCGGTGATCGGCGATCGGGTGGAGCAATTGCCTTGACTATATACATTTACTTATACACATGTGTGTGTGTGTGTGTGTGTGTGTGGAAGTCCGAATAGTTCGATGTATGCGCCATGCTGTGTCGTAATCGCAAGTTCGTTGCTTAAGTCTTTCGTTTTGGCCTGCCACTAAATATATCATCGATGCGCCCCCGCCAGCTCTCTTGCTCTCCTTGCCTCCCTCCATGGCTTCCCTTCGCTCCCGCTTCCCCTCCTCCCCGCGTCGCTGATTGCAACTTAAAAATATGTTGAGTTAAGCTAAACGACGCTGCTGCAACGAAAAGCAAAGCGAAAAAAAAGAGTGGAAGGCTCGAACAGAATCGCATGTATACGCCCATCAATGCTGCCACCGCAGTGGCAGGTTGAAATGTTGCACGTAGGGGAGTCGCGGCCGGGCCACGTAAGCGAACGAAGCGCAACAGCGCAAAAGGATTTGACTGGGCTTCGTCTTGGGCTTGGAGTTGGAGTTGGACTTGGGTCTCGAGCTTGGGCTCTGCAACCTTTAGCGGCATTGAAATCGGATCTCGTACTTTCTGCTGTTCTACACGCATACGACAAACAACAACAACAGCAACAAGAATAAAATGCAGGTGCTTATGCTGCTGCTGCCGTTGCTGTGGCTGCCACATTGTGTGTCTGTTGTTGTACAAAATTAACTACAAACAGCAGTACAAAATATTTTAATTAAAAATTCCTAATCGTGTGCGAAGCATTTTTTATCTGATTTTTATGCCTGCAACTTGCCACCACCTTCGCCACAGTTGCAGCGCACAAAGGCTCGGGCTAAAAATGTATTAATAAGAAAATGGCAACTTTGGCTTGCGTGAACAACGTTGCCTTCGTTCCTTCTTCGCTTCGTTTTCGATCTCTCTCTCTCTCTCGGTCTGGCTTGACTCAGACGTATAATAAATTGCATTTGCCTACCAGTAGATGCAGATATGAGGCTCAGCTCAGGAAGGCAGCCAGGCAACAGACGGAGGCACTTTTGCGAAAACTTGCATGCAAACGGGCTTAGCGAAGAGTCTTCCTCTTCTTCGCCTTCGTCTTCGTCGTCGACACACGGTCAGATATTTTTGCATCTAGATACTTTTGGCAGTAATGTGCGAAAATTTCATTGGGTGTCGAAAAGTTAAGTAGTGCTCGCTGCTGCTGTCTCTCGCTTCTTCATCTTCTTCTTCTTCATCCTCTCGCCTCCAGCAACATTCAACGTGTGCTGCATGTGCTGCCGTTTCTTTGCATTTAATGTGAGAACTAAACATTTGGCTTTTGCGCTTTCAATTTGTATTAAGTTGTTAGCCGTTGTTGTTGCTGGAAAACTTTTGATGGCCATTGTCAGCAAAAGTCAGTTGATGCTTAAATCGCTGCGCTTATCAATTTCACATGGCTAATTGGTTTCAAATTTATGGACCTGTAATTGATATTTATGTATTGTGGTATTTTACGTTGATCACTCGATGTTGCAACTGGCTATTCCACATGCCAAACAGTTAGCTGACTGCGACTAGAATTGCTCTCGACTATGGGGCATGCCTGCGTAATTGGTCGACTATTTTGCTATAAATCGTTCTCCCAAGACTCGAGAGACAGCCAGCAGCAACGAAAGAGAGACAGATTAAGCCACAACTGAGTTGAAATTGCTGCTGCAAAGATTGCTGCGTGATTGGCAATCAGATACCCTGCAATAAAATGGCTGTTTGCTTGTCAAAATTTGTGTATTCTGACAGCAGTTCACTGAGAGATTTTCACTGTGAGTTTAGCTGTAGAAAACTGTGAAATCCTGTTCAACTTCCCCCACACAACTTTAATAGTTTTTCACCTACAAACTTCCGCTTCCTCTTCTTCGCTTCTTCTTTCCCTTTTTAAGTCACCCTTTTTTATGCTGTCAATTCTTAGTTTCTGCCGCCAAGTCAACTAGAATTAGCATGCACGCAATCAGCACAAAAGAAAAGGAGTCGGAAAAAAAAGCGAAATAATTTTGGAATCGATGTCGATTTGTTGTTTTGTTTTTCGTTTTCTTTTTGGGTGCTTTTTTTTGTGAAAAACGCAACGAATAACGAAACGAAAACAAAGCAGGCGCTAATTAAAAATGTTGAAGTTTTAAGCTTCCATCGAGCAACCAAAAATTCCAGCCTCCTTTTCAGCTGTCCACTGAGCTGTGGACTCGCAACTTGGACTTTGCTTCGTCTTGGACTTGCGACTGATGCGCTGCAGTAATTTCAGTACAAGTCGAGTTGGCCCGGTTTTTTTTTTATTGTGGAAGTAGTAGTAAACAGCGCTCGGCTGTCGATTTGTGTTCTGCTTTCTGCTGCTGCGGCTGTCAGACAATGTTCGACTCATGGACATGGACGATGAGTCCGCGGCGGGAGTAAGCTAAGCTCTGTGCCAGGCCACAAAACAGATTGAGAACCAGCCAGCAACAACAACAACAAAAGCAACAACAACAACAACTACGCCCAACGCTGAGACTCAAACTGAAACCATTCATCTTTTGCCGTTCGAAGGCCTTCGAAACTGGTCTGCCAGTCATTTGTTGGGATCTCAGAGCCTGAGTTTTTGGGTTTTTGGAGTTAGCGTGTCGCTTATCCCAACTTCAACTCACTTCAGCTCGCTGCTGCCGCTGTTTGGGGCATGAAAATTTCCAATGAAATGCTGAAAAATGCTGTTGCCACTGCAGGACACAGTTTAACAACAGCAGCATTTGAGTTTGGGGTTTTATAGCTATTTTAATTAGTTAAAAATTCTTTTGACTTTGTGATCCCAAAGGGACCACACCAAATGTTTTTCTCCTTTACATGTAAAACATAACTCTTAACTCTTTTTCTCTCTCTCTCTTTGTTTCGAAACGATCTATGTGTTCTGATCTTTACATTTGATTGCCAGCTAATGAAGCCAAATAAGCTCGATCAGCTAATAAATTGATGTGATTACGCTTGGACTCTATAAGGATTATGATTACGATCTTAAGTCGCGTTGATTTCAATTTCAAAAGCGAAATTAAACTGTCGACTTAAGCTGCCTCGCTGGCGACATTTATCCCGACACTGACAAGCAAACTAAAAACGAAAAACCAAAGCAACCACCATGAATAGAACTTCAACGTTGAGCCAAGTGCAGTTCATTATTCAGTTTGTTACAATTTTTTTTATTTATTGTTTTGCGTTTTAATTGCAAACAAGTGGGTGAAGGGGTGTGTAGCTGCACTTGAAAATTGTAACAGAAAATAGAAGTGCAAAACAAAATCAAAAAAAAAAAAGATGATAAATGATTAGGCCAGAAAACTTAACCCTTGTCAACCCGCGCACAGCTGTTGAGTTTTCCATGTTGCGATGCGTAACCGAAAAAAATGCAGGAAAAAATCAAAGCAGAGGCCGGTGGTGGTTGCACTTATGCCCACGAAAATGTAATAAAAATGTGCGTCTTCATGTAAATCATGTCAAAATCGGCGGCGACGGCGGCAGTGCAAAATATTTTGTAAAATGAAACGTAGAAGACAACAACAGTTGCAACAGCAGCAACCAAAGTCACAAATGAGCATCCTATGGCCTATGGCAAGCGGTTGCTGATCGCAATCAGCCAAAGAAGGTAGCCCAATGCTTGTTCCTGTCTCAAAGAGAAAGAGAGAGATAGAGAGACGCCCTGTGTGCCTCTGACTGTGGCGTGAACGTGCAAACATGTTGCACATGAGAGAAGCTGCCGCTAAAGTACTTGTACTTGTCATATTGTTATGGATTTATGGCAACACGAACAGCGCCATAAAAAATGACATATGCACGTGCATGCAACTCTTTTCTTTTTGGGTTGGGGTGGGGTTGGTGTTGGGGTTTTCGAGTGTTGCGTTTGCACCCAGCCAAAAACAAAACAAAAGTAAACAGTGTTTAAACTGGAGACACATCGTGCTCGGTTGCAAGTTGTTCGCGCTTGCCAAGCAGCAGCCTCAGCATCATCATCATCATCATCATCAGCATCAACATCATCGACATGAGCACGCGCAACACAATTTGACTACCCCCTTTTCACTCCCCTTTGTGGGTTTCGATTACAGGGCGACAGCACGCCGGCGCAGCGTCGCATCTTGTGGTGACTTCCACTCAAACTCATCCCTCCCTCCCCGCTAATTAATCGCCTTTGTTCGTGTTATAATTTGGGTGCGTATCTGTAGCACAATGTTTGCCTTTCTGATTTTATTTACATTTACGATAGGGGCGGCAATCCCTCATCTGGGGTTGGGGTTGGCTTAAATGAGGCGTAGCACAAATGCCGCGAATTGCGCTGATGAACTGATGAACTTGCCTCTTGTCTGACAACATGTGCAAGGTTCACAGCGAGACAAGTGTGACAATGCGGCAGAGGGAGTTGCAAATGTTGCTCAGGTGGCAGCTTATAAATGATCGAAATTTGGATAAGGTTGGCGAATCATAATATCATACTCTACTTTTTTCATACAGAGGGAGGCAAAGCGAAAGTAGGGTAATACAATTATAGGCTTAGATAACTATTTGGAAAGCAATGAATAGAAGATAAGATAAACATGTTTTTAGGAACACAAACTATAGACTGAGATATTGTAATAATTATTTGGATTTATCTATCTATAATTTTATCAAATTTGCTTTCTCATTTCGACACTGATAGATTACATATAAAACAAAAAAATTAAAAAAAAAATCTATAAGTTATATTCCTAAACATTTCCTTACATTATTTTCTTTTAAACAAAAATCTGTTCAAATAAAGAAAAGGGTAAATTAGCCAGTTTAACATGTTTTGAAAAAGATGTGATATAATTATATTTGCTAAAAAGTAGGATCTTTTGGCATAACTGCCTAATAATGAGAATTTTGTTGAGTGAAAAGAACCTAATAAAATAACCCACATTTTGAACTGCTTTAAAGTATTTACCTAATAAAATTACTCATACCTAAAAGTAAAAACTGTTCAATCAACTTCGAATTCCTTCAAGCATTTAAAAAGTTTCATTCAAAGCCTAATTGCAAATTTAAGAAAAATAATAGTCTTAATTTGTTGTAGCCACCTTCGAATTTAGCTAATTTTACGCTAAAATCTAGCTATTAATCAGCTTTACTAAATAGTAAAATCATTGTGGCAAAGTAACTACCATATTTTTGAGTGGTGAGAGAGATTCTACGTTTTCGCCGGCTGTCAGTGGCGGTAAACCACACAAAGTACTTACTCCAACGTTGAAATATGGCGCATAAATCTGTAAGACCAACAGAAGGCAATAAAAAGGTTCATAAACAACTAACCTCCGGCAATGTTTTTCTTTAACAGACCTCTGCCTGTCTCCACGCTGGAAGTCGAATTTGCTGCCTGTGGCCTGCCTCAATGCCACAACGCCTTGGCTGCCGTCCAACCTAACCGCATAGACTCAACGCCCTCAGTTGCCACCGCCATCGCCACCGCAAACCAAAGCCGCCACCACAAAACCAAATAATTGAACAATGATCGACTACTAAATAGCTTACAAATTGAAAGGAAATGAAACTTGAGTAATCTGAGTATTGATTTTAGTTCGATAAGATTGAATATAAAATTAAAGTCTGATTTCAATCTAGATAGTTAATGAAATCTCAGCTTTATTGCTTAGTAAAATGTGGTAAAAGATGTTGTTTAACTTTGACCTCCTAGCTCTTACTTTTCTTATAATTTAGTGAGCACAAAGTACTTTATATGAATGAATAATGTTGGGACTTGCGGAAAGTAAATATATATGTATCTATATATATTATATTATACCAAAAATGAAATAGTGGAAGATGAGATTAGTTTGGTTATAATCTTTAAATTATTTGCCACATGGAACAGAAGAGTTAAATAATATTGAATCCCAGCAATACTTTTCCACATCTTAAATTCTTTCAATATTTTGCAGTAATATACATTTACCAAAACTAAAACACTTGTTTAATTAAATGCAGTACACCCCTCTGCAATTACTGCTACAGGGTATACAAAATCAACAGCAACCGCAAAAACACTTGAAAAATCTGTCATAAAAATTTGTGAGTGGTGTAAAACCAACAACTGGTTGGAAAATTGGCAACATATTTGACTGTTTGCTTAATGAGCGAAAGCAGCTCTAGCTGCAGCTCACAGCGAAGGGGGTTGCATGAATGACCACAAAACTGTTGCCACTGTTGCAGGGTGGGTGTTCAATGTGGTGTGAGGAGTGTGAGGCGTGTGTGGTGTGTGTGGCGTGGGCAAGTTGCAAGTAGTTGCAACCGCTTAGGTGGTTGAACTCGAATTGAGGCTGAAAATTTGTTGAGCAGTTTTTTTGATTATTCAATATGTTTGATTTCTGGATTTATGGCGTGTGCGGCAACATGTTTCGAGTGCCACTTGTGCAGCTGTCAATGGCAATGCATGTGGCAACAAAACACAAACAGCAACCACACACAAAAATATAATGATTGTTCAAATAAATAGATATGTAAAGCGAGAGGAAAATGAAAGCTAATTTGAACAAAGAAATCCTATTAAAGTGTGTCCAAGGCGCCAACGCAAAAGTAAAATAGTTACAAAATATATAAGTGAGAAAGCTTTAGTTGGGTTGGGTTGGCCAGAAGATACTTCATAGTTTATTTATGAGCTTTACTGTTTTTTTTTTTTGTTCTTACAACTTATATAAATTGTATTTCCTGTAGCACATTTTAAGAATTTTCGCATTTTAGGTAGATTGAAATGCCTAGAATATGTTTAAGTCAGAGGCTGTTGCTTCCTTACTGTATTATTAAGTTGTTATACCCTTTTATCTTTTAAGTAACGGGTATCAAAAGCGACACCTGCAAGTGCTTGTTGCTGTAGCTGTTGTTGTTGACTGACTCACTCACTGTCTGCTGCCCCGAAAAGTCTCTCTGTCGCTTTGTCTGTCTGCCTGGCTATTATTAGCTGTTCAACAAAGCTAAAAACAATGTAAGACACACAGAGAGACACAACCAACAAACGAGTGCGAGTCTAGCGTGCAAAAGTAATCCCTGGAGTCTGTAGTCACCTCAACTCAACTCAACTGGCCACAACGAGAGCCACCAACGCAAAAGCTCAACGATTGCTGTTGTTGTGGCTGTGGCTGTTGCTGTTGCTATTGCTGTGTGGCTTTGTGGTCGTCGCCTTTTAGCCAATTTTGATATAACTGAAAGCGTCAATTATACGTGAAATTTATGATGCCGTGTGAAGAATAACACCAACTTGCAACATATTTGGACAGCGTGTTTTTTGCTGTTGCTGTCGTTGTTGTTGTCGTTGTTGCTGTTGGTGGACAATTGTCGCTTGGGGATTTCGTAGATATGCTGTTGATAATAGGTATTGTAGTGCAGTTGTTGCTTTTGTTTTCTCGTTTTTTCTTCTTTTGCTTTTCTCACTGCAAAAGATGACAAAGGAAGCAAAATGCGAAGCGGCTGGCAACGTTTTGAAGTTGGCCAAAGTACGCCCACCAAAACGCGGGGGAAATCTTGCCAACTGTCGACTATGCGATTGCAATGGCTAAGAGAAGACATTTTGGGCACACACCAAGTCAATTTGTTTTATCTATTGTCGAGCAAGAGTCATGTCACAACGGCACAATGAGATTTAGTGTGTGTTGTAGTTGTTGTTGTCTGTCTGTCTAGAGACTGCAGCTTGTTGCTGTGGCTGCCTTGGGGCAACAACAATGGTGCGGCAGAGCAAATCAGCGACATGATTCGATATTTAGATATGCGCGCTAAGAAATATGAGCCGCTAACAACACACAGCAACAGCAACAGCAAACAGCAACAGCTAGAGCTCTAGACAGCAACCAACGATGGCAACAATAACAACAAAAGATGCTGCCGCGTTGCTTGTCTGGCTGTCTGGCAGCCTGCTTGGTTGCATGTAATTGCCAAGTTTGTTGCTTAAGTCTTTTGTTTTGCTGCTACAAACTGCAGCATCGATAGCCCAAGAGTTGCATTTAAATTTGATTTATACACACTCGAGTTGCATATAATTGGGCAGAGTCGTCGTCGCCGTCGCCACACTGTCTCCCAGCGTCTGCCCCGCGTTATGTGTGGCATGCAACAAACGGTAAGCGACAATAATTGGCTGCCCGAAATGGTCAACTGTGCACCAAATCATATTCGTAGCGGGAAGCTGTGCTCTGTGTGCTCTGCTTGCCCCCATAATCCAGGTGTTAATTGTCCGCCTGCAGCAATGCAACATGCTGCTGCATGCAGCGTGCAGCATGGAGCGTAAAGCGTGCAGCGTGCAGCGTGCTGCTGTTGTCCCCAGGCATGATCAAGCCATATAACGCTAATGAAACGCCTGAGCAATTGGCAGACGCGTCTCGTCGCGTCGTCTGTGCGGCATTTTAACTAGATCTAGAGCGCCCAAGAAGCACAAGCGATCGGCACAGTGGCCCGTCAAGCGTTTATAAACATAATTAAGTTGAAATCATAAAAAAGCGCCTCAAGACACACACGCATGCGCGTGCAGCAACAGCAGCAACAACAACGTCGTCAGCCGACGAACAAACGAAGCTCGCTTCGGCTGCAACTCCATTAACAAGTCACAGAGCAGACAAAATGCCCAAGAGCTGCTCCGCAGGCGAAACGTTAACCAATCAGCGCCACGCTAAAGAGCATGCATGCCAAAGAGAGCATTAAACCGGTTGGACACACAAAGAGCGTAAGCGCAAGCAAGTGAGAGAGCGACGAAGCGAGCGAGCGACAGAAGCTCTGAGTGAACGTGCCCAGCGGGCAATGCCTGGCGTCGTCGGTAGTCGGCAATCAGTCGTAACTTGACGCCTGAAGCGTACGCAAGCAGCGAGCGGAAGCCGAAATACTCAAGACTAGACAAGACCCAGATCTCGATATCGATTATCGTGTGTCATCGTTCATCGAGAAATTCGAGTTCGAAACTCGCGTCGCCGGTTTTTTTTGGGTAACGTTTCATATTCAACCGTATTTTTAGTGGTGTGTGACTCTCTTTTGCTGTGTCTGCGTCTGTGTCTGTGAGAGCTCTCGCGTGATTTGCTCCGCCCCGTGGTGGCTGCTGCGAGGCATGAAAAACGCCGCAGGACTCTTCGCTTTAGTCGAGCGGCGCGCTTCGAGCAGTGATGAGCAGCAGGCAGCTTAGTTCGCAGTATTAATGCCAATTGGATTATGTGAATGTGTGAACACAAAAATAATAACGACAACAGTAACAACAACAACAACAATAGTAATCAATGAAAATGATGTGAAAGTGTTAAATGTGTTACAATTAAATTGAATTGCTTGCTGATTACAACAAATGACGGGCAAAAGCAGAAAGCCCGAAGAAAGAAAGAAAAGCAATCATCATAACAACAATACAACGTAAAATACTAATAATACACATACAAACAACAAAACAAAAAAGTAAAAGAATAACAACAATAACAAATCAGTGTGTGCGTGTGAATGTGATTTGTGATTTATATTTATTTCTTTTACTGTCGATTTAACTCCACATAAATCAAAGCCTAACAAATCATTTTTGGCTCAGCGTGAGATTTTCAACTGTGATGCGTGCAAAAAACGGAAATAACGCTCAATTACTCATACAATAAACACACACACACACTTACACAAAATACATACAACACACACACACACAGCAAAAATGTCTATAAATTTGTTAATAAAAGCGCTTAAGTAAAAGTGCAAACAATGCGAATACGAATGCGAATCTTTGCCACAGTCGAACCACAATAGCCAACAACAATAACAGCAACAACAACAACACACACATGCAATGGCATGGTTTCATTGATAACGCAGACTCACCCACACACACAACTACTTATGCATAGCATATGCGAAACGAAACGGAATTGAAACAAGTCCCAGTGAAAGAAAGAAAGAACGGAACGCACAACAGCAAAAGCAACAACAATAAATAGCTCATAATGCAAGATAGCAACAACAACGGTGATAATGCCCGAGTGACACAGCAGCCAGAGATTGAGTGGAAGCAGATAGAGGGAAATAACTTTATAGCAAGCAGAAAACGCAAGCTTTACTTCACTCAGGGAGGAAGCGAAAGCTTTAAATGGACTTCAGCTTAATTAGCTGATAAAACTGATGAATGAATTGAGTAGAGGCATTTAAATATAATTGTTGAGCAGGTGTTAAACTATCAATTGCATTAGTTTAGTTGCATATTCTCTTCTTGCATGCTTTGCATATTATTTTCCCTTGCGCATTTTTCGCATTTTATTTTTTGCATTTTTGCAACTTCAATTGCGCCAATTGTCAAGTGCACCCAATGGGCGAGTGATGCACTTCCGGTTGCCACAGTTGCCACAGTAGCAGTAGCGAGGCAAATTCGACTCAAAGTCAACGACTTCCGTTCAGCGAATGAGAGAGAGAGAGAGAGAGAGAGAGGAGAAGCAAAGGGAGTAGAGAGTGAAGAGTGAAGAGGAAGCGAAGCAAATTACTTAATTAAATGGACAATTAACACCCGATCATCATCAGACGTTTTGCCGCACTAAACGAAGGGGAGGCTAAATGGCACAGGCCAAGTCCAAAGGCAAGAAGCAGGGCAAAACAGCTCAAGACAAGAGGAGAGTGAGGGGGCGTGGCGAGGGCGGGAGGTAGAATGAATAATGTGAGCAAGAGTGAAAATATCTGTAAATTAATATGCGCACAAGATGCAAATTGCTTGCTGGCCAAAGACACGAGCAACAAGCAACGGCAGCAACAGCGGCAACGCCAGCAACTTGCAACATGCCACTTGCAACTGCAACAGCAGCAACGGCAGCAGCGTTAAATTAACATAAATTGAATTGCATTTGCATTTGCTGCACGTTGCGACGCTTTTGCGGTTTTTGCGGCTGTGTTGCGGTTGCAGCGAGCACTTGTTGCATCCACAACAACAAATGCGTGTCAATTAGCGTTGATGATGCGTGCTTAAAAGCAATGAGAAATGGATTTTACAGGCACTCGCTGTGTTTCAATTCCGTTGCGTTTCGACAAATGCAACAACAACAACAACGACAACAACAACAATACTAATAACAATATCAATAACAGCAGCAGCAACAACAACAACAACAACAACAATAGTGAATGCATATCAACAAGTGGAAGTGTCAAGAAGTGTGCATAGAAAACAAATGAGAAATACTTGAATGAAAAGAATAACAACTATACTATGAAAAGCTCGTGATAACAACAAAATACTAAAGCTGAAAATATGCCCTGTGAAACAACAGCAACAACAACGAAATAAATATTCAACTGGGCATGGGCTAATTAAAGGCCAATCTATGTGCGTTACTTGTGCCAAAAGTTGTGGATAAACCAACAACAATAACAACAACAACTATATATAACTAAAACAAACAACGAGTAAAAGAAGCAGCGACAACAACAACAACCAGCAACCAGCATCGTCTGCAACAGCAGGCAACAAAATCGCGCACAGAATGTACAAAATGTTTAGAAAACATTTTCGCCGAAAATCAACAAAAGGCAATTCAACGACAGCAACAGCAACTACAACAACAGCAACAACAGCAACGGAAGACAGCCTGAGAATGTGTGGAACGAGGCAGAGACAGAGGCCGAGGCAAAGGCAAACAACGGCGCTGCGATCGTCGCTGATCGACAACTGTCGATCATTAAAGTCTGCCTGCAACTTAATTGCTTTAATTTTAATATTGTTAGTTCATAAGGTAAGCGAAAAACACACACACAAACACACATTTAAAACTCCAATCACTTGCAAAAAAAAAAGACGAAGCGAAACAAATTCCATGCGGGTGCTCAGTTTTAGTTGCCAGATATTGATTGCGTTGTTGGCCAAAAATGCGAGTTGATTCAACTTTTAGGTACTTTTTTGTATATGTTGTTGTTGTATTCGATGTGGCATCGCTTGTTGTGTTGCCTTGGGCTACAACCGCCACGTCTCTTGAGCTGTGGGAAGCGTTAGATGAATGAGGGTGCCACCAAAAAGCTACAAATTGTAGAATAGCTAAATCGAAAAGCGATCGAGCATTTTGAATCAAACTAATTGTTAAGCGAAGTTGCAAGGAGCACACAAATATGAAGAGAACTGCTAAAGAGTTGACTTCATACGTAACTGGTATAAATATATTGAAAATAAGTTTGAAAAGGTCTTAAATACAGATTTGAAATCTTCTTTTCAATTTAGGATAAAACTATCTTGATTCAAGATTTCAAACTTAAAATAATATGTTTTAAATCTTTCAATGCAAATTTAGCATAAAAAAATTGATTTAAGATTGTTTGAACCTAAAAATCTTATTTCAAGATTGTTATTTTTAAGTACGAAAAAATCTTAAATCAAGATTCTTTCAATCTACATTTTTTTCTCTTTGTGGAGCAGCCAAATATATTATTTTAAAATTTTTGTTGCTTTGCTTCAATGTTAAAATTTATTATCGAAGTTTTAATATAAAATCATTTTAAATTTGAACCCTTTTCTTATTAACGTATATATTATAAATATTTTCACACTGAATCATAGTTTTTTCCCTAGTTTCCTATAGGAAATACGCCACTAATAAATGCAGTAAAACTTTCGTCAATAAAAAGGAAGTAATAAAAATGTTGTCTCAATAACATAAAAATTGTCGTTAACTTACATGCATATTTTTGTTGAAACATTATTCCTACGCTTACTTCTGTTTTGCTGCATATCTGTAAATATTTAAAAAGAAAACAAAACAAAAACATAATTAGTCATGAAATTTAAATGTGGAACTTTATTGAAATTGACAAAAGTCGAATTAAATAAAGTTTTTCTGAATACAATTTTCTTTTGAAAACATTTTTAAAGCTTTAGACGAACGAACATGTTCAAATCGCTTGAACTAATTAGTTTTATGGTGCTTTCGTTTTCCGTTTAGAGTTTAGAGTTCAGTTTTTAGTACTGTTACAGAAAACAATAAAGCTCTCTCAATAAATTAGCAGTTGATGATGATGATGGGAAAGAGAGAAGTCAATTTCCCATTGCTCTACTTCAGTTTCCCTAAAGTAAACCGAATGCTTCATCTGGACACAAAGTTGTGCTACACGTTGCAACCACTAAATATGCATAAGAAGATATCAAGAGTCAGCCAGTTGGGGAATTGATACGCGGAACTATTTAACTAGCTACAAGTAACTATCCGAGGCATTGATCTTGGTCATCAAATGTTGTAACCTTGCCGCAGTATTGCGCTTGCCTCTTCTTGTGGCACTTGGGTTAGTTCCCATCGAGTCGGTAGCCAAAGTCAAAGTCAAGGCATTTATGTGGGGCGTAGACATCATAAAGTGTTGCCACAAAGTGCCTAAACATGTATTGAGATGCCAGCGGATGCCCGTTTGTGGCAATTAAACACAGGCAACGGTCAAACGGAGGAGTAAAGAGTATGAGCCAGAGAATTGGGAGACGGAGACGGAGAGGGAGAAATCCATAAAATTAATCGCGCTGGCTGCGATCAGGAATATAAACACAAACAACAATTTGATTAATACGCAACGAGTAGCCGCTGCAGCATTAGAATGCCCAAAAAGAGTTAACCCCAAGCACACACACACACACACACACTGAGACACTGAGGCTATCAAATTGATTACACACATTTATCTAAAGTCCCGCAGCAATAGCAACAGCAACAGCAGCAACGGCAGCTGAGTGCATTGATTTTGGGCTAAATTCTGGCGATAAAAGTCGCTTTGGGAATGAAAAATGTTTAACTAAATGGGCATTCCGAAATTGTTGAGGAATTTTTTCAGATTTTTATTTGGGGCTCAACTGCAACTATTTAGTTGTTAATTAAGCAAATAAACGGGTTAACAAAATATATATGTATATACGTTTAGAGTCTACATATTTTGTATGGGTCGATTTATGAGATGCTTCCAAGAAGTTGTCTCTGCGATATGATCTCTCGTTGAGTATTAACCCAGTTAAGGCCAGGAACTGACATCGCTTCGCAACGAAGCATTGAAGCTAAAGCCCCTCATAAGGCATGACATTTATTGATCATAAGCTGCGTATTAAACTGGCGGCAAATCGCAATCGAGAAAGAGCGCAAAAAAAAGAGATTCATAAAGATTTTCGAAAGGCAAGAAGAAAAAAAAAAAACAAATCCAAATGAGTTGGCGAAACGAGCTCCCACGATCATTTTGCTTACTGTCGTTGTTGTTCCTCATTTTGTTGTTGTTGTTGGTATTTATCGCAATACTTAAGGCATCAACAAATCGCTGTTGCAATTGCCACTCATTAGGGCTGCAAGTTATGGCAACTGGCGCCTCGCATATAAAATTATATATATACAATACGAGTATTTAAACGTAATTGAATTTAATGTCAATTCGCATAAATTCAGTTCGTTTAAGTTTCAACATTAATTGCTCCTCGAGTGCATGAAATTAATGATGTTGAACTGACTGGCTAATTTTAGGCATTCGCTGTTGTTTCGTTGTTGTTTGTTTGAGGCATTTCATGGGCCTTATCTAATCGAATTGATTACATCAAAGTTTGTCTTGTGTATTAGCGCCGTGATACCGAGAAATCTTCGGGGCAAGCAAGCAAGCAAGCAGCTGCACTTGCCGCCGTTGCTCATGAATGAAAAGAAATGTGATAAATAAATAGTAAGCAGCAACGAGATGAAGAAAAAAAAGAAACCGGTTCTCGAATCAAGAATCCAATCAACTTGGGGCACTGACCAAATGTGCAGCAACTCAGAGAACTCAAAGAACTCTGAACAAAGCGAGTGCTGTGCTGTGTGGCAAGCAGCAACTGCGCTGACTGCATTGATTGATCTATAGCTGGCTGCAACTTGAATGCTCGCATCACAATCAGCAGCCAACTTCAACGTTGCTTTTTTTGTGTTGTGTTGCAGCACAGGTGCGTCTCAGAAAACTTGAGAACTGGCAACTGCCGTTAGAGTCAGCGATGCTGTCCTGCGACAATCCTGCGGCTAAATTGCAATTTATTTCTAATAAACTTATCAACACAGTCAGCAAGGCAGCCAGGCAGCTACCTTGCAACCGGGCTGCGTGACAATAAATTTGCTGAAATATGAAACCATAAAAGTTGCTCGCTTAGCCAAGCTAAAAGTTTTCATTAGCATATTTTTTTTACTTGAAAGCCGGCTTCGCCTTGTAATGAACCCTAAAATACAAAGTTGATGGCCATGGCTGAGCATGAAGTTGCAGCCAGAAGCTTGAAGCGTGGTCATGGATGGTGTGTTGCACAATCTGCAGAGTCTCGCTGGACGCTGTTAAATTATGAGTTGCCATTAGGCTGCAATAGTTAAACTTTATGTGCCATTTCTCAATGGGGTTTGCAACTGCCAACTGCCAAGTGGCAACTGCCGGCTACAACTTGCAGCCAAAGTCTGCATCTAATGTGTTATTAATTTGATGGCAAATTCGCTTATCGATAGGCGCTTGATTTGCAACATCGACTACCTGGGCTCTCTCTAGCTTCAATTCCAGCTTCAAGCTCCAGCTGCTTTTGGCTTAACAAAGGCATTCTAAATTATACAAGCTGTTGGATATCTCATTTGATTAAGTGAGCTGAACCACCAAAAGCGGTCGCTCGTGTGTACAGTTAAAGGCGTTTTTTTTTTTTGGTTGTTGTTTAGAAAAGAAAAATACAAAAATATTTCTCATTATTTTCATGTTTCATTTGCCGCTAGATTTATCAGACTCAGAGAGTAAAGATCTCCTTTCATTTGCCTACAAACAAATTCGAAATACCAAACAAAAAAAAAAAACCGATTTTGATTTTGTTTCTTTCTCGTTTCCACCGTGTTTTTTAATTAAAACCTCTACCGTGGCCCAATCAGAGCGCCCTAGGTGGCTTATTAGTTTTTACAACAAGCGAACGAACTTTGGTCAAAAACTCAACTCAACTCAACTCGAATTGACTCGGTGTTGAGCATATTATTTGATATTAGGCAGGGATTGTGTCCATAGAGTTTTGGGGGGAATTTTCGGTTTTCTTCTTGGCGTTATTGTTGTTGTTGGTAACTTATTATAGCTTCGTTATGGGCCATGATTGATTTGAACGATTCGAAATTCGTTGTTTTGGTTTTGTTGTTAACATGTTTTGGCTGCGGCTTATTGCTGATGATGTACCTTTCGATTTTTACAGATATCCGCAGCTGGCAACTTCGAGCTGGAAATATTAGAAATCTCAAATACCAATAGCCATCTACTAAGCGGCTACTGCTGTGGCATGCCCAGCGAGCTGAGAGCCACCAAGACAACGGGTGAGTTGAAGAATATTAAGTGAATACTTTAAAAATGTTACTAAAATAATTAAAATAGATTCGAAGGAAACTAAGGCAATACTTTAAAATATTATTAAAATAATTTAGAGTACAAGAAAGCTAACTAAATACATTTAAAATATTTTAAATTGAAAAGGAATCTTCTAAACGGTTTGAAATCAATCTTAAAAATGTATAAATTGTTAGCCTTAAATTTAAAGAAACAAAGTAATACTTTAAAATAATTGAAATAGCTGAAAAAGTTTATTTTAAACGGTTTTAAATCAATCTTAGAAATATATAAATTGTTTGCTTTATATTTAAAGAAACAATCTAAAAAATTTTAAATATTTTTCAAAGAATTAATATAGAAGAAAAGGCATTTTTTAAACAATTTGAAACCAATCTTAAAAAGATATAAATTGTATTCTTTACGTTATTTTTTTCTGTGTATAAGAAGATTGCATAAGTCTTGAATTTGGCACACATTTTTCGTATAATTATCGCTCTCGTCAAGGTCATTTTATATTCCGTATGCTTATCACTTAGCGGCAAGTCGGATCATTTCCGAACACAGAGTGCAATAAATTTATAAAGTGTGCCTGTGTAAACGGAAGAAACTGTGTTAAAATTTGTACGACTTTCCAGTTCACTAGAGTTGCCAAAAAATTGAATAGATTACTGTTTTAAACAAAATTCGATAGTATAGTAATGATATAGTTATATTGTTGTAGGCATCATCTTAGTAATATTTATGCACTGTGCTCCATTTATCATTATTACACACAAAGTGTGATCATCTCTTCAGGGAAAATTGTAGAAATTATTTGTTATTTATTTGTTCTCTCAAAGATACATTTAACTGACTAATTGTACTTTTTACTTTACACTATTTTATATTAGAAGGAAGAATTCAAGAACTAAATGCAAAATCTAGTTGTTCTGTTACTTATCTCGCCTCAAAATTGCCTTTATTTCTTACTTTTAATTAAGTTTATGATAATTTATATCGTAATATTTTCACTTCACCCATTTTATTAATCTAATTGTAATGCAACAAAACTAACTTCTATTGCATTGCTCATTATCAACTGCTCTTAGTCGACTTTAGATAAATGATTTAAACTAATTCATCCTTTATTCTTTTTACCAGGCTGCTCGCCCTGCACAACGGCATTTCGGCTGTGCCTGAAGGAGTATCAGACGACGGAACAAGGCGCCAGCATATCGACGGGCTGCTCATTTGGCAACTCAACAACTAAAATACTTGGCGGCTCGAGTTTTGTGCTCAGCGATCCGGGCGTGGGTGCCATTGTGTTGCCCTTTACGTTTCGCTGGACGGTAAGTTGTTGATCTTTTCCACTATATACAAACATACAATACACACACTTTTGGCACGAGCTGTCACCAAAGGGGGCAATGCGGGTTAGATGAGGGGTGAGGAGGGAAGGGGGCACTTTTGTTGCTACTGTTCCGCATGGGCGTCATCGTTGGAATTTCTATGCGATAAAGAGTATAAAACCCCGCGAGTCGAGCAACTGGCAACAGCTCGAGCCAAAAGCAGCCAATGTGATAACGAAGCTTGGGGCAAGAGTTATACAAGTATCAGCAGCAAATATATAGTATTATTATTATAATGTGTATATCAAGTATTAAAATACTACACTATTATACAGGGAGAGGGAGAGAGCTGTGCTATGTTTTGTCTGTTTCCGCTAAACGAAGAAGAGGTTAAAAAACAAGAGCAAAACAAATCGAATTGAGCTGCAAATACTACAAAACTTGTTGACTCACGTTTGCTCAAGTCCTAAGCCCCAAAATACACATACTTAAAAAAGTATGAAAAATATATATGTATGTATATAAATCAAGTTGGGGCGACTCGAAGAAGAAAAAACAACAAAATAAAAGCCGCTTTACTCGCTGCGGTAGCCGCATATAAAAAGCAATTAAAAATTATGTTTTATTTTTTCAGGCAGTTCTCTTTATTTTTTTTTTTTTTTTTTGATATTTTATTCGGTTGGCTCTTTAAGCCGCTTTTGCTGCCGCTTCACCCTCGACTTGCGTTTTCGGGAGAGGAAGGAGAGGGGGTTGGGGGCATTAATTAAGTGCGCATAATGCGGGCTTATGACTGCTAAAACGTGGCATATTTGAGTGTTCTGGTTTAGCGACCCATGGCTGGCTATAAAGCATTCAATGCTGCCCAGCTGCCAGTTAACTTCAATGTAAACTGTCTTGGGCGTAGTTTGCCAGTTGCCAGTTGCCAGAGTTTAATTCGAAAAAGCACAAAAAAAAGCGAATAAAAAAACGGCAAATGTTTTGGGTAATGTACAAACACAAAACTAAACTTGGCTAACAATTACACGCCTTCGTCGACACTGCCAAACTAATACAACTCGACGTGCTGACTCTCTGTGTGCTGACTGCGACGCAAACTGCGACTGCGACTGCGACAGCGACGTTGGCATGCGCATGCGACGTCGTTTACATTAAGCGACTCGCTGAGTTGCTTATGGTTGGCTTTTGGTTGCCGGCGAGTCGCGCATGCGTCAGAGCTGGATACTGTGTCTTTGGCTTGGGCTTGGGCTTCGGCTCTGTCGTTCTGCCTCGAGACTGAGTCTGAGTTGGAGTTGGGAGTCGAAGTCGAAGTCTCGGGGCGCAGTGCGCAGTGTCGTGGTCGTGGCCTGAAGTGCGGACAACCTGTTTCGTGGGAACATTACCTTGTCGCGCTTGTCGCGTTGCCCCGATGGCGATACGTTACGCTTCGCTATGGTTTCGCTTTAATCTTGGACTGACTGCCAGATTGCCAGACAGACAGACTGAATGACTGACTAACTGACTGAATGACTGTTCGCTGTTTGCCTCGCTGCCTGCTTGCAGCTCTCTCACATGTGCTGAAACCTGGCAAATGTTTGCCCTGGCAAATTCTGCATAATATTTGCTTGGCCAGAGCCTCAAGAAGCCTTTCACAAAATCACGAAATATCTTCAAAAATCAAGCTGCCGATACAAGCGACTTGTTACTTTTGTTGTTGTTGCTGTTGTTGTTGTTGTTGGGGGCTGATGCGTCGCAATTGTCCCACTTTTTATTGGAATGACTTCTTTTTTTTTGTACGTTGTGTGTTTTTGTCGATTTTGGGACTTCGACTCTGTTGATTGAGTGAATGGCACGTTCAAAACTTATAAACATGACTTATGAAATACTTCAAACACTTTGGGGGCACAACAAGTTGAAGCAGCCACAGCAGCAGCAACAGCAACATCATATGTACCTACAACTACAACATCATCAGCACAGCTTCAATGTAACTGTCAAATACAAAACTCGAACAGAGCCCATCGACATCATCAACAAAAAACTATATATGTATGAATAAAAAAAAAACCACAACGAATTTCACTTGACAATAATTTTTGGTTGTTGTGTTGATTTGGAGTGCGGCGTGCGCAATCATCAAAAATGCTCAAGTGGAATTTGGCTGCTCTTCGGAAGACTTGCTCCACTTTGTTTGTGCCACATGAATGCCATTCACATATTGTACATCTACTTGGAGTTTCCCTTCCCTCTCCCTCCTCCTTAAACAGCCTCCCACTTACACACGCATATGTAGATCAAGCTATATTTGTGTGTGGTTACTACTTCTCCTCCTTCTCTTTACTTCCTCCCGTTTTGGGCCAGCTTTCGTTTATTCGTTCCAATGTCATTGATGAAAGTGGGCAGACCATTTTGTCCAAGTATTTAATAGCTGCTTTGGCCAAGTATGGCCAACAATTCTTGACTGCTTTGTTCACATTTCAGTGGGCCAATAGAAAATGTTGCCTGTGATTGCTACTCGATTTGATTTGGTATGAAATCAATATAAAAACGATAAAGTTTGACAGCACAATTTAGGCAGGAATTATGAATATTTAAAGTAACATTATTGGTCGATATTTATGAATGAAAATATGTGTAGCATATTTTTAGTTTTTATAGATATTAGTTCTAGGTTTAAATTGGTATTAAGCTGGATCGTTGCTTAAATGATGATTTCCTTATTTAAGTTGTACTATACTTATTGTGTTAGAAAACTTGTTCTAATCTGTAATTGCTACACGAATTTGATTTGGTGTGAAATTAATATAAAATGCATAAAAGTTGACAGCACAATTTAGGCAGGAATTATGAGTATTTAATATAACATTAATATGCGATATAAATTTAGAAAATGTTTGCTTTAGTTTTGGGTTCAATTTGGTATCAAAATGAATCCTACATAAATGCCGATCTCCTTATTTAAGAAGTTCTTTATTCATTCTATTAAAAAACTTGTTCAAATTTGTAATTGCTACACGATTTGATTTGGTGTGAAATCAATAAAAAATACATTAAAATTGTCAGAATTTTGAATATTTAAAATGATATTATTCTACTCCATTTATGACAAGCTTTTGGCAGATATTGCTACTAGGCTTAAATTGGTATTAGCTTTAGCTTAATTCTACTGATTTCCTTACTTAAGAACTACAATATTCTTTTTATAAAAAAACTTGTTCATATTTATAGCTGCTATGATTCATAATCGTTAGTTTTAATAGCCTACTAAACTATAACTGCAAGGAAGTTGAAGTTCGTTTAGCTAAACGTGCATTTCCTTTATAACTTTTCTATTAACTAACCCAGTTCTAACTTGGATATAATTAATCCAGCACTAGATTAGTTATATGTTGTTATTATGAGTGTTTTTTATTAATGGCGCGTGTCTGTTGTCTGTGAAATCCGAAACCAATTTCCAACGCCATTTTCAATTGACAAAACATCCGCTGGGGCGGATCAAGATTTTAGCATGTGCTGCGAGAAAGAGAGAGAGAGAGAGAGGGACAGAGAAAGAGAGAGGGACAAGCGCAGAGAATTTATGACAGGCGAGATGACAACAGTACGGGAAATTGAATGGAAATTTGAGTATGCGGCAATTGTGGATTGTGTGGATTGTGGATTTGTGACAAACTGTGTCAAGTTGCTGTCGCTGTTGTGGTAGAGGGAGGGGAGGGAAGTGGGCATAGCACAGACAAGAGTCAGAGTGTAATTAGGCAATGTCTGCTTTGGACTGATTTAGTGTCGCGTCGCCAGGCCAATTACATGGGAACAAGCCAAAGCGCTGGCCGCCGACGTCGATGAGCTCGCTCTCTGGAGCTCCTTCGATTGCTAAATGAGCATTTCCTGGCATCCAGCGGTGCAGACGACAACCTTCTGCCCCCCACCCCCCTCTATCCACAACTCAACTACTTCTCTTCGATCTTCTTCGGTTGCCTCGTCATCGTCGTTGTCTTTGGACAGTGGACTGTCGACGTTTAATTGCTTTTTGTGCCACGAGAAATCTTCTTCTGGCTCAGCTGGTCTCAGTGGTTCACTTTGCAATTACAAAAAAGCAACAGCAACAACGATGTCTTTAATTTTTATGCGCGCTTGCAGCGAAAGAGTGCACTAAAGCACAAAAAAAAAAGCAAAGCAAAACACAAAAATTTGTTTTCTTCAGCCAATTGCAAATGCGGACTTGGTCCAAAATTGCTGTCCAGTCCAGCCACAGTAACAAACTGCACCACACAGCGCACCACACTGCACCACTCCCTGTGTCAATGTTTAGAAAGTTTTTTTTTCTTGGTTTTTTTTTGTGTTAGTTGCTTTTGTTTTTGCGTGAAATTAAAGTGTTTGTTTGTGCTTTGTCTCGTTTTGTTTGTTTGTTTGTCTGTTTGTTCGCTTTGTTCGTTGACTGTTGTCTTCGTCGTCGTCGTCGTTGTCTTCATTTGCATCAAAGCATCTTGAGATTAAACTGTCCATTAGCGTCAACACTGAGCCGAGACGAAAAACCGACGAAATTCAAAGTCTCCAAACTCCGTGCAACTTTGTTTGCTACTTGCCGCATCGACTGTTGCCATACCCTTAACTTAAGGCGGGTATTTTGCATTTGTCACGAAATTTGTTAAAGCTTAAATGGGTTTTAGAAAGCGTAGGAAATTCTTGCAATTTACCTTAATGAGATAAAGATTAGCGTAAATGAATACAGCTCATTTATAACACCTTTTAGGGGAGTCTTTAAAAACTATGGTATAATTTGAATGTAGTAGTATATGGATATACGAAATATACTTCTTGGTGTATTTTAGTATTTCTTTTAGTATATGAATTTGGTATATTTTCACAATTAACCCGCAAAACGATTAGTGTAAATAAATAAAGCTCATTTAGAGGACAAATCTTTAAAAACTATGGTCTATTTTGAATATAGAAGTATATCGATATGCCAAATTAACCTGTTGGTATATTTTAGTAATTTTTTTCGGTATATTTTAAAGAGTAAATCACAAAAAACATTTAGCTGATAAGTCTTTAAAAACTATAGTATATTTTAAATATACCATTGTATATGGATACACCTAATATAGTCTTTGGTATATTATTTTAGTATATTTTAACCATAATACTTTGGCTTTTATTAAAAATGGGTACCAAGTATCCCACATTCAAGCACACTCGACTGTAGCTCGCTAACTTATTTTTCTTCACACTTTAATAACGCATTCTTAAAGAGTATTAAAGCTTCGGCTTCGGACGCAGCTAATTGCATTTTCTTGACTTGTTTTCTTACATCTTTTCTCCTACAATGTTCAATTACAGAAGTCGTTTACGCTGATACTCCAGGCGTTGGACATGTACAACACATCGTATCCAGGTAAGTGCGGTGGCAATTGCCGTGCTGCACGTTGCCGTTGTTGCCAGTTGGCTGTTGCCTGCTTGCAACTTGTTGTTCGTGTGTGTTGTGCACACCATTTGGCTTAATTAGCACGGCATACGGGAGCGCAGACGCAGCCCATAACAATAAGATGCAACAACTGCTGCAGCAACAGCGGCAACAACTGCAACAATTGTCAGCCAATTGAGCACAAAATGTTGTCAGCCGTGTCTCTAAAGCTATGTCTACCCTTTCCCCCTCCATTTCTCTTTCTTTTTTTTTGTGTTGTCTGCTTGCCTAACCCTATGCTAACTGGCCGAAATCCTTGACAACATTTTGTGGAACGCCAACGTTGATGCCACCATCGTCGTCGTTGCTGCTGTTGTCGCCATCGTCGTCGTCGTCGACGTCGCTGCTGTCCAACAATTGTCATTGCCTATGCAACCACAATCAACAACCAAAACAACAACAACCACCATCAACAATGCCAAAATGCAGATGCGGAAAGGTTAATTGAAGAAACATCATACTCGGGCGTGATTCTGCCGTCGCCGGAGTGGAAGACTTTGGACCACATTGGCCGCAATGCGAGGATCACCTACCGCGTCCGGGTGCAATGCGCCGTTACCTACTACAACACGACCTGCACGACCTTCTGCCGTCCCCGCGACGATCAGTTCGGGCATTATGCCTGCGGTTCGGAGGGTCAGAAGCTCTGTCTCAATGGCTGGCAGGGCGTCAACTGTGAGGAGGCCATTTGCAAGAGCGGCTGTGATCCCAAACATGGCAAATGTGATCGACCCGGTGAATGCGAGTAAGTACATCATCCAACTATAATATTTTTGTAATTATCATCTCTGCATCCCCTCTTTTTCACACCGTTAACGATGTGATTATGACACTTTTTGTGCTCCATGCGTCGTCGTCTTCATTGCTTGTCTTGTCTTACAAGCTTTGGGGCGCTTAATGGCTTGACTTTTGCCGCCCCTGGGGGCAGATTGCTCGCCATGTTGACCACTTCGTCACAGAGGAGACAGTTATAATGGTCTCTCTCTGTAGTCTCTTGACTTTTTTCAATGCGATTAACCAGTGAAATGGGGTTCTTTGGGTGGCTTTTTTATGCCGACAACACAGAGCAGAGCACAAGTAATAGTAATAATAATACTCCCAGCGGATGTGTAAATAGTTGTCAATCTCCATGTACCACATTCATAGTTGGGAAAGTTTCTTTCTGCTTCGATTTTTCGCGCAATCCTCTGAAGCAGCCAACTGCAGAGACATGGGAAAAGCCACTTAAATAACCATTTGACCTCCATCAGTTGACTTTTACTTCGATTTTGCAAACCATTTCCGGGGTCTTTTTAATCGGGAAATACATTTTATGTAAACTATTGTTTAATAAAAACAAAATGAGTAAATGAAGTGACAACTTTTGAGAAAGAGAAATTAAAGAAAAAAGTATTGTTAATCTCTGAACTTGAGGACAAGAATAACCTTTAATTTTTGCTGCATTTTCAAGCTAATAGCATCCCAAAGAGGGCACAGATTACTACAATTTTCTGTGGTATTCACAGTAACTGTCCCCTAGGGAACAGTTTGAAAGGGTATCAGAGCCTTATAAGGCAGGCGTCTCCATAATAAGATCGTCCATGCAATCACTATGAAGTTGTAACCAGCTATAATCAGCAATCAACAGCCATCGATGTTGCACTTTCCACTGCAATTCCAGCCACAATTCTCTACATTTTCAGTCAGATCTAACTATGGCTAAGACGAACGCTAAGGCTAAAGCGAAGGCGAAGGCGAAGGCAAAGGCTTTTAGAGCTCTAATCAAACACCCGCACGAGATGCCCAACTGCAAAAGGTGGATACGCGAATGCATTTGCTGCCAAGTGAATGGTCATGCCTGTTGCCAGAATACAACATGAACGGGTTGCCAGTTGCCTTTGCAGCAGGCGGCACGAAAAAACGTTTGTGGTTTTCTCGAATTGTTGTTGTAGTTGTTGTTGCTGTTGCTGGCGTTGTTAATGTTTGAGCGTAACACAGAATACGTGAGCCAACGGCTATGATTGCATTTCTCAGCCCAGCAGCCAAAGCTACAATTCTTCCTCCTCCTTTTCGCTTGCTTCGCTCCCCTCTCGATCTGTCTGTCTGTCTGTCAGGGAGGCAGTCAGGCAGCATCCGTCTCACAGAGACAGAGACAGAGAGACAGAGACCGCCTTGGCATTGGGGAGGAGGGATCCTTTGGCGAGCTGATTCTAAATAGCAATAATTAGCGTGGCCTAGAAACCATCACAAAAATATCAGCGAAAAGTTGAAAGAAACCAGTCAAATGTTTGCAAGAGTTGCAACAACTGTTGCCCAGTTTTTTTTCTTCCTTCTGCTGCCGCGGTTGTTCAACAGATTTTCGCACAGGCTGCCGCAACAACAATTATAAACGAGAAGAAAAATTACTTTTAGCTGTTTGCACGTTGCTGGCCCATTTGCGCTATGTTGCGCTGCGCTGCAATAGATTCGTTTACAGATAACAACAGGCTGCCGTTTTAATGAAATCATAAATTATAGACATCGAACAACAACGTCGTCTACGTCCGAGAGGCCCAACCAACAACAACAACAACAACAACCCATTATGCTATATACCATCGACTGACTATCGCTGGCAACGTCATGCCCCAGCTTGTAGAGTTAGCACCTCCATTGGCAGTTGCCAGTCGCCCGTTGCCAGTTGCCCAGAGTTGGCGATAACTCGATGGCCAACCAATTTTAACTTTGATCCCTGCACTTTAGCGTGTTGTTGCGATAAAATGCTCTCCAGCATGGAATGCTCTTTTTATACTTGTGGCCTAGCATTTGGCTGTCTACCAAGCCAAGGCTAAAGTTCAAAGTGACCCAATTCAGTGATTAGCAGACGCGACACAGTCGCGACAGCGCAACAGCAACATGCGTTCCCCCCTTTTTTCTGCTGCTCTGTTGGCCCATGCAAATTGATACATCGTTTTTATAGATTCTCCTTGTAATAATCGTGTTGCCAACAAGCTGACACGATACCATTTGACAGCACAGCGATTGCGAACATTCCTTAATGTGAGAAGTGAGTGGAAAAGTAAAGGAAATGTATAAAGTGTTGGTTTTTTATGCTTTTAAAAGTTCATGAATTAAAGCAGGATATAAAAACATATTTCAATTTAAAAGCAAATAGAATATAACAAAAATTAATTAATATTTCATTTAAATGTAGGCTTCATTTTGTGGTTTAAATGCCACAAAAGTTAAAATGATCAAATCTAACAGTAATAACAACATAACATTAAATCAAAGGTATTAAAAGTTTGTTCTTTGTGTTTTACAAGCTCAATAACTTAAACAGAGTATCGAAATGAATTGAGAACATTAACGAAAATGTGTAAGAAACTTCTACTTAAGGCTTTTGCAATTTTAATATTTAAAGCAGAAAATTAAAAATTAAAAAAATGAAGAGTTCAATGCGCCAAATTAAACTTTAACTTATACTTTGAATGTGGCTAGAGTTTAAAATAGAAAAATTTAATATGAATTTCCAATTTACGAAGATTTGAATTTTTAATTTATGATTTAAATAGACACATTTAATATGAATTTTCTATGTATTAATATTTGAGTTTCATATAAAATTACTCTTCATTTCACATCTCAATTTTAGTTAAATTCAACTCTAAATTACTTATTACTCTTTATTAAGCCAGCGCTAATGAAGCAATACAAATCAGATCAATTTCAACTTATATCTTCTGCTGAAATATTTTGCCATTTCTTGCTTAATCAAAAGCAGAGTGTAGCTATCGTAAATTGCAAAGCTAGTAAATGCCGCATGCACTTGCAGTGTTTTGTTCCCCTTCCTAATTTGCAATTGTTACAGATTGAAAACTAATCACATGGCTGTCTTTTTCCCATCACCTTCAACAGATGCCGACCTGGCTGGCGAGGTCCGTTGTGCAACGAGTGCATGGTCTATCCGGGCTGCAAGCATGGCTCCTGCAATGGCAGCGCCTGGCAATGCGTATGCGATACGAATTGGGGTGGCATATTGTGCGATCAAGGTAAGTGGAAACACACACACCTGGGAATCGATGGTGTAAGTGTAACGCATTTGCTTTTCTCCTCTCGCTCAGATTTAAATTACTGTGGCACCCATGAACCCTGCAAGCATGGCGGCACCTGCGAGAACACCGCACCGGATCAATATCGCTGCACATGCGCCGAAGGTTTGTCGGGGGAACAGTGCGAGATTGTGGAGCATCCATGTGCCACACAGCCGTGCCGCAATGGCGGCACATGCACACTCAAGGTAAAACCCTACTCAATTTATATATAGTAGATACTTCTTCTTCCTTTTTTTTCGCTGCTCACAGTGCCATAAAATAATTTAATATGCTATGGTTTCACCATTTACATTTGCAGCTAACGAATGCAACCAGACCGACAACATATCGCTCCATGCGTGGCATGAGCTCCTCCATGGGCAAACCGATAAGCCGTCGCAATTCAATACGCAGCCTCTCGGGCTTGCTGCAGGAGACACAGAATGCCAGCAGCAACAGCTCCCAGCAGCAGCAGCCACAGCAGCAGCAGCAGCTGCCGCCACTTGCAGCAGAGTTCACTTGCGGCTGTGCGGCAGGCTGGACGGGTCCAACATGTGAAATAAGTGAGTTTTGATTTAATTTTTCGCATTTGCCAGCGGGCAGCAGCATTCAGCAGCGTTGACTGCAGCACGCGATTAGCCACAGCCACAGCCACAACAACACGACTCGTTGGTTGGCACTCGATCATGCAATTGAGTACACACGCATTTGACTGTAGCGAAATGAAATGAAACGTAGCACGCACGCAAAAGTAAAGGCAAAAGCCCGACTTGTTTTTGTTGTTGTTGCTCTTGTGGCCACGGTGGTCTGGCAAATTTGATTTTGCATTCCAATTGGAGCACGACCGAAGCAACACACATTCACCATCACCATTTTAAACCATTTCGAATATACTGCAATGAAAAGGCATAAGCTAATTAAGTTTACCCACTCCATATAACAAAAGACTTAGGCAACAAACTTGGCAAGCGCTGCATGTGAAAATTTGTGATTTACTACCTTATGCATAAAAAACAAATACTTCGGGTCAAGCTGAAGAGGTCGCCTATCGGTTTTCATTTATCAGCAAACAAAACAAATGAGTTGCGTGCAAAGAAGTGAAGAGCGAAGCTGATGTTGGAGTTGAGTTGAGGACGCGCGCGATTTCAGGCAAATGATAAGCCAAAGGCACGCAGCTACCAGTGCACTACACTGAGAGAAATGCTATTAATTAATAGTGTTTATAATAAAGTTTGAAACAAGTTTAATTTTGCAGCTTCATAAAGGAAATTGAGTTTTCATCCGTTTTTAAAAATTTGCGTAGAACTAGATTTTATTTTCCAAGTGAATTTTTCGCACTCTGTAGAGACGCGTCCAGTCTGGCTGCAGGTTCAATGACTGCACTGCAAGCAGGCACCTGCTTGACCAGCCCAGCAGACTCGGGTGGCCCTTGGGCCTCATCAACTTGAGCGAGCGAGAGCTCAACAACAAAATCAACACATTTGCACTTGAGCTTGTGGCTTTAGCACTCAACCAAAACCTTCACTCATCCCTCTCTCGCTCTTGTCTCTCTTTCTTCCGCTTCTTTCTCACCAGATATCGATGAATGCGCTGGAGGTCCCTGCGAGCATGGTGGCACTTGTGTCGATCTAATCGGCGGCTTTCGCTGCGAATGTCCGCCCGAGTGGCATGGCGATGTCTGCCAGCTGGATGTGAACGAATGCGAAGCATCCTATGCCGCCACACTACCCTCCACCTCGACGCTGCTGACAACCACCGCCAGTGCGATCATTGCCAGCAATCTGAGCAGTTCGGCAGCGTTGTTGGCTGCGCTCACCAATGCGGTGGCTGCCTCGAATGCGGTGGGAAACGGGCCGTGTATCAATGCACAAGAATGCCTTAATTTGCCCGGCTCGTTCTCATGCCTCTGCCTCGAGGGTTGGGGCGGCGCCACGTGTGCGGAGAATCTGGATGATTGCGTTGGTCAGTGCAAGAACGGCGCCAGTTGCATCGATCTCGTCAACGATTATCGTTGCGCCTGCGCTGCTGGCTACACGGGACGCGATTGCGAAACGGATATCGATGAGTGCGCCACATCGCCCTGCCGCAATGGCGGCGAATGCGTCGACATGGTGGGCAAATTCAATTGCATTTGTCCGCTTGGCTATTCGGGCACATTGTGCGAGGAGGCCAAGGATCATTGCACGCCATCGCCGTGTCTGCAGGGCAGATGCCTGAACACGCCCGGCAGCTACTATTGCCACTGTCCATCGGATCGAGCGGGCAAACACTGCGAGCAGCTGCGTCCGCTCTGCTCGCAGCCGCCCTGCAATGGTAAGTCAACTAAGCATAACTCAAAAAAAGGAAGCACTAGAAATGAAGTCTAATCCTTTTTTCGCAGAGGGCTGCTTTGCCAATGTGAGTGCAACGGCAACAACAACAACAACAACGACGACGGCAACTACGAAAACAACAGCGACGGCGACTGCAACAACGACATTGACGCCAAATGGGCAGCCCTGCAGCGGTCATGGCAGCTGTGAGATGAGCGACGTGGGCACCTTCTGCAAATGTCATGTGGGCCACACCGGCACCTTCTGCGAACACAGTGAGTAATCCACAACTAAAAGAATACCAAGACAGGGCAGACGCAAAACAAAAAAAAAAAAACAGACAAAAACAGCAAACTCATTAACTCTTTCCGCAGATCTCAACGAATGCTCGCCGAATCCTTGTCGAAATGGTGGAATTTGCCTTGACGGTGACGGCGACTTTACATGCGAATGCATGTCCGGCTGGACAGGTGAGTCGCTGCCACTGCCACAGCAGTCGTTGCTTAAGTGAACGTCAAAAAGGCGAGCGCAACAAGTGCAGTCTTAGCCAGCAAAAAACAGTTCATAATGAATAGTGTATGCTCTAAGCGTAGTTTATAGCTTAAATTAGGATTTCATTAAAAACAGCAGAAGAGAAAAGCAGCACATAAAATAAGTTTTAGTTAAGCAAAAGCATAGCTAATAAGCTTGAAGCAGAGAGAAGCTAGTAAAAGTATTAACTGTGGTTTCATTTAATTTGGAAATTATTCCCAATTTAGTTAATTTTTTTATTTTATTTTAATATTGCAATAATTAGTGTTAAAGCATAATCTTAACTTTACTTCAAAGCGAGTTGTCTTAACTCATAACATAGTTAACATGCCTTGACGTGTAGTGTATAAAAACCTGCTATAAGCCTGTCTGTTAGTCTCACTGGTCGCATTATCAACGCTTTGGTAGCTTTAAATGAGCGCGAGACTGAGAGCTGAGCACGTTAAGTGAGTTACACACACACACACATACACATGATTACACTCGCATGTCGGTCGCATTTATTTGAACATTGAAAGTCGGCAGTCATTACAGCCTCAATTTGTGGCGAATGCGGCAAAAGCTGTGAGCGATAATAATTGTCGCATTGGTCTCAGTTTGCCACATGTGGCAGGCGGACGCAGCCTTGTCTAGGGCCTTCCATTCGCCAGCTTTTTGTGTGTTTGTTTGTTGTTCAATATGTGATTTGCATATTTCCCGCGTCACAGTTTGCAATATCCATAACAACAACAGCAACAACAAACAAAATACAGCTTTAAATTTAGATACATTAGCAGGAGATACACTTTGAATTAGTTGCAGAGTTAAAGATACATCGATCTATGTCAGCATATACTTTTACTTTTACTTTTTTTCGCTGTCGTTGTTGTTCATTTGCGTTTTCAATTTCAATTTGCAATTCGATGCAAGTTCGTTGCCTAAGTCTTTCGTTTTGCTCTCTCTTCCTCTATAGGCAAACGCTGTTCGGAACGCGCCACCGTTTGTTATGCGGGCCAATGCCAAAATGGCGGCACCTGCATGCCCGGTGCACCGGATAAGGCGCTGCAACCGCATTGCCGCTGCGCTCCCGGCTGGACGGGACTTTTCTGTGGCGAGGCTATCGACCAGTGTCGTGGACAGCCGTGCCACAATGGCGGCACTTGCGAATCGGGCGCCGGTTGGTTTCGCTGTGTGTGCGCCCAGGGCTTCTCGGGACCCGATTGTCGCATCAATGTGAACGAATGCTCGCCACAACCGTGCCAAGGCGGCGCCACCTGCATCGATGGCATTGGCGGCTACACTTGCATCTGTCCGCCTGGACGCCATGGACTGCGCTGCGAGATATGTAAGTCGCTGGCAAAAAGCTACGCAGCAGTATTGCTGCAAGTAACTTGGCTAACTTTTGTGCTCTTTTCCCTTCCCCTCTTCAGTGCTGTCGGATCCCAAGTCGGCTTGCTTGAATGTCAGCAATACAATTTCTCCTTATGCGGCGCTGAATCAAACGCAGAATTCGCTGGACACCACCGACGATGAGCATTGCAATGCGTGTGTCTGCGAGAATGGCACATCCCGTTGTACAAATCTCTGGTGTGGTTTACCCAACTGCATCAAACTCGATCCACTCTCCAAGTCCTCCAATCTCTCGGGTGTCTGCAAACAGCACGAAGTCTGTGTTCCAGCTGCCACCGAAACTTGCCTCTCACAGCCTTGTGTTGTGCGTGGCGATTGTCGCGCTATGGAGACGCCATCGCGACGTGTTGCGCCTCCAAGACTGCCGGCGAAGGCCACGTGTTGGCCCAATCAGGCGTTGGTCAACGAGAACTGTGCCCGACTCACCATTCTGCTGGATCTGGAACGTGTGGGCAAGGGAGCCACAGTGGAGGGACTTTGTTCGCTGGTTCGCGTGCTGCTTGCTGCGAGGCTGATCAAGCTGCCGGTAACACCGCAGGCGAGTCCTGGTGAGGATCAGGGCATGCTCATGGTGCTGTGCGATGTCAAGACGGGCACCAATGACACCATCGAATTGACTGTGGTAAGCATTGATAAAATCATTAAACACTTACTTAATCTTAATCTTGTTGGTAACCATATTTAAATTGTACGTCAGATTGAATTTCCTTTTGAATTTTAACTTACTTATATTTTATTATTTTTTTTAAATAGGTAATTGTTATAGAAAATTTAGTGAACTGTTTATTTAGTGATTTAGAAATGATGATTTAGTTTGTTACTAGAAAATTTATTTTGGTCATATTGTAATTCAATGTAGAGAATATTTATTGACTTATAAATTATTGTTTTTATAATAATACACCTTTTAAAATATGGCTAGAATTATCAATTTTTATAATTTGAAAAATTTCTTCAATGAGTTAATTGTTGAAATTGAATATTAATTACTAATTGTATTCCTAACTTCATAAATGGTTGAGATTAGTTCAATATTTAATCGTCTATTTGTTGTGTTGCCAATTGAATCAATCAAATTTACTAAATTTCACACTTGTCTTATACAACTCCTTTTCTTTTTCTTTCTCCACTTTGCAGTCTTCCAGCAAGCTGAATGATCCGCAGCTGCCCGTGGCTGTCGCTCTGCTAGGTGAACTGCTCAGCTCCCGTCAACTCAATGGCATTCAGCGACGCAACGAGCTGCAACTGCAGCATGCCAAGCTGGCAGCTCTAACGTCCATACTGGAGGTGAAGCTAGAGACGGCGCGTGTGGCCGATGGCAACAGTCACAGTCTGCTGATTGGCGTGCTCTGTGGCATCTTCATAGTGCTCGTAGGCTTCTCTGTTTTCATCAGCCTCTACTGGAAGCAGCGCTTGGCGTATCGCAGCAGTTCAGGCATGAATCTGACACCACCGTTGGACGCACTGCGTCACGAGGAGGAGAAATCGAATAATCTGCAGAACGAGGAGAATCTGCGACGCTACACGAATCCACTCAAGGGCAGCACGAGTTCGCTGCGTGCCGGCAATGGCATGGAACTCAGCCTGAATCCGGCGCCCGAGCTAGCGGCAACTGCAGCGAGCAGTTCGGCGCTGCATCGCTCACAGCCGCTCTTTCCGCCCTGTGATTTTGAGCGTGAACTCGATGCGAGCACGGGATTGAAGCAGGCGCATAAGCGCAGCTCACAGATACTGCTGCACAAGACACAGAACTTGGACATGAAGAAGAATACCGTTGGATCGCTGGAGAGTCCGCGCAAGGACTTTGGCAAGCGATCGATCAATTGCAAATCTTTGCCGCCGTCGGCGAGCGATGAGAGCGGCGATATGTTGGCCACTGTGGTGGTCTAGAGCTGATGGTCGACTTTAAAAAACTGGGCAACGATCTCACGACCCAACACACAGTCCACATAAAAACACAGACAGACAGAGAGAGAGAGAAGAGAGAGCGCGTTCTCCGCTTAAAAAGTTCCTCGCATTTAGCATGGCATTTTGCGATTCCATTGCCACCGCACGGGGCGCGATTTCCAAGTGCATTAGTAGCTTAAGTCTAGTTAGTATAGTTACTAGTTAGTTACTTACTTAAGCTAGTTAGTTAGTTAGTTTTTTTTGGCTGCGTAGTTAGCACTCTTTGTGTTGCAAAACTTTTGTTAGTAGAATTTCTCAATCTTTAAGCTCTTTCGCTATCTTTTGTTTTGTCTCGATCGTTTTTTTTTATTTTTCTCGTTTTCACCGCTAAGCAACATCCTACACAGTGTGATATTTAGTGTAACCCAAATGCGCGTATATCTCGATGTAGCGCATCTCTTTGGCCAGCATATAGCTTGTATATATAGATATGTTAGCATCGCATAAGTTGTAAATAATTGTAAAGTTCTGTAGTTACCGTTATTGTATTTTCGCTAATCGAATTAAGCCCAAAATCATAATAAAAGCAAACAAAACACATGTTAGACTCTAAATCAAATTGTTTATATCGTTCGCAATAAATAATTAATGATGATGATCAAGTATAATTAATGGAAATAGCTGTGTATTTAAGTATTGATTAACAAATTGATTCACAACTCACTCTACATGTATTATATAGAAACTTAGTAATATTTATTTATTATCTTATCACTCTGTAAGCCAGTTAACTTTGATCTAGCAGCAATAAAGCAATATCATTAATGATAGTAAAAACATAAATCTAACAATAAAATGGAGTTTATATGCGTTTTGGGGGGAATTTCAGGTGGCTAAAAGTCATTAAAATTAATAATAATCATTAATTTTTAATGTCAGAGAAGAACTCGAAAATATGACTAATGCCTTACATGGAATACAATATTTATATTGGAAGAATAAAGCTTTATTTTCAGCAAAACCCTGCAAAGCGATCGCAAACAATGTCTCGACTATAAAAACTCAACTTCCTTTGCTTGGTTTAGTCAATAAATTTTAATACCTATAAAAACAAACTTCAATAAAGTAATGGTTACCCAGCAACTAGTTAGTTTTAATGAGTTATATATGAGTTTGGCTTTTCTTCTCGGTTTTTTTTTTTTTTGTGGCAATTCCAGACATTGTTGATATGATTATTTATCGATTTGTATTGTTTGTTAGTTTTGCTATCGATGGCCATTTCCTGTGCTGTGTTTTGAGTTTGCCTTCGCATAACTGAAATGTTCCGCAGACGCGCGTTTGTTGTGGCCGCATTTGAAATATGCGCTAATTGAATGTGAAAACGAAACACAAGTTGAGAAGTTACGAACAACACTCACACACACACACAAAGATATATATAAACTTACAGATACACAGGACTGTAGAGGATCGAACAAGTCCGCGCGAAGGAAAGCGAAATGGCTGAAAGAGCAATGCATTTTGCGTTGTTTCGTTTTCTAATTAAAATACCAAAAAGCCGAAAAACAAAACTAAGCTCAATTGCTGATCGGGGTAACCCAAAAGCCAGAGAACTGTGCGATGCCTGTTGTTGCCTGGGACGAGGTCCATCAGTGAAACCAAACTGAAGCTGAAGTCGAGGCGAAGCGAACAAAACGAAATGGCCGCGTTGTGCGTTGTTAATGAAGCAGAAAATGCCTGGAATTTTCGCTTGATTGTGGATGTTCTCCCTCCACCTCCTCCTCTTCCTCACCTCTTCCACAAAACAACGCGTCGATCCGCGCAGCTTTTAGAGCGATCTGAGCGAGCTGAGTGTTTTATTTAGTTATTGAACAGCTAAGCCAACGGAGCCTCAAATCGACAAGGCGGCCGCCCTTTTTCGCGCACAAAAAAAAAAAAAAAAAAAACGGGCAACAACAAATATTTTAGCAGCATTTTTGGCGCTTTTCGATGCTGCCGCTGTTGTTGTTGGTTTTTTAATTAACGCGCGCTACGTTTTCAACGTTTTTGAAGGGCTTGCGAGTGCACATGATGGGCATATAACTCATTGGAATTATGGAAGAGGCAACAGCGTAAAACACAAAATAAAACCTGCAACACATTGACGAATCGAGACGAGAGGAGCCAAAAGAGGCAAGGAGGAAACTCGATTGGCCAGAACAGAATGTACATAAACTTTATCCGTCTATAATCTAAATATGTTTCTCTCGCTCTCTCGTTGTCTCGTTGATGTTGTTGCTGTTGTCGTGGTGGTGGCTGTTGCAACAATTTGCTGCAAATTGAAAGCCAATTACGTTGTTTGCAGCATGCCACGGGCAAGGCAAACTGGCTAAAATTGCTGCCGTCGTCGTCGCAGTCATCGTAGACTGTGGCCCGTTTCGCTTGGCTCTTTGGCTGGCCTAGCAGACGACATAAATATCAAATACAGGTCCATAAATTTGAAACCAATTAGCCAACTTAAATTGATAATAGTTGCAACAAGCGGTTGCTCCTGCTGCTGCTGCTGCTGATGTTGCTGCTGTCGATCTAGCATTTGCCTACCAACAGCAGCATCAGCAACAGCAACAGCTGCAGGAAGCTGCAAATCCAAATCCTATGCCATGTCGTAGCCTGGTCCGATTGGCCGCTAATGGCAGTGCCATTTGTTGACATACGTCGCTCGTGTTGACTTGGCAATTTTCGTCGCTGTCTTTGGGGGCAATTGTTGTCCATATTGGTTCGCTTTGGAGGAGCAACAACAACAGCAACAAGAAGAACTACAACTACAAGATCTACAACTGCAATGTCATATGTCTTCGTGTCTTTTTGGGCTGCCCTGTGCGCTCATGTCGTGCCTGTCGTGTCGTTCTAATCACAATTGTTGTTGCCTGCTGACTGCTGCCTTCCATCTCTCTCTCTCTCTCCTTCTCTTGCTTGACTTCTGTTAACCATGCGTTCGTCCATGCGACTTTTTATGGTGCTTTTATGCAAAACAACTTAATTTCGAGACGTCGCACACAAAACGTTCGCCACAATGCTGCCGCGTAAAATATGCACTAGGCAACTGGGTAGGCAACCCAAAACGAAAGACTTAGGCAACGAACTTGGCCAATCTACAATTGCAGAAAATGTGCGCGGCTATTTGCTGTCTGTGTTGTGAGTGTGTCGTGGAGCTGTTATAGAAAATTATCTTAAACGGATTTGATATATATTCAAATAGGCGCTGTGCGACACATGTTGATGTTGTTGCATGCAACAATTGCACTCAGCGCCTAGCGCCACAGACACGCAGCCCGGTAGCTAGCTGGCCGCCTTGTTGTTGCCATTTGTTGCCGTGCTGCTGCTGCTGCTGCGGAATGAAATGCAACGGATAACATCGCTTACAGTAAACGTTTAGTTGTATTTTAATTAAAATATTTTTCCATTTCCCTCGCTACCCAGACGAAGCGCCTACCAACAACAACTCTCAACGAGTAGCAGTCGGATTGAGATCGAGGCATGTCCGTGTTTGTCGGACAGGTGGCATTTATGCTACAACAGTATTATAGGCTAATTTGGGGTGGGAATTGATTGGCACAGATCTGTGCCAACAAATAGCAAAGACAAGCTAACGCTAATGCCACAAATAGGCGCCAGATCAAATCTAATTTATGTCCAGCAAAGAAGTAGAGTTTACTATGTGTAAGAGCTTAAGATTAGATGTGGAGTAAATGTAAATTTAACAAGCGGAAAGCTGTCTTCCATTCCTATAACTTATTGTCTAATTTGATTTAAGTTGCAAATAAATTTCTGACAATTAAGAAAAATGTACTTCAAATTAAATGATTCAAGACATTAATTATAGTTCATTCCCTAAAAACACATTTCGCAATTTCTTGAAGAATGAAAGTTTAAATAAATTAATTTGTCAATTTTAAACAAAAGAAATAAATAAATAATAGATTTCTACATTAAAAATTGGAAGATGCCTGTTTTGGCTCCCACGCATAGCAAAGGCTAATAATTTTAGTTAGTTGACATTTATTTTTGTTTATTGCCATAAATAGATGCATAATTAAGCATATTTTGCAAAAAATTTCCCCACAGCAATTAATTGAATACGTCAGAGCCTCCCCCTTTGCACCCAGACTCTTGCAGAAATGATCTAAGTTATTGGCCAGCGGCGACGCTTTATAAATGTCAAGAGGCGACATTAATGTAGCACATTTATCTAATTAGACAAGCGTTTTAAGCATGGCTCACAGCCGACACTGGCGACTGGCTGCTCCGCGTCTCACGCCAAATAAATTAATCAGCTAATTGATGAGCATAAATTAAAGTGTATGCAAATTAGGCGAAGTGGCGGCCCAATGGTGCGATCTCAGCGCGATCACGCTGCCATTTCGGCTTATTGATGACCAAACTCAATTAAATTGGGCAAATGAGGCGAGCGGCCAATAATGTCAAATGGCAAACAAAAGCGGCGACCACCCACGGCTTTAAAAAGGTCTCAATGGGATTTTAAGAGGGGAAACTTTGTGCAAGCGACTCGAACAACTCAATTAATAACAATTTTTCAGCAGAACAATAATGCAATACCGAAAAACAAAAGCAACAGCAACAAGAGGGGCAAAAAAAATTAGATTATCTCATGGCGGATGCAGTTTGCACAGTTCCTGGGAGTCGCTATCGGTTAATGCCATCGTCATCGTCGTGGTTGTTGCTGCGGTGTTGGGGAATTAGTTGCTTCGGCCTGAACTTTGGGCGCGCGAGGTCGTGGCAGCTGCAAGTTTCAGCTCAGTTGCTTTAATTGAAAACCGTACGAAATGGAAAATGGACTTTCAAACTGAGCCAACCGAGCAGGTAAAAAGGGAACTGTGCAGTGCAGTGCAGTGCGCCGCTCAGTAAATTAGCCAACCGACTTTTTTTCTAATTTTGCGGCTGAGATGAGCGCGTCGAGTGCATTTTTCAGGGCCATGAGACGCTGGCCTGGCATTTGGCAATTTATGGCAGGCCAAAGCGGTGTCGAAAATAGCGCCAGCAACAGGCGAAGGATGACGACGACGACGACGATGGCGATGGCGATACCACGCTCAGCCTCTGGATGCTGATAGGTTTTTTTTTTTGCCAAGTTACTTTCTAATATAACAACAGCGACGGGGCAATGTGAATGTTGATGTGGATGTGGATGCATTGCACACGAAAGTCATAAGCGCAGCCATGGCAATTAAGTTCGAGCGACAAGTTGCGCTGCTGGAAGCCAGAATAGCGGGCAGACAACATCAGCCATAGAGGGGCGGAGAGGCGTGTTGCTGGTGGAGGATGCACTGCAGCAACATGTTTATGGCTCGAAACGGATTGCACGTAATGGGATTTACGCTGAGCGACAGCGATAGTCTGCAACTGATTCAGCCACAGTAACAGCAACAACAACAACAACAGCAATAGCAACAGCAACGACATACACATCGACTTCAGTTACAGCGACTGAGTCTGCAACTGCGACTGCGACTAAGACACTGCGCCTGCGCCTCAATAAAGCCGATCGCATTACCAATTAGGCGTGCACACTTGGCTAAACAGCCGCCACCACACCATGTACCATGGCAAGTGGAAATTGAATTAGTTGTAGCTGCATATGCGTGACTTTGCTCTGGACTCGATTGAGACCGAGACCGCGTCCGCGTCCGAGTCCGAGTTCGAAACCAAAACGGAGACAACGACACCATAGGTGTGTGTGTGTGTAAACATTTTTTACACTTTGCCACATTCCTGCGCCGCGCGCATAAATCAAGCCACTCGGGCTCGGCTGTCAATCGGCAAAACCGCCAGGCATTGATAGCAGCGTCGTCGTCGTCGTCGTTGTCGTTATGGCCAAAGCTTTTGCCTTGGGCAAGTGCTCAGCTCAATACAACTGGCCAGATGTAAGTTGCCAGTTTGCAAGTTGCCACTTGCAAGATTGCACACCAAATGTGCTAGTTTCAACAGTGCGAATTATGGCGCAATGGCTTTAAATCCTGTTTATGTGGCTATTCTTTTACCTTGGCCATCAGCCATCTATGAGAAGATGCTGCAGACACTTTGTTGAGAAGGCAAATTTATGTGCTAAGTCTGGCAAATGGTCGGGCGATAAAAACTACAACGCACATGGTTTTGATGTGACCCAAAAAATTACAGCAGATTAGCAGACAACTTAACGAATTAAGCCATAAAAGTCACATTAAAAAGTAATGCGCATATCAAATATCAAAGAAGTACTCACGCTTTATATAAAACCAAATGTATCCAATTGTTTCACTTTTTTCATTGACCATTTTTGATTTTCACATTAATTTTATTTAAATTTGTAATATTACACAAAAACTTTCACTTCACTTAAAAAAATATATAAAAAAAATTATATTCTTGAAGTGCGGTAGAATCGCATGAATTTGAATTTCGCGCCACGTAACCGAACTTTAAGTTGGAACAGCTGATTGTGTACTTTCACAAAAAGGTGGTTGCTACGACACTCGAGTATCACAGGGTGTTCCCTTGACACACTTTTTTAACTGCAGTTGTTGTTGCTGAGACACCTAGGGTATGAAGTTGACCGCGCACTTTATTTATTGCTCATTATTAGCTTGAACTCAAATTACAAACACTAATTGTGTGGTTAACTACAAGGTTTCCACAAATTTAATGCGTATATGCACATGTATGCTTATATTTAACGATAAAAAAATTGGACCAACGAAATAACGGGCGTTGCGACAGTTCACGTTAAAAGCGAATACAACACCTTACATTCACGCTTTCATTCTATCTGTTGGCACACTTATTCACTTGCATACTTATTTGAACTATTTATAAGTTAAATAAACTATAATATTCCGTTTTTCGTACAATTATAAAAGCGCTGAAAATTTTCCGACGAACGTAACTGTAAATCGCGCGCCAACAAACGCAATGGCTGCCAACCCACATACAAAAGCTTCTTGCTATGAATTGAAACTACTTTCCAACACTAAATTTTAAAATATAAAACTTTGTGTACACACTGCACTCAGCTGTTTTGTTTTTTTGGAAGTCGTAAAAGGAAAACAATAAAGTTCTTGATAGATTGTATTTAATGATAAATCATTTTCATGCAAAGCAATTTCTATAAATAAATTAAATATATAAAAATTGTGGGAAACTTGTGGAGCAATTTCCGTTCAAGAAACATACAGAAATTAGCAATGAGAGTGTGAGCAAAAAGTTATTGCGTGAACTGTTTTGATTATATTGTGTGCGTAAAGCGAAAACCGACAAAAAGTGCAATTAAATTCAAAATGTGGAATTTAAAACAAACCGCCTCACATTTGTATCGTCAATATGAGCTTATAACTTGCATTAACATGTTTGAGCCATGGGAAAAGAAGCTAATCAGTAAGTGCATTTTTCCGGTGATAGCTCAGTTTATTAATAAGCTATTTTTATTCTAGATGGATTCTTTCTGATTATGGTTGTACTTGTGATCTTCTCCAGCTACGTTTATTTGCCCAGCTATATGGAAACGCTGCTTGAAGTGATTAAGCCCACAACTGGATCTAGTCAGCCATCAGAGAAGGCTTATGTGCCAATGAAAATCAGCAGTTTTTAACTGAAACAATGCTATATATATAGAATATATATATAATACTTGCGCAATTGGAAGACAATTAGAATTTAATAACATGATTTGTGATTTACTTTAAACCTATTAACAACTGTAAATACTTTAATGTGCCAAGGTAGATTCGTTTTGCCCAATTGTATATCGGTCGTCTATACTCCAAAATAAGAAATACGGTTTCCACAAGGCGCAACGCCGATGTGTTGAAGAATAGTCCAACTAAACCACCAACAGAAACTGTAAAAGAAGAACATTTTAATATAATTTAAAAATGCCGAGCAATTAATATATGTATATCGAGTCTTACTTAAAAGATCCAAGTGGGTTTTGGCCACGCGACGCACATAACGTTGCGTGGGCAACTCGACGAGCGCCACATGAATATCGGAAACATCTCTTTCAGCCTCCTGTTTACTGCAAGTCAACCAATCTTAAGTAGTTATAATTAATTTAAGTTATTTTTACCTACTCATCTGCTGTATTGAAGATAATGTTGTACTCTGGCTCCTCACAAGAGCTCATGCAATCACAGGATTTGCGCTCAGTCAAGATCTTTTCGTTGATGTTCGTCAAGCAGATGAGACCACGATAGTCACAGACGGGCAGCGAACCCTTGCTGGGCATAGCCATAAAATGGCTGGTGCAATTGCAATAGAGCAGATGCAATGCCACCGTACACTCGACAATGCAACCGGAGTAACTATAGAACTCATAGATGCCCAGTCGCTGCTCGACATGCTCGTGACCGTAGCGACAACGTCGTTCCTCATAATTGAGCTCGTCGACCGATTCGTGATTGAACACCTCGATGACATTCAATATTAATTCCTTGTAGCTGCCAACTAAAACTGTTTCCCTGATCATGCCCTCGGCAAAATGAAATGGCACATCGATAGGCGGATGCACATGAACTTGCACATCGGCAGCCGCATGGAAAGTTAGGTGACCGGCGCCCGTTATGCGATTATTCTTGTAGTACACTTGTGATTCCTTGCGTGCCTGATGCGAGTTGAAGGAGAAACAAAGTCCGTACTCTGTGGGAATGGGCAAGAACTGTTCGCAGCAGTCGAAGAACATATTAAGGTAGCTGCACTCCATAATGAGTTCATTGCATTTGCTGCGAAACTACACGAAAATATAGAAAAATATATAGAATTTATTGTTTATAATATTGCTCCAATATACTAACCACATCCAACAGCATTGTGAAATTGTCAGGACATTTGAGCTTGTCACAGTTCTCGCAACTGATGCAGATACCACGAAAGAAGGCAATCTCGCTAATGAAGTCATCGATATACAATTCGTGCTCTGAGCCAAAATGATCATCGCTTATATCCCAGATCTTCTCGGAGTTGTAGAGTTCACACACTGTTATAGCCGGAAACGAAGTATTCCAATTGAGGCTGAAATGTATCATAGTTTTATCGATCTATATATTTTCTTTATTAACTTACTAAAGTGTATCCAAGTTAAACGACACAGAAGTGGAAGTGAAATTTTCCAACAAAGTTCTGGCAACCGTTACAAAAAACGGCAGCGAGAAGTAAAATGACAGCAAGTAGAGAAATCTGGTTTTGAATATGAATTATAATTAGGTTACATAATATGATTAAAGTTCTTTTTGGTAATTTACACTCTAAGTGCCCACGGCAAATATTCCTTCCAGTTCATAGTACGTGTAACTAACACGTCCGCTCCCAAAACTTATTCTGTTGCACTAGTTGCCAGTTTTCGAAGCTTTTCGGCGAGTCCCTTTAGTGGTGAATAAAAGCTCCAGGCCAGACAATAGAAGCCTTTCATAGCGATAACATCTTTTTATTGTTGCAAGTTCAAGTCAATTTAGGCTCACCCCAGCCACAAATTACTATTAATATACAATTAAGGATTATTTGTTTGTATAATAAATTCTACTAGAAAAAGGTCGTATAAAATATAAATATTTTCGACACAAGCTAGATGTAAAATATTACAATTTTGATTAACAAAAGAAATATAATTTTAAGTAAAATTTACAGGGTATCTTATAGTTAAGTACTCCGACTACTTTGCTATTTAGTTCATCCTCAATTGGATTAATGGGTCAATGTTGCAATGCCATATCAAATATCACTGGGAATAAATCATTTTGTAACAGTTTATCGATATGCATACAATCAGCGTAAGTCGCAGAAAAGTTTACGATTAATTGCTGTATCGGGGTTAGCCCATACTACAACTAACGTAATACTCTCTGACTGTCTGACGTCGCTTAGATGTGAAAATAATTTTATTGTTTATGGCTTTATTAACCGACGTGGTTCGATTAACTTGGCTGGACAATAAATGCAATAATACGAGTTATAATAAAAGTGAACCGCTAATTAAAGCATACCTACGCCATTATCAGGCTGAGTAATCGCTTTTGAATTTAATCTGAATCAGAATTTCACAAAATGTCACAAGCTCGCAACCAACTTGGAGTTCTACTTGTGATGTTACCAAGCTAGACACGAACGATATGAATCATTTCAGAGACAGAAGAAGATGGAATCCGGGTGAAGAAGAAAAGCTGTTAAGGTTGTTGATATTGAAATTAAAATGAAGTTCTAGGTGTGTCATTGGACTGCTGTGAATATTTTTACAATTATGGATTCGCAGACAGTTTATTTAAATATTTCTTGGAATACAAATTAAAACTTCTTTACTACGTCAAACTTTGCTTATTAATTATCAACTCGAATTATAATCAAAAGTCGTCAAACTTCTGTTATTGTCAATCTCAAATATAAATATATGATCTTTAAAATCATCAAACCTTCTATTAATAATTATAAAAATATATTACCTAACATCATAACTTGTTTGCAATTATAAAGAAAGCATTTTATAGCAAACAAGTACTAACAAACCGATCCAGTTGGTTAGTTGAAATTTTCAATCTCTGCATAAGTTGATTTTTATAATAAACGAGAGAAATATGTTAATTTGGTATATAAATATTACATGATTTTTAAGAAATTACGCAGATTCATTTGCAGAGAATTTTTACTGTGAATCAATAGTTTTATATGGAAACTTGATAAAAATTATTAGGAATTATGCTGTGTGTCCGTGAATGATTTTAATTTAAAAATTTATATGTAATTTTATAAATGGAATAGCTTATTCTGCCATAGTTACATAGAATCGATTTCATATTTTCAGTACATGAAAAACGCACTTTTTTAAGGGTTTCATTTTCGCAGTTTGAGTTCTTAAATATATAGAGTTATCAAAATTCCTAAATAAAAGCAGAAAAATTGGAAACTCTTGGTTCAACAATCAGGTGTTGAAAATAAACAACAACTTTTCCCTAAATTGTTTTATTTTGCAGTAAAAATGTATGGCTATTAATATTTGTATAAGCCTCAAATGAAACACTTGGTGCATTTATTAGTAACAAATTTACCAAATGCTTAAGCGTAATAATAAACTTATTTTTCCAAAATATTTCCAACGATTCCGATTCTCAAAATACTTATACTCAATAAAAGCTTCAAAGATTCATTTTCATATGCATTCACAATTTATTTTGCAATACTTAAAACTAGGTAATTTAAAAAACAATGTCTACAACAGACTGTGGCAATGGCATCGATAACTTAATGTTAGAATAAATAATAATAAGTGTCAACATCATGAGGTGCGATCATCATTGGAGATTCTGTGTGATCCAGGGCAACATATCCAAAACCGAGGCAAACACACCTGGTTCATTCTGGTGGATGCCACAGCGTTGACCTCCAAATGAGATAACGCCATACTGCACATAGCGCGCTGTTTTCTTGAAGGCATGCAGGAAGAAGACCGGACCACCAGAGTCTCCACGACAGGTGTGTTGAGTATCTTCGCTCACTGCACAAATATGATTTTCAGTCACTGGAGCTTCCGCATAGTAGTTGCGGCACACATCGAGATCTTTTCGCTTGACCACCGCCTTGAGCAGCACATCTGATGGTTCGTTGTTCTCTGTGGTGCCCCAACCGGAGATGAAGAAACTCTGATCGTAGGCAATATCCTGGGAAGTTCGGTCAATGGGGAGACAGATGGGTTTGATGTGAATCTTAAATGTAACTGTGCGATCCAGTTTGAGCAGGGCAATATCGTAGCCGATGGAACCCGCCCCCGAGTTGGGATGTGCGCGTATCTCCTCAATGCCATACTCCTCATAAGGTGGCAAGCATTCTCTGCGGCGTCCGCCAAACACCTGGCAATCTACCTCAGTCGCAAGATTGTGTTCCCCCAGACGCACGCCAACGCTAAAGTGAACGAAAGTTATTAACTAATGAAGTCTGATCCCTTAATATTTCATACTTACAGATCAAAGACACCTCTGGTGCAGTGAGCGGCAGTTAAGACAAAGCGATCGGTGATCAAGCTTCCGCCACACTGAAAAGGTCTCCCTGACTTTGCGTACTTCAACAGCGCCAGCCAGGGGAATTCACCAATCTTGGTTGGCTCACCGTGGCTCAGCTTGATGTTGCTCTTCTTACCGCACTCCGTGACAGAGTTGAGAACGTCCAAGCCTTGGGGATCGATGTATCGGAGATTCTGTGTGGTCTGTTGCCCATTACCCGGTGATTTTTTTTGAGGTGGTGTCGGTGTTTCTTTGGGGCCACTGCTTTGGGGTTCCAAGACGGCACCTCTGGGACAGCACATATGGAAAGGCTGTAAAGGAAGAGTTTGATAAATAATAGTCTGATGGATGCAACACAGAGAAAGTAATACTTACTGCTCCCTGTCCGCCATAGCAGGTCTCTTGCCGAATCTCATTCTGTATCGAGCGTGGCAGATTGCGTCCGAAGGTGATGAGCAGATCACGCACAAATTGACATTTCTGGAGAGGCACACAAAGGCCTTGTTCGCCGTTTGTTGTGTAGCAGCCACTGCCCGACTCTGAAATGCAAATAATTATTTCACAATCATTGATAAATGATAAATGACAATAACACGTTTGACTGGTTATAACAAACGCATCAATAAAACGCGTAAGCGTTGATGTACATCGCCTTTTTTCGTTGATAAGATATGAACTTACGACTGATCACCAGATTGGGAATGGCCAACAAGACAATGGCCAATGTGCATATAAATTGCTTCATCCTGTCCAAGACTTATTCCAATATAAATACTAAATATAGATCTATCTGCCAGATGCCGCGTAATTAGAACTCGAACGATCGTTTGTTGATCTTTTCGCTTCTGAGTGGAGAATGAGAATGAGTAAAATAGCGTCGTGTGCCGCGCTTTTGTATGAGAAGTTCGCGTGCTGTTGGGGCAAGGTGCCTATTAAAATGCATAAATTGTTATTTACCCAAGCGCTGGGGATCATGTTTTTATTATTTATTTATATTTCTCCGCGCTGACCAACTGGTTTTACTCTCGCAGTAGTTGCTCAGCGTAGCACGTGCGATCGCTGCGCTTGAACTAATCAGAGACCTGTTTCGCTCTCACACTTTGTGTAATATTAAATTCTACGCGAGAGGATTATCATTCCGTCTGGATGGGTTGAATTGACTTACATATTAGTCGCGTGGGAAAATCGTCGCATTCCTAGGAATTCCCAAAATATACTGGCCTGTATCCACTTGACAATTTGTGTTTTGACTTTTCCCCTTTACAAACTAGGGTCAAGTGCGTCTGGATTGCCCGAAAACCATCTAATGGAATTTCCAAGGCTGGGAAGTCCAACAAAGTGTACAATAATTCTTTATTAATGAAATCTGAAGTGGGTTGTCTGTTTGCTTAACCGAGTACAACTCTAATTGGCTTCGCTTTTGTTAGCTTTTGGAATCCCCGAAATGTTGACAAGCATCTTGTCATCCATCTGGATGATGCTTGTATAAAATTGTTGGATAGGTTGCAACATAGCTCGATTAATGGCAGCTTGAGTCAAGCGCCAGAGTTCTAACCGCAAGTTGGCTGTCTTCTTCGACCATTAACAACAGGGGGCTTTTAAATTTCCAGGCATCCGAGTATTACTCACAAACTGTGTTGCACAATAACTTGTCTATTAAATATTCATATTTATAATAATGTAAACGCCCTAAACGTTTTTTTTAAACATTGTCTAACTAATTATTTTATAATAATTTTATAAATATGAATATGCACAATCTGTGAAATATATTTATTACACTTTTCAATAATTTACGTTAAAATATTGACGTGAAAAATAATATAATAATATACAATTGCCGTTAATAATGTATTCTAATAAAAATCATAATATTTCATTTAGATCGAATATAATTAATATATCTGAGCAGAATTACTTTTTTTGTGGACAACAATATTAATCTATATCTGTAATTTGTTTCAAAATACTCAAAGTAATATACCACAAAAATACTAAATAAATGTCATAGGCTATATTTGGTATATTGACACAGTATTATATTCAAAATATACCAAATAATGCTAAATATACCGGATTATCACCGAAAGCAACTAAGACCTCTAGTAAGTTGCTCATACAAAAGTATTTGTTTAAAAACTTCGACCATTTTTATTTGATCGCAACCAAATCACAATGTTATAATAGCCTTATACACTATGGGTAGCGGGTATAAAACTATGACTGAATATAATTTTGTTTTATATTCTTGTATACATATTTCACTTTGCATCTCTGATGAACATTTCTTGAGTGTTCTTTCTATGACATGACAAAGTTAACAAATATTGATTCAACACTTAATAATATTATATTATGAATTGAAGAACGCAATCTTTATGCTTACGCACACCACTTGTAGTAAGTGCGAATTCCATCTAAAAATATACACATAATATCTTCATGTGGCTCTCTGTTCAGAACAGTCATTATTTATTCAATCAATCTGATATAATTTATTAAGTAATAGTTACAATATAGTTATATATCGTATAAAATAGCAGTAGTAACAATTGATTTATTGGTCTTAAATAGATTGATCGATCTTAGAGTAATTGATATAATCTTTGTTTCACTGGGGTTAATCCCCTAAACTAAAATAATTGCCGAGCTTAGCAGCTTCACTTAAGTGATGTTAACAAGTTTTTACATTATTTGGAATGAATCACGATTAAATAGAAATTAAATGATGTCGTCAATAGAGATTCTGTGTTATCCAAGGCAACATGTCCAGAACCGAGGCAAATACGCCAGGTTGATTTTCGTTGATGCCACAGGATTGACCTCCAAAAGATACAACGCCATACTGTACAAAGCGTGTTGTCGTCTTGAAATAATATCGAAAGAAAAGCGGACCACCTGAGTCACCTTGGCAAGTCTCCTGCTTTTTATTGCCCATGGCACAAATATGATTTTCAGTGAAGGTGCCAGTCTTATAGTATTTTCGGCATACATCCAGATGTTGTCGAACAACCAACGCCTTTAGAAGAATAGGAGAAGGCATTCTTTTCTCGGTTTTGCCCCAACCAGCGATATAGAAGTTCTGATCATCGTTAATATTTTGGGACTTGCTCTCAATGGGCAGACAGATCGGCCTGATGTTAGGTCTAAATGTGACTGATCGATTCAGCTTGATCAATGCTATATCATAGCTATTGGTATGCCGTTCATATTTGGGATGTCGGCGAATATCCTCGACACCAAATTCCTCATAAGATGGGAGGCAATCTGTATCAGTTAAACAATCATTTTCAATGCCAAGATTGTGCTCTCCCATGCGAACAGCAATTCTAAAGGTGAAAGATATATGATGAATAAAATCTGAATCTATATTTATCACTTACATGTTGGCAGAAGCAGTGATACAGTGGGCTGCAGTTAAGACAAACCGATCGGTAATCAAGCTGCCGCCACAAAGAAAAGGCCGCCCTGAGGTTTCGTACTTCAAAAGCGCCATCCAGGGGAATTCTTCTTTTCGAGTTAACTCTCCATGGCTCACCAATACACGACTTTCGATATCTTCTATTCGTTGCTCTTTTAGAGTTAACTCTCCATTACCCACCAATACACGACTTCCGAGATTTTCTGTTCGTTCTCCACAGTCGGTGACAGCTTCAAGAATTTCCATTCCTTTGGGATCTATGTAGCTTAGATTCTTCGGCTGCTCGAGTACTTCACCACCAACATTGGGCATCGAAACAGTAGGACAACAGATTGGATATCTCTATACAAAGGGAAGAATTTTTGTAATAGAATTGTGAAAGGGGAAATACCAATATTTACTTACTGCACCCTTCTCGCCATCACAGGCCAATTCTCTAATCTGATGGTGTATTCTATGCGGAAGCCTGCCTTTATATTTCTTTAAAATATCAATCACTGCTGGACATTGGTTGGCAGATATACAAATGCCTTCGTCCCCAACAGGTGAGTAGCATCTTATACCAGATTCTTTAAATGAGTATTCTTAAATTGGGATTCACAGAAGAAGCTTGGATTACTTACCACTTAACGAGCGAGAAGGAAAGGCCAGCAAAAGCACAACAAAAGCGCCAGTAAATAAAACCATATTGTCGAGATGTTTTTATTAAGAATCTGAACCTGTTAAGTTTGCGATCATTTCGCGACTGAACGCAAAATGAGACAGTAACTCGGTTTAGTATCTAAAGCTCGTAAGCTTGCAAATAATCTGGGCATTAATTTGCATTTTGAAATTATTTAACTCTGGTCAGAACGTACAACTCAGTAGCTGAGAATAATTAATGAACAACATTTTCAGGTTTCCCCTAATTTGATTAGAAGCAACTTCATAGTATATTTCGCCTTAAGAGTATTATAATTAAAATTTTGTTGAAATAATCAGTTTTAATGCTACAATAAAAGGGAATTGGAACATCAAATAACATTTCTAATTTACTAACATACCTAATATAGATTCTGTGTTATCCAAGGCAACATGTCCAGAACTGAGGCAAATACGCCAGGTTGATTTTTGTTTATACCACAGGATTGACCTCCAAATGATATAACGCCATATTGCACAAATCGATTTGTTATATTGAAAACATTTTGGGTGAAAAGTGGACCACCTGAGTCACCTTGACACGTCTCCTGCTTTTTATAGCCCATTGCACAAATATGATTTTCTGTTAATGTGGCACTCTTATAGTATTTTCGACATACATTAAGATGTTGTCGAGTAACGAACGCCTTTAGAAGAATAGGAGAAGGCATACTTTTTTCTGTTTTACCCCAACCAGCGATGTAGAAGCTCTCATCATCGTCAATATTTTGAGATTTGCTCTCAATGGGCAGACATATCGGCCTGATGTTAGGTCTAAATGTGACTGATCGATTCAGCTTGATCAACGCTATATCATAGCTATTGGTATGCCTTTCATATTTGGGATGTCGGCGAATATCCTCGACACCAAATTCCTCATAAGATGGGAGGCAATCTGTATCAGTTAAACAATCATTTTCAATGTCAAGATTGTGCTCTCCCATGCGAACGGCAATTCTAAAGGTGAGAGATATATGATGAATAAAATCTGAATCTATATTTATCACTTACAGGTTAGCAGATGGTGTGATACAGTGGGCTGCAGTTAAGACAAACCGATCGGTGATCAAACTGCCGCCACAAAGAAAAGGCCGTCCTGATGTCTCGTATTTAAACAGCGCCATCCAGGGAAATTCCTCTTTTCGAGTTATTTCTCCATTGCCCACCAATACACCACTTTGGAGATTTTCAGTTCGTCTTCCACAGTCGGTGATAGCTTTAAGAATTTCCATTCCTTTGGGATCTATGTAGCTTAGATTCTTCGGCTGCTCGCTTACTTCACTCCGAAGATTGGGCATCGAAATATTAGGACAACAGATTGGATGTCTCTATAAAAATGGAAAAAATGTTTAATAGAGTTGTGGAAGGTGAATCAACAATATTTACTTACTGCTCCTTTCTCGCCATTACAAGCCAATTCTCTAATCTGATGCTGTATTCTATGTGGAAGCTTACCATTATATTTCTTTAGAATATCAATCACTGCTGGACATTGGTTGGCAGATATACAAATGCCTTCGTCCCCATCAGGTGTGTAACATCTTATACCAGGCTCTGCAAATTTAATGATTATTCTTAATTCTTATTTTTAAATTGTAATATTTAGAAATTATTTTAACTACTTACCACTTAAAACGAGAGAAGGAAAGGCGAGCAAAAGCACAACAACGGCGCTAGTAAATAAAACCATATTGTCGAGTTGTTTTTATTAAGAATCTGAACCTGTTAAGTTTGCGATCATTTCGCGACTGAACGCAAAATAAAACAGTAACTCGGTTTAGTATCTAAAGCTCGTAAGCTTGAAAGAAATTTTGGCATTAATTTGCGTTTTTAAGCTGTGAATAATTAATCCCCTAATTTGATTAGAAGCAATCCTCTTTTTCGCATTAAAAGTATGAAAATTAAAATTTTGTTGAAATAATCAGTTTTAATGTTCAAATAAATGAATTGGAATATTCAATAAAATTTTTAATTTACTAACAAAACATACTTAATAGAGATTCTGTGTTATCCAAGGCAACATGTCGAGAACTGAGGCAAATACGCCAGGTTGATTTTTGTTGATGCCACAGGACTGACCTCCGAAAGATATAACGCCATATTGAACAAAGCTAATTGTCTTGTTAAAGTGATTTAGGAAGAAAAGTGGACCTCCTGAGTCACCTCGACACGTCTCCTGCTTGCGATCGTTTACGGCGCAAATATGATTTTCAGTGAATGTGGCATTATTATAGTATTTTCGACAAACATCGAGATGTTGTCGTTCAACCACCGCTTTTAGAAGAATATGAGATGCCATTCCTTTCTCTGTTGTACCCCATCCGGCGATGTAGAAGCTCTGATCGAAGGCAATGTCTTTAGACTCTTTATCAATGGGCAGACAGATGGGCCTGATATGAGGTTTAAATGTGACGGATTGATTAAGTTTAATCAACGCTATATCATAACTATTGGTATGTCTTTCAAATTTGGGATGTGGTCGAATATCCTCGATGCCAAACTCCTCATAGGGTGGCAGACAGTCCGTTTTATATCCAAGCCAAGTGCTGCAATCATTATCAGTATCGAGATTGTGCTCTCCCAAACGAACGCCAATGCTAAAGTAAACGTTATTTATAGACAACATAGGTATGTACATATAATCATCTCTTACATATTTGCGGGAGCTGTGGTACAGTGGGCTGCAGTTAAGACAAAACGATTTGTGATCAAACTTCCGCCACAAAGAAAAGGTCGACCTGATGTCTCGTATTTCAACAGCACCATCCAGGGAAATTCTCCTTTTCGTGTAAGCTCTCCGTAGCTCCCCACTATAAGACTTTCGGCTCCTGGTATTCTTTGTCCACAGGGGGTAACAGAATCGAGTATTTCCATGCCTTTGGGATCTATGAAGCTGAGGCTTTGCGGCTCAACATGCTCCTCAAGTATAACCTTCGGTGTGTTAGGACAGCAGATTGCGAATCTCTATAAAAACAAAAGAATAGTTAAATTCATTGAAAGAGAATCCCCAATATTAACTTACAACTCCTTCCTCGCCATCACAGGCCAATTCTCTAATCTGGTTCTGTATAATACGCGGAACCTTATCGTTATACTGCTTTAGAAGATCAATTACAAATGGACATTGCTTGGCAGATATACAAATGCCTTCTTCCCCAGTGGGTGTGTAACAGCTTATATCAGACTCTATAAATTGGGGGAGTATTCTTCAATTGGGAAATTTAGGATTATATTGGATTACTTACCGGTTAACACGAGAGAAGGAAATGCAAGTAGAAGCACAGCAAAAATGCCAGTAAACAATTGCATATTGTCGAGATCTTTTTATAAATCTAAACCTGTTAAGTTTGCGATCGTTGAACGACTAAGCGGAGAATGAGACTGTAACTTGGTGTAGTATATAAAGCCCGGAAGCAAGTAATACTGGCATAAAAATTAACTTTTAATTGTTGTGCTTTTCTGATAAATAATTAATTAAAATCTAGTCATATTTCCTGGGGTTTCCCCAACTTTAATGCATACTAGCGATATGTTCTTTAGATGTATGTATAATAAGCAAAACAGATTTATGGTATTCATAGATTTATCGAATAGTTTAGAATTAGCATTTTAAAGCTTTTAATGTAGTTATTTACAGTTTTTTAAATAAAAATTAATATTCTTTATCTGTTATTTAATAGAGATTCTGCGTTATCCAAGGCAGCATATCGAGAACTGAAGCAAATACTCCTGGACGATTTTTGTTGATGCCACAACCGAGACCTCCAGAAGAAATAACACCAAACTGCACACATTGTGGTGTGTTGTCGGTTAAATTGGCGGAGAATAGCGGACCACCAGAGTCACCACGACATGTCTCTTGCTGACTATCGCCCAAGGCGCAGATGTGATTCTCACTAAGTGGTGCATTCGAATAGTATTTACGGCATACATCCAGATCTTGTTGTTGGACTTCAGCCATGCGTAGAATCGGAGATGGTACTCCATCTTCTGTTTTACCCCAACCGGCGATGTATAAGTTCTCGTTATATTTCAGATCTTGGGAAACATTGATGGGAAGACAGATGGGCTCAATGAATAATTCAACGACGATTCGATCTAGTTTGATAAGTGCTATATCGTAGTTGATGGATCCGTGCTCATAGTTGGGATGTGTGCGTATGTCCTCAATTCCATACTCTATTTCTCCTCCGTCTTCTGTGTCCAGATCATGCTCTCCCAAGCGAACTGCAACTCTGAACAGTATGTAAACTATTAAAGGGTTTTGGAGAAATGGAAATGGAGAAAAGACCTTAAAGGACTTACAGCTCAAATGAGGTTGTAGTACAGTGGGCAGCCGTTAAGACGAATCGATCGGTGATCAAGCTCCCGCCACAAAGAAAAGGTCGACCTGCTTTTTCGTACTTCAAGAGCGCCATCCAAGGGAACTCATATGCCTTGGCTGGCTTACCATGGGCCACATTGAAAGAATATCGCTCGCCATTATATTTGCCACCACAATCAGGATATGACTTAAGTAGCTGCAATCCTTTTGGATCGATGTAGCCAAGATTTTGCGATGCTTTCAATGTAGCTTCGGGTGTTTTACTTTGTTCGTTGGGACAGCAGATTGGGTAACGCTATGCAAGATAAAGCATATAAGCTTTTAAGATATTTGTGAAAGGTAGCAAGAAAAATCTTCTTACTGCTTCTTCATTATTGTCACACGTCATTTCTTTAATTTGATTTTTTAGCAAATGCGGAATATTTTTTCCATATTTGGTAAATAATTCAATTACAAATGGACATTGATTGGCGGAAATGCAGGTGCCTTTCTTCCCAGTGGCAGTATAACAGCTTATGTCTGCTTCTAAAGTGACTAAAGATTAAATTAAATTGAATGTATATCATATTTTGAGATACTTACGACATAATTTCAAAACTGTCATAGACAGAAATAATAGCGAAAATACTTTTTTATATCGTAGCATTCTGTGAAAATCTTAACAATAATATATTATTTACTGGGCAATGCTAACACGTTCGATCAATTGCCGATCACTCAACTGAACGGGAAACTAAAATAAGTTTCGCTTTTATACATAAATTGTGGGTAATAGTTATTACCATATTTCCACTTTTAAGACCAGCTTAAATTCTCATGAATACATGTAAGTGATTTCATAGTATTCTTAGTATTAATGAAAAACAAATTAAAAGTAAAATTAATTTTTTAAGTATTCCTCAAATAATTTCTGATTTAAAATCAGCAAATGGTTAAAATGACATTATAACCGTTCATAGCTTGCAGCAACAAACCAAGCAAAAGCTTTTAGCGGAGACAACAACCAAAACAATATAAGACAAACTTGCTTGAAGTTTGGTGTTTGAAAGCATATTTTAATATAGAATCTCTTTAATGATATATTAAAAAAGATAATACGCTGTATTATGCACAATTTTTTAATTAAAATATAAACAATAAAATTCATACAAAATCATCAAATATTGGAATTTTGTACATCAACTGGAAAAAAACAAACCGAATTCAAAGCGCTCAATCTAATACTTGTTCGAATAAGTAGAAATGTTCTTAACATAAAACGCGACATTTGCATATTAAAAGTTGATGAAAGAATTTCAAGCAACACCCATTAATTGATATGCATTCAGACTTAGCCAAGAACTCAGCCGGCTGATCGAAATACCAACATACTAGTCGCTGCCAAGCTGATAAACCGGTAATCTTACACACCACAGCAAAGATATGAGTGCAATTTATCAGAGAACCGAAGAGAGTGCGAGAGAAGCTTAAATACCATCCTCTTGTTTCGGAAGAGCGAGAGTGTATGTTGAGCTGCTCCAGCTGCTTGGATTGAAATCCACAGCAAAGGGTAGGCGAGAGACTGAGGTTACTTACAGTCCACAGCATGTCTTACGATCCACACACACTGACACTCTTTCCCTCTCGATCTACCTGCGCACCTTCCAGCTGGTGGGCAGCAACAGGTACTTGTCTTGGCTCGCTCTCTCTACATCTCTCTCTCTTGTTGACTCTCTCTCTGTTTCTTGACTTGAGTGCAGCTGAGCGGGCAGAGCGCAGTCTTACATTGTCTGAGACCGAAAAGACCACGTAGGCGCCGTAGCTCACGTCATTGGAATTCATTCCACAGTGAGACGCCGTCGCGATCGCTAGTCTCGAGCGGATCGAATTCAAATTTTAGATATTCACAACAAATATCGAATAGAGACAAAACAGTTTAAAACCCAAAACGACTTTGAATCCATAAAAAATACAAGAAAATTGAAGAAGAGTTTCAGTTGCGTCAGAATAAACTGTGCGTAGAATTGACAACGGGATGTGCGAAAAGGGAATCGCAGAACTCAGAATCCCATGACGCCATATTTGTTTTTCATCTTGTTTGTGTAAAGTGTTTGTGAGTGTTAACGACAACAACAGAAACAACCGAATAGAGAGAGAGAGAGAGAGAAAGAGAGCGAATCATAGATAATTTCTGTGTGTAAAGCAAAAATTTCGAAATTCAACAGAAATATTATCGATTTGAGAAAAGTGAAATAAACAACTTCAGCAAGATAAATATTCCGAAAAAGTCAATCTCGAGCGCGTGTTTTCTACTTGCTACAATTATGGCTGAGAGCGCAGCTTTGTGTGTGTGATCGGTGTGCATGCATGTGTTGTGTGTGATGTGATCGTGTGGATCGTGTGTGTGCAAATGCATGTGTATTGTTAGAGTGAATGCGAATAGCAGTGTAAGAAATATCCGCTTACCTAAGCGAACAAAATTCTCTCTCGCGCGACAACGACGACGGCAACGGCGACGGCGACTTAAGAACCACAATTGAATACAGTAGAAAACCAACACACACACACATAAACACACATATAGAGTGTTATACCTGAACGTGGCTAACACATAAAGCAAAACCAGAATATCCACATTGTTGTTCGTCGGTCTCGCGATCGCGCCTACGTAACGTAACGTAACGTATCGAAACGCAATTAACGTAACTAAAGACGTTCATTGCTGCTGACACAATGGGCGACTCCACGCCCATTTGCCGCTGCCGTGTGCTGTATCTGGGCAGCGCTGTGCCCCGCCAGAGCAAAGATGGCCTACAGGGCATCCAGGAACCTCTGCGCAGCCTTTATCCATCCGAAGGCGCCGTCGGAGCCAAGGGCATCGATAGCTGGCTGAGCGTCTGGTCGAATGGCATACTGCTGGAGAATGTCGACGAGAATCTGAAGCAGATCACACGTTTCTTTCCCATCGAATCGTTGCACTATTGCGCAGCTGTGCGACAGGTTCTGATACCGGAGCGCGGCAACTCGAATCCGGAGCCGAAATTTCTGCCGTTGGATTCGCCATTTGCGCGCATGCCGCGCGCCCAGCACCCGCCCATCTTTGCAGCCATACTGCGTCGCACCACCGGCATCAAGGTGCTCGAGTGCCACGTCTTCATTTGCAAGCGCGAGGCGGCCGCCAATGCTCTAGTCAGATGCTGCTTCCACGCCTATGCGGACAACTCGTATGCCCGCCAGCTGGAAACGGGCAGCACCGGTGGCGGTGGCAGCAGTGTCTATGGCACGCTCAAGAGTGGCGCCGGCAGCAAATCGAACGGGGATCTGACCAGCGTGGGTCTCACCAATGGCAATGGCAATGGCAATGGACTGCATCATCATCACCATTTGGCTGGACAGAATAGCTGGAGATCGCGTGCGGGCAGCACGACAACTCTGAATAGCTTGGGACGGCAATCGAATGGTCATGTGTTGAATGGATCGGGGATGGGCATGAATGGCGGCAGCACTGGTAGCGCCGCTGAGGGTTATACATCAGTCAAGAATTGTAAGTACCAGCAAGTTCGTTGCCTAAGTCTTTCGTTTTGCGTTTTGCTACCGAGAACATTTTCGCTAGGTACAGTCAGTTAGTCAGCAGACTTGGCGTGTCATCTAATTAGCTGCATGTGACCAGGCACGACAAACTGTTAGAAACTGTTAGCATTAGCTAACTGCTGTTAGCCATGATCTCAGCCCCGCTAGCAGGCATTCCCAACAACTCTATTAAATGTGCTATTGAAGGGGAAGCGCATTTTTTCGCTATGGAATTTAAGGTTTCATCGTTTATCAATCAAGTGTATGGCCTCACCTTGAAATGCACTGTCTCTTACACACACAAGCACACACTTTCACACTCACACAAACACACTCGGACGCATTGAGTACCTAACGAAATATGCAAAGCAAAAACACCTGAGACAATGTTGAAAAATAGAAAATGTTGTCACAGCGCAGTCGAAAGTATTTTTTGGGTGCAGTGCAGGTATTTTCTTCATTTTATTGACGCACATTATTCAGTGATGGATGGACGCATGCATGCATGGATGGACGGATGTCTACACTGACTATCGCAGGTATATGGACAGCTGAAGGGCATGAGCAAAAAATGCGAACGGAACGTACGAAACTTTTTTTTTCGTGATGTTTTGTTTTGGGTGAAACGAAGATGCCTGAACGTTGTCGGCAAAGACAAAAACACTTAGCGCTAGAGATGTGCACGTGAAAGAGATGCGAGATGAGAGGATAAAATATATTTCACAAGAATTGCTTAAAGATGTGCATAGACTTTATTTTGCTTGTATCTGTTCAGCTTAGATTGAAGTGAATTTGAGCTAAGTTTCACTCACGATTTAATTCTCTGAAATTCATAGCGAGAATCATAATAAATCCAGTAGAATTCTTTCAGAAATCGAGTTTAACTTGAATGTAGTTAGTGATTGAGCTAAGGAATTAGTTTGAATAAATATGGGTTAGTTAGAGTAAATACATACGTTATTGATTAAACGTAATCGGCTGTTGACTAAAATTCGACTAAGATCTTCTACTTAAGATCACATTAATTTGTGCTTATTGGTGCTTGATTCATACCAAAACTTTACTCTTTATGCCAACATCGTCTCTGAGCTCGTGTCACGCAGCAAAGCACGAAACGAAGACAAATTCATTTTCAAGTTATATCTTATCGTTGTCTCACAGACTTGACTCTATGCTGTGAAGTATTTGTTGTTGTGTTGTCTTTTTTGTTAAACACTTTCCACTTATTTAAATTTCGTCGACAAGCGACAGAGGCACAAAAATCGCCACTTTATGATGCCGCTGTTGTTGGCCTGGTCAACGTTTAACTTTGAGAGTTGAAAACGCTTTGGCTTTGCTTATAGTGGCAAAGTTATGATAATTAGCATGTAAATTGCTATAGCTGAGGAAAGCAGCAACAGCAGCAGCAACAAGTGGCAATATACTAACAACAGCAGCAACAACAGCAGCAGCTGCTGCTGGCTGAACGTTAAATGTCTTTCAAACAGTTTGAACGCGATCTCTAGAGTTGCCATGCAAATTAGTTTTGCATTTCGCTTTCGACCTGAACTCCTCCCTATTAAATGTCTTTCGGTTTTGTATAATAAGTAGAAATTGCCTGAAATCGTATCTCTCCAACTGTTCGGCTTACTTTCTAAGCGTGTGGCCAACGAAGAAGGAGATTGCTTGATTTGTACTAAAACCTATTTTAAGTCTAGACTCAAAGTTTCTTCTCCAAAAATAAAACTATGCAAATCAAATGACTTGGCAGTCTGCTCGGCTAATTAATGATGTTTCCCGTTCCCTGTTCTCCGCCTTGTCAACTTTGCCAACCTCATCCAAGCTACGATGGTTCCCAACTGGTAGATAGAGCATGTAATTTATTATGTTGCCACTCGTTTAGTTGCGGTTCTCACAGCCTCTCACAGCCTGGACAGTAGTTGTCATTCTTCAACTGCACTTCAGATACACACACACACATACACAAATACTTCTAGAGTGCGCAGGTTGAATAACTTGATGAACGTGGAACGAATTTGGTCGCGTGCAGATTAGCGGACCTCGGCGACGCCAACGCAGAGATTGAGAGAGAGAAAGAGACTATTCTCCCCCTTTTGGGAGGCGGGGCACACACATATGTGCACCCAGAGTGAGTACGTAAATTGAGATGAACGCGTGAGAAAATTTTTGACTGTTAGGGTTTTTTTTTTTTGTTTTATTTTGTTATGACGGTCTTGGTCTGGGTCTTGGCTTAAAACTTGGGCTGTCTCTGACGCCGCTGCTTGGTTATTGCCCTGTTCGCCACTTTCTTGCTTCACTCCGGCCAGCTGGTGGGAAGTCACACACATTCACACACACACACACACACACACACACACTACATAGTAGAGCTTGGCATGACTGCTTTGCTTGCTGGGAAGTGTGAAATCGGGTTGGAAGTAAATCCGACCAGACCCGTGACTAAGTTGAGATACGGCAAAAGAGTCAAAGTCAAAGGCAAGCGGGAGTAGGGAATGGAAGGCAACTGAATTCTGAAATTTGAGCGTGTGAGCAAGTGAAACTTTATTTAGATATATGATAAAAATCTGCTCGAATCATCCACAAACTCATGTGTGAGCGTGTGTTTGTCTCTGCTTGGCTCTTTCTCTCATTCTGTTGCTCTCTTTTGTTTACGTCCAAGTCGGAAATTTTCTATTAATTAACATTGTTAATTTGCTTGTAGACGCTTGCGAGATTAAGCTTGCCACAGTTCATTGTTTTGCGCTGCCCGCGCGACACATTGAATTGAGGTTAAGTCGCTGTGGGGAAGTTGGCATCGGAAGAGGAATATAAAGATGAATAAAGAATGTATTAAAGGAAAGATAGAATATGTAAGAAGATTAGGGAAATATGAAAGGAAGTTCGTTTGTAAGCAAAATGTGAGCGAGTCCGGAATGTAATTAAGCGTAGAAATTATAGACAGTTTCTTCATAATTATATTCGAATGACTTCAATGCATTTTCAATGTAGAAAACTATAAATTAGAGAAGTAGAACTCTAGACTTTAGGTTCTAACTTCTCGCTGTGATTCATCATTGAAACACTAAAAATGTTTTCAAAATAGAAAAAGCAAAAACTAGTCAATAATACTTAGCACAGCCTCAAGAAGTCCTCCAGTGCTCTGCTTTTTTCATCATCACTTCAGCTAACAAATAATTCAGCTTAACAATGTATAGTTTAACAAAGTATAAATCAAAGTTCGAGTTGAACTAGAGAAAATTGAAGTAGTTTAAAAGCTTGGTAAAGTCAGGAAAGGAATCGTTGTAGGAGTCAGCATAAAATTCGAAGTGGCAGCTTAAAAATCTCATATCTTAACACATTGTGGCCATAGCTGGATAATTGGCAGCTTTTCTCCCAGCTTCGTAGCGTTTAGTATGATTAATTATAATTAATTAAACTAATTTTAAACGGTTGAGGGGGGACACTTTAATAGGTATGAAAGTGTGCCAAGAGCGACTGAAGCAATAGCAATTTCAGTTTGTGTCTTCAGTCTTTTGTAGTTGCCAGCTTTGACTTTGTTGGGAAATTGTCTTAGTCTTAGCGTCGAGTAGCCATTGATAAGCAACATTTTTCCATAATTTGGAACTGCCTGCAGTCCCCAGAGAGACTCCACAACATATCCGCTGGCCGCACCTCGAGCGACATCCATTGATTGCAAGCAATTTGCAGGTGGTTGAGTGGAGAGCCAAAAAAAAAAACAACAACAAAAAACGAGTTGCATTTTGTTGAAGATCAGGTTCCAGTTTGTTTTTTATGCGACACAGTTATTCAAAATTTGACCTAGATAACATTTTTTTGGAGGAAGAAGAGGAAGGGGAAAATCGCATTGATGTAATAATAAACTTCAACTGGAATGAATGGAAATTCTATTAGCAAAGCGTGTGGAAACTTTGATTAGCAAACAACATGCACAATAATTAACATAATTATCAATAGATAAAATGCACATTGGGAATGTATACTATGTGTGCATGTATGTGTGTAAGTGGCACTTGCCACATTGGTGCACTCACTTTGTGAGTCATTAGAGGAAATGCAGCTGGGAGGAAAAACTTGTCGATGATTACTAAGCGAAAAATGCAACAAACAGCAGTCTGACCACTTGACCATGACTGAAATATCGAACTGTGGTGGGGGAGCAGAAGCTGAAGCTGAAGCTGTAGTGGATGCAGCACAAGAAGCTAAAGAGGTGGCTGCAACAACTCTGAAGCAGCAACCGGCATTAACTTCCGTTGCAAGCGGCATTTGCTGCCAATGATCTCCACTTGTTGTTGTAGTTGTTGTTGCATCGTTGTTGCATTATTATGATTATGCAAAGAAGCTGGTGAGAGGCTGAGCGTGAAAAAGCTGAAGAGAGAAGCAGTCAGAAAGATAGAGAAAGAGAGAGGTGATTGGCAAGAGGCGAGGCAAGCACATTAACCGAAATCCAGTTGCAGTTGAATGACTTGGGCTCTTGTTGCATGTTGCAGTTGCAGTCGGCAAAAATTTCTTGTGGATTTGCAACATATTTTTTGTTGTTGTCGTTGCTGTTGTTGTTGTTGTTGCCATTGCGGTCGGTCTGTTATTGTGGCATTGCATTTTATCATAACTCGATTACAGAAATTTGATTTTGATTATTTTCAATAATTGAAGCCACAAAGCAAAGCTGCAATCAAAGCCAACATTTGACCTACTTCAAGCACTCTATTTTCCTCTTTTGCTCGAGAATTTCTGCTAGCATCTTTAATACCCTAGAATTTTGCATAATTTGCTAAACAACTTTATTATTTTAATGACTGAAACTCAAAGCGAAAGAATACATTGTTAACATTATGTACAATTCGCATGTCTGAGTTTCTTCTCTAATTACTTAATCAAATTGTAGAAAAAATATTTATGCTAATTACAATTTCCTGCTCGAGATCTCCATTCAAACGCGATTTCAATGTCGAGGTAAAGAGTTGATTTCAATTGTTATTTTTCATTGATCAAACGAGAGTTTTCTCTCGGTTTAATTGTTATTGTCTCAACAATAGCATCAGCATAAATATGAAATAAATCATTCCTTCAGAGTGCAGCTGTATAGATGTCTGAATAACTTCTACTCTATTAGTCATTCGTCTGGCATTCAATGTTGGCGTCGTCGTCCCAGTTCAGTTCAAAACTCTACCTTTTGGGTCTGAGTTTGAGTTTGCAGCTGTGGCACGTTGGAGCAGTTTGGGATTGGAGCATTGGCGCAACCATCCGGTGGCAAGCGTGCCAGCGGAAAACGAAATGGCAAAGACAACAATGAAGCAAAGCAAAAAAAAAAAAGAAGAAAAAAGATACAAATATAAACATAGCTAGCAAATTCCAAGGCACAGTTTGCAAGCAAGAGAGAGATAGAGAGAGAGAGAGAGAAACAAGGTATCGAAGGCGCTTCTGGCACTCCCCTTTTCCGCCGCTTGGAATTTCGCTTGGGAATGGCTGATGAATGGCAAAAAGCGTTTAAATGCCAAGCGTTTGTGTTTGTATTTTTCTGTTTTTGGCCAACTTTTAGCTGCATGAGCTCGCATTTCAAGACACTGTGCATAGATTTGCATCGAATTCGAATTTGAAGTTGCTCAGTAGTTTGCTGAATTGCCTTACCTACTTAGTAACCTGACTTGGCTTCAGCTTCAACTTCAGCTCTAGCTTCGACTGTGAATTCCTCATCAGCTTGAGCTGTAACGTGGAAATACAATTTTCACGCACGCATGCGCCAGTCGACGAGGCCACTCGCCACATTAAGTGAGAGTATTAATTTTACTTTTCGTGAAGTTGAATCAAACTCTACTTATGACATAAGTGAGTTACAGCGGGGCAAAGTAGCCACTGAAAAAAATATGAGGGGAGAGCTACAGGAAGACAACAGGAGACTAACTCTGTGGTATAATTATGCGAGTAGCTAACTGCAAGACAAAAGCGAAACAATTAAAAATCATAAATCAAATTGCACGCTTAAGCAAAATTAGCGTAAATTGCAACTGGAAGTGTAATTATTATTTATAATATTATTATGATGTTTTGCATCGATGTTGGTTGATGTTCGTTGGCAAAGCGTTTTGAAAATCAAAGTCAAGCAACTTTCTGCCAATTGGCCAATTCAATCAACAGGAATTTGATTGACTTCCGCTAACGTTTAAGCAGATTATGCTCCAATCGAGGTAAAAGCAACTAAACCGATTGCTTAAAGACCAAATCAAAGTGAAATCGCGACAAGAGTTTCTCCTCACTTACAGTTTTTCCGCTAGGAAAACATATATAGAAATATATAATATATACATATATCTATATCTATATCTATATTTATATCTATATCTATATCTATATCTATATCTATATCTATATCTATATCTATATCTATATCTATATCTATATCTATATCTATATCTATATCTATATCTATATCTATATCTATATCTATATCTATATCTATATCTATATCTATATCTATATCTATATCTATATCTATATCTATATCTATATCTATATCTATATCTATATCTACATATATCTATATCTACTTCCACTATTATATTTCCTTGTTTTGACTTAAAGAACACTTTCAATGCCAATAATCCATGATATATTATTTTGTTTATGGCTATGTGTTGGTCAGGAAACGTGCGACCTGCAGAACCAATAATAATTACGGCCAACTTCATGCTGGCCAGGTCAAAAACCATTAAAATTCACTTTCGAATATCGTCTTGAGGTTGAGGCCAAAAATGAAAGTTGCTAAAAGACACAACAAAAAAAAAATACCACCGAAAAAATCCAAATATAAATAATATATGATGTGAGCTGAGGTGAGAAATGCGCAGATCACTTGAAAATCGAGACAAGTAAATATGGTATTCGTGTAATGCATTTGATATATTATATTTTCGGTCATGTGAAAAGCTCTGGATTGGGCCGCTAATTAAGCCAGCAAATGTATAACAGGTGAGCGGTGTGAGCTCAACACGTTCATAAATTAACAAATTTCGATTGGAAGAAGCAGAAGAAGAAGGGGCAAGACATTTGTCTGCTGTTCCAAGAGGTTCGCTCTCATTTTCAACGTCAGTCAGTCGAGCAGCGATTGCCGCGTCTTTTTGGGAGGGTCAATAGACCCCAAAGCAGGGCGCGCATTTCTCATGCCAAGAGAATAGCAAAAAATAAAACCAAACCAAATTATGGCATGGCTAAGAAGAAAAAAACACGGCCAACAAACAGGCAGACAGAGAGAGAGAGAGAGAGAGAGAGAGAGAGAGAGAGAGAGATGGAGACAACTAACAACAACATGAAGAAAAAGCAACCACAAAAACTGACTCGCCGTTTTGTTGTCGTCTGCCTCGGACTGTATAGACTGTAAAACTGTGGGCTGTGGCTGGTTTGCTGTGGCAGTTGGGTGGGGTGGGGTGAGGTGTGCAGAGTTAGCTTGCAGGTGTAGCCACGTTCAAGTTATTAAATTACCGTTATTTATTACAAAACCGTTTGCCGTTTGCTGCCGTGGCCCAAATGCGACGCAGAACAGCGCCAACCTTCATCGGCTGCGACAAAGCGACGACGACAACGACAGCGACAGCAAACAGTAACAGTAACGTAGATACTTATGTATCTGTATCTGTAACCTGTCGTTGGGCTTTACTTAGCATTGCCTAACTGACCAAGTCACATGTGCTTTGTACGTGCAATGGGAACGCTTCGGACGCCTCAAAGTCAAATCGAAGGCATTCAATTGCTTTTGCCATCGCAATCGCAATCGGTTCATTTGAATGCGACCCGTTGTCTTTGCCTCTGGGCCAACCACGGTCTTGGCCCATTTACTGTCGACTGTTGTATTTTTGTCCGTTTTGGATTAGACGCGCTCGGCTAATTTCCAGTAATTTTATTTGTATTTTGGGCTCAAAGTATTTTCGTTATTTTTGGTTAATGTAAATGCCATTGCCTTGTCCAAACGGGCTGTCACTTCGGCATTTTGCGCGTGAATCAGCGCTTTAACTTGGCCCGTAATGCGAGACGCAACAAGTGCGGCTCTGGTATTGTGATCACCCCTCCTCCCCTCCACCCTCTCTCCCTTGTTGCCCGACAACACCTGCCATTCATTGTTTAGTCCGCACAGCATCCATTGGCCGCGAAGGTCAACTGGCTATCGGCTGAAACTCAACACTCACATTCGCTCCACTCAATTGTATCGGACATTGGATACCTTCTCAACCAGTTCTTGCATTTGATACCTAGAATGTGTGCGTGTTTGTGCAAAGATTGATTTGCGCTCTACATACTTATATATAGAGCATTGAAAATGAGTTGAACAACAATCGCAAGCTGGTTGAAGTATAGGAAATGTGGGCAAAGATGTGTTCTATATATGATTGTTCTTTTTCAAGATATATTTTATGGGGGTTTTCAACAGTAACAAAACAGTTTGAATGAAGAATACAATTTGAGTGAAGACAAAAAGTTCTAGACAATTTTTGTAAATCTTTGTTATGTATTAAACTAAAATTTGTTTTTATTAAATAAAGAAATTAAGACAGCATTAAATGAACTGTCGAGATTTACTTTTTAGTCTGCTCACCCAAATGAGTGATGATAGAAATGCTCAGCTATTAATTAATTGCTAAGATAATCGAAATGATTTATTATTAAATTTATTGCTCGTATTTCGCTTAGACTTAATACCATAAATCTAATTGGTTTCCTCTCAAGCGGCTATAAATTCAATGATGAAATAGATTCTTAACATGTTTCTCTAGAAATCAATTCGAAACATGGAGCTTAAGTCAGCTTTTCTATCAGTAAAATAGATTGATTAATTGGAACTAAGTTTATCATTTATTGTCACGCAAGGTTCTGAGAAATTATTTGCAACATAGAATTTTTTCAAAGCTCATGGAAGTTTTTACTACTAATACGATCAAGTGATAAATTCGGAGAATAGTTATCATAAAATTTCGCTCGAGAGTAGGCAAAGTATATAGTAAGATCTCCTTCCTATCTCCCCTATTAGAATCATTTTCTAATTTCTCGCTTTTCTCCTCTTTCTTCTTTACAGTTTATGGCAGCAGTGCGGATCTAAATGTTACCGTCGATGATGGCGAGGCGTCTGTGTACAATGGCGACGAGAATCACAAGGTCTGGAGCGGCTCACAGGATCAGCTGGACAGCATTGGTGCCGTGGAGAGTCCCTACGAACTGTTCGCCGGCAACACTTCAACGCTGGGCCGCCCGCTGCGAGCTCGCCAGATCAGTGCACCCATCGATGTGCCACCGCCACCGGTGAAGGAGGAGCGCAAGAGCGGCAAGCGGGACAAGAAGTCATCGAAGTCGAGTGGCAGCCAGAGCTTGTCTGGCACTCTGATCCGACCAAAGCCCATGCATCCGGCAGCGATGCATCGCTCACAGATGCACCCAGGCCCAGGGCCAGGCGCCGCCGGAGCCGCCAGTGTCATCTATGGCCCGGTGTCGGGACCACATGCCGGCCGGCAATATCACACAATTAGTCATCGTGGCTTTCCGCCAGGACCCGGCGGACCGCCGCCACCACATCATGCGCATCCCCATGCCCCGCATCCACATGCAGCTGCTGCTGCCGCCGCACATCATCAGCAGCAACAGCATCACATGATGCAGCTGCACCATGCACAGCAAATGGCGGGCATGCCACCGCTGCAGATACCCATGATGTTGCCACAGCAATACGCCACGTTGCAGCCATCGCGTTCAACCAGCAAAAAGAAGAAGAAGGACAAGAAGAATGGCGGAGGCGGTGTACCTGTGGGCATGCCCATTGTGCCGCCCATCTATGCGTATCATCAGCAACAGGCGATGGCCGGAGTGCCGCCACCGCCGATGGCACAGTCACTGATCGGCGAGCCACGACCGCTGAGCATGTCCAGCCGCAAGTTGGCTGCCTCCATGGGCAATGGTCTGGATGATTCGGGCAACTCGGGAGCCGAGTCACCATCACCAGGTGGCACCGGAATTTATCGTCGCAAGGGGCATCTGAATGAGCGCGCCTTCAGCTACTCCATACGCCAGGAGCATCGCAGTCGCAGTCATGGCTCACTGGCCAGCCTGCAGTTCAATCCGCCGGACATGAAGAAGGAGCGTGAGATCGCCCAGATGGTCGCCGGTCTGGATCTGAACGATGGCGAGCGACGATCGATGGCTGGTCCGGGGCCGGCGACGCTGCAACGCAAACAGCAGGCGGGCATGGTGAATGGCGGTGGTCCAGCAGCGCATCCGCATGCCCATCCCCAGCATCATCCACATGCGATATACGGGCCATTAGGGCCAGCGAGCAGTTTTGGCAAGCCACGCAGATAAGAGAGATCATTGAAGATCGCGTTGAAAGCATCTTGAATTGCACAACATTGAGAAGCGATGCTGGTCAAAAGGAAATAAATAATAAACAATGGGGAAATATTTAGTGGAATCGTAACATGAATAGCGACAAGAACAACAAAAACAAAAAAAAAACAAAAACATTTTGCAAACAATGAATAATGTGTGCCTTATTAGGTTTATACTCTAAGTATATATTTTAATGAATTGAAACTGAAGAATGCGTTGAGAATTCACAAGCGAAGAATGAAATGCAATGAATGCGATTATAATACATAATGTAGAATAATATAATACCAAGTACCCTCTAACTGTTCAGATAGAGTGCGTTACTTCGAAAACTGAACGATGACAATTGTATTGCGAGCACAAATGTAACATATATACATATAATATTATATCTTTTTTCGATTGAGTTGAGTTGGGTTGAACTGAATTGTCAACTGCTCTCCATACCAAACAATCTATTGCAGATGCGAGCACTTGCTAGTAAAACATACTATATACTATACTTAACAATACCTACCAATACATACATACTAAACACACATACACATACATCAATACACACTTATTTCATTCTGTCCATATTAGTATCTTAATGAAGCAGCAGCTGATGTAATGCGCGTAGATATTCAAATGTGTTTACCTGTAATTACACAAACCATAATTACTTATGTATAATAAATATAATAAAATGTTAACCAAAGGTGTGTTTTATTTGTATCGAGGGAGAAAAGGTGGAAGTAATGAGTGGAGCTGAGCATAAGATTTTTTTCAGAAAAGGGAAATAAATATGAGTTCCAGTAGAAGACTAAATTCCTATACTTCAAGATAAGGGAAGAGGAAAAGAATGCCAACAAATTAAACGTAAATAAGAAAAAGGTACTCTAATTCAATAATATCTTTGATCAATTTTAAAAATATATAAGAGAAGCAGACTAAATTTCGATACTTCATGATATAGTAAGATTGGATGAAATAAGATTTCTAAAATCCAAACAAGTGGTAATGATTGAAAATTTCCGTTTTATTTAATGAGAAATAAATACAAATAGTAAAATTCAAATAAATAAATTCCAATCTGTCATGATTATTCAAGGCTGTCTCAACAAATGATGTTAACAAGGTTCACTATAATGAAAAACACATAATAATAGATAGCTATAAAAGGTACACACCAGATAACATATAGAATTATATAACACCAGAAAAAGTATTCATGGATAGATGATCACAGCTTTAGCAATTGAAAATAATCAAACAATCAAATTTTAATTAATGAGAAACTTTCAAAGTAATTAAAGACATTACAAGATGACACAATTGCAAGTAGGATCACAACAAAAGAGGGAAGATTTAGCATTACAATTTGATATGTGTGAGAAGCGCTGTTTTCGATGTTATCATCACAGAATGATATCATTAAGTTTTATATAATTGAATATGTGGAATGCAAATTGCATAAATAAGTACTTAGCTAACATTTTTAGCAAGTGTTATATTACGTTACTTCCTCAATTCCCGAGTGAACTCCGTTGAGTTTCTTCACCCTAAGTTATGGCTATCGTTAGTTTTTTATCAAAACAAACAATGCCCGAGGCTTCTCCCAAAGTCGAATCTGATTGAAGTGTGTTGTTGTTAGATTCTCATCGGACACAGTAAGAAATTGTATTCTGCTTTTAGCTTTATTTGTTTGTTGTTTGTTACAACAGAATTGATTGTGATTTGTACTCGTATGTAGGCACGAGCACACCTTGGAATTCAATTAACATGCGCGAGCGATCACAGCAAAGAATATATAAATATACTATATTTATGTAGATATATTCAGAGTACGTCATACGTTGTCTGTCTACTATAAATATCTACGGCGACTGATTGACACAGAGGGCGGGAGTTGGAAGAAGTGGGAGAAGTCTCTGACAGAGTTAGAGACCAAAACTCAATGGTAGATCTCTCAAGTCTTGGGGGTTTGTGTAAGTGAGTTTTATGTTCATGCAAATTCCAAGCATATTTTGCAGTGACTACAAATAGATTTGCATACGAGGGCGACAAGCGCAAGTTTTATGGTATTTGCAAAACAGAAATACTTCAAATAGCTGTTAACAACTAAGTAACTAATACTACAAGCGAAAGTTGAACATGCATGAATTTTGACTGATGAAATCATCGAGAGATCTGCAGGGAGCGAAAGACAAATAAAGATAGACAGAGACAGCGAAAGAGAGAGAGGGAGAGAGAGATGGGTTGACTGGTCGCGAGATTGTCGAGAATTTCGGAAGACGATTTAAAGTTGAAAGCTGTCGGCAAACAAGAGACGATTTCACTTCCAGTTTTTACTCATAATATTATATGTATTATGCCGAAAGCAAAGATCATCGCAATTCAACTTCAACTCCAGCATCAGAGTCGAGTCAGCGTCAGCTACGGCTCTCAACTTTAACATCCACTTCATGAACTTGTTGTATATTAAAAGATACAAATGCCCAGCTGTAGATACAGCAAGAAAGATACAAATACACAGCACACACCACACACGGCTGCAATTCGGGTGAGCAGGTTAATTTAAAGCCCAAAGTCAACGAGAGAGTTGCATCAGTGGCCCAGTCCACTTTGTTGTCGCTCGTTTTTCTTTTTTTTTGTTTTTTTTTGGTCAACAATAATTACAGGTGGGCTTATTACCTGCATCTATAGCCATTTACCTTTATGTGCGTATTACCTAATTGCCGGCAGGCGCGAAATGTATCTTTGGTCCAGCGGCCAGCGTATAAATCAAAATTGGCAGTTCCAGTTCCATGGCCCAGGAATTATATATACTACTATATGCATCTGTGTATATATCTCTTTGGCACTCTTGGGACTTTTTGGTGCCATTGCGTAAGCGATTTTTCAATTAAAAAACAGCCGCATAGCCGGATGGATGGATGGATGGAAGCGTGATGTCTGGGACGAGGACAAGCTTGGCCAAGCCAAAGAGCCTGAGTTGTCCCACTAGCTACTCTGTGTCAGCGGCACAGAGAGACTACTTGGCTTTATGGAAATTCCACATTTATGCAACGAGAAAATGCGGCGAAGAAAAACGTTTTTCCATTTCCAGTTTGACTGGAATACCAAAACGCCGACTTGGTCAAGCTGGTCAAGCAGGCAAATTGCTGAACAACTAGTACCATAAGTTTTGTGCTTAGACCAATATCTTGGCTACTTATCTTGGCCTGGTCAAGTGTGGTTGAACCCTAGGGCTAATTCAGCTGGAGGGTTTTTTGTGGAAAATACTCGTAGAGACTCTTTCATCAATTGCAATCAGACATTGCATTTAACAATGTCAACGTTTAATCACCTGTAGTCAGATTAGATGTAATCACCGCTGGAAAAACGCTTGCTCCACATTTCTGAAACACAACTAGCTATTAATCCAAAAAGTAAACTCGTTATAGTAAGTATTATCTAGCGGACGACGAATAACTTGAACGTATCTCACGTTCACAACAAGCGAAGCGAACGAAATGAAACGAAACTGGAAGAGCAAAAAAGTCAACCAGATATAACATAATTGCGACTGACAATGTAGAAGATCTTGTCGAGAGCTCTTGTCGTATACTAATGTATTCATTCATTCTTTATTTGAATTATGAATAGTAACTTCTAATCGTGTGGTTGTTTGTTCCTAAACAGACTATGACATAACTTTGTCTGCACTAAATGTTTTGACTTAAAGGTGAGCTTAAAAATAGCTGCGGGATTTCAGAATATCTTTTTGTATAATCTATAAGAATTAAACATGCGATATACATATGACAAAAGTGTGTGAGTTTTGCTAATGAAAATATTGCAGTATTGAGGTTTTTTGATGAGTAAAGTAACAATTCGTTAATAGATTAGTTTATGCTTTTAGTTAAACCAAGGCAAACAGAATAGTTAAATAAATAAATAGATAATTAAAAGAGATATATATTTCTATTACATCATATACTTCTGACAAAATCTGAAACATTCCAAATATGTTATCTTCATTCATTTATGGAAAATATAAAATACATTCTTCAATCATTAAATATTTACATACTATATTAGAAAAGGAAATTGTGGGTTGAATAACAACAAAGTTGATTACGGAAGTGAAAAAGTTGTTTTTGAAAAATATTTATTTTTATTAATATAAAATACTTTTATAAGTGTGATGTGCACTTCAACGTCTGATTGAAGCATCTATTTCTGTAGCCGCTGGCAAAGTGATGTGACAATTGGTAAGCGTATAAGCTCGAACTTAAGAACCGCTTTGTTTGATTGCGTGAGCAGCAATCGAGAGACCTCGAAACACCTGCAAGTAAGTCTCGTAAGTCGTCAACAGAAACAAAAACAACAGCACTACAACAACAACAACAAAGAGATCTCACTACCACAAAGACTAACATGAACACATCAGAAGCAGGCAGCAGGCAGTGATAGTGTCCAAATCATGGAGTGGCTCCTCTCTTGAGCATGGCTATTACCAATAGATTGAAACGTGCCGGCTACGACCCACAAAACTTGTGGATTTTGTCTTGTTTCTAATGCTTGTATCGAAGGCATAGGCTTAGCTTTGCTTTGCTTGGCGTTGCTTTTTGCACAGTTTGCTGCGAGACTTGGGCTCTCTGGGTCGCCAGATGTGTGTGTTTGTGTGTGCCTCTGGGACTGGTTGTGGAATATTGACAACTCTACAGAGAGAGATTGTCTCTCTGGATGTGTGTGTGTGTTGTGTTGTGTCCAAGTCTGCGGACCGCTGCATTGGGCTGCGACTGCGGCTTTGGATTGCGGTTTGTTTATTGATAAACTCGTAGATACTTTTCTCTATAGCTGTTAATTTGGTCTTTTATGTACCTCTCTGTCTCTGTGTGTATCTGTGTGCTTGCGCCTGTGTGTGTGTGAAGTTGAATATGTATTGGTGTGTCTACTATTCGATTGAATCTTTGGAATGCGGACAATCCGGTCAGCAAATGGAATTCTTTTACGCAGCAACATAGACACAGCGAAAACTGCCTCAATGCGGTCAATCGGAGGGAGTCAGCACACTTGACATGCAACGCTCTGCCTCGCCTACAACCACTTGTCTTCTACCTCACCGCCCACCTCCCACCTCTTGTGCACCTTTACGCTGCTCTTTGAAGTGGTTCAACAGGCAAGCACTTAATTAAAGACGCCGTCAATGGAACACAACAAAAGGGCGACAATTTCTAAATTGATTAATAAATCTTACATAACTGGTATGCTCGGCATTTCAGGGCTCTCGATAGCACGCGTTAGATGAGCTCAAAGAAGAATTGGATGTAGTTGTAATGGTGGAATAGTAGCAGATATATTGGTAGTAAAATAAAATAAATAATAGCATTCCTAGTATAAACTTTATGAGAATTTAGTATGCTTTTAATGATAATATAAATTAAAGTATAATTTTTTTATGATCGAATTCCTAATTCAAATGTTGTTAAAAGAAACGGCTTATGTAGTTGACATTAGGTATTCTTAAGAGAATTTAACTCCTTTCTATCATAGAAATAAAGTAGATAAGAGCATTATTTACAAAAAATAGCTTAGTTAATAGCACAATCTAATAGTATTAGCCGAAATAACTAATAGTAATTGCTGTCGCAGTCAATATGTTCATACACCTGCCAGTAACTGAATTCACCTTTTCTGCACCAGCGAATGTTCTTTAAATTTAATTATCACCTAAGCAGCGACCGATTTGTTTTGCTCCTGTGATAATTCAATCGCGTCAATCAAGTGTCAAGTTTTCCAACGCACCAAGGGAATTACATGTCAGATGCTTTTCAAGCAGCATCGGGAATAATAAAAAATTATAATTTTGTGGCACACAAAGGATAAGAGTTCACCTATAAAAGCAGTGCACCTTGGCTTCCACTTGGTATTCGTTCCAGAGTCAGACAACAGTAAAGATGTTGCGGTATAGAAGCCCCAGGACTTATTCGGGCGTCTTATCGCTGTTAATGTTGAGCATTTACATGCTGCTAGTTGTGCCGACTCTTGCACACACCGGGAACTTGGAATCCGGCAAGGAGGAACTGCAGTTACGAGATCTGGAGCCCAAGTTGGAGACAGAGACTGGCATGCTGAGTGAACACGGATCGGGACCATCGATTTCACGTTTTTCCAGCAACAGACGCAATCAGAGATCCTTCGGCTTCACACCAAAACTCTTCTCAATACCACGCTCCAAGTTGCCCATCGAATTGGGCATTCTTGTGGACACCGATGATGGCGAGCGTCCGAAGCGCTTTGATGACTATGGACATATGCGATTTGGTAAACGAGGTGGCGATGAGCAGTTTGATGATTACGGCCATATGCGCTTTGGACGTTAAATCTAAGCTAATTCGATCTACATATATAGAATATACGAGTATTTAGGGGTCTCGACGTAATTTGATTTTGTAAATAGTACATAACAATATATGCATACGTGTATAATCCTGCTATAACTGAATAAAACGATTTTGCATTCCACAAGTGGAAATTCACTTATTTTATTGCTTTGAAATTTAACCAGCAAAAATTTCGTAGCATACAATTAGGCGCTGCCTAAAATTACTCCACAATTTACATAGTTGCTCCTCATGCTGCTCCATATGGAACGAAAAATTATGATTATGTATGAAAATCGGTAATCCACATTCTAAATAAATTGACAATAATTTGATTAGCATGTCAAATTAGTAGTTAGATAAATTACTCATAAAGTTTTAAAATTATTTGGACAAAAAGTGTTGCCTACTCTTAGGTGGCAATTTCAGCAAGCGAATTACAGTTGGGGAGCAATAATACTGCGCGATATTCTGTTAAGAGCTAGCTGCTATGTCACTTAATAAAATATAACATTTAGCTTTCAAGTGAAGACGGCATTCGCTTTGGCGCAATATTCAAATAGTAAAGAATAAAAACTTGAATAGCAATACAATTATTATGAATTTTTGTCAATAAAATAAAAATGATTATAAATCAATATTTAACATTGTATGAACAACTTAAGCAGAATAATAAAAAAAATAAATGTTTGAATAAGAAATAATCATTTTTATGTACAATATAGAATTTATACTTTGAATGTTGGAATAGTACGCAAGAAGTCTCTCCTCTTAGTCATCACAACTTAAACTCCTTTTACAATTCACACTATTTTCCGACTTAAATTAGCTTCTAAGGCGGTTTTGCTGTGACGTGTCTAGGTTAACGAAGTCAACCAAACATTTAGCTTGTAATCTACAAATTTATTGTCGAGTGTTTAGCCATAAAAGCGTGTGCAGTGGCCCAATTACGAACACCTTGTTTTGCTATTCCACAGCCAGCATCTTTGAGTGCAACAACTAAGCCGCCGAATCAACTTGGTAAGCCGATGCAATCGACTGTCCCAATTCGGTGAAATAAGAATGAAGTAAGGAGGAGGCTGCACCAAAGACCGTCACTTAGTTCTGACAACACAGCATTCTTCTGAAAGATTGACCCAATTCGTGTACATACGCGTTGCGAACCTGTTTCCCCCATTCGGGTGGCTTCGAGCATCTCTATCGACGGCGTTCGTCCAGGCCAGACACAGGCTGGCACCAACAGCCAGAGCCAGGCATAAATTAATATGACTAGGCCACCTTGAGCTGCACACGCCTGTCTAACGGTTGCCTCAAAAAAAAATAGAGGAAAAAATATTGGTCAAATCATCTTGTACGAAAATCCAGAATGAGCACAATACAAGCACAATTTGGGCCACTTCCCACGCAGGTTTTTCCACTTTTTGTATTTTTCGGCTTTCGGCAAACGGGAACTGCAATTCGAGATCATTGGTCAAGGTGGACAGCCAAACTAGCCAAACACTGACCTACTCCAATAAGCAAACACAAAGATAAACTAGATGTAATCACATCTCTCCTAACATATGATATGCACTCGTACTCTCGACATAAAGCACCGCAAATGATGGGTATTAGTGTCTTAATTATGGGCATGAGCCAAGCCATGGGCAACGAATTTTTTGGCTAATCCCCAAGTAGCTGTCGCCATCTGTCGACGTACATCAGCTTCAGTCATCAGCCTCTAGTCATGGGCCTGCAGACAAATGATCAGATTACGAGCACTTTGCACATAACCCGCAGCAGCAGCAGTCGGCACAGCACAACAATTTCTGCTTTTGTATTGCTGCCGCAGACGCGTCGCAAACTTGCTGCCACAGCGGCGGCAGCTGACGCTTTGACCGACTCTAAGTGGACGTCGCGTCGTCGTCGTTGTTGTGGATGCCGCTTTGGACGCTGCTAAATTGCTCTTGAGCAGTTTAGTCTCGTTATTGGCTTCACGCGCTTCGGTCGCTGTTTCGGCTGCAGCTTCCAATTGCCGCCACGCGGTTGCAGCATGCTAAAAAGAAAACTCCAAATGTGTCTAAGCATAACAAGAACTTAAAGTGAGCAAACAATAAAAGAAACAAACAATAATTGGCAAACAAAATAAAAACAGAAAAGGGAAAAACTGTAATTGAAGTGAAGTCATTTACAATGCAATGTTGTGGATATTAAGCTCAGTTGAATACAAATGCAAAATAGGTAAGTCAACTTTGAGTTTTAATACACAAAATGATATACGAGTACGAGTATGAAGTTTAGACTTATATTCATTTTTACTGCGATCATTAATACTTGAAATAATAGACGAGTATGAGTACAAATTTCAGACTCTTCTTCATATTACACATACGACACGTTGCATATTTAAATCAATTATTTGCTTACATTCTTCATGCAACTAGAATGCTACGCACTTGACTAGTAGATTATTTCTAATTAGAATTAAATAATAAAACAGTGTAACAACTGTACTTGGTAGCCAGCAATAATTGCCGCTCTAATGTGTCGAAACAAACACAGATGCAATCAATCGCTTAGCGGGATTCACTCATAGCTGTTTTGCTTTGCTCCTCTCGGCAATTGAATTAAGTTCGATAAGCTGAACTCGTTCAGTTTGCAACTGGTCTATGTTGTGTGTTATTTGTGTATATGAGTGTGTGTTGCATGCCACACGGTGACTGTCCGTTTGGCCGCATTTGCTGTTCGCGCTGCCAGCAGGGATCTCTCGAGTTTTCATGCAATTATTTTCAGATTTTCTCCACAAGAAAACACGGCTGTTGGCTGCTGGCTGCTGCTAGCTGCTGGCTGCGTGACAGGTCTATGGTTTAGAAACTGGAGCATCGATGGCGATGCGCTCGCCAGTTGGCCGTTGTCGTTTTGTGAGGCAGCTGTGATAGTCGGTAGTTGCTCGACTGGCTGCCAGTTCTAAAGGTGGGTCACAGCCATAACTTCTTTTGCCTCTGCAAACGCATCTCATGCACTCATGTCGTCGTCGCACAATTGCAATCGAATAAGTAGGTAGGCAGCAGATAGACTCGTCGACATGTTTTCCATCCACGTCGAGACATTTCCAATCCAATCAAGCGTTTACAGCTACTTAACTGTTGTCTTATCGAGCTACTTATGAGAATGCGCTAATAAATCTGGCGTAATTGGACTTGGACATCTCTTCTACTTATATGACGGTTTTAATTAGTTGTTCTAACTGCTATACCAATTATTATTGTACATCATTTAATTGCCACTAGTAATCGTGTAAACTAATATTTTATCAGAATAATTTTGTTGGTCAGTTCTTTGACACAGATCAAACATTCCTCATATTTTATTGGGATTGCGAATTGTTATTGAACATCATTTAATTGACATTAGTAATAGAGTAAACTAATATTTTTTGCTAAACATTTTTGATGCTTAGTTCATTAATAATAAATACATTGTTAGGCACAACAAACATCAAACTTCCTTCATACTTTATTGACATATTATTATGGAACATTATTTAATTGGCTTTAGTAATAGAATGAACTTATATTTTTTGCCAACATTTTTGATGGTTCTTTTGGAATCAATAATTTGTTAGACACAAACTTTCTACAATTATAACTTGAAATTTCGAAATATTTCTCACTCTTCAATTCGTTGCTCAAATCTTTGCTCAATCTCAAACACAATTCTTAATCGTATAATTAACATAACAAAGCAACATTATCGCCTAAGTACGCATCGTGGGGGTGTCTCAAACTTTCCCTTCAAATGTGTTAAACGATCCACAGTCAGCGGGCAGAATTATGATTCAGATCTAACAGCACAAACCTCAACAATAACCAGAGAACAGTTACGAACTTTAAACCAACAATTCAACAATCGTAACGATCTAACAAACAATCTGATGGTGTCAATGAGCAGCTATAATTTAGCAACAACTCAAGTGCCGCCTCCAGTGGAGGAGGGAAGGAGGGAGGAAATATCAAGAAGTCTGAGCTGACCCACAAAGCATGCGCCATTTGAACTCAGCTGACCGAAATAAATGAAAGTCGAAGAAAGAAGTCGCTTAAATTGCAATAAAACATTTCAGCGCCTAATGAATTTCCATAAGTAGAAGTTCTATAGTACCGCTAACAGTTGAAATTTATGCTACCAGATGTACAAAGTAAATGTAGATATCTGCTATAAGTATAATATGTATATGTAAGTTAGTTTGTGTGCTCTTTGGGGCAATTTATGGCGCAGAGTTCATGAGCAGTCACGCTTTTTTGAGCAAATTTCTTTGTTGGATTTCATTATCTACGCCGTAATGCTCACCTTATGGGTGCATTGTTCGGCCCAGCCTAATAACTCTCTTAGCTATGGTATATACTATATACTAAATATAGTATATAGTATATTATGTGTAGTAAAGCATGAGATGTTTGTAGCTTGCAACTTGTCAATAGAGTTCTGCTCATCTCTTTGCAATTATTCAAAATTACAACTCACTTTTAACCTTTGATTCATTTTTGCTTTTCACCATTCATGTACTATTCATGAATGGATTTTGGCACACGCTTCACTGCACTCACAATGGCAATAACTTTTTTCGCGAATTGCTGCCAAAACCACACGAACTTCATTTTCTTAATATGCGCAACTCTGTCGCGACGCCGATTAAGTTGCACGAATATCAGTTGTTGTTTTTTTTTTTTTGCAGCTAACAATTTCAGCTATTGTTAAATAGTGGAAACGTGTTGAAAAAGAAGATGAAACGCTTGAAGTCGTAGTAGTAATAGTGAAATGCCGTAACGAGTAGCACAATGTGACAATTGTTGTGCCTTTGCCGAGCATTTTCAGTGACTCGTGACACAATGCGCGCATATTTCGCAGTTCGTAAACAAAAACCACCCGAAAGTAACCCAAATTTAAGTACACACATTACACCAAGTTACACTCAGAAGACTGAAGAAAGTTAGATTGCGATAAGGGGGACAATGGCCACAGTCATTAGATGCCACAACCTTACTCAATTTGATGCTATAATCATTACTTGATTGGGGTCTAATTCTTGACAAGTTAATTTTATATAATGTTGTTGCTTATGTAACTTGTAGTTGGGTTTAATTGAAAGTGAAACGGAAACTGAGAAGTGATTTTTGTTTTGGGAATGGGAATGAAGTACTAAAAATTTGTCTAATTTTTGGCAATTAGGAAAAGTGAAACGGAGAAGTAATAAAGAAGTTAATGTTCGCAGTAAAAATAATTTAACATTGAGATGTTTATTGAATAGTAAATAAAGTTTTTAAGTTATAAAATGGTTTCAAAAATATATAAAAATAAATAATAAACTCTTCTTTCTTTATATTATTTATCCATAGTCTCTTCTTTATTATATACATATAGTAAAATGCTTTGAAAAACAATTTAGAAAACTCTTCTTTTTTATATATTTCTATGTAATATATATAGCAGTATGTACATTTACCTTTTGCTTGAGTCTGTCCGCTGTGTGGAGTGCATGTCAGATACGCAATGCTAGACACAAGAGGCAAGGAATCAACCGTATCCGACTGAGTGCCGCAGGGGGGCGTAGGCTATTACGCTGCAGCCACTTCGAATGTATCTCTGTGTCTGTATGTGTATCTGCATCTTCAAGCTTGCCTGCATTCGGCGGCATAGGTGGCTTACTACAACAGTGTAATAGAGTAAAATGTATGACTAATTTCTTAAAATTGTTGCGGTTGCCAAAGCGATTAAATAAAACAAACCTAAAACAATTAAAGGCAAACAGTCAGACAGACAGAGAGACGGACAAACTAACAGAATTGGACAGAGAAAGTGATGTGATCATGGTGAGCACGATGATCATGTTATTTGTTAGATACATTACATTAGCAGCAGCAAACAACAAAATGAAACAATTGCCATTTTTACGCAGTCGAGTACAACACGAAATTGCAGCCACAAAGGCTTTAAAGTGAATAAATAAAGTATCTCGCAGATACATTTGTATGTTTGAGGCATTTTCCTCCCATTCATGCTGCATTCTATTATAGGTTTTTTATCGCCTTGGCGTTGAAAAGTAAAAGCCGCTGGAAAGTTCTAACAGTTAAATGTCGCTTGCTTTGCGTTTGAAGACAGAGAGAGAGAGAGAAAGAGAGATGAGCTATACAGGTTTTTCCTATCAGCTCGCTGGCATCTTTTTAACTGTTTCACTGGGCTAATCAAAATGAAAAGAAAAGCGGCAAAGAGACACATCTTTAGTAGCTGACGACAGTTGTAGACAGAGAGCATGTTGGCCTCAGGCGATCTGAAATAAAAGTAAGAGTTTATCACAGACACAATGGATGGCTATTAGTTGCTTGGCTGTTTGTTTTATGTAGATATACAATTTAATTAGTCGTAACTCTTGGACTGTTATCTCATGAATACTCAACGAACTACAAAACGAAAACAAAAAAACAATATGACAATTTCGATCAATTGCAAAACAAAAGCCGCAAAATTAATTATGCAAATGTTTATTTAAATACCCAATTTGAATTAAAGTTTTTACAGACCACAACAATATCACGTTCCTTGGCTGTTAAACATCTTTAATGTAGGCCCGAAATGTGCATATCATGTACCTATGAATTATATGGCATTAATAATATATACGCTAACATATGTCAATCGCCGGCTGGAGGAAAGTTTGAACTCACGATGCTTGGCTTTAAATTTGTAGCCGGTGAAAGGGACACGTGCTTGAACCATTTTAAATGTACAATATATTGATTGATACTGCGATGTATGAGAGACGAGAGCAGAGATTTGAAATGAAAGCGAAAGATTGAAAAGAAACAAATGGTATTATAAGGAAGAGAATACTATAACTTTCCGTTTTCTTTGTGGCACATGAGAAGTTATTCTTTTGTTTAAAATCAGATGTTAAGTATTACAATAAGAATTAATTAAAGATCAATAAAATCACAGATTATCTTCCAATTTCAGAGATTGGTATTCAATATTGTACCCCCAACATAACATATTTATTTATTAAACGATTTAATCTCTGCTGCAAACATGTAGTTGTAAATTACAAAAAAAGAAAAATAGTTCAACAGGATATGTCATTAATTTTCATATAAAAGATTGTCTCATCGCCCCATAAACTAATTTGAAACATGCTGCAATTATTATATAAAAGATTTTAGTTGCCATAAAGCTAAAGGGTTAGCGTTTTAATGTGCAAATTATGGGTCGAAAGGAATACAAGATGTTGTAAATTAATTTTCATAAGCATCAGCATAAGCAGAGCATTGCCCAAGGCATAAAGCACATGCAATATGAGTAGAAGTTCGCTCACTTATTCTATTAAGGTAACTATTTCCACGGTAGACCGAGCAGAGCTCAAGATAAGATTGAAAACTTGAGTTGAGTGCATTTTACGTATAATAATGCAGTCGGAAAACAAGTCCCACGAGGCAGCTCCAATTATTGTTGTTAATGCTCGGTCATTGATTTCGAAAAGTAACATTTGCACTTGCGCAAATGGTTAAACTATGGTAAAAACCGGCCATCAATGAGCCACCAAATGTGGATGTTTGGTGATCGGTGAGGCCAATCTCCGAGATATTCGAAACTTGATATTGACATTGGGCGACCAAAACTGCAGAGGGCACATTGCACAAATATACAAAAAAAAAACCAAACCTTTGCGTAAATGTTGAGCCACTCATTCGTTCATTCATTCACCTATGCAAATAGCTGCTGCAGCGGCTTCTCTAGTTGTTTGTCAAATAATGCCAAACATTGTTGGGCGCATAATGGAAGTTATATACAAAAACATTTGGCCAAGTGATTGTTGATGTTGAAAATCCGTCGCGGACTCGTTCGTCTTCATCAGCAGCAGCAGCAGCCGCAGCAGCCGCAGCAGCAACAAACCCGCTTAGCAAAAATTTTTGTTGGCCACATATGTGATATATCTATGTGCAGCTAGAGTTGAAGCTTTGCTCTGCTACCCACTTACGCCAGCGATAATATTGTTATTGTTATTGTGCACACACAAATAAAAGCACACACACATATACTCACACACACAGACACTCTCACATTGAGTTGGCAACACTGTTGGCCGTTACGTTGCTTGGCCATTTCTTTTGGCCACTTCACTTCGTGTTAAGCTAGCGCGTTGCTCGGGGGCTCTTTTTTTTTGAATTGCTCGCCTCGGTTTTGACGCTCATCGACATTTCAGCTGCGAACGAAGCGCGCAGTCGCTTTGTGGCATCCAACGAACTCAGATGCCGATCGTGAACACGTTAAGAATACTTTGAGACAGCAATCGGGGCTGCTTCTATTGCTACTGTTGCAATTGCTGTGGGTGCAACAACAATCGTATTTCAATCGTGTGTTGCCAAATCAATCAAGGCCAACTAAGCGCCTAAAGTCAGTGTCAAGGTGTGTGTTAGAAATAGTGCATGTATCTATTTAACTAGTTAGTATGTGTGTGTGTGTGTGTGGCACTTTGCTAATTACTGCAGATATCTCTGCTGTATAGTGAAAGTATCTTAAAGATACGCGGTGCCCAGAGAGTGTTAACGCGTTGTGTTTCTGTATTGTGCTGTGTTGTGCTGTGCTGTGCGTTAAGCGCAAATTGTTAACATTTTTCCAGTACAACAATTGCATTTTATGTTGCAATTTATTAGCGAAACAAGCAAAAATCAAAAACAAAAACCACCTCGATTCAATGCAGCAAACATCAACAACAATCATAGTAACTGCAGCCAAAAAGCCCATTAACAATTTGAAATACGTTTTTCCTCATGTCGAATTCCACAAACAACCACGAATATAGCAGATACTAGTAGATAGGCTTTAACCTGATTGTAATCTATTTATGTTCGCACTCGTACTTGTTATTTTAGTATCTACTATTATTATTATGTTTATGTTTATTTTGTGTTGTTGTTGTCTATTTTTTTCGTTGTCTTGCAAGCAGCTAATTAATGAGCCAACACGTTGGTTGGCCACCAAATCACGCCAGGCAAACACCTCGAAGCCGTCGTCACAACATCTCAATAGCGCTCTCTCGCTTGCGCCCACTCTACCCATCTCTTTCGCGCTCCTTCGGTCGTGCGCCCTATGCAAAGTGTTAACTCAAAGTCTCGTGCAGTGAATTTTTGTGTTGTTGCTCTCCTCGCTACTCGGTTGTGGCTTGTGTAATGGCAACAATTATTTCGCTAAAAATGTTGGAAAATTAACGTTCAATGTGCATAATTGAAATTCATTTGCCCGCTAATTGCGCACAAATTGCAGACAAACAAAAAAAAATCATAATAACAACAACTACGTGAAATACCAAAAACTTACAAAAAAGAGCGAAACAAAAGAGTACCGTGGCATGTGCCACAACAACAATCCGAAGAACAGCGACAACAACATTTAGCTGCAATTCGCAGCTTGCGGTTTTTTATCAAGTGTTTTTTGTGTGTGGCAGTTCGATGATATGGTAACCTCCTGCAAACTCGACTCCCAATCAGTTGTGGCAGTTCCCAAAATGAATTCGGTGCGCACCCGTAAACCAGCGAGCAGTAACAGCAACTCTTCCGGCTTTCGGCTACTGGACGGCGATCAGCTCGAGAACAATTCGAGTGTCAGTCGAAATTCGATATACAAACTAAAGATCGATCTTATGTTTGACGATTCCAGGTGAGTGCAAAGAACCAAAAAACAGTTCTAATTTACTAACAAGAATAAGCTAAAAGTTCTATGATTAGAACACTCTTAATAACTTGTATGTGATACAAATTCTAAAGAAGAGAACCATAAATCATAAAGAATATTTCTGACTAGAACATTTTCTTTATTAATATAAATTAACAACATTTCTGACTAGAACATTTTCTTTTTTAATAAAAATTAATATTTAATACAAGCAAATAAGTCGAGTTGTGGCAAATATAAAATAAACCAAAATCATAGCAAAAAGATATTTTATAAAAACCATTCTCTTAGTGAAAAGATTATTAAAGGAATTGAAAGTATCTCAAATCTATAATCATCCAACGCTAGATATCTTCGCTACTTAATATGCAACTCTCTATATATAATCAATAGTAAGCAGCACTAAAAATGCTCTAAATATCTTCCAATAAAAAAAAACGACATCCTAAACGCTTGCTTAGCACTTCGTTTTGCATAGGTTTTCAAAGTATCTCAACAATAAAACTTTTTATTGTCAAAAAATCCCAAGCTGACAGCAGAAGAGTAACAAACTCCAAAATAAACTTAGAATGTTTGTGTTATGCACAGCTTGTTCAACTTTCAACAGCTTCGATTTAAGCACTTTCGTTCTCGAAGCCTCAAAAGTGTCAAAGATACGCAGAGTATAGACAGAGCATTGACAGAGCTGAAGATACATAGTAGTAGATGACAGTTTAGTTGGGAAACGACATCGTAAATAGAAGACGCATCGTCGCAACGTTTCTTTTACCGTTTGACCAAAATTTCCATAAGCAACAAATGAACAGTTAGTTCATAAATGTATCCAAAAGATACAACAGATAGATAGAGAGAGACAGATCAAATGATGGATCGATAGATACATAGAGTGAGTGAGAGAGAGGGAAGGCGCGAGAGTCATTGAGTCGAGTAACACTTGCTGCGATGATTAAATATTCAACGATATTGTGTGACACACATTCGCCTAGTGAACTAATTGATTAAAAAAGAAAACTTTTGCTTCTCTCCCCCCCTCATCCGACCAACCACTTGACACAGCTTCATTCATATTCAAAATACTTGATCGCCGCAACGTTCTCCCTCCCAAAAATAGACGCAGATACATTTCCGATTTGATGTCAACTAGCGGTAAACGGAATAGCTTCTATTGGGAACACACAGCGAATGCGACACTCTTCTTCTCTTCAGATCTCTCAGAGACCTGTTGACAATCTAGCAGACACCACATTCGCCACATGTGCCATTTGTTAATAATCATTTGAGCCTCATTCGACGGCTCCCTTCCGCATTTACAGGATGTTTGTTGTTGCTGCTTTTGCTGCTGCTGTTTCTAATCAACAGTCACTTGCCAATTCATAGGCATTGGCTTATGTTACTTAGTGCATAGATATTTGTAAATGTGTGTGAGTGTGAGAGTGTTAGTGTTAGTGTGTGCATGCATATACATGCTAAAATTAGTTGGCGCAACTTTCACAAAAAAATAGTCAGCCAAGTTTTGTCGTAGAGAACCACTTAAACAATTTAACTACCTGAGAAGAGAATCGCTTGGCTGCAATTTCGAGTAGCTTTCCAATGATTTGGCAAACCACTTAAATCATTACCAATTGCAAAATAATTTGGCTAACATAAAAACATACAAAATGTTCACAGCAACGCTTTAGAACTAACTGTGGAATAATTCTTGCAAATTAAAAGAAATTAGCTAGCATAATAAAATAATATAATAAAAGATGATTTACTTTATTACAATTTATATAATATTTAAAAATCCAAAATATGAATGTAATAAAATACTATCAGCATGGGTTAATTATCGCTTCACTTTACATAATTTTCACTTAACTGTGTTTAGTACAACAATTTACATATTTCTCGCTTAATAATCACTTGCAAAAATTACTGTTGCTCCACGTAACGTCTTTTGGCCTAAGTATCAATTTTATCGGTTTAATAGTTTATTTTAGGGTTTATTAATTTCATTATTTCATTTATTATTCAATTTAATAATTTTTTAATTATTAATTTTTCTCATTTATTGACTTTACTTTCTTGCCTTGGCAGATCAATGCGCAGCAACCGCCTCGACGATCCACGAGGATCGCATCGCACGCGTTCCATCATCATGTATGGACGTAGTGAGCTGGCCAGCACCTCGGGTGACAATCCGCGTTCGTTGAGCAGCTTCCTCCAGGAGTCCAGCGAGTCAGCCAAGGTGCTGGCCGAGGCGGCTAAGAACGATGTGCAGCGCATTAGCAACAGCGTGCAAGCTCAGATCGAACAGTTGTTCACCGACGTGGCCAAGGATGCCACCAACAGTTTCGATGTCACCTGTTTGGGCTGTCTGCCGCTCAAGGATAAGGTGACCAGTCTGCAAGGTTTGCAGGAGCCGCTGCGTCAACTCTATCTCGACGAGATGACCAAGAAGGTAAGCCAAAAGTTCTAATATTATTAACTCTGCTAATATTGAAAATGTTGACAGAAATTAAAGTCGGGTTATTTGGACATATGTGCTACGGGTTTGCGCATTAAGCTTAGCGCCAAGCTCAATGAGGAGGAGAATGATTCCAGCATTACGCCATTTCACAACATTGCCGTGTGGTCAGCGGTCAAGTTTGTCATTTCGGATTCAGATGGCGGCGCTGCATTTTTGCCACTAATCACAGATCCCGATAACATCGATAAGACGGCGTTATTTCAGCCATTGAGGTAAGTGTTTGATACTTAACAGTACATTAAAGATAACTGCATGTTTTCATTGGTAAATGCTAATTTCAATGCTATAAACTTGAACGCTTAAAATGCGCACTTGGCAAAACTGCATAAATTTGTTTGCAATGTTTGAGTGCTTGTTATTCAATGATCAACCTTTGTTGGTAAATGCAAAACGAAGGCCACTAATTATAGGATTTTCTTTAAGCCCCTAACTTATAAATTCCGTAGTAAATTTGGTTGTAAATTGGTAGTAAATTAGTACAAACGTGTATTCAAGTTAACAGCATTTTTAGCATAACTGCAAAAATGTATTAATTAAAGTTAACACATTTCAGGCCGTCTCTTAAAAAATTGTAGTTATATGATGCAAAGTCACTTCTCCAAAGTAGACAAAGTTTTCTAGCATTAGACACAAATAATACAGCCATCAAGCTGAAGGCCTTTGCAGCCATTGCTCTACCAATTTATTTATTTAGTATTTATTTTAATTATAGTTAACCTTTTTAAATAAATAAATACAGTCATACGCATTGATATTCCTTTCATTCCCTATTAAGCATAAAATTAGAAAATAAATCTAAATTAAACTAAAATATAAAAGACATTTTTGAAGTCTTATCTGAAAAATATTTTAAGTAGGGAATCCCCAAACACGTCTTTAGTTTCATAAGCCAACTTTCTTATTATAAATTTAATTTAATAATAAATAATCTTAGCAAATTTAGTTTTTCTTTTTAAATATACAAATTTAAGTGCTTGAAAAGTCGAACAGTGACCTAAAATTGGTCAACTTAGGTCATTCTCTTGATTGTGCTATACTAATTAGATAATTAAATAATTCGCCTCTCAATGTTCTATATTAATACTCTTAATTCTCTTAAATCTCTGCCCCTCTTAGCGCCATTGAGCAGCTGGCTGTGGAGCAGAGCGAGCACATGCATGCGCCCATCTTTGCGGTGGTCATGCGCTCGGCCAGTGCACCCAAGATACTCGAGTGTCATGGCTTCATCTGCAAGAGCACCGAGGATGCCATCGTCATTGCGGCCACGCTCTACCAGAGCCTGATGGCGCATGTGAGCACCAATTCGCATCGCAGCACCAAGCGACGCACGCCACGTCAACAGAACGGTGTGAGCTGCATCAGCATTGCCAGCAGCTCGGCGCTGACCAGTTCCAACTATTTGTCACGCTCCCAGGTGGCGCCCAGTTTGAATGGCAGACGCAGCTCGTTCCGCAGCAGCAGCGCCGGAACTGGCAGCCAAATGGGAATGGGCTCGGCGACTCCTTCGAGATCCACACGCAAGAAGCGCGTGTCGAGCAGTTCGCTCAGCTCCAACAGCAATGTGATCAACGAGGCGGCGGAGATTGAAACCTCCACGGAGGAGCGCAAACGCAAATCACACAAAACGAAGCGAGCGCCGCCAGTTCCAGCTCCCAATGTGCTCGGTGGCTACAGCAAGGGAGCAGCATCCAGCTCCGGACGCAGCAATAATATCGTGTGCAACAATGGGCATGTGAATCGATTGCATCATCATGGCCAGAAGAAGCCAACGACGCCCACAATGCCGCTGGCCATGCCGCTGCCCATGGCCAATGGCAATGCGAATGCACGCAAGATCAGCGATCTGGTTGGCGCTGTGGGCGCTGTGAGTGCAGCCGGAGATGGTGATATACTGACACGTGTGGCCATTCCAAGATCGGGAAGTTTCCTCAACACCGGCGGACTGACGCGCTACAAATCTCGAGCGGCACGACGCACCAACTCGGGCAAACTGGGAGGCGGCGGTGGCGGAGGAGGGTGAGTAGACATACTAACGCATTAGGGTCAGCTAGCTGTGTATTTATTTACTATGTGGCTGACCCGAGATTGGGTTTAACATTGTTCTACAATTTTTGGTGAAAAGGTTTGGTTTGGTTGATTGGCATCGTTTGAATTGTGCTTCTAGTTCCCCACTTGGTTTCAGTGAATTGTTTAATGAATTTCGACTGCACGAGAATCTGCATTCGTTGGACGACATTCTGTATGCCATCATCGATGCCGATGGCATGTCCTTCAACGATCTGAAGCCCATCTACAAGGAGTTTCTGCTCAAGCTTGCTGTCACGCTGACACAGGACGAACTCTTTCAGCGCTCGAAGAACATTATGCGACGACAGAAGAAAAAGAAACAGAAGCGCAAATCAAGTTTGAATGGCTCACAGGTAAGCAATATACATATATGCTGGTGAATATTCCGTCTGTCTGTCTGTCTGCATGCTTAAACACTTTAAACTCGGCAACTATAGAAGTTAATGCCATCAAATTTACAGTCAACAATCTTCTATTCTTACTCATTAATGCAGCTTTCTTAAATCTCTATCTTCACTCTACTTTACAGAAGAAACCGAAGAGCATCTTCTTTGGCACCAAGAGCCTGAAGAAGGTTTTTCAACTCGGTCAGTTTCGCAGCTGCCGCGGCAAGCTGACAAAGCCCACGCATGCCAAGGATTCCTCGGCCACCATGGAGAGCTCCGGCAAGCGGCGACTGACGCCACCCATCATCATTGGCCCACCGACGAGCCAAAGCCATCAGCAGCAGCAACGCAATCGAGCGGCCACAAGTGGCTCCGATGTCTCCGTGGTGCGCAATGAACATGCTCTTCAAGGCATTCATCGCAACAGCAGCAGCGGGTAAGCAAAATATATGTTAGAGAGCTAACTACACAGAGAGAAAATATGGAGAAGTTTTGAATGTAAGCAATAAAATTTATAGACAAAAATAGACTATTTTTAGTTGAATTACCAACATATAATTTCTTTTTGGGTAATAGAGTAGTAATTTTTTTTCATTTTCTATTTAATTTCAATATTATTTTGCTTATAAACTTTTTCATTTTCATTTAATAATAGAGCTAAAATTTATCTTTTTATAAACATATTTTTTAACTTTATTTAAAAGCTAGCTTAAATTGTAAATGAAGCTTAAACACTTCCTTGAAAAGCCCTCAAAATTTTGTTTAGATTTAATAACTCTATCAGAAAGAATTTAAGGATGATGAGTTTTCACTTCAATTGTATTTAGTCTCCGTGTTAACGTAGCAAATTGTAGTCAAACTTTACTCTCTGTATTTAAATAGTGTACTATGATCAAAACTAATCCACCTCTTCCTCTGCAGCTACGTCTCTTGCTCGGAGTGCAGCTACGACTCGGAGTCGTGCACTTGTGCCTCGGCAGATCGCTGCTACTGCAGTCTGCGCACCGAGCATCTGAACCACAAGTTGCGCCAGAAGAACGAACGCAACATGGCCATGGCCAATGCAAGGAAGCCAGCTGGCAATGCAGCCGCAACAGCAGCGACAGCAGGAGCTGGCAATCGCCATTCGCTGATATCGTGCAAGTCGGATGAGAAGTGCTACTGCTCCATGGTGGAGGAGGAGCCCAACAGCACACTGGAGCACGACTCGGCCAATTCGCACTCGGACACAACAACCTGGTGTGACACCGACAGCTGTGTGAGTGCCAGCAAATGCTACTGCAAGCGCACACATCGACGCCAGCGGGTGAATGCTGCGCCTGTGAGTGAGGATTCTCTGAATCAACAGCATAGATCGCGAGCCAGCTCAAGGAAGCCCAAGCCGAGCGAGAAACTGGGACTCGACTACGAGCTCTTCACCATTGGCGGCAACAGCAAGCCGGTGCAGCCGCATGAGGCGCTCAGCGTGAAGAAGAGCGTGGAGGCTGCCGCCGTGTTTGCGGACATGAAACTCAGCCAGACGACGGACATCAAGAGCCTGTGCCCACCGCTGATGCCGTCTGGTCATGGCCAGAAGCAGAGCATGCGTCAGAGCAACGCCAGCTGCCATTCGAATGGCTCCTCACGCCGTTCACTCTATCGCACACGTGAATCGATCAGCACTGATCGCCTGGGCCATGGCAATGGTAATGTGAATGCCATGATGATGCCTGCGCTGCATTTGAGCTCGAGTGGTGCATCGCACAAGTCGTGCAGTGCCGATGATCTGCTCATCAATATCAAGGCTCTGGAGAAGGCCGCCTCCATTCGCAGCAGTGTGAGCAGAAGCCGCATGGCCAGCTATCAATCGATGCGTGCCGTGAGCGCTTCTCTCGAGGATTCGCTGGGGTATTTGCCATAGAATTTCAATAGAATACTCAAATCCCATAGTGCTTAAGTCAACATACTATACTTCTAACTAATATCTATTCAAGCATAAATACTCCTAATCTACTTTATTCTAACATACTATATAAATCTTAGACATCGCGGCTTATGTTTCTCAAGTCAATTGAGACAGACTTAATTAAACAGCTTCAATTGCCTTGCGAAACGTAATCATCATTTAAAAATAATATTTTTATTATATTGTCGTACTTATAGCGAACTCGTGACATTAGCATTAAGGCTTGAAACTCTTCGATAAGCAAACAGACGAGGTGCAATACGAAAACCATTATAAACAAACAATATACGATCCTAGTTTCCAACGCAGTGCAATATTTACTAAGCTTATTAACAAATAAAACGATCTTATATACTATGCAAAAATATACTTACTGATTACTTTTTTATAGAGGTGGGTTTTACTGAAAAAAAAACTAGCATAAATCCCTCAAAAAGGGAAAAACTTTTTAAAGGTAAACAATTATTTGAAATATTCATGGCTCACTTTCAGATATGTAATCCCTAGACTCAATTGGTATTATAATATGTACATATATGAGTTCAATAAATAAAATATTAAACCACCCAGATTAGGAAATCGAGGTATGGAAGTACTTCGATCATAAAATTCTGCATCTCATTTTTACACTAAGGGATTCAATTAGTTTTCTTATATAATAATAAAATCAAATATATCTAGTGCGATTTAAGATCAAATGATCTATCTACGTGCAAAGGATTGTGACGAAAGCAAAGTGGAATGACAACTTGTTGTTGCCGAATGATTATACACATTATTATTTTGGGCACGTCTAATCAAATTCTAATCACGATGAGGTCAGTGTCAGGTCACAACAACAACAACAGCCACATCGAAAAAGCGAAACGTGTACAATTTGCAGCAGATGTTGGCGCTAGGCGTCGTATGCTTTAGCTGAAGCCCCCGCTGTCCCAGGTCAAAATAGACGGGAGAGTGATAAGATTACGCTTGAGTATGTGTGAGTCTGTGTGTGTGTTGCCCAGCTGTTGGGGAATGAGTCAAAATGGGAAGTGGATGCGAAACGAAAAATTATTCGAATTGGATCTGCTGCCGAGTGCTAAAGTGCCAAAGTGACATAGAGCCTGTGAAATGACCACCTCATCCGCCGATAGTGTTTTTGTGACCCGTTCCGAGGGTATCTCAGCCGAAGGAGTGAGGGATCAGTATGCCGATGGCAAGGCTGCTAAGGTCTGGGAGATCTTCATCGGGGACAAAAACTCGCGCACGGACAACTACAAGAATTTCCTGGTCGAGTTGCTGCGCCAAAAGGGCTGCAAGCGCATCCTGGATGTGGCATGTGGCACGGGGTAAGCATTAAACACATGATCTCACATTTTGTCAGTGAAATCATGGACCATCCTTTGCAGAGTCGACTCCATAATGCTGCTGGAGGAAGGCTTTGAAGTGACCTCTGTGGATGCGTCCGACAAGATGTTGAAATATGCACTTAAGGAGCGCTGGAATCGCCGCAAGGAAAGCGCCTTTGACCAATGGAGTAAGTTATTAACATAAATAAAGAAGTTTTTTACAGGTGTGACTAATCCTTGTTTCCTCTCCCCCTTATAGCCATTGAGGAGGCCAACTGGCTGTCGCTGTATGATGACATACAGGAAGAGATCGGCACCGGTTTCGATGCCGTCATTTGCCTGGGCAACTCCTTTGCCCATTTGATGGATGCCTCTGGGGATCAGCGTGAGCACAAGCAGGCCATCAAGAACTTTGAAAAGTGCCTCAAGCCAGGCGGCATTCTGCTCATCGATCATCGCAACTATGATAACATCCTGGAAACTGGAGCAACACCTGCCAAGAGCATCTATTACAACGTAAGTTGAAAGTCATCGCTTCCAGAATAGTATGAGATTATTCACATTAATTAAAAACAATTGAACGACACTTCCCATTGACTTACGAGTAGAAACAACAAGTCATCATCAAAGCACTGATAACAAAAAGCAAATTGCTTTCATTTACAAAATCTCACAACATCTCTAATCTTCGATTCTGGCACAAGCGTAAAACTATTCCCATGACTTGCAGAATCCAAAATTAAATGTTTGTTTGTTTGTTTTTTTCAACTTTTTTTAGACGAGTCATACGGCGGACATCAAAACATCCGTTCTGTTCTATTGCGGCAAACCAGCTTTGGTCTCCATGGACTATCAGATCGAAGGCAATAAGCTGGCCAGCGAATTCCGTCTCTCCTATTATCCCCACGAACTGAAGCGTTTCACAGAGATCCTGAATGAGATCTTCGGCAGCCAGGCCAAGCACAAGCTGTATGGTGACTTCAAGGAAATGACTGTGGTCCAGAATCCCGCATTCTATATACATTTGATTGAGAAGCCTAGAGTTTAAGTTTCCACTATTGCACAATATACAATTATTATTATTTTAGAGAAACATCTCGATTTATCATTTATTATTCACATTTTATATATAGTATTTCCGTTTGCTCTCGTGTCGCATTACGTCAGCAACATATATTTGCTGATAATGGCACTAAAGCACAGTGTCACCATCAGAGCCTCAATCACAAACGGAGACTTGGTCTTAATGAAGTGGGACAATCGCGTGCACAACAAAATTAATCGGAAGAGCAGTAATGAAGCCATTTTGGACAGCTGCTGCTGAACGCGACGACATCGAGACTTCACTTAATTTTACTTCAAAACTGTAGACAGACCCCGACAGAAAGTGACTGAAACGCAAAAAACGATTTCAAAACTTGCCTACATAAGCATTTACTTAACACGACTCATTAGATATGTGAATAAATGAATCGATTGCGACCACACAAAACACATGAGTTCAATGGCTACGAAAGGTACTAAAGTGTCTATATAACGCATGTCTATACTATATTACACTAGTACTATAAGGAAGGCGAAGCATAGACTCTCAAGGCAGCCAGAAAGAAGTAAAAACAATGCATTTAAAATACACAAGGTTCCTAGGTTCCTAAAAGTGAAAGCATTTATAAGTTCTATCAAGTTAGGAAGCAGACATCTTATATGCATATCATTACAATAAAAAAAACACTAATTAAAAAGATAATCCTGCTTAGCTTCACAGTTTCAGGGTATTCAAATGACAAAACCTCAATTCAATTAAGCTTGTTTTTTGTTTATTCCGCACAATTATCGTCATATTTCGTACTTGTTGACAGCGGATTTCTATGTATAGCTCGATTTAAGTTTTGCAAGCTCAGCCAAAAAGATTATGAAAACAAACACAATCGTATAATATTTTTCGTTTCAGTTTCGACAACATGAATTAAACATAGATTTTAATTATTTGTGTTATAAAGAATCAATACATACGATACACATTTTTTTTATGTTTTCGGCACATTATGTGCCCACAATCTTATTCATTCGCTTGATATCGGCAATTTGACGATCAATTTCGCTGGACAACTGAGTTAAGACATCGGTTATGGTGCGTTGCTGTTTCTCGGGCAGCTCATACGTACTGCTCTTGCCGCTCTCCTGCGACTTGCCAATATGATAGCGCTGTTTGTTCGACGTCTTTTTGGCTGTATCCAAGGCAGCTGCCAGGCTCTTGGTGGCCTTATTGATGCGTGCCACCTCAAGCGTAAATTCACGTTCCGCCACCACATTGTTGGGCAGCGTAGTGTTGGCCTCCTGCATTAGCTTCTGGCAACGGCGTACAAGAAGCTCCTGATTGTCGCTGATCTCCTCGAAACGTTCGGCCAGTTTGTGAGCACGCTCACTGATAATTTCGCGCTCATGCTCCAGACTCTTTATCTCATCCAGCTGCTGTTTCTTCTGCAGCTTAATGCAATTGATGCGCTTGGCGAATTCAGCGCGCACCAGCTCATGGCGCTTAAGATATTGGGAACGCAACACTTCAATGGATTGATTAAGCAACTCGTAGCGCTCGTGAGCCGATGATGCATTCAATTTGTTGGCCAATATGGGCTGACTGACGCTGCGCTGCAGCAATCCCTTAATGGTATCCACAAACGATGGACCCATGCCCTGTTGCTCCAGGACAGCATCCGTGACTTTGCGCAAAGTCTGATCCTTGGGTGTCATGAGCAATTGGGCATCGATGACCAGCTTGAGACTGATCACCTGGCCGCTGCTCAGCAACAACACAAGTCCGGCGGGCATCTGCAGCAATGCAATGCCAAAGACGGCATTAATGCGATCACTTGAATCAAACTTGGTGCACAATATGTATTCGGCGCTTGAGGCCGACGCCAAAGCCAGTTGATTGTCTGCGGCCTCACTGTCCAGGAAACGTTGCAACTCGGCTATAAAGTTGACAGTGATAATATGCAATCCCGCATTATGGTAGGCAAAATAACGCATCTCGTTGATAAGATCACGCTTCAAGTACATTGGACAGTTATAAGTCTCGCTGGTTCCATTGGCCGCGCTCGAGGAAAGGCCCAATTCTAGCTCAACCGTCTCCGTGACATGGAGTGTCCACTCGGAGGGTTCAATAAGCAAGCCATCGTCCACTTCGTTCAAATAGTGCTCTGTGGTCTCAGCCTCCAATAGCAACGCATGATGCAGCTTGCCAGTTGACTCGGCAATGATTACAGTTGGTGGCAATGATGGTATAATCAATAGAGCACACGATTCCAGACCGTAGTTGGCACTAGTTTGGGGTGATATGGTTATAGGTCCTTGCAGGCGTGTCACCTCCGAATCGATGCCGGCTAGCAAAATGTAGATGTTGCCATTCTCTCGCAATATGACAATGGGCCACTCGACTCTTTCCTTCTTGGCTTTTGCGGCCGCGAGTGTTTTGTTGCTTTGGTTCAAGCTGTTTGTGGTGGTTGAGAGTACGTTGCTGGCTTCATTGCGTGACTTGACAGCTGGCGCAATATCAAAATCAACTGAGAGTTCACCAAAGTCCGAGAGCGAAGTATTTGCACCCGTTTTCACTGTATGCGGTCCAACTTTCCACACATGACGTAGCTTGGTGTGATTGTACACACGAATAGTGTTGTTTGAGAACAGCACAAGAAGCGTGGAGTCCGAGACGGAATCCGGATGCCAACGCACTTGGCGAACTTCCAGTTGCGGATTGTTTTGAAACAACAAGGCATCTAAACTGTATGTGCGACACGTGATTTTCGCCTTGCCATCCATAAAGTTACCATTGGGCCCACTGCGGCGAGGCACCTCCAATATGGAGACGCCTTGTGGTCCACTCAACGCCACCAGGGAGCCTTCATTGGAGACCACAACACGATCGACGTACAGGCCAACAGTGTTCGATGGTATTAGCGTCTGATAGCTGACGAGTTGTTTGCCGGCACTCTTTGATTCCGGTTGCAGTTGCGCGACGCGCCAATTTGTCACCAACAAGCAGGATTCATTTGAGTCCCAAGCGTAGAGCAGATCATCCTTACAGTCGAGTAGATTTTGCGTTTGCGGCACAATTGGCAGGCCATTGCGTATTTTCGTAAATAATTCGGTTTTATTTAATTCCAAGACATCTGTCAGCGCCATAGCGGTAGCGATGGAGTCACATCGACGTGCCACTATCGATACTAATGATATATCGATGTTTTTGGAATTGTTTATTTCTTGGGCAGTATTCGATATTTTCTTTGCACCAATAAATGTATTTGAATTGTACATATTATTTAATTATTTAAAACAAAGTAAATATACTAATTTATTTACAAATTTTATGAATTAATCAACTGTTCTGTTCTGTAAACTTGTGAAATTGCAACCTAGTGAAATTTCATAGGCAAAGCAAAATTGATTGAAAGTTGTACAGCAAATATTTTTTAGTATTTATATACCAAAAAGTGTATTATGTCGTTTAAGGTCTCACTGTGTTCCTTGGAACATTTGAACTGTTGATTCATAATATCGATAGCTGATCTACCTTTTGTACATCGAATTTGAATAATATTAAATAATTAATGGCATATTACATTAGCAATCTCTTCTTTGAATTTCCAGCAAGGGTACGGTCTTCAACCCCAAAGTTAAATCCTCAAAAAAGTCAAGATCTTCAAATTTAAACTTGGTCGAGAACTTATAATTTCTCAACAATTTCGCTAATGTAAGTTTGATGGATACTAAAGCGTATCTCCAACCTGCGAATTTTCAATAATTAAAAAATGTAAATTTACTTTTTAAATCCAGCTTTACCTATACAGTTACGTATTCCCTTCGTGAAGGGTATGAATGAATAGGGATGCTTGTCCTGCATGTTATGGGGCAGGAAATGTTCGGGATTAAATGCTTCCGCATTTTCCCCCCAAATTTTCTTATCGCGATGCAAGTGAAATATGTCTATACCAATTTGCACTCCTTTGGGAATAACAATTCCATTCGAAAGACGTACATCCTGCATAGTCTGTCTTGCGATAATTGGAACTGGGGCCAAGAGACGCATCGATTCATTAAGAACGAGATCCATATAACCCATATTCTGGGTATCGGCATAAGTAATGTCGAAGTCTCCCGGATTAGGAAATAATGAGCGAAGCTCTTGAAACGCCTTTTCTTGATACTCGGGAAACATAGCAAGCAACATCAGTGTGTAGACCACCGTGTTAGCTGAAGTCTCAAATGCAGCAAATAATATGATACCTAATTGGCTTTGCAAGTCCTCTTTGGTAAGCATTCCACGATTCATCATATCAATGCCTAGATTTATAAGTATATCGTCTTCCGGCGCTGTAGAACCCTTTGTCAATTTTGAATCGATAAACTAGAAATAAGAATTATATTAGTTAAATTGTTAACTCATGTTTTCCTCTAACGACCTTTACGAGGAACCCACTTATCTGCGACTTGGCTTTAGAGAATTGTTCTTCCTTGCCCAGTAGTTTCCTCATCGTTTCACTTATTAACCAGGGCGAAAGGCCCATATCTGTTATGGATTTCACAATACTATTGAATCGTAGTAAGTTCGTTCACTCTGTACAGAGACAAAAGTTCTTACCCATGGAAAGCTTCGATCAAATTATTGCTTCTAATGTGCTCATCTCCTCCCAGTATAGTTTCTGTAAAAATATGTGGGTTCATTTTGCTATACTTACAAAAAAATGTACTTACGACTCGCTATGCTCAAAGAAAAATCTTCCATCAATGGTTTTAAGTTCTGTCCCCCACAATCCACCGATTTATCTACAGTCTTCAGCAAAAATGCTGCCTCTGAGTTAAAAATAGATATAAAGCTGAGTATCATCTTGTGGCTAAAAGCCGGATTAAACAACTTCCGATACGCACTCCAATGAGGCTCTGGATAAGACTTAAAATAATTTTATTTCATATTTCAGTAGCAAATTACTGTACCTTTCATGCTGAATAATCCAAGGCCGGCAACCTCTTCGACTACTTTATAGAAACTGCCCTTGTTAACGCAATGCGGCGAGTTCAAGACATCTTGTGTTAATTGGGGATCGGCAACAATCAAAAATGGCATGGGACCAAGCCAAGTCAATACGAATGAGCCGTATTTATCCAAATAGTGTTTGAGCACAGGAAGTACATCTAAGGCATTTAATACAAAATTACAATATTTAACACCTTTTAAAATAAATCATTGATCACCAACCTTCCTTATGGCGGATCTTGTGCACTATGCCAATTAGGGGATAGCCAACTGGCCCTGGTATTTGAAGCATTAAACTATATAATTTGCGTCGTGTCCACAAAAAAATGACCCACAAAAGAAATAAAGAAGTACACCATAATTGCCAGGACAACATGTTTGGCAAAAAGAATCCTTGATAAAATGCAAGGTATCCGGTTAAATTTTGAGATTAAGTCGCCTAATATTTTTTATTCACTGCGGAGCTCAAGCGCACGTTCAAAATCGCGATTTTAAAATGATTTCTAATATTTGCTATCAGCGTCTTTTTATATGCCGGACTGTGACTAGGTCAGTACAATGTTGCTAAATGCAAAAACGAGCCACAACATTACAAGTATAATTTCTGTAACAGGTCCCAATAACCAGTTTGTATGATAGGTGCAAGTAGTCAAGTCTAGATAGATAGTCACTAAAGCAATGTAGCCACTTTACGCATTAACATGAAGAGATATTTTCTAATTGCTGTTTAAACTCAAGGTGCAATATAAATTTAAAAATAAACAAATCAATTTAATAATCTAATCTGTTGTTTGTGTTTCGATTTTTTTATAAACATTTACAAAGAAACATGGCCATACATATAATACTTAAGTGATGAAGCGTAATACTAACAATCTCTTTTTTGAATATCCACCAAAGGTACGGTCTTAAAATTCAAAGTAATATCCTCGACAAAATCAAGATCTTCAAATTTAAAACTGGTTAGAATTTATATGTGCTCATCAATTTCGCCAATAAAATTTTGATCGATATTTCAGCATGTCTCCAGCCTGTAAATTGGCAAATATTTAAATTAAGTTAATTTCATTTTATTATATATTGAACTAAAACAAACCTATGCAATTGCGTATTCCCTTAGTTAAAGGTATGAACAAATAGGGATGCTTGTCCTGCATGTTATGCGGCAGAAAATGTTCGGGATCAAATGTTTCCGCATTTGCTCCCCATATTTTCTTATCCCGATGCAAGTGAAAGATGTCGATTGCAATCTGAACTCCTTTTGGAATAAAAATTCCATTCGTCGCGCATGGTCTGTCGTGCAACCATTGGAACTGGTGTCAGAAGTCGCATTGATTCATTAAGAATTAAATCCAAATAAACCAGATTCTTAATATCACTGTAGCTAACATCAAAATCTCCCGACTTGGGAAAGAATGCACAAAACTCTTCAAAAGCCTTCTCTTGATACTCGGGAAACATGGCGAGCAACATCAGTGTATAGGCCACTGTATTCAAATGCGGCAAATACAATGTGAGCAGAATGATCTTCCACATTCTGTGTGGTAAAAATTCCACGATTACTGATTTGAAGAATCGTGGAATTTTTACCACATAGAATGTGGATATGATATGATGGAATGATATCCAAAAAGTTCTTCAATGTCTCCAGCACATCTAAGGCATTTCATTTTAAAATCAGAGTTTTTATCACACTTTAAATAATGCTAACAATCACCAACCTTCCCTATTAAAGGATAACCAATTGGTCCAGGTATTATAAGGTATTGTCCACAGAAAATACAACCACAAAACACAGAATAAAGTGCACCATAACTGCCACGTGAACATAATGGGAAGAATTCTTGATAAATTTGTGATTATCCTGATAAGATTTGACCGTTTTCTCTAATTATTTTAATTCTCGTAACGAACCGAACATTTCAAATCGTGAATAGACAATGATTATAAATGTTACTGATCAGTATCGTTTTATATGCCGAGCCCTGACTTATAATGCAAACGAACAATTAAAAAATACTCGGAAATCAATCATGACACTAATATATAATAAGTATAAAACTAATTCATATAAATACTAAAAAAAAATACAGAAAAATTTTAAATGACGTAGGTATGCCCGCTACCCATAGGGTAGAAGGGTATTATAATGGAAATGTAAGTAAGAGGTAGAAGGAGGCATCTCAGACCCTATAAAGTATATATATTCTTGATCAGCGTCAACAGCCGAGACGATCTAGCCATGCCCGTCTGTCCGTATGAATCACTGGATCTCTGAAACAAAAATAGATAGAGCTATAATTTTCGACAGCATTTGTTATGTTTGCACGAACGTTATGTTTTCTGCCGGTACAAAGTTATAATTCCCTTCTACCCTATGGGTAGCGGGTATAAAAACGAAAAGCTGTAGTCGTATTTTAGACATCTCAGACTAAGAAATTGCTCGTATTCCTTACAAGATCGCTTGTTTCTAGTGATAACTTGGCGGAACTTTAAACTTTGAAATTTATTAACTCTATTTATAATAAAATAATAATCGATCTGAATTCATTATATCAGAAAACGATCTTATAAGATGCTAATTAATCCAGTTATCAATTAAATTGATTATCAGTTGTATCGGACGATGGTAATAAATTAACCATATAAACGCTTTATTTATTTAATGATAATGATAATGATAATGACATATTATATTTTGAGATGACGAAAGCCAGTAAGATAATGGGTGTTTATTCATTCATCTATGCAAACAAAGAAAATTGCATAGTACTTAGAAATATAAACAACTTAAATTATGTAGTTAACACAGTTGTGCATTATTTAAAATTCAATCGGTTTCTAAAACCAGATCTTTCTCAAATTAAAGTTCAATTATTGACTCTTATAATCTAATAAATAATTCATTATTTTAAAAATTTTGTAAACGGTCTGAATAAATGAATATGAAGCGAATACCTAAAATAAGCTAAAAATAAATGTAGACATACTATGTATAGCCTCGTATGCAAATTTCTAATTAGAATATTGAAATCAAAAGTTTGCTTACCAAAAAAAGGTGATATTAAAGAATTTCATATTGACACAGACAATAAAAGACTGAATATTTATTAAGATGTGTCTTACCAACAACAACCAATACTAAATAATATATTTAGATTTAGAGCTTTGTAAATACGCTCAAACAAATCTAAATGAGATGAGATACCAGTTTTAGTCAGAGACAAGTTACTGGGATGAATGCAAGCTATTGAAGAGCAACAGACAACAGCAGAAATATAATTAATACGTTGACAGTAAGTTAAATTTAATATGTATGTATATATCTATAACAATTTAACTTGTCAGTTAGCAGACAAAACATTGATAAACGCTATTGAGCAAAAGTAAAAAAAAAGGATTACCAAGATTAAATCTGTTATTATTCAAAAAGAAGAACATTAAAAATCATATATATGTGCTTGTATAATTAATAATTGAAACGAATGTGATTAAGAAAATCTTTTGAATAGGCGTGATGAATACAAGTAGAAATATCACACTAGCAATTTCTTCGTTGAATTTCCAATAAGGGCACAGTCTTAAACTCCAAAGTTATACCCTCAACAAATTCGAAATCTTCGAATTTAAAGCTGGTCGAGAATTTATAATTCCTCAGCAATTTCGCCAAAATCACTTTGATCGATATTAAAGCATATCTCCAACCTGTAAAAGTACAATAATTAAATCGAGTTAAATCAATTTATTAAATCTAACATACCTATGCAGTTGCGTATTCCCTTTGTGAAGGGTATGAACGAATAAGGATGCCTATCCTGCATGTGAATGGGCAGGAAATGATCTGGATTGAAGGTTTCCGCATTTTCTCCCCAAACTTTCTTATCGCGATGCAAGTGAAATATGTCCACAGCAATCTGAACACCTTTTGGTATAACAACTCCATTGGAAAGACGTACATCCTGCATAGTTTGCCGTGCTATAATTGGAACTGGAGCCAAGACTCGCATCGATTCATTCATAATTAAATCTAAATAAACCATATTCTGGGTATCGCTGTAAGTAACTTCAAAGTCTCCCGTGTTTGGAAATAATGAGCGAAGCTCTTGAAACGCCTTCTCTTGATACTCGGGAAACATGGCGAGTAATATCAGTGTGTAGACTACCGTATTAGCTGTTGTCTCAAATGCGGCAAATACAATGTTAGCCGAATGATTTTTTACCTGCTGTTTGGTAAAGATTCCACGATGTACCAAATCAGTGGCTAGGTTTAGAAATATATTCGTGTCCTCCTCTGTTTCTAGATGAGCTTCAGAACCCTTTGCCAATTTCGATTCGATTAACTAGATCAAAGCCAATCAAATTGTTTAAATTAATCTCATAGGTTTGTTGAGTCCAATCACCTTGAAGAGGAATCCGTTTATCTGCGACTTGGCCTTAGCATATTTCTTCTCCCTACCCAGTAGTTGACGCACTGTTCTACTGAATAGCCAGGGCGAAAGGCACATATCTGTCATGGTTTCCAAAAGACTATTAAAGAGTATTAAATGTATTCGATTCCGACAACGTTCTTACCTACGATAAGCTTCGAGTAGTTTGATGTTTTTAATGTTCTCACTACAATTAACTTCACTGCCCATTGTGGTTTCTGTACTTGAATCAAATAACATTATGCTCCTTTATTTTGAAGATTCAATTCGAAGCACTTACGAGTAGAAATATTCAAGGCCAAGCTTCGCATCAATGGTATTAAGTTCTGTTCACCACAATCCACTAATGGATCTACCACCTTGAGCAAGGATGTTGTCTCGGCGTTGAAAATAGGCAAAAAACTCTGAAGTACTTTAAGTGCAAACGCTGGATTTATCAATCTCCGATGTGCACTCCAATGAGGCTCTGTGCAAGACTAAATATAAATCCACTTCATTTTCTGTAGATAATTATTGTACCTTTCAAACTGAATAAACCTCGGCCAGAGGCATCATCGATTGCCTTGTAGATAAGACACTTGTCAACGCAATACTGTGAGTTCAAAATCTCCTGTGCCAGTTGAGGATCACTAGCGAGCACAAATGGCATGGGACCCAGCCAAGAAAATACGAGAGATCCATGTTTATCCAAATAATGTTTAAATACGGGTAGCACATCTAATGTATTTTGCATAAAAATCACATATTTTATTACACGTTAAGATAAACCACTGATCACCAACCTTCCTTATTTAACAGCTTGTGTGCCATGCCAACTAAGGGATAACCCAGTGGCCCAGGTATTTGGAATATTAGCCGATAGAATCTGCGACGTGACCATAGAAAATAGAACCACAAAATACACAATAAGGTACACCATAATTGCCACGTCAACATGATAGGAAGAAAAAATCCTTGAGTACACAGAATATCCGGTTGAGATGGATTTGATTTTATTTTTTTTAATTCACTTCCGAACCGAGCGTTTGAGTTCGCTACAACAAAATGACTACGAAATTGGGAACAATGTCTTTTTATATGCCGGTCTATATTACTGGTTTGGGAGAGGCAAATCTTGAATTGGAGTATCACTAAACAACAACAAATTTGGCAAATAATCGAAAATGAACGAATGCCTAAATATGAATAAGTTCACTTTGAAGTATATAATAATAATATATCCATATAAATATTTACTAAATATGTATAAAAGAAGTTTCTTTATTTGGCAGTCGATTTTTAATTATTGTATTAAAAATGTAGTTCTTTTTTATAGGATTTTATTTGATATATGTACATTGGATACAAGTATAAAGTAGGCAACTGGAAATGTAAAAGTATAAGCGTAATTCTCCGACCCCATTAATTAGCAGAGTTTGAATACAATATACCAAGCATAAATGTAATGTATGTATGTTTTCAGTATATTTCAAATATAAATTCGACATATTTTTTATATTTTTACTTTATTTTTTTATTTGTATTTTAAATATGTTGAGGGTATATCTTACAGACTATGCCCTTTACATACAGAAATGGTGACAAGGGTATTATGCCTATTAATCTCGTTTTTGCACATCCAACAAGGGCATTTTCCTAAATTTCAAAGTTATGTCCTCAAGAAAGTCAAGATCTTCAAATCTGGTCGAGGACTTGTAATTCCTCAGCCATTTGGCTAATGTTATTTTTGACGATAATAAGGCATACATATCTTCAACCAGTAAGTTACAACATTTTAATAAAATAATTTAATTTTTTTTAATGAGCTAAATTCTGAATTCGCCAAAGGAATGTCACTAAAAACAAAAACAATAACAAAATTTGCGAATAATCGAAAATAGACGACGTATGAGAAGGTCAAAAAACTATGCTAAATTTGAGATTTCAAAAAGTTGGCCAATTAAAATCCAGTTTCCTATTTAAATTATTATAAATTCAGTCAAATTTTGTCGCTCCATTATTAGTCCATGATATGATATATAAATATTTACTAGCTGTGATAGTATGTTAGTAGTAGCAATTTTAAATTTTAATTTTTATATATATATTTCATTTTTTACGTAATTTTTTGCATTAAAAATATATTATAATATTTGACTTCGTGAAACTTTTGTTGTTCTTAAAAAATTGCAGTATTGATACAAAATTTGTTTAATTTGAAATAAATTAATATATGAACCAAATATATAATTCATTGTACCAAGCAGTATATTTATAATATTTGTTACGTTGAAAATATACCATACACGGACTGTTTCTTAACAAAAACCCTTTGTCTGTCCGTCAAGTATATTTATCATACGTTTCAATAATATTAAGTAAATGTAGACAATAAATTTTATTAAATAAATCTGTAAATATCGCTTTATACTATCGCTTTTGTACTTCCAGCAAGGGCACTTTCCTTAATTTCAAAGTTATATCCTCAACAAAGTCAAGATCTTCAAATTTGAAGCTGGTCGAGAATTTGTAATTCCTCAGCAATTTGGCCAATGTTATTTTTGACGATAATAAGGCATATCGCCAACCTGTAAATGTATAATAATTAAATTAATTAAATATTTTTATATAATGAATTTAGTTCTACCTATACAATTTCGTATTCCCTTTGTGAAGGGAATGAACGAATACGGATGCTTATCCTGCATATGATGGGGAAGAAAATGTTCTGGGTCAAAAGTTTCCGCATTTTCCCCCCAAATATTCTTATCGCGATGCAGGTGAAAGATGTCTATACCGATTTGTACTCCTTTTGGTAAAACAATGCCATTGGAAAGTTGCACATCCTGCATTGTCTGTCGCGCGACAATTGGAACTGGAGTCAAGACTCGCATTGACTCATTGAGTATAAGATCCATATAAGTCATATTCTGGGTATCGCCGTAAGTAACTTCAAAGTCTCCTGTATTGGGAAACAATGTGCGAATCTCTTCAAAGGCCTTCTCTTGATACTCGGGAAACATGGCAAGCAATATCAAAGTGTACGCCACCGTATTAGCTGTTGTCTCAAAAGCACCAAATACAATGGTACTCGATTCGTTTTGGACATCCTGGGTGGTAAAGATTCCACGATTCATCAAATCTGTAGCTAGATTTAGAAATATATTCTTGTCCTCCGGCAGTGGCGGAGCTTCAGAACCCTTTGTCAGTTTCGATTCTATAATCTAGAAATATTAATTAAATTAGTTCAATTCTTTAAACATGTTTTCTGAGTTTATCAACCTTTCTGATGAAATCACTTATCTGTGACTTGATTTTAGCATATTGTTCCTCTCTGCCCAATAGTTGACGAATCGTTTTACTAAGCAACCAGGGTGAAAAACACATATCTGTCATGGATTCCAAAAGACTATTAATGCGTAGTAAAAGTTTTCAATTTTGTGAGCTTCAAAAGTACATACCTATGATAAGCTTCGAGCAGTTTGTTGCTCCTTATGTATTCACTATACTTCACTTCACTTCCCATTGTGGTTTCTATGCTTGAATAAAATAACAGCGTTAATTATAATCCGATGCTCCTTGAGTATTTTTTTTGAAACACTCACGAGTTGCTATATTCAACGTAAAACTCTGCAGCAATGGTATCAAGTTCTTTTCACCACAATCCACCAATGGTTCCAAAGTTTTCAACAGGGATGCAGACTCTGCATTGAAAATAGGTCCAAAACTAACCAGCAACTTGTGGCCAAATGCTGGATTCAGTAATTTTCGATGCACACTCCAAAGGGGCTCTAGGTAAGACTAAACATAATTTCACTGAATATTCTGTAGGAATTCATCCTACCTGGTTTGCTAAATAATCCTTGGCCAGAGGCATCATCTATTGCCATGTAGATGATGCCCTTATTAAGGCAATGCGGTGAGTTGAAAATATCCTGTATAATTTTGGGATCCTTGACGATTATAAATGGTATCGGACCCAGCCAAGAAAATATGAATGGTCCATGTTTATCCAAATAGTGATTAAACACCCGCAGTACATCTAATTCATTTCATATTAATATCACATTATTTAGCACACATTGAATTACGTCACTGATCACAAACCTTCCTTATGGAGCAGCTTGTGTGCCATGCCAACTAAGGGATAACCCACTGGCCCAGGTATTTGAAATATTAACCGATAGAATCTGCGACGTGACCACAAAAAATAAATCCACAAAACACATAATAAAGTACACCACAATTGCCACGTCAACATGATAGACAGGAAGAGTCCTCGAATCCAAAGAGTGTAAAATATCCAGTTGAGATTTAATCGTTTTTTATTCACTATATTTCACTTCCGAACCGAACGTATGAAATCGCGACGATCAAATAATTAGAAATATTTCTTAGCAGCGACTTTTTATATGGCGGACGCACTGACTGCTTTTGGAGCAGCAAATCGTGACTTGGCCAGTTGAAAATAGAAAAAAATGAGGTGTAGACTCGGAAATTGACAAGGTGCGGGTGTGTACACATCAATGAACCTCAACATATCAAGTATATTTTAATGTGAGTTATCGATGATAGGCCTGCATACAAACAGCCCTAATTTGTCCAAATGGCTAACAGTAACCAGTCAATAGGCTAATACGTCATAAATAGACTGACCAATTCAAGTCAGGTAGACGCTGTAAATGAACCGAATTGTATAACCCCTAAATTCCGAAAACTTTTTCTCTCCAATTATAAACATGTTTACTTTGAGAAAAACATAACATATTATATTAAAGTAATTGCTTTATTTAAGAACATATAGTAAGTTATAAAGAAATCCAGCAGCTGTGGTCCTCAGCTTCGCTCGCATTTCATAAACAATTTTATATTATTAGAAAAATATTGTTCTATAAGTATGTATATATAATAGTCAGTTCAAGGCTATTTAACTATTTTTATTATGTACATTGTATCAACTTTTTAAGATGAATCATACACTAGTAATCTCTTCTCTGAACTTCCAGTAAAGGAACTGTCTCTAAACTCAAAGTTACATGCTCGCAAAAGCGAAGATCTTCAAATTTAAAGCTAGTTGAGAATTTATAATTTCTTAGCAATTTTGCCATTGCCACTTTGATCGCTATTAAACCATATCTCCAACCTGTAAAAGTACAATAATTTAATAAAGTAAATTTAATTTGTAAAATCCTACTGTACCTATACAATTGCGAATTCCTTTAGTAAAAGGAATGAATGAATATGGATGCTTATCCTGCATGTTATGTGGGAGGAAATGATCGGGATCAAAAGTTTCCGCATTTTCTCCCCAGAGATTCTTATCCCGATGCAAGTGAAAGATGTCTATAGCAATCTGAATTCCTCTAGGAAGAACAACTCCATTGGAAAGACGCACTTCCTTCGTTGTCTGTCGTGCCACAAGTGGTCCTGGGGACAGCACACGCATCGATTCATTGATAATTAGATCCAAATAAACCATATTCTGGGTATCGCCGTAGGTAACTTCAAAGTCTCCTGTATTGGGAAACAATGCGCGAATCTCTTCAAAAGCCTTCTCTTGATACTCGGGAAACATGGCGAGCAATATAAGTGCGTAGGTGATCGTATTAGCTGTTGTCTCAAAGGCAGCAAATACAATGGTAATCGATTCATCTATCACTTCATTTTTGGTAAGCAATCCTCGATTCATCATATCAATGGCTATATTTACAAATATATTCTTGTCTGCGGCTTCAGAACCCTTTGCCAATTTCGAATCGATTAACTGGAAGTACCAATAAAATTATTTTAATCGTTCACTTAAATTTAGTTAACTTTAACCACCTCTTCGAGGAATTCTTTTATCTCCAACTTTGCTCTAGAGTATTCTTCCTCCTTACCCAGTAATATGCGCACCGTTTTACTAAGTAACCATGGCGAAATGCCTATAGCTGTGACATTATCTGCAAGACTACTAAGGAGTAGTAAATTCATTCGATTTGGAGACAGGCAAAAGTAGTTACCTCTGAAAAGCTTCGATCAATTTGTTAGTACGAATGTACTCACAATACTTTACATCACTTCCCATTGTGGTTTCTATAGTTGAGTAAAATATAATACATAGGGGTTAGCTTTGCTTTTCTTACAAATCAATGGAATTTTAAACACTCACGACTTGTTATGTCTAAAGAGAAACCATGCATCACTGGTAGCATATTGTGTCCGCCACAATCCACCAGTTTATCTACCGTCTTGAGCAGATTTGCTGTCTCCGCGTTGAAGATAGGTATAAAGCTGAGTAACATCTTGTGGGCAAAGACTGGATTAAATAACTTGCGATGTACACTCCAAAGTTGCTCTTTCGCAGTGAATAATCCCTGGCCAGCGACATCTTCAAGTGCCTTGTAGACGAAACCCTTGTTAATGCAATGCGGTGAGTTGAAAATATCCTGTATCAATTGGGGATCGGTGGTGATAAAATAAGGCAGGGGCCCCAACCAAAACAAATACGACGGACCATGTTTATCCAAATAGTGTTTGAATGTGAGCAGCACCTCTAAGGGATTGCATATTATAATCACAGTTTTTATCATACTTTCAATGATCACCAACCTTCGTTATGGCGCATTTTGTATCCTGTGCCAACTAAGGGGTAACCCACTGGCCCAGGAATTTGAAATATTAACTTGTAATATCGACGACGTGTCCACAGAAAATAAAACCACAAAACACACAATAGAGTACACCATAATTGCCACGTAATCATAATAGACAGTAAGAGTCCTCGATGTAGTATCCTGCTGCTATTTGAGTTTTAAGTTTATGAATTTCACTTTCGAATAGTTCCGTATTGAACGTTTAAGGCCGCGTCGATGAAATAATTTTAAATATTATATTTGGTTGTCTCGCCTTTTTATACGCCGGGCAAACGAACTAGTTTTTGGGTTATTAGTACGTGGCAACTATATGAAGATCATTAGAATGTGTGCTGATTAAGATTAATACGCTGCAAAATAACAAAAGTTTAAGACTCCACAAGCAGTTTGTCCACTTTAAATCAGGTAACAACAGTAAATTAACCAAATTAAAAAAGATTTAAATGCTGAAAATTATGAAGTTCACCTTGAGAAAAATGCAATGCAAAAACTTTATCTAATTATAATAATAATTGCTTTATTATGCAGTTTAAAATGGTTGCCTTAAAGTCTATAGTATACATTTATGAAAAATAAGTATTACGAACTGTACTCTCAAGTACATCAAGTCTCTCCTCCATCAAAGGGATGATATTCAAAGTTTTGTACATACAGTGTAGTCAAAATGAACACCTTTTTTTATGCGCTAGGATATATCAGATATATGTATATAGAGCGATATGAATATTGATTTGATTACAAAACGAAAACAACAAAATGTCTGAACCTTTAATGGCAAAGTTTTTCTGTTTTTTTTTTTTTTTAGTTTGTGTGTGGAATTTTGAGTTAGTAGACGACAGCGACTTTATCTAGGATCCTGGCCTGTCGGTGAGAGTCTCTGAAAGATTTATTTTATAATAGAACAGTTATTTATTATTTGTTTATTACATGCTTTAACTAAAGTTCCATGCAGATCTTGAAAAATACATTTTTATATACAGAATTTAACACAGTGATGCGGCATTATTTTTCATTCAGTTTATTTACAAAAGCGTTTCAAAGCATATCTTGCTTTAATTTAAATTTCTTATAAATAATTCATTAAAAAAGTATAAAATGTTTGTTTATACGAGGGTGAATGTTTGAAGCGGATGATGAATTAATTAGGCTGTAAATAAAATGATTGTATAATAATTATTAGTTAGCTATGCATAAATGGAAAGTTCCCCTAATGAATTATTTTAAATTAGTGTGTTTGTGTGTTAGTGGGCAGTGCGATTATTATGGTAAAGCAGCCAAAAACAAATATTACTTAAATTAAAACAGAACACCATATTGGTGTAGCTAAAAATAACTAAAAGACTGAATATTTATAATGGCGTTTCTTAGCACCATTATCAAGCGATAGATTTAGATTTCGAGATCGCGAATTGTGTTCAAGCAAAGCTGTGTGAGATGAGATACTACGAGTGTTCTTGTTAGTCAGATACGAGCTACTGGGATGAACGCAAGCTTCTGAAGAGGAGCAGCAGGCAGTAGTAATACTATCAAAGCGTTGACCGTACGGTAAACTTAATGTGTCTGAGTACGAACCAGTTGTTGAATCAGCATATCCATTGGGCCTCAATCCATTGCCAATACTCCCATTGCCATTGGCACTTGAGCCCATCAAAGGTGCGCTGGACTTCACAGCTGAAAAGCGAAAAGTGTTAAGTTAATCCACATGAAAGTATTTAACTAAAAGACGCACCAGTTGCTGAGCCATTTGTGTTGGCATGTCCATTGGACAGCGAGCCATTGACACCATTCTCAATCAGTGGCTCGCTGGATTTGACAGCTGCAATATTTATGGGAAATCGCTAGTAAATCAATATATTAATCATCGTATAGAAAACGCTTACCATTCAACCGATAAGTGCCATTGGGTGAGTCCTCAATATCGCCACTTTGACCCGACGCAATGCCATTTGAATTGGAGCTACTTGAATCATCGCGAACACAACGGATCAGAAAGAGCAGAGAGGAACCAATCAGCGGCGGAATACCGGCCAATATCAAGGGCAGCGTATACGATCCGGTTCGCTCGAAGATCATGCCGGCAACCGGTGGACCAATGGTGAGGGGCAGCGAGCACAGGCCGAGCAGGAAGCCAATGGCTTGTGTTGCACCCGATGGACCGCAAATCTCATAGGCAATGGGGCCCAGCAGTGAAATGAAGCAGCCATCAAAGAGACCCATGATCAAGGCGAATGTGACGAGCACCGTATAAGAGCTGGTCAGCGGCAACAGCAACGTAACCAGGCCAATGCAGACCAGCGACAGCTGCTGCAGATACATGCGATTCACGCCCGGCATGTCGGCAATCACACCAAATATCAAACGTCCAATGCCGGAGGTAACGCCAATGCACATCACGGGCAAATTGAGATCTTTGCCGGGAAACGAGGTCTCCACGAATTTCATCATGTGCACATAGGGCACAAAGTAACCGAAGAGTGCCAATGGCACACACAATGCCCAGATGACATAACGCTTTCGCTTCCAGATATCGACATTTACAATTGAACGCAAGAAAACATTGAAGCGAGAGCGACCATTCTTCTTCTTCGGCGAATCCTGAGGAAAATGCAGTGGCTTGTAGACAAACGAACACACGATAATAAATGCCGCCATCAGACTCATGATCTGTAAGGAGAAAGTTAATCAGTTGTGCGCCATGTGCAATGTCGCCATGCTCACTCTCAATGTCGTCTCGAGGCCATAGTTCTGCAGCAGCAAGTCCAGACCAGGTGGCAAGATGACTGTAAACACACTGGAGCCGGCTGTAACAAAGCCGCTCACTTTGCCCAGATACCGCTTGAAGTAATGTCCCAATATGGCCAACGTGGGCGTGTAGGCCAAGGCACCGCCCAGGCCAAACATGATGCCATAAGTGAAGTACAAGGCGTTAATATTATCCGCACAGAAGGATGACAGCAACAGGCCACCTGCTGCAAGCATGCCACCCGTAAAAGTGGTCAAGCGTAGACCAATCTTATCCGTCAGACAGCCGGCAACGGGAGACAGGAAGAAGGTGGTGCCAATGGCCAAGGAGCCAACAAGAGCTGCAAATAAAAGAAAGGTAATCTGCATTAAGATTTGCTTTAGTCTTTGCGCTATTGCAGCTGCCACATGTGGCAAGACGGTAAATTGCATTTAACAAATCGAATCTCACGCAATTGCGGTTAATTGTGTAATGAACTATTTTTTCCACAAGTCAAGAAAGCCAATGCGAAGCTGGAGCGGCAGCCCCAAAGCTTCCAGCTGAAACGCTTGATTGCCGCCAAAGAGGCTTTAATAACTAATTCGATTGAGCAATTTGCACGCATTGCACGATCGTCTGATTCATTGGCTAACGTATTGGATTTATGCGGGTGTGAAATAGTTTTGAATTTCCTATAATTGTTTGCAAGAAATGGCAGAGGAAGCTAGGAATATTGAATATTTCATTGACTTTATATCTACTGAAATGCAATTTTCAATTCCTTCGAAAAGCATTTCTAATTATTTTGAATATACTCTTAAGCTATCCTACAAATTTCAGCTCAATCTCAACATAAATACAAAATGTATTCAAGAAATTGTATATGCATATATTTTGAGTAGAGATTGCAGAAAGTCATCAAGACTTGTTAGGGGTCTTCATTAAAATAGTAGTATTTATTTTAAAAGTATTTATAGCATTGGATCATAGTTATTATAATTTATTCTCCAGCTATCCTGAAAATTTCAGCTCAAGCGAAACATGAATACCAAAGTTATTGAAGAAAATACAGTTCAACGAGATTTCCTAATCAAGCACTTGTTATAGCTTAAAGTCCAGCTTAGTTCTCTATTTGAGCTTTCCGCATCAATTTCCTTGTCAATAAAGCGTTTAATAAACACTTTCGTTTATCGCATTTGCTGGTTTTAGAATCTGAAATGTGAAATGTGTACAATACCGAAACTGACAGATTTGGGTTAATTCTTTGTGCGATGTCATGTCATGACGCCGGTGAACGCTTGACCCATTTTTGATAAGCCGGTCAGAAATGACAGTAAGCCGTGATAATGTTTTAATAAATACTTGCATATTAATAAATTCTTTGATGTGACAAAGTTCGGTATCGCAAGATGCTGCGAATGATGCAGCTGTCACATTATGAAAATTAGCTCAAAAGATCAGGGAACTGTTCACTGACTTCACAGATTAGTACGTGTATGCAAACACACAGACTGAATGTTCATAACATATAATATGCAATTGTTGGACTCATCTTGAATAGACATTTAGTTTATCTTTTATTAGATTGTTTGGTTGAGCTCATTAGTGCCTAAAATTAGACTTGACCCACATTGGTTTTTGCAATTCTTGATTCCCCCTTTTTGTAATCAATACTCAGATATATACCTTGTATTTCTCTCTTTCTCGCTCTCATTTTGGTTGCACATGGCACAATTCATGCAATTTCGGCAACCATGGCAACCACGAGGAAGCAATGGGGAGAGGCACGATTCAATGTCAATGCCACACTCGTAGGCGCCAACGAAACGAGAGAGACAGTCAATGGCATTGTGCAGCAAAAAGAGAGCAATGAACGAAATTGAGAGAGAAAGAGAGAGAGAACTGGGGCTAAGAATTGCATATTAGATAATACCTGCACAAATAATGTTTGCTGAAACTTTGCCAAAGGTCTATAAAAAAACCCCGTAAATAAGTGAATGACTATGAAATACTCTGTAGTGCTCTAAGAGAATATGTATAATATGTGAATATTTAAGTAAATGAAAAAAAATAGGGAATATTTCAAAGGGTATTTTTAGATTGATTAATACAATATACAAAAGCTTTATTAATAGGTAAACTAATTTTACTTCAAAACTATACCGACTACAATTTTGTTTATTTACTTTCCTTTACTTTCCTTTCTTCAGCTTGTTGCAAACTCTCACAGAAACTTATGCCACCCTTTCTTGGTAAGTTTACAGCGTAGCACAAGCAAACGTAAGGCGAAAGCCATATTGCATCAGAAACTATTACATCAAAAATTTGCGTGACACTTCTGAAGAGTGACGAATGTTTATTACTAATAAATATTATTTTTATTTCTTATATGGAAAATACCACAAAGGACAAATTCAATTTCGATTTATACATTCATTCATTTTATTTGAATTTATTGAAATTCATTCAAAACTTTCATTTTTATTTTCACTTTACTGCCTTTATCAACATTTCTTTCAGCGTCATAGCGAAATATTTACTATTAAAAACAATTGATTAAAATCAAACAGCCTTGACTTTAAGGCATTTGAATACATTCTTTATTTATGAATTTTTATATTTTTTTATGAATTAAATAGTATTTATTTGATTCGTTTTCTTTTATTTTGGTTCATCACCACGTTATCAGTAACAATGCGGATTAGCAACTAATACTTTATATAGTATCATGGACGTATATTACGAGAGCTAAGCCAAGTCATTGATGCCATTAAATAGACAGTTTCTTGAGTTGATGTGCGTGTGTTTGAGTGTGAAAAGTTCTTAATAAGGCACACGCCTCGATGCTGGCTTGGCTTGGACTCGGATTACGTCAAGCTTTAATCATATGGCGGAACTAATACCAGTCAAGCAGCTGCACTCTAGCTGAGCTGGCTGGGAGGATCGCTGTCAAGCGACGGGCGCACTTGAAGGGCTTCCAAACTGCCGGCAAACGGCAGCGGCAAATGGCAAAAACCCAACGCCTGCCTAAGTAACTGGGTCAGTGGCATGTGGCATGCGCAATTGTGCCAATATTGCTTCTGTTTCTGCTTTTTTGCCGTCTTTTGGCCGCGGCTTTTATCTTTTTCGCCTCTTTTGGCCAATGCAACTGGTCTTCTTTTAACGGCCGCGTTCCCAATGAACGCAACGTACACACGACGTATGCGCAATATCTTAGAAAAAGTCAAGACAAATTGAAAGCAAGCCGTGCAACGAACCGTTCGTCAAACGGACCTTGACAAACACTAGTCGTCGCTCTTAAATCAATTGAACTTTGTTTGCCCATCAGTGACAACGACGTCATGAGTCAGTTGATGGATTCATGCGCAGATAGATTCAGAGATTCATAGATTCCACACAGAGATCAGACTGCCTCACACTCGGCATGCGTATGATTGTGAATTTATGTTTAGCACGCAAAATTATTCGCAGCAAACGACCTTTTGCTTAGCGCTTTCGCTCAATTTGAAATTTCTCAATTCTCAAACTGAATTCTCAACTCTCCATCGACTCCAAGAGACTTGACATCGTCATTGCCGTCGCCGTGTTGAATAACGTTTTGTGATCCAATAAACTTTCAGCAATTTAATTCACTTGACGTCGACATCTTGTGTCTCCCATACCACACTATAGTGTATAACGTATACGTTACATAGTACCCACACAAACACACACACATGCAACAAGTTTTATTGAACTCAGGAACATCAAACCGGGATCGTGTGTCCGACCCGCAGTTATTATTTCTTGGGTTGCAAATACCATTTGAAGTTTTGGCCAATAACTCAACCTAACGAATCAATCTAAAACTCAAAGTCGAAATCAGCGAATGCAACACGCAATTTAATTGTGGAATGAAATTGTAGAAATGGACGCCAAAGACTTTGATTAAGTATCGAATATGAAATGCAATTCAAAAACGTCTATTATATCAATCAAATTTGATGTCTGATGCTGAAGATCCTTACATAATATAGAACAAGTTTAATTGACTTTAAATTAGAAGACAGACAGGAAATATATATTTTTTTGAATGAACATGATAAACAACTTTTTAAACTGATTAAAAATATTACAATTTGAAAAATTCGAAAATAAAATGATAGAATATTTATTTTTAATTGAAAAAGATTCCTTATTACAACAAAATTGCCTTTCATTGAATATATTTTTCTTGAAAATGTAATCTCTGCTGTTGACAGCCCTTATTGCAAATATGTAATTAATGAGCTATGGCGCATTAAAATCAGTTGAGTTGGCATATTAAATCAACGTCAAAATCGTATCATACTTTATGTCATAAAGATGAAACATGATCACAATTAAATTGACGCATAAGTAGAATATTTATTGAAATTGTAGCAGGCTTAACTACGTTTTAAATAAATTATATTAATGACGCATTAAACATGCGCATGATATATGTATGACAAAAAGAAATGAGATTGAAAATGAAAAAGAATAGTATTCATTTTTATTTTGAAATCTTTCGTAGTACTATAATTCCAAGTACGAATCAACGAGTTTAATAAACTGAAATCCGGCTACACGAGTTCACAGCTCTTATCAATATGATTGAATTATGCTATGTGTTGTTGTACAACAATTAATAGACATTTGATATGTGGAAAACAACTGTTCTGATTCACATAGTAAACGTAATCTGATTGTGTGACTTCTGCATAATTACAATCAATCGAAAATTTGTCACGAATTATTCAATCAATTTTGCCATCGTCAAGGGATTAGGAACGTGTTTATTCCTCTGACATAAGTGTAATGAAAAAATACAATATGTGAATGGATTAAATGAGAGTGTTTCTCTTACCCGCCTTGCTGTTGGCCTCCGTGTCACCCTGGGCGGTTAGGCGTTCGGTGAGCAGTTTGTGCAACACACCGTATGTGTTGATTAGACCAAAGATGACGCCGTTACATAGGAATGCACTGATCATAACCAGCCAGGCACGTGCTCCGCCATCGGGCGGCTCCTTGCCGTGTATATCTCGACAGCATGGTGCCTCGATGTGTGTTTCTTGTTGTGTTCCATTTGCCGTCCCATTGCCATTCATTGACTTCCCATTGGCGGCCGCGGTGTGCAATTGGCCATTGTTGGCCAACGAGGCGTGTCCATTGGCACGTTCCATGCTGCTCAATATGCGACCATTTGGCTGGCCGCTTGATTCTCCGTCTAGCGGTTCGTGCTCGGTCATTACTATTGGACGCCGACTCGTGCGGTTTTCTGAAATTTAAACAGATTACTAAACAAGTCGCTCTCACTCTCTCCCGCTCCCGCTCTCTCTCTCTCTCTCTTTCTCTTTCGCCCTATCAGATGCGATAGTAGGCACATGGCTAAACAACGGCATTTCAACTACAACTGATTCGAAATAAATCTGGATTTTTTTTGTTTTATTATAATTGCAATTACAAATTATCTCTCGTTATAATTCAGTTCATTTAGTGGGTGGCAAAAAGTGCACTTGAACTTGCAACAAAGAATTCCCGTTAATATTTTACACAACTGATCTTCTATACATATACTACACTTAAATGATCAATAATTAAACTCGTTTGACAACCGCATTCAGCTGTCGATTAAGCCACAATTTGTGGGTGGTCGTGTAATTGATCGCAATGAATTGCAACTTGATGAGTTTCCGTCTTTATTGACAGCTAACATAACTAACATACTATATTATATAGTCCGATACAATTGTGACACTTTTTTTGCTTTTAAATTTAGCAACTTTACGACTTTTAATTTTAGACAATTGTCATGTGTTGACACTTAAATTTATCACCTTTGCATAGTCATATAATTTCAGAGAGATTGGAAATCTCTAATCTGTGTACAAATTTAAACATGTTTGGTGCTAAGAGTGCAAAGAGCTCCTTAGGTGTTCTAGGCTCGCAAACTATAAAGATTAAGTGACATATGTTTAAACTGCAGTCAAATTGAACATCTGCATTGATTATGTACATATGGTGGGAGTTTCAGCAATGCAGATAAAAAATTACAGACTTGCGGATAGTTTTAAAATTTGTTATAGCTAGGAGAATTTTATTCTGTGTTTAATAGTTTTTCTTTAGAAATATCTTAAAATTGTAAATATGGAATCGTTTGGAGTGTAAAAATTGTTTATTCATTTCTGAATTCAGTTTTAAATTTTCTTACTTTATATCTAAAATTTAATTTCTATTCTACAAACGTGAATCTATTGAAGAATTTAAATTTTATTCGATTAGAAATATATCTATAGAAATTTAGTTTTTATGCCAATCTCACGAACTCAGTTAAACAAATACAAATCTATTAAAACAAAATTTCAATTTTCATTGGTCAGAAGTCTAGATAAAAACATTCTAAATTCTGTATTTTTTTTTTTCAATAATTTCGACTTTATGAAGATATCAAGAAATTAATTTCAATTTAAGCTGAAGGCCTTTTCTGCAATTGCTTTACCAATAGTGTTAGTATTAATTTTAATTATAGCTAACCTTTTAAATAAATAAATAATTTCAATTTAACAAAAATTCTTAACAGTTTTGCAATCTGTATTTCATTTTCTGACTTTATGATGATCAGGAATTAAATTTTAATTTAATAAGTATCTATTAAGTGAATTTCCTACGTGAAACAGATGTGGGAACTGATTATATTTAAGATGCCACAACTGAAGAATTTGGAACAATAATTATATTGTGCGCAATTTTAAAACTAGGAAACAAAGAACACTGCCAACTAGCAAACAAAATCTTTTGCGATATGACCGCAATATCACTTATCAAATATGTGGGTATGTAAAGTCATGTAAATAATTAAAATTTCCCCGACCATTGTTAATGTAATTTGCACAGAGCAGACACATAGGTAAATAATTAAATGATGATAATAAAATATTTACTGAGAGATATGTTCTACATTGTTGTCATCAAAATGTGACACTTTACACTACGACGACGCGTCGTCGACTACTTTCGATAAGAAGGCAAATTCCCATTATCTTTTTGGGGCTTGCATTACCCAAAAAAAAAGTAAATTATAAATGAACAGATTTGCGAAAAATGCAAAGAAGCACGCAAGGGAAGGTGAATTATTAAAGTCTGTAAAATCTGTTGATGTTACAAATATTTCTGTTTGCTGCTTCAGCTTCTGCTTCTGCTTCGGTTTCAGCTGTTCTACTGCATTCTGCTCTGTTTTTATTTGCACGCTCGGCCATTATCAATGCGCTTTCAAAGTCGCGCACGTGTCCAACGGAGACGTCAGCGGCACAAGAGCGCCGAAATATGGGGGTCAGAGCCAAAAAACACAAAAACACGCAACAAATCGAAGGTAGCACAGACGGTTACGCAACAACACGCAAGTTTATAGTGTCATCAAACAAAAGTGGACAACTGGAGCTGCAACATGTGGCCATTAGTTCATTTGGCGGTCAATGGTACCTCTTCTTGCAAGTTGTATGTGATCCCTTTTTGCTGACCAAAGAGGCGAAACAGCAGCAACAGCACTCGACTAACGCGCACGCCACTGATTAGAGAGCGAGCGAACAGAAACAGTAACAAGAAAAGCGAACGCGCGCTGTTGCGAGTGATACACGACCGAACGCTTGCGTTGCCGGCAACGGAATGAAAAATAATTCAATTATTTTCCACGAGCTGTATGCAAAAATAACAAAAAGAAAAAAAATTTGTCACTTACTCACGACTGAGGCGCCTTAATCGAACGACGACAGCGTGAGACTCTAGCGTAATGTTCTCAGCTGTAAACAAAAACCAAAGCAGCGACGTCAACTGTGACTGCGACTGCGTCTGCGGTAACGTTGGCAACGATAACAACGAAGATGGGCATAAAAACAAACCAGCCAAACAAAAGACAGAGCAAGACGCATTCCATCACAGTGCGGTTACATTTTACATACATAGGATGGATTTTTGCCCTTTTTTCTGAATGAAATCACATGATCAATTTACTGGCGCATCCCAAAAATACAAGTGTTCCAATTGATTTCAATTCTCAGAAATTAGAAACTGAACTGCAAATGCGACGTGCCACATCTGTGGCTGCCTCTTGCTGCTCTGCGAGTGGCGCTAAGTGAGGATATCCGTTGTCGTGCAACATCAAAGCACTGACCCCGAGGCTGAAGCACACTTCAGCAATCTCTGGCGCCAAATACATACGTACAATGCAATCTTTATACGTTAAAAAAGTGTTTTATATATTTTTTGTTAACTTACGTGGTTAGTGGAAGATTCATTTCGGTTAATTTATAATACTAAGCAGAAGTTCTAGCTACGTTTTCGAGTATTTATCAATTGATATTCGGCGTTTCAATCGACATTGCGGTGGGCAACGGACAAATTGTTGGCTGATCGACAATTAGTTTAAAGTTCTTGTCCGGCCAATCGAATTCCAGACGTTGGGTGGGCTCCGTTTTGCCATCGAGTTGTGCATTGCGGAATGCCTCCATCATGCGTGACACTAAATCATCCGGTATCAGCACCTGAATCCAATAGCCAAGCACACCAAATGGTTCGCTCACAGTTACAGCGGCTCCCGTCACCGTTTCGGAGACCAAAGTCAAGGCCAGATGTTGTGCCTTAAAGGTAAAGTGGCGTCCATGACGAATGCGATCCTAAAATGTAAAGTATCTTAAGAACTTTATCTACAACTGGTGTATCTTTATCATTACCTTAATGGCCAGCAATAGATACTTGGCTGCATAGGGCGCCATGGTGATCTCGATGCCATCCAGCGATATGCAGTCGGGTGCTTGGGGCTGATTGTCTAGGGGACACGATTTGTGCAACGAGTTGCTGCTCAGCGACATTGATTGTGGGAAACTTGGCTCTTCGCGTTTAAGCTGTGATTCGGTCAATGGTCGATTATTTTCTTCGCTAGCGCAGCGTTCGTTCAAACACTTGAAGTCCACATCCTCCTTGATCGTTTTGGTTTGTTTTAATTCGCGGAATGCAAATTCTGCATTAACACCCGCTAAATCCGAGCCCTGCTTTTCTAGGTCATCCTGAAGGTTAAGCAATGTCTCAGGAAACAATTCGAAGACGCTCATTGTGCGATCCATGTTGGTGACCATCCAATCACCGCCCGTTTGCACATCTTTGGCCAGAAAGTTGAGAACACCACGTCCGTTCCAGCGCGACGCTTGCTCCAGTTCCTCCTCGGTGACACCAACGATTTGGCAAAAGTCCACAGTGCCAAACGGTGTCTCAATGCAGCCCAGCTGAGGATCCTGCGCCACGAGCAGACTGTTCATGCGTGATGTGGCGCTACCATCGAGACTCTTCCGCCATGGAATATTGTCACCAAAGCACAATCCGTTACCTGTCTGGAAGCAATAACGCGCTATGGATTGCAGTAGATTTGCCGGCCACGTTGGTGGTCTTAGCGGCTTTTCTGGAGACTCGCGCTGTTGCTTTAACTCAGCTGGCGTTTTAGCCAAGCGGAAAGTCAATTCAAAGCCCATGCCCGAGCGTGTTGTATGCTCCTCCTTAAGATGCACACGCTGATCACCGTGCAAGTCACTCAGCCCGAAGCTAACATAATGCCAATGTGGTGGAACTCTTTCGGAGTCGCCTTCGCCTTGCCCATTGTTGCTGTACATGCTGATATAGTCCAATGGATCGCTGCCTCCCAGCCAATATTTGAGCAGCGTCGTTACTTGCAACGGATTGGGCTGATCCGGATACACAGAAACGAGGTGATCGATCAAGGATTTTAGCCCAGGCGGCGGTTTGTGCTCCACATTATTTTCATTTTTTGTTGATTCGGCCATTGTTTTCTTTCAGGTGTGTCGTCTACTTGTTGCACTTCATAATATACTGCTTGGGTTTGCTTTGGAGAATATACATAAATATACTAGTGCTGCAATGAAATATACCAAAACATCGTACTTCACAAAAATACTTCTCAAACGATTTTAACTGTAACTGCTGAAATTATTCATAAAATTGAGAACATAGTTTTTAAGTATTGTCCAATTTAATATGCAGTTTTCTCTACTTAAAAAAAAATCATAATATAAAAATTATCATTCTTTCGTATTTGAGTGATTTATTATTTTTCACATCATCTTTTTCAAATTATAACGTATACATGAGGCAATTATATTTTTTGTACAATAGTTGAAATCGAATAATTCGATATACAATCGAATCCAGCACTAATATGAACGTTTCATTAACTATCGATGTGGTATTTGGGTATTGCAAAGTGCGGTCACATTTACTACGACACCGCGATTCAATAGGAAAAATTTGCAATCTTTTTTTATAAACGCACAAAATGGAGCCTTATGATGTCGTAGTCAATCAGCCTGTGGTCATAGATAACGTAAGTACAAATTAGCATAAAACGTCAGTAAAAAACTAAGTAGATGGCCACTCCCAAGTGCACAAAGAACGTTTTTGGACATAGCCAAGTGACATCACCAATCAACTAACACGAATAAGCCAAGCTGCCTGTCTTTCCCTTCCCTTTGGCCATCAACCTTTCTTCAAACCAAACTGCAGTCGAGAGTGACTAATCCACGAAACAAATAGTTTATTTTGATTTGCCAAGTGTATTAATACATGTAATTTGTAGTAAATTGTTGGAGAGAAAGTGTTATCGCTTGAAATTATTGGAAGAGGCTTTGGCAAAGTGAGCGGCAATACGAATACTGCCATCCAGATTCATGCGTTGACAATATTCCGGCGGATAGACAATAGGCTGTCGCTCTCTCACCCAATACCCGGGTTCTTGCAACGCCTTCAGATCGTAATCAGTTCGTAGGCCACATTTGCCATGATATAGCTGGAATAATGCTGGCCGATGCAACTTATTCAGCGCGTCTCTATTATAATCCCTCAAGCGCTGACACTCCTGATAGAAGTAATCCACTTCGCCCAGATCGCGATAATTTATGCATGTCAGCCCGATTTGTGGAACAAACTTTTGGATTTCCTTACGATAACGTTCCGCACTCTTTGACACTTGCAGCATGTCCCCTTGGGGGATGTCTCTTGAAGTCATTTCTTGATTTTGTTAAAAGAATACAATTATAAAAATGTGAATAATTTGAAGTGCCTGCTGTAAGAAACTAAATTTGTGTATGGGATTGTTATATACAATGCCTTACAAATTAGAATTCTTTGATTTTCTTATGGAAATTAGAAACTTAGAATCTCGTAAGAGCTTTTGATGTTTAAGCAATAGAATAAACCTTTTCTTTTCTATTAATCTGTAATAGTATTATATTTAATATAATTTACTATTCTTATATTAATAAATATACATTATTACAGGGCTCCGGTGTGATCAAAGCTGGCTTTGCTGGCGAGCACATTCCAAAGTGCAGGTTTCCCAATTAGTAAGTGAAGCCAGCCACTCCTGGGAAATAATAATATTCATTAAAATTTCACTCTTCAGCATTGGCAGACCAAAGCATGTTCGGGTTATGGCAGGCGCCTTGGAGGGCGACATTTTTGTTGGTCCCAAGGCGGAAGAGCATCGCGGATTGCTTAGCATACGCTATCCTATGGAGCACGGCATTGTGACGGACTGGAACGATATGGAGCGGATATGGAGCTATATCTACAGTAAAGTAAGGCAGAAGATTATATATTCGATTATTTCGAAGTGTTTAAAACCTGTTTTGATTCCTGTACAGGAACAATTGGCCACTTTCACGGAAGATCATCCAGTGCTGCTCACTGAGGCGCCTCTGAATCCACGTCGCAATCGCGAAAAGGCTGCTGAATTCTTCTTTGAGGGCATCAATGCACCAGCGCTCTTTGTCTCAATGCAGGCGGTGCTCAGTCTGTAAGCAAAGTTATTTCAACTTTAATTAAGCTTCCCCATTTCTAAACAAACTTTTCCACCTTAGTTACGCCACTGGTCGCGTTACAGGCGTTGTGCTGGACTCTGGCGATGGTGTGACACATGCGGTGCCCATCTATGAGGGATTCGCCATGCCACACAGTATTATGCGTGTGGATATCGCCGGTCGGGACGTGACACGATACCTGAAAACACTCATACGCCGCGAGGGCTTCAATTTCCGTTCGACTGCTGAATTTGAGATTGTGCGCTCTATCAAGGAGAAGGTCTGCTATTTGGCCACAAATCCGCAAAAGGAAGAGGCTGTGGAAACGGAAAAGTTCCAATACAAACTGCCCGACGGCAAGACATTCGAAATTGGACAAGCTCGTTTCCGTGCACCCGAAGTGCTTTTCCGGCCCGATCTGTTGGGCGAGGAGTGCGAGGGCATACACGATGTGCTGATGTACTCCATTGAGAAGTCAGATATGGATCTCAGAAAAATGCTTTATCAAAACATTGTGCTGTCGGGTGGCTCAACGCTTTTCAAGGGATTCGGTGATCGTTTGCTCTCCGAGCTGCGCAAACACTCAGCAAAGGATCTTAAAATTAGGGTAAATTTGCAATCGTGATTTGTTTATTAGATGCAATACTAATTAATTTATGTTTAATGCTATATTTGCAGATTGCTGCGCCACAGGAACGCTTATACTCCACATGGATGGGTGGTTCGATTCTGGCATCGCTGGACACCTTTAAAAAGATGTGGGTATCGAAGCGAGAGTTCGAAGAGGAAGGCCTTCGTGCCGTGCATAGAAAGACTTTTTAGTTATGTTTATCGTAAACGTAAACGCAATTGTGTAAAAGGCTTAATTAAACAAAAAACAAACTGTGTATCCAAATCCATGTGTCAGCTCTAACATCAAATATCCCTCAAAATGAAATTCAGATTTTTTTGCATGTGTGTTATGCATAAATAAGCGCAAAGTATTTAAATGAAACAAAAACAAATGCTATTTATTGAAACAATTTGCTTACGCAGCATAGAGAATAAAAAACTAAATAACATAATAACAATATTGAGATTATCGTATACTATGTAAATTAATAATATTACTTTCAAATGGATTACAAATATGAATGTAGGTATGTGTGTTACGCAAATTGATGAGCTTGAAGATCTGCAGATAAAGAAAGGCGAACAAAAGAAAAAATCAATATACAGATTACTCATACGCAATGCCATAATTGAGCTTGGTTAATTATTCAGCACTCGTCGAGCCGCTCTCTGTATCTTTGTCTCTCTCGCTTGGTAATTTACGCTCTTGGCCACATTATGACGCACAACGCACACACTTTGTACGAAATCATGTTCAGTTCAGTTTGTATTCAGTTGTTTAATCGTTTGGTTGTGCCCCAATACCGGTCATCTCCATGACAACGGCGATACGAGTATAAAAATTCATGTTCATCCACCAACAACAACAACAACTTGTGGAAAAGGCTTCAATTGCATATATAGCATTTGCAATTGTTTAAACAAATGACAGAGCTAACGACGCGGAACCGTTTCGAAAACTCAACAATGGCCCAATTGGAAGAACGACCCAACGAAACAGAGGCAAGTCTAAGTAATCTCAACAGAGATACTACACATATATCATTGTTAATTAGTTACTTCTCTTTTTTGTTATAACAAAACTAAATATTAACCTTGAATATACTTAAACTCATGTTTGAGCAATACTTTGGCGGAATACAGATAAAATTTTGTTCTCCATATAGTATATAATAGATATCTGTGCACCTTTATAATAGATGTTTACCTTGTGGATATGTTTGGGAATGTGTGCATGTATCTTTTGTTGATGCAATTGTAAATTCCTGACTGACAGTCAGTGTGTCAGCCACATATATTGATTTTATAATTTAAACAAAATTTGAATTAACGCTTGGGAACTCATGCATATGGATTTTGCTCACTGAGGGTATGACAAAGATATCCTATATGTTAAATGTGTGTGAGGGAATTTAAATTTTTTCTTTATGATTGATAATATATATTTAATTACACAACACCTAAAACTACTAAAATCACCATTTCTTTTTTTTTAACTGAACTCGTATTTTAGTAAGAAGCACTTTAATTTGATTGTTGATCTTTAATAAAATTAAACACTGTAGCTTAGCTCTCACTTGTATCTCCCTTACAGAAACCTGTAAAGAATGCATGGCAGGTATGAAATGTAGATAATCTTTCAATCTTTAATAAAAATTTTGTAATATTTTTTTGTTTAATTCCAAAATTAATGTTCACAACCGACAAACATCCTTGTTCCCAATGCACTCTTTTGATACTTTTAAGTAATTGGTTTTCTGTAGTTGTAGTTTGTAGTTTATCAGCAAGTCAGAACATCACAATCTGATAAGAATAGTTGCTATTTTTGCACAAAAAGTATCAGAATAATTTTAGAATTGTTACGACAGCAGAACAAAGCAGACAAAAGAAAATAAATTATGGTATCATATGGCATATAAGTTATTTTGACTTTTCAACTGGAATCCTGTTTGTGTTTCAGATGAAGTCAATGGATGCGAATCGTTATGCGACGAAGAAAACAATTGCCCAGGGAATGCTGGATATAGCACTCTTAACAGCGAATGCATCGCAGCTAAAATATATACTACAAGTCGGGGAACAGCATCAGTTCTATAAGCTGATGCTAATACTGATTAGTCTGTCGATTGTCTTACAGGTAAATAGTTGAAAATACGCTTGAATTAAGTCGTTGTAACGGCTCGTATAAATGTATAATGTCGTAGATACTGTCGGGCGTACTAAGTCTATCGCTCAGTTTATTGCGGGATTGCCGACTGCACCAGCCAGAGTTCCATCAATCGGCCAATGTGATCAATCATGTGCGCACGGGTTTCGCCTTTTTCACCACCATGATAAATCTCTTTATATCGGCATTTGATAGTCGTCTGCCTCCGCCACAGGGCGATTTCTTAAACGAAGTTAACTAAAATATATATTTAGAGAAACCTAACGATTTAATGAGGCTATATATCCATAGTTAGGCGGTCCGTTTTACGAGCATAGGACCCACAATTTCTGGCATTCTAAAAAAAAAAAAATCCTAACAATCTCAATTTTAACAGCTATTGGTTGGAATTCTGTTTGTGGTCATCGGCAGTCTGAATATTAACAAACAACATGACCAGACGGCGGCCATAATATTAAACGATGTCATATTGGTGGTCATCTTTATAATATCGGTGGTTAATGTTATAATTTCCGGTTTTGGCATCGAGTATTCCTCCCAACCTCTTAGACTCATCGATCAGCACGCTAAAACGCCGTAGCTATATGTAGATAAACATAAATCTATGATTGACAATAGATTTTAATTACGAAGCTAAACATTAAATAAGTATTATGTCAAATATATTTTGTAAGATTTCTAAGAAATAAACCAAAAACTATATGTTCAATCAATGCATATCAAACTTATTCTTTATGTTTTATCATTTATGTAGGTGGCTGCAGGAGTTTTGCTAGTTGTTCAGTCTCTTGTCAGCATTGCCGAGTCAAAGGATCGTTCTTTACTCTTTACAATTAATCATTTTGTGGATGCTTTCATATTTTTATCTGTGTTCTGTGATATAATGAAAATGAATTTTGGCTTGGATCCAGCGGTACCATTTAAGAATAACGATGTTGAAGTTTTGAAAACATAATCACACTGTATTTATACTTCATTTGCTACTTTATTGTATTAAAAACTCGAATAATATCTATGTGTCAATTTGCTAGTCAAGCGTAGTATAAATTTCATATTTTAAATATTTAAATTGGCGCCTTTTGAAATTTCAAGAAGTGTGTACACACTGTTGCACAATTAGATGGTAGGTATTTCATTAATCGATAGACTCAATTGTTTTTCAATCAGTGTGACCACTTTGGTTAAATAAACCAACGAATGTAGTATGTTTTAATGCATTATCAAGTATTTTGTTTAACATAATTTGCGGCCACTTTGTTTAATACGGCGTCGTTCAGGTTGCTTTATTTGGCGGCAAGAATTAATTCCTTTTCTTAACATTAGACATTCCTGTTGACAATACAGTATTAACAGCAATATTTAAAATGTCCGATGATGATGATATATTCAATGTGCCAACAAAGCGGGCAGATGGTAAATATAAACAACAAACTAATGGTCAGCTCTAACGATGGCTCGTCTTCCAGAAAATAAATTATTTATGCCAAATGAGGTGTCGGAGGAAACGGACTACGATTTTATTGAAGTGAAACCAGTTATTAAGAAACCCACGAAACTGACAAAGAGCAAGCAGGTGCCGGTGGAGAAGCCAATTGCCAAATATAGCAAAACCCGCAAAACAAAAAAACTTGAGCAAAAGCCGGCAGGTAAAACTTCACCAGAGGAAGCAACAGTGGCGCCACCTTTAAGACGTGATTTGTCGCCCGTTTCGCAAATGATCTTGGAAATGGAGCAAAGAGAACTTCAAGTAAACAAACCTTCAAAAGAGACAATACAATCTGAAATTGATGATGCCTTAGCTGAAATGCCCGTGGCGCGACGGACTAGAGCGGGAAGACGAAGTTTAAATCCCCCACCTCCAGATGGGATTGAACAATCTGCTGCCGCTCCTGCTGCCAAGAAACCATCACCACCAAGGCAACGAGCTAGCCGCGGGAAAAAGAAGTCAACAACAGCAGCAACAACAAGACAAACCCAAGCGAATACAATTCCCAAAATGTTTTCAGCTGGATCTAGAGGGAATCGTCATCAGGTGGCAGAAATTGCGGCACGTGCCCGCGTTGTGGACACCATTGATATGGTCACAGCTGTAATGCCGCCTATAGAGGGTTTTGTAAGCAAAACAAAAGTCTGTAATCGTAACATAAATCATAAATGATTATTTTCTGTTTTTAGGTCAATTTGGACTCGGATGACGAGAACTCGCCGCCACCTCAATTGGAAGGAACTAGTGCAACAGAAACCAAAAATTACGATTTTGATAATCCAGAAATTGATATCAATCTCTGCTGGTAAACTAAACAATTTTACAATTTTAATCAATTAATAATTTAATACAATATTACTTGCAGGCAGGGCGAAATTCAAATGTATAAATTGCGGCAATATCAAAAATTTGCGCAATTGTTTAAAGAGATCTCTGAGCGAAATAATGTGCCAGTTGATGACATTGTCATCAATATGGATGCTAATTTGATAAAACCGCAGCAAACACCTAAAGATGTTGGACTCAAAGTGTTCCACATATTAAGTAGGAATTATTTGAAATTTTATACATTTCTTTGCTTATTTAACAATGTTTCTTCATCCAAGATGGTTATCCATTTGCATCCGGCAACAAACCTGCTGAGTCAACCAAACATGTTGATCTTTATACGAAGCCAAAGAAATTCCAGTTAAAAGTCCAGGGAGATCGATGGAAAAGACCTTTGATAATTCTTATGAATAAAACTGATGCATTTAAAGTATTGTATATAAAATGCGCCGAGGAAATGGAATGCTCTGTTGACGATTTCAAACTATTGTAAGTTGTGAACACATTTCAATTTTCTATATAATATATACGTATATTATAGTTTTGATGGGGAATTGTTAGAGCCAGATGATACGCCAAGAAATCAAGAAATGGAAGGAAATGAGATGATAGATTTTCGGAAAAAATAGAGTTTAATTTGTTATGTTATAATTCTTTGAAATGAATTGTTAAATAAACTTCGATTGTCTGTGTATTGCGATGTCAAGATCTTATTGATTGCTAAAATGCTCACTTGAAAGTAGCGCACATTACACCCTAAGAATTCTTTATACACCCCTTATATTTTGTTTATCTAGCATATATAGCGTTATATTTTAGTACTCGCACACACAACGAGAGGAAACAAAACAAAATCTTTGTTGTTATGCGTCTTAGCAGATGATGTTGGTTTCGTTACTTCGTTTTTTTTTTGGGGGTATGTTTGGTGGTTCGGTTCGGTTCAGTTCGGTTTGCTTTTGGTTTGGAAAATGCTGCCCTCATCCTGCCGGCTTTCCTCTCTCTCTTGTGCTCTCTCGCTCTTTCTCCGCTCCCCTCTCAATCTTGTGCAGTTTCCCATGGAATTTCACTGCACAGAAATTCTGACACAGGATGAAACGTGCGCAGCTTTCAACACAGAGAGAGAGAGAGAGCGAGAGAATGAGAGAGCATAAAGGACTCTCGTGAGCGAGAAATTGAAAGCGCTCTCTTTTGTTTTTGGTCAGCTGCCCGTTGCTAGTCGACAACACATTTTGAACAGAACGAGTTTATCCTTCGTGCTAACTAGTCGCATTTTATTTACGCGCATTTCGTGTGCAATACCACAATTAATATAAATATTATATTTAAGCACTTTTGTCGAAACGAAACTTCCACAAAAAGACGCACAAAGCGGAAAATTCGCCTCCCTGTTGTGTTGTTGTGTTGCTTCTTTATACTGTTTTCGTCGCGAGTTTTCTTTGTGTTCATCGGTGCAAAAATCAAAATCGAAAAAAGTTTTATTCATCTTCAGCTTCCCAAGGCATATCCAAGGATTTATATACTATATACACACATATATGCGCTAGGTGTATAAACTTGGCGCCCAAAAGAAAAATGTAAGCAAAACAAAAAGGGAAACGAAACGAAATGTATTTTGTGGAGAATATTTTAAATGCTTTTGGGCGCTTCACTTGGCTGCCCGTGGCATTGACAAATGTGTTTATCATGTTGACTTTGAAATGCGAACAAGTTAATTGATGTGTGCCCAGACATAAAAGCCATCAAGCCAAACACAGCTCCTAAAACTCCTAGATGAGTGTGTATGTGTGTGTGTGTGTGTGAGTGTGTGTCCGCCCATTAATTATTTATGTCGATTGTTGCCCATTAATATTTAAAGCAAGTGTGTGTGTGAGTGTGTTTTGTGTTGCTCATAAACATGCATATCAACCAGCAACATTTCCTCTTCTCCCCTCCTCCTTCTCCTCCTCTTCCGTGTTACCTTTTTGTCCTGGCTGCTGGCTAAAAATAAAACGTGACACCTGCGAAATAAAAAAAAAACAACAGAGTTAACGTGTGTGTGCGTAGTTGAAACCTGCCTACGCACAACTCTCAACCCGAGGTCACACCTTTCTCCCCCTTTCACTTGCCTATGGCTAATGGCCTGAAGAGCACACACACACACACATACTTTAACTAGCTCTGGGACTAAACTTGATTGCGCCCCCTCCTTGCCATCGAATTGAATCGAATCGAAGTGAATCTGTCGATTGGCCTTCGATTTGACATAATGCAATTGCACCTGATGGCCTTCAATGTCCCTCCAATTTGCGACACACAAAACTTTTAAGCTTTTAACGGCGACAGTCAACGAGCTTTAACGTGTGTGTGTGCGTGTTTTTTGCACCTGATGAGCTTGTTTCTCCCTCCAGTTACAAACTTTTCAATTAAACTGAAAACGTTAATTGCATTCACACACACACACACACACACGTTTACAGCAAACTTGCATATGGTTTTTTGCTCTAGACTGTAAACTATAGTGTGTTAAGTTTTGCTGGCAATTCTGTCGCATTAATTCCCTGGACAGCATATTTAATTTATGCACACTCTGCGTTCCCATTTGTTAAGCACCCAAATGGATTTATAGCGTTGCTGATTTTTTACGTTATGTTGCATTGGGGGAATAACAAACTTTAAAGAGCACAATGTTTTGGATTCACAACTTTTTTAACTTCCAAAGTTTGTTTATTTCGAAAGTTTAACTGATTATCACTCTTGCAAAAACTTCAAATACTTTTGAGTTCGTTTCTATATTAAACATTTTTGGTGTTGACGTGCTTTAACTGATTTGTATTATTAAAAAAATAACACAATCTTTTATTTAACTCAGAACTAAGCATTTATTGCATTATAAATTTCGATTAGATTTAATTTAAATTATTGTATTTACTTAAAAATAACAATAAGAGAAATACTTTTTTGTAATCGAAAGTGTTTTCGTTAAAACCTTTTAATCTAATCGGAATTTTGTTTGTTATTAAATATAACTTTTATTTTAATTTGTAATTTCTACTTAATTTCATTTAAGTTGTATTTATTTTCTTAATATTTCTCGACTGTTCAATTTTTCGTACAGTCAGCAAATCGTGAATAATTGCTTTATTTTCTTCAGTCTTAATTCTGATTGATTTGGCAATTTATTTTGTGTATTTACACAGTGTTTGCTACACTCTTCTTACTCAATTTATGACTTTATTTATTTTTCACTCTATTTTTTACTTTCTGCCATTTCCAACTTCTTTGCTTTGTACCAAAATGTTTACGTTATTCAACGTTATTCTTTAAAATTTGTTGCTGCTCTTTAGCATAGCATACTTTTTGGGGCAAAAACCAAACGCGTTGAAATGTTATTCAACTTTCTTTAAAGTTTTTAAGTTCAAGTTAAAATCTGTTTAGTACTGTATTCTTCAATCTTTTCACTAATAGAATTACCCATTAGCAGGGTATCTTTAGGTCATGCAAATCAATGTTTGCCGCTGCTGATGTTGATTTTGGTGTTGTTTTTCGAGCTGTCGCGGCAGACCGGAAGTAACATAACAAATGACACTTTGGGTCACAATTTGTGCACGTGTCGCATACACCACGCACACACACACACACTCACTAATACTGTTGCAGCAATGGCTATTTTTGGCTGCATTGTCTTTTGAGCCAGGTCCTGCGACTGTCCTTCAACGTTTGCGTATTTGTGTTTGTGCAATGGGCGCAACAAGCACAAAAAACTGAAAACTGAAAACAGAAAAAGAAACGGAGGCACAAAAAGCAAAACAAAAACCTGCTGACGCCATTTTGCCATTAATTCTGGCCACTTTATGGCCAGGCCAAAACAAACTTGTGCCAAACCATTTCGCTTTGAAACGGAAACTACACACAGCAAAAAAAAAAAATAGAAAACATATAAGCAAAGCATAAGGACTTTGAAAGCCAATTTGGCAGCAGCAGAGTTGAAACTTGAAGACCGAGTTTCAATTTAGAAACTGCAGAGTTTAGACTGCAGTTGGCTTAAAGTTGCCAGCCAACAAAAGTAGCTTAATTTATGGGGAAGTGTAGCTGGAATTCGGTGTTGCGCTATGTGTGCTGTGTTTTGATGTCGCTTGCTTTGTTTGCGGTATTCATTTGAGTTTGTGGTGCTTTTGTTTTTTTTGCTTTGGCGCTTGTTTCCTTGCTGAGAGTACTGAGTGCTGTTGGCCCGGTTAACAGTGGTCTGGCCAAGTGCTTTATTACGTTCGCTTTTAACAAACAGCACAAACAATTGCCTCGCCTGCCGACTTTTGTATCGGAGTGTTTTGTTGCCCCCCTCCCTCCGCTTATCGCTGCTTCCCGCTCTCTCCTCTCTCTCTCTCTCTTCTGGCCCATTTAACTGGCCGTGCATTGAACTGTAGGCGCACCTCTTCGATGATTTCTTTCTGCCACTTGCCACATTACGTATACGCCCCAGTGCTGCGCTGCGCTGCGCTTTTTGTAGTAAATTCAGCTTTGCAATTATTGTGTTTGAAGCTGCCCCCAAGGCTATCGAAATGTTGCACTGTGCTATGCACTGTGCACTGTCATTGTTGCTCCTTTTGCTCGACTCCATGTTTCGCCACACAAAGCACTCTGTGTGGACTGAAGACAAGCAAATCGAGTGGGGAAAGGCGTGGCGGGACAGGGGCGGGAGTGGGAGTGGCATTCGCTTGAGAGAGCGGTGAGTGCTCTTATTAAAGTTCGTTTTGTTTGCCTTCAACAATGTCGTCGCCGGCGCAAAGTGACGCTAACAGCTAACAGCCAACAGCAACCGCCACAGACTGCACAAACAACAAGAAGATGGAAAATACATATATATATATATGTATATAACTAAAAATAAAGTTGCAGTCTGGACATTGTCAAGACAGAGAGTAAAATATATGTGCTACAGCAACAGCAGCTTGCTGCAACAGAAAAGAATTTCTTGTCTTTTTCCTTTTTCAGTGTTTTTCGCAAAAGATTCTTTTGTTTGAAACAAATCAAATAAATCAAATGACAGCACAAGTTTACTTTTTGCTGCAATATTAAAAATATTTTTGAGAGCTGAATTTATATAGAATTTGTGTGTCCTCATTTTGCATATAAAGATTTACAATTCTGTATAAAAGGGCTCTTAGTCAAGAAAGAAAGAATGCATAAAAACTTATTGAAATGCAGACAAAGGTTTTTGAGCATGACAAAAGCAAAACATTTCGTTTACCCCAATTTGACTGACGCTTGAGCTAAATATTATTGGTTATTATAAGAATAGAGAATAGAAGTTAATACCTATGTTATTCCTTGACAGCAAATTGTTTAAAAAATACATTAGCTACAATCTTTAGAATTGTAGACTTCAATAATATAGTCAAAGTTTGTTATATTCGATTTAAAAGTGATTACATTTATCACTTTAAAGAAGGTTATAATCGTTTAACTTACTTTCTATTCTTTGTCATATATATAATATATATATATATGTATATTATTTTGATGATAAGATGTCCTGAAAGATTCAGCAGAACCAAAATTCAATCAATTTCAATTTATTGTCTCATGCAAAAGAGGTGTTTAGCTTTATTCATTATTATATTGTTATTATATAAAAGTAATATTTTCTTTCTCTTTGTAAAACAGAAAACTTAAACTGGAACAATTTTCAAAATAAGTAAAGGTCTTTCTTATAGCTCAGGAATGTCATTATAGTTATAGATTAGACATTGAATTAGCTTATTTGTTATGTTTTAGCAGACGAAAATATTATTTTTCTGTCTGTCTATCCTGAAAATTTCAGCAGAAACTTTCAATGAATATAGGTTTCATATTATTCTTAATCTTTAAATAGTGCAACAGTGTGTTAAAGGATAGCGTATTAGGATATTTATAAAGCAATAACTTAGGGTAATTGAAACAGAAGTTGACATCACAATAAAGTCTCCACACATTAGTGTTATTTATATATTCTTTTGTTCCATCATTAAAAACAGACAGTTTTCGGAATGAGTTATATGATTTTATGAGTTATCTCTTTCACTCACATGAAGCAACTGCAGCTAATGTTGGAATAACTTTCATTCGAGAACAAAGCATAATACATATTTTATATCTTCTCTCACTTAAACAAATGAAACTAATGAGTGTTTACTCAATTCTCTTGCAGTTTTCTACGCATAATAGCAAAAGCATACATATTTGTAACTGGACCAATTTATACAAAGCAAACAAATACAAAACAAACGAAACAAACAACGGACAAACAACAATCAAGGATCTTCTTCAACTCACCGACTTCTGTCTACAGTCTACACTTAGTCGTACTTTACAACGTCATTCTATTGAATACAACGCACACATATCGCACACACTTGCTAAGGAGTAAGAAGGAGGAAGGAGAAGAATTGAGCTTGGCTCGATTATAGCCCCATCCATATAACCCCATCACCCCCGGAGGAGGAACCCCCCCAAACGGCCATCAAGACGGCGCCGCTAAAGCCACAAGCGTATAAATTTGGTCAGATGTTATGTTGTGGCTTCTGTTGTGGCAACATGTCGAAACGGGACTACAAAGTGGCCACCACAGATGGCATCGAGCTGGAGCCGCTTGGCGGCGAAAAGACCGATAAGGAGAAGGACAAGGAGAAGCAAACGAATGGCGTCACCTTTGGTAAGTGGCATTCAAAAAGGATTCCCATTTTCTTCCTTATGACAATTGCAATTGCCCGCGCATCTCTCAAGATGATCAAAGCAAATACGAGTGCTGCATAATTGCACTTGTGCATAATTTGGCTGCCAATCTTGGCCAGAAAGTTGACTGACTGTCGACTGTCGACTGTCTGTCGCAATGGTTTCATTCACTTGTTTTCTTAATTACGCCAAAATGCAAAACAAAAAGGCATTAAAAATGCATGCTCCAACCTGCTGTCGGCTGAGATGTGTGGCGTTAATTTCGTATCCTGCAGGAAGTCATATATATACCATATATCATATACGTATACCGTGGTTGCTCATACGCCCCGTTGGCCAAGCTCTTCGTGAACGTAAACATAATGAATGTCATGGCATGTCGCTGTCTCGACGTTTCCTTCGCCTGTTGAAAGTTGCGGCACATTTTTCCTTTCCTTTTTGCCTCTTGCACTTTTTTCCTTCTCTTTATACCCGCTACGCATAGCGGTAGAAGGGTGTTATAAATGAATGCAACAGGAAGAAGGAGGTATCTGCAGCCCAATAAAGTGTATACTATTGATCAGCGTCAACAGCCGATACGATTTAGCTATCCATGTTAGTATATTGTATATTGATATACTTTGTACTCTATGGTATATTTTGAATTTAGTGTCATATCGATATACTAAGTATAGGTTTCGGTATTAGTAATTTTTGTTAGTGTATTTTGAATTTAGTATAATTTTGATATACTAAGTAGAAGTTTCGGTATATATTAGTAATTTCGAGGTATATTTTTGGTATGTTTATGGAATCTAGTTTCTATTGCAAATAGGTACCGGGTATCTCACAGTCGAGCATACTCGATTTTAGACTTTTTCTCATTTTTAAATACTTACAATTGGTATATTTTGCACTCTATGGAATATTTTAAGTACTAAGTATAGGTTTCGGTATATATTAGTATTTTTGAGGCATATTTTTGGTATGTTTATGGAATCTAGTTTCTATTTCAAATAGGTACCGGGTATCTCACAGTCGAGCATACTCGATTTTAGCTCTTTTCTCATTTTTAAATACTTACAATTGGTATATTTTGTACTCTATGGTATATATTTTAAATTTAGTACAATATTGATATACTAAGTAGCAAGTAGCAAGTATTTCACAGTCGAGCATACTCGACTTTAGCTTTTTTCCTTCCTTTTTTTATAACCACAATTCTCTTATATATATTTTTTTGTGTTTTCATTTTTTGCCTGTGGCAACTTGCAGTCTTTTCAAAGATACCCTGCTCACCCCTCATCAAGGAGGGGGACAGACATTGTCGGACAGACCTTTTTCCACTGGACGCCACGCCAGCTCGCCTTCAGTTGGCTCTGATTTCAGACATTTAGAGATGCTCAGTTTCTATTTTGTTTTTCCCCTTTTTTTCTTTCTTTTTTTTTCTTTTTTGTTTGTACATTTGAAATGCACACTTGTAATTATTTATGCTACGTGCGAGTGTGCGTGTGTTTCTGCTTGTGTGTGTGTGTGTGTGCGAGTGTTATAGATATAGAAATTGCACCCTGGGGTATACTTTACATTATGTGGTAAATAAACTTGCAAATAGCGGCAAACGGATTGCAAGTTATTAAGTTGTGACATCTTGAAACGGACACAAAATAAGATATCAACAGAAGTCGCTTGAAATGTAAGAGGAAACGTCGACGTGCTTTTTAAACAAAGGTTTAAAGAGTTAAAGTGTTGAAATGAATTTTAAAGCAGATGATTTACTGCCATACGGGCAAATAATTTAGACTTTGCTTAAACAGAAATTCAATGGTTTAAATTTTATGAAACCTTAAATTCTGCTTCTACTAAATAAGATAATTAATGAGAAAAGTTTTTAAATCAAATGGAAATATTTAGTCTTATTTCTTATGCGTAATATACATTTAAAATGTGGCAATTGAAGTTAAGAAATTAACACTTGAAGCCTTCAAACATATTTTAAATTATAAAGCACTGAGTAAACAATATATTATTTGAGGCAACTGTCAATTTAGGAATAAAACTAAAAATAATTTTTGCTCTTAGATAAGAAACACTAAGAAAAAATACTTTAAATTAAATGAGATAACTATAAATATAGATAGATAAGTGATGTTTTGTAATTGTTTATTAAAATTTAATTGTATAATTGGTGTGTTTTAAGAATTTAAATTTAAATTCTTACAATTCCATTTTAATGTCTGCTTTGTAATAACAATTTATCGACAAAGTCTTTAAATACGAAAATGTTCATATTTGTCTTGTTTTTATTATAGTGGTCTAATACATTTTCTTTTATGAAAATTTGCTTATTAAACAATATTGCGTTAAATACTAGGAAAGTTGCTAAAACAAATTTGTTATTAAAAGGACTTAATTGCGAAAAGAATCTCAGAACATAATTTATCTATCTATATCTTTGGTTTTCTTATTTAATAGAACGTCTTTTTTTCTTAGAAAGTATCGTTTTTTCATTGGTTTTCTCATTTAATAGATCTTTTTTTTTTTTTTTTTGCTTAAAACGTTTCGTTTCTAAAAGAATCATTAAGTTATTTATCAATTACATTCATTTTCTTACACTTTTTATTTACTATCTTTCAAAATTGTTCTTCATTTATTATTAATTGAAGTTTAACATATCTAATTCAGACTCGACAACTGCTGTTAAATCGTTTACTTGTGTGATCTATTATTCTGCAAGGCGTCTTTAATTATTGACCAAATTCAACACATTAATTTGTAGTTAATTAATAATATACAAATTCAAAGACACAATATCGTAACTTGAGCTTAAAATACACTCAAAGTGCAGACATAAATGGCTCTTGAAGTTCATTAAATATGCACCCCGCAGAATAGTTTGCAAATGGCATTTAATATTAAAGACATCAGAGTGATTATAATGCAACAGCACAAGTCAAATGCAATGTGATATTAGTGGCACTTCGTCTGTTGACTATCCATGGTAATTGAAATTCCCTTTCCCCAAGGAAGAGAGGGAGATAGTGAGGGAGACAAGCAGTCTGGCATTCTTGCCGCAGTCTAATCATAATCATAATCATAATCATCCAAATAATCATAGTCAACTGAAGCGAGCGTTGAGCTGCAGACAATTTGTGTGCGTTATCCGAGTTGCAACATCGCTTGGCACTTGGGCACGGCATCAAGGCGACCGCAGAGGCGAAAGAGGCAACTAAAGTGTGCCACAAGATGTGTAGCAAGTTGGCAGCAAGCAATAGGCTTGGCAAAATCAGTGTCACGGGAGCAAAAGAGAGAGAGTGGGAGAGAGAGAGAGAGAGCTGCGCTGTCAGCGTTGCAATTAAGGATGCATAAACTGGAGTAAGCACTCAACTTGATGCTGCCCCACTCAAAATAGGCAGCCGGAGGGAATGTGTGTTTACCTTTTGAAGTAATACGAGGCGCATGCCACATGCCGCATGCCACACATAACGTTCAAGAGCTGACAAAGTGTTGCTGCAACATCTCAGTTGATGTTGCTGTCGATGCGGCTTCAGCTTCAAGCTTCGGCTTCAGCTGCAGCTGACGTTAATAATTGCAGGATGCGTTGATGTTGATTGCATTCTCAATGGGCTGACACTCACACACTCTCACTCACACACACACACACACACTCGCTAGCACACACACTTGAAGCTGCTTGACTTAAATAAAGAAGTCCTGCGCATCCCGTCAGCAGAAGAAATTGCAAAAAATACAAAAAAAAAAAAAAATGGGGCTAACAGAAACAATGCAAACCAACGGGAGCTAAAGTGTATGTGTGTGTGTGTATTGATGTGTGTGTGTGTGTGTGTGTGTGTTTGTTGGCGAGTGAAAGTGAAAGACACATAGAAAATGGATAAAATGTGTTTTTGGGTCAGGCCACTTGAAGCGTTGCGAGCAGGAAGTCAAACGCTAGGCAGGCAAAAAAAAATAATAAAATATACCGACAACCAACATGTTGTCGGCTGTTGGCAACTCGGCGGCGCGTAATTGTTGCAACATAAAATTGGCGCAAGCGAAGCACACACAATTAAATGCAAAAAGAGAGCCGAGCGTAATTAAATAGAAAAGCTAAATGGCAAATGGAGAAAAAAAAGACGTGCAAAAGGAAAAGTGGCAAAGAAAAGTCAGCTAGGGGAGAGGGAAAATGCAACGTGGCAGGAAATAACAATGACAAGCGCAACGTTAACTCAGCCAGAAGCCAACTCAATTGTTGTTTGTTATCCTCGTTTTGTTGTTATCCTTGCAACCAGAGCAAATTCAATCTCGACTGCAATTTCTGCACAATTAGTTGGCAATTCAATGCAATATTGGTATACCCGCTACCCATAGGGTAGAAGGGTATTACAACTTTGTGCCGGCAGGAAATGTATGTAATATGTATATATGTCCATGTCCGTCTGTCTGTCCGTCCGTATGAACACCTAGATCTCAGAGACTATAAGAGATAGAGCTCTAATTTTTTTAGACATCACTTGTTATGTTTGGACGCAGATCAAGCTTGTTTAAAATTTTTGCCACGCCCACTTCCGCCTAAACAAATTGACAAACCTCGAATAACAAACGTAATTTTAAAGTTAGAGTTGCGACTTTTGGTATATACAATAATAACTATAGTCTTTGTGGTTCCTGAAAATTTGTTTGCGATCAGATTAAAATTGTCAAAGTTATTAAAGAAATACTACATTCTATAGTATATCTTGAACATAGTACCAAATCAATATATCAAATATACCATTTGGCATATTTTAGTATTTTTGTAGTATATTATATTCGTAAATTTTGAGAATAATTTCGCAATATTTTGCTTTTATTCAAGTAGCGGGTATCTCAAAGTCGAGTCCCCTTGACTATAGCTTTCTTACTTGTTTTTTTCTGCGCTGCGTTGTTGTTGCATTCATGCCTGTCCACATGCCACTTGCAACTGCTTCAAGTGGCCGATTGCCTGGCTGTTGTAGACCATCGCCATCGAGTGGCTGCTTCAACACGGTCTGCCAATTAATTAAACCATTGAAATTTCCACAAATTGAGTCGGCAATTGTGCATTTGCCAAGTGCTTGCTCTGCTCGAGTTTGAACACGAAATTTAGCCATAGAAATGCAGCTTCTCACTTACCTATACTTCTCTCTCTCCCTCTCTTTCTATTCTTCCATTGCCACCTCTCTCTCTCCTCTCTCAAATTCTATGCAAATTTAATGCATACAAATTTGCAAATTTAATATGCTTTTGCATATTCTTTTTAGCAAACTTTAAGCCTTTGAATATTTCTAGTTTAAGCTGCTTTAAATGTTTATGGCATGCTATAAAGTTTCATTTTAGTTTTTTTCCAAACTGTGCTCTTAAATCTAGCTATATAAATTCAGGGGAAATATTCATGAAGCTGTTCTATCTTTCCATATTGCTCTGAATATTTATTGCCCTTAGTTTGTAGATAAATTAGAGTTACATAAAAGCAAAAGAAAAGAATTTAATTTCAAAATGTTTTCTCTTAAGTTTTGCTACTTTCTGCATTTATTGGATTCCACAATTACAATACTATTTTGAAATTTATTAAATTTTTCTTTTAACACTGCTATTTTAAAGTTGCTCATAAAGCACCCAATTTCATTTGTTATTATGCATATTCGCTAAAATATTGAACTAGACAAAATGAAAAAAATGTTTAATTATTATAAATTAAATACATTATGCTGTTATAACTAAATTTTACTTGGAACTTTTGTTTATAATATTGTTTTTCAATTTTAAATGCTAGGTCGCTAGCACTGCTATTTCAAAGTTCACAGCTGTATATTAAAAATAAATGTATTAATATTTTATAGAAAATAACTCTAAACTTTAAAGTTTATCTCGAAGGAATTTAAATTATTATAATAATTATAATCTGACATATAAACGAAATTAATTATTTAAATAGTTAAAAATAAATTTACAATAAACATTATTATACAATTATTGCACTTAAACAATCATCAAATAAATTTAAATTATATTTTTTTTGATTATTACAACATTCTGTACCAAAACTTGTTCATTATATATTATAATATATTATGATTATATTTTTGTCCGAAATCTTTAATATAAAACTTGTTCAGTATATATTTTGCTTATATTTTTGTCCGAAAATCTTTAATTTATTCAGAAATTTTCCGTTTAACTAGTAAATATTTAAAGATGAGCTGTCAATATGTATTCGATTATTTTGCTCATATTGCAAAAAGAAGTTCATAAATTCACAAATTGTCTACAATATTCACGTTCATCCATAATTTATGCTGCTTGTCCTTAAGCCCACTCTAAAAATTATCTAACCAAAGGTCAAGGGTCGTTTGAACATCTTGTCTTTCACACCCAATTGTCACACGCTTTTTCGGCCAACTTCTGTTTTGGGTTAATACGTTTCTCTGGCTCGCGCATTAAATTATCTCTCGCTCTCTTTGTGTTTCTGCCTCTCACTCTGCCTCTCACTCTCTCTTCTCGACTGTTGACAGCGTCATAAAAGATTCATGAAAACCGAGATTGAAGCCAAGACTGGTTATTTTCTATTATTGTTTTTGGTGTTGTTTCTATGAGTATTTCTATGGCCTATTGCCTTTTATTTGAAGATCGTAATGAAGTAGAGAGATTAACAAACACTTAATCGACCAATTACGACTATCAAGACCCCAACTGAACTGAACTCAACTCAACTGAACTGAACAGTCAGTCAGCAATTCAACCAACTCAACCCCATTAGCAACTGGCGAGAAGTTGAAAAGTTTATGGTTGCCTGTGGCAGCCACATGACGCAGTAACAGACGCTGTGGCAGCAGCAGCTTAAATTTATTGATTGTTTCATAAACAGCGATTATTTAACCACCACATTTCGATTGCACAGCCCCAGCAGACACTTGTGGCCATGTTCACGTTCAAGAGCTGGAAGCCCTTAACACAACCCCCTAGCAATGGGGGAGAGAAACATCTCCCCACTAACCCCAACCCCTCCCCTTGCATACACACACATGGTTGGGGCATCATCGTCATCCAATGTGCTCGACACACAATTGATGTTGCTTCGGTTCGGCTTGTGGGCTGTAAATTTGCATGCGACAGCAAATACTCGTATTTAATGCTGGACACGCGGGTGGCGACACCCACGCATTGCGTTAAGTAACACAATGATATGAGGGGGGAGGAGGAGGGGAGGGGCAACCAACATTTGTAGTAGAACAATAAGGGAGAGGACGAAGAGGGAACGACAGTGGGATTGTGGCAAGCGGTTGCCGACGATTACAATTGAAATAAAAGTAGGCACAAGCGAGGGAAGAATACAGTAGAGTCTGCTAGACTGCAAGATACGTGTTTAGAATTTTTATGATTTATATCATTGAAGTAGTAGAACTAATATATTCTAGGTTAAAATTTTACAACAAAAATTACAACATTTATATTATTCATTTTATTTCATTTCATTTTTTATTATATATGTACATATATGTAAGTTTACAACAAAATATAATCTGGAAACTTTTTTATATTCTTTTCTTTGTTTATTTTCTATTGAACATTTTTTTTATTTTCTTTTCTTTGCTTATTTTCTATTATTCTATTTCAACAAAATAAGTTAGTTACATAACAAACCCTATAGAATAGTAAAATATGTATAGGATAGTCTGAGATTTTGTATGAGTAAGTTATGTGCTACAAAAATTACGTATATTGCATTTCAAGTATGCTTTCAGTTTGATTTTTTCCATTTGTGGGGAGTAAAGAGTCGTGGATCCATTGAAAAGCAGACTATAGCAGCGTATCGCCTTTACAAATATTGTACTCAAATATAAGCACTGTAGCTCATATAGTCTCTGAGATATTTATGTTCATACAAACGGACAGACAGACCGACGGATTGAACTTTAACGTTTTCATTATTATTACCAACATTTTCTTTGCTTCATATGTTTTTATTTGTATTTTATATTATAAATACATTAGATGGTTAGTAATTTAATATACCCTTTCACCTCACCAGTTACCGGGTATGAAAGAAAACCCTAGAAATTGGCATGAACGCAGTTACGAGTCGTTTAACTGCCGCGTCGGCAGTTCCCTTTCTTTTGTGGCATGCAACTTGTCAGTTGACTTCTCCCATATTCCATTTACAATCGACTCTTTGCATAGTATTTGCATTTCTTTTTTTTTTTTTTGGGCGACGTGACAAAGATTTCATTGAGTTAAAACCCTTCTTGAACTCTTTGCTTGCCCCTCGCAGTCCCTATTTACTTCTTTATTTGTTGCAAGTTGCCGTGACCTGCTGCTGATCCCGAAAACAAAAAAACTTTTCCGGCTTTTCATCAATCAGTTTTGGACGAAACTTTTGTACTCGTCTATATGTATGTATTTGTGTGTGTTTACCTTTAACTTTTTCACCGAGCTGCGGCACAAACAACATAAAAAATTCAAATGAACAAGTACAAACAAGTTTCGTGCAAGTACAAACAGGATATTTTAGCGGGAATGATTCTCAAGTTTCGCTTGCTCGTCGAAATCTAATTATAAGATTGCTAAAAAGAAAGCTTTCTTCTGCAGCTCAAGGAGCAACTTTCAGGTAGATAATGATTTCTTTTTTTTTGTGCTTTTCTGATTTCGGGTTTCAATACCGATTCTTGAAACTTTGCTAAATGAACTTTTTTGCTTGCATTTGACAGCTGTTTGAATATTAATTGTTCGCAAAGTTCACGGCAATTGAGAAGTATTTTATTTGTTAGCAAAGTTCTCAAATTTAAATTCGGAGCAATATTGTAGTACATTTTTTAGAGTTCTGAAAAAGCGATTTCGTTTTTTTTTTGTCAATCCCTGATGTTTGATGGAATCCCAAATTTCTGTGTTCTGTTCTCAATAACATATTCGCTTTATTTACAATTCTCTCTCTTTATAAACATATTTTTGGGTTGATCGAAAATGATCGAAATGAATTTTCCCCAATTTATTTTTATTTCTGCTGCCAGAAAAAATGTTGTGGTTTTGATGGAACCACAAAATAACATAAAAAACGCAGTTTTCAATTGGAATTTTACAACTCTTTAAACTTAAAGCACAATTTTGGCTTTAATATTATATTTTGCTCTAAAAACGCGCATTTCAAACGAATCGAATATACAGAAATGGAGGTAAAAGTTAGAAAAATGTGCCCTTAAACGTATGAAAACTTTTTCGACAACTTAAGCTAGCCTTAGAGTTTCCTCAATGATGCAATAGAAATTGTAGTTGTCCATAATTGTAATGTAATGAGGAGTTGTGTTCCATTTAGTGTCACGAAGAAAAGAAGTAAAGCAGAGAAGCGCCACAAAGTAGGCAATAAAAGGCGGCATCAAAGCATCAAAATACGAGTGAAACGTGCGCTCGTAAATCTCATGCGGAATTTGGCGTCATGGCAACGCGACAGGAGCGTTTATAGTGCTATCTAACAGGCAGCATCCAGCATCCATCCCTTAATCAACTAGCAACAGCAAGAAGAACAAGATTGAAGAAGAAGAAGCAAAAGTGTTTTGCCGATTGAACCTTTGACTAACACATGATAAAGAAGCAGCAGTAATAGCAACAGCAGCAGCAACAGCAACAACAACAATTAGATAGACCAACTCTGACTGCAATGGGGAGAAGTACAGAACATAACGGGGGTTTGGGGGTGTTGTTGTGTTTAAGGGTTGCAGCAGCCTGGCAACACCAAAAAACAGCAACAACAACAAAAGAAAACACTCCACTATTTATGGACAAGTTGTTTGGCAAACCGGGTGCCGGGCAAAAGGGAGCCGGCAAAGTACACACAGAAATTTCATTTTCATTTTCGCAGGTGAGAGCCAACAAATTTGCCAGCACACAAGAGAGTGAGAGCGAGTGTGTGGGCAAGTGTGAGAGCGCGTATAATTGAAGAGAGCGAGAGTACGCTTGGACATGCGCTGCAAAAGCTCTCTGCGTGCGAATGGGAAGAAGGAAGAGAAAGAGGGCAGGCAAACAGGCGATTGCTTATGGTCAGAGGGGGGTAGAAAGACTGTCCATTACAGTGTTGTTTGAGAGGGTTGCTGCAAAAAAGGCCGGAGACGCCACGGCGTGGCACAACAGCATCCAGTTGGAAAATGTACGCGTAGTCAAACACATCACAAAGCGCGTGCGAGCCGAAATAAATCCAAAAGCGAATCCCCGTGTTGACAAAAAAAAAAACCTTTACTCTGAACTGAAAAGGAAATTCCTCAGACCCCACATACAAAAAATACACACACACACACACACAGAAGCAAACACAGATGCGTGGCGTGCTATCCCTGCTCCCCTTTGCCTATCCCCCAAACCACTGTGCGTGTCTATAACGAAAAAAAAAGCAAATAGAAATTGCCAAAAAAAAAAGTAAAGAAAAAAATACGAAAAGCAATCAATTTGGCAATCGGCTTTTGATTAATCAAAGCTAATTAGTAACGAGCTTTTTGTTTTGGTGCAAAACGGTAACGTTAACGGTTTCGAGTGTTGAGCACGTGAAATTGAAGCGAACGCGATTTGTTTAAAGTGAAACTCGAGTGTCGGGAGCTTAAAGTTCAAAGTGTGAGGCCAAAACAAATAATGAGCTTTTTAGCTTAATTAAATGCAATCGCGTCACTTGCATTGATTAATTGTTGCTATTTTGACCTTTTTGCCAGCCAAGTCTTCTCCCCCCAAGGCAAATATGTACATTGGCTTATAGTCGACTCAGTGGTCCGCATTGAATGTCAACATTTCATTGTTGAACAACAACAACACGAAATGCAAACGCAGCGAACTCTGCCGCAGCCGCTGCCGCTGTTTTGTAGGCAAATGCACTAAAGCCCCACTCACAATTCAGTCAAGTGGCAAGCGAAAAAAAAATGGAAATGAAATGAAATGAAAAAAAAACAGCTGAAAAAAGCAAACTCAAAAGTAAAGGCAAAAAAGAAAAGGAAAAAAGTCAAGACTGGAAAGCGCACTATTGACATATATACGCGCATTCAGAAAGCACTCAGAAACGCGCTCGTTTCTCGCCCAAAAGAAACGCCGCATTATCAAAAGCTAAGACAAAACAGGAAATTCACTTATACTCTTTCGCTCCCACTCGCACACACACACTCTCTCTCACACTAAGACTCACTCTCGTGTAAGGAAATGCGCGCTGTTGAGCTTTTGCATTTTGACATTTCATTTTCAAAACACAGATTCCATTGCGAACATCAGATGGAGTTTTTCTGCTCTCTCTCTTTGTTGCGCTCTTCTGCTCTCTCTAACTTTGCTCTCTCAGCACTCATTCCAATAGTGCTGTGTTTACTCTCACTCTGATGCTCTCCGCTAAGTCTCTCCCTCTCTGGCTGCAGAGGCGCCTTAGATGTGCGAAGCTCGAATATTGTGTGTGTTTAACAACAACAAATCCTCGATAATGACATGTATGAGAATGTAAACAAATGCAGCAGCGTTGAAACAATACAATTATTCTTATTCTTATATTAACATGGTAAACATCTCATGCTGTGAACGCGAGAATAAACTGAAAACCATAATTATCTGCCAACTTTTGACGAACGTTGTATGCACTTCCTTTTCTTTAAGAAATTCCTTTTTGAAAAGGAGACGATTTTGTGCCTTGTATAGTATTTCTGTTCCTGAATTTATATTGATGACAAATTTAGTGTTCTCAATAATCATATATATATATATGGTAATGCATTTCTTTTTCATTCCTGTAAGAAATTCTTTCGATGCCAAACTTTATATCGTGTCTTTAGTATCATAAACATATGATATAAACTGTTGTTTATATGTCTTTATATGTTACGCCTATGTGGGCCAAGTTTCACACAACAACAATACTTTGCCTATTTTTATGTGCTGTCATAAATATTTTTCATGGCATTGTAATATCCTCGGCTAGAGTATCAAAAGAATGAGCTCAAGGCTGTTTGCTCTGTTCAAGGGACAAGTGTATACATTAGAAATTGTTTTAGTCATGCATTGTATTATATTACACACATTATAATGGGCGCAAAATAAATGAATGAGAATTCACACTGTTGCTCCGGTCGTATGCGTGATGTGTCAACCTGTATAAACAGCAAATGAAATCTAGATGCTTTAACAGCAACAAGCGGATAATTGAGAAAACGACCAACATACAATTATAATGTTTATACCTTTTCTAATGCACGACAAGAATATTAACATACCATATAATTATTATTCGATTACGCGGAATAAAAGTAAAATTTAAATATTTCATCGCCTAAATAGCAGGAAATGTCATTTCAAAAGCATAAAAATAGTTATTATCTTTATATGTTTATTTTTGAGGAAATACCCCCAATAAATCGGAAATAGATAATCGACGCTGAGCATAAGTTCAATCAGCTAACTGGACTCGTGTTAGTCGGAATCACCTTGATTATTGTTATTGGTATTCATAGCCGGCAAACCGGCATTCCTCGATTATATTGCAGTCAACAGGCGACGTCGATTCCAACTTCTGTGAAATCTAATCAATACTAGTGCTTTACTAAGTATAATTCAAACGAATTGGCGACCATAAACCATCCATAGAATCTTATCAGTTGATAAGCAAAGTGTGTGTTGCTGAGCTATTTGCGGACAATATGAATAATTTTTTGTTTTATTGAAAGTTTGAATTTTGTGCATTTTTCGCATAGTAATGGTGATTAAATTTCGTTACACATTATTTTGATTTCTTTTTCGGTTTTGCTGTTACCTTCAACCAAAGCGTATCACAATTTGGTTTTATGCTTTTTGTGATAACCGCATAAAATTCGTTGAGGATGCTCAATGCAACTTCAGCTTCAAGTGCTGCTCAAAAGCAGACGGTAGACACAAAAACAACAAACACACAAACGCACACACAGAGAAAATGTATTTTGGGGGTTGATTTTTGGGCGTTGAAAAGCGCTTTTCACTAATTCAATGCGACATTGAAATTGCGAGCAGCAGCATCCAAAAATTTTGCAGACGTAGACGACGACGATGACGATGACTACATCCAGAGACAGCGCCAAATGGGCGAATGACTAGACGGGATGCCGGCTGCGTTTGCTAAATAAAGCCGGCGACCGGAAGGGCGGCAACATTTTTTGGCTGCAACCAAAAAATAAAAGAAAAACAACAAAAAAAATAAGGGAGACTCGACTCTGCACATACATATATTTTACTTCTTTTCAAGGGTTTCGACTGTGCATAAATTATACGATTATTTGGCCAGCAGATTATCAGCTCGTCGTTGAGATACAGATTAAGAGAGAGAGTGAGAGAGAGCGAAGTGAAGGGGGAGTTAAAGTAAAGGGTGCTTCGTGTGTGTGTGTGAGAATTCTCTTTTCGGCTTCATAAATGTTGTGTGGCTAGTACATAAAATATGCATGATGGACACGTGGCTTGGCTGGTCAAACGAATATCGGGTATAAAAGGGTTCCAAATTGCACCAATTGATTCTGATTTGATTTCTCAGCAACTTGAACTTTATTGCGGTATTAGCTTGTGATACACGTACGTGGATATATAGAGCATACATATTTAAACAATAATTAGGCGGCGTTTGAGCAAAACGCAGTTAACGTTAACGTATTGGCCGGAAGACAAAGAGATATCGGCCCCGTTAAGATTTCGGTCGTTGGCGGCGGTCAGAAAGGTACAAAAATTTGGCGGCGCGAGCGCATCGAAATGACAAATGATCCGGATTTAGATGATTGTGCATTTCTATCAGGTAAATGAACAAAAAACAATTAAGAAACCTACATTCGAGTGAGCTCGACTGTGAGATACCCATTTTCAATAAAAAAAATATTATCAAAATATACCGCAAATATATACTAAATACTAGATTTGGTATATCGACTGTGAGATACCTGCTACATATTCTCAATAAAACTTATTCTAAAAATATACCTCATAAATATACTAAACACTAATAGATACTGACTATGTGCAATAATATACTAAAATATATACCAAATGTAGAATTTGGTATAAGGAAATTGCACCACATTCAAAATATATTTCAAAAATATACCAACAATATACCATAAAATACTAAAATATGTCAACTACTTTATTTGGTATATCACAATTACACTACACTCAAAATATATTCTAAAATATGTAAACTGTACGCCATCATATACTAAATTATACCAAATAATATATTTGGTATATCGAAATTACACTACATTCAAAATATATTATAAATATACCAAATATTCACCACAAAATAATAAGATATACTAAATACTATATTTGGTATATCAAAATTACACTACTTTCAAAATATATTATAAAAATATACCAACAATATACCATAAAATACTAAAATACACCAAATACTATTTTTGGTACATCAAAATTACACTACACTCAAAACAAATTCTGAAATATTATAACTATACACCATAATATACTAAAATATAGCGAATACTATATTTGGTATATCGAAAATACACTACTTTCAAAATATACCATAGACTAATAAGTATACCAGATTGTCAGCCAAAGCAACTAAAACCCGTTTGCAGTATTGGCATTGCAATTATCAAACGTGCAAATATTTACACTCTATATAAAAATTATATGTGACTTTCACATCTCCAGACTTTAATTACATTTATTCGCTTCACAGGTGGCGAATCGAGCGGCGGACGTCAGACGCGCAACGGAGTCGCTGTCTGCTCGCAGAGACGCGCTCTCCTCGTTGCCGGCATCGTGCTCGGCTCCCTTTTGCTGACGGCGATTATCATTGCCTACGCTGGACCACAAAATGGTAGGTTGCATTGTGCACACTTGTATTTGCATTTCCATTTCGCTTGCGTTTTTCTTTTTTTTTATCTCTTTTTGTTTTTCCTCCCGCCTTTTTTTCCTCACCACAACAAAAGGCAGCAACAGCAATAACAAAAAGCAGACGTTGGCAATGCGCCTCGTTCTTTTGCCGCTTGTTAACAAATATGTTTTCCGTTTGTATTTGCACACTGGGGAAGCTGTTTATCACGTCTTTTGTCAATTACTCTCACACACACACATGTTGTACCACATTGCGTATGCTTAATTTTGAGATAATGTTACGGCGATAAGTGACAGAATGGGAGCTCTGCATGAATGCTAGTAGAGTTGAGTGAGATGGCGCCATGTTGTCTAGGGGAATAGAGAGAATAATTCAGTAATTTGCATTTGATTAACAAAATGTTATAAATTTTTTATTTAATTAGCAGACTAAGATAATTAAAGAAGAAACTTTCATTATTACTAAAGCAAGTGAAGTAGTTAAAGTCTTAGAACTTTGTTCGACCAATTTTAAAGAGTTTAGCATCATTAAATTGATGATTTGTTGAAGAAATATGTTCTAGAAATATGGATTAATTAAAAAAGTCTATTAATTTCTTAAGAATACCTTTAGTAATGTATTATTCGTATTTCAGTGATTGAAAGAGATTGTATTAAAAGAAGCTTTGAAGTATTTTAGTGACAGAATTATTGACTGAATAGTTCTAGAGATAATAATACTTCTTTAAAATTGTTGATAAAAAAATAAATTACTTCTTGGAAGTATCTTCAAAATGAATGTGAATGTTTTAGTGATGCAATTATTTAGAGAAAGAAAAAATATCTATTCTCATATATGAATAGTATCATTTATAAATACTTTATATTCTCAAAGGCTGTTTTATATATGAAATAAGTTTTGAACAGCTTAAGACTCCAATTTACATAGCAGCATTAAAGTTGGAAAAGGATCCTACCCAAGGCTTTATTTTTGTCGACTAATGAAATTTAAGCTTGTTAAATTGATAAATATGTACAAGATATTAGAAATCTCTGCACACTTCATTGTTATCCCAGGAATCCGTTCAACTTGTTGCTCAAGCAAGTCTGGAAATAGATTTATTACTAAACCGGACAATCGCAACACCAACAAAGCCGCACTTTGGGTAGCCCGCATATTCATTGGGTTCTGTTGCATAAATCAAGTCCGAGTAAACTAGCATATGCAACCTTTATACTACGGATTTGCTTATGTGATATCAATATGTAATCACATTAAGTTGATGAAGGTTGCGGCAAACAGCAACAGACTCCATCACATAGATGCCGCTGCCTGTTGCAATATGCTTTTAATAGTATTAACACAGACCAAATGCCATTATAATATTCTGGGCATACTTCCCTCCCTCCCCTCAGGCGATATTGTGGCAAATCGACTCCCTGTGATGCCAAGCGACAACACATGATAACACGGCATCCACACACACACATACACAAGTAAAGTTGCATCAGAGGGGGTTCATATTATGTTGCAGAATGTATGCAAAGTGCAAACATAAACCTTGTGTTGCATACTTAATGGGGCTAAATGCACTGAAGGCTAATTGCATTACGCCAGACAGCCACACACACACTTATATGAGTGTGTGTATGTGTGTGAGAGAGTGTCTATGGGATGAAACACTGTGTGACCAGATCGACACAAAAAGTATTCAAGTCAATTATTTCCCTTTGCCGTTGCACATTAATTCCCGCATTAATTAATTGATGGACAGCCTGGAAAAGCGTTTCTACACGCCCTCAAGGCTTTTTCACTTTGCCTCCCCCCCTCTCTATATACTATCCATCCCTCATAATTATTCATATTGATGCCATCGATAAGTATCTGGTATATTTTGTATAATCAACATAATCAACTTAATACTAACCATACGTATTCTATATATAAAACTTATGCAAATACTATATGATAAATATGTATACATAATTTGTTTAACGTTTTTCTTTTATACACTTTGTTGTTTCTTTGTTTTTTGTACAAATAAAAAAAAACCGAAACCAAAAAATACATATTTTATGAAAATTTCTCTTAAATGCTTGTTTGATTGGTAAAAATGTGAGTAACAAATTTTCCAACCCACTTCTTCTAACTGGTAAATACTCGTAACACTGACTCGTAACTCCATAATAATACCATAGTAAATATTATACAACCCCCATAATCTGTCAGCATGTCGCTGTGTACTGTCTTTCTTTCTTCTTGTTAATCTATGTTAACTAGTTATTTTTATTTTACTTCTTTAATTATAAACTATCTCCCTGTGTTAAAATAATAGTTCTTCAATATCTATTTCTTTAGATGTTTTGAGGTGAAATATTTGCTTTATACATTTTAATCAACATTTACTACATGCTCGAATTATCTTATAATCATTTTATTTTGTTATTTTTAGGGTATAGTTGTAGGATTTAAAAAATGCTAAATTTAAAAATACATTTTAGATATATTTTTTAGACAAATTTTATACTGTCATATTTATGAAAAATTATATTTGAAAACATTAAGTAGTATTCAAATATACTATATTTTCAAGTTTTATTAAAAAAACTAAACTCGTTTTAGTATATACTGATTTTATACACATTTTTCAGTATAACTCTAAACTTATTTAAAAAAAATTTAAATTCTGTTTTAAAACATTAAGTAGTATGCAAATATACTATACTTTTATTTAAAATACTAAACTCATTCTAGTACATTCTGAGTTTATATACATTTTTCAGAATATACGCCATTCCAAGATAATTTCTTTAGATTCAACAGTTTTAATAAATGTTTCATTAAATCTTCGTTTTTAAATCTTTTTTAGATTTAAGGTTACTCTGTGTAACTTTTTTATATTCCTTTCCCAAAATACTTTTTGTAAATGAATTATTTTTAGACGTGCTAGCAAACCCCAATGAAATCTTCCTTTTAACTTTCTACCTAACTTTTAATTTAAACTCCCCCAAAAAAAGACAAAAAAAGAGTATCTCCCGCTCTCTAGAGATTTTGTTAATACGTATTATGAGTTTTGTTCTCTTTGTTAATCGTGTAAAACGCAGTTGATTAACATGAAGCATCAACGTGCTTAGACCACAATTCCCCAACCGAATCAAAAGCAGACTCAACCCAAACCAAACCAAACCAAGAAGAAACAAAACGAAAACAAATTGTATGCTGAACATTGCATTTGTATGACCTTTTTGCAGACTGTTCCTGTGCGGGCAAAACGACGTCTGGCTATGAAACGGATGAAGAGAACAACACACAACCATTCAATCCGATTGCAACGAACGGAGAGCCATTCCCCTGGCTGGACAAGATGCTGCCGACAAGTGCACGACCCATGCGCTATATGGTAACGATACATCCCAATCTCACTACACTCGATGTCAAAGGTAAGAAGCAGTGCCAAAGCAAACAACAAGTAGAAAGAAATCTTTCAACTGTTTGCTAATGTAATTTCTGTACTTTTTTCTTGTGGGCAGGTCAAGTAACCATCGATCTGTTCATTGAGAAGGAGACCAACTTTATTGTGCTGCACATACAGGACCTCAACGTAACGGAGAAGGTGAGTGAAGTCCTTCGACTTGAACTTGGACTTGGAGCCATAATTATTAACGGTCTTTTTCACTAATTGCGAAATTGATTTAGGCCCTCGTAACTCCGGGTCCCAAGGGATATGTGCTGAAGATTGTCAAGGTATTGGAGTTTCCGCCACGCCAGCAATTGTACATTGAGGTGAAGGAGAAGCTAAAGAAAAAATCCAATTATACGTTGAATTTGCGTTGGTATTCCAAATTGAATCCAGAGCCCGAGGGCTTCTATGTGGATCAGTATGAGAGCTTCAATGGACGGGAACGGTAAGCAGAAACAGTTCGCAAATGAATTCATTATAAATTTATGATTTTTATGAGTGCTTTGCAGACGTGTGCCATGTTAAGTTTATTGATTTTTTTAAGGCAGCTAAAAGATATAGTAATGGAATGCGAAGCGTTCCGACAATTGTATTGCTTATGATATAAATTAAGAAAGATTTATTAGACTAGCCTTGAACATTTGACTAAAAACAGATGGACAAACGGTCTGACGATTGCCACATGAACTGAATTCAGCTTAACGATAATACAATAAGAGACTTATTTATATATTTAGAAGCTGTTGGAGAAGTTGTTTCATTTTTGTTAACTTGATTTTTATGGTAGCTATGCGATTGGATTTATCTTAACATATATGTTGCTAATAGTAAAAATAAATATGTCTATAAAGTTTGATGAAGATAGTTTTTAAAATAAGCGACTAATGAGACTAGAAGCACATGGACAGACGGGCAGACGGATTGAAAAAAATGGGCATACGAACTTTAAGTTAATGCCTTATGAGACCTATTTAATTTCTGTATGCTTTTTAAATAATTTAAAAATAAAATGCAAATAGTTGTATAACATTATTGGAGTTTAATAGTTAGTAATAGTTTCTTAGTGGTATCTTTCATTTCCATTAAAATCTTTTAAGAGTACCTTAATAATTTTGGCAACTAAACTTTGAATTTAGCTAAAGCCAAAGCAACTAGCAAAGCACAATAAATTTTAGGCTAGATTATAAATTAATTTGTAATCTATGCTTTTAGAATAAAAATAATGAAACTTTCAATATCTTTATCATATTTTTAATTAAACTCTTTTAATACCTTCCCTTCCCTTCACAGCCTTCTCGCTGCCACAGTCTTCAGACCAAATGGCGCCCGTCGCGCTTTTCCGTGCTTCGATGAGCCGCATGTGCGTGCTCCCTTCCGTGTCTCTGTGTTCCGTGATCGCTTCCACATCGGTCTTTCCAACTCCATAGTGCACACCACAGAAGATGTGGGCTTCTACATGGGCACAGGGCTGGTAAGTCAAATGATATTTACTCACAATCAATACGTAATCAACTAATGCCAATTACAATTTGCAGCTGCGTGACGACTTCATTGAGACACCGCCACTGCCCGCTGACGCCATCGCCTGGGTTGTTAGCGACTTTCAGCGGGAATCGCTGCAACCCTCCGCTGCCTATATACCCACCACAGTGGCTCCGGCCACCGCTGGCACTGGCAAGAAGCCATCGCAGCTGAACAACTACACGCAGCTGAAGAGCAAGAATCCGCCAGTGCGAAATATCACAGCGTTGACGCATTCACTGAATGTGAATCTGACGCCGTTTCAAAGTGCCAACAGCACCACAACCACAGCGCTGCCCGTGATCATCAATGGCAACGGAAAACCCTCGAATCTCACATCGCTATCACAGTCCACAGGCTCTTCCATCAAGCGAGCACCTTCTTATACTTTCTATGCACCACGGGATTTGTTGCCACGCTCCTCGTTCATTCTTCACACATCACGCGATGTTCTTGAATATCTGCAAACGTGGCTGGACATCAGTTACCCTCTGACCAAGGTGGACTTTGTGGCGCTGCCTTCGCTGGATCGCAATCTAATCTCATCGCTGGGTCTGGTTACACTCAAGACTTCCTTTCTAACGGATCCGCATTCAATAACCTCGGAGCAATATCAATTCAGTGCGCTGCGCATTGCCGAGGCGATGGTTCGACAATTCTTTGGCGGCATCACCTCACGCAAAGTGCTCAAAGATGTCTGGCTGTGGGAGGGACTCATTCAATACCTTGGAATTCATGCTTTGGCTCCGCTTCAAGAAACGTGGCCACTGCGTGAAATGTATCTACTAAAGATGGCAACAGCTGCACTGGATATTGATGCCATCCAAGGCTGGGATAGCATTATGAATGGCACGAGTCACGATGGCAACAATGAGGAGTTCTTTGTGCAGAAAACCGCTGCCATCTTTTCCATGCTCCACACAGCCATTGGCGAGGATCGTTTCCGTGGCTGCTTGGGCACTTTTCTCAAACTGAATCGCTTCAAGACCGCCGAACCTACAGATTTGTGGACCATTTGCACTAAGAAAGCGAACGGTTCGAAGAACATCAAGGACATGATGACCCTGTGGACTCATCAACCTGGTTTCCCTTTGTTGACCGTCACCAAAATGGGCAACAGCATTTCCATTTCCCAGCGACCATTCAAACCCGCCGATTTTCTGGCAATTCATGATGACTCCTACGATGGCAACAACTACAACAAGACGACGGTGAATGCCACTGAGATGCCCAGCACAGTGGCACCTACAACGCAGGCCAGCAAACACAAGGCAGCGCCTAGTATGAAGTGGATCTTCCCAGTCACCTATGTGACGGACATCAACAACGTCAGCGAAACACTTTGGATGCAGAATATTGATGGTGAGTAGCAAATGAGAGAGAGAAAAACACACATTGCGACCTAGATCATTCTATAATTCAGTTGATAACCCAACTGAACTCTCAACCTCCCAAAATAGCAGCAAAATTACGTCTAATTCAATCCAGATCGTCGCATAAATCATCTGCCAAGTGACAAGATCATTTACAAACTTATCGCTTTGAAAAAAATGCGATCAACCCATAAATAAAGCTCTCCACGAACATAATCAAAGATCACTCAATAACATCTGCATTCATTATGAATGAAATAATAATCGAAAATATCTCAGACACAAACGAATTCAGTGATCAGTGAAAGCATTGCAATGCGCAACCTGTTTTAATACTAAAATGAGATCGTCTGAGAACAAAAACCTTCTTATCTCTAATACAAATGCGATCAGTAATTACTAGTGAAATTATACGACAATTAAACCTGTTGTCCAGTTGCTATAGTGATTAATGAACACGTCATAAAACAGTCGACAACGGCACTTGTAATACTGCGATTTAGAATTTAGTATATATTGAAAAAAAAAAGAAAACATATGACTACTAAGTCTAACGCAAATGATTGATGAGGGCAAATATTCCATTACAAAACTGGTTGGAGAGAACACTTATTAAGTAATTTCATCATTATCGCATAGGTTCTGGAAGTGTATAATATGTTGTAATAATAGAAGTTTGTATATTTATTGAAATGGTTTTCATATTTATAGATAAATGTATAGAAATGAAGAAAAATCTTCATTGAAGTAGTTTCAGTAGATAAATCTATTCATTGTAGAAATGGAGAGAAGTAAAAGATTAATTTTTCTATTTTCCATAACATTATTCTTTCAAATACTATTCCGAATTATATTAGTAATTCAATTTAGTCACTTATTGATCATATTTTCAAAACAATTTTCAAATTATGTAAAAATTAGAAATACCTTATAGCATATTAGAATACAACTAAGCAATTACATTAATATTAACATAAACCAGTCAGAAATAAAAACCGGAAATGTCGCGTGTCATTAACAACTCTGCTGACCTTAAAACTTAACTCAATTCAATTCAATAATTCAAAACAATATGAGATCAATGATCGCTCGACTAACCAATGTCAATTCGAAACCATTTCAGTGACTTTCAATGTGCCGGAGAATGTGAAATGGATCAAGGTTAATGCCATACAGAATGGTTACTATCGCGTTGTCTACAACGATGACAACTGGGCGAGTCTCATCGAGGAGCTGTCCAACAATCCCAAGCGTTTCACCAGCGAGGTTAGTTATTACTTAATCTTCTGATTTAAAATTTTATTAATGAATTAATTCAAACTTTTACAGGATCGTCTGGGCATGTTATCGGATGCATTTACGCTGTGCCATGCGAATCTGTTGCCCTGTGAAATCACCATGAACATGATTCAATATCTGCCGAGTGAAACGCATTACGGACCCATGGCTTTGGCTGTGCGGCATTTGGAGAAATGGCGTCGCATACTCAAGTACTCTGAATGCTTTCTCATGCTTAGCGAGTTTATCAAAATGAAAATATCCACGGTGATGGAGAAGGTGGGCTGGATCGATGAAGGCGATGTGGCAACCAGGTGAGTGGGAATATAAATGTGAAGTGTTTATAGAGGAAGAAATTTGGCAATGGAAATGTGGTTCAACGGAAAATAAAAGGTCTTATATTTAATTTAATAATGTAATTTAATAATGAAAGAAATGATTAAATAGATTAGTTAATAAACTAAAAAAGTAAGAAAGCTACAGTCGAGTGTGCTTCACTGTAAGATACCCGCTAACAATTTTGAATAAAGGTAAAATATTGCGGTATTGAAAATATATCACATTGTATATTTGTTATATCGATATAATACTACATTCAAATTTTACCTAGATTGCAGAATATACCAGACTGTCAGCTAAAGCTTACAAAAGTATTTCTTTAATAACTTCTACAATTTTTATCGGATCGCAACCTAATTTTCAGGAATCACCTAGACTATAGTTACTATTGTAAATACCAAAATTAGCTTTAAAATTACGCTTAATTTTAAAGTAAAAATGCTGTAAAAAAAAAATTATAGCTCGGTCTAGGTCATACGTACAGACGGACATGGCTAGATCGACTCGGCTGTGGACGCTGATCAACATATATACTTTATAGGGTCGGAGATGCCTTCTTCTATCGATAATATATATTTCCTGCCGGCACAAAGTTATAATACTCTTCTACCCTATGGGTAGCGGGTATAAAAATTAATGTTAAAATTAAGGGTTCTATTGAACACAGAATTATTGCAATGAAACCGTGGTTCAACAGAAAATAAAAGGAGCGCAGTATTATAATTAAAGTATTAATGTAAATAGTGAAAGAAATGATTAAATAGCTTAGCTGATTAACTAAAAAATTAAACTTAAAGTGAAAGTTTCTATTGCACACAAAACTTCCAAAGATAAATACCTTCAACATAAACTTATAATCTAAATCTCTTTACAGACTCATGCGTCCTGAAGTGTTGCTGGCCTCGGTGCTGTGGGAGGATATTGATAGCATTACGAAGGCAAAGAATATGCTAAATCAATATTTATACTACAATGGCTCGGCCATTTCACCCAATCTGCGAGAGGTAAGTCAGCTATAGAGTAAAATATATAAATTGAAATTCATAAATTCCTTTTCCCCCCTCAGGTGGTTTATACGGGTTCAATTCTCTCTGGTGAATACATCTATTGGCAACATTGCTGGGAGCGCTTTGTGACGCTGCAACGCACCTCGGAAACGTTTGTGGAACGCATGCAGCTGTTGCGTGCCTTGGGCAGAACCAAGGATGCTTGGCTGCAGAATCGTTTGCTCTCGCATGTCACCATGCTGCCCACCGAGGAGGTGGTCCAGGTGCTCAAGGCCATTGCGGGCACACCGACGGGCGGTGCGATGGCTTGTCGCTTCCTCCAGGCCAAATGGTTTGAGCTGGAGAAGCGTCTGGGACCGGGCACCATTAGCTTTGCCAAAGTGATATCGGCCATAACTCAATATGGCGCCACAAAGTTCGATTACGATGAAGTAAGTAGTTGACTATAAAATCTTTCCCTAAATATATTACCTTTTCTTATATACACATATATTCCTTTATGTATTATTATTATTAAGTATGTATTATTAAATTTTATTTAAGAAAAAAGAGCTCTAATGCTCTAATGGCCTTTACTCTTAGATCGTAATAATAATTTAAAGAGACTGAAATTTTATTTATTACTAATTTTGAGGCAACTCATTTTTTATTCATTTTCTTTTAATAATTTTTCTTAAATATAAACACAATTATTGATATGCATTTACAGCATTTAACATTAATGTAGAAAAGCTCTAAAATTTGCTCTTAAATTGTAATAAAAAGTGAATTTAATTTATTTGTATGTGTTTGTTATCTAAAAAAAAGATATACTCTTAAATTGCATAGCTAGAGTTTAGTATTTAAAATTAGTAGTATTTTAGTATTTATTTCAATTTGTAGTATATTTTAATATATTTTTATTTGTTCTGATTTATAGCATGTATATTAAGTATGTATATTATTTTAGTATTTTTATTTTCTGTATGTAAATTTTAAGTATATTTTTTTATTTTCTGTATTTAAAAAATATATATACTCCTAAATTGAATAGCTAGAGTTTAGTATTTAAATTTAATAGTATTTTAGTATTTATTTAAATTTGTAGTATATTTTAATATTTTTTTTTATTTGTTCTGATTTATAGTATGTATGCTAAGTATGAATATTATTTTAGTATTTTTATTTTCTGTATTTAAATTTTAAGTATATTTTTTATTTTATTATTCTAGTATTATTTCTTCAATGTTTCTGTATGAAAAAAGTATACAGTTACGATTAGACATAAAAGTTCTAATGCCCTCTTATGTTATACTTCTGGAACATTAAATAGTTTATTAAAAATGTTCTTTATTTACACAGAAAAGTTCTAACATCCAGTTTGCTTATTTTATTCGCACTTTTGAACTATTTAGTATATTAAAAATAAAGATTTCCATACCAATACAAATACATCATTTCAATTTAATAACACTCCCTCCATTTACAGCTGAAATCGTTGGTGCATCGCTTCGGACGTGGCCAGGGAATGTCCGTGTTGAACATGACGCTGAGCAGCGTTGCCTCGAATGTGGAATGGGTCGCCAGATCTCAGACAGCGCTTTATAAATGGGTGGAAAGTAATTTGCATTCGCATCGATAGAGGACTTTTAATTGAATTTTGCAAATTGTCATCGAGCATTATTATGATTATTAGTTAAAATTCTTTGGTTGGAAATGATCTCTTAAATCATTTGTAATTATGTTCCTTGCACTCACACACACTCACACATACATACATACTAATTTTCGGGAGCTAATCATAGTAATAATAATATTTACCATATCATTGCCATATATATATATTAATATATAAATATTTAACAAAAAAATTGTATATCGACAGGGTCTCGAGATCTCTCCATTAGTTTGACTTTAAGTTATCCAGCTCTTTTTGCCCCCCTTTCTCTTCCCGCCCTTTAGGCCCATGAGTTAACACCAAATTAAAAAATGATAAAAAGACAAGCAAAAAATTCAATCTGTAAACTGTAAATTAGAATGATAAACAAAACAAAACAAAAAATACCATATATCTATAGTTATAGTATATGGAGTATAATGCATACTGATGCCATTTTCTATTATCTACAACTGAACATAAAGATATATCTATATATTGTATATGTATATGTATGTGTATATTTTACAAATAACAAGAAAAAACAAAAAACAAAACAAAAGCTAAGTAATATTTAAGCGAAAACAGATCGAACATATTTTTTCAGCAAAAACACACAACTATGAATCCATTAACATTATGATAAAAAAAAACAGAAAAACAACAAAAAGAAACATGAATATAAAAAATATAAGATATATATATATCTGTATAGCATATTTAGGATTAATAAGCATCGTTTGTTAGGCATTATTCTTGTATGTGTCTGTGTGTATATGTGTGCGAACCGATATATATGTATGTATCTAGATATAGACACAGATATACATATATCACAGATATCTTCCTTTTCCAAAAACAAAATCGAAAAAAACAAAACAAGTATAGTAGTCACGATATACATTAATCCATATTGACATACATACTCTCACATACATACATATGTACATAACATAAAGCGGCAAACAAAAAGACACTTTTTATTTCTGCACATAATATTACAAATTTTCTACTTTCACTTGCATTAAGTACATAGCAGTATTTATAAATCAGATTACACTTTAATTCAATTTAAAGTTTTAAACTTTTTACCATGATTCCAGTCTCATTTATGATCGTAGATTTAACTTCTTATTGAAAGTTAGCAGGTGAAATTAACAAATGCAATTTCTTTTTTTTTCGAAAAGTAAAGATCAGTTAAAATCCTTTATCAAAATTAGACAAATTTTTCGAATTTAAGCTTACGCTAATCAGAATTCTTTGGCAAATTAAAATCTTCTGAAAATTCGTTTTTTCGAATAGTAAAGATCAGTTAAAATCCTATATAAAAATTAGTCAAATTTTTCGAATTTATTATTGAGTCATGCTCAATATTCCATTTTGTAAGCTTATGCTAATCACAATTCTGACCTGATTCGAGTGCAATTAATCTCCAAGGGTTTTTGCTAAATTTGATGTATGAGTTTTTGCCAAGACAAAGTTCTACTCGTATTTTTTCTGGTGTACAATTGATAAGCACAAATGTTTTCACATAGTATAAACTAGATTCGAATCTTTTTGCTATAACTTCTAGACAACATTGAGTCAGGCAATAATAGTTAGCTGAGAATAGCTTACTATCTATGAGGTCTTTTTTTTACGAAACCCATAAAGTTATGTTGTGGCTATAATGTTGATAATCTGACAGTTATGTTGAAGGTGGGGGCGTGAGGCTATCAAGAAATAGATTTACACAAACGCTCCAAAAACAACACATCTGTCACTTATCTCTGGTCGACTATATAGCTATATAATATATTCTCAAGAGCTGCTATACTTAATAGAGTAGCACTGATAACCGCAGAGGCTTTTGAGGCTTGATTATTTCTATATATATAGACTCACTTTAAGCAAATGTAAGGTTTATCAGGTAGGTCTGAAGCGGTAGATGATATGTTTGACTCAATCTTCCGGCTTGCCGCTTTTCGCGTTGTTGTTAGCCAAAAAAGAAAGAAGCAAAACAAAAACAAACAAACAACAAAAAAATTGGCTAGCGAGAGATGTTTAACTCGAAATGCTAATTGGTATTCCAATATTTTTAGACCTGCTTTGGCTTTTGTGGCTCGAATTGAATTTTATTTTAGCTAAACACTAAGACTAACTCGATAGATACTCAATAACAAATGTCAATCTGCTCAGATACAAAACAAAAATTATTATGATGATACAAATATGACAAAAACGAATATGATACACTACAAAAATGCAAAATGCAACAAACTTTATTAGCTAACCAGAAACAAGTTTTGGAGTCGATTTTACTGTTTTCGAAAAATGTATAAACCAAGGGAAAAAAATTTAATATAAATACCGAATACAAACATACACTTAAAATCAAGTCGAAATTTAGAAAGTTTTACAAATCATTCATCTAGGAATTTATATATAGAGACATTAACAACAGCAACAACAACAACATCAACTTTGAAGAACATTCTAATTATGACAGTTTAGTGTTGGTTCGATGTAAATATTTATTTACTTCATTATATACTCAAAAATCCCAGTTTTGCTCTTTATTTATTTTGACTTCATTCACACCCTAGATCTATCTAACTTGTATACTTGCGCATATCCGTCCACATATTTGTTCTCATTCCGGATTTATCAAGCTGACCTCTCCCCCTCCGTCTCTCTTAAGTCTCGCCCCATATGGATTATAGAAATTATCTTTTGTATAACATTTAATATGAAAATTCTAGTTAATTTTATTAGACGAAATTTATTTGCGACTGTTCTTAAGCTTTATCTATTGTATCATCTTTTATAAGGAAAATTGTGTAGAAGAAGAGGAAGAAGAAGTATAGATGGAATGCAGGCAAAGCAACTTTAAAGACGTAAATCTAATTGTATGAAAGCAAATATATGAATATATATATTTATGTATATTAAGTCAAATGGGAATACATATAAATAAAAATGATAACTAATATGTAATAGAAAATAACAAACAATAATTTATCTTTTGTGTTGGTGGGTGGAGGGAGGCAATCAATAAACATTTGGATCGGGTAAGTCGAATGCCATAGCCATATACCCTTTATTGCTGCCTATAAATATACTAATCGTTTGGAACATTACTCATCCAAGGGCCTTATCTGCAATTACAAATATCGATAGCTTTTTCAATGGAGAGCGCGCGAGAGAGAAAGAAAGAGAGAAGAGTGCGAAAGAAAGCGATTATTATGCATTGCATCAGCAAACAAGATACGACGCTTTTATACCCTGTACTTCAGAATGAAAGATAAGAAATCTGATAAGAGGCGGAACCGAAATGATTAAATTATCGAAATACAATATTTCCAGGGTATACGCTTGACTTATCACTTTTGAAGTGCCCCTTATCTCATTGTTGTGTCTTAACGCTCAAATGCTACTTTTCTATGTAAAACTAGCCGACGACAACATGCTGAAAATTATGGCAGACGGCTCAATAAATATTATCTCTCGCAAACACACACATACGCACACACACGCGTGACAAACACACAATCAGACACTCTCGCTGTGCCAAACAAGAGCAACGGCAGAGGACAGAAAGAGAGTTCTGTGCACTGGCTGTGTAGCTTTGTTGTTGTTATGATTGTTATTCATTTTATCTTGAAGCGCCATCGCGTGTCGAATCGTAGCGCGCGTTGTGGGGCCCGAGGGCGGACGAAGTAGACGAGTAGTCGGCCGACTAACCGACCAGCTGACCGAAGCGAAGAGCGTCGGCATTCATATTGGCATTCGTCGCTATGGTCGCTCAGTATATTGTGAACCGTTCAGAGAACGTCAACATACGCACGCCGACTCTCGACTCTCTTAAGCTTTTCAAAAGCACCTGTGGAATGTTGTTTTGAATCTGACGTAAAGACCGCAAACATAGTACGAAAATCGTATGCAACAAGCAAAACACAAAGTGATCAACAAAAGAAAAACTACAAAATTTACCAAACAAAACAAAAGAAAAAAGCAAAAGTGTAACGCATGTATGTAAAAAGTTAAATTTAATTTCGTATAATTAATTTAAATAGTTCTCGCACCGAACAAACGTTAAACTATCAAAAATGGCGAATGGCGAAAAAATTGCGCCGTTAAAGTTAAAGCAACACAAAACGCTGTCAACACTTTCGCGCCCCTATTAACAATCAACAAACTAAGCGCGTGTCTAGTGCTCCCATATAGATATATGTATATATGTGTGTGTGCAGTATCTCTGTAGTGTATGCGTGTGTTGAGTGCCAATGGTTGTGTGTGCGTGTATGTTTGTGTAAATTTGAATTGCGTCTGTCAAAAAAAAAACAAAGCAAAGCTCGCTCAGTGCAGTGACTGTAAGCACCCTGTTTTATTCTACACCCTGTGTAACTTTTGCATTAAAAAAAACGGGAACAGTTCGTTAAGTATGTGAAGTATCTAATAGTATTGATGTTTTCGTATAAATTACCGGCATGTGGTCATCGAGTTGTTTTCCTGCTAAACCCAAAACACATCAACAAAAGGCAGCACCAATTGCTTGACTGCGCAATACCCTGTAAAGTAAAATAGACCGCAACAAGAGACTTTTTTCCACAACAAATGAAATATAATTTTTAACCTGCGTCTTATCAAAGTCATAAATTATATTTAAGACCCCTTCACTATTTAAAGCAACTGCACTTCACAAAATCCCCCTGATGATCACACTAGATATAGTAGCGTATGGTATATATTCAACTATGTACATATTGAGCTATTATTAGTCCGATTGTCATGAATTTTAATCGATCAAGTACAGTATCTATTCAAGTGCTTATTTTGAAACTGCAGCATACCCTTTGGTCACGCCCTTTTCGCAGGGTATTTTGTGCTATAAATAAATACATATTTACGTTTATTATTCTAATGAATTTTGCGTTCGCATTGGAAGACTATGGATTATATAGACATAGACAAATTATAATATCTATGCATACATACAAACAAACATACATATGTATAATGCTTGATTGCACATGTTAATAAATGTTTAACGGGTTTTTCAACTATATACTATATAGTATATCTTATATACATACATGTGTTGTTAGAGTTGAACAAATATCAAAATAATTCTCTTAATTGCTATGGTACATAGTATTACATTTCGAGTTAATTGTTTTTCGTTCCCCATTTTGTTGTTGTTTATTTCGTTTTCTCGCTCGGCTGAATCAAATGATATATAATATAAGTCGTAACTGAGATGATACGTGTGTACAATGTAATTACTAGCTAGCAATTTGTCTGAGGAGTGCTAATATTATTGACACGATACTTACTTTTTATACTTTTCAAAATACGAAATTCAAATTCCGTGCGACGGATGCGAAATTCGAGATTCTTTGGAAAGGTTTACTATACATGATGTGAGTACTTTATTTAGAAGGCTCTCGCGTAATTGTTAAAGTCAATATGAGGCTTGTTTTGCACTTTGTACGCATCCGAGATGTGATTTTGATCCGGCAGGTATCGATAAGGCAAAACTGAACAGAAATAAAAACGAGTAAGAAAGCTGCAGTGAAGACTGCTGGACTGACAAATATCCGGAACTATTTTTAGAGAATACGAAACAAGCTGTAGGGTTGAGGATTTTTTACTGTGCTCTCAAAGGAAAAAGGAGAGGAGGCAGGGAGGATCAGGAGCTAAACTTTTTTATACGTATAAGATCAACATGAGTTTTGTCACTAAATTTCGTGACTCTAGCTTCTGTATTCTCAGAGATTGAGGGATTTATATAAATGGATAGAGAACGTTATACAAAATCTCTGTGCAATATTTATACATCCAAGCTTCTTCTCTTTCGATTGATCCTAAACTAGAACACCCTTCTTCTGGATGGCTACCGGGTATAGAAATGGGGAAAAAACAGAAGTTAAGTATTGAAAATAAACAGGTTTTTAACGCTCTCTGTCGTCGCACAAGGCTTAGTTAATTTGCATTGGTCGACAAACAACACAGCATTACAGTTTCGACCAAATTTTGATCATTGCCAAAGTCATGAATGCTTTGTCATCTCTGCTCACATAGTATGTATTAAACATAAATTGACGACATCACACCATCGTTAAAGATAGATAGATACTACGTATAACATTTACTCGTTTCGTGCGGTGGAAAGTTGGACAACTGTAATACACACAGTAGTGCACCTCTTAACATGACTTTCGATCTGAAAGCTACAAAACGAGTGCCAACGAAGCTCGTTAAAAAAGCTTTTGCAGATGCTGTGAGTCAGCGAAACAGATATGGATCGAGTTAACAAAGAAACAAAGAACTAAACCCGATTAAAATTGGCACTAAAACTAAAATCATCTACTAGGTGCTTCTTAGTTAATTTTGGAGTTATTAGACCTCTATGATAGGCAATTAAGCACGACTTTAAGCGGAAGCTTTAGAAGTTTTTCACATAGTCATGTCATAAAGTCAACTTGACTGGTTTTAACATTTTAATAACCGGTATTCCACCAGTGCAAGTACTTTTTTCAGTTACGCCTCTTTAGGCTTTAGCCCATGTATGTAATAATCGCTTGAATTGCGCAGATTTTTTTTTGTGTTTTTGTATTCTTTTTTTGTTGATTAGCCGAAACAGTTGGAACTCATAGATAGTAAGGGCTAGGAACACCCAAAGTGGTATGTAGATCTCCATATCGTTTACAACCGTTTCGCTTTTCAAACTTAACCTCTATGGTGCCAATGGCTATCTTATCAGGCCATAATAATCTTATACACATATTTGCAATCATATATACTCGAACTCGTATGGCCGAAGAACTTAATTTTCCTTGTCTAATCAATATTTTTTTTAACTTTCGAAGCACACTTATCAATATATGACTGAAATTGACTCGACAGCGATGTTATCGTCGAAAGTAAAAATAATAGAATAATAACAAATTGGGGGTGCTCTGCTAAGGATTACTCTATAGAGGTGCGAACTGCTGGAAATACCAAAAAAAAAGACGCAATTTAGCAATACATTTGTGAAATTCGACGTTCTATTGAGAAATATCTCTTAAAATGAATGGATTCATTTTGAAAATTTAAAAAAAATCACAATTCAGTACATATTTAACGATATTTTATGGGTAATAATTCTTCAAATAATAAAATTCTGATTCTATCATTTTAAATATTATATATTGTTATTAAAAATTTCAATAAAGTTTAAACCATAATTATTTTTGTGCAAAATAAAAATAAGATTCGTAAAAGCTATTTTTTATCATTGAAATCGCATTACAATAATTATTATGTATGTAAATAATATATGACCATTTATAATTACTTTCGTCTTAGCTATTTATCTACGATATTTATGGAACCAAAATTACATTAGGCGTATTTATTTATGTAAATTTAAAAGCTTCAAAGACCTGCGACCCTAAATTCCAACCGGTAGTTAATATAACCATCTATTTTATAGCAAAGATTCTATACTATAAATATCTGCCGCACCTTTCTGAGAACAGAACTGAGATCAGCAGCAACTTTGTTTACCAATCGAATTTAAGTAACTCTCTCTCCCTCTCTCTCTTATTCGACCCCCTCGAGGTAAACGCACCTTACACTGACACTGATATTGTTCTCTCTTGTCGCGCGGTCGCTAGGCGCGCTTGATAAACACACACATACACACACACACTCATTTAAATGTGTATGGGCCCGAGCCAATGAGCTTAATCGCTCTGTAGATGCAAGTGCAGATAAGAAACATGTGCGTTTGTGTGAGTGCGTATGCAAATGCGTATATATGTATGTAGTTGTTTGGGAAAAATAAACTTAATGGCTTATCAATAAAAGCAGAATTCATATATCTATGTGCATATTTGTTGTGCAAATTTCTATTTTTTTTTGTATTTGCAGTATTTTTGTGTGACTCAACATATAATTAATTCGAATACAAGATGATTGATTTGGAGGATTTGCCCAGAATGCAATCGCTATCACCAGTGAAGGATATGGATGACTACACCATAACTTCAACTAAATTGGACCCGAAGAAGACCCCAAAAATGTGTAGGCTTTTAATAAAACCAACGGTAGCCTCGACACCTGCTAATTTGTCCACGCCAACAACCCCGGCAACAACAACCATAATTAACGAATCTTTGGAAACACCGAATGTGCAACGAAACACGATCTTTGGTTTCAATTACAACACGCTGGTAAGCTTTCAATTTATACTCTTGATATTAATGAAATTGCGAGCATAAATGATTTTGAATTACAGTTGAAAATAAAATTACAAAACTTTTACATTTGCAAATGTTAAGCCGCCATCATGAAAAGCTCGCTGAAAAAGCTTTACACAAAGCTTACAGCACGTTGCTGAACTTTTGGCTGCCCATTGATTGTTGCTTTGTAGCGCTAGTAAAAAGCTAACTGGGTTTTACTTTCTTTATTTTTCACCTTTCTCTCGTTAAAATTCACCAAATTCTGATTTTAGCGAGAGCATTTCGTCTAAAAAGCAGCTGAGCTGCTCAGTTGAGTGTGGTAAAGGTTGCTTAACAGTTCGCCCGAGCATTAACAGTGCCAATTTGAGTAATATTTCGATAATTCGTATTAAGTGCGATAGCAAAATGTTAACAGTAACAGAATTCTGTTTATAGCAGCAGCAAAGTTGCCATACGTTGCCATAAATTGTATTTGTTGTTTCCAAAGTGCGGTGAACAGACGTCAGAAATCTGACGCTCGTCGAGTCGTGAAGAAATTGGGAGAAAAATAAAACGCAACGGAAGTAAAAATTAACAAACACTCGCTTTATTTACGGTACGACACAAAATTATTGTTTTGAAAGACGACGAATACGCAACGCAAAGAGAAAGTCGCAATAATTATGTATGAAACAGAAAACGAGACCGCGTAAAAAATATGAAGAAAAAAATTTTACTGTTTTCTGTCGCTGTGTGTGTGTGTGTGTGTGCATGAGTGAGAGAGTGCGTGTTGTTTGTTAACCGGAATAACATTTAAAACGATAGAAATTGTTTTTAAAACTTGCACTACAATAAAATGCAATCTCATTGTGCTGAGGTGACAAACACAACAACAAGAGGCTAGCAACAGCAACAAGATGAAAAAGCCAAACTCAATTCAGCAATACGTGTGTGTGTTGCTCTCTCGCTCTCCCTCGATGTCGCTCAGCTGACATGTTGCAAGCCCTGCATGAAGCGACGAAATTATTGTTTGATAAATATTATTTTGTGTGATACAAAGTGCAGAGCGGCAACAACAACAGCCTGTCTGGCTGGCTGGCTAAGCAACAATTACTGATTTGTTGTTCTAGAAGTTTCTTTTTTGTGCTATAAAATTTACATCTTGTTTATACTGCTGTCTGTGTGAATGTGCTTGTGCGTTCTGCTTGTGTATGTGTGTGTGTGTTGTTCTTGTTCTTCTTCGGCTTTGGCGCTGTTGCTGCTGCTGCGTTGTTGTTGTTGCCTTCAAATGCATGTGAAATGTGTGTGTGTGTGTGTGTGCTATTGACTGAGCTTTGATTGCTATAAAAATTCAATTATTTTGCATTTTAATTAAAAGTATGAGTTAATTGATGTCATGCAGTTAAACATTGTATAGGTGATTGTGTGTGTTGGCAAAAAAACAGCAGACGGCATTTTGTTAGTGTGTGAGTCACAGAGGCAAAAAAAAAAACGAACGCAGAATGTGCCGATAAAAGCAAACAAAGAAATAAACGTTGATGCACAGACATAAAGCATAATAAGCATTGGCATTGCAAAATAGCGAAAAGAAAAACAGGCAACAACACGCCAAAAAATATAAACGATTATTAAACAAATGACGATTTCACCACGCACACACACACATAGAGACGACATACGCACACACACACAGATAGCTAATGCGTGCTTTGAAATAGTGCGTAGAAAAAGTGTGGAGAGTTAACAACTTTCAAATAACAAATAATTGCAAAGCACCAATACATGTGCATGCTATAATTACATGACGTGTATGCGAGTGTGCTTTTCTTTTTATCGTCTGTGCAAATTGAAAGAAATCGCTTTTAAGTGTTAGAACGAGAGTCCATTGGCCAAGTTCAAGGACGTCGCAAATAACGGAAAAATAAATAAATATTTAACAAAAATACTATTGGTGAAATTAATTAATTTATAATCCACAGGGTAAAGTGAAAATAAAAGTGAATTTATTCAAATCAAAACATAAGCACAACAATACTCGTAATAAAAAGTTGGTGGAAAATTAATTACAATACATTGAAATTGATTCAAAAGCCGCGTGCAGTTTGAGCAAAAAAAAAAAAAAAAAGAAATAACAAAATTCAACGCAAAAACGGAGCTAGAGAAGAGAAAAGAGAGCTGCGTCGTCGGCAGCGCCGTTTGACGTTGGCGCTGACGTTGTTTTTGTTGTTGCTGGATTTTGACAGCCGCACATTCTGCAGCAGCAAATAACAATAAAAACAACAACAGAAACAGCAGCAACCCCACAATATTTACTGCGTCGCAGTTTTTACCGTTGAAGTCAGCAACAGCAGCAGAGCTTCTTCTTGTAGCCGAATTTCGTGGAGAAAAAAAGGTGAGTGCACTTGTCACACACACACACACATATGTACATTTACACAAACGCATACACGCATCTCACTCTCACCCATTAACTCGCTCATATGGAATCACTCATTGAGCATTGCATTTGTATGCGTACTGCGATCGAACGAACATTTTGTTTAAAGTTTACTATATTTTCTGGTTGGTGGAACAAAGAATGTTTATAACATTTGGCTAAGAAATATTTTCGTTTTTTGTTAACACACTTTAACCTGTCCGACTTTGTCCTTGAACTTGCTTGCGTTTGGGTTTATCTGTGCGTCTTTGTCTAACACACAATTCACCACTCTAAACCATTTCACTAAAGACCTTGAACAAGTTCAAGTTCACGCAGCCTGCTGCCTCTGAGTCTCTGTCGCTATTTTCGTTAGGCTGTCAATGCAAAAAGGGGAGGGAGAGACAGAAAGAGAGCGGGAGGTTCAATGAGACTGGGGGCAGCCAGACATACACCTCATTCACTCACACATACACAAAACACACACACACTCGCTTAGGTGCGGCAGTCAAAACGTTTTTTCAATCAAAGCACATTTTTGAATTGAAATCGAGAACTAACTTTTATTGCACTTGTCAAATATGAAGGTGATATAGTATAGAGCATTGACAGCTAAAACTGTCAAAATTAACAAAAAATAAATAATAGAGTAGTTGAACACGATTTATAATTTCTTAATGAAAAGTTTTTCCAAAAAATATAAATCACATGCGATTATTTAATTTTATTTATTATTAATTTCCATTCAGCATTTGCTGAATAAGGCAATTGGTATTTTGAAGTGTTTTATTATTAAAATAAACCTCAACTAATAATAATAGATATAAATAAAATGATTCAATTTGAATTGAATAAAATGTTAAAGAAACAAAAAAGTTATCTTATCAATAGATCGATTTAATTTCTTATTCAAACACAATTGGTTTTGTGTAGTGCAGTGTTATTAGACAAAGCTTCAATTAAAGGCTGCACAGTTGAAGTAATCGATGTAATCGATAATCGATAATCATTTAGATTGCAGGACATGTGTTGTTAACACTAATGCACTCAAGAAATTAGTTCATCAAATGAAGCAATCAAAAGTGTATTAGTTAATTTGCATTGACAAGGAAATCATTTGGTATGAAAATACATTTTCTATAGAGATATGTATATTTAAAGTGGATTGATTAATGCATTTCCTTATACACTCTTCCATACATGGGGATTGAAGCAAGGTCTCTTTTGATCACAACAAAGCACATTTCACAGCAACATTTATGCATTTTGACAAGCTGCTGACTAATCAGCTATATTCTAAGTATATAAAACTAAAATGCGCTCTCTTTTCGTATTTGTCTAATTGCAGATCAACAACAATAAGAATAACAAACACGAGGACACACGCAATAATTAATAGAAAAACAGCAAGAACAGGAGAATTGCGATTTAAACAAATAAGTTTGCTATATAGTAAATATCGTTTGGATATCGTATATATACGATATATATGTACATATATAGCGTTGTATAAGTAAAAGTCGCGCAAGGAAACGTCATTGAACGCACGAACGGCGCAGCCAACGAGCTGTTGTCTGTGCCGGGGCGAGGGGAGGAGGAGGAGGTGGGGTAAACAACAACACACCACACAGCAACAACAACAACGTCAACCTCAACAAACTGTCGCTTGTCACACCCACACACACACACACATTAGCTGCTTTAACCTCGGCATCAAAATGATCTCAAACAAAAAGGCATACGCGATGAAGATGCTTCAACTGGCGCTGGCCTTGAGCCTGCTCCACGTTGACACCGATTACTCATCGCTGCTGCTGCAACAGCGACTGCGTCGCTGGGACGCTCAACTCGAGCTGCCCCACGGCGATGGCTGGGAACTGGAAATGCTTCGCACCGTGCCCATGATGGAGTCACAGCATCAACCCTATGGCAATCGCAAAGGTGGCATGACTCCGTTCCTTCTTGAGGATCTGTTGCACTTTGATGAGCCAGCTCTGAATCATGGCAACTCTGGTGGGGAATACAAGTTGCCGCTGGGCAGCTTTAATGCCAGCACCTTTGTCATGAATCTACACAACACAACCGGGAATAATAGTGTGCAAACAGCGGCTCTGCAGGACCTTCAAAGTAATCCAAGTGGTGGAGCAAGTGCGTCGGTGACTGTTGGCAACACGGCGGCAGCTGCAGCGGCTGCTTCGGCAGCTGGAAATGGAGCAGCAAGTGCAGCCTTGGGAGAGATTCACATCAATACGACCACGAATAGTTCACCACTTGCTGCTGCTCAGGAATTGGACATCTTTTTGTCGCCCGATTTGCTGCAGGATCAACGCTCGATATGGGAACAAAATCTGGCCGATTTGCATGATTATGGCGATCTGCCTTTTAGCAATCCTTATGCCAATTTGCCACTCAAGGATGGTCAACAACAGGCGCATAATAACACGCAATTGGATCTGAGTTTGGCTGCTTTTATTCATGGATTCGCTGGCAGTGCCAATGTGTTGAATCAACCAAGTGCGGATACACCGAATGCCTTGAATGACAGCACTCCGCATCCGAGTAGCTCGGGTAGTTTGACTGTTTTTGGACCCGATAACGATGGCGATGATGATGAGGATGATTTGCTGTTGAGTCGCCTATTCGGAGAGCACGATTCCGATACGGATTTGCAGGACTGCGCTGGCGTGTCGAATGCCTGCGAAGTCGAGGGATTGACCAGCGAGGAGCCATTTGGCATTGTCAACGAAGTGGAGGTCGTTGAGGAGGTAAACTCACTCAAAATGTGACATTTTTAATACCTACTTTTGATTGATTTATTTTGAATATTTTAACTCGATTGCGAATTTCCTTCCGAGTTTTAACACACTGGAGGCTTATATTAATCTCGTTCTATCCTGAAAATTTCAACTCGATTCTGCAAATATTCACTCTTTTAATGTGAGAATTTGTCATCTTTAGGTTTTCTTATCCTGAAAATTTCAACTCGATTGAGCATTTGAGAGCGAATGCTCTATTATCTGAGAATCTTCAATCTTTAGGTTTTCTTTTAGCTTACGTCAATCTCGTTATATCCTGAAAATGTCAACTCTATTTAGGAAATATTCGCTCTTTTATCTGAGAAACTGTAATTTTTAGTTTTCTTTTAGCACACTTGAAGCTTATATTAGGCTCGTTCTATCCTGAAAATTTCAGCTCGATTCAGCTATTGTTCGCTTTTTTAACTTTGAATCTGCAATCTTTAGATTTTAGCACACTTGAAACTTGCAACAATGTAGTTCAGTCCTAAAAATTTCAACTCGATTCAGCAATTACTTGTTCTTTTATCTAAAGATTTGTTATCTGTAGTTTTCTTTTAGCACACTTAAAACTTACGACAATGTCGTTCAATCCTGAAAATTTCAGCTCGATTGCGTGTAGACACTCGTCTTTTCTCTCACTCTCTCTAGTTTCGCTGAACAGTGTCACCTAGTTGTGGCTTTGACTTGCTAATGAAGGCGCTGCCCTTTTGCTTGACTTATTCCAGTCAACAGTTAACACTTGGCTTTGCATTTGCCTCTTTTTTTTCTCTTTGTTTTCTGTCTTTGCTTTAAATTAGATACACGAATTAGTTAAATCTAGTTTATAGACGGACCTCGGAATGTTTGCTGTGTTTCGCTTCGACTTCCCCTTAAAGTTTTAAATCGATTCATTTGTTTACAATGAGGAAACTTTTTAAAATGCGTTGCAAGACTGTTTATGCAGCTTTCTGCTGTAAAGAATTGAATTTGTTTATTGGGTTAAACTCAATAAACTTACTTTAGCCTATTTTAAAAGCATGTACTATATAAGATGTAGACTTTTGCAATTTTTAATATGGATTTCTATGCAGATTTCTTTTAGTTGCCATGCAAATTTTTGGCGCTTTAACCAAATGCGTTTTTTGAGCTATCCTAAAAATTTCAGCTTAATCACATGCTAAACTTAGCAGATATTCGCAAAACAAGTTTGCTTAGGCAGCAGTGGCGCCATCTGTCGGTCAGAGCTGCGTGTGGCCTAGTCATGATTTTGTTTTCGCTTCATTTATTTACCTTTTCATAGTTTGCGAAAAAGGAAAAAAACAACTAAGCGAACCAGATACAATCTGTTGCCTAGACAAATACAAAATACGAATTGTAACAATCATGACCTAGCTTATGCTTATCTTCAGATAATGTGCGCTTTCAGCATGACTTTTAGTTCAATACATGTGTATTGTGAATACATATTTATTTACTTATCAGTCACATTTCAATTGTTTTGACAAACTGGTAATGAAATCGAGGAATTATTTGTATATAGGAACTAGTTAAATGAGAACATTATACGTAATTCTAATTGGCTGAAGTTCAAAGGGTCACAAAACTCTCTAAGCAAATGTGAACTCTGTAGCATTTGCTTTCTAAATCGATGCTGAGCTTTCGATCTCAACTGGGTCATTCAACGTTTTCGCCACAAAAGAAGCAACAAAAAATTCATGTTCAGGCATTTATTTATAAATGTATGAAATTATTTATAATTGTTCATACTGACAGCAAGTTGTGCTTCCATTTTGTTATTTCGATTCATTAGTCACACAATCTCACATCATATTTTCAAGTGGGTAGTTTACAGGGTATCTCGTTAACGACTAAAGCATCAATTGCTGCAATCGTTTTTTATTTTTAAAAATCGAATCGCGAATGCCGTCAACATTTAACATTTGCGCTGCATTTAAATTTGTGTATTTCACTTTTGCAAATTGCAATTTAAATACTTCTGAATGTAAATATTTATGTGCTCATACAACACAGCACACACAGTTATATATACGTTTATATATTTTTTTTACTTTGTGTGTTGTTGTCATTTTCCATGGTTTTTCCATGCATTTTCTTGCTGCTTTGTTGTCTTGCTCACTCACTCTTTTTTTTATAGATCATGTCACGAAATCTTTTTCCCATTTCGCGTGTTCTTGAGATCAGCAGCAAATGCAAATTTGCATTGAACATATGTACAATTCTGCTGTATATCTGTATCTATATCTGTGTTTTCGCTTTTATGTATCTAGATATTTTTTTGTTCGCTGCATAATCAAATGGAACACCGCTCACTTTGTTTTTTGTTTTTTTTTTGTGCAAATTACATTCGCTTTGGCTTTGATTCTTGTCCTTCGACCGCTGACAGTTTTATGGATCAGCTTGGTTATTTATAATTGCCAGATACATCTCTCTATATATAGAGTTTGCGAATCTTTTTTTTTCACCTTGCACTCTCGCTGCCATTTTGCATAAGATACGTAAGCAAAACTCCAGTAGGAAGTAAATGAATGTTTATTTAATCCACTTTCAATGGGAACAAGCTTTATAAGGAGAGAGTTAAGCAAAGTATTTGTTTTGGCAAAAAAAAAAAAAGTTTTACATGTTATATAAAGGTAGTGTACCTTACATCATGTAACCTAATTTACTTCACTGCCAGAAGTCATTAAATCTCTCCCTCTTTATGCAATATTATCGAACGTTACAAAAATAGTAAATTAGATGAAAGCTTTTTCTATTTTTGGTTTGCTAATACTTTGACTAAACTTAGCACAAAATGAATTACAACGTTTTTAGGCAAAAAAATGAAATCGTTATCAATCTATGTGAGGTTTATTGCTTTTAGCTCTAAAATAAAGTTATAGATTAAATCCAAGTAATTTTATAAATCATATAATCGTTATTATTGAGTTTTATTGTTATTTTTACTCGAACAATGATTATAAGATTTATTGTATTACTTAAAAAATAATATTTCAACTTAAAAAATAACAAAATTTATCATAATAGATTAAAGGGTTTATTATATTACTTCAAAATTAATATTTTAACTTAAAAAAAATCAAAATTTAACATAATAGATGCTTTGGATTCATTTTTTTTTTTCATGATTATATATGAAATTCATTTATTTGGCTTTTTAAATTTTGTATACTAAATTCATTTATTTATTTAACCTCCTTTTATATTTAAAACTTTTTTTGAACCAACTCAACTTTACCAAAATCCTGTTACGTACTCAGCCAGACAGTTATCACACACTTTCTAAGCAACGCTGCACACGGTCTAATTAGCACACGTATACATATGTATGTACATACATACATTCTTAATCAATCATCTTTAATTTGTCGCTAGCTTCGCTCCCCGCATATTATTCTCAGCTTCTTCATCTCCCCTATTTCTTCTTTTCTCCTTTTCAATGCTCGCCAATTATATTGGCACCTGTACGCGCAGCTGTAGCTTTGTATTAGTGAGTGTGTATGTATTAGCGCCTGTGTGTGTATGTGTGAGAGAGAGAGATGAGGTCAGACAGTCGCGCAGTCTCACGCTTGTTTTGCACGTCGAATGTCGTCTACCTTATGCTTAAAAGCTTTGCTAATTTTGTAAGCGCGTCTCTTACACAAAAACGAGAAGTGAAAAACAAAAAACAAAACACACACAAAGCTTCTCAATTCTCGTTTAGCTTTTGTTTGTCTTTTCGCATATATTGACAGTTTCTGTTGTTGTTGCTCGTCTTATTTTTGGGGTCTGGGTCTCGCCTTCTTTTTTTGCAGTCGGTGGAGCGCAGGGCGAAAGAATAAATAAACTTGACAGAATCACGGCACACAAAAAATGTTGAAAAGTTTCGTTGAACTTCGCTTTCATGCGAAATACGCTGCGTCTTTGCTCTCGCTCTCTCTCTATCGCTCTTCTGTTTGCCTCGTAACAACAAAGTTGCCCTCATTTTATAATGGAAAGTGCCATGTGCACATTTTTTTCCGAGTACTGTTGTTGTATTATAATTTCCGATCAAAATCAAATGCTGTCGCGCCCCTATCTTGCTGCTCTGCTCTGATCTTGTATCCGCTGCCTGTTAACGTAACGTAACCGCAACTGCAACCGCATTCACCACCACCACCACCAAAAACAACAACTACAACGGCGACGAAATGCCAACAGCTGTTTTACCGGCATTTTTACACACCACACTTTATAAGTTTTTCTTCATATTCAGCACACTTGGCGCTCTCTCGCTCTCAGCAACACGCGCTCTTCACCACACCCTAAACTCAACTCGTTGGCAACATTTGCTGCTATAAATTCACCACGCAACATGTTGCCGGTTAAAAGCACATAGTTGAGACACCAACCGCGTGGATTAGCGTGTTTTGCAACCATGTTGTAAAAAGCGTTTTCAATAAGCTTTTCTAACAGTTGACGCTTGGCTTGGTTTCGTTGGTGTAGCACACTTTATGCTGTTATACTGTTATCAAACAATTTTTGGGGATTTGTCATATAAAAATTCGTGCTTGTTTTTGTGCTAGAATTGTTTTATATTTAGCTTATCACTATGAGGTGGCTACAGTGAATATTGTCTATGAAGAACGATTTTTATAGGAATAGATATGAATTATATTATTTAACAATATATAGATATAGCATTGTAAAGTGGGTATTTCCGTTTGGGGGAATTTTGATTTGCTTTTTGCGAGCTTTCATTCTTGGACTTTTGTCTAGTTCTTTGTTGAACCGCTGGAATTGTTAAAACAAATACTTATCAATTAAACTAATCAAATATTTATGGGCTCTCACTGTTGCTCGTTGCTGGCAGCTCTTGACTGCTGCTGTTGCTAATCAGTCCAGACGACGGCGACGACGACGTCGACAAAAAATATGACTTTAGGGCTTGAAAAACAACATCAATTTTCAGTCTGATTTGAGCTCATTGGGAGTACAAAGCAGCAAATAATCAACTGTGTGTGTCGTGTGAGACAACGGAAATTAATTCAATTTCAAATTTGATTTAAACAAAACAGAGGAAAACATTCTAAATAGCAGAAGAGGAAGCAAACAACAACAAGAGAAGCAGCCATGTGTCTCAACGAGGAGTATAAGCATATGCACATTTATTTAGCGGTTGGTTAATAATATTTAACAACAATCATACAACAAAACAGTTACAACTTTCTATTCACATGGCAAAGTGTTGAACAAGAAAAAAACAGAAACGATGATGAAAAAGCAACGAAGATTTGATGGCAAATTGAAAAATCATTTGACTGTAATTACGTTGCATTTCCACTTAATTACCCCCAAGGGGCAAAAAGAATATAAAAAAAAATGTGCAAATATATGTGTGTGTGTGTGGAGAAGAAGCAAAAAGCGTTTTTGCCTGGCGCCGATGTTTTTTGTTGTCGTGTTTCTCACAGTGCTCGCAAATGGTTAATTTCCATAATTAAATGCCGTTAATTACGGTGCTAAGCTTTTGGCACAAAACTCTCCACAAAATGCGCGAGTCCATCACCCCCATAACGGTATACGAGTGTGTGTGCTAGACAGAGACGAAGCTATGCCAACGCGATGTTCGAGTGTTGTGTGAGTGAGCGAGTGAAAGAGAGAGAGAAAGAGAGCAAGAGCAAGCCCGTTTGTCAAAGTTCAAATGTCAAATCGATTGCAGGGCGGCGCAATGTTGAATTATATGAGTGTTGAGTGCAAAAAGTTGTGATAATGAAAGCGCAATAACCAAAAGCGATGACACAAATGAATAGTTATTAAGCTCGTCACAAACAACCGCAAACGAGGAGAACAAGAGTGAGAGAGAGCGACGACGACACTGCAGGATACTTTTGTGCAATCCGTGAGATACAAAAAGACATGCAACACTTGGCCACTTGAATTTTTGCGGCTTTGTTGGTGGGCAATGACTGACTGACGGACTGACTGACTGAAGGCTTGACGAGCACATGATTAATATGCGCCACAGTTTGCCGCCTGCAACTTTGTGTCGGTGTGTATCTCACAGATACACAGATACACTGTGAAGTGATCTTGCCTGGGCTCATTCGTGCTGCTGTCAGTTCAGGTGTCATCAAAATCTTAGCGAGGCTTTATTAATGACGTTCGCCAACCTTTTAGCCTCACTCGTTTTATGTCTGAGTCTCTGAGTCGGAGTCGGAGTCTGAGTCTGTCTTTCCTTTCCCTTCCTTTTTGGTCTCCTTTTTCCAGTCTCTGTATGTTTCTTTTGCACTTTCTACCACGTTGCCGACACACTTGCTTTCACTCGAGCACTTTCATCATTTGCCGCCAAACATAGAATCGACAAAAAACAAACGAGGATCAAAAATGCATTTATCTTGTGGAAGGTGGAAGCCCGATTTTGTATTTTGTTTTCTTCTTATTTTGTGGTCAGTTCAGCTTAATGGCCCACTAATTGTTGCAGCAAAATGCGGCAAGTGTCAATATTGTGATACACATTGATTGATTGTCAAGCGAACAGCAAACAGATCAGATTCGATCAGACACCACAACATCACCGCATGCACAACAACACACGCAATCGTTTTGCTATCATTTGTTTTTCTCAAAATAATATAATACTACATAATCTGTCTCTCTCTCACTCACACTCCCTCTCACGTTAGACCTTATCGCGCCCCCCGCTTATCAATGTCGTCGACCACCTCGAGACACGCTTCTCTACTATATTATTTTGTAAGCCCAACTATGTGGATCTATTTGTTCACTTGTTTTTCGCACAACGAGAGCGCCACACGTGCCCCAAAGCGAGGCACGCGAAACTCTGTTGCAAATATCAATCAACAAATTGCAACGAAAGTCCGCTTCAAGGTCACTCATAAAGATATTTATTTATTTATGTGTCTATATAGATTTCGTTCTTCAACTATTGACCATGAATTTACTATGCCAAGGGGGGCGTTGAAAGGGAGAAGGGAACAAGGGAGGGGGGACGGTATCAGTTACGGGAGCAATAGCTGCTTATCGCCAGACTTCATGCTCGTGTTGTGGTGAAATACTTATTACCAAATTTTGTTATTCCAAAATAAGCTGATAGTTTACACTGTAAGAAATCTTCTATATATATTCGAATTGTCATTTTTAGATCCCCAAATATTGCTGCTATTTTTAACAAACTAATTTATACAACATTCTTTACATATCTTTTTATACTGTTAAGTCTTCTATATAGTATATTCGTTTTGTAATTTTATATTGCCCAAATATTGCTGCTATTTTAAACCAACTAATTTCTTTTGTTATTCCAAAATAAGCTGATAGTTTACACTGTAAGAAATCTTCTATATATATTCGAATTGTCATTTTTAGATCCCCAAATATTGCTGCTATTTTTAACAAACTAATTTATACAACATTCTTTACATATCTTTTTATACTGTTAAGTCTTCTATATAGTATATTCGTTTTGTAATTTTATATTGCCCAAATATTGCTGCTATTTTAAACCAACTAATTTATTTTGTTATTCCAAAATAAGCTGATAGTTTACACTGTCCAAAAGCGTCTATATACATTTTTATTCTAATTTTATAAACCTCAAATATTGCTTCTATTATTAACCAACTTATTTATACGACATTCTTTACATATCGTATGCATATCTTATCCGATTTAGTACGTTAGCCAGTCAGAGTGAATTGGTAACCCTATTTAATGATGTCTATATTATATTTACCTTATTATACGTACATATTTATAACTGTGAATCGTCACGTAGTGCCAGAGTGTCAGGCATATGCAAGCAGCGTCAGCGCAAGCGTCTTGCCGATAAGACCTCAAGTGTTTAGACACCGTGGGCAACAGACCTTATCGGTCTATATATCAGGCTATAATTAAAAACCCTTACAAAGTTTTACATATTATTTGTTTTTGCGCGAACTTGGCAAAGCGATTTACGACTTTGGTTGTGACAAAAAGAGACTAGCCTAAAACGTAATTGATTGATTGTGTTGTATATTGGTCATAAATACGGTGTTTATTTTAGATGAACATCCGAAGATATTCAATCTACTGCGAATAATAATAATAAGATTAGATATTTTTTAGACCCTTTCTAAGTAAAAAAGGGTCTATTAGGTTTTTTACATTTTTATTCACACTCGAACTTTAGTGACTTTTAAAGCAGCTTGATTAATTTACTATGAAATATTTAAAGAGTAAAACAATGTTCAAGGTTCGAGACCCTTACCCTTAAAAAAAAGTTAAAGAGGTCTAATAAGTTTTTGTATACATTTCATCCATTTTATGCAATATAGTTTTTGAATACATTTCATCCATTTTATGCAATATAGTTTTTGAATACATTTCATCCATCCCTAGTTAAATGTTTTTTAATGTAGCTTAGATACAATTTAGCAGCTTGGAAGTATTTCAAGCAAATGATTCTAGATGTTTTACAGACCCTTCATTTGTATTAAAAAAGTGAAAAGAATCTATTAAGTGTTTTCTTCTATATAAATCTTGTAAATTTCTTTCACCTATGATTGCCAAATCCGTAAAGTTTAGATGTATTTTAGCAGCATGCTTCACCTACTCTGAAGTATCGGAAGCTTTTTTTTGAATATGCATTTATACATTTATATACATTTAGGAAGTTTGATCATTCGACTGTGAAGTATCTAAATTTTAGGGTTCTATATATGATTCTTGTATATTTCTTTCATCAATGATGAATTGACAAAGTCATATAATATTTACCTATTTATTTCACTAAATTTTTCAAATGCTGTTATTGGGCTGTGTTTAAGCAGCTTGATCAATCTTATAGTTTCAGATAGTTTTTTATAGATTAATCTTACAAGAGTCTTCAATGAACAATTATCTGTTCCAAGTTATTTTAGTATCTCATTTACTGGTTTGCTGGCCTTTGCTTTTAATTAAGCATTTATCATAGTTAGGCGTTGTACGTGAGCTGCAACTGTAAGATACTTTTGTAGCTGGCAGATACTTTACACTGACATCGCAGCTGCTGCTGTTCGTCGTGCATGCTTCGACGACAATGCTTCCTAATAAGCAGTAGCCAGGACTCGACTCCCCTCCCTTCTACCCCTACATCTCCCCCTCTTTCACTACAACTGTCACTCTCTCTCTTTCACTCTCTCTACTACTTGCTATCGCACTCGCTCGCACGCACGTTGAAATAACTCATTTGGAGTGAACATGCGCAACGCGCAGCATGTGCAGCGCATCAGAAGGGGACCAATCACACACACACATAGTAATACACCAATACATTCATGTGTCGTGTTTGCTCCCTAGGGTGCAACAGCAGCGCAGTCGACGTCGCAGTCAACGTTGCGCGGCAGCAATTGATTGGGCTCAGCGAGCTGACGTCGGCGGCCCTTTTTTTTCATTTTTGCTTTCTTCTTTTTCTCTGTAGTCGACTCGACTGAGGAGACCAATGATGCCGCCGCCATACTGCTGAGTAATCCAGGAGATAGGCGTGGTTCCACACACACACATACATACACTCGCACACACACACAGTCGATGATTGATTGCTTTTTGTTTCAGAGCGAACGCAGAAAAGTTCAAGAAAGCCTCACTCACAATACAACAAACAATTTCATTAAAAAAAAACTAAAACCGAGACGAGCGAGAGAAAAAAATTAACAACAAAAAAAAATGTCGCTTAGGAAAAATTAAAAAAAAAAAAGAATCCAAATCGAAATACGTTTCGAGGGAAGGGGAACAATGCTGAAACATTTTAATTAAGCCATCAATGGTCTTGACTTGTTCAGCGATTGCGTCTTTGTCATGCCTCGGACATATTTTCCGTTGTATTGAGTGTTGCATTCTGTCTGTCATTGCTTGCAACACTTGTTGTTGTTGCTGACTACTGACTTCTGTGGCAAGTTCTGCACTAATGTGCGGCATTATCCTGTGATTATCCCTGCGACTGCGATTGCGATTGCCAAACTACCTGACTACAAAATTTCCGCTAAAGGATTAACATGTGACCAAGAAGCAAGAGAGCGTTAATAATGCATCATTAACGCTTTAATTTGAGGGCCGAAACGACTCCTCCACATTCAAAACCAAAAGCCGAAGACCGCATGAATTTGCGAATTTTTCAATCGCGATAACTCAATCGACAGCAGACGACGATTCTTCTTCTCTTTGTTGTTCCCTTCATTCTTCTTCATTCTCTTCCTCTTCTCTCTCTTAAGTACAAAACACTATAAGTAAAATGCCAAAATGATAAGCCACATAAGCATGAAAGAGCGAAGAATTGATAACGCCAACTGCTCTTTGCACTGCGAAATCAATAAGCTACGATTTCCAAAGCAAAGAGCATTCTAGAAACTTGCCAATAACATTTTACTTTATTCTTGTTCTTTGTTGTTTTCTGCAAAAGTGCAAAACTGATAAATATTTGTAATGCTCCCTTTAGTTTTTTTTATTTCGGGGCCCCATCTGTTCGGTTAGTCAACGCGAAACGCCGCCTGTTGACGTAGTTTTTATCTATAAACTTATCAGGCCTTAAAAAAGCGACTCGTGAAAATATAAAAAAAAATATTGTAAGAGTAAATAGAGTCGTGTGTGTTGCTTTTGTGTGTGTGGGTGATTCTTCAGACGTAGTCAAAGGCTCGCTTAGTCAGTCAGTCTCTCTTTAGACACTTGCCCATGTGGACAACGCTTAAGAGCAACTATATATCTATCTATCTTTCTTTTTTTCAATTGAAATTTGAAAACAAAAGTGCGCGCTAAAATGAGGAACTTTAATTGTTTTGTATGTATATTTGCAGCTGTTTTTACTTTTGATCATGTGCTCGCAATTTCGTCACGAAATAGAAATATGAAACTAAATCTAATTTTTGTATCTTTTGCAGGAAAGTGAAATCGCTGAGGTGCTGTACAAGCAGGATGTTGATTTGGGCTTTAGCCTGGATCAGGAGCAGATCATCAATGCTTCGTATGCCAGCGGAAATAGCGCTACCAATGGCCGAACCATCAAGGACTCCGATGCCGAGAAGGAGAAGGTCGATGGGGAGCAGGCGAAGAAGGTCAACGCTGCTGCTGGCAACGATAAGCGTGATGCCAATGCTGCTGATGATATCGAGAAGCTGAAAGCTTTGGAAGAGCTTCAGCAAGATAAGGTAAATCAAAGTAGATACTCCGCTACAGCAGACATCATATTTACATAAGAATTTCACAATTTTACAAAACAACATAACTACATAAAAGATAGATAGATACTTAAGAGATAGATAAACGAGTGCAGATGAACTATAGATTAAAGATACGCGGAAGAACGTTTAAGAAAGGTAATGGAGAGATTGATATATAGACTTCAATGGTGAAGAGAAGGTAGGAGAAGCAGAAAGGTGACGGCAAATATTTATTTATTTATAAACTTATCAGATAGTTAAAAATAAGTATGGATAGCAGTCGCTACATAGGCTATAGACTAATGTCTTTGAGTGGATAAATGACAAGTTTTTGTGGAGTATTCTTTTCTTTGCGGAGAAAAATATACTTTATATACTAAAATATACCAACACTTTGTTGAGAACAAAAATATACTACATATACTTAAATATATTATAATTTTACTTAAATATATTATATATTCTTAAATATATTATAATTTTGTTAGGAAGAAAAATATACCAAATATACTTAAATATAATATAATTTTGTTAGGAAGAAAAACATACTCTACATACTAAACTAAAAAATACTATTATTTTGTTGAGAAGAAAAATATACTATAAAGCCTCCAAGGGTTCAAGTGACAAGATTTCATAGAAAATTCTTTTCGTGAAAGCGTATAATAATAATATATGGATAAAAAGAATAATTTATAAAAATACCTTTTAAAAATATTCTATACAGCTTTAGCTTTGCTTAAATAATTTATATATTATTTTATTTTAACTATTTTCTTATTTTATATTATACAACATTTTTAAAATATTCAAATGAAAAGATAGAGATAAATATTTTATATAAATGGTAAACGTTCATAACAAAGTGTTTCCACTTGGATTGACGGCAAGTTACAAAGACATTATAGAGGTCTCAGATAGATGTTAAAAAGATAACTTACTTAAGCTTTATCTTCGCCCTTTGACAATTTGATTGATTTTGCAAATATTTTATAAAGAGTTTTCTATATATAAAAGAGTTATTTAAGTTAAGAATCCGTACTATTAAAAGCTTAGCACCACAGATAGGATTATAACTTTATTATTATTTTATGATACCTTCTCTTGAACTTAAAAAGAATACAACTAATTAGTAAACTCAATCTTAGGTTGCTGATGACAAGGACCCATCGCAGGATTTGGATGATCTATCGATCGAATGGAATGGCGTTCCCTTTACCATTGATAACGAAACTGGTAAGTGCAACAAACAAGATTATAAAGAGTTAAGATCACTTGAAAATTTCGGCGATGTTCTTACAACGTCGTTGCGTGGGATTTATAGCGATTGCTTTGGGTTATCTTATCGGGCTCTATGTGTTGGGGGATTACACTGCGTGGTAATGCGAAACGTGTTTTACATTTCCCTTTCAACCGAAAGATAAGACAGTTAAAAGAAATAAGAGGAGTGTAAACGAGAAGCTTGATAAGCTTTTTAGTTCTTTCGTTCGCTGGTGGATATATTATCTAATAATAATAATATTCGCATTGCCTGTCAAAATGGCCGCCAACAAGAGTTGCTTTCTTATTCACGCTTGTGTGTGTATAATAATAACGAAAATGGATTATCCTTTGCCCAGGACGCCATTGTGACTCCCTCTCAGAGTATATTTTCGTATTTTCGGGACGTTTTATAAATGAATGTAGGCATTTTGAGTTGACAGGCACGAAAATTAAAAGAAAAATGAGCTTTTTTTCATTTCATTTCGTTGGCGTTTTCTTTCTCCTCTCTCTCACTCCCGAGTGCTCCATTTGGCTGATATCGATAAAGCTGGCAAGTTGGAGGAGGGGGAGGAGAAAGGGGAGCTGCTGCTGCTGCTAATCTGCTTTGGAACCGCGCCCAATTTCATATCCAAACGGTTGCTTTTCAAACAAACTTTGACACGCACACGAACTTTTGTTATTAACGCAAGCCAAGTCGAGGGTCGAGCACAGAAGGAGGATGGGAATGGGAATGGGGATTGGGATTGGGGCTGGAGATTGGGATTCAAACTGGGGCTGTGGCAGTGGCAGCAGTGGCACACAGCCAGTGGCAGTAAAAGTAGCAGCCGCTGCCACGCCGTCGCATGCAACATTTTTCTTTTGAAAAATGAACGAAACATGATTCGCCAAAAAATTACAAGCGATATATATTACGGCTATATATAGGAGTGTGTGTAAGTCTCTCCCTCTGTGTATGTGTGTGTGTTTGTATAAGATATATTTCAACTTTGGCCTATAAGCTGTACATAAGAGAGCAAAAAAAAAAAAAAAGCGAACCACCCAACAAACTCGACACTCGTGCGCTGAGCCTTGTTTGCTGTTACGGAACAGGCTCATCGAGCTGCCTTCCCCTAACTACCTCCCCTCTACCCCCTCTCTCTTCACCGTCTCACTGTCAGCCATTTTGCAGGGTGTCAAAAGTCACCCCCAAAAGCAAGCAGCAGCAGCCAAACACCACCAAAAAAGCAGCCAAACTCAATTCCAAATCCAAATCCCAGTCGTATTCTCAGTTCTTAAGCCCGCATTCGTTGCTGCTTACTTATTATTATTATTACTATTATTTATTTAACTATTTCTACTGGTCATTTATTAAAAATCCATCGACTGCGTTAGAGTCAGATTAATATCGCATTCAAGGCACGCATTCACACGCTTTTGTTTAGCCGTATCCAAATTCCCTCGAGAAGAGACCTCACCTCTCTCTCTCTCTCTCTCTCTCTCTCTCTTTCTCTCTCTCTCTGTCTCTATGGGTATCAATGCTCTTTTGGCCATGCCGCCGCCGTCGTCTTGGCTTAGCTCATTGTTCTTTCTCAGCTACTACTACGAAGAGTATCTAAAATGAAAGTCATTTCAGTATCTTTAATTTTGTTTCACTTCAAACAAAAACTATTGAATCTTTCTTCTCTAGCATATATGATTATTTCTATTTCCAAAATTATGAACTTTTGTGTGGAGATCACGTAGCGAACCGAGCACAGGTAATCTTTTGTATATCCAAAGTCAAAGGTGTAAAGGTGAAATGTATCAGCAACTTTTACATTAATTGCAACGTTTTTTTTTTTTTGACGAACGTATTGAATCCTGTTGCTAATGAAGACAACTCCCTAACAATTGTCCTGTCACAGAACGCCATGTCATTCGCCTAGAGAGAGAAAGAAAGAGACAGAGAGAGAAACTGAGAGTTGCCATTGTCATAATTAAGTTGCACAGTTTGTCTTTTGTATCTACAATGTTGTCGTAATCAATGCTGTTTGTTTTCCTACCTCTCATCTCATTTTTTTAGTACAGTCTTTCAATATTTTGTTTTCGTGTTCCATTCAAGTTATGTTTTGCGCTCACAAATCTGATTACATTGATGCTGTTGGAATTTTTCAACCAGTTTCTAGAATAATAATAACAATTTCAAGCTCGTCGTCGCGACGGTTGACAACTTTTTGAGCATGACTTGACAGTGTCCAAACACAAAAAAAAAACCATAATAAATACCAACAAAATACACGCGAATGCTCTTATTCTCAATTATGTTATAGATCTTTCGGCCACGTCCATCTATGGGTATCAATATCATCGTAGCTTAAATGCCATTATGCAATCAATTTGGCTGCCAAGCTACGCTTCACAAGTTTATTGACCACAAGAACGAAACGCAAGAGATTCCCCCCTCAAATTCTAACGGCCATTCTTCTCAGCTACAACTGGGAACTGAGACTTTCCATCAATTACAGTACAGTTGCAGCAAAAGTTGAGGAAATTTCGTTCAAGTTCATTATATATTATTCTTTATATGTATTATGATTATATTATTCTATAAATTAAGTTATATAGTTGAAGAAATTTCGTTCAAGTTTTAAGAGTACTTCACTTTATATTATTCTCAATATTACGATGATATTCTATTCTAAAAATAAAGCTGAAAATAAGTCAGCAACATTTCTATTGAACTGAAATTTTCAGAATCTAATGCCTGTTAAATTTAATTTCAATATTCAAACAAACTTTGAAACTTTGAAATTTATTTGCTAATGAAATAATACTAAACTGTTTAGCTACTTTTGTAAAAGGAACTGAGTTATAGAAAGTCAAATACAATAAGAGCTTTTTCTTTATAGAATACTCTGATATTACTTGTATAAATTGCCTTTTAAATCAAGTCATATTATCATATTATTATCAGCTACTTCAGCTGTAATTTCAGTTACTTAAGAACTATTTTTTTTAATCCTGAATGAACATAGTATAAGCCTAAATATGCTGGGAAAAATTTGGCTACCAAAGCATTCCTTTCAAACTGAAATTTTTAGAATCCAAACTTCATCTCATTTTCTTATAAACTTCAATATTCTTTAACCAGTTCAGTTAAGGAATTAAAGTTTTACGAATTCTATAAAAGTAACAGTTTTCTTTTTGCTGAAATACTCTTAAATTAGTTGTTGAAATTGCCATTAAATTTAAGTTGACTTATTGCAGTTACTTTTGCTGTTATTCTAAGCAATTCAAGAGCTCTAATTTCAGCTGCGTCGATCTCTCGCTCTCACTCTTTATATATCCATCTCTTTTACTCACTGGACAGTTGCAACTTCCACACTTATTGTAACGAAGTCGCCCACATCAAAAATACAAAATAAATGAAAATGAGAGAATGATGAAAATTATTATTATAAAACAGCTGGTGGCATCGACATCGACGCACCTATTGAGGATTCTAGACTAGTTGCCCCTTCCTGTCTGTCTGTCTGTTGGGTTCTCGTCTCGTTTTTGGTAGTTGCAACATTCAAAACTGTGTTCCCTGCTGCTGTCTGTGTGTCTGGCATAGAAATTGTTGAAAAAAATGAGGAAAAAAAAAACAAATTCTACATGGTCAGCATTACGTTACAAAATTTACACAAAATTTTACATGCTGACAACACAAGCAACAAACAGATAGTGAGGAGCGTGGAGGAGGAGGAGGAGGAGGGAGAAACGATGGTCAAAAGGTGGCTGCCACATTTTGCTGCATAATCGTATCGCTTTCAAGTGCACTGCGCTGAAGAACGTAGCAAAGAAGCGAGAAGCCAGACGCGTTGCCAAAACTAGTTGAGAATTGCATAATTTCTCCCATTTTAATTAGCCAATTGACCCACAAAAAAAGTACAAAAAAAAAATAAACAAGGATTATGAAAGTTGTCTGTCTATGTTGTATATGTTAATCATGTGAATGAGTGTGAATGTGAGTGCGGCATTCATTCATATTCGGTATTCAGTATTCATTCATGCAACGCGCGTTTTTTGTGGCAACGTCATTCGATAGCCAAACGATTATTATGATTATTTTGTATACGGTTTTTCAGCAATTTCATTGTTGACACTGTCATCGGGTTCGGGTTCGAAGTCAGTCTTTCTGTGTTACAGATCTGTCCTGTCATAATTGTTGCGCACTTCCAGCTTTTTGTATTTTGAGGTTATGGTCGCACACTAAACACACACAGTTAACTGCAAGTTCATGTCATGACCAACACTTGCAATTGGCTTTTCAGCCAGTGTTTGAAAGTGAAAGAAGAAGTTGGCGCTGCGCTTTGCCCACTTAAATATTCAAGTGCAATCGCTTTGCTTTTGCGGACTCTCTTTCACCGGAAATTGACTGGCATGCCATCTCACTCTCGATCTCCCTCCCTCTCTCTCGCTCTCTCTCTTTGACTATGGCGGCTCTTTGAGCATCAGCGGCAACAATTTAAACTAATTAAGTTGTAATGGCGCACTCGAGAAACGCTCCAAAGCATCCAAAACAATATTCAAGCTACGCTTATTTCGTTGTTTTTTTGTCTCGTTTCTCAATATATATATAGAGATATATTTCTCTTGCTCTCCTCTCCAATTTCAATCCCATAGATACGAGTTCGAGTCTCTCGATGATGCTGCTAATTTTTCGTTTTTTTTTTGCCTTTCGTCGTCGTCTTTTAAAGTTTATTAAATCCAAATAGCTCTGCTCTGCTCTGCTCTATTAGTTCAGTGGCCCACTAATGCATATATTGCCTGCCCTTTCCCCCCCTCTATCTCTCCCTCTCTTCTCTCTCACCCAACAAAAAACAAGCGCTCATTTGATTGCGGTAATTGTGTTAATTTTTGTGTAAATAAGTTGCTGTTTTTATGGCTAAGGAAAAACTTTGATGTTTTATTTTTTTCCTTTTTTTGGGTCAGCTTTTGGTAGATACACTAATTGGCTTGGGCGCGCTTTGTTGTTCCATATGTGCAATAATAACAATAATAATACGAGTGTGGAAAAGTGCTTTAATAAAAAAAAACATATAAAGCATACAACTTTTAAACAAAACCTAATACATCACAAAATGTATTCAAATTAAAGCTGGATTGCGTCACAAATTTAAAATTAAAAAAAGGAAATAAATATAAAGAAAATGTTAAGAAATACCTTCAACAACATATAAAATTCAATATGGAAAAATAACTGGAGACTTCAGCATGAAAAACTCAAAGTAAATGATGTAATCATTATAAATTCATTAAATATTCTTCTACTTACTCTTATAATTATTATTTTTCGAACAAATCTTCTAATTATAATATAATAATAATTATATAAAGTACTCAAAAAACTCTTATACGGAAAAAAAACTACAATCAAATGCGGAAATGTTATTTTACAATGCAAAGTGATTGGTCCAATGCTTTTATGATTAATAGAGACCATAAAGAGAGTCACATAATTATAATATTATATTATAAATATAGAAAAACTTACTGAAAATAACTCTATAAAAACTCAATGAACATTCAAAATTTATGGAGTCCCTCTACTCAAAAATGTATAACTTTAAAATCAGATAAATTCAAAGAAATATTAAGAATTCTAAACAAAGGTTTCTACTGGGAAAATAAACATCTTTAACAACAAAATGTAGAACTTTCAAAAACGATACATTTAAAAGGAATATTTCAAATTTGAAACAAAGTTTTCTACTGGAGAAAGAAATATCTTGAGCAACTCCAAGAAATTTGTTGACCTAACAAATAATCAAATATACAATAATAACTGAAAACTTCAGCTCGTAAAAAAGTCAAAAACTAAAATCGATATTTATATTTTGTAATAATCATAAATGCAAAGAAAGCAAAGAAGAAGAAATGAGCGCAAAGCTAAGCGACTTTGGCGAGGCCAAAGCAGAAATGCTGAGCATCTATGCAGAGATGTGTGCATTTGTGCCACAAATTGTGGCAGAAGTGGAGCAAATGACGCAGCTCAAACAACAAATGAAAGAGCGCTTAAAATCAGAACTTTTAAGTTGCTTGCAACGCATTGAAGCCGCTTGCCCCATGTTGCAACGCAAGAGGATGAAAGTGGCGTTCTTTGGACGCACTTCGAATGGCAAAAGTTCGGTGATCAATGCCATGTTGCATGAACGTGTTCTGCCCAGTGCCATGGGGCACACAACGAGCTGCTTTTGCCAAGTGGAGGCGACTCCCAAAGGCGAAGCAGCTCACGTGATGTTGGACGAAAGCGAAGATCAAAAGTTGAGCATCGATTGCTTGCGAGATTTGGCGAGTGCGCACTCAAATCAAGCGCTGGGGCCGCAGCGTTTGTTGCACGTACGTTGGTCCAGCGGCAGCCGTTGCACGTTGCTGCAACATGATGTCGAGTTGCTGGACACACCTGGAGTCGATGTCACAGCGCAGCTCGATGAATGCATCGATCGACATTGCCTCAATGCGGATGTGTTTGTGCTCGTGTTGAATGCGGAGTCGACAATGGCGCGTGTGGAGCGGCAATTCTTTGAGGCAGTTGCACGTCAGTTGTTGCGCCCCAATTTGTTTATACTCAACAATCGCTGGGATGTGGCTGCCACATTGGAGCCGCACATGGAACAATTGGTGCGTGCTCAACACACTCAGCGTTGCCTGCAGCTGTTGACTGAAGAGCTGGGCATCTACACGGACTTGGAGTTGGCTCGGAGACGCATCTACCACGTGTCCGCATTGGAAACTTTGCGATTGCGGCAAGCTGAGGGAGTTGAAGCATTCCTTGCAACTGGAGCCAGGCAACGTTATGAAGAGTTTCAGCGTTTTGAGCATGAATTTGCCAGCTGCTTAACACAAACTGCTTTGAGCAGCAAGTTGTCGCAACATTGCGTTGGGGCAGCCGAATTGCTGCTGCAGTTGCACGCACTGTTGCAAGAACTGAGCGGCGGCTTAAGCGAACTTGTGGCAGCCAAAAGCGACACACAAACTGAGCTTAGAGAGCGTTTATCGCGATGGGAATTGCAAATGACGCAGCAGCGGAGCACGTTGAACGTGCAACTGGAGCAGTTGAGTGCGCAGACTGCGCAGCTTGCCACACAGTTGTTGCACGCGCAAATTCAACGTTTGCCCGCCGCCGTGCAACACTTCAAGCTGCACTTTCAGCACGAAGAAGTTGCCGCTTACAAGCGTGCGCTTGCCACGCATCTGGAGCAGTTGTTGTGGCAGCAACTGGAGACGCAACTCGCTGAGATGTTGCAGCAACAGTTGCCGCAAGATGCGCCGTGGCAACTCTATTGCTGTCTCGATTGCCAACAGCTGATGGCCGACTTTCAATTGGACTTGCAGTTTCGCTTCTCGTGGGGCATGGCCGCCATCATGCAACGGCTGCGTGGCAAGCTCCTGTTGCCGTTGCAAGCGGCACCCAAGGCACTGAATGGCTTTTGCAAGCAGTCGATAAAGTTGATGCCACAAACTGAGGACGAAGATGGTTCCTTAGGTGGCATGTTGCTGCTTGGCGGCATTTTGGTGCGTTCTTTGAACTGGCGCTTGCTACTCGGCTGTGGCAGCATTGTGTGCGGCATTTATGTCTACGAACTACTCAGCTGGACGCAGCCTGCACAAGAGCGCAGCTTCAAGACGCACTACACGCGCCACTTGCAACATCGACTGCGTGAAACGTTGCCACAAGCAGCCGCAGGCTTGGGGCAGCAGGTGAGGCAGCAACTGCAGCGTTCGATGCGAGAAAGCGACTCCAAAACGCAGCAAAATCGAAGCGAACTAAACGCAGAGCTGGTCACACTGGCCACGCAGTTGCAGGAACTTGAAATGTGGCATGGAAAAGTCGAGCAACTGCAGCAAACTTTGCGGCAGCTGCAACAACGCATAACTCAATTTCAAGCGCTTTATTTGCCAGTAGAAACGTTGTGAATTCGTTCTTCTTCTTTTTCAATTAAAACTTTTGTTCCGTTCTAATAATCCTGCACATCTTGAGCGCAACTTTAATTACTTACTTGATTAGACGCAGTCTTCTCCCCTCCCCCTCCCTCATGAGAAAAAAAAACACCACACGCTGCTATAAGAACGAACGAACGAAGCAAAAACGAGTTTTGAAGTCATCTTCTTCTTGTTGCGTCCATGTTCAAAGCAGCAACAGCAACAACAACAACGACGAAGGCAGCCAAAAGCAAAAGTAAGCAAGCCAACCAATACACACACACACAGCGCAAGCTAAGCTCCGCCTCTGTCTCGCACACACACACACATTCGTTACTGCGCATGAACAAAGGCCGCAGCAGCAGCAGAGAGGAAGTACATACGGTTGTCTCGCTTGCACACACACCGCACGCTTCGGCTGGCTTGAGCTGGCAACGCCATTTCTCTTTTGTGCTGCCTTCGCTGTCGCTGTCGCAGCCGCCGTCAGCGTCTGACGTCGACGTCGTTTGGCCGCCATCGAGGCATTTAGAATCGTATTTGAATTTTTATAAACGCTCGAGAAACGCTCAACGCTTGACGCGCGCGCTGTTAGCCAAGCTCAAGAATAACGCTCACACATTAAAAAAAAATATAGAGAGAAATATTGAGAAAATTAAATAATAAAAAATAATAATAAGAAGCCAATGCAGTGGGCAGTGCATTTTAATATTGTTGTTGTTGTGCAGTGCAGTGTTCTATTAAATTACACTTGGCATCAATTTGAATACTAACTTGGCCAATTAGACAAAAGTTCTGTGCAATTACCAAACAAAAAAAAGAAGGTTGCTATAAACTGTGTCAACTGTACGAATATAGATATATAACTATGTATATATAACTACACAATTAATGCAACTACATAACCGCAACGTGCGAACAAAAAGTGAAAGTCTGCGCAAAAAATCGAAAAAATAAAAGAGTTACCAAACGTTAAACAGGGCGCAACTTAGTGCTAACAATAGAGCGCCTAACAAACCAAAACCAAGCCTTTTGTGCGATTCTAAAAGCCCCCAAAACAAAAACGAAAATACACATACATAAATATTTAATAAAAATCAACAACAAATCGAAATACCAAAAATAAATATACATTTTTTCGCCCAATCACATCACACAACAAAAATATTGTGCAAAAGTCGCTGCAACAGCGAACGAAACGGAAACTCTGTGTTGTTGTTTGATTGTTGTTGATTCTTTTTTTGGGGTCTGTCGTCGTCGTCAGCATTACATAATTGTCAAAGAGTTGTAAAACTAACAACAATCAACGTTTTATTGCAACAATTTGTGTTCAATCTCCTCGGCGTCGTCGCCGCAGTCGTCAAACAAACAACAAAAGCCACAACACATCAAAAGGCCCAGAAAGACACATCGAACAGCGAACCCAAAAACCCGAAAACCCGATCGACCGACCACACACTTTTTTTTGATCGTTTTCGACTTGTCTCTTTGAGCCGCTTTTGTTTGGATTACAACAACAAATATAATTCACATATTGCAATTGCATTTGCAATCGCAATCGCATTTGCAAGCAAAGAAAAGGTTTGTAACGTTGTCTCTTGTATTTGTTTATTACAATTCGGTTTTGATTTCGATTTCGGGGTGTTGTTTGCTTTGACCGCATTATTTTGATTCGATTTTGTCAGAGTTGATTTTAGCAGCACGCCAAATTTTTTGTTGCCATCTCATCTGGGTTACATATGGGCGGCAGTTGAAGATCTCTTATTAGAGAGTTGCATTCGCTTAAAACTAGTTCACCACACTCGACTCGACTTGACTCTTTTTTTTTCATCGTTGCTGTCTACTTGCTGCTGCTGCTGTTTTTTCGTATCTATTGCAATGCTGCACAGTTGTGCTGGTGAGCTGGTGAAAAAGGCGGAAAAGGTGTCTGGAAAATATTGGGGAAACATTGTTGTGCATAAAATAATATTATTGTTATATCAATTATTAGTCTATATCTTTATATTGAAAGTTCAATAAGATATGTTTTATTTGAAAAGTTCTTTTGTGCTCTGTCTAATATTTTAAAAAGAACGAAACGATTACAAGAATATTATTATTAGAATGATTAATGATAATGTTTATTAGAATATACCTTAATATTACAAGTTTGATTGAGAATGTTTTAGATAAAGAGTTCTTTACCTCAAAAGTGTTCTCTATAATAATCTTTACAATTTTTCAATCGTTATAACCATAGAAAAGATCTCTGGTGCTTTCCTATTATACTACTTCAATAATTATGCTTATATTCTGTTCTTTAAAGTAACTCTATCAATGATGAAATATTAAAATCAGAAAGCAGTTTGTAGCGTCCTTTATATTATAGAGAACATTATATTTAAAGTTTACTCATTTTTTTATTCCAAAATTATATTAAAGACGATAAAAAAACACTCTTGCAATTATATATTCTATACCTTAATTTCAACTGTATTGCTGAAAAGTTTTACTAATTTTTCGTTATATAAATTAAACTGAATAAATCATTTCTTCCACGCTTACAACATTTACCTTAATCCCCTATAAACATTACTAAGTATTCTCAAATTATTCACCCCATATCTTCCATAAGTATTCGTTTAGTTGGTGCCACCAAACTTTTAGCCGTCGGCAAACATATCATCTTGATGTTTACCATGTTTTAGTGGAAATTGCCCGATTGATTAGCCCAAGATTAGTTAAACTTCGTTGCTTACATTGAGTCAACCCTCGATAAGTATTGGTTGAATGAAACTTCCTGAAATGTTAATCAAATGTAAACGAAATCGAGACACGACGCCCCCAACGAAAGCTTTCCAAGTTACCAATTGCCAGCGAATGCAGGAAATATTATAAAGGCGTAAACAACAACCAATGTCTGTCGTTCATTTCAGTTATTTTTTGGGTGAACTGTTGTCGCTTAATTGCTGGTGACAGACGGCAGACACACACACACACACACAAGTACACACACACACGCACAGCAAACACAACACAATGGACAAATTGAATAATATTTTTATAGACATTTACGACAATGCAACGGGCAGCGAGACACAGAAGACAGCAGACCAAACAACAAGCCCAAAAACACACAAAAAATTGAACGATAAGCAAACAGTTAACACACACTAATGCACACCCGCATACACACACACCTAGGACAAATTAGAGAACTCCTGTTGTTGTTTTTATGCGCATTTTTCGTTGCCCTCGCTGAGCACAGAAAACTGTTACCAAAAAATAATACGAAAAAGGTGAAACGTGAAAATAAAGAGAACAAATTAAATGCCCGGGAACAACTGGACCCTAAAATAACAGGGCCCAGAAGAGAAAACATGGCCAACAACGGCAGCAGTAGAAGAAAAATAAAAATGGTTGTTGTATTTGAAATCGGAATGTATTTTGTAACCAATCGTAAGAATAACATTTATAAGAACAAAGTTGTGGAGGAGATCGAGGAGGAGGAGGGAGTTAAGGTTGAAGAATTGTCTACGCTCTGCTCCGCAATGTTTATTCTAATTTCTGACCCTACTCAAGTGCCACAACACAGACGGCAAAGGTCGTGAGCGTCGTCACAGCACTTGAGTTTGAGTTAACCAAATTTCTCGACCCAATATTATACGCTCAGGTCTACTTGGCCACAAGTTGCGCCCTCTTGTTCTTTTTTTTTTGTGTTTTTTTTCTTTTTTCGTTCGTTCTTCATATTTTTTCCACATTTTTATCTAGATGAGTTTGTCGAGTGCGCCCACAAGTTCTCGTCTCAGTCTCAGTCTCTCAGCCATATTTATTATTTAGTCTACCACTTTTGCCCAGTTTTTCTTTGGAATTTTCGGCGATGTTAAGTAGTCGATTTTCTGATAATATTGTGCCTTCCATGGAAGGCAAATATTTGAACTTGGCCCAGTCCAAATCCAAATCCAAAATACCTATTGTAAGCGATATGCATGGGGCAAAGCATATTTAATAACTGTCAAAACGGATCATAAATTAAACAATTGTAGAAATGAATTCGCTCAGAGTTTCACAGCTGGCTTCCGTGAGAGAAGATCGCTGACTTCTGACTTTTGAATATGATTAATGATATGGCAAGATTTTTGCTGCAGCTACTGTTTTTCAGTTCTGACCAGGGCTGCAGCATCTCCAGGGAATCGCAATGATTATTGATCGCACTCTGGGGGCACAAAACAAACTCGAAATTATTATTGTACGTGTATCAAAATATTTTACAAATATTCGTAAGGGATTTTGGGATGTACATATTATTAGAATTGTTTTAAGATGACTTGACTTATTTTTTTTCTTCTGTTCTTTGCCACCCACAGGTGAATACATTCGCTTGCCGCTGGATGAGCTGCTCAACGACGTGCTGCAGCTCTCTCAGTTCCCACTCGAAGACGACGAGGTAAGTTTTAGCCAACATCTTGTGCCACTTGTGTGATCTTGCAACTTTCTCTCTCTCTCTGTTGTAGTTAAACAACGATTCGGTTGCATCAACTTCGCAGGCTGCTGCTGCTGCATTGAACAACAAACCGTCAACGCGTATTGTCTCCGAGACCGGTGAGGATTTGATCTTTGAGGAGAAGAGCGACGCGGATACCGAAGCGGAGAACAGCGAGGATAAGGATAAGGACGATAACGAGGCAAACTTTTCGGGCAGTGACTTTGAGGATCTGCACGATTCTGTGGGCTCGCCCCTGTTCGATTTAGATGAGGAGGCCAAAAAGGAACTAGACGAAATGTTGCAATCCACCGCACCGCCCTACCACCACGCCCACTCGCACGCACACGCCCACGCTCACTCGCATCCACATGTGTCGCCACATGTGGCGCATCCGCATCCCCATTCGCATCATCACGCCGCTGCGGCAGCGCATCATCATCATCATGCCGCTCATCATGCGGCCGCTGCGGCAGCTGCACATCAGCGTGCGGTGCAAGCGAGCGCCAACTATGCCACCGTTGGCAGCGCCTCGGGCAGCGCCTTTCAACGCCAGCCCCCGGCTTCGACTGCTGCTGGGTTCCATCATGGGCATCATCAGGTAAGCGAAGAAAAGCATTGATTTTAATCCTTTTTTTGCGGATGCGCGCAATTTAAGTGCTCGCATCCGCCTGCTATATACATTCGATATTGTATAAGCATAAGTATACTATATACTATCTGTATATATTTACTTGCTCAAGGATCGTTTGCCACGTCGTTTTTCGAGTGTTTTTTCATCATCATCATCATCTGTTGCTGCTTCTTCTCTCCACGTTCTCGAGCACTTGATCTTGGGCTCAACGCAACTCAACTCAACTCAGCTCAGCTCCTCAGCATCATTGTTGTTATTCTCTGTGTTTTTTCTTCCATTTTCTGTAGCTGTTTGTACAAAGCTTCAAATCTGGTTGTATATATCCAATCCCCAATCCCCCCAGCCCCTCCAACTCTTCTTCATCCGTTTTGCTGCTGCTCAGCCAACAAGTTCGTCAATCTCTCGTTGGCTTGTTGTTGTCTGTTATTCCCTGTGTTTGGCTTTTATTGTAACCACCACCAACCAACCAACCAACAACAACAACAGCCTCATCAAAAAGATTCGAGCAACAAAAAAAAAAATACAAAATAAAATCTACAACGAAAATTTTGTTGTTGCGCCCTCTCAACTTGTTGCCACAGCCTCTGTCTCTGCCTCAGCCTCTGCTTTGGCTGCCACAATCTCTCGCCGGCTCTTCAAGTCTTGTAAAGATTCTTTTCTGGGTCCAATGCCTCAACTCTTCTCTTCGTTGTTTGCACAGCTTGTTTAGAGCACAGCGAAGATCGCATTCATTTTTTGATATGTTTTCTCGGTTGCATCTCAGCCAAATGTGAGTCACACACACACACACACACACACAGTTAACAATTGCTGCCGCAACTGTACACAACATCACTTCTTTAATCCTAACTTTTCAGTTATTAGTTACGGCAAAAAGTCATTAGACTTTGAGTATTTGCAATATTCATGAATAAGTCGCAATTACGCGTCGAAGTCAATGATGACATTAAGAGAAGATTATCGGGGTAAAAGATATTTCTTTTTTTTTACATTTTTTAATCTTTAGAATTTCGTGTTTCATTCACGACTTGTTGCTGATGATTGCTTTGGGACAATTCTAGGCAATTTCTATCTTCAAAGTAATTTTATATCGATTATAACTGAAATGTTTTGAATTTACATTATAATTTTTTTATTAGACTTTGAGTACTTGTGATATTCATAAATAAGTTGCAATTACTCAGCGAAGTGAATGATGACATTAAGAGAAGATTTTTGGAAATAGAAATATACTTTTTTAAGAATTGAAAATCTTTAGTATTTCATATTTCATTCACGAATTATTGCTGATGATTGTTTTGTGACAATTCTAGGCAATTTCTTTCAACAGTTCTAAACTTTATAACTCAATTTTCTGTCTGTCTGTCCGTCTGCCTGTTTAAAGGCGTCAATCTCTGGATTTATAAACGTTAAGGTCACCAAATTTGGTGTAAGGTTAAAGCATGTTATTACAAAAGTGACACATAAAGAAAGGCAGCAGTTATATATTTCTATTCCACTTGATCTTGTTTTCATCATAACCGAAAATGTGAATTAAAACTGCATTGATCTGCAGCGATTGATGCGCTAATTGCTCGTTAAGCTGTCTGCATTTTGTGATCCTGCCACAAATCCTTGCAAAACAACAAGTGCAACAATGGAAAAGCCAAAGCCGTAAGCAAAACACGGTTAAATCGGGTCTTCAATGAAAATCCCCGCAAATTGTTTTGGCCTCATTGTCAGTTTGTCGCTTCTTCGGCTTCGGTTTCTTCGTCTTGGGCATGTTCATGCATCTAATGAACCAAACGCTTGACAATGCCACCTCAATTGAATAGCTGTGAGTGTATTCACACACACACACACACAGACTCGCACATCATTCGCTTGACAGTCATGAAGTCAGCGGCAATTACTGTAAAAATCTCTGGCCAAACGGTAGCTGCCACAAAATGCTGCACGCTGTGGTCAACGAAACGGGGATTAGAGACGACGAAAGAGCGTTGAGCGTCGTAACCCTAAAAACCCAGAAGAAGAAGATGAAAAAGAGTGTCGCGTCTGTTTGATGTGTGTGACGACTCCTTGGAATGTGCACAGCAGGTTGCACTTGCCACACAGCAGCGGCAACAACAGCCAAAGCCATTTAATGAGGCAGATAATCTGTTTTGGTTTCGCAGGAAGCGCTGCAAATCCTTTCTCAAAGATAGCGAACTATTTGGCTAGCTACACAGCGAGAAAAGATGATAAATGCATTGAAAGTAATCAATTTAGATGTTGTTGTAAATTATTGTTACTTTGCATTGCAATCTTTAGGCAGGAGTAGAAAAGTGAAGTTAGTAACTATAAACAAATTTAGATAATGCTTAAAGTTATGCATTTCTTTCTAGTTTTCATTTCAACTACACAGCAACAAATGATTTTAAATGAAAGTAATTCTATTTTATTATACTTTTCTTTTATTATTGACTAGAAGAAATGGGTTGTTATAAAGTTAGATATTTACATTTGGCTTTCTGTTGAACAACAATGAAAGAAATTATCTTAAATATATTAATAATGATCGATCAAGTTTTGATATTTCATTAGGTTTCTCTTCTGTGATTTAAAACTAATATTTAGTAACTAAAATCAAAGAATTAGCTCGTAACTTCGGTTTAATTTAGACAGGAAATTTGTTTTCTTTGCATATGAATTTATCTTCTATGTTGACGTTTTTTGTTTAGAATTTCAATAACAATTTAATCTGCTGGAATTTTTTAATATTTGACTTGAATTCCACCCTTTTTGCCTTTAATTTAAATAACAATTGTATCTATTTAAATTTTTTTATATACATATACATAGCTAGAATTTCACATTTTCGTCTAGAATTTAAATAACAATTTTATTTGCTTCAAGTTTTTTTTTTATATTTAGCTAGAATTTCAAGTTTTTTGTCTAGAATTCAAATAACAGTTGTATTTGCTTAAATTTCTTTTATATGTAGCGAGAATTTCACAGTTTTTGTTTAGAATTTAAATACCAATTTCATCTGGTTTTTCTTATATTAGCTAGACTTTATTTCTTAAAGTTTAGTGTTTGTTGTTGTCAGAGTTGTTTCTTTTTTAGATAGGAATTTTTCTTACTATGTAGCAAGTGTCATTAACTTTATTGGCGTCTTAAAGGAGCAGAGAGGACAGCGAATACATGAATGTCTGTGTGTATCTATGAATATGTATAGTTGTGTGTCTGTTTGTATCTACATATATTTTAACTTTGCAGCTTCGTCACGCTGTCAGTTTGTCGATCTCTACGTCGATCTTGATTATGATTATGTAATGCACTGTGCAAAAGTGTCAGCTTCCTGATAACATTTAATTTGCCATTTGCTGCCGTGGCTGTTGCTGTTGGTGTTGCCTCCCCCCCTCACTGCTGTTGCTGCTAATTGCAATCACAATGCAAAAAAAAACTATACAAAAAACTGCATAAAAACAATAAAAAAAAATTGTTGTATAAAAAACGCGGCTTTAGCTTAGCTTAGTCGCCTCTGCGCCTTCATTAATGTCGCGTTTGGCGTTGATGTTGGTGTTGTTGCTGTGGCTGTTGTTGTTGTAGATGTTGTTGTTGTAGATGTTGTTGTTGCTGTGGCTGTTGTTGTTGCTGTGGCTGTTGTTGTTGTGGTAGTAGTTGCTGTTGTTGTTGTCTCTGCAATGCGCCACTTGACTTTTCCGCGTGGCGAAGTGTTTATTGAATTCGGTGGCACTTGCTGCTCTTCCCCCTCCGCCTTTCCCCCTCCCCCTTCACTACGCTCTTCTCTCTTCTTCTTCAAACCTTGCCTTGATTGCAGCTTCGACTTGGGCCTGGGCACTTCACATGCTTCGACTGCAGTAGCCCCTGCAATTAAATCTCCATTTAGCCAGCGCACAAGAGAGAGAGAGAGCGAGATGATGATGAATAAAAAAGTTACTTTTAATGTGCCCCCCTCTCTGTACCCCCTCCCGCTCCTCCTCCTCTCGCTGCCCCTTGACGCCTTAATCGCCGCGCGCAGCTTTAATTATGTGAATTTTAAATATTTACAAAAAGCTTAGCGCAAAAATCAGCGCAAAAAACTTTATTAATTATTTTACTGCATCTCGCGGATTGTTTTTTTTCTCTCATTCTGTTTTTTTTCGTTACTGCTCTTGAGATTTCTTCGTGTTGTGTGTACGATTTTAATTCAATTTATGTAAACAGTTTTGATGGCTGTCGCGCTGTCGTCATAAGACTCATTTTGCGCACACACATAAATCAAATTAATGACAAAAAAATCTGAAGAAAAACCAGATATATTATAGTTAGGTATGCGCAGTTCAACGCACACTAAATGCTCTCTCTTTTGGGAAACTAATTGATTTCAATTTGAAAAGATTGCCTCTATAAAGTTTTGAATTTGGTTAATTTACAAAGCGAAAGTTGTTAAGGGATTAATAAGATTATATGTTAGATTATCTCTATAAAGTTTTTGAATTTGATTAATTTACAAAATTGTTAAAAGATTAATAAGATTATATGTTAGATTATCTCTATAAAGTTTTTGAATTTCATTAATTTACAATAGGGAAAGTTGTTAAAGGATTAATATGATTATAAAGAAGAAAGTCTTAAAAATATATATAGTTTATATTACTTTCAGTAATTTCATTTAAAATTTCACTAAGTTTTCTCTATATTTATTACATAGTTTATATCATAGTTTATCATACCCCACCGAAACTCTTAAATATAAGAATTTTTTCTCTTCACTTTGAACTTTTTGGAAAGCTTGAAGTATTCTCCTGGGGGAACTTTTTTGATATGCGCCAAAAATACAAAATTCTTGGAATAGAAGTGTAGACGTTTATAGGATTAGAGATTAAAGACGTTTTGTAGTTTACCCATTTCTAAGTAAATAATGCCATTAAGCATGCTTTGTCAAATAATTCTGGGTGTACAATAATATAAATAATTAATTATATATAATTATTATACAGAAAGAGTTTCAGAAATTAAGGAGCTAAAATATAGAGATAGATGTACAAATCAACTAAAATTCATAAGAAATTGATAATGTGAGTAGGTTAAAAAAAATTAGAAACTAGTGAGCTAAAATATAAGACGTAAGATTTAAGAAAAATTATTATGAAATTAATGATGAGTAAGTAAAAAAATTCACAAAATAAGGAGCAGAAATATAAAACTTAAGATTCAAGTAAAATTTTTAAGAAATTAATGATGAGTAGGCTAAAAAAAATTCAGAAATTAAGGAGCTAGTAATATTCTTAAGAAATTAATGATGAGAGGTTAACAAAATTTCAGAAATTAAGGAGCAGAAAGATGAAAAAATTCAAGTATTTGTATTTTAAATTCAGTATCATATTTTAATGACTGCAAATAATGCCGCAACTAATCAGCTTAACTATGCTGATATTGCACTTGCAGCCATGTGGCATGCAACATGTTGCCTTAACGGGAATTAACTGCGATTTTGTGGCGGTAGCTAACGGTGAACGCTTCAATGGGCAACGCCCCAAGTCGCAGTGGCAGTCACAGTCTATTAAATACTTGCTCACATAAGTGTGCTCCTCCTTGCCCCCGCCTGCCTCTCCCCCCACTCCCCTGCTCCACTCTCTTGTCAGAGTGCACGTCTTAAGCCGCTTGCAGTTGATTTGCTTTGCGTGTGAAACGCAACAAACAATGGCCAGTGGCTGGCTGAGCTAACACCAGAAGTTAATGACAAGACAGTGACAATTGAAATTACACGCACACCCAGGCAAACACACACACACACACACTCTCACACACACATACACAGTTGCTAGGCAACTGCAGTTGGCGACTGGCAAAAGTAAACGCCCAGTTTAGCTGACGAGTTGGCTTTGTTGTTTTACCTGTTTGCTCAGGAGCGTGTTGAGGCATATATTAGAGACACACACACACACACAGACACAGACTCACCTGTGTTGCATTCCCTTTTGCTCTCAGTTTGCTGCTCTGGCTTGAGCTCTCTCTGCATCTGTCTGTCAATGTTGTCTTAACGCTTGGGCCGCAAACGTCACACGACACAACTCAACGTCAACGTCTCAAACGTCTTCGCCAAAGGAATCGAAGTCGACGTCTTCTCTTCGCTTCAGTTTCAGTTTCGATTCGCGCGTTTCGGTTCAATATTTTTTGAGGAAAGATGCTGTGCTGTTGCTTTCATGTTATTTATCTGGCAACTCAATCGCGCATCTCTCAATGTCAATGCCGCATCCACCAGCACTAAAAAGAGAGTGCAACGCGCCATCAAGATCAACGATCAACGATCTCAGCATCAGCATCTCCACATCAATTTGGGTTTCAACTCTCGGCTTTTAGCGCTTAATTGCGGCGTTTGCATTTAACAAATTGTTTCTCAGAACGTTGAATGCTCCTTGCTGCCAGCAGCCTGGATTGTGGTTGTGTAAGTTATGTGCATATATTTACAGTGTGAAGATCAGCAGCTGAGAAAGATCGCCCACGCCTCAGAGTATGCAGTGATGAAGAAGTGAAGAGCAATCTGTGAAGAAGTAGTAGTTATAAATATAGTAGTAGTAGGCAGAGCTCTACTGGAATTAGTTAAACAAATAAATAAACCATGCGATAATTAAGAATAACAAAAGCTGGACTAATGAAGTCGTACATACGTCGCACAGCACGAACTGTCGATCACACAGATACAGATACAGATGCAGATACAGATACAGCTGGCAAAAGATACAATTGAAGCCTGTAGTTGGAGCTGCCAACTTTTTGATACGAACATAAAGCCAACACACACACACAGACAACGCAACGACGACCGCTGAGCACTTGTCAATTTTTGTTGTATTTTTTACGAAATTTTATTTCAATTTTGATCGATCCGATGCGAGTCGAAGTCGAGTCTCTGAAATCGCCAGATTGATACATTGTGCACGTTTTTTGGCTTTGGGCAGCCAGACACAACAAAACAACAACAACAACAACAACGAAGCCAAGTTTACTTGCAGCGCAATTTGAATTTGAGTCTTTTCGATTTTGATTTTTTGTATTTTCGTGTCTTGTCTGCGGCTTATTGTTGATTTCTAGAGAATTCCGTAAACGGAATCTCGCATGATTGATCGCTTATTTATTGCCACAATTCCCACTGCGATCTGAAGAAACCCTTCTCACCTTGTTAACACTGCGAGAGAAGAGAAGAGAGAGAGCGCAATAGCTAAGAGTAGAGAGATCAAGATTTTAATTTTAGTTATTTTCGTATTTCATATATTTATCCATTCCGCTTATTAATCATTGCAGGGCCGCATGCCGCGCTTGAATCGCAGCGTCTCCATGGAACGTCTGCAGGATCTGGCCACCTGGATCAGTCCCATTCCCAGCATGGGCGTGGCCGATATGCCGCCCTATCCGCCCCACTACACCGGCTACTCGTACCAAGGTCCCGCCGCTGCCAGCGCCCAGCAATACGGTCAGGCAGCTGGCACTTTGCCGCCACCGCCGCCACCACCGCATCACGGACATGCTGCTGCTGCCATGATGCATGCCACCAACTCGACGTTGGGTGATCTGTGCTCCGCTGCCGGCGGTCAGCCGCATTATGGCCACAATCTCGGCTCGGCGGTCACCTCGAGCATGCATTTGACCAACTCCAGCCATGAGGCTGATGGCGCTGCCGCTGCTGCGGCTGCTGCTGCCGCCGCCGCTGCCGCTGCTGGCAGCAACTATAAGATGGAGCATGACATGATGTATTATGCGGTAAGAGAGAGACGGAGAGAATTATCATCATCGATTATGATTTTTAACAATTGTTCATCTTCCCTTGTAGAACACTTCGTCGGACATGAATCATACGGATGGATTTATTAATTCGATTTTCAATGATGAGGATCTTCATTTGATGGATATGACAGAAAGTAAGTGATAATCGATAACATAACACTTTAATTCACTGATGATCAATGAAGTCATACAACAAATTCGACAGATTGCTTCTTATTAAGAGATTGTACCGATTAAGGTTCGCCATTAATGTAATTAATATTACTCAATTAACACATAATTGCGGTGGCTTGCGTCAACCGTGCGGCACATGTGCTATTTGAGCTTTGAAAGCTTTTCGAGAGCTATCGTAGAGAGCTTTCAGATGCTTTAGTTTTGTCAGCGTGAGTTTTAGATTTCACACAGTATAGAAATTTACGAGTTACACAAAAGAACTAAACACAATGGGTAACTAAAATAATATAAAGTAACAAAAATAATATAAATACAATCTTAACAAATACATAAATATATAAAGAAATGAAAATAAAATAAAGAATAAATTAAAAATAAAAATAATTGAAATCAAATTTAATGAAAATATAAGTTCTGAGGAACAAAAATTAAAAATTTAAATAATAGAAATCAAATTAAAATATAATAATTAATGATCTAAAGAACACCAATTTACAAACAACACTACCGACAGTCTAAAACACTCAAATAATCCTTTTGCTAAGCCAAGACACAAACCCAAAAAATCAGCCATGTTTATCAATTGCAATACAGCTGTAAATTTCTAGTAACGTAACATGCAAGCCAATCTTGTTACTACACCCACAGCAACAAGCATTGACTTATTGCCGTAACACAATGCTGTGTTCAATAATGTATTACAAGCAGAAAACACAAGTACGAGACAACAACAACAAAGCAAAAGTTACGACAAACGTCACACCCACACTCGCGTACTCACATGCGCTGTTGGCTCAACTAGAGCTTTCACTCCAAAAGAACATCACTCAAATTGTGCAAAGGCGCAAGAAAAAGCGCGTGCGCAAGCTAAGGCAACAACAAACACAATTTTGTACCCACACACTCTCACTCGCTTAACATACTGTGAGAGCAACGACGAGCTTTTCTGACTGTGTTGGCAAAAAATTTCGCTGGCGGCTTTTGTCGCTCTGCACTGCTTTGCTGACGTTCGGTCGCTCGGTCTTCTGATTAGCATAAAATTCGTAAAATTAGTTTAAATTTGAGTGAATATCGCTTGCTCAGCAGCAGCAGCAGCGCGCGAGCTCAAAATCGTTGTCATCATCATCGCGTAACGTTCGTCACTCGTACGTTCGTTTCGTTGCTCGGCAAACTCTCGGGTTTCGCGCTCTTTAACACAAATGAATCGAGTGTGTGTATGAGAAAAAAGCAAAGCAACAAGAACGCAACACGAGTCGCGAGTCAATCAGTCGAACACGAACAATCGAATACGATAGTGAAGTAAATATAATACACATAAATAAATACACTCATCCACGACGCAACACACAATGATATGAAAAATAGAAAACAAAAATATAATAGAAAAAAATACAATAATAAAATAAAGCAGAGAAAAAACAAGAAAAGAAATCGATTACGTGCCAAAAACGTGACTGCAAATTAACTAATATAATTAACATAAATTCATAAATGAAACAATGACGCACTTGGCACAATGCTAAAATGTACAACAAATACATGCAAAATAAAAATTAAGGCGTTATAATACCTAACAACAACTACAGCTATAATAAAATAGTACACACATCGTAGTACATAAACACACACACACAAGAAGCATATGCATACATGCTTTTATATATTTTACGAATTTAGAACGTTTTTGATGACGCGCGAGTAACGTATTATTTTGTGCAAGAACAACAACAACAAAAGCAACAGTAAAAAAAAAACCAAAATCGAAAATAATCGAGCAACGACGTCGACGAACACGAGAAACAGCCCCAAAAACGGCTGCCGAAACTAGACAGTAGGAAAATCAACAGGTGAGAGTGTGAAAATGAGCAGCATTAGAGATGTTGTTATTGTTGTTGCTGCTCTGCTCTGACTGCTGCTGCGTCTTCGCCTTATTGCGGGTGGTGTTTTATTTTTATGCTCAATGGGGGCAGAAAAAAAAATGTAGCATGCAAATTCAGCCCAAAAATCCCATTTAAATATTTGCCGCGTAACAAATTTTTTCATTAGTCATGCTGCGCAACCAGCTCTGCTCTCTGCTGATATCAGCAAAACTTGCGCACACCGACGACGACGTCGACAGCGACCACAACAACAACGACGACGGCGACAATAATGTTCTAAAGCTCTCTTGCTTTGTCGTTGTTGTTATTGTTACGCTCACTCTCTCGCTCGCAGGTTTTGCGCTCTCTAATGCGCGCTCAGCAAAAAAAAAAGTGTTGTTGCTGTTGCCTTTGGGCTGTTTACTATTTTTAAACTGCTGAGTCATCTCTTTCAGAGCAATAACGTTTCAAGCACACACAATATCACAAAATTTGCTGTATGATATCGCGTTGACTTGTTATTCTAGCGCGCTCATACTGTATATATGTGTGTCCACTCACTAATACACACACACACATAACGCTGCTGTACATACGATACGTTATTATTTATTGTGTCGCATACGCAATTGTCGCGATCTCTCTCTCACACACTCCCTCGCCTCTGACATGCATTTTCGTCTTAATTACGTTAGTTCGTTACGTGTTTACGTTTTGCATCTCTCACGAACAAACGTGCAAACGCTTGATACGTTATCACACTTTATAACTTCCGTTGCTGCTTACGTTCATTACGATTAAGGTTCGCTACGCCACGATTCGATTGTTATATCGCGGCATGTTCGTCGGGGCGTCGTCGCCACATCGACACAACGTACGAACCAATAATAATCGACCATCTCTATGCATTGCACTCGGCCTGGCCCACTGATAACTTCGACCTACAACATTGTTGTATATTGTATTTTGCCAAGTCATCAATGTTTATGGGCTTGACCTTGCCAGTTGTGCCGGCAGCAGCAGCAGCAGCAACGGCGGCAGAAGTGCTTATAGACTACAACACACACGCACACACACACATGCAAACAAGTGTACTTACCATAATCAGCTCATATATTGAATAATTAGGCGCAAATTTGGTTTAATTACAAGCCCTCGAATGTGATAATGATTCAATACAACTTATCAGTTCTCAGTTTAATCGCCATCTCGCTTCCTATCGCAATCTTTCTCACGCTGACTGCGCAATAATGTCAACATAGTATTTGTATTATTTATTTTTGTTTCTTTTTTTGGGGATGAGCATTACACATAATTAGTATATATAGCATTTAATATATATATTATATGTACTAGACCCGGTACAAAAGATCACATGCGCGTGGGGGCGATAAGATAAAGCCGAGACCGAGACCCAAAAATAAAGAAAACCTTTCCATATGGGGCGACATACATACATACATACGTAGCGAGTACAATCAAAATATTCCGCAATCTATACTATATATATACTCAATTCTAACATGGCTATACTTTGAATCGAAAGTAAGACGTTGTATGGTAAATGAAACCTAGTAGACGCAATGCCTAGAGGAGATAACTCAATAGAGATAAGAAAGGTAGCACACCATGTTGATAAGCCACCTATAATGACTGCACAGTTTTTCTATTTTTTCTTGTTTCTTTTTTTGCGCTATACCTGTGCATCGAAAATAAATGCTGAATAATCGAATTCAGACGTTTTTTTTTTATATAGATTTCGCCCAGATTAGACATTTCAACAGTATCATGGCGAAAATCAAGAAAATATCGTATATACAGTAGTCTAACAGCACAACTGATAAATGTTGTGGGTGATAAGTTTTTTAGTTCCTCCACAAAAGCATAACTAAAATTGTTGACGTACTTTCTTAAATTTAAGTTGGTTAGTTGAATTAGTTAAATATGCGTTTATGACGGTGTTTTCTCTGGCTTTATGAATCGCTAAGGTAAACTTTAGTCATGTGGAATTAGCTAAAGTTGTTGGAAAAGTCCGGAAGATAAGAGGCAAAGGCAAAGGTTGAAGGTAGTGTATTAGGGAATTCTGCTGACGTAGTGTGACCAAATTGTAAAAGAATAAAAAGCTGTGGGATTAAAGTGTATATTATGAATGGCAAATTTTTTCTTATAAGAAGTGGCATTTCAAAAATGTTCTAGTGCCAAAAAATGCTTCGTCATAGCAACGATTGTGCCTTAAAAGAAAGCTCTGAAAAATGGATAGAGAAAAATATATTTTTGTACTTAACTGCATTTCACTTAGTGGCCTTTTAGTTCAGCCCTTAAGTGAGTTAGGTCTGAAATTTGAAATGTAATAAAATGTATTTAAATTTGATGTTTGAAAACTTCTTCGAGAAACAGTTTTCTTCCATTGAAACTTGTCTTAGTTATTAAGTTAACTTTCCCCTTTAAGCAACCCTTGCTAATCTTCCCTTCTTCTCCGATTCTTGTTCTTCAGGTTTCTGTCGGATGGTGGACAACAGCACCAGCAACAACTCTTCGGTGCTGGGATTGCCAAGCAGCGGACATGTCAGCAACGCGGGCAGCTCAACTGTGACCGGCGGCAGTCATGCGAATGTGAATGCGCTCAACAGCAGCGGTGCAGTTGGCGGTGCTGCCTCTATGAGCGGTGGCAACGGTGCAACGGCTGTGGGCGGTGCTGGTGGCATGACCAGCGATCTATTGGCAAACACAGCGGGCGCTCAAGGTGGCGCCGATCGCTTAGACGCGTCCAGTGACAGTGCCGTCAGTTCGATGGGCTCCGAACGTGTGCCATCGCTATCCGACGGCGAATGGGGTGAGGGCAGCGACTCTGCGCAGGATTATCATCAGGCCAAATATGGCGGACCCTATGACTTTAGCTACAACACAACACGCCAGCCGCCGGTGGCCCAGAAGAAGCATCAACTCTATGGCAAACGTGATTTGCACAAGCAGACGCCCAGCAGTCTGCCACCCACAGCGCCGTCAGTCGCGGCCACACCGCAAACGCAACAGCAGCAACAGCAACAGGTGCAGAGCATCAAGTACGAATATGAGGCGGGACCCACAACATTCACGGGCATGCAACGCAGCAGCGGCAGCGTGGGTGAGGCAGCTGCCATGGCGCCTGTGCTGGCCAAGGATTATCATCAGGCGTACGGCATGAGTGCAAGCAGCGCCTTCACAGCCGATTATGGAGTGCCACGTGCTCCGCTTACGCCTCAGGATCTGGTGCAACTGAATCACACTTATGCGCTGCCCCATGGCACCGGCTCGTTGCCCCAGGGTAGCGGCTCTCTGACCAGACCTCAGGCTCGGGATAAGAAGCCGGTGGCAAGCAGCAAACAGGCAGCGGCCAAGTCGAGTGGCAATGCAACGGCTACGCTGGAGGATGAGCATTTGTCGCGGGACGAGAAGCGGGCACGTGCCCTTAACATCCCAATTCCAGTCGGGGATATCATCAATCTGCCCATGGATGAGTTCAACGAGCGTCTGTCCAAGTACGATCTGAGCGAGAATCAATTGTCGCTGATCCGCGACATTCGTCGTCGTGGCAAGAACAAGGTGGCTGCTCAGAATTGCCGCAAGCGCAAGCTCGATCAGATCCTGACGCTCGAGGATGAGGTGAACACGGTGGTGAAGCGCAAGACGCAATTGAATCAGGATCACGATCATCTTGAGAGCGAACGCAAGCGCATCTCCAACAAGTTTTCCATGCTGCATCGCCATGTTTTCCAGGTAAGTTAAAAGAAACATTCAACACGCGAGAATAGGTAATTAATAAAGAGTTTTCCTTTTCGTTTCTTTAGTATCTGCGCGATCCCGAGGGAAATCCCTGCTCGCCCGCTGACTACAGTCTGCAGCAGGCGGCTGATGGTTCGGTTTATTTGCTGCCACGCGACAAGTCCAATGACAACAGCACATCAGCAGGTGCAAGCAATGCGGTCTCTGCACCGCAGTCGTCGTTGCACAGCCACCAGGGACACCATCAGGTGCAACAGCAGCAGCCGCAACAGCAACCACAACTTGTGCCACTGCAGCAGCAACAGTCGCGATTGCCGCCGCATTTGCAGCAGCAACAAGCTGGCGCCCATCATCAACTGTTGCCGCAACAACAACAGCAGCAGCAACAACAATCGCAGCAGCAACATCAGCACCACAAGGAATGAAAGTATCTGCTGCGAATTGCCGCAACAACGAGTTGGTTGTCGAATTTTCAGCATCAACAGCAGCAGCAGCAACAAGTGGAGTGGCAACATCAGCAGCAACAGCAGCAGCAACAACATTGTTACGATTTTTACAACAATAGTTATTTGTACTACTGATTCAATTGTTTGCCGTTGACGTTGCCGCAATGTCTAAATGTCTGCTGCTGAGGCGCATTCATCACTCTCTCTCATGGTCTCTCCGGATTTCGCTTGTTGCTGCTTGCTGCTGTCGCGAGCATGACAAAATGTTGCTGGCAACATTTGCTGCAACTGTGCGAGCTGCAACACAATCTGAGTTTCTGCATGAAGCGCGACGTGCAACACGTTGTTTTGCACTCTCGCTCTCCCTTCCCACACACCCCTTTCACACCTTCGCCCTCATTCTTATGGTTTTTTTTATACTTATTTGCTTGTTATTTATTTTTAAATTCATTAAGAAATTGCCTTTTAATAATGCCCTTTTTGCAAATTGTTATATTTCCCCCTTTACACACTTTTCTCTTTTAAAAAACGAAAGAATTGAGCAAATGTCATTGAATTGTGATAAAATAATTTGTAGAAGAAATTTCAAATTGATTAATTCGGCAAGCAACAATAATCGGGAAAAAAGTCTTATTTTGAATTTGTTATTATAATCATCTCCATACAAAACTGATCATCATCATCCCATTCAACTATCAACGCGTCGTCCAAAATGAATATGATGCTATCAACAGAAGAAAACCATTTACATTTACATAATATTAGTCTGTAAAATACACATAAAACTATGAGCACATGTATAAATAATTGTTAGTTACAAAAGTTGTAAAGGTTTGAAACAAAAAAAAAATTACTGCTGGACATTTCATGGACTCGCTCGTAAGACGCCTAGTTTTAAAATACACACACACCCAACACACAAACACACACACACACACACACACACCCAATACATGTACACAAAGTAGAATTTTAGGAATTCTTGAGAGAATTAGCGTATTATTTACTAATTAAATGTAAGACTTAGCTCTTAAACAACAATTGTAAATACAACAAACATAGTTTAATTAACTTAGCTTATTCACTGTAATCCACTCGGAGCATTAGGCCAGAGCTAAATGTAAATTAATAGTGTTAAAACATGTCTAAGGAACAGCAAAGAACATAAAATCAAATGGAAAATCAAGAAAACAAAACAAAAAAAAACAGAAAACAACGTTGGCAGCTAAAGCCGAGCGTAAAAAAAGAAATATTAATATTTAATATTCTTAACAAAATGTCCTATTGCATAAAGAGAATGAGAAAACCAGAACTTATTTATAATGATGTACACAGATCAGCTACAAAAAAAAAGAGAAAAAGAAAACAAAAAAAAAAACGAAACATAAAGAAACAAAAGCAAAACGGAAAAGAAAACTATTGTTAAATACGTATACATAATGCATATATACAGATACATATACATTTACATAAATATATATACTATATTTAAATTGTTGCAATTAATTTCGCGCATCTCAAAATAATTATCGCAAAAACCCAAACAAAAAAAAAATAAAGTACTAAACTAAAGAAAATAAATGTGCGCAAAGAAAAACTAAACACAAACTGCGAAATTATTTGTTGTAAATTTTACTAAACTACTTTACTTACTATGTCTATAAACATTTAAAAACAAACACACTCACACACACACATAAATACGTAAAACAAATACATTTACATATTATATTAACAGAAGTTTAAAGTAAAAGTACTTATGTTCAAAATATTTCAAGCATTTCTTTCATTTTTATCAAGATACCGCGTTCCATTAAATTGGAATGATTCGAGATTATCAACATTATTCAGATATACATTTTATTTGCATGAAAATTGCAAAGAAATGCGGGAAGTATTTAAGAATGCAGTTCTGGGATACATACACTAAACCTATGAATGTTTATTCTATATATTGTACATGGTTATTTCATCTAAGAAACTTGTATGCTTGACACAAACAAGAATTTCCTCAACAGAAAAAAACTAAATAAATGAAACAAACTTACAAAAAAACTGAATTAATTGAGTTTTATTTCATTAAAGTGGTAAAATTTCTTAGGCGTCTAAACAAAATGTTGACGGTATTCTATTCAAGTCATTTCGACTCAAATAATAAATTTGGACGTAAAAGTATGCAATAGTTTTTGAGCATTTTCGCCAGCCTAAAAGTATGCAACATTAATTTTCTAGCGCAGTTACTCGCTCAGGCTCGACTCACTCAACTCTGATATTTTCACTCAAGCAATTAATTTGACTCAAATGAAGTTCAGCTGCTTGCTCCTGGTTTCTGTTTGCCTGGTATTTGGACTGGTGATTTGACGGTTTTTGGCTGCTCGCGCAGCTTCCATTGGGGTGGATGGATGCTTATGTAATAGGTATATGTGAGTAATGTAAGATGTATGTATGTATGTATGTGTGATGTACGTCGTATGATATATGTATGTGAGTGCTTGTGTGATTCTGTCCGCTGCGAGCTGCAGTGCTCGAAAGCACCTGAATTACCAGCTGAAACACCAGGCGAACAGAAATGACAGCAAGCAGCTGTTTTAATTTTCAGTGCATTAATAAATGTATGTATGTATATATGTGTGTGTGTGTGTGAAAGTTTCACAGTTGAGTTCAAGTGCAGCTGTTTGATCGTTAAATTTGAATTGTTCGCTCAAATCAGAAGCGATCGTTAAAATTTGATTTTCAGTTATTAAGCAAATTTTAATTGTTCGTTTTTTATGCCTATTTGCAAGTGCATATATTTTTTTTGTAATTTAAAACATTATTTAAATAAAAATAAATGCACTTGGATTATTAAAATGGAAGTTAAATATTTTTTAATGTAATTTAGAAGTGATGAAAAAACGTGTTTGTATGTTTCAGGTGTATGTATATTTTCGGTCTTTCATTTTTACAATCTTAATGACACTTATATATATCGCATGTAAATAAAATACATCAATTAACATTCATATGCTCATTCCATTTATTGTCCACACATTATAACAATTGAAGCTCATATAATTTATTTGTTTCCCATTCTCACATTATTCATTTTGCATGCTTTAAAATTTGGAATATAGTTATGTAGACTTTATGCATTTTGTATAATTAGTTAATCAGTGAGTAATTAATTGAGATATTGAACAATTATCGTTAAAATTCATCAACATGTTATTCTCATTTTGCACTACGTTAAATAACTATTTTTAATATTAATCATTTATGAGCTTTACATAATATCGTACAAGGAAGTTGCAGCATTTTGGTTTCATCAATTTGTATATGTGGTTTGTTTTTTTTTTATATATCGTTCTTGGGTTGTAATATCAATTCAATGCTTATTTGTATAATAAATTCATTAAAGCTAACACTAACAAAAAATAGACTATATATCGATCAATTAAAAGTCCAGAATCCAGAAGCGATCCAATGGGGGATAGGAAACAATGGATGGGACCTCTGAATTCGGTTGTTTTTTTTTAAAGGGTTCGCGCAATTATTTAGGGTTCTGTTTTTTTTTTTTTTTTTTAGGTTTGTCACAGCTACGCAGAGCTGCAGTTTTGTGCCCTCTGCTCTGAATTGTTATTATTATTATGATTATATTGTTTTAGAACTAAATTTGTAATTAGAATTCTATGAGCCTATACTTAGAATACAACACATCAGATCGCGCATGGATGACGAGGAGAAGGTGGAGAGTCTTTGGGGGAACGCAACGCAACAACTCTCAACACAATCGGACGCAGTTGCTGTGAAGATAATATCAGCACATGGAATCGATGGGCAGCTGATCTTGTTTAATGCTCAATCGCCGGGGATTCGATTGTTTCGTTCGATTGCTGCCATTGCCCGAACTGCTCACAATGGTGACGCCCCCACCACTACCGCTTCCGCTCCCGTTCCCGCTCCCATTGCCGCCGGTGCCAACATTGAGGGTGCTGAGACTGTTGTTATTGCTGTTGTAGTTGCTGCTGTTTATGGAATTACCGGAGTTGGTTCTCTCATTAATACTTGTTAGGTTGGGTATGCTCGGCGCCGTTGTCGTTATGGAGATGTTGTGTCCGCCCATTGTGAACGAGGCGCCGTGTTTGCTGTGCGTGTGATTGTGATTGTTGTTGAGCGGCTCCAGTTCACTGGCCAGCACGCCGTTCGGTATGGAATGCGAGCGGATTTGCAAACGTCCCGAGTCCAGAGACTCGTCGCTAGCCGGATCCAGATGATCCACAGAAGCAGCCGACGCAATGCGCTGTAACATGCTGGCCGCCGAGAGCGTGCGATCCGCAAAGGGAACTAAGAAGGGGGAGGACAATTAATAAGATAACCAACCTTAAGGGATTAATGTACTTACCTAACCCACTCTTGGTGCTTCTGGTGTACTCGGACTTGACCTCGTCCAGCTGCTTGGCACTGCACAAAGGCGTATCCACGTCGTAGGTGTTGTTGAACAGCGTGTAGTCCACCTCATACTCGCCGGTCTCCTTGCGGAACGACACCACATTCACAAAGCGATGACCCCACAGAATCTCCGAGGGCAAATAACTGCTACGCGCCTGCGTCGTCATGCCCGTGGACTCAATGACACCCTCTAAAGAAATTAAAGAGATAGTAAGTAAGTATTCCATAGAGATAAACTTCTCAACTTACCCAGCATGACAACCACCTCGAAACGCTCCTTGAGCATATCCGATGCGGACAGCATATAGAGCGGACTATTCCGATCGATCTTATGCACGATGGTCGTGGGCCAGATGAACATCAAACGATCCTCGCCACCATCAGCGCCCACATGCAACTCCTGCTGATAGAAGGGCAACACCTCACCCTCCTTCGTCACCTTCTTGCGTATCACCTGCGCCCTCACATGCGCCTCAATGATGTGCGACTTCCGCATATCACCGACGCGGAACATCAGGCATGGCGTACCATCGCGATGGCAGATCACCGCATTCCTGGAGAAGAGCAGCGTCTGGGCGCGTTTCTTGGGACGCGACAGCTTGGCAAACACAATGCCCACCATGAAGGCTTGGATGAAGACGCCCGTGATGCACTGAATGCACATGGTGAATATGGCCTCAGGACACTCTTCGGTCACATAGCGATTGCCGTAGCCAATGGTGGTCTGCGTCTCCACGGAGTAGAGGAAAGCGGTCATCATACCCTTGACTTCCTTCACGCATTCCACGTGCGTCATGTTGACAATGAGTTCGGGTTGTGTGTTGCGCAGATGTATATACTCCAGATCGTTGTGGGCGTAGGCTATCGTCCACCAGATAAGGGCGAAGAAGGCCCACGAGATGACAAAGCTGGCGGCAAAGACGAGCAGCGTCCAGCGCCACTGTGCGTCCACCAGTGTGGTGAAGATGTCCTGCCACAAACGATAGAGATGCTTTTAAAGAGGAGATACAATTAAATTTACATCAGCTCTCTCTATCTCTCTGTATCTGTCAATTTGTTGAACTGCTTGAATTTGGAGCGAAGCAGCAACAGCCACAGCAGCAGCAGCATACATACATACATACATATCTATATTTAAATGTTGAGCAGCTTGCATAAGAAATACCCGGCACATGTTGTTGTTAGCTTTGTTTAATGTTAGAGCACCATTAATTCGTACATTACTTGTTTCTATCCATCTACCTCTAGCTGTATAGCGCTAAGCTAAATATATATAGCGATATCAACGTGTGTATCCTCTCACCTGCAGATAACGACGTCGTCGCTTCGCCACGTTGCCTTGCACCACGTTGCATTCGCCATGCTTGAATACCACACGTTTCCGTACACGCCGTGAACTGAATCTCGTCTGTCGATACCTGTTGAAGAGAGCGCCCACCAAGGAAAGAGAGAGCGAAAGCAAAAGAGAACATTCACATTAGATACGGCAGTCGAAATAACAAAAGAGAGCGTGCAAAATGAGGACAACGAAATGGGAAATGTATTTCTGATATTAGGCAATTGCCTTTTTACATAAGAGAGAGCGTTTTAAAGCGCTCTCAAAATATTCGACTTATGCTACTGCTCTTATCGCTTTTCTATATATAAATTAATGTTCCAGCAGCCGAATTCGAACATAATCTACAATCAACAGTGTGAAGCTGTGTGTGGTCTTAGAGTCAAGTTTTGTTTGTCACATTTGTTGCTATCGCCTTAAAGTTCAATCACTATGTATATAAATAATACTAATACAACTGAACATCTGTAGCTAGATTTCGTCATGGAATTTTGATCATTAGTAACCTTTTGTCCAGCTTCTAGTTAATGCGATTACCAGCAATTGAAATTATTGCATATATTTTATTGCCAGAGATTGGAGAAAAAGGGAATTCAACAATAAATAAATTCCCTGGATACCGCACAAAGAGCAGATGTCTGGCAAAAAGAAGAAGAGATTTATTTACTCATAATGTGAAAGCTGATTGTCCAATGCCATCATTGTGATTGATAAATTGTAGCGAAACAGGAAATGTTGTTGCACATTGTAAAGATATGCAATTCTGTTATTCCGCACATCATTTTTAAAGAACAACAACGAGATATAAGCAAATAATGTTCTCTGAATTTCCGAGAACATAAATAGCAGCTAATCAAAGAATATGATATATTGTAAATATTCTTTCTTTTAAAAAGTTAACTTGACTTTTTATGTCATCCTTTCTGCATTTTAATGCCGGGTATAATTACCAGAGTACAGCCTGCAGTACAATGCTTGCAAAGCACACTACACACACAACACCGATAATGTAAAGGTATAAAAACATTAGAGCTGATAATTAGTGTGGTAATTAGTTTAAACAATCATTAGCAGCACATTAATTATAGTCGAGGATCACTTTTCTCTAATTTCAATTAAAAGCTCTCACTGCAGTAAGCCTGCTTCACTGCCTTTAGAGCTTTCAGTAAGGAGCTTTGTGTGACGAGCGCGAACCAAAAGTCAAAATTGCACTGTGAAGATGATTTGGCAGCGCCATCGACGCCTCGATTGAAGTCGCGCTCAGTAATTGTAACTGTAATCACTACTTACTCGTAACGAATTACAGCAATAACAACACAACTTGTTGACACTCTATTTTGTTTTTGCAATTGCATTTGTTCTTTTTGTTTTTGTTTTTGACTTTGCATTTCTGTTTCAGTTTCAGGGCATTTCATTACATATTGCACGCTTTATCAGCATGCCATGCTTTGCTCTGATTTGTCCCGTTTCATTCTGCCATCGTATGCAAATTATTCCCCTTACACAAAGCTCTCGCTCTCTCTCACTCAAGAGCTTCGTTTGAGCTTGCTCCACTTACAAAGGGCGGATCACAAAGGGAGGCGATAAACATGAATAGTAATCTGTCAACAGATAAGCAGTGCATTGAGCGGAGTTGTCTTCAGCACACTGCTTGCAGTTGCATGCAATGCAAGCAGTAAAAATGCCAATGCAAGCAGTGCAAAGATGGTAGTTATGCATTTGAAAATTTATAACATTATATTTAAATTATTCTATCTTTGTACAAATATTAGGACTTATAGAAAACGATTCAATTTATCATTTTTACCTTAGTTTACCTTAGTAAACCCAAGTCTTAAATTTCCGCCTAAAAGATCAGTCATCTGCGCATCATTTTGACCAAATGACGAACAGCTCAAACAAATTCACCGAAAAACACCATCAAATTTGACAACACAATTTATTGTTTAGGACCTAAAGCTCTTGATATTTGTTGTTATTTTGTTAGCAGTAATGTCATGCAAAAAACTGGTTTCAGCAGCGTCATTTTGTTTGTTTTGCCTTTTTGTTTTGCACTTTTTTGTTGTTGCCAATTGCAGCGTGACTAAACAGCTGAAGGCAGTTTGAGAAACGCAGTTGATCTCTTGTTGCTGTTGCCAACGGCATTCGAAGCAGGTTCAAAAGAATCGCACTGACTCATGCGATAGTTGAAACACTAAACTCGATGCAAGTATAAACACAATTATGACGTCACAGCGACTTTGTGCGATAAGTGAAGTCGGTTAATTGCGGTCTATTAAATCTCAGATAAAAACAAAAAACGAAAAAACCAAGAAAAAAAAAACAATAACAAACGAAAGAAAAAGTTAATGGCAACTAGGGGAAAACTGACCTTAGACATGGTCTAAACTTTGCGGCTAATCAGCGAAGGTTGGATTTTGTGAATAGGCCGAGAAAGCTTCTTCTTTTTTGTTGTTGTTTGTTTGGCTCATAGCCAATCGAATATTGTAATTGCAAATGCAATTGCAATCGGAAGTATCGGTGTTCAATATAAAACTTGACTATATAATGTTGACCGAGGTCAGGATCCGAAAGACAGCAAAAAAACAAAAATTTATCGAGCAGAGTCGATGAAATCCATTGACGTCATTTGGGCCCAAAACGAATTTCCACTTGAATTAATGTTCTATATACTATATAGTAGTATATACATTCTGATCTGAGGATTGTTGGAAATATCACAAATATATGCTACATGGTGTCAGCATATAATTCATGACCAAAAAGCACACAAGACATTGCCAAGTTGCAAATGCCAAATGTCAGAACCAAAGATATATACTTAACAAGTGCAACAACAGCAGCTATAGGTAAAAATATCTATTGATAGAGCTGTCATATGCAAATACTCGTAATGCAAGTGCAACCTTTGGACATTGATGAGCTGGGTGCTAAACTGTGAAATACCAATCTAATTGGCTCGACTAACAAATACTTGGCATAATAAATTGATATAGTCGAAACACTTCCCGCTGATCCTTAATGAGTTGGCTAATTGATTAATACGCAGCTTGAGTGTGTTTTTTAGCGCATTTTCTATGAAATTTTCAGACTACAAAGCTATGGAAAAACTAATCAATTTTAAGTGCTCATAAATTTTTGGAGACTTTTAGCGAAATAGGTTTCCCTTAATAGATTATCAGCACTACAACGGATATACATATAGAAGTCATGAGGTCACTTGTTGTTTACTCGGTGGATGAACTTAAAGGGATCTGTTCCAGGTTTTTGTATTAAAGTTGTTTGAACCCCTTTTAGCCAGTTTGTTTGAGTTTGTTGATGGCCGCAAGCAGATGTTTCAAGTAGCCAATGTATATAAGAAGAATTGTACAGTTGAGTATATAGTCGGTTATTGTTAAGATGATGCTCGATAGATACTCGTTTATTTATATTTATAGCGACTATGCTTTTTGTATAATCGCATGTAAACAGCGCCTGGAAAACGCGTTGCATGCAAATATTTGTGGCAGCATTCAGAGTGAAATGTACACAACAACGATCCTCACTATATACTGCATAAATATGCCATAGATATATATACTAGCTAGAGCACTTGTTTAAATAAATTCAATATGCATAGTATATACTTTATTGAACAAACACAAACAAACACTTGAGGTTGAGTCACAAAATATTGCATTGTGTGATACGACATTTGATCGATATGACAGTTGTAATGAGCTTAGCGATTGTTCTAGTTCGATTGCTGTTATCGATACCGACCTGAGCAACTCCTCGCGCCAGGATTGTTCACTGGAATGCGTCGCCCGATAAACGATCATCGATAAACGACTGAAACTGCGACGCAACTCGGACATCTTGCGATTATTATTATTGTTATTGTTGTTGTTAACGATTATTCGTGATCTGTCGACAGATTGTAAACACTTAAGCGGCACTTATTATTAAGAATACTCAACGACAGAATACTGAGATATTGAATTGCGTTTGCTTTTTTGATATTTTATTTAAATTTTGCGTTTCGTTGGGGTTTTTTCTCTTGTTCTAGTTTGTCATTGTTATAAAAATAAAACACAGACAATGCTTCTGCAGCAGGCGACGACGAGCCGAGAAGCCCCAGCCCAAGAAGTTATTTAAGCCATTTCTTAGCATTTTGTTAACACTTTTTTTGTTGTTCTTGATCAGAGAGACTCTCAACAGCAAAAGACCTTCAACTGGGCACAATTTTGTACTTGTGTTTTATATGTGATCAGCTTTATAGCAAAGTCTGTTGTACTACGAAAGCACGAGTATTCCTGTAGTTCTGTTTTTGCTTCGGTTTTTGCTGTGTTCTGTTCTGTTTTCGAATGTGAACCGAGCGATCGAGCAACATTTTACCAACTGAATTGAACTCAATATACGAATACAACAAACGAATTCTCGAATGAACAAATGCGAATACGAAATATCTATGTGGATATTACGAGCAGGCGGCAGTTCAAGTACCCCCACGTTAGTCCCCCTTCTTCCGCCCACACTCGATATCTCTTTTTTTTCTAGCTGTACTCGTTCTGCGTTCTACGTTCTACACTCTGCACTCACTCTTTCTCTCTCTCTCTGATTCTCACTCTCCGACACCACACAAAACAAAACAAATATCATTCTATTCAATTCTATTCACAATTGCACATGTTTCGTATGTAGATCACACAACTCGTATCTATGAACAGTTATCATACTTATATACTATATAATATCTAATGTCTGTCTCATTAACTCTATACATTTACAGGCTAGTATCATTATATCAATACGATGACAAATGTTTGACACGTTTTGTTGGTCAAGAATTTTACGGTTTTGTAGATAAAAACACCCGAATATCATTTAGGAATGTTTTGTAATGAAATTTTGACAGAAATTAGATCATTCATCTTTTTCGCAGATCGTAAATCTTCAACCCCATCATTATTGTAATTGCTATTTCCAATTAGCAGTGAAATCGTTTAGCAAAAACTGCTCTAGAAATGAGACTCAAATTAGTTATTTTAATGTGTGCTGAAACGTATCTCAAAACTCTTTCTTGAATATGTTTTCTTTTGGTATGCTTTTGTCAAAAAGAATATTCTGCAACGCAGAAATAGCGCCATATATAATATTCAAAAGAAAAACATATATGTAGGATTGAACATATACATATATGCATATAAATATACCACATATTCCGCATTGCTTTATGGCAACACCCTCTAACCGGTTCATACCGCCCGCTGTCTATGCAAAAAACCGATTAGCCAAGTGAGAGCATTTGGTCTTTGGTCGCGATTCGATTATAAATAGCCACAGATCCCATTCTATATAGTATGTGTCCTGTTCTAAAATAATAGATAATAAATCACTCGAATACTTACTAACTAATTTAGTTCTAACGAAAAACTTTTGAATCAGTTCTAATTGATTGTGAAATTCTACAAATATGAAATTCTTAGCTGATTAGATTTATTTGAATATAGTCCCAAATAGATATCGACAGCGATCGCGTCGTGATCGATTGTGAAATAAATTTATAAGCAAGATCATAAAGTTATTATCGCATCGATGATCATATAACTTGGATGGTAAAGTTATTTCCGATATACAATGTACGATCAATCTTTGGCCATCATTAACATTCAGCATATTTATAGTTTTATAACCTCTTACCGCACCGCATCGATCATTGGTTGTAGTTTGGTCAAACCAGTATTACGAGTGGTTCGGAAGCCCAGACATTTGAACATTCCTATATCTAATCATACGTCAATTCGTCGTAAAGAAACGCCAGGAAAGTACCGGCTTTATAGCGCCATGAGTAACTTTTTTTAACTGAATATTATGAGCATTACCCGACTTGCTTTCTTAATTACTCAAGCACTTGATATGCGACTTTATCGGCTGGAGTCGGACAAAACAGTTCTGTAAACGTTGTGACGTCAATACTGTGACGCATCTGGGACAATGTTTTGTAGTTGTTGATAGCCTAGCGACGGAGACCATGAGTGGACTTGTACTATATTCATAATTATGACTAAAATACGAGTACTCGTATTGTATGTGAGCGAGCAACTTGGAGACGGCCAAAAACAGTAGCCGCGTTAATACTTTAGTTTTATGGTCTTTGTGGCCATAAAAATGAAACTAAACAAGTGACAACGCATCTCACTAAGCCACATAGATATGAGTCTTGGCCTTGTTCAGATTGTGGAGGAAGAGTTCAAAGAACTCTCGTTAAATGTTGTGTACATATGAAATGCTGGTCAGCACTTTTAGTTCATTGGAACATAAAACTAAGCTAGCTTAAGTTTGATCTTTGGTTTCTTGAACTTTTAGTCCAGCTTAAATCTATAAAAACTAAACACAAACTAAACTTGCATTTAAGAAAAAGTTGCTCAACATAAATTAATTTGTAGTTTAGGTTATTGACACTAAAAGTTTGTTTCAGCCGAAAACAATTTGGAAACTTTGACAGCTGCATATTTTATAATCATCATAATGCAACGATAATAATGATTTCATTTTAAGCTCAGTTTATTGACATCTGTATAAAATTTATGCATTTCCAGTTAGAACTAAAAACACAATAAATATCTTAAGCATTGCTCATTTTGATGATAATTATCAATAGTTTCGGAATTTCTGTACGATGTCACTAAGAGCTAAAACAATCTTAAATATAGCCCAACTAAAGCCTAGTATCATTTCCTGCTAATTCGCATGATCTTAATCAAGTTTTATCTTGCGGCTTTGCCACCGAGCTCAGTTCTATAATTAAGATCGTTTATATATTCCGCTAATCTTGACTTTTTAGTCACGTCAAAATCATGCGAGCAAAAAAAAAAATAAAAATAAAAAATCCGGCAAGAGAGGGAGAGATAATGAATGTAGCATATAATTAGCAAAGATATTTGTGTTTTTTTTTTGCGTTTTGAGTCAAGTCTGGTGATTTTCCACCATAAATATTTCACCGCAAAGCGTGCGAGTGACAGGAAAATGTCAAAACCGTTTTGTCGGAATTGTCATGGAAAAAGGTAAAAGATAAAGTCTGAGTCTGAGTCTGAGTTTGCATAAGTGATTATCAGAAGCACGATTCGCCGAAAAAATAAAGTATTTATTTTCTGTTTAACTTTCCTCATAAATGCGAATACTCAAACTTCAGCATTTGAATAACTCAGGCAAACAAACTTTATTTGTTGGTAAGAGTAAGAGTATATTTATATTTATGAGTATCTCCGATTGTATCTATATCTATATGTATCTGTATCTGTATCTTTATTTGTATCTGTTGTTGTATGACATGCCCAATAAGCGTGTCGCTTGAGCGGCATCTTTAATGAGTCATGCCCCCTCAGGGCCCGACTCTCTTTCTCAGGCTCAGTTCTCAAGGCCCAGTTCCACACCTCTGGTCTCTGGTCTGGTTTTTTTGGGGAAGAAGTGCTAATAAATGCGCAATATTGGCTGAGACATTTTGTGTGCGGTCTTATCAACATGATTTGGTCACGGTCGGCATTATTTTGTTTTCTGTGTGTGTGTTGTCTGCTTTTATCTGTTTAAGTTGTCGCAGTCTCGCGCTTGCTTGTAAATAATACAGCAAAGTCCACACAGCCGCTAAATAAGCCCGGCAAACACCAAAAGACCATACACATAAGTTATACACATATGGTACATATATGTATATATATATAGTATAGTAAGTACAATGTATGGTATGGCATGTGACAGCTCCGAAGCTTGGGAGTTTGTCAGCTGCTTTGAAAGACACTCTAAAGACACCTGCTGAAAATGATGATCAACCACCACATGCGCCGTTAGTTAAGCTAATGACTACACGCTTTCTACATCTCCAAATTTGCAAAAAAGACAACAGAAGAAAACAACAGACAACAGAAAAAAAACGATATAGTCATTGGGGACAGACAACTCGATACCCAGGGTTTTTATGATCTCTTGATATTCAAAGTACAATATATATATTTGATCATAAAAATTTGCATTCCATATTTTTACAATACAATCAGAAATAAGTTTAAAATGAAATTGAACTTTATATATTATTATAATATTTATTATATTATTATATTTATATATTTATTATATTATAATTCAAATTGGAAAACAACGTTACTTTTTTATTGTTATATTTAAAAACTGTCAAACTTTGGGAATGCAAATTTAAATTTCGTGTATATTTATACTTAAAGTATATTTAGATTTTAAAAATAACCATTTGAAATACAAATGTATTCTCTTTTAAGATTCTTCTTTAAAACAAAAAACCGTTGTGAAATTTTTTTTTAGATTCCTAGATCGTTTTCACCAATGTATACAACAACGCTTATTTTCCATCTTTGATCCAAAAACGTACAAGACCAGAAAGATAGGCAGATAAACTCGGCTTGACTACACCTTAAGCGCATACGCACCAAAACAGTTTTTCCCTTATAATGCAGGGTATAATGAAATGAAATATGGTACAGTTGGCACAAAAGTGGGGAAACAAGTGCATAGAAGATCACAACAAAGTGTTTTCGCACAGGTAAATACACATTGTACTGTGTATATCTTTGGGGTATTTACATGTGTAAATTACAATACCCCAAAACTTAAGCGTCTTATATACGAATATATTTACGAGGTGCCGCATACAGAGATACAGACCGACAGACAGAGTTATGTACGAGACGAGAAACGTGCAAAATCCATTGTCATTTGCACTTTCAATAAGGCGGAATACGATAATACGAATAAATACACGTTGAATACTGCGATGTCAGTTACTTATGGGATGGCATGCGTTGTATAAAAACGGGTACAGTCTGAGCTTGATTTATCAATATGTCTTTTCTGACTGTGGCGCAAATGGACTTTATGCATTATAAAGAGACAAGTGAAACTGTCAGGCTATAAAAATGGGTTAAAGTGTTAATTGACCAGACTTGTCATACCATATACGATTATATATGCATACGTTATATGTTTGTACACTTATTATCTGTAAGCCTTGAGCTACAAATCTTTATCTATATACCTGGTATAAGTATATTTAATAATTTAATTTGGAAACCGACAACAATTGCACAAAGTCCCTCGATTTAGATATGATACACATACAGTAAAATTGAATAAATAAATAAGTGTGCTGCCCCCATTGAAAGCCCTTAGATTTACGGCTCAGCAAATTGGTAACAAATTGTGCTGCTACACACATACAGAGCTACTATAATACTACAGAAATTTCTACCGGCCTCTAATTTATTTATAAAGGTAAATGCCGGCATTTAAATTCCGCTAGCGGCATTAAATTTCCTTCCCTCTCGCTTCGACATGCCAAACAAATTGGTGTTCAATGCGTGTGCGAATGAGTCGAATGTCAAAACTTCCTGAGGCCATTGAGCACACTCAGAGAGGCGCATAACCCACACAGAACGAGAGTGAGAGAGAGTGTGCAAGTGTGAATGAGTGTGGCGTGGGTGTGGGAATGGTAACAAGAAGAGAGTGATGCCTGGAGTACAGTATGCTGTTGAGTGACCGGCGCATGGATGGAATGCATGCGTTTTTCGGTTTGTTTTTGTTTTCTTTGGCACTCTTATAACAACACGGACCAACAGCTGCAGTATAAGAGCTTGCTCGCTGCTAGTGTTTTTGTTTTTGTTATTTCTGGTTGCCATGCAATGTTTGGGCTGCGCATTCTCATGCCATGCTTTGTATACGACAACGTTCGGCTGTATTATAAAACATAGACTTTTTGGCATCTGTAATACACTGTACTACAAACTACAACTGTACACTCAAGACACAAACAAATAAATGTCATACACTTGAGAGTTCAATGCAATTGAAACAAGTTTGTTGCTTAAGGAGTGACAAACACATTGCAAAACCAAAATCGAAATTAAAATCAAAACAATGCATCACAATGCACTTGAAAACCTGCACTACAACAACTTATACTTTACTTATAGGTAATTATGCGCATGCATCATGTATGGCAGTGATTTGGATAAATGAAATCGTATCGTTTAGTAGCAGCAGCACACACACATAAACAAGCGCAGTTTTACAGCTTTTAAGTTGTTGTTGTTGTTGTTTGCACTGTATGTTTGTGTATGTGTACAAAACTTACTCGTACATCGCATCGACAAGATCCCGTTCCCAGGTCATCAGTCGCTTCATCTTGGAAATGCGTGCAAATTGTTGTCAAAAGATGATTTAAATTCAATACACGCGCGTGCGTTATACAACACTAAACTGTATCGATGTGAATGTTTTTTATTTAGTTTTATTTTATTTGATTTTTTTGTTGTAGTAGTTTTTTGAGGTCGGCGAAAACGCGGCGACAACACGCGGCGTCGCTGACGCGGCGGCGACTAAAATGTAACGGACGGCAGCAGCAGCAGCAGCAGCAACAGAGGCGACAGCAATACAAAGACGAAATATGTTTATATATCTCACAGTATGTGTTTCTATACGTATGTATGCGAGTGTGTGTTTTGTATGCTGACGAATGACAGCTCCTCCTCGGTCGAGCGACTGGCAAAAAAAAATACTAAAAAGCTCTCAGCTGTAAGCTCTTCGCTCCCCGTTCCTGTTACAACCTTGACGTTGAGCAGCAAAAACACCAACACAGCACAGAACGAATTACAATTATAATAATTGATATTTGTATTTAGAAACAAAAGATTCGAGCACTGTTTTCTTTTTTTTTTATTTTGTTGGATTTTATAATACTGGGTTCCCCTTGGGGTGACGTTATCGCTGGATCTGGTGTTGCTGGGTTAAGTATGGGAATTGCCAAGCGGATATTTAATGATGTTGTTGCGCTGCTGTTTGTTGATATTTGCCAACACACAAACACACTCTTCTCTTTCTTTTTTTTTTTGTTGTTGTTATTGAAATCACACTCAAAGCGAAATTCGCTCTTTATCAGAAATGCGTTCTTTTTGTGGTTGGAAAGGCGAATATGGTTTTGATTTTGAAATATACAAAAACGCGCATAATTTTGCACAGCGTCTGTTCCGGTCGATGGCGAGCGGAACTATTCACGATTTAATTGATGATACCACTATTTATAATTTAACGTAACTTAACGTAACGTGACGAATTATAAATGGTTTATTATGCGTTTTGTCCGTTTAGCGTAATTATTTAAGCGGCGCCTCATTTGCAACTGACGCGCGTTGCATGTAACACAAATTATGTGTGTGCGTTCAAAATAACTTTAGAGCGTCGCGTCGATCGTGCAACGAACTGAGAGCACACAAATCGGTAGAAGAGATGATGTTCGAGAGAGCGCAAAACACGCGCAGAGAGCGAGAGAACAAACTGTGTCGCGTCTCTACGTTGACGTCGTTGCCGTTGTCGTTGGTTTCTTGTCAGAGCGCAGCGCAGGTGTGTGTATTACTTTCAGCGAAGACGGCTGAATCGAAACTGAAATGCTCGGTTGACAGCATTGTTGCTTTTTATTTCAATTTCAAGTATTAAGTGGGAAGAAACGATAGCAGCAGACGCCGCGTCGCTGCCAACGACAACGACGACGGGGACGGCGACAGTGACAACCGCATGCTGCTAAACACAAACAAACAGCAGCAACAACAACAACAACAACAACAACAACCACAACACCAATAACATGGACATGCTAAGAAATTTGCGCGCGGACGCGAAGCCAAAATGAAATACAACAGCTGATAACTTATTTTTTATACAAAGCGCAAAAGCGACACAGAAAAAAAAGAAACGAAACGAAACGAAATATGAAAAGCAAACAAAAACAACAGCAACAAAATGCCGGCGCGTTTCGCCATGCGACAAACGCAAACAGAATTAACTGTAAATTTTAGCGCGTCGCTAAGACTGCAGAAATTTGCAGGAAGACTGAACATCCCCAACAACAACAGAGCTTAAATCAAGGCAATTAACTCGCCAGCACAATAAAGCTCGCTGTCGTCGTCGTCGTCGCGGTTGCCGTCGACGTCGACGCAAGCGATGGCGTCGCATAATCGCGAGTTTGGACAATAGTCGGCAAGTTCATTACGTATACGTAATGTATAAGTGTAAAGTCGTATATTATACTACATAGTATATATGAAATACTTATATTGTATATACTGACTGCATTTAGTATACAGTATAAGTCTAGTAAAGCGCAAAGTAAACATTTATATAAACACATTTACAACGTGAAGCATATTGCGACACACACAACTGACAACTCACAACTCAAAAGCCAACCAAGGTAATTAGCGGCTGGCAACAATCTTTGCCAATTAGGACGCCATTTATTGCATGCGCACTGCATTTATGCAAATCAGCTGTGATTCTTGTTTTACAGCACGACTTTTGAACCAGACTTCAACTTCCACGCAATCTGAAGATCAAAGATAATTTCCATACATAACGCTTGACATAATATTAAATAACAATAACGTAACTGAACATTGAGTTAATTGTAATTGCATTTCCATTTGATGTTTTTATCACATCTTTAACGTTTGCAGTTATCAGCGGAAGCAATAAAAAGCGGAAAGATTTTGCACACGGCCACAAAGTTGCCCATTGATAATACTCATATCTAGTCTAAAGTGTTTGCAATCAATTCTTGATACCCATCGACGCAAAAAGTCATGACTTCAGCAGCTGATCAGCTAGAGGAACTAGAGATACTTTTGAAAGAATCCTCGCAAACTTAATTAACAGAATGTTATTGAAATGTTGTTGTTAACATTTAATTTCTGTTATGTTTACATTTGCACTTAACATTTAAAGTGTCAACCGAACAAAGGACACTTCAAATTGATTGGTTGTAAATATTGATGGAATTTGAAAATGTTTTGATTGGTTGACTGCTAAATACCCTGTTAAATTCATAATTATTGACTGTTCAATAATAATATTTGAAAAATTCTTTATTTATGATATTAAAATGATAAAATAACACTTCTTCAGACGAAGTATTTATTACAAGATTTAATACTGATGAAATACAAAATAAGATCAACCCTCTTTCTAGACAAACTACCCACAGGGTATCATAAGTAAAAGCACTCATTACTCGCCAGAAAAGTCAACAGGAAGAGGTGCGAATAATATTTATGATTTCTGAAGATAAATGATAAATACACTTTCAGAATATACACAATATTTGCAAGATGAATCAGCTGCGTAGATCTTTCCGAAAAGATACCGAAAATGTTTGTCAGCTATGCCAGAAAACAATGCGAGTTAAAATTACCAAACAAAAGCAGCAAAAAAATACCTGTTTATCAATATTTTGATATGTGCATAATTAACTTAAGTATTTTGCTGGAGAAATCAATAGAAATTTTTAAGAAAATTAATCATACGCCGTGTGTGTCAACAAATGAGATTATGATACAAGCGAAAGAAAGCAATAAAATGCGCAGAGTAAGCCTTTAATAAATTGAGTGGCCAATAGGCCAAAACAAATAGCCACATATCAATTTTTGGCATTTGTTGTTGCTGCTTGTGTTGTATTTTTTTAGGCCAAGCATTCTTGTTCGGCATGACAACTAAGCGTACATAAATAAAAGCACGAGTACACCAATCATATTGTCTATATTTAGCACTGAGCAATTTGCATTCGCTATTAGCACGCTGTGTAGATCTTTGAGGTGGACAAACAACAACAACACTGTGCAGCAAAACATCGATTTAGGCATAACACTTTACTTTGGTTGCCCCGGCAACAGCTGAGCAGCATGCCACTTGCCACTTGAGGAAATCCCCATTGGCAGTTGGCCAAAATAAATGCATGAAAAAAAACATCGAAATGTGAAAAAATAACTGATATACAGAGATTCGAGAATGAGAATGTTGCCAGCGGGCGTTTAACACGTTTTTAATTAAGTTATGAGCAAATAATATTTGCCGAATTAAGAACTGAAGCCGCAAAATGAATTAATGAATTCATAAATTCACAAATTATGCGCATTAGCTTCTAACTGTGCCGAAATATCTGTATCTGCTTCGGTATCTGTTTGTTTGTTTATCGCTTAAGTATTTACAATTAAAAGTTGACTTACTTATGCAAATTAATGCCAAGGTGCCGCAAGCGAGTCGTTGACTCCAAATAATTATGAGCGTTGTCTGCTTTAGAACTACTCGACAACAATTTGTGCTTGGTAATGTCAGGGGCGAATAAATACGAGTATTCTAGTCTAATATTTTTGATATCTACTACTGCGTCTAACCCAATTAAACCAGCTCACTTGTTGCTTTCCATCCCGAAAACTTATTTGTTGTTTTTGTTTTGCTTTTCGCTTGTAAGCGACCCGAAATCAGCAGGCGGAAATCATATTTAATTGTCCACCCACCGACGGCCTTAAATCAAAATAATTTAATTTTGTCATTCATCCAATCAACTGCAAGTTTATCTTTATTTTATATGGCACTCATGTCATTCCATTGACGCTGATTCGCTGACAAAAGACACACAGCAAGGAAAGGGGAAAGAGAGAGAGGGGGAAAGGGGTAGGCCACAAATGACTTGAAGCCCCCGATTACATTATCACAGTTTTGTATTATTTCTATGCGACACATTTGCGTATCACAGACACAGAGAGAGAGAGAGAGATAAGCTGACGTATCAATTGTCTAGTTGTAAGCCCAGCAACAGGTGTGTCTTTATTTAGTTAACCAGCTAACGGAACTTTGTGTTCACTTTGACCAAAAATAGCATGAACAACAACAACTAACTTACAACAAACAATTCGTTTGTTATATATTTAGAAGAAAGTGTTTCACTTGTTTCGCATTCAAGCGATGTTCTCGCATCATCTTTGGCAAAGAACCCTGGCCCAATTTCTGGTGCACATGGCGTATGCGCGATATTTGAGAAACACGCTCTTAACAGTCAAATACCCTGTTAAACAGGCAACTTGCAAGTATCACAAAAGTATGCTATGCTAACTGACAGTTTAATAATAAAAAACTTTCTCTTATCGATGCAGTCGACATTTTATATGAGTTTAAAATTGATAAATTGGTATTGAAAGACTTTGAAATCAGTAAAAATCTGTATGATTTAAATGTTTGTAGAATACTTATGAATGAGAAAAGTACCTAAAGTTCTCTAAGAAGCAAACTGTTGAGTTTTAAATAAAGTCCTTAGAGAATTTGATAACATTTTTTGTCATCAACATATTGAAAAGAAAATTGTTGAATAGGAAAAGAATTTATAGGAAACATTTCATTGATGATTGATGGAGATTTTAGCTACTATTTATATTTTCTTTGTCACTTGTATAATTATTAAATGCTGTACCAAATATTCTGGACTGAATACAAATTATATAAAAAATCCTATAAAAACTTATTGAATAAACAAATATAATATTAAGTGCTTTACCAAATTTTCTTGACTGAACATAAACTATTAAAGCATCCTATAAAAACTTATTAATTTTAAATTAAATTTAAAAAGAAAGAAAAGTGATATGATGTTATATATGATAAAGTAATAGGGCTTTTTATAAAACTTATATTTCTGTTAATTTAATATTAATTTATTATACAATTTATTCATTGTCTAAACAGACAGATTGTAAATAAAGAATAGGAGAGAAAACAACGAAATCCTATAAAAAAGAACTTAAGCAATAGAAAACTATTTTAAACTTTGAAGAAACTTCTGCAACCAAAAGTGAAAACTTTTGAATTTAGATAAAATTTGACTAGACTATTAAATATCTATTATGTTAATATATAGAGAAGGAATCCATATATAGAGAAGGTATCCATTAAGGAATCATGATAAGTATAATTTGGTATCTTTGTAGGAAACTCACCTGGTTAATGGTCCAGGTGACTCGCTGACCGCTTTAATCGATCGCCTGAGCTGCTTGTGGAATGAGCCGAGAAACGATTCCTTGCGGGAGAGCAACGTGCCACTGCCACTTGACTCGCCGCCGGCGCTGTGGATGCCCGATCCATAAGTCGCAGTGCGATTGTAGGTCTGCTCCACATTGACGCCGCCATCTGGCGTTGCATCTGGAACGCTGCTAGAGCTGATGGTGGCTGGATTGATGCTCGTAGGAGTTGTTGTTGTTGCTGTTGTCGTTGTCGTTGTTGTTGTTGTGGCAAGTTGTTCGACATTGAGTGGAGTTGTCTCCTTGTCTATGGCTGCTGCCTTGTGGCTGTTGCCCAATTTAACAATCACTGGCGCCTTGCTCTTGCTCTTGTCATCAGCTAGCAACTTGGTCCAGGCATTTTCGCCTGCAGCCTCCGATTTGTCCATAATCATTCTATTTGGCATTTGCTACTTAACTTCTATGTGTTATTGAATACTTCTTGAGGCCTGAAGCTCACTTTGGTCTTGGATGCAGTTGAAGTTGACGGTGTTGTTGTTGCTGTTGTTGGCGAAGTTGTTTTGTTTGGGGCATTCGTTATAAGGGGAAATTGTGCAAATTGCTGATCGCACTTTGAAGCACTCTGGTCACACTCATCGAAGCGATTTTGTTCTGCAAGCAGTTGAGAAATTTTTCATTGATTACATTTTTAAATTGCCTTTTAAAACATTCCTACTTGCGATTATTTTTCATACATTTGCAATATTCGATTGATTGTTTATCATAAACTTGGTAATTTTTGTAATATTCGCAAGAATTATGAACTCTTTAATATCAATTTATTTCTAGTTATGATTCATAATCTGATTCGATTGGAAATCGCACTCTTTTAATATAATGCAAACTGTGCACAGCTGCCAACAACCATGGAAATAGACAAGCTGTGTTAATTATTAATTTCGTTTAATTTTTCACACACACTTCTTTTGGCCCAAACAAATATGTTCACAATATTTAATCGTGTTTTGATTGTTTATAGTATTCGCTGTGTTGTGTTTATTGTTTATAAATAATGCTCGTAAAAGCGTATTTTTAAAAATAAATGCATGTTTATTTTTTACTTGGTGTTTGAAACGCATTTTCCACACACACACACACACACACACACACACACACACACACACATTTTCATAATTTTGCAAATTACATGTTTGCCACTTTGAAAATTGAATAGAGTAGTATAATAAACCTAATAATACGCACATATATTGTCGTATACATTTTTAATTGACCGTTGGCTTACTTTTTTTATTTTGTAGTCGACGAAATTGAAGCGATTTCACTTTTTGAAACGTGCGAAAATCACAAAAACAATTTGGAGTGCTTTAATTATGCTGCGACTCTGTATGTAATTTGTATAATTTCCATTATTATTCGAAAATATATTAACTCTTTTAATAATATTAATTTAATTTGTATTCTTTTTCAACTAGCATTATTATTATTATAATACTTTTTCTATTATTATTATTATTTGAAGCACTTGTTGAGCAAACGCGCGCGCGACAAATATCGGCCGCCTTTGGTGGCGCCGAGTTCCAAAATGCGAGCGAACGCGCAATGCGAACAATTTCGAAAATATGACTTACGAGGAGCGACACGAGATGAAGACTGCTCTGCTGCCGTTTTGTTTTGAACTCAACGCGTCCGTCCGTGTGTGTGTATTGGTGTGTTCTGTATTCTGTTTGTGTGACCAACTGGACGTTGAGCACGCACGCGCTTTGGCCACACTGTCAATCTGTGCGTGGCTAGAGAGTGAAGCGGAGAGAGAGAGATAGAGGGGACACCGGGAAACTGCGAACCGCAGGCGTTTTACTGTTTTTATTTTTTCGTGTTTTGTTTTTTTTTTTTGGCTTGGCTTCTTGCCTCCGCAGCGTATGAGCAGCGTTTGCAAATTAACTTGGCGCTCGAGTGCTCGTTGCCCGTTTTATTATCCAAAAGTGAGCAGCAGCAGCAGCAGACGCAGCAGCAGCAGCGGCAGCAACAACGGCAAACAATCACGACCGGTAACGGTAGCGTCATCTAGCACACACACTTTTATCGAGTTGGTAAACGAGGCGTTCGCGTCGGCGTTGCGTCGGCGTCGTCGTCATCGGCATCAACGACATCGGCATCGTTTCGGCTTTGGCTTCGGCACTCGTAGCAGCTTCGTGTAGTTCTTGTTCTTGTTGTTGCGGTTGTTGTTGTTGCTAGTGCTGTTGGCATTCTCGTTGTTCGGCTTGTTCTTTGTTTTTGTACTTCACGTGCTTTATTTTGTTTTTGCTGTTTTTGTGCCACGGGGCTTTTCAGCATGCCAAAGCCAAATCCACAAAAAGTGTCAGAACACCGCCGCCGTCGCTGGGCAACTGACAGCCAGTTGCCGTCAATACCCAGAGTAATAGTCATCAATTCCGAGATGCTAAGATTTCAGGCGAAAAACACATACTCAACCATACACACACACAAAAACAAAAAGCTCAGTGGCGAGAGAACCGGTTGCTGTTGCTAACCTGCTGCTGCTGCTAGTGAGACCAAAAAGCTGTTTATTTCCTCTCCCCAGGCTCAACTCCTTACGAGTGTGTCCGCAAAGTATGCAAAGTTTTTTTTTCTAAGCGCGAGCTTCTTGTGCAGTGTGCAAAAGTTGTCGCACGTCAGCAGACAGATATCACTGTCGCCTGTCGAACTGATCACATCACTTCACTCTTAACACATGACACAAAAATTACCCTAGAGAATCAATCAAAACGTCAACGCCATAAATTGATCATAGGAAAACGAAAAGCACTGAATCATTGTATCAACAGTATTTATGAGTGTTGTAAGTTGATACAAGTTGGACAGCTGTCGCACAGGCGTCTGATAAAATGCTGATCATAAATCTGTCATGCAGCGCAACAGAAGCTTCGCTTAAGTATTCATTATTTACCATCGCTCTCTTCGAGTTAAGCACTCTCCTTCTCTCTTCAGTTCGCACTCTCTTTTGCTCTCTCTCTCCCGCAGTTCGACACGCGCTTTGGGTTTTAAGCTTTGGCAAACATTAAGCGTGAAGTTCACATTACACGTTTGCTTTCCCCTTGACAGCCGCACACGTTGTCACAATTGTTTACACTATGAAAATGCAGCTATATCATATAACCTGAGTGCAATATAGATTTGTAGAGTACACAAGTTTATCCTTGAACTTGACTTGAACAAAGTTGCAAAAGAATAGATAAATGCAATATGCTCAAAATGCTTTCCAAATGCAAATTGTTGCCACCCACATGACTTTAGTACTAACTTAGTTCCCCTTTCAATTCAATAATTGCTTCCTCGGAATTTGAATGCAAATGCAATTAGTGCAAAGTGCAAAAGGTGTCACATGTTTTGTATACAAATCATTTGTTTGTAAAAAGCACTCCACAACGAGAATAATAATAGTACAATAACTGAATGGTTACAGCAGCCGTGCAGCAGCAACAACAACAATAAAAGCGACAACGAATAAAAGTGATTCATTCCCATATTCGTGCCACTCATTTTACACAAGCGAATAATAAATCAAAATGTTATGCAAAATGATTCGAGACACTTGTACGTAATAAGCCAGTCAATAAAGTGATTACATTAATTCAAATACATTGAATGTATGCACGCGCATTCACATTACATTCATAAAATATTCGCGGTATCTTCGACACTATATCGATTCCGTTTAATACAGATTCATGTAAATTCATTACGATTTCCTATGTCAAACTAATTTGTAATTCCACTTGACTCTTTTTAATTGGAGCAAAGCTTTATTTCAGTGAGATCGTTAGAGTTTGCACGACAGTGAAATACTCTGTAAAAATCTTTATGGTATTATGTTTTCTATAAATTCGAAAAAAATCCTTACGATATTACCAGATCTTACAACATAAATCTATTTTATTTTCTTTGTTATTAAATAAAATATTATTCAATTTTCAAGAGTATTTAATTTGCTATACAATTTTGATATTTATATTCTTTGTGTACTCTCTCAATGTTCATTCCTTTTGAATACCAGGGTATACTAAGTATTCTTCTACATTCAATATTTCTTTATGAGCTTTCAAATACGCTCTCCGCCTGACGTCAATTGCTCATTACTCATTTACATACATACAAATATATCCATTTAGTTCTCGTGATATCTAGTATGTATGATAACAGAATAATTTCTGATAAACTGAATAATATATTAAAATGAATTCTATGTTTATTATTACAAACGTGATATTTAAATTTCGATTCCTATTATGAGTTTTGTTGAATTGAATTAGGATTATTTTATTATTATTAGGATAATTATTATTATTACACATTTGATATTGAAATTCGATTCCTATTATTAGTTTTGAATTGAATTCATATTATTATTATAATAATTCTTATTATTATTACATATTTGATATTTTTAATTCGATTCCTATTGTTTTTTCATTTTTTATTATTATGAATATATCTATTATTACATATTTGATATTCAAAATACGATTCCTATTATTATTTTAAAATTATTTATATCATCTCTTGAAATTACCTAAAATAATTTTAATATTTTGACTTTGAGGTGTTCTATTTTCTATTATACAACGTAGTAATTTAAATTGTTTTGTATAATACCCGCCCTTTGTTTATTCCAGCCCTGTGTGTACTTAAGATTTGCCCAGAATGCTGTCTATAATCGTATTTTACAAATAAGCGCAACCCGTTTGTTCTCTCTCATTGATGATTAGCGCAACACGACAAAAACAAAGGCAAATTAAGAAGCTTGAATTGTTTTATAATTATTAAAGCTGAGCATGATACGGCGAATCAGCTGAAATTAATCGTGTGGGGGCGTAACCCAAAGACTTAAAGATGCCAATTACTTACAACAAAGAGGAAATACTCATAAGCTGTGAATGCAAAGCGAACGCAAATCTCAATGTGAGACATGCGTATGTAACTCTCTTATGTATGTGTGTGAGTGTGTGTGTGTGTGTGTGTGGTCTTCAAGGACGATACACGTTTTGTCAATCCGTCAGTAATTGGGTCCTAAAAGGGAGCGAAGCGGATTACGCCTCAGTTGCGTTATTATTAGCATCGAAACGCATGAAGTTGCTCCAAAAATAAGACGGGCACGTGGAGATGCGACTCGAAGTGCGCATTCGAAATGAGTTGAAATGAATGTGCTTACACGTGTTGTCCCAACGAAGGAAACACAAACACAGCCACCTACACACACACACACACATACACACTTGCATATGTGCTTTACTATTGCGAAGTATTTTTGGTGCGCTGAATAAATTGTTGCATACTTCAGGCGACCCAATTGCAGTTGCTTATCTTTTATACCCGCTAGACCAAAAAGCGACGAAGGGTATCTTAACTTGAAGTTAACTTAAAATATAGCAAACTAATAAAGTGTTAAATGATTATATTAATTATTAGATATTGAATTTGTGAAACTTAGATTTCTTTAATTGACTTTTAGAAACATATTTTTATTTATTTTATTCAACTCATACTTCAATAAATTAAGTTTTCTTGGTATCGAAAGTTACTTATTTTGATTCTTACAAAACTTGCATTATTCCAGGTCTAATATGTCATCCGTCTGTCTGTCTGTCCATGTGTTCGAAGACCTACATCTCAGCTATTATACTAGCTAGAACCACCAAATTTAGTAACCATGTTCCTATAAGGCCTCTAAAGCATTTAAAATATCAATAAGGGCAACAAAATCAAATTTTGCATACTTAATACTCCTATAAGCCTTATAAAGTATTTAAAATATTACCAAGGCTATCAAATTTTACATACTTAATACTTTTTTACTCCCCACAAAAATGAACAACAACAATGAACACCTCTAAAGTCTAGCACACTCGATTGTAATATATTTTTAGTGTGCATATGGCTGGACAGCAAGTCCTTGGGCAATAAATGCAATAAATTGCTGTCGAGGCACGTAACAGGCATCAGCACAAAAGCAGGAGCAGACAGGAGAGGAGAGAGAGAGAGAGGGGAAGAACAGGAGAAGCAACAAAATCAGCGGGACAGGTGCATGGCACTTCAACGTGATTGTTGTAGCTTGGAATTTCCTTGAGAGACGCCTGCCACGCATATCAACGTCATAGACGAAGCTTCATTCGCAGCATCTTCTTGATAATCAGGTAAGGTAAGGTAGTATTTGCTGTCCTTCTTCTACTGACGTGCTGACCTCTATTTGCCGACTGAGTGTGGTTTATTGAACCTGTGTTCGAAGTCGTCCTTAACTGGGGCAATTCCATGCAATTCATTTGCATGCCAAATCGCAAAAGGATTCAAGGCTCTTGCCTTACAGCACACTTGAATAAACCACGTTCGTTGACAGCTGGCACGTAGTTGACACTTCTTAATCAGCATCTTAAATGCCAATGAGTACTTAAGCTTGGCCTCCCAACACTTTAATGCAGTTATCAATACGATAAAGTTCGCTTGCAGTGCAAACAAAAGTTGCTGATGTAATCAAAGAATCAAGAATTTTAACAAGTACGTCGACAACGTTGAGTCGTTAAGATGTTTCTAATTGAAAAACTTATTTATTTCGAACTTAATTAAATTGATATTAAGTTTTTCCCCTAATATATAATATCTGAAATTTATTCATTTTGATTAAAAGACATGCGATTGATTCGATCTAAATGCAATTGATATAGAAGCTTGTACAAAATACGATAAAGTTCACTTGCAGTGCAAACAAAAGTTGCTGATGTAATCAAAGAATCAGGAATTTTAACAAGTATGTCGACAACGTTGAGTCGTTAACTTATTTCTTTAGCTTCAATCTTTCAAGCTTAATAAAATTGATATTAAGTTTTTTCCCTAAAGAATTAAGTTACATCTTACTTCATTCAGTTTGATTACATTTTATTTAAAACCCAAATCTTGTGCATAAATATCAAATATATATGATAATTCCCACCAACTAAATATTGTTATCGTTAATGTCCTTGAAAAACTTGCGATTAATACGATCCAAATGCAATTGATATAGAAGCTTGTTAGCATCATAATAAATTGGATTCTCCTCGAAACTTAAGTCTGGATTATAATCGATAAATTCTTCTGCTTCATTTTTGACCTGTATTAATAAATTGAAGGCAATGATTTAATAAATTATAAGTTATGCTCACTGAAGGTTTCTTTTGGCGTTTCCTACAAGGTTCCGGAATAGAAAAGTTCGCACAAACACGTTTCTTAGAGTTGGGTACCTCAGCCATATCAAAAGGGGTTTTAAAGATTATTCGGCAATGTTTCAAAGCAATTTCCGTGTTAGATGTCTTTGAAGTTTGACAAGTAAACAAAAATGAACGAGATTTGACATTGTTTATTTTTTTGTAATGCCCGGTGGCAACTCTATTCAAATAAAATACTCAAAATTCTAGACATGCTAATATAATATATATACTAGTTAGTATTTTAGTGCTAAAATGGAAAATCCCAAAAGGTATTTATACTATAGTTAAAGAAATTTCTAAACACAGCGTCTCTTTCTTTTATCAACAACCCTGCTAAAATTAACATCCACTGCAAGTGTGATTAGTAAGTGACCAAAAATACTTTAACAACGAGCACGATTTTATGACAAACTGCAAATTCGGCACACCCCGCGAGTCACAATGACACGAAAGTTATCGGGATATACGACGACGACGACGGAGTGGAGAAATTATATGCTATGTTGCTAAACCTAGTGCTAATCAGTTTTACGAACCTTAAGCTGATTAACACAATGAATTGTTGTTCATAAATTTTTGCATAAATTCGTTTATTTCCATTCGTTATAATCGTAATTGGTTCATTAGTGATCAACTTATATTTGATTTAAGGTTATGCAATGCATAACGGTATTTGCTTAAGCACAAAATGGCGGCCACTTCCCTATTTGCACGTTGCGTTAAGAGACGAGAGAACGAGACGAGAAAAGCTGCTTCATAAATTCAAACTCGTGCCCTGTCAACGGGCGCATGAGTTCTGGGATTCCATATCTATCTGACTGGTCGCATGACACTTTGTTGACTCGACTGCTTGAAAGAGTATTGTGAGTGTTACTTATAATACCCGGTACTTATAGTTGAGAAGGGTATGATCAGCTTGAGAAAATATATTTAATAGGTCGCATAAAGCAAATAATCTATTCATCAATAGCTGAAAGCCATATTTGATAATCCGTCTGTCTGTCTGTCCACCTAAATATTTAACTAGATCTCTGAGATTATAAGTATTAGAGCCATGAAATTTGGACACAATTATTTTGAGTATAATACGAGATTGTCGGTTGAATTCGATTTTAGACACTCCTATTTTACAATGAGAAATTGAAAAATATGTAAAGCCTTATTTCTAAAAATTTCATAACGATCGAACTTAGAAGTTATACAAAGCACAACCATTAAAAATCACTTTACAAATTACTTAAATATTAAAAGTTTAACTAAAAGTGAAACATGTTGAGTATTTCCCAGTCGAGCACTCCCCACTCTTATTTACTTACTCATTTTTATAAATATTTGGCGACAAATGCAGGCATAATTTACGAACCGAGAGTTATCTTGGCTCCATTTGGGGCTTTTGCTATACTACGAGAGTATTGTTTAACTGCTGATACACCCGGTATAATAATTATTATTATTATTAGTCATAAGTTGGAACTGACAGTTTAGCATATTTAAACTGATTAGGATGTTGCTAATGTGACTGAAATATTTGCGTATTCGAACTATCTGCTTTATCTAAATGATTCTAATTGCAAACGCAAATTTACCCTGGCAAAAATACGTGAGACACACAGCTGCCGCATGCCACAAACAAGACACGATTACTATATACCCCAACTCCCCCTTATCCCCCTCTTTATAGAGCATCCTCTCTCTCCTCAATGTCAAATGTATCCATCCATCACAGTTTACAGCTTTGTTGCGTTTGTTGACCAGCACAAAGCATTTGCCATATTTATTCAGTTGGCAGCGATTTAACGCACCATTAAAACAGCCACGGGGTGGCAAGCAGCAGCAGCGGGGGGTCTAATCTATGAAAGGTCAAACGGATGGAAAAAAAAGGTCAACATTAGTTTTTGGGCAAAATGCGAAAAATCTATTTCGCATTGTTTGGTTCAAAGTTGAGCGCTCCAATAAATTTATGTTGATTGCTCGAACCTTGCCCTGACCTGCCACAACGTTGACAATTCAAAGAGAGAGAACGCGCTGGCGAGAGATGTAGCAGCCATAAGCGCATTCACCTTGCAACAGAATGCGGCAAGTCTATGACCTCCAGTGGCAAGCGAGCAAACAGAGCACTAAAGAAATGCTTAAGCTGGCAAAGTATTTACGCGTTAGCGAAGGTGACGCCGATGATGCCAAATCAACTCGCTCTTTAAATCTTAAAGCGTATCAATTGGAGCAACTTTATGTACTTTGAAGATCAATGCAAACGAAAAACGCCCGGGTCAAGTTCATGTCACACACACTTGCCGCCCATCGATTCACTTCAGAGAACCTCATAAAACTTGATCAACTTTCAGTGGCTCAAGGCTAGAAGACAAAACTCTCCTGCTGCGGTCCAAGGTCAAGCCAAAGACTGACTTCCTGTGTGTGTGTGTGTGTGCAGGCAAATACAATTACCATAATGACGAGCGAGCTCCCAGAGCGGAAACCAGTTCAAGTAACGATATGCAACTGCATATTGGTTGCATGAATAAATGACTGAGTGCAACCGAAGCCAGACTAAGGCGAGGGCTAGCAGGCAAATAATAAATTAGAACGTAATAAACACAAAGAAATTATTGCTAAATATGGTTTTATCTTGCGTATACTTAATCTGCTAGCGAAGCTAATTTAACTACCCATTACTTGGCGTATACTTAATCTACTAAACGTTGTATATGACTTGCCTTTGTTGTACGCACAATATTTGTCTGCAGTACGCTTCACTTAAGCTTTTGTCTTTGCTACACTTGGCGTATACTTAATATGAAGTAGCTGTCTGTGCTTTTATTTATTTTGCGTATACTTAATCTGTTGGAGCCACTAAAATGTATTTACTTTACTGAATTGTTATTATTATTAGTCATATGTTGAAACTGAGTAGGATGTTGATAAATATTCCTTTTTTAATTCTTCGAATTACAATTTCTTATAAACTTTCAGAGCCTCCCTCGTTAATTCCAAAGGCACTCGAGAACTCAAGGACACTTTCTCCCTAGCATTGAGCCGCAAAAGTGGCAAGCAACAAACAAAGTGTCTCCGCTGGGCGCTGCACTCAATAGTTTAAGTACTTGTCCAAATGTATCCCACAGATGTATCTATAACTTATGCATGTCATTTGCGAGTAGGATACAAATACGCTTTTAATAAGCCATCGAAGGCCCATTTGTCGACTGCGATGAAGAATGCGATGAAGAAGCGACTTTTCCTTTAATTGTTTGGCTCACGACGTTTTTGCGACCTGATTTGTATGTACTTGGCATAATTAAATTTTACCGGCTACAGCTGTTTGCCATACTCAACGTGCCACACGTCTCGTCAACGCTGCTGCTGCTGTTTTTCGTTTCTTTTTTTGTTGGCTTTAAGCCAAAAGCAAGTAGACCATAAAAACGCAAAAAGATCTTCTACAGTAGTCTCTATAGACAAATATGAGTTCCAGCGTTTGTTTAGCTCGTGAAATGTTGTTTAATTACATTACATTATTATTGTTTATACTTGGCGTAAATTTGTCAAGAAATCGTTTAAAAATTCCAAATTACGCCGCCTTTTCAAACAAGATTTATTTATCAATTTGTTATTTAATTTATTTAGCGCTCATAAACTTACGCAAATAGACAAATTGTAAATACTGTTTGACAAAAACGGTCAGTTGTTAATCAATATTATTGATATGCTAACAATGCGACTAAAATGTGAGCTAAAATTGTGAAGCGATAACACACAGTGCGTATACGTAATGCGCACCTTCCTTTGCCTTGCATATGTGATAACTTAGTCATTTCAAGTGTTAAGCTCTCGTTATTTATAATACCTTCAAATCATAATCGAAACTGTCGAGATCAATTTGTGTAGATCGAAGTGCATAGAACGCCATATCCAATCGAGTTGCAGACAACAAAAGACGACAAATGATTGTCAGCATGCATTATTTATAAAGCACTTCACAACGATTCCGTATAGATATATATATGTGTATAGTATATTATAAAAAATGATATACATAGCCACATATATATGTTCGTTTCTTGTGGGAAAGACCGCGGTCAGCATTCAGTCAGCTGACCATTGCGAAGAAAGCACGATTAGTTAATCGCTGACAATAAATAAATAAGAATCTAGTCAAGTGAGTCCATAAAAATCACAGTTGACTGGACTTGACTTTACTTGAGTTGTGTTGAGGTGACCGACAGCAACAGTTTGGCAAACCTCTGCAGTGCTTTTCTTAATTAATCGTCGCAAAAATATTCAAGCGTAACTCTTGGACTCACAGACTTTATGACTTATCTTATCTGCGGCGAGTCTTCGGAGCCCTCAGTCTTCAGTCTTCAGTGCGTCAAGTGGCATTTTGTTGCTATCATGTTGTTTGTTGCAGCGTCATGGAAATGAAGATTGTTCAACTCTATTAATTAATTTAAATGCTTGTCATATTAACAATTTAAGCGCCACATTTTTGTGTAGGGTATAACATATTCGACATACCATTTTTTATGAGCTTATCTTGATAATTCCTTAATAATACAAGCTAAATATAGCTAATACCTTAATGCAATATTTTAAGCAAAGACACGTGTTGAGATATTTGTCTCTGAGACTTTTCTGATAAGAATTCGAGGGAAGTCGCATTAATTGAAGGTAGTCGGAACAATTGTTTATTTAGTTCTTCATTGTTTTGTGCACTTCAACTGCAGTTAATTAAAAACTATTTTCAAAATGCTCAAGGATATATTTCTAGTTGCATATTTTTGCTGTAATTAGTTTTTCGTGTTAAAAGTCGGAATGCCTATGTGGAAATGTTTTAGTATTATTTTTTTGCAATTGTTTGTTGTCATAAAACTGTCATGTGGCAGCTGCCACGTGACGTTGCAACAATTGGCGTCGTAAATTAAACACTCTAATGCGTTCCGCATGGAGCTGCCAAAAAGGTTATCAACTTGACGACTGACTGACACAACAATATCTAATAAAAAGAATGTCAAATTATTTATTAGCCTCTGTCTTTCTGCACCCAAAAAAAGAAAAATGACAAGACGCCAGCTGGTGGCAGTGACAGCTACTATCTTGGAAAGGAAAATGTATCATTTCCATATTTAATAAATAACTAATGTAGCAAAGAACTAATATATGGCAAATAAATACAATATGCGTTTCATTCATAATAAATGGGCAATTTCAATGTCAGCTCTCAGGTATCTCACTCACCTGAGTGCACATTAGTGCAGTTGACTTTGAAATCTCTGCAGCAGCAGCAACAAGCTGCTTGCCACCCAAAGACAGTTGGTTACATGTGCAGAGCAGGTTGTTATTGTTTACCCATAAGTAGAGTAGACATAATGCATTGACGCCTGCGTTGACGTTGGCGTCAATTAATCGCGCCAAGAATTATGAATTTTGATTTGGCAGCATTTTAGTCGCGACTATGTAAATGCAACACACGCGCAAACTGACTACTGTCAATAAACAAATCAAACAAATATTTATTTCAATTGCATTTTTCAAAACCGTAAGTTATTGCAAGTCAGAATGTTGTGCAGGCGAGCGCAGCACGAAAACTGAGTTAACCAGATGAAAGTACACAAACAAATGGCGGCAAAGTTACAGCAACAGGTGTTGCAGCTTCCCCAATGCGGCGCATGTGCAAGCAGCGAGCAGCGATAGCGAGATTACTAACAATATATATATGCCTAATAAATGTACAAGCTTAATTACATGCGTCAGTGCGCCATTTTTTATTAGTATTTACTTTTTACAAAAAAAAAAAGATTTGCAAAAATTAAACATGAAAATCAAACATGGCGGCAACTGTCACGCGTTGCCATCTGTCAGCCTGTTGCCAGCTAGCCAAAATGAGTAACCAGGTGGCAACACTGACGGCACACAAACACAATGCGGCGCACTTCACGTATTGGCTTGGCGCGCAAATCAAAGTAAGCAGTGTTCGAAACGCTGCACTTTATTAGTTTCAAAACAACAAAAAATAGTCAATCTTAACTGATTTCTAAATATTGTATTCCAATTAAATAGTGTAGAATACAAAAAAAAGGAAAATGTCGAACAGTTGCAACTTCAATGGCACAACCGGCTACTTGGAGGCCATGACTCGTGGCTTTAAAAATGGTCTGCTCAAACAGTCCGATTACTTGAGTCTGACACAATGTGAAACCCTCGACGATCTGGCGGTGAACATACAGAACACCGACTATGGCCACATACTAGGCGCCGATCAAGGCCCTGTGACTGTGGAACTCTTTGAGTATCGTTTGCGCAAGAAAATTGTAGATCAATTCAATTACTTGCGAGTGAATGCGACGGAACCTTTGGGCACCTTTCTGGATTACATACGCTACGAGCATATGATCGATAATGTTGTGCTGCTCATTTCCGGGCTCAACAATCAGCGGCCCATGAAGAAACTGTTGGCGCTTTGCCATCCTCTTGGCTATTTCGAACAATTGGAGGCAATTGGAGTGGCCAGCAATACGGATGAGTTATTCGATGCTATCCTCATCGACACACCACTCTCAAAGTTCATATCAAAGAGTTTCGAGGCAAAGGATTTCTCGAAAATCGATGTGGAAATTGTGCGCGGTGTTTTGTTCAAGGCCTACATCGAAGACTTCTATAATCTATGCAAGCGTCTGGATCCCACCTCGGCCGATGTGATGTGCAATCTGTTGAGTTTCCAGGCGGATAGACGTTCCATTACCATTGCCCTGAACTCGTTACACTCGGGTTTTGATCACAGCCAACGTTCGCTTTTATTTCCTACCTGTGGCCACCTGGGTCCCATTGCTCTGAATACTCTGGCCCATAGCATTGACTACGACCAAGTGCGCTGGATAAGCAGTAAGAATATCGAATATGGTGTAGTGTTCGATACCATTGAGAGGGATACCGATAATCTGATAACGCTCGAGGATCGTTTTCTCATGCTAGAGGCCAAGAAACTGATGCAAAGCTATCTCCAGCAATTTCATTTTGGCGTCTTTTACTCGTACCTCAAGCTGAAGGAGCTGGAGTGCCGCAATATCATCTGGATTGCCGAGTGCATATCGCAACGTCAGCTGGACAAGGTCAATGCTTATATACCGATTCCCATGTACTGAACTGTCGTTAATTAATGTAACTCAATGTCCATTCTTTATAAATATAAATGTTTATACATATGTGAGTTGTTGAGAAAATTCGTGAGTGGTGAGTTTGAAACTCACCTCAAAACGAGATAATCGCCAGACCCAAATTCAACAGTTTGTTGATAAGCGCGTCTGATCATCAGACTCTGATGCTAGAGATACTAGATGATAAAAATATTACAACACGAATTCTTAATCAAAACGATTCTAATCTTAATGCCCAACCATCAAATACTTTTTCAAAGTGATTGTTAATGTAAGTAATGAAGAACTTGCTCTTTGACTACTAAAATATTTCCTAAAATAACTCTTCTTATAATTTACAAACATCTTATAATGCTTTTTTTTTGTTATTTAAAATTTTCCAGCGATCTTAAATTTTGCAATTTATAATTCCTGAAGTGCTAAAAATATTTGTTGTTTGATACGAAATAGGTATTTATTTTTAATTTCCATTTCTAATAACATAAGGGTGCCTATTTATATTTGTTCTGGTCGTTGACCTTCTAATATTATAATTTTTCGACAAATATAAATAAAAAAAAATATAATATACATAATTTGAAATAAACCAGAATTTATCAATAATATTCTGAATATTTCATAACAGTGATTATAAAATAACGATTACCGATGGAAATAATATAAAAACAATTTTAGTAAATGAATTGTCACTTTTAAATTTTAACTAGACTTTAATAATTACATTTAATTAGATATTTAATGAGAAGCTTCATTAAACAAAAACAAAATTGGGGCAACATGCATAGAAAGAATATTAAAACAAATACTGCAATTAAATGAAGCCAATTCCAATTTATTACTTGGCTGTTCCTAGTATTTCGCTCACATTCATGTGTACGATATGCACACAATGATAATAAGCAGCACTTCTGGGACTAACCGGTAATTCTGGGGTGAGGTGGGTATTGAAAGTTTACAGCGCGCTGTCATTTTCCCGAATCGCGAATCGAAATGCCAAGCGACACAATCAGCTGAGCGCTGCGCTAACATACATACAACACACAACACACAACAAAGAGACACTCTGAGGAGGAGGTCTGGAGGAATGGGTCTCTGGGTATTTGAGCAGCAGGTTCTGGGTTTTCTTTTTTTTGTTTGCGAAACTCAGTTTCAATTCGTGATTCTAGCTCGCTAGTTGAGTTGAGTTCTGCCAAGATATAACAACGTAACCGAATGAATCATCTTCGTTGTTGATTGTCGTGAGTGTGTTTAAATCTATATATAAATTGTATATTTTTTTTTTTTTGTATTTTTCATTTTCCACTTCGTTCCACAACTGTCAGTGTATGTGTTCGACTTTTTTCCTTTTTGTTTTATCAACAAAAACTATTTATTCGAAGCTCAATATTATATGACGGTAATAAGTTTGGTAAATGATATGTGCACGTAGCTCGTTATATGCACACAGTACGAAGATATAAAGCAGATAAAATTTCTAGCTTGTTGTTAGAATGTGAGCAACAACGCTTTTCCGCGTTTTTCCGCAAGTTCAAATTTCCTGTTCTTGCAATTGAGCGGCTCTTTTAAGACTATTTCCGTCCCTCTCCCGCTCCCAAGACATGAAAGGCATTCTTTTTTGGTTAGTTTAGTCTCAATACTTGTAAATCTTGTTTTGCTATTTTGCCATTTTCCGCAAAATAGCAAATACTAAAAAAAAAATTCAAAAAAAAATATTTTCATTTAATAATGAATGATTTAAATACATGCGACATTGTGTAATTGGAGTAGTTAAATGTGTGCTCTAATCATAATGAATTTTACAATTGTTTTTCCCCACAATTTATGACTGAGATTTCATATACATACATATGTACATAAGTTAATGTGCATGTACATATGTACATATTTACATACATATGTATTGTATGTACGCTACCGTTCTCTGTCAATCTCACAATCACAATCTCAATAAAAACGAATAGCAACCATTTCATAACCATCATTTATGCCTTTCCGAAATATAACGACGAAGTATTGTATTATACGCTGTTGTATATGTGCATGCACATACATATATTCAATACGCACACACACCAGTTAACAATTTACGCACACCAATGCATGTACGGTAGGCAAGTATATAGTTTGTTTTTGTAGGCTTTCGTTGCTTTTGAATTTTTGAGTTTCGCAGTATTGAAATCGTGGTGGTGGTTGTTGGTTGAAATTCTGTTCTGCTTCCTCTTCATAACGCTGAGAGAGCCAGCGAGCGTGCTCTCTTTTACTCTCCGAAGTATTGGCTGGCTGTCAGTGTATGTAAGTGTTTGTGTGTTTTGTTGTTCGGCAAGGTATTCGACTCGCGCTGTGTTGTGATGTGTGTTAAAAAATAGTTAACTTAAATTATTATTAAAAATTCGTCAGTGTAAAAACCAAGTAACACAATTTTACGCAACACACTTGGCAGCTGTTGTAAATAACAACAAATCATTGCGTGTTTTAATAATCCAATATTGGCCAATTGACAATGTGAAGTTGTGCCTGATTTTAGTTGTTAAATGTAATTAACGTTTTTCTTATATCTCTTCTTTTTTTTTGCTTGCTTTCTTGAAAAATTCTCAACATAATAAGCGTAAATTTGTGTGTGATGCCTTCATGTGTGCTTGTTTGCTTGTGTAAGTGTCGGCCCCAGTTCGTTTGGATACGAGAGAGAGAGAGAGACAGAGAGTAACATTGAGAGAGCAAACGCTCTTGATTTTCGTGCGCTAGTTACTCTCTCTGTCAGTCGTTTGCTCGCTCGCTCGCTTCATATCTTTTCCACTTTACAGTGGGACCACAGGAAATTTGTATTAAATAACTATCATCTCTGTGAATAAAATAAACGTATCGTGCTAACTAGGTAAAACTGTGAATTTACAATTAACATGCATTCCATTTATGGGGCGTAGACAGAACTAAATGAATAAATGTTGAAGGCAATTAAGCAATTGTTTAACCATTGTTTATTGTTTACGGTTAGCCGGCTTCAAATCCAACGAGTACCCACTGTAGTTAGTCTCTCAATCTTGTGTGATTTTTTTGACAACGTCAAAATGCTGGAAAATTACTCAGCTCTACCGCACAATAATAATTCGAGTTTTTTTTTTTTTTTTGAATGCAGCACAGCAAGCAGCTGCTCAATTCCAATTCCGCTCAACTTCAGCTCATCTTCACAGCATGCGAATTTTTCAGCGAGGTTTTCGAGACATCATCATTGTGTTTCAGCATTTTCGTCATCGTTGTCCGGAAATCAAGTATTAAGTTTTTTTTTTTACATATATGTATTTATATAGCCAATAACACTTGAAAAATTCTGAACAAAACCCAAAAAAAAAGTGACGAAATCTTTGTACCTAATAAAGTGGCCCCTCTTTACCTCGTAATCGTATTCGGCATGTTTGTTAACATTTTAAAATCGTTTACTCACTATCTCTAAATTTAGTTCTTCTACAAACACATACAAGTGTACGATGTTAAGTGTTCGTGTGTGTGTGTGTGTGTGTGTGTCAGCTTATATTTAAGTGTGGTGTATTTGAGTCTTGGCGCTTGTATGTGTGTGTGTTCGGTTATTCTTTTTACCTTCCCTTTTTGTCGTTCTCATACATGTCGTATTGAAATTTGTAATCAAAATCGATAAAAATATATATATGTATATATTTATTTGCCTATTTAGATTTCAGTGTGCACAACCTCTTTATAATTTAGTATATACATTTATACCAAGCCTCAATTGTATGCACTCACATATATAATATATGTGTGTGTGTATTTATTATATATATGGATTTTGAAGTTATTTTTGTTACATATTCTCATTGACTAGATACGTTTCATATTTAACTGACTAGGCAGCTGGTTAAGTAAGTTTTTATTCTGCTCATAGTATATTCAAACCAGTTACTTTCGTTAAACTACTAAACCACAAATATTTTAATTTTATTTAAATTTAATCTATAAATATTTCAACTGGATGTTAATTTATTGCGTAAATATTTAAATGTAATCAACAAATAATTGCAAATCAAAATAGAAAAAATCTTAAACTAGCCGAAGTTTATTTAAAATAACTAAAAATTGTTTTGACTTCTTTTAACTCGTAACATTAGGGACGATTAAATATAAATCAATAATTTCATAAAGGTTAAGAGATAGAGCATCAACTTATAACCTTAATTAAATTTCTTATTAGGTCACGCCTATTATAATTTAATTATTATTTCGGTCATTAAAAATAGTTAATATTTATATAATTCCAATTTTATTAAAATAGCGAAGGATTTTTCAACATTTTTCAAGACTGAAAATCAAATACAACTTCTAAACACGCAAATATATCGATTTTAAAATTTTTTTTTTTTTAGAAATCGATTTTGAAGTTACCTATTTGATTTTTGAATTGAGTTCTGACATTATTCTTCATTGTCAAGTCACTTGAGAAACATACTAGAATTTTTCCCAAAAAACAAACTTTTGCTAAACTAACTTTTCGAAAAAACATTTTAGAAATATAAATAAATATTTTTTTAAATAATCGATTGAATTTTTATACTTGTAGATAGTTTGTGTAAAGATTGAAAAGCGACAGCCAACGACAAAAACGACGCATCCATGTTGATGCCACGCTACTCGGATACGGAAAATCATCAAAGCCACGCCTCCAGCACCACCGTGGCCGCCCACACAAAGATGCGACTGCTGAGCAAAGTGGAGCAAAACATGCGCCAAAGTCAACAACAGCAACAGCAGCAGCAACAACACAACAATCAACAACATCAGAGCATCAACAAGCTCATCCACACAGCAGCCACTGGCAATGGACTTGTTGGCGATGTGGATGAATTGTTGATGCCCATGCGGCACAAGATCGAACCGGGAGATAATAGCATTGGCAGCAATTCATCCAGCAAGGAGGCGCATTGTCGCCCCGAACGTAATCTTTGGAGTCGCGCCGAGATGCTGGAGATGCTGAACATTATGCAACAGACGAATGCGCTGGATCAGCTGAACGATCGTAATGTGAAGAGCGAGTATGTGTTTCGGCAGATCGAGGATATGATGCGCAGCAAGGGTTATGTGAAGAAGTCGAGCATACAGATATGGACGAAGTGGAAGTTTCTCAAGTCCACATACAATACGACCACCAGACATGGCAACGGCATACCGAAAGTGGTACCCGAGGAAGTGTATCGAGTGCTGTGTCGGATGCTCAGCGAACACAGCCACAATCTCAGCAATAGCAGCAGCTCGATGAATGGCACAAATGGTGGCATTGGCAGCGAATGCGGCAACTCCATGGACAGCTCCAATGCGGAGCTGAACAAGGCGGTCAGCGCCAGCGGCGGCGGCGGAGATGCCAACGATGAGCTGGAGCATCCCATATTCGGCTTTCGATTGGGCTTGGTCAAAGCGGAGCCCTTGGATACGGGTAAGTAGGCTTTGAGACAAAGTGTGCATATAAAATCTTATTGAATTGAATTTATCATGGCAGGCTATGAGACCAATATGAACTCCTCGGAGCAGGAAATGGAAGAAATCGGTGATAACAGCAGTCTGCAGCATGTGCCGCAAATGGAGCATACGCCTTTCATGGTAACGGTGAAGAATGAACCCGACATCGATCTGGACATGGATGGCACCAATACGCCGCCACCCACAGCGCCCACATCGCCATCGCCACCACCAAGTGCCAACGTGTCCACGTTATCCACACCGTTTACGCCACTGCGCGTTGCCTCCTTTGCCTCATCCTCCACTCCCTCGCATGGCGTGCTGCAGATCGAACGTCCGGCTAGCATGATGATGAATCACAACAACAAAGCCAACTTGCCAGGCAAGCTGAATCGCTCGATGCCGCTGCAGAGCACGAGCAGCATTAATTTTGTGCATCCAACCAGCAAACTGATGCTGCCACGCAAACAGCAGTTGCACCGGGACTTGCGACTCCCAGCAGGAGCTGGCGGAATGGCAACGCGTCCACTGAAAGCTGTGCCTATGCGTGAGACGGGTTATTCGCTGCGGCCGGAGCGTATGATACCCGATCTCGAGCAATCGATATCGCCACCACAGTCGCCTTCGCCGCCCATGCAGCAACACCACCAGCAGCAGCAGCCGCAGTCGTTGCCCAAATATGCTCCTCCTCCAATGCCGTATCCCTCGACCAGTCGGCATGCTCAGCAATTTGGCAACGAGCAGCTACATCCGCTGCGCAAGCGTCGCCTCAATTTACCTCAACAATCCCCCGTGCCTGTCAAGCTACAACGTAGCTCCACGCTCTACAGCAACAAGCCACACAACAGCAGCAGTAGCAGCAACCTGCGCTTGGACGATGCGTCGCCAGCAGCTGAGGAACCAAAAGCTGCACATAAAGTGCAGGCCGAAGAGCTGCAGCGTCGCAAGCAACAGCAAGAGGAACTCTTTAAGAAGGAGCTGCATGAGCTGGCAAATGGTTTTCGCGATGCGCAAAAGGAAATGATGGAGGATTTCTTTCAGCATCAGAAGCAGCTGGCGCGACGTGAACACGAGTTCCAGCTGCGTCAGGACAATCTGGTGATGATGGCGCTGCGTAAGCAAACGGATGCGTTGCTCAATACAGCACGGCAGCTGCTGCAGCCTGTGGGGCAGCCACAAACACAGCAGGAAGAAGTGAAGGAGGAGGAGGAGCAACAACAGCAGGAGGAGGAACAGCAACAGTCAGAGCAGAGGGAAACAGAGACTAACACTAGCAACCAATTGGAGCAGTCAGAACAGCTGGAGGAGGATCAGCAGCAACACATGGAACTGGAAGGCGAAGCTGAAGAGGATGAACACGATGAGGCGGAAGACGACGCACAATACAGCGATGAGGAGGAGGAACAAATGGACGACATGCAAAGCGAAGATGGCCTGCAGATGATGGTGGCTCCAACGCCCAGCGAAGTTGCCTCCTCCTAAGTGCAGTTATTTAGTTTCCAAGTATTATTCACACACAAAAAAGAGCTACAATTATTTTACATTATTGCATTCCCAAAAAAAAAGAAACATTCCTTAATTTTTTTGAGAAGACAGCACTTGAAAGAAGAGCAAATATATATGTAATATATGCATAATCCTAGAGCAAGGCCCACATTGTTAAAAGACTTGATTATATTTAAGCATTATGAAATGTCTAATCTAAACTAAACAAAAACAAAAGAAAATTCATTAAACAAAAATGTATTTATTATTGTTCTTTTTAGACCCCACTATTTGCGATTATCTCGAGATCGCTTCTGCTATAAGGCTTTTATTTGAAAAACCACAAATTAAATGCGTACACAATTTAAGTGATATTTAAGCAATATATCGAAATGGAAACCGTTGAAAAATATACGATATGTTGGAGAAGCAAAACGACGAGAGTTTTAATTGCGGTTTCCATTTTCGAAAATTTCTAGCACAAAACATCTCATATTATTCAAAAGAGAAAGGCTCAAATAGGGATTCAATTGTTTTAAAATTTCTTAACAAGAAATTGTATTGTATTTAATATTGCAATATTTTTAAAACCAAATTTTCAAATTATGAACTTAACGCAAAATTTGAAAAAAGATCCTAAACTAGCGAGAAATCATCAATTGTTCTTACTAGCTAGCTATATATATATGTATATATATATTATATAGAATATAAACTCGCGACACAAAAATTTGTTTAAACTAAATACTAAAATGAAATTATAAACTAGCTTACAAATTGTGTGTTTATGTGTGTATGTTTCCCACTAAACTAGTTGTGTTAGTGTTTTGCACAAAAGAGTAAACGCCTAAATCAAAATTATAATTACTTGCTAGTGTATTGTGTGTTTTATTTTACAATTACGTTTACGATTACGATTAGGCCCCAATTCCCCCCCACATTCCATATACCATATATATATGCCACACGATCGCTCAATCCGATGTTTAGATCGCATTTAGTCGGGTCGATAAATAGGCGTCTTGGGTATAAATTCAATTAATATAACATACTCCATCATGGAATTGGAATCACATTGTTGCTTATGTAAACGCCAGTGCAGGCCCAGCTTATGATATAGATGACTATTCTCCCACTCCAGCAACTTGTCCAGCGTTAATTGTGTCTGCAACCGCAAGAGAGAAAGATAATGATGTTAATATTAAAGCTGGTCAGATATCGAATTGAGAAGCTTACGCGTTTGCTCAGACAGATGACGGGCCAAAGGGAACAGCCGAGGGTGCAACAGCAGCAGACGCAACCACAAAATAGCCACTTGACATTCAGGGGCAGGGTCTTCTTCAAGATGCCATTGATGCGACCGATGGTTGCTTTGAATTCCTCGGGTGCAACGCGGGACAACAAACCGCAGGGGAATTCGATATTGAAGCGATTGCTGAGACCAAAGCTGCACATAATCAGAGAGAGAGAGAGAGCGGGAGAGAGAATTAGTGATGTGTTAAATACAGAAAATGCATGGAAAATATGCGTCAAGTTCTGATTACAAATGTGTGTTATCATTTCTACATTATTTTATACGCCTATCTAAAGGGTAGCAGAGTATAGCGACCCCATTTTGCGAAATTGTTGTATATTATACTTTATATGAAAGTATGCAGTGTGATTTTTATATTTCTGATAGAATATGGTTCTAAAGTTACTGATATGGAAAAATTATATATATTTATCTTAAGTTGGTTTAAGAAATCTCACAAATTTGATTTTTTTGTAATCATCTATATTTACATATTATACAGGCTTCTTATATTTCTCTGACTAAACAACTATTTTTATTAAAAAGCACTATATAATAATTTTGATAATGGGTTCTTTAAATTGAAGAATGAGATATTATTATTAAAAAGTTATTGCTAACTATAGTGACTCTGTTTAAAATATACCATAGTAAAGTTATTTATGGTTTCTAAAAACTTGGTTGAGATACGTTAACAATCTTATAAGTTATTTTTAAACAATTACGATAAGGAGAAATTCTCTGGAATAGCCATATTAGGTATCCATTAAGCACCCGCACAAAACCTAGCATTAAGCTTAATTGCAACCAAATTTACCTAGAATTTCAAATAACGTCCTATTAATAAATTTGATTAAACTACGATTTGATTCGGATATTATTATAATTATTATTATTGGGAAATTCTATATAATTAGAGTGACGAATATTCAACGATAATAAGTTGTTATGATTTGATTGGAATATTATTATTCGGAATTTAAAGTTATAATTAAAAATGATATTAATGATTGATTGATAAAATCTGATTCGAGAGCATTTATAGTAAGGCATAACATGAGTTTGCATTGCTCTTGATCAGTTCCCTTTTTATTTTCTTACAGTGGGCCAAGAGTATCTTGCAGTCGGACAGACTTAATGAATAGTTAACTTAGTTGCTACTAAAGCATTTGCAACCCATCTGCATTTGTTGCTATTTATGCGTTATGCAACCGTTTGACTGGCAGTCTGTCAGTGCGTCAATATTGACAATTGGGCGCCAAATAGTGGAACAAGGTCAAACGCAGGCAATAGAAGTATTAACAAAATAGAACGCATAGCCGAAATCAACAAGAAAAATTTAGATATAATGAGCCTTGATCTACATTGAGAACATACATACATATATACACACAGACCGACAGACACGCATTCAGACGTTTACATGAGTGTGCTTGTGTTGGTATTTTGTAATTATGTATTGATGTGTTGACTCTTTGTGTGTATTGGTGTGTTTACTTACACCGTCATATTGCCAGCGCCCCTGATGATGATGGGTTCGGGAACTGGCATCACTGTCTGATCCTGAAAATGCTCCAAATCCTCCAGCTGCTCATCCTCGTAGATGGCATCAAAGTCGGAGAATGACATGATTGCAATATATTATTTGTTGCTGAAGTAGATGCGAGTCTTGCTTGCGTTATAGTATGATGATGGGCGGATGGGCAGAAAACAACGCTCCAGGCGTCGTCACAAAAGGATGCTGACTGAGTTGGAGGCTTTCCACTGCAGAGGTCAACACATATTTTTCACTTTTATTTTGCAGTTGTCACACAAAAACACAAACAACTCAAAATAAGCGCCGCCTTCTTTGTTGTTGTTCTTCTGCTGCGACTGCAACAACTGCTGCTTCCGCCATACGCTGCTGCTGCTGCTGTTGCTTTTACTGCTGATATGAGATGACGTTGACTTCCTTTATTGCGTTGCATTTGGAATCAAAATGGCAACAAAACAAAATAAATGAAAAACAACGACGAGAATATGTATTATTAAATTGAACCAAAAACAATAATCGTATTGTAAGCAAAATGTGCGTTTGTGTGCGTTCGTGTTTGCATTTTCTGAAGGTTGTGCAACACTGGCGTCTGCCTGCTTTGTTATTACTGTTGTTGTTGTCGTTGGGGGCCCCAGCAATGTGCATTCGTTTTGTTAACAGCGCATTTCGCAATCGCTTTCCCCCAATAAGGCGTATTAACTCGCACATTAGCACAATGCGTGCACTATACACTTGCTTACTCACTCGCACTCACTTTTTTCAATACTTTTAGCAATGATTTTTACACGTTTTTCTGTTGTGTTGTGTTTTGTAATAAGAAGGAAAATAGGCTGCTGCTACTTCTCTCTGCTTGCCAGCACACACTTTGTTGTTGGGCAACGAGCTAACAGCTGCCAGCTGTTTATTGAGTGAGTTGCCTGCCTGCACAGGGTTGCCCAATCGTTGCAAAAATAAAAAACAATCACACATTCAAACAGCGGGTTAAATATTGATTTATTAATTAGCTACATCTTTTAAATAATAATCATATATAATAAATATATATATATATATATCAATGTAAGCGTACGTTCTAACTAGTAATAAAAATATTGTGCACAAATTCGACAGTTTAGCAAAAAACACCAATTACGCTTTTTTGTTGCAAGCATTAATGTAAAAATTACAAGGCATATTTGTATTTCGAGTGTGTGAATCGTGGGTGTGGGTTGATCTCCAACACCCATTTACTTCTTCTTCGATGCACTCGGACTGGTGGATTGAAACACCGATGAGGCTGACATAAGATTTTCAATGTACTGGCCCAACACTTGATTCTCGGAACGTAATTTCAGATTCTCATCCTTCACCGAGTCAACACGCTGCGACAGATCATCCAGGGTATTTTGAAGCTCCAATACTTGTGTAATTAAGCGCGATTTCTCCAGCTGGTCATCGGCACCCACATCAATTGTATCCAGCGAATTGTGCGATGAATCCGGTGTTGAGCTACGATTGGTGAATGAGGAGCGCAACGAGTCCATGGAACGACCATTGGGAATATTTCGCGTAGTCGTTGATGGCTCATCGTCATTAATTATAACTGACAAAAAATTAAGCATAAAATATACAGAGTAACATCATCATTGGGACGCACCCAACTCCTCTCTAGAATTTTACGCTTACCTTGTGGATCCTCATCGATTGCCATGATGTTGTCATCGTTTTGTATGATGGACATGATTTCACAAATTTGTTTATACACAGAAATAAATGCAATTTATGCTGAGTATTGTCGCTTTATTTTGATGAAAATTTACACGAAAAACTAAAACTACCACTTTTATGGTAAAAAAAATACGTTGTTGCACACCACAAACCGACGTTCGAAATTTTCCAACACTGGCATTCAATTTAGATTCGAAGAAGAAGAACACCTGGTCGTTTTGTGTACCGAGAAGCAAGCTAAAGTTTTCATATTTAAACATTTACAAAGTTACATTGCCAAAAGAGATAAACATTTTAAATATAAAAAAGGTAATTGTGGAATTTATGTATAAATGTTTCTAATCATTGAGAATATATTGCAAATGTTGCGGTATTATACTAGTTATTTCTGCATACTTTCGCTTCTCTTGAAATAGTTGAATTCAAATGTTTTCAACTCAAGTGTCTGGCTGTTATTGAAAAGAACTAGTTAGTTTATTAAAAATTGCATTAGATGTTAACTTAAAAGTGCTAGATTGCAATGCGTAGTTTTAAAAATAACCGACCCAAGAGAGTTGTTGCTGTTGTTGCAGAGTTGTCACCTGTAGTGTGAACAGCATTCGATCGAGGGAATTAAAATACACACGCATGCTTTTTGTCATTGTAATTTTTAACGTTGCACTGCACACACAACACTTTCAATATATTTCGGGTTGTGAATTATTAGCAATTTAAAGTTAGTTTGTTGTGATTGTAACACACGCCGAGTTTAGAGCTGATTGATAAAGTTAAAATCATTTCAATGATATGAAATGGTAAATCAACAGTTGACATAATTTGTGCGAAACAAATTCGATGCTCATCAAGTTGAATAAAACGTAATAAACTGACAATTAAACAGGTATAACTTTAGATATATATCATCTATAGACTAAAATACTTATAATGCTGTTGTGTATTTAAATTTATCTTTTTTCATTTTAGTTATTTTGCGAGCTCATAGTGTGCAAATCGCTGGTCCTGTTTTCGTGGAAGCTGTAAACACATTCAATTCTAAGATCAAATGTAAGTTTCTAGTTTAGTTTAAGTTCATCTAGTAGAGTTTAGCAAAATAGTTAATTATAGTGTTTTTGGGCATAAAACCCAAAGCCCAGATAAGCTATGTACATACTTATATGCATAAGAATGATATGTGTATGTAAGTAAATGACATTGGGACATCGCACAAATGCGAAAAGCATACGTAACAACGATAAATAAGAGTTATCCACTTCTACCTGAAATAGTAATTGCATATTTGGGAAACCCTTGCCATTTAGGAGTTAAGAAATATTTGAAATGTTTCCCAAGCAAATATACAAAATCTGCATGCCAGCCCACAACATCATACATACATAAATGTACCTAAAAATGATATCAATATTCAATACAAACGCGGGGCTGCCAACCTCTTCTCAAATCATTGGCATCAAACAAGCGCGAAAACTAACGGCGTGTTCAATGAAGACAATACATTTTTTTCCATTATAACTATTAATTTCTACAAGCTGAAACAATTTTGTGTGTTTTAAATAAAATTTTATATTTGCAGTGTGAATTAAACGCCATTTAAAGCAAAAACATTTTCAAACAAAGAGCATTGGCGCGGGGCTGCCAAGCTATGTGAAAAGTTTGTGGCAACTCTCTTTGGAAATACCAAATAAAAAACAACAAAAAATATACCAAGAATTCATAAAATACAATTAACGCATGATAACAGCAAACATTTTTAGACTTTAACAACCAAATAACGTAATAAACTTTAACGTATTCGAATTTTCCTTAATTACAAAAGTTACTGTGTCAAGTCAAGGTTGTATAACTTAACAGTGAGATAAAGTGAAATTAGTGAGAAGAAAGAAAATATACCAAGTGCTGGGCAACACTCGTGAATTGTGTGGGATCAAAAATGCCAAAACTTGTGCGGCAACGTATAAATTGAACTGCAACCAATTTTATTGCACGACAAACAGCTAAACGGGAAAGAAACAAACCGACGCCACATTTAAACTGCTGTCTTCAACTGCCGAGAAGCAGAGGCTAATTAACCAACAACATGTTGCCCGCCAACAACGCAGGCGTTGCAAGTCAAGCACAAATCAAGAGGGATTTGTCCATCACCATGAAACCGGGAAATTCTACAACAACTACAACAACAATGGCAGGACAAGAGGAGCAACAACAACAACAACGTTATTTGCCCATTGCCAGCATGCCCAGCAAACCTTGCAACATAACAATTAGCAGTTACAATCATGCATCAAATAACAACAATCATAATATTAATAATAGTAACTTGAACAAAGGCAAACTGCTGCAGAAGCAGTTGAATGCCACACCAGTTATTCAACTGATGGCAACTTCAACGTCGCCATCGATATCGACATCGGCAGCGGCAGCAACAACAAATGGCAACAAATCCATTGCTGCAAATTCGCTGCTCTCCATTTTAACACTCAAAGCGACAGCCATAAATAATAACAATAACAGCTGCAGCAATAATTCCAATATTAATCCTAATACTCAACAACAGCAGTCGTCAGTGCTGCGACCTGCTCCTGGACAGCAACAACAAAATGGTGGCAAAGGAGTCGCAGCAACAGCAGCCGCGGCAGCAACTTCGCTGACACTCTTGACGACGTCGACCCACAAATCAGGTAAAACTTTTGTACTTTAACTTGTCTATGTTAATTATATAATGCAAAATGCATTTTGTACCTGCGAATTGATCGCGATTTTAGTATTTTCTGAGCGCTGCATCATAAAACATATATAATACATATATATATATATATAACATAGTCATTTCTATTCGCTTCTTCTGCGGGTTTCTTGCGATTTCAGTTTCAATTGTAGTTTCAGTTTCAGTTTCTTCTCGGTTTCGATTTGATGTTGCCGCTGTGTTGCGAGTCCGAGTCTCTCTCGTTTATTTAGTGTTTTTTTCTTTTTTTTGTACACTGTGTGCGTGTTTGTGCTGTTTATATATTATTACCTTACTACTTTTATCATTAACATACATATTATTATTATTATTATTGAGTGTTTTTTGGTGTTTAAACATTTAGTTAATTCACTTTGCTGTTGTTGTGACTTTGAGTACAAAAATATAAAGTTGCATGTGGCTATTTTTGAGCATATTATTTAGCTCACGTTTTTAATTATTTGTTTGTTTGTTTGTTGCTCAGCGTCGGAAAAGTCGTCACTGTTTTTTCTTTTCTTTACTCACTTACGACGTACTTAATTTGTTGCTGTGTTTATCAACGTTGTATGCAAAAAAAAAGTGAAGAAAAAACAGAAAAGTCTCGTTGACCGATCGATGATCAGGTTTTTGCAGCTGCTGCAGCTACCCCCCAAAAAACAACAACAACAACAACGTGCTTAACATTTGTTTAAAGATCAAAAACAAAAACGTGCCAAAAACATTAAGCGAGGATAACATAACTTTTAACTTGTAATTTTGTGGACAATTTGCAATTAATAAAAAATGCTGCTAAATTTAAAAGCTGCTCCATCATGACTCATGATAAATAATCATTTTATCGGTTTTGTACGGCGTGCTGTTGTTGTTGTTTTTTGATAATCATTATTCTTATTTATGTTTATATAACATATTATGCTCACAATTTATGCTGAAAGCAAAGTGTAGTTAAATATTTGTTATTTGTGTATTTTCTAACAGTTGTTCGCCCCATATATTATATATTTATTATTCTATATTATATTTTACTTATTATGCTTATTTAATGTATTTGTATTAAGCTTCTTATGTATGTTTTTTTGTTTAGCTACACTTTATTTAATTGGTGTATAATGTTATTTTGAACTCTTTTTTTATATTTTGCAGCAGCTGCCACGCCGCAAATTTCGTTGATATCATCGAATCCACTGAAGTCGCATCCTCCCGTCATACTCAGCAAGGCAGCCGTGGAGAAGATACGTTTCAAATTCGGCCAGGTCCAAGCGCAGGCCAACTCGGGAGCTCTTATTCTCAATAAGCCGCTGAAGAGCAACAACAACAGTAATACGATTAACAATAACAACAGCAATTCAAGTGCCAAGCCGACAACGGAGAGCGTGCAGACAACGCCCAAGCCCACAGTCGCATCCGCAACTATTGCGATGCCCACGCCCATGCCCTTGCCGCTGGCCACGCCCATGCCGACGCCCTTGTCTACGTCCATGCCACTGAATCCTACAGCGAGTGCTGTGCTGCCAGAGTTAAAGATTAGCACGCTGCCAGCCACGGTTAATTTCAATGGTGCCAAATTTCTAAAGATGCAAGGTGACACTTTGGCCGTGGTGATGCCACCATTGGTGGCCGCTACTAACTCAAGTGTAACTGTAACAAGCAGCAACAGCAACACCAGCGGCTGTCAAACAGCAGTTTCGCCCAATAAGCTGCAGCGTTCCAAGTCCTTGGCAGGCAACATGGTTGCAGCTGTCCAGGCGGCAAACACGCAAAGCAATGCCACCGAACGTCGTCACTCGGTGGCCATTATGTCCAAGGAAGTGGACGTGGTGGAGCAACCAATTGCCATAGAAACCATCACCATAGACGACGATGATGATGAGGAAGAGGAACAAAAACTGCCGCAACAGCAGCAGCAACAGGAGCAACAGCAGCAGCAACAACTCTTGTTGACCACGCCATCGACACAAACGTCCAGAAAGAGTTCGACAGCAAGTCGCAGCAGCATTGCCAGCATTGCGAGCAGCCACACGACGGGCAGCACCAGCAGCTTGGAGATGATCATACTTCCGCCAGCAACGGCAACACCAGCTGCTAAGGCAGAGCAACCAGAGAAACGTCCACAGGAACAACAGCTAGCCAAGATTAGCATAGTGAAAGCAGAAACGTTGCCTGTATCCAAAGAAGACTTTGAGAAATCGCTGCACTGCCCCGAACAAGTTGAACAGAACTCGCCACCTTGTGCAGTCAAAAAATCAACAGCACCATCATCAACATCAACAATAGGTTCATCATCGTCATCATCATCATCGACGACAACAACTGGGAGTATCACACTAACGCCCATCAACCGGCTGCTTAATCAGGAGCAGCCGCAAGCAGATGATGTTCCATTCGATAAAAAGAGCGATTGTAAACGTAACATGCAGCTTACCTTTGGCATGCTGACATGGCAGGATCAGCAGCCGAGCACGCTCGATAGTTCCACAATGCGTTTCACGCTCAATCGCTATAATTTGCTGCAGGTGGCGGAGCGTTGTAAGCCACGCCAGCCACCATACAACTACTTTGATCGTGCGCTCTTCGATCGCACCACCAAGCGTCCAACAACCAGTTCGCATCCTTTATTGTATTTGTGTTCGCGCTGCAATTGTCATGGTCCTGCCTCCGATTTCCTGGCTCCACGTAAGTTTATCTTAATATGCCAAATTGATTTGTAGACTAATTTCTGGTATTTTTCCTGACAGGTTTCTGTTCCATTTGCTGTGTGAAACGCGCATTCAAGCGTCGCCTGCCCAGTGCGCCAGGCAATGGTAGCGAAAGCAAGGCAGCGAAACTAAGCAATGGTCATGCTCCACAACAACAACAACAACAACAGCAGCAGCAGCAACACAACCAACAGCAACTCAAGCAGCAGCAACAACAGCAACGCGATCGTGAACGTGAACGCGATCGCAAGCGTGAGCGCAAAACGATGCCAGCTAAGCGTCCCTTCCGCTGGACCGAGTATCTTAAAGCAAAGGGTACTGGACCTGCAGCGCCTATACATCTGTTTCTCAATCCGTTTCCCATCACACCCAATTGCTTTGAACGCGGCATGAAACTGGAGGCCATTGATCCCGAGAACTGTTCGCTGTTCTGCGTCTGCACCATTGTTGAGGTGCGTGGCTATCGCTTGAAGCTCAATTTCGATGGATATGCGAGCATGTACGACTTTTGGGTAAATGCCGATTCGATGGACATCTTTCCACCTGGTTGGTGCGAACGAACTTCGCATATTTTGCAAGCGCCCAAAGGCTATTGCCCTGATCGTTTTACCTGGTATCGCTATCTGGTGAAAACCAATGCCAAGGCAGCGCCCAAAGCGCTCTTCACACATCTCAATGGCCCCACGCAGACACGCATCAATGGCTTCCAAGTGGGCATGCATCTGGAGGCTGAGGATCTCAATGATACGGGCAAGATTTGTGTGGCCACCGTGGCGGATATATTGGACGAACGCATACGCGTTCACTTCGATGGCTGGGATGATTGCTACGATTTCTGGGTGCACGTCAATTCACCGTACATACATCCATGCAGTTGGCACGAGGGACGCCAACAGCTGATTGTGCCACCAGACTATCAGAATATAGTCTTCAACTGGGCCGATTACATTGCCGAAGTGGGCGGCGTGGCAGCGCCTGTGGAGCTGTTCTCGCCACGCGATCCCATGGAGTTTCAGCCGCGCATGAAACTCGAGGTGGTCGATCAACGCAATCCCAGCCTCATACGTCCGGCGACGGTCATCACCCGCAAGGGTTACCGCGTCCAATTGCATCTGGATTGCTGGCCCACGGAGTATTACTTTTGGCTGGAGGACGATAGTCCCGATTTGCATCCCATTGGCTGGTGTGAGACCACCTCGCATGAGCTGGAAACGCCGCCGGGCTTCCTTCAACGCCCCTCGGCCATGCCCTGCGATGTCGACGGCTGCCGTGGCTTTGGCAATGCCAAACGCTTCAATCTCAATGTGCACGCGTTCCGTGATTGCTGTCCGTATGCGCCAGAGAATTGGCGTCAGTGGCGCGCAAAGACCGTGAAGCCTCCTCGCGTGCTGCCCGAGCACATCAAACAGGCCAACTCAACAAACAAACCGAAAGAGTCATCACCGTTGCTGCTGTCCCGTCTGAGCACAAACACAAAGCCCATTGCCGCCGAGAAGATAAAAACGAAGCAGGAGAAATCACAGCTTAGGCACAGTGTGGATTCGGTTGAGTTTAAACCTAAGATGAAGAGTGAGGATCAGAAGCCGGTGATGAAGAAGGAGCCACTTACGGTCAAGCGTGAAACGGCCCCAGCGACTTCACTCACTCTGTCCATTGCCAAACCAATTGTGGCCGATTACGGGCCACAAATGCAACGCAACTATCAGCTTTGGCAGAAGAACAGCGAGTTTGATATGGCGCAAGTGAAGACCAACCCATTGTACTGGACCACCTGGGATGTGTATGAGTTTGTGGAGCGTGCGCTAAAGTCCGCCAGCATTGCCCAGCAGCTGTTCGATGAGGAGATCGATGGTCGAGCGTTGCTGATGATGGGACGCAACGATTTGGCCACATACTTCAAACTGAAGGTGGGCCCAACTGTGAAGCTCTTCTCGCTGATTGTCAATCTGCGCATTGCGGTCGCCTGCAAATTCAAGACCATGCGCTGCGGTCTCAATATTCAACGTGCCAGATTCCCACTGCCAAACAACAAAGCCACAAAGCCGGAGCTAGACAATCATTCGGCATCTTCGCCTAACAGTATGAAACAGGACGAAGAGGAAGAGTTAACCGACGAGGACGATGTCATACTGGATGCCGATGACTTTCTCAACGTTAAACCGCGACACAGCATGAACATAACTCACACACGAGATGGGGATGTCACGATGCTCCCGTCGAGAGTGGCTAGCATATCGTAGAATGCATGATGCAGCATGTTTATATATTAGGTTTACAGTTGTCCTCCAATTTGATTAGTTGACTTATCCCAAAACACAAAAACACACATTGTTATCTTCTTTCAACTGATATTGAACTACAAACAATATCTCATCTATTATTTATAGTACTACATTATTGATTTAAGCAAATTCGATTTAGTGTTACCAACTATATCTTTATTATGTCTCTACATGCGTTCTGCGTTTGAGTTCACTCAATAAAATGAAAAATAATTCATCTCATGGACTTTTTTGCTCTGCATTCTCATCTTCTAGCTCCGCAGTGACCTCCGCATTGAACACAGAAGCGGATTGCGATGCGACTGTCGATGGCGGTGGAGCACGAACTCCATCTGTCACTTCCTCAAATGGAGGAGCCTCTTTGTCAACCAGAGAGAGTGTGCCATCTGCCTCAAACAACATCTGTCCAAAGATATTCACCACGCCCACAAACTCTTGAAAGCATGCCATGTTGCTATAGTGTAGATTATTGCATTTCTGATACTTCTTCAGAGCGCAGAGCAATTGTTTATCCGGAATGCTGCCCAGGGATTTGAGGATGAGCATCAGTGCTTTCAGCTGAGGCAAACTCAGTCGTAGAAACGAATTGTCATTGAGCAATTGGGTGGCAACGGGCGCAATCTTCTTGCCAACTAATTCCATGATCGATGGACGATTGAATTCGTTGGCCAGCTGAAAGATCTTGAGCACGGTGCCAATGGGCCAGTTTTGATCGGCCAGCTTGGTAATGTAGCTATCGATAAAGTCGGGTATATTGTATTTGGTGGCCAAATGGATAAGTTCGCAGCACATCTCCACGGTAATAGCGCTGTAGATCTCATAGGTGTAAATGTAGAGCAACAACGCTTCATAGGCATCTGGCGAGGCATCCTCAACAAGGATTACACGTTGGTTTCGTTCAAACTCCGGATCGTTGATCAGCCGTTCGAACTCTGTGGAGGCTGAGGCGAGCATCTGCTTGTGACAGCGAAATTGGCGACTGCAGCTCTTCTTGCAGCTGTCCACGTAGGCAACATGCAGCTCACAGTCCGAGAGTTGACCTTTCCTTAACAGATCCAGGCGACGTAGCTTGCAATACATTATCAATATGTGGGAATATATGTAAATATAAGAATTTCAGACACTTTCAATTTATTGTTTATCCGATTACTGCGCTCCATATATTTTCAAGTAACGCCCTTCAATAGAATGTTAATTTTTCTTAAATTTATTTAACATTCCAACATTTAAATTTACCACACATCTTAGATACCTGCCCACAACTTATTAACACGAGGATCGCCTATTTGGCCAAACGCAACCTCTCTTCATACCTTAACCTACTCACAATAATGTTAAACTGCTAATTAAATTCCTAGAAATTTAATAACAAATTATTAAACAACATATAAATTAACTATCGAGTCGATGGCCTTGGTTGCTAGCACTCCCTTCTTTTAGTTATTATATTATTTTACATAGTAATTACCAGGTAAATAATAATAATAATAATAATAATAATAATAATAATAATAATAATAATAATAATAATATTAATAAATTTACAAAAAATAAAGTGTTGTACATAAATAAATTATATTCATTTTTAAGTGACTTAAAAATAGAGATTATAAAAGCTGGTTTCCTCAATACTAAATGAAGAATTCTCTTCATCATTATATACATATGTATTATATAGTATATCTATGTGTTCCATTTAATTATTTTATAAATAAAAATAGGCATGGAATTATATATTCACAGCTAAAAATATTATTGTTTTCGTTTTTTTTTCATTTAAAATATAATATATAAAATAAAATGCTCATCCAACATAATATTGATTTATTGTTGCTTTTTATAAGCATTTTAAAGCTTTTTAATTATAAATCAAATTTATTGACCTTATTTTCTTTGCAACTGCTATTTTGGAAGCAATTTTAGTATGTATAATATGTAAAATCAAATGCAACTGCAGATTCTTCATATACTCTGGTCACATTCGGTACTTTTGTGCTTGAATTTGATATTCTTTTTTTTACTTTTTGCTCGAACAAAACTCACGATAACCGTATGTAACATTTACATTGGTATCCACTATGTACACCATTTTTGTTGTAGAGTATCTCATGGTCTCAGTTAGCAATAGCTTTTTTGTAATGAGAAAACAATTCAAATCCGTCAAAACTGTTTAAATTGTTAGTTATCATGTCGGATTCCAGAAGAGGCAGTAAGGATTCCGCCCCAAATTCTCCAAAGCCTGCACAATCGCCTAAACAGGATGAAACTTTCCCCAAAAGTCCAATAAGGTCTGAACCACAAAGCATACGCCCCTCAATAAGTTTAGATGAAAAACCACAAGAGGAAATAAATCCGATTCAAAGAAATTCCATTCCAAAAAGTAATAATGAATCGGCAGCAGTTTCAGGTTCAACATCACCAAAGGCAGAAGTGCAGAGTTCGTCAAAAAGTCCGACACCTAACAAAACTCCCACAGCTCCTACGTCCAAGCGAACAAGTGTCGAGCGGGTTTCCACTAGGCAGCGTCGTTTGGAATATTTTCGCAGTGGAATCGATGCGGACTGCGAAGTTCATGTGCCTCAAAATGCAGATCTACAGCAGGGTGGAAATGTTTGCTATAAGAAATTTCCATGTCATCGCATCTTTTTAGCCACAGCCTCCGAGAAACTGGAACAAGACATTTTAAAGAACAAACAGTGGAATGGAGTGCTGCAGATCAATGGCGTTTCGCCGGAAAGTGTCGAAATATTCTTAGAATATATTTACACCTTTGAGATATCATCGTCGCAAGCTGATCTGCGGATCATTGGGGATATATACATACTGTCCACTGCCTACGATATGCCAGAGTTGCTAATCACTTTCTCCAAACAGCTCAAGAATGTGGATTGGCCGTTGGATGATATAATTCCCGCCTTCAATTTGGCCTTCCAGCACAATATGCTCGATCTGGAAAGTGCTTGCTTAGCCGTGAGTATAGTATACTAAATAACAGTTTGTAATACAGAATAAAATCTTTAGAAAATATTGGAACAAACAGCGCAGTTGAAAGGTCATCAAAGCATTATGAAACTTCAAATTTATGCTTTCAATTATCTCGTCCAACACTGGAAGGTCACCGAGGTATGTAAACAACATTTCCTATTTTATACCAAACGTTATAAATGTTTGTTTAACAGACGTTAGCAACAGGGGAGTTAATTCAATTACTGCAGAAATATCAGCGCGAAAATGATCTAAACTTTAAAAATACCAAACAGTTTCCCCACTTTTCTAAGATTTGCCAGTACTTTCCAGATGTGCTCCTTGACGCTGATGGCATTATTCATATAAAATAAAAAGAAATAACACTTTTCGATTAAAACCAATAAAATTCACAAAGAATTTGTTAATTAATTCAATTCCTCTCTTTGCTACCATAATACATAATGTTACTCTTTACAGGATTTTTGTTAAAATGTTAGTAACTGTAATTTTTTAAAAATTTGTGATTTATTTTATTTTTTCTATAAACAAATCATCAAAGAGATGATAGAAGAAAAAGCCAAATTATGGCTGCAAACTGCAGCTTTACAATTATTTAACATAAATGCATCTGCATTATGCAGTAAAGAATACATATTTATATACATATAGTGTACGCTCCCTTAACAGCCTTATTTTCAGTGTGTACACAGCTAAAAATTAATTTTTAGCTATCATAATATATCGATAATTTACAAGTCTCTGTAAACCTTTAGTTTTAAATAAAAAAAAAACGCGACGGCTTATTAAGCATAATATCAAAAGCATAAAGCGCAAACTGTACATGCTAAAGAATGTAATACATGATTCTGCAAATTTGTTTGTCTTTAGATTTGCAAACATTCGATTTATGCAACTGCAATGACTTGTGGTGGTAAATTGAATATGAAATTGCGACTATCGATAAATTTAGCCATCCCTGTGTGGACCTCAACTTGTGGTTTTTGTACAGCATTTTTCCGGGTGTTACAGTGTTACAGTGCTTGAAAAATATAAATTGCAAATTGCGAATTGCAAATCGTGTAAACACTTGGAAAAAAATTGATCCCTCACAATATAACCGCGAAAAGAGTTTATTCGTTTGTATTTGCAATGAAAGGCAGTTAATGGTTCCTAGATTTTCGTTGCCGACGTCGGATCTCTTAGACAGATTTATTAAAACGGCGCAATCGCCAGAAACCAGCTACGCTTCCCACTGTGCAGCAGACATAAAGTAATTGCAATTGTATTAATGTTACAAATAGTTTGAGTCGTGCTTTTAATGCATTTTAAAAGAAATATTATTTTTTTGGCGCATGTTTTGTTTTCTTGTGCACTGTACACCACATCACTATGCGTGTGTGTATGTGTATGTCTGTGTGTTTGTGACGTTTTGTACACACTTTAAACGGTGTGGTGTGAGGCCCTCGCAGGTCGTTCGATATTTATCGGTCGTCTCAAGTCTGTCGATAGACAGTGGGGGTGAAATGCGCGCGAAACGACAATTGGAGGGGAGCTAACATCAACACACATATATACAAGCATATGCAGCACTTACACTATAAATTTAAATTGAAACAAAATGTAAACTTAATTCTTTTCACTTGCAGTTAATGATTCGATTTCTGCCGGTATAAATACAAAGCCGCCCAGTGTTTCAAATCAAATAGTTCCAAATGGAGGAAATATCTAGTTCCGATTCCTTTGGTGCTGACTCCAGTGCAAGGCCCGAATCTGAAACCTCAAAATTGGATGAGGAACAAGAGAAAGCCACAACAACTGTGCAAGACACTCCAACATCCCCGCCAGCCGAAGAAGACACAACCATTGACAATCAGACTGCTGATGCGACTAACGTTGAAAAGCCTGCAGAGACATCAAGTGGCCAAGTGGACGAGGATTTTGATCAAATCTCCGAAGGTTCTTTGGACATGGATGAGAGCCAATCGCAGGGCAAAACAGATACGGTCGCAAATGATGGTGAAGACAAGGAACAGCAGCAGGATGCGGACACAGAGCCCGCTGCAACTAATCCAGAAGGCTTAGATGAAGAGGAGCCTCAGGCTGCAACAGAAGAAGAGCCGGAGGAGCACTGCAATCTCGATGCCAGCGGTGATGCCGATTCGCTGCAACAACGTGACGCCCTCGAGAGCGTCGAAGGAGATGAGGAGGATGCTGGTGATAATGATGCCGTTGATGGTGCACCGTCCACCTCAATTGAGGCCATGGACGTGGACGACGCTGAAGCTGAGAGTGAGGCGACGGCGCCAGCCAAAGCCGCAGACGATGAGCAGGCAGACGATGTGGAAATGCGCTCAGAAGGCAACGATTCTCGGCAAGAAGACGAAGGAGATGCTGGCAAAGCCATTGATGAATCAAATGCGCCCTCAGAGGGCAGAGATGAAGTAGATAGAATAGAGGAGCAGGAGCAAGACGCTTCGGCTGAAACTAGTGCAGCACAGGAGGACGATGAGCGAGCTGATGCTGAAGGCGATGCAGATCAGCTGGACGATGCTGCAGAGGCCGAGCAGTTAGATGATTCTGGCGAAGCTGAAGCAGAACAGTTGGAAGATGCTGCAGAGGCAGAGCATGGAGATGGTGAGTTTTAAAAAAACTCTTAATATTCAAAGGAAATTTGCTCTAATTCCTTATCTTTTAGATACTGTGGAAAATGTGTTGGAGCCCGAGGAGTCGGATGTTTGTCTCATACCCGACGATCCGGAGACGGAAGTAACTGAGGCCGAAAAGGAGCAGGCACGTGAGAATGCCGAAAAGGCGGCCGAAGAAGAAGAAGCCGCTGAACAAACACAAGCAGCAGCAGCAGCCTCTTCCAAATCCCCCGTTGCTGAGACAGACGAAGCAGCCGACGAACACAATGAAAAGGAGGATGGAGCAGGCGAAGCGAATGCTTCGACGTCGGACGAAGTGCCAAGAACGCCAAATGGTAAAACGCCCTTTTTAATTAACTTAATAGTTTAAGCCGTAAGCTAAGCTAAGTTTCTCTCCTTTCAACTGGGCAGCAGCTGCTCAAGCTGATAAGTCAGCTGGAGGAAGTGTGTCAGCCTCAGAAGATGCCAAAGGTGGGCATTAAATCGTTAAATATATAATTAACAAAGACAATAAGAAGCAATTAACTAATCAATAACATTTCAGCGGATGCCGAGGCTAATGACGAAGATGCGCCAGAGGCCGATGCTCCGGATGCGGATGAGCCAACGGCCGAGGAGGCATCCAGTGCGGCTGCTGGCGAAGCAGGCGGTGCAGCCAAAATCATCATCAGCTGGATTGTTGCAAGCACTCACAAGTGTCGACAATGTGATGCCGAGAAAAGCTGCGGTTACCGCTTCAAAAATTCAGAAGTAACGGCTAACGAGGAGGCGGATGCGGACAACGAAGAAGCGGCGGATGGAACAGCAGCAGCAGGAAGCTTTGAGTATCTGTGTGATCAGGCTTGCTGTGATGCTTTGTTGGCCGATCAGCCGGGCAAATACTTTTTGCGGCGCAAAAAGTTTCTGGTCGAGGAGGTCAGCAGTCAGCAAGAAGTACGCGGCGACGATGATGAACCAGCCACCGACGCAGCTGACGAGGAGACTCCGGCGGCGGCTGATGAATCGGAGACGACGACGACAGGCAAACTTAATGATTGCCTGCAGTGCAAAGAGCAAAAGAATTGCAAATACTTTTTGCGCCAGGACCAGGACACGTTTTACATATGCAACGATGATTGCTACAATCTGTTGAATGCCGAGGAGCCGGATAAATTCAAACTGAAGCGTCACTCGATACGTGTACGAAATATTGGCGCAACTACGATACGTTCGCCCAGCAAAAAACCCGAATCCTCCAATGTAGTGGCACGCACCAATGCCGAAGCCGAGGCGGCGCGTCTCGATCGCATTGAAAGCTTTAGACGTCGTTGCGCCGACTGTGAGCAAGAAATCAATGTGAGCGAGAAGCAACTGATCTGGGAGACGATGGACTTTTGCAATGAGATCTGTTTGGGCAGCTATCAGCGTTCCTTTGGCGGCAACTGTGAGACCTGCAAGCAGGAGGTGAGCTCCATAGCGCTTGGCAAATACTGTGTTCGCTTTGGCTTCGAGGTGCGACAATTTTGCTGTGCCGCATGTCTCAACACCTACAAGAAGGGCCTGAAGACGTGCTCGTGTTGCCAGAAGGACATTAGCAGCGGCCAGGAGGGTTTCTTAGCGCCTGTGGGCGATAAGGATCAGTTCAAAGACTTCTGTTCGCAAGCCTGCCTAAGACGTTACGACAATATGTGCAATCCGCGCAAGAAACTGCGCAACGAAATGTGCGGTGTTTGCAACAATGAAAAACCGGTGCGCGTGGAAATGTTGCTGGACGATAAGGAGCATTATTTCTGCTCGAATCCCTGCTTCTCGGCGTTCAAATTTGTCAGCAACGTGAATGCGGATCCCTGCGCCATGTGCTGCAAATACTTTGAACGCAAAACCGCCGATGCATACACTATCTACAACACCGATAGGCATTCGCCGAAAATGTTCTGCTCCCGGATCTGTATTAACGTGTACATTATTGTGAATCGACATATTGTGTCGTGTCAATGGTGCAAGGTGAAAAAGTACAATTTCGATATGATCTATAAGGTGCAAGGAGATGTGGAAACACTCACCTGCTCAATCAATTGCCTCACCATGCATGGCGTCAGTTGCAACATTTCGGCACGAGCCGTCACCAAGTGCGACAATTGCAGCAACGCGAGCACTCCACAGTATCACTTGACCATGTCGGATGCATCGATGCGCAATTTTTGTACATATCAGTGTGTGATGCAGTTTCAAAATCAATTTGCGCGCGCTCCTTTGACGCTAGACAGCGATTTGCCATCGACGTCAGCGAGCAAGTCATCGCAGCAACAGTCGTCGCCATCACGTGCCAGCAATAAGAATGCAGCACCGTTTCCCACTGGATTGCCTAAGCGTGTCAAATTAAAATTAGCACAACCGGTAAGTTAACAAACAATAACTTTTCAATTTCCTTGTAAGTTATGGCGGTTTTTCGCGCATGAACCGAATTAATCTAACAAATATTAAAATCTATGTCTCATCTATTTGCAGTCCGGTGTTAAGAATAATGCCACGGCTGGAAAGAAGACAGCCGGCGGCACCGTTGTACCCGTCATTTCGACGGTGCAATCTTTGGCCAGCGGCGAAACGGAAGCGCGCATTGGCAGTGTGACAGTACGCCGTAAACGTGGACGTAAGCCGGATTCGCCGCCGCCACTGGCAATGAGCAGCATGGCATCGCCCGCTACATCCACAGTGGCCACCGGCGAGGTACGCGGACGAGGACGACCGCGTAAGCACGTGGATTATAGCGTTGCTCGTTCACCATCGCCTCCACGCATGCTCATGAGCAGCAGCGTACCGAGCAGCAACGAGTTCAACCCGCCGGCCATCACAGAAACCAAGATCATTACGGTGCCGCCATATCCGAAGGCTGTGCGCAATGTGAACATCAGCTGCAAACCGATGACCGTCTCCCAAGGGGAGCAGTGCACGCCGTCCGTGCGCGATTGCGCAACACAAACGGAAAAGGATTATTCAAACAAGGTGCTGATACCGGTGCCGGTGCCTATATTTGTTCCACAACCGATGTACATGTATTCGGCACCGTTCCCGGTGCCCGTGCCCATTCCGCTGCCAATACCGGTGCCCATCTTTATACCAACAACACGCAACACCTCCCAGGGCATATTGAAAGAGATTAAAAAGATACAGGATAAAATGCCTGAGGATCCGTTGGAAGCTGAGCTCCTGATGATGGCCGAAATGGTGGCGGAGGAGAAACATGATTCAGATTCCGATTCGGACAATGAAATTAAACCGGATCCAGGTCTAGTGACGATGCAATATCAAAACAGTTTGGAGCAACAGCAGCAGCAGCAGCAACAACAACAGCAGCAACAAGTGGTTGACGTAAGTGCGGCCAGTCATAATCCCTATGGTGATGATATGCTGCAAATCGCGCTTAAAATGGCAACCGGCGACTATGATAATCATCATCAGACCACAACAGTGGATCTGGAGTCAACAATGACGACCAACACGATATCAAATCAATCGCCAATGGGTCATGATATGGGCCAAATGGGTGTGCATCATCTGGACCAGCAACATCACATGCTGGATGCGACGCAACGGTGAGTTTGTTGGCATTACTTAACAAAGTTCCTTTTAATTAATTGAATTACATTTGCTTTAGTTCACCGCGTGGTCGTAAACGAGGTGGTGGCAACATTGCTGTTATGGATTCCCCATCAAGGAACAGTCGGTCGCCCGTGAAGCGACAACGGGGTAGCGAAATGGATCACTCGGCGCTGCAGCAACAGTCACAGCAAGCGCAACAGCCGCAGGAGAAGCCCGACGCACAAATGTTCCTCAAGTACACGTTCGGTGTAAATGCCTGGAAGCAGTGGGTGATGACCAAGAATGCGGACATTGAGAAGAGTTCGATGCGTCGTCGTCCGTTTAAAACGGAGCTGCTGCAAATGACAGCTGACGAGTTAAATTATTCGCTCTGCCTGTTTGTTAAGGAGGTGCGCAAACCCAATGGCACCGAGTATGCACCCGATACCATATATTATCTTGTGCTGGGTAGGTTTTGCATTGAGCTGTAAGTTGAGATAGTGTTAGTAATAAATTCTTCTTTCTTCTCTTTGGCAGGCATTCAACAATATCTGTATGTAAATGGTCGCATTGATAACATCTTCTATGATCCATATTATGAGCGCTTTACGGAGTGTTTGGACGAAGTGGCGCGAAAGTTTTCTGTACTCTACAATGATTCACGTAAGCTGTGTGCTTGCTTTTCTTGCATGTAAATGTTACTAATCCTTGTCTTCTTTAAAATATAGAATACATTGTGACGCGCGTCGAGGAGGAGCATTTGTGGGAATGCAAACAGCTTGGTGCCCATTCACCTCATGTGCTGCTCAGCACGCTCATGTTCTTCAATACCAAGCATTTCAATTTAACTGTAAGCTTGTCTACCTTTTTGCTTAGAATTTCATATTATTAATGTATGTTCATATTGCAGACCGTTGAGGAGCACATGCAATTATCTTTCTCGCACATTATGAAGCATTGGAAACGCTCATCGCAGAACTCCAAAGTTCCCGGCACGCGGAACGTCTTGCTACGCTTCTATCCACCGCAGGCGGGTCTGGGTAAGAGCTATTGGCATCAAAACTTGTTGAATGATTTTACTAATATATTTTGAACTTTTTAAAACAGATGCCAATCCGCGCAAGAAAAAGGTCTATGAACAGCAAGAAAACGAAGAGAATCCACTGCGCTGTCCTGTGCGTTTATACGAATTCTATCTATCGAAATGGTCTGTTCTTATTGATAAAAATATTTTGTATAACTATAAATATAACTTATATTTTCCATTTTTATTTGCAGTCCGGAAAGTGTAAAGACGCGCAACGATGTTTTCTACTTGCAACCAGAAAGATCTTGTGTGCCCGATTCGCCCGTTTGGTACTCCACACAGGCGCTTAGCCAGGATGCCCTACAGCGAATGCTGCATCGAGTTAAGATGGTTAAGGAAATCAACATAGCGCTATTGACAACTTAATGTATAGACCGACTATAGACGAGACATTTACAAAAACAAATTACAACTTTTGGTGCTAAGCACAAACTTGTTTGCGGGCAAAATCACCAAACATACAAAAATTAATGAAAAGCTTACAAGAAAACAAAAATACCAGCTATACTAAAAGAAGAGCGCCTGTAAAACGACTCCAAAATTTTGATGATTTTTTCACTCATTATTTTTGGAAGTAGTAGATACGTAAACCGCTAATCAACTAAATTAATGAATTGTTTATAAAAAGATACACAAATTAAATATGTGCAAAAATAATAATACCACAATATTAGGAATTGTATAGAATTATGAATTAAAATGTAATTTTACCCTAAATCATCTACATTTATCGAAGATCACATCTAACAATCAGAAACTGCATGCACAGACACACATAATACATAATTGATTAGTTTTAGTTACATAAGTGCACATCGACGATGACGATGACGATTGAGTTTAGTCATTTATTTAGAATGTTTAGTCATAAGCTGGTAAGCAAATTGAGCAAATCACTGTCCAAGCTGGCAGCTCTAGGGGAAGAGTGGTGTGGAGTCGTTTTTGGGCGCACATTGTATGTATATTGAATATAATCCTAAATGAAAAATAAACTATACAGATACAGTGTACATAGAGCATAACAACAAACATGTAACAATTTAGCCATTGTCGCGCTGTTCTTCTATAGGTGTTTTATTTGTAAAATGCTGTACTCCTTAATTAACAAATAATTTTAAATATACAATATACATGTATTTTACAGCCTATATATGCAATTTTATAATATTTCACACGGGTCCTTGGAAATGAGGGGATAACAGCAAATATTAAAATAAGATTTTTTTTGCGGTTAGTTGCATTACAAAATTTCCGTTTTTATTGACATTAAATATGCAGCATAAATTACGATTACAAGTTGTTAAATTGAAACACCACTCAACATGACTCAGTACAAATAGTTCGATACAATATTTTTGCTATACCCAAACAATTAACTTGGCCATTGGATATTCTGTTGTTTGGTGCTTTTGGTTATTATGGGATGAGGATCTGATCAAATGGGGTGCAAGGAACGTGGTGGTGGCGACGGAGAAAAAAAACAAACTGAAGAGAATTTGTTTCGGGATATTCTGTTGTTTGGTGCTTTTGGTTAGCTGCCATCTATTGGTCACGACGTTATTATGGGATGATCTGATCAGATGGGGTGCAAGTAACGTGGTGGTGGCGACGGAGGAAAAAACTCTGCCGTCTGTGGTGATACACAGTGGCGCAACCCACAAGTTGCCACCCATTGGGGAAAACCAAAAACAAGCTTTCTGAAGAGAATTCTCTGAAGAAAATTTGTTTCGGGCCCTCCTCAATGGGTGGCAACATGTGGGTTGCGGCACTGCGTATCACCACAGCCGCCAGAGACAAACGTTCCTTAGACGGATGGTTGCACTCAAAGAGAAGCTATACGCTCAAATGGTGTACGCTCGCTACGAGCTTGAAATGAAGAAGTTGTTATGGTATGATGACCTGATCAGATGGGGGTGCTTAGTAACGTATTTATTGCTGTGTTTTTTGTTTGCTGAAGGCGTACTGTGAGGCATTTCGTTCCGTCTTTTTGTTTGTTTCATTTTATGGATTCATGTTTTACGCTCTGCTTTTTATTTTGTTGTGTTGGTGCTAGTATCGATTACCATTCAGCATCGCCGTTCGACTTTTGAAATACGTAATCCTTGCCGCGCATATTCATGATGCCATCCTTGAGATAGAATTTCCATTTGTTGCGCGATCGTGTGATCTATAGAGAAAGCAAAATTTGAAATATAATTAATGGATGCATATTCTAAATGTTGTTAAAGCCTTTACCTTATCATACTGGCACACAATAACGTTATCTGTGTCAAAGACCTCGGCATTGTCCTCATCGGTGACGTCGTCTTCGCTATTCAAGGGCTCCTCTTCGGCAGCATCCTCATGCTCAGCATCATCGTCATCGTCTTTGTCCAAATCATCATCGTCATCGTTATCCATATTATCATCACTCTCCTCGCTCTCATCCTCTTCCGACGAATCCAAAGCGCCATCCAATTGCTTAGCAATGGCAATATTCTCTGAAGCCACCAAAGAGTTATTAGTATTGCTCATATAATAAAGTTTTACAGTGCTTACTCTGATGATTGGCATTGGTGAGAGCCGCATTCACATGCTGCTGCAGCACGGATGAGGCTAATGTGGTGGGCAATGACATAATCGATGAAATCAGATGAGCTGTTAATATTTGGGTCAGCTGATTCTCTTGCAGTGCCGATGCTGGCACTTGTATGGTGAGCACACGAGATTCCGAACTTGTTGAGCCAGGTGGCGAAGGTAACGTAATCTATAAAAAGAAATTATAATTTGAATATTAATCGAATTTAATAGCCAGGAGACAACTGCTTACATTCACAGGCATTATGCGATTGGGGTCCAATTGCGATACAATTGGTATGGGTGTCTGACCACCAGAAGCTGCATTGCCGCCGCCACCAGCAGCGGCAGCCTGCTGTTGCTTCTGCAGCATTGACGCCGCACCCGATGTGGGATGCAACGGTGGCGGATTCTGTGATGTGACCTCCTGCTTGATGGCTCCGATGCCACCATTCTTAATGATGCCTCCACCGCCAACTGCAGTCAGTGCTGGAGATTTACCAGCTGCCGCAGCTGGTGTTGCTGGCTTATTGCTGTCCCCAGACGTGTTCATGCCGCCACTTGCTCCGGCGCCGTTGTTGTTGCTGTTCTGTTGTGAGGCTGCCGCAGCGGCAGCAGCCTTTTTGGCTTTGGCATTGGCAGCCTGTAAAAATTGCAAATGCAAAAAAATAAAAAATTAGTCATATGCGAACTCGGAGCGAGTAGCACAAAACTGCATTACCTTCGAGCTCTGCAGCGTTGATGATGAGAGTATATGAGTATGTGTGTTGTGCGAGTATGAGTTTATGGTGGTAGCAATTACATATAAAAAGCAGCAGTCGTTGTAGTTGTAGTTGTTGATTTGATGGCAATTGTTGTTGTTGGTTCGATTCGTTTCGTTGTTTTGTAATTGGAGAAAAGAGCATAGTTTTAATTGTTGTTTGCACAATTAATGCACAAAAATACATATATACAAATATATTACACACTATATGGATGGATGGAGTGGGGGAGTGGGAGTGGGAGGAGGAGGCGACACCTTTGGCACGAACGATAACACACCTTGCTTACCTTTGGATTGTTGGCCACAATGGGCGGTGGATGATGACCCGGCTCGCCCGGCTCTGGATTCAATTCAACCGCCTTACTTGCTAACAGTTTATTGCGCCAGATCTGTTTCATCTCCTGCAGCACCTGCTCGTCGACGCCCTCATCCAGAAAGGCGTCGCGCACATTCGAGATGACATCTTCAATCACGGCATGATACACTTTCAGCTGTCGAGAGAGGAAAACATTAGTGTTGTGAACACATCAATGAGATCAATATTATCTTGCTAGTGCACAAAAACATACACGAACTTCAGATAAGATGTGTGTGTATGTGTGACCAGCCGATTGGAACCGACTAAAGTGAGACCAGCCGAAGAGAGCCGACTGTTGAAGTGAGACCAGCCCACTTTTTTGCGAATCCTGTAAACGCCGCACTGCAATTGTGAAGTTTGCATATCTGTCATATGCGTAAGTGTGTGTGTGTAATTCAAGTGCTATTTTTGATTGCAAGCATGGCCGTCTTGCCGCAACACACATACATTCTTATTTACATATGGATATGTATGTATGTTCGTGCTCACCTACATATGCATACATACATACAATACATGAAGGCAGAAAATACACGCAAGTGTAAATTATCAAAAACTAAGATAAGCAGTCGATGCTGATAATGGGGCACAAGCTTCAATTTCTTATATTGAATTCTTTGCATGTTGCCATTAATCGAAAACATATGTCACTCACACATACCGCTACATATGTGGTTATTCAGTCGGATCCTTTTTAACATATGGAATGTAGTTACACACACACACATACATGTATTTCTACAATGGCAGACATGCCGCCTCCTTCATGGCAGCTTCTCGGTAGACCGAGAAAACTTTCACTTTTCTGGGCAGACGACAATTTTCTTTGCATGTCACAGCTTATCTATTTACCCAATCGATTCATTTGTTGTGTGCATTATTAACTACATGCAGTGTGCTATAATTGCAATTTTCACAGTGGTTCTTCTCTGTGCTTTGTTGGTAGAATTGAATACTATAAGGCAATATTATTTATTTAAGAAAAAAAGTACGCATTACCACTGATGTTTGGCATAATGCCATCTGCACTTTTTTCTCCGCCAGTTTGATGCCTTTTTTCTTTGTTACTGCTTGTCAAAATTCACTACCAGTCGTATTAATTTAATAAATAAAAAACTTCGACAAAAAAAATGAAGAAATGCGTCTTGTCTGGTAACCAGACGAATTGTGACAAATTTCCTACAAAGCAAAAACAACGATTAAGCACAAAAGTATGACCGCATTTGCTTAAGTGGTAAACACCAAATGATGACTCGCTGACAGTAATTTTAAAGTCGCCATGGTTAACATTCACAGTAGTTAACAGCAGTGACAAGCTTTGTTGCCAACTGTTTGACCTAATGTTGTAGCTAAATGAGAATTCGAAAATGTCGAAAAACTAGCCGATTTTCTATAGCTGAAATTTTTAATACTATTTTGTTTATCATCAATTGCAATAAATGTTATTTTAATGACAGTACTCTTTAAAACAGCCAAATTTTTTCTCAAAATAGTAAATTACTCAGCGCTGCTGACAACTTATGATCGATGGGAGCCCTTGATTTAATTTTGAATAGCAAAACGAATGTGTCTAAGGTGCTACAAATTTAATACTTCAACAGCTTACAACTCAACAATATATGTGCATATGTACATTTTTGTAGTATATTTTGTACATCAATCATATTAGCATTATAATGCGTGAATCATTTTAATCAAACTCATCACAATTCTGACGTTCGCTATTAAATTCAAGATCGTCCTCTTCATCTTCGTCATCGTCATCTAAATTGGCGCCAGGCTTATAATCCAAGTCCGAGTCGGCTTCATCGTGGAATGGATCCTCTTCATCTTCATCCGTTTCCGAGTCCAAATGTGCAGCTGCAGTACCATTGGTATTTTGGGTCTGGTTTCGTCGTTGGCGCAAACGATTGCGTATGTTCTGGGCAGAATTGACTAGAGTTGCCCTTGTTTTTAGCAGATTGGCTTCTACTGAATCTTACTTACAATCTGGTGGATGTGAAAACTGCTGAAAATGCGTGGGATTGCGACGATAGCATGCGTTGCCAAACGGACATGCAGGTGTTCCTAGTGGCGGATCTGGAAAACTGGGGCGACGATAGTCGGCGTCACCTGGATGTGCCTCGGCTGCCCGATGTGCCGGATTCAGCCTAAATTCAGAATGCAATTTATTAGGCCAAAGTAAATTTATAACTTAATTTTGTACCTGTAACATCGAATGCCAAATCGACACGAGCGGCGCAAAGTGCTCGAGGAAACCGAGGAATCGGGCTCTGGTGACTGTTTTCTGGTTGTTGTTGCTGGTTCCGTCTTTACAACAACTGCTGTCGAAATATTCGAGCTTGTGCTTGGGCCATCAACTGTTGCTTCATTTTCTTCCTCTGGCTCTGTCTTGATTACTACTGGAATATTGCTGCTACTTTCAGCTGATGCTTCATTTGCAGCGGCGTCCTCGTCTTCCACTTTTTCTGTTTTGATAACTACATTTTCGTTGTTGCTGTTTGTTGTTGGCGCTACAGCGTCTTCGGATTTTCGACGTTTATTAGCTTCATGGGTATTTGGTTTTTCTTCATTTTCTGACAGTTTTCTTTTAGCAGGTGAAGGGATATTTGAATTATTATTATTTTCCTCAGCGCTCATGTTTACTGCCGTTGTTAAACTGTTGAATGCATAAATTTTATTTCACAACGCAAAAGACGCGATTCCAAGAATAATCGATTAACATTAGCAAGGTAGCGCGATAGTTCGATTTTATGTTGTGTTTCCAACGTTTGCCGCCGAAAAATTCCAATAACTTTTTCTTTCGAAAGTAAATTGTTTTTTTTAGTAGTTTCGTTTTTCTGAATTGCATTTTAAATACTTTCTATAATTTCTTATATTATTAGTTTTACTGAAACATAATTTTATAAAATGGAATATATAACCATAAAATCGAACACTTTTTATTTTTTATGTCGATCAATTAATTGTAATGTAGAGTAGTAGAAGTAGAGTAATACTTCGCATTCTCTTTTAGGCTGCAATATACAAATATAAACATCGAGAAAAATGTATTCTTTGTACTTAAGGCTGATTGTGGGATTTATTTCGACTTTACATTACTACAATATATGTACATACATATATATTATGATTCTTCGCTGCATTTCACGTGGGTTCTGTCTAACGCAGCAGCTTCTAAAATAACTTGCATTATCTTATCCTTTGCATACTCGGATGTCTGATCTGTCAATTGTCGCAAACGATCAGCAACAAAATCCCCAAATATTTGTGCCGAATCTTTCATGTTCTTCACCGCAACGGTCACAGCATTTGTAATCATTTCCTCATCGATGTTATTATTAGTGCCATTCAGCTCCTTGTCAATAGGATGATTAGATTGTGTGGTGGATTCATTAGAGAACAGCGCTTGTTCCGGCTCGTACAGTGCCAGACTTTCAATAATCGCTTCATAATCGGGACCACTGCTATTTCTTGTTTCCGTTTTAATTGGATTTGATTTGCTTCGACTGTCATAGCTGTTGTTTTTGTTGACACGTTTCGATGTCGAAGCTTTGGGTTTGTAGTCAGGACTGCGATCAAATGACATCTCGTCTTCGTCGTTGCTCTACAATATAAATGTGCATTAAATTGATTGTCAGGTCTATTTTCTTTTTCTTAATTTGCTTACTGAGTCGTTTCTTTTGATTTCAACTGTGTTACTTCTCTTCATGTGTTTCTTGGTCAGTGCATGAGCGCGCAAGTCACAAATCTTTGTATTAACGCCACATTTGCACATGCGGCACCGAGCTCTGTATGAATCTTCGGGATCTCGACGTAGCCATGGTCGAAATTCTGGCATTTGTAGCCACACTTCTCGCAATTTTTGCTTGTATCTTTTCATTGTGTGGTTTTTCTGTAAAATGATTGTTGTTTGAAAGAGGAATGCTCCTCTTGACACACAGCTGTTCTAACAAATTATGTGTTGGCCAATTATTGGGCCAATAAAAACATTTATTTTTAAAAGCAATTATGCTTTTGGCAAAAATAGAAATATTCTAATTAGGGATGACATTAACAAGCCGCATAGTGATGGCAAAAAATAAGTATTATGGTAATCGATTATTCCGACGGCTTTGCTAGTGACATCAATGATAAAAAAATAGAACTGGCAAAATTACAGTTATTTATTGTTATTAATTGTTACTTTATTACTTTCTAGAAATAATTTGATTTAAACAAATGTACATATATGTTTATTTTGTGATAGATAACATTAAATCAGTGTAGTACAATTCCTCTAAGTCAAAATGTGAGGTAAAATTACTTACTCTACATGTTTGCCAACACTGGGCATACAACACGTGAAGCAAGAGTTTGTGTTTTATACATCGAGCTAAATAAATCAAAATGAAGACGCCAAAAAGTAAATCAAAGCAAGGTGGTGAATTAAAACCTGAAGAAAATAAGCTAAACATATCCGCGGACAGCAAAGCCGTTAAAAAGCAAAAGGAGAAATCGAAGAAACCCAAAACAGTAAAAACTGCTGCAGTGAAGGAACCCGTTGCCGAGGAAATCAAGAAGACGGCAAAGAATTTATCCGCATCGGATCTGGCCAAAATTGAAAAGAAGAAAGCCAAGAAAGAGGCACAAAAACTGAAGAAACAGTTGCGAAAGCAGGCAACAGAAACGTCAAAGGACGCCAAGGAGCCAAAGAAGACGGCAGAAGAAACTAAAGTCAAAAAATCAGATACACCTAAGGAGAAGACTAGTAGCAACAATAAAAAAGAGGCAACAAAACAAAAGGCGAAACCAAAACGAAATGCTAATGATAAAGGTAAATGAAAAATTACATCTTAACTGAAGTCAACTTAACAACTATTATGGTTCCTAGATGGCGAGAAGCGAGAGAGGGATCCTGCAGACGAGGCTGCCACTGTATTCGTTGGAAATCTGCCCATTAATACGAAACGCGTGCAAATAACACGTTTGTTCCAATCAATTGGCAAGGTGCAATCAATTCGTCTGCGCACCGCCGGTGGCAAGCAATTGTTTAAGCATAAGCAGCGCAAAGCGGCCGGTTCCTTAAATGCCTATGTGGTGCTCGAGAGTCCAGAGATTGCTGCGAAAGCGCTGTCATTGAACGGATTCGAATTTAAAGAGTGCCATCTGCGCGTGACGCCGGCAGCTAAAGCCAAGGGAACAGCAGGTGATGTTAGCGATCAAGCTGGAGCTGGAGATGCCGATGCCAAGCGCACCGTATTCGTTGGCAATCTGAAATACTGTAAGCAATTATTGTGTTAATGTTAGTTATTTTTTATTAACTTTTGTCTCACAATGTAGCTGCCAATGAGCCCAAGCTGCGAGAGATCTTCTCCAGCTGCGGCGAAATCGACTACATTCGTTGTCTGCAGGATGGCGAAAAGGGCTGCAAAGGTGTCGCCTATGTCTGTTTCCAGAAACCCGATGCAGTCGGACTTGCTCTCGAGCTGAACGAGACTGTGCTGGACGATAGACCCATTCATGTGGAACGCTACTCGGTCAAGAAGCTGGGCGCCAAGCAAGCACGTGATACTGCGGCTGCAAAGTCAGCGGGATCTCAACCGAAATCCAAAAATAAACAGAACTCAGCCGGCGCCAAGAAACGTCTGGATAAAAAGAAACTGAAGGAAAATGGTCAAGGCGCTGGCGTAACTAAAGCTGCAAAGAAATCGGAATATCGTGGTGTTAAGGTTGATGGCATTAAGAAGAACACGAAGAAACCGAACAAGAAGAAGTCAAACAATGAGATGAGCGCGCTCGCTAAGAAAATTGCGCCAAAGACCAAGACGTAATTTAGTTAATAAGCTCAAGACTATTGATGTAAATAATATTAGAGCAAAGTTTTAAGTAATGACTACTTTTATTTTTGTATTGCATTTCAATAGACCTTTCTGAAATTTGAGCTCTCATTTATTGATTATTCTGAACTATATTTCAAATTTGCATTCGTCAATGAGACACATAAATCTATAGCGCTATTTACCTTTACAGGCGTGTAAAGACAATTTAGAATTTATTTTATTTCAATGGTACAGAATAAGTAATGACATCCTGTATTTTTTATGTTACAATTACAAAAACATCCGCCAAGAAATTGAAAGTAATAGTGTTGCATAATGTATTTGTTGGAGTCCTTAGCAGTCAGCTTGGCGTCGGGCAATGTATTGCAGTGCTGCATAGCGAGGGCAAGTTAAAATGTATCTAGTAGCCATAGCATTTAGCTTACCGTATGGCACATTTCATCACATATTCTCAGTCAGCTGTTCAATCTGTAAGCACAGTCAGAAAATTCATGTTCAAAACTTGTGCAATCAAATCTCCAAATAAAACCTAGTTTCTTACAATAGTTGTTTTCAAATTCAGGTAAGCACTCTCAAGTTGTATGCAATCCGGTGCACTTACTCCCACCCAATCGCAGCATGAATGTATGTAAAAATTTCAAGTTTTTACGCATCGCGCAACTTTGCATACGCAACTTTAGCGGCAGCAATCGCTTGACGGCCGCAGCGGGTGCACTTGGGGCAAGGGGGTCCTCCAACGGTGGCTTCATCTTAGAGCCGCTCACCACACGCGAACTGATACGTGTGCATGGTGCCGAAGCGGTGCCCTTCCTACAGGGTCTCGTGACAAACGATGTATCGCGCCTTCAGGAGCCTCATGGAGCCGCCTCGATCTATGCCCTGTTTCTTAATCGTAACGGCCGTGTGATGTACGATACAATCATATATCGTACCAACGATCCTGACACATTTCTGTTAGAATGCGATCGCGATGCCTCCTCCGACTTTCGTCGACATTTGCGCACATATCGGGTGCGCAAACGCATTGATATCGACACCGTGGACGACGAGTATGTGCCCTGGGTGCTCTACAACGAGCAGAAGCAACAGCATCTTGTATCGGCTAGCAAATCAAATGATTTGTTTGTCACGACCGATCCGCGAATCGATGGCCTTGGCACCCGAATTCTTGCGCCCACTGATCTCGATCAGGGCGCTCTCAGCAAGCGATTGTGGCGGAACCATGAAGTTGTGGCTGCGCCGCACACCAGTGATGACAACTATCAGCTATTGCGTTACAAACAGGGCATTGGCGAGGGCATCGAAGAGTTGCCGCCAGGCAAATGTTTTCCCCTCGAAGCGAACGCCGATTATTTGAATGGCGTCAGTTTCAACAAGGGCTGCTATGTGGGTCAAGAGCTTACGGCGCGTGTGCATCATTCTGGAGTCATACGCAAACGTTATATGCCCGTGCGTTTTACGGCGCCCGTTAGCTCCAATTATACCGTGAAATCAGTGGCTGGCGCCAATCTTGGACGTGTCTTGGGCCATTCACAGAATCGTGGCGTTGCCTTGTTGCGCATTGAACCGGTGTTGGGTGGCCAACAACAGCTGGTGTTAGATGGCGAACGCTGCTACGTGGATCGTCCACAATGGTGGCCCAATGATGCAGTCAGCAACAAGCGCATGTTTGCTGCCGTCGAATGACCTACGGCAAAACAAACGAAAAATACTGAGACGGCAACAGCAACAAAAACAGATAACTGAATTTATTGTATGTGAAATGAATGTGTATATATATTATTTTTAGGCTAGATCACAATATTAGTAAAGATTCTCAATTTGAACAGTCGAAAGTGCAAGTTCTCGTTCGCTACTTTGTTGCAGTGTGTCTATTGCCATGTCAGAGGAACCATCCACATCATCCAGCAGTGCCATTGATGAGCAGCCAGATGAAGACGAGGACTTATTGCTTAAAGATGATGCCGCTGAGATTGAACGCTTACAGTTGCCTATCCAGTCACAGGAGCCGCAGCAGGAGGAGGAGAATGACGAGCGTATTGCCAGGATTGAGTTTCGCTGCAGCTACTGTGACATGCATGAATTCGTGCATTATTATGGCCGTGAGCCACCTTTTGCCCTTGGCATTCTGTTTCGCGAGGACACCTATGTGATGCGTGACCCATTCCAGGCACCGCCGCCACGTTGGCAAACGAAGGCTGAATATTATATAGCTATGGGCGCCAACTGCGCGAACTGCTCGAAAGTCGTTTGCAAGGATGCCAGTTGCAGTTTCTACTACACAAAAACCTTATGCCTGCCCTGTGGCGCTGAGGAGCTTAAGTCTTGGCCAGTGGAGGCTCAAACGCGATTACGCAAGCAACTGGCGGCGGCTAAGGAAAGCGGTTTATTAAAGTAGACGTTTAGAACGATTGTAATTTAACTAAAGAATAAGAATTTTAAATTCCCCGCGTTTCATTTGGCAGCCCTGGTATTTATGAAAACAAAACAGCTGATAGGGTTATCGATACATAGTTACCCTCAAACTGTACAGTTTGACTTAATGCGTCGTTGTGTTGCAATAAATAAGACGCAAAAATTGTAAATGTCCTTTTGAAGGACTAAAAATACATTGATAATATAAATTTGGACACTTTCTAACAAGTATGTTGTTATGTCTAGATAAACGGCTTGTGCCAAACCGGAAAAAATAAGTTTTAATATAGTGACAAATTGAACCAATAATAATTAACTAATACTATTGATTAAAATTATTGCATTACATATATTTTGTTTAATAATGGGCAATCAAGTTAAGGTAGCCGTATTTTTGGTATATTTTTTGGTATAAAATAGTGTATATGTAAATTAATGTTTGCGGTCACGCTGATAACATGCATCAATCGCTCATTCTTTCAGTTAATTCGGCAGTGAGCGTCCTACGATTAAGACGTTTTGTATGTTCGCGTCGCAACTGCAGCGCGTCGCGTCTTTGTCCAATTTATTCTCGTCGCCGCCCTCTCGCTTCTTCATGTGTGCGTTTTGTGTTGTGTACGGCGATTTTATTTATTGAAAAAAAAATTTTGCTTAAATTGAATGCAATGTAATGAGTAAGAGTGTTATTCAATATTTGTGAAAACGGTGAATATTTCATCAACAGACTCGTATGTCAATGCAGTTCATGAGAATTTGACATTTAACTTGATGTCGTTGTTGCCGTTAGTTGTTGTTGTTGTTGTTTGTTGTTACTGTGGTTAGCCGCTGCAGGTTAGAAACAAAAAAAGAGCAAAGAAAAAAAACAATATAAGACAATTGGCGTTGGCGTTGGCCGCTTGTGGGCCAAATTCGCGGACACGGACGCACCCACCCAAGTCCAAAAACCCCAATTCCAATTTGCTGTGTAACTGGCTTGTGTCGATGTGTGTGTGCCAGTGTGTGAGCTAGTTGTGGGTCCAAGTGTGAGTGTGTCGTGTGTGTGTGTGTGTACGGTGCAGGGCAGGGGGAAGGAGCATGGGCTGCCCAGCCGGTTTCGCTGCGCGAGTTAATTGACAATATACACAACAAAACAAAACCTAAAAAACAAAAAAAAAACAACACCAAACAAATATGAAGAAAGAAGCAAGCATAAAAAGCGAATGAGCAAATATCGCATATAATAAAGCATGCAACACAATCATCATTATCACCATCATCATAATCGTAATCATCAAGCAAACAAGACTGCAAACAAATGTTTAAATATTTTTGTTTCATTGATGACATGTGTTTAAAGTGAAGAGCGCTAATCGAAAAGAATCCTCATCATCATCATCATGATGTTTGGCCGGGCAACGAATGAGACGACGACGATAGCTTAGTTCTATATTTAAATACACCCGAAAACAACAGACGCTTCGATTGGCCGCCAAAAGCAAATCAGCCACCGCCCGCCCATCCCTCTTCCCACTTCCACTTCACAGCCCCACACCAAGTGGTCGGCGCCATGCAACATTCTCTTCTTCTGCCGCTGCTGCTGCTGCTTCAACTGACCATTCTTGTTGCGGCAGTTAATTCGCACAATTGCCAGCATCAGCATCCCAAAGCGCATGAGGTGAGTGCACTAAGATTTTTTTTTTTTTTTTAATTATAAATGGAATTGAATGCTACGAATTTTTATATTAACACTTGAAATATTCATCTACATTAATATAGTGTAAAGATGAATATTCATTTCTTTATTCAAATTAAAAAACTAAAATAGTTAAGTTAAATGATAAAATAAACGAGTTTAAAATCTCGTAAAATATAATTATTATTTCTAACATCTGAAAGGGGTTTAAGATATATTGATCTCATTAGGAATTCGCTACGTGCACTAGGAAAACCCCTTAGAAAAAACCCAAACAGATCAGATGATAGGTTAGTAATTAGTACCTTTTTTTTGCAATTGCCACATTATCCATCCATTACAGCTCCTCCCCAATCCTCCCATCCTCCCATCTCGGTTGCTCCAATTGCCTGTTTTAAGCGCCTCATTAGAGCGGCTCGTAATTGGTTGCTTGCCACTTCATTGCAATTCAATAATTGCGTCGACTTTTTCCTGGAATGAGCGTTCCAATTAGAGAGCATCTAGGTGGGCGGCTTAGCGTCTCGACTGAAAATTGTATAAAATTCATCACTGCGGAGAGCCGCATTCCATGTTCAGCAAATTACACATAAGTATTGCGCTTTCAACGGAAATATAAATTGTCTCAGATCCGTCGCATTTCTATTCTCCCCAACTATTCAACTTTCTCACATCGCAGACAACAATAGTTGAGTTTAAGCGCTCTTTACATACTATTTATTGTTCATATTTATAAAGCTAAGTAGTGTGCTCTTTATGTTATACGTTTTTTATTGTGAGGAGTAACATATAAGCAATTTGTACAAATCATTTTGCAATCATATATTGCATATACTTGCACTCTAATAATAGAACATTAGGAGGATTTTTTTAATCAACCAATTCTTTATAGATTCGTTTTTTAAATACTATAAATCTAAGCTGTCATTAAGCCTTTGGTTTTAAAACGATTAAAACCACTTTAGACAAGCTTAGAGATCTTCTTTATGTCAGATTTTTGTAGCATTTAATACTTGAAATTGAATCGTTATTTACCTAAAGCTGTAAATAAACATTTTTTAAAGTATTTTAATGAAAGCGAAATTATCATTGTAAAGTTATAACAAGTTTTCATAATTTTATGATATTCAAACCTATAGTGAATTACGAATGTTTATATTAAATACTTATATAAGCTGTTATTGACTTAGGGTAATAAAGTCTGTTTTAAATTTAGCATATTGGAAATGCCACAAAACAATGTCAACTTCCTGTTTGATAACTCATACGCTTGTGTACTTTGTTATTGTTTATTTTTGCGAGAAATGATGAAGAAACCTGATATGCATATTGTTTTGAAATTAGCTCAACGATTGAAGTGGAATCAAGTGCAACTTCTCACACACATGATTCTGCAGCAAGCAATGCTTTGAATTGACTAATTCCAGTTGCTAACTTGCTAATCATATGCACATTAAGATTCAGACTCAGTGCAACCGCATGCGATTGTAACGGCTTTGGGTTGCCAAATGCTTTTAGCAGGGGAATTGTGGGGTATAACCAGCTGTGTGTGTGTGTGTGTGGTTTATGTTTAGATATTTTGCGTTGGCTGTTTGTTCTGGTCCAGCACTTGTTGCGGTGTCCAGAGCACCACTTGTTGTTCTAATAGCAATCGACATCAACTTAATTGGTATTCTGTCTGGTAAAAAGGTCAGCTGCAATTGCGCCAAAGCGGCTCATTTACATAATTACGCTGCAGCTGCTTGTGGCCGGCGGAGTTTAAGAGGGTTTTTAAGCAAAGTAAAAGTATGCGAAAACGAGCAGTATTAAATTAAATTATATTAAATTGTAAAATTACATTTTACATTTACTTTATAATCAAACAATGTGCAGTGAAAGGGTGACTAACATTAAAACTTATTTATCGATAACGACAAAAATAATTATCTACTGCGTAGTATGTTCTAGTTGAGCACAGACTCCAGTGTTGGGTAGCTGAGTTTAATCCGCGTGCAATTATATTAATTATTCGTAACTTGAACTGTTCAAAATGCAAAGTGTTCCCGCGTTTCCTTCACTCTCCACTTCCGCTGCCCGTACATAATCTTCCCGCCCCCGACTCGCTTATTCCCCAGTAAGTCCTGAGTTAAGCGGAGATTGCTCGGATTTAGACGAGTATGTAAATGTAAATGTAAATGAAAAAATGAAAATGCGGGCACTGACAGTGACCGAGTACTTAAGCTTCCCTTGTTATCCGGCGAATGCCACAGAGTAGTCAGCGCTCATTTTTAATTAGAGTTAAATAAATTGAAAGAGCAAATTGAATCATTTGTCACGTTGTTGCTATGCTGCCTGCCATCTTATATTCGATGATACTCTGCTCCACATAGATAATCATGTTTATCGCGATGAGTAACAAGATTATGAAATGACCTTATCCTGGATAAGTGGAAATTTTTCTGCAAAATAAAACTCGTTAAACTTAACCTTGTTGTTTGACCACCTTGCGGCAGCATCAATAACTTCCGAAAACCAATTATCATTGTCATCGTCATCGATTTCGGTCTGTTTAACTGGATTCGATAACAACAAGCAAATTAAGGTATTTAGCAACACTAAGCAAACAAGAGGAATTCTCTTATTGGTCACTTGATAGCCCAATATGAATATCAATGTAATTGCGTGGTAAAGCTTTTCACTTTGTTGAAGGGGGATGCGGTGCTTTGCAATGGAGGACAAAATATGCGTCAGAGCGAAGCATGAATGACCTTGGTAGCCTTAAAATTCAATTTGCACAAGCTGAATGAATGCAGAACTCTATTTGTGTATTCAATGCTTTCACATTGAGAAAGTGAATGAATTAAATCAACTGTTACTTTTTGCCATTGCGCTTACTTAACTGTTTTTGTTACAATTGCAAAGTAGAAGCAACAGAGCAAAGCAGCAGATTGAAGGCGTTTTAAAAATAGTTGGCAAATAAATAAGCAAACAAGTGCAAAGATAAAATTGTTAAACTTATCTCCAGTGTATCATAGCCAGGTGAAACAAGTTTGTTGAAAGCCACAAGCAGTTAGTAGTCAGTCAGTCAGTTAGTCAGTTAGTTGATTATGCCGCATGGCTCGAGGCTAATTTTGAAACACACGCCAGGCCAATATTGTGAATTGGGGCTTTTTATTTATGTATGTGTGGTATGTGTGTGTGAGTGTGTGCGTGTGTAACGCAACTTATTGCCAAATGACAAATGGCACAAAAACTGTGAATGATACAATGGCGTGCAGTTAGTCCAAACTTTGGCAAATAGACCAGCTTCCCAGTTGAGATGGTGACCTTGCAGCAAGCAAGCATCATGCAGTTGTATTGCGTCTTTGTTTTGCTTTGATTGGCACCTTAACCAACGTCGAAACGGCTGCTGTTGAACTCCTACGTGATGAATTTCTACTCTGCAAACTGGGATTAAATTATTAATTTCATTTCGTTCTCTTTCGCTGCTGCTGCTGGGCTGACGCAATGCAACGTGCCTATGAACGTGACGCGACTGTATTCAAATGCAATTTATCCCAACTTTGCCGCCACTGTCTGATTCCATCCAATTTACAGCAGTTAGCGAGGCAAATTGACAAATCTGATTGTTATAAAGAGACAGCGGCTCACTAGAATGATCCCGAGCGTATAATATCACGTTTATTGTGTGTGAATGTGACTTGATTATTTATTATTAAATGTTATACAGTACATTAATTAAGTAACACATGTCCGACGGCCTTTTGTGGTCAGCGCGCGGTGAGGTAACAAAATGAATTGAGTGCGAGCGCGAGAGTGAGAGTAACAAATATGTATGCCGTAAAGTATCGCCGGCATGCAAAGTAGTCGATACCCCAGTCATCGACGTCACACACTCATACACAACATTACCTACGAGTACGAAAAGGAAACATGATTAGTAAACAACAATAAAGAGTCGCCTGGGCAGGCGCAGCAGTTAGCGTTGAAATGAAAGTGAAAGCACCACACACACTGCACACGTACACACACTCGCCGATTCACTCACACTCGTACTCTAACGCGCAGTGAAGCTTGAAAGCTTTCGATTGATCTGCCCGGCGGTGGTGAGTGAGCAGGTGACAGTCAATCGATGGTGAAAAACTGCGGAAGAGCGCCAACGGGGGGAGAGATAGAGAGAGAGAGACACAGTAAACGAAGAAATGTCGTCACGGTTGGCATGACTTACTGAACGACTTGACAGATTGACTACGTAAATAATTACTCAATATAACGCCACACCCCTCTCACTCTCTGTCTCTATTGATTCACCTGCTTAAATTAGCATGCGCAACTGTTAAGTGTCCACACAGTGTGCAGCACATGGCTCGATTGGCACCCAGCGCATGCGTGCCTCGAATTCATGTTTAGCTATTTACGTGTTTTGGCCAAAAAAGCTAATACGGGAGGTAAATCGAGTAGGCGCCGCCGTCTTGTGATGCGGCCAAGTGTAACAACAACCGGCACATTTCTCTTTTTTTTTGCTTTAGTTTTTATTTTTTTTTTTTTTTTAGCTATTTTGCTCTCTATGTTACTTCTTTGTTATTTGTTGTATTGCCTTAAACGTGAGTCGCATTGCAAAGACTGGGATGGATGGATACGCTCCAATGTGGCCCACTAAAATTTGTTAGATATAGTAGACGAATTTGTATGTTAGTCCGCAAGCTAGTTGAGCATTACGTCTTATCGGAGATTAAATAAGCGCACACAACGCTCAGCTTAGCTGTGCTTAGAAAGTGTGGCGCCAGCTCCTTGACCAAATTCCATAATCAGCTGCATCTTTTTTTTTTTTTTGGGCAAGCCTTTAGTTTATCTTAATTTCACAATTAAACATAAACTTAAAACCATCCTTAATTTATTTGACTTTTAATATAGTGTTATTACTACAATCTTTTTAATTGATTTGTTTATAATTTTTTTATAGTTATTACTATAATCTTTATAATTGATTTATTTATAATTTCTATACTTATTACTATAATCGTTATTTATATTTTCTATGTCTGGACTTATAAATTTTAATTTCTTTATAGCGATTCGATATATTTTTTTAGGTTTTATTTAAAGTTTTCAAAAATTGCGTAGTTCAGATTTAACTTACCGAGTTTTTCTTTATTGGGAATATTATATTGTTGTTCACATGTTTAGATTTATTTGTACTGAATATCTTCAATTATGCTTTTAAGAGATAAGATACATTAAATATAATAAATTAAAGATATTATGTTGACAGACTGATTGAGCATTCCTCTTTATATCAACGGTTAATCTGGTTCTTATTGAATATCGGAATATTCCTCTCTTAAGCCTTATCAACGGAATCTTCGAAATCATCCGACGTATTTGCAAAACAGATTGCCGAACCGAAATTGTGTTTAAAAATACACAAGTGCAAAATCAATAAATTATTCAATTGCACAACTTGAGAATTTTGGCGCATTAATTGTTTATTTATGATTAATAAAATGCAGCGGTTTTTGATTGTCTCGTGACGTGAGACGCGTCATTAATGGCGCATCGACAGTTGGATGATAATGGAATTAATAAATTTCGATGATGGCATGGCAATGCCTTTTGGCTTTAGATTGTTGCAACATGCTGCGACAGACAGGCAGACAGGTTGTCAGTGCGCCACTTGCCTTGTTGCATGCAACGCTGTCTAAATCGCATTGTGCGTCAGGTGGCTGCGGTTCATCTTTCACCTGGTGAATGCCTCACAGATGCTTTGTACCGTTTTGCGGTCGTTTTCAAACGGCTTTTCAAACCACACAAAAAACGCGACGCAGTTTTGCATTATGCCTCTGACAATAAGAAGGGGATCGACGCAAAAGGGAGGGGAGCATCGTGTTTGAAGATCATGCTAAATGCTGTTCCATCATTTGAGGGTCGTCACGAACGGGGAACGAAACAACAACAACAATAAAAAAAAACTACTTACTGTAATATTTACTTTTGTTATCTTAATGATTTGCTTAACGATCGGTAGTTGCGAGACAATTCACGCGGAGGGTAGATGATATCATAAGTAAGCAATTGAAGTTCCCCCTTAACACTGTTGTCTATGTGTCAACGTTCTCCAAAGGTTTTTTGCGATTTACAAATACTCGCTATTCAGAGCGTAGAAGAGTATCATTAATTAATGAGAATGTAAGACCTTGTAGTTAAGATCTTCTAGATCTTCAAGATTATTGGAGTTAGATTTTTAGAATTGTTCGTTTAGTTATCTTAAATCATTAAAATTACAATGGTATTTAGTTTTTACTGAAAAGTGAAACAAATAAACCATTTTTAAAATATTATATTTAATATAACTTAATCTGAAATTTTGCTAGTGTTAATAATTAGAGAGAGATTTTAGAATTGTTTAAATTCCGTTTAGTTAGCTTCCAGCATTTAAATTACAATGTTATTTCCTTATTTTTTACTGAAAAGAGAAACAAATAAACAATTTTATAATTAATAGATCTTAGTAACCTTACAGCATTTAAATTACCATGGTATTTCCTTATTTTTAATTACTGAAAAGTAAAACAAGTAAACTATTTTATAATATAATAAACCTTAATCTGAAATGCTGACTTTTTTCATAAGATTTATAATGTCTCGATCTTACAGATTACTATTTGCTTAGTATACCTGAAAAATAATATCTGCATTTGCAAATTATTAAGAGAAAAAAATACTTATCTATTGTGTAGACCACTGAAGCATGACAGTTCCTTGATTGCCAAGCAAAAAATATATTTGTTGGTCAGACATCGTGTCATGAGCATAATAGCTAAATGACATGGAGCGCGAACAGGGAGTTTTTCGAATTCCGGAAATGTTTTTATTTTTTAACTTTTTGTCTTACAAAATTAGCTTTGTTTCCCTTTTATTCAATTTCGCTGCGAATCTGCAAGAAGCGAGTATCTCACAGTCGAGGTCACTTCACTCCATAAAGTTCTTGCGATCGTGTTTGTGTTCTTTTGCTTGCTAACAAATATAGATAAATTGCTGGCACACAACAATGAAAATACAGATAATACTTATTCATATGGCTTAGCTATAAAGTCGACTAATGGCTTATAACGAGACGCAGGTGTCTGGCATTGCCATTTAGCAAAACACTTTGTGTCGATCTCACGCTCAATTCGAACTCAAAAGTGTCCAGCATCAGATTAATTCTATTGTTCGATTCTTTGCTATTCTCTGTTGGGTTGAAGTAGGAGATTTCTTAGGCGAGTTATTTCACTAGACTTGATCTTCACTTTCGTTTTCGTTGATTAATTAATTACTGGCTTCCACTTTAATAATAATATATGAAAATGAAATGATTATTGACATCGCTGAAGCGTATCCATAAGATACTCTTTTTTTTATGCGGCCATCCATAAATATGTTGAAAATTGTTTATAACATAGATGAAAATGAGCTGGCATGCATATTCAACAGAGTCTAATTTATGCACAATAATTGGCACACATTGCACAATGGCCAAAACAAAGGGCAGAAACCCACACACACACACAGACACACACAAACAAACGAACAAATTAGCCAAAGTGGCTAAGAGAGTTAACAACAATAACTAAAATAGCAAAGCGAAGCAAAACAAATCACCGAAAAGCCCCAAATCATTGACATTTGTTTTGATGTCTCAATCGCTCGACAATCGACATTTTGGCGGGCAATTTAAAAATTAATTTCACTGCAATTTACAATTGCCAATTATCTATGTTACTAGCTGAGGCAGCACGGTCCGTCAGTTCGTCAGTTAGACAGTCTTTGTGTGTGGCCTTTGTCGTCTGTGTCGTCATCTAATTGTTACCAACAATTTCGCTTTCATTCAAACCCAAAACGAGCCATCGCATCGCATTTCTTCTCACTACACTGAGAGAAAATCAAGTCAATTAGGTTGCGATCATTCAAATCAAAAGGTTTCGCTTTTAGAAAAGTTTACAAAGTTTTCTATTAGATTCTGATTTGGGATCGACTAGATTTTAGTTCAAAACCAGTTCTTTTAGATTCATATTTTCTTTATAAAATTATTATTTATTTTATTCTTGTTTATTTTAATAGCTTAAGTGAGATAAATACAATTCAATACTTTTGGTTTAATATACTAATCAAAAGCTATTTATTATATTTAATACTTTGCTAACCTAATCCAATTTAAATTTATGATTTAATATGTATTTTGACAATATAAACAAAAAATAATGATTCATTTATTAATTTGGTATTATTATAATATATAGTTCAATTCTAAATAATACTTTCATTTCAATTTTATTAGAATATTTATGTATATTGTTTATTTGTTTGAAATATAATATCTAATATTTTAAGTAATTAAATATGAATTTTGACAGCCTAAAAAAGATTCTTTTAATAATTTAGAATTATTATAATTCTGATTTCAATACTGAATTATACATTTTATTACAATATTTTTTATTGTTTATTTGTTTGATATAGCTAGAATTTTAAATATTTTTTAATAATGTTAAAGTATAATTAAAACAATTTTTTGTTTTGGTTTTATAGTTTTACACTTATTTTTGTTTATTTTATTCATATTAATGATGAAATGAATTAAGTATTTTTTAAATAGCGTTTAAAAATTGAAGATTTATGTATTCACTTTTATATTTGTTAAGTCGTAACTAATTAAAGTTATTTATATTAATTATCAAATTATATAAATGTGTTTTTTTAATGACATACTTATTGACTTTAGATTATAGTTTTACTCACAGTGTAACGTTGATTAATATCTATCTCGCGATCTCTTTTGCTTGCAGGTTGTGCACGGCGTGCGCCTTCAGCTGGCCAATGATGATGATGAGGTGGCTGTCGATGATTGGGAAGATCCCGCGGCGCATAATGTGAGGCGACGTCGCAGCATTGTGGCTGATCAGCCGCTGCGCATTCTGCTCGTCTACGATGAATCCGTTTACAGGTGAGACAGCGACTCCGATTCGTATTCGGACTTTTCCACGGTCACTGTGTTAGCTTAATTGCGCTTTAATGGCAAGCGGCCAACTGTCGAACTGGTCAACACGTCAGTCAATTGGCCAAGTTGAATGTTGAATGGTGAACAGTTAACAGTTTACGCTGCGACTTGGCCGAATGTCAAGTTAACAACCGTTAGGCGTTTGCTTTACAGCCCCGTCCGTCCGTCTGTCTGTCCGTTCGTTCATTTTGGGGCGTTGAGTAACCCACTTGAGTACCGAAATTGGTTTTCGCTGTGCGACGCCGTCGACGGTTCAATTTGTTGAAAAATTAATGCGGTGTCTCTTTAAGGTTGACGCTGATTGCGACATAATTTGTCTATGATTTAAACTTCCAACTAAATGGCCAGGTCAACAGATATAGACACAAACCCACTCTTAGCTTATCGACGCCAATGCCAAGCGGACAAGGTCAATTCCAGGAATTGTTGCTTGGCAACAACAAAAACCTATACTTACCTAAAGACTGGGCATAACCGACTTGTTATTACGTTTTGCAGTGCATATTAAATCACTAAAACAATTGGCTCTAATAATCAGTTGGAATCTGCATAACACAAGCCAACTAATCAGATAATATATAATCTAGTAATTATTTTGTTTTCATAGCTCAATTAAAACAAATCTGTTAGGCGTGCTTAGTACTTGTACTTTTTTGTAATTAGAATTTTATTGTTATTTCGCTTAAATATTATTATTATTATTTCCTTACTTGTGAATTTCATTACCTAGAGCGTAACATTGTGTTGTTTAATTGTTTATGCAATTTAAACAAATTAGACTCATCTCTCGTCTCGAGGTTGCCAAACTACAATTTGGAGTTATTGTTTTATGTTTTGTAAACAATAAAATCGTCATTATGTCTCTCTTTATGAGTGTGTTGGGTAATTAATTTCGATATTGTTTCAAAAAGCACATAATCAGATACGGTGGCCCACAAAAAAGTTTAAACTTGACCTTTATTTGCCGCTTGATAAGCTAAACTAATGAAGCGGCATTATGCGAAAACCCAAAACTTGATATTAGCATAAAAATTAATAAATATATCAGATGTAAACAAGACGAATGAAAAGAAACTAAATACATAAAGATGTTGTAGATAACAAAATATGCATACATTTGGTTTAAACCTAAATAAAAATCGTATTAGTCGAACATCAGCTAGATTATCCACAGTCAATTGTACTTCAGGATTTGCTATTCTGTGAATCCTCAAAATGTTTTGAAGCATTATTAATTGAGTGCTATTCAATTTTGCAACTTTATTTCACAGACTGGAGGAAGAGAAATTCAATTTAATAAATGTAAGTGAGCTGTTGTTAGACTCAATCACGAATAGCTTCGCTCTAATATCGCTCTCTATCTCTCCCTTCATTACTCCCACTTCAATGAACAGGACACTGTGCTACCGGAGGCGGTACAATTCTGGGAACAGGCGTTGATGGTGCGCGAAACGAAGGGCGTGATTCGATTGAATCGGTAAGTAATTGCTGACATTTGCTTTAGCTTCAGCTTCGGTTTGGGCTTGGTCCATTAATAAGGCTTTGCTTGGTATCCATTTGCAGAAAATGCGACAGCACTCAGGTTTATGTGAAGAATGGCAACACTCACTGCATTGATCACTGCAAGTCGACGACGATGTGCGGAGAGGTGCAGGTGCCCAACGAGCATCTGGATGTAAGTTCAATTTCAAACTATACGCTCCATTTATAAGAAGCAGGCAGAAGGGGGTATCTCTGATTATATATAGTAATAAAGCATTGTCATAGTGTCTAAGTACTAAATTTTGCAGATAGTTCTTGACAAGCTGAATATTTAATGTGTATAATATTCCAATTTTAGCCTTTTCTATTTATAAAGTCCTTAGACCTTTTTGACTTAGCCATTAAATATTAAATAATTGTATTTATATATTGGGTACTAAAATAACTTGACTTATATAGTACACATTTAGTTCGCAACCTCTTTTATTTCTAAGTATTTTGGGATGGGTTCACGTGTTACACAGTCGAGCACACTTAAGTGTACTTTCCCTACTTACTTAGGGGAGAGCAGAACAGTCATACTGTCTGAGCCTTTCGTCTGGGTTAAATTTATGTTGACATCATACTTATTTTCTAATTTATCTTACTTACAGACAAATCATAAACTTTTACAAGAAGAGTTTTTTATATTAATTGATTTTAAGAAACGAATTTTAGGGAAAATAAAGATTAATTGTACATATAGTTTTCATATTTATTAGGTTAATACAAAGTAAAGTTTATTTTCTGATTTACTATATTTAATAATTGCTACCTCAAAGAAATATTTTATTCATTGATTTCATATTTATTAGGTTTATACAAAGTAAAGTTTATTTTCTGATTTAATATATTTAATAATTGCTACCTCAAAGAATTATTTAATATATTTTTTTTAGCATTTATCAGGTTTATATAAAGTAAAGTTTATTTTCTGATCACCACCAGGTGTGTCGAGTGTGCAACAGCACAGGACAAAACTGTCGCATTGACACCAACACGCAACCTGGCGAAGGCATTGAGAATGCTGACTTTGTGTTCTATGTGTCAGCGAGACAGACGCAACGCTGCTACAAAGGACTCACAGTTGCGTATGCGGCACATTGTCAGCAGGAGGCGCTGTTGGATCGCCCCATTGCAGGGCATGCGAATCTGTGTCCCGAGAGCATCAGCACCAAGCCACAAGAACTGCAAACGCTGATATCCACGGTGAAGCATGAGATTCTGCATGCACTTGGCTTTTCAGTCAGTTTGTACGCCTTCTTTCGGGACGACGAGGGACGCCCACGCACGCCACGTAAACCGGACACAGGCAAGCCATACCTAAATGAAAAGTAAGTACTGGAATGAGCATTGTGAGAGGCGAAATTAATGATTCGATTCCTTGCAGATTGCAGATACATCAGTGGAGCAACACAACCATCCGCAAGGTGGAGCGTCACAATTGGGCAGTGCGTAGTGGGCACGTTAAGAAGGTGGTGGACATGCTGGTGACGCCACGGGTTGTGAAGGAGGTGCGTGAACATTTTAACTGCGATATACTCGAGGGTGCCGAGCTGGAGGATCAGGGTGGCGAAGGCACAGCGCTTACCCACTGGGAGAAGCGCATACTGGAGAATGAGGCGATGACGGGAACGCATACACAGTCGCCTGTCTTTTCACGCATCACCCTGGCTCTGATGGAGGATTCGGGTTGGTATCGTGCCAACTATTCGATGGCCACGCCGCTGACTTGGGGCAAGAACTTGGGCTGCGTTTTTGCGATGCGCAGCTGCAAGGATTGGATACAAATGAATCATGATAGGTAAGCGAAGTGCAGACAATTAAACTAGCTTGATTATTAAATGACTTATTCTTCGTTTTAGGGGTCATTCTATACATCCTTTCTGCTCGAAGGTGAAGCAGGATCCATTGCAAACCGAGTGCACAGATGATCGCAATTCGGTTGCGTTGTGTAATCTAATTAAGCATGACTTTGAGCTGCCCAAAATCTATCAGAACTTTGACAGTCTCAACAACATCAAGAGCGGCGAGGAGGGATTCTATGGTGGCTCTGTTTCGTTAGCGGATCATTGTCCTTACATACAGGAGTTCACGTGGCGTAGCAAAAACGTTATTGTGCGCGGCTCGCATTGTCGCTTTGTGGAGAATAATCCAAGTAAGCTAAGCTATAGTTCGATTACTTGGCAAACATTAATCAATGAATTCTCCAAACAGAACCCGAGAAGAACTTCGCCTTGGAGAGCTATGGCCAGGGCTCCAAGTGCTTCGATCACAGCGAGTCCATGTGGGAGGAACGCTCTTGCCACCAGACACGCGAGTGGCAGCATTGGGGCAGCGGTTGCTACAAATACAACTGCTTCGATGGACGCCTGCACATTCTGGTCGGCAACTACAGCTACAAGTGCTCGTTTCCCGGCCAGAAGCTGTCCATACGCATAGCTGCCAACGGTTGGTTGCACAAGGGCGCCATTATGTGTCCGCCATGCCATGAATTGTGCGGCGCCTATTTTGCCGCCGAGGGCAAACAATGCCGACCCGGTGAGGAGCCCGATCCGCTCAATAAATATCCACGCGATGATCTTGCGTGTGGCGCTGATGCACAGCGTCATTCTATGGCCATAATCAGCACTGCGCTGCTGTTAGCTTTGCTGTGGTTTGCAAGGCCCAGCTGCAGCTGCAGTTACTCATAAATGTTCTCTATGTTTTTTAGTGAAATTTGTAAATTGTATTTGTACAATATATGCTCAATTTGCCTATCTATAAGACCACATCTAATTGTAATGATCCACAATTTTAACGTTATATACTTAGATATATTTGTATTTGTAACTCGTATTCGTATTGTATCCCGATATGTGATCTTTACTAAGGATATTTTTGTGAAACGTCGAATGATATCTATTGCGACATTTAAGCATAGCTTTTAAGTTATATTTCGTATAATGATCTATACATTCCAAAGTATTTGCTACATTTCTTTTTGCTGATGAAGCGGATAATCACAATCTGAGATATTATCAGGTAATACTGAAAATCCGTGAAATATTCGGATTGTGGCTATTTCCAAAAACAAAAAAAAAACAAACAAACCTTTTGTTACAACAATCTTTTTTGTTATTTATTTTTTCGAAATTCGTTTATTATCGCGTATCTTGTGATGTATCCATTTTGTTTTAATCCTAAGTTTTGGTTTTCGCTCGACCTTAAAGCATTTAAGATCTATCTGTACAATCTCGAAAATTGCTCTTAACTTTAAGCTGAATTTGTGAATAAAGTCTATTGTATATATCTGTATGGAAATGAAAGATTGCTCGCAAAGTGCTGAATTCATTTATAATATATATTTTGGAAACAAAAACAATGCCAATTACGTGCAGTCTTCAACAATTTCGTAAAGAACTTCTTCTTCAGCTTCCTCCTCCATATCTTCTTCTACAAGTATAGAATCTGTCGCATCTGTAATTTCTTCTGTGACTTGTGTCCGTGTTAAAGCCGTGGTTGCTTTCGCTGGCTTTTTGACGCGCTTGGAACTGTTTTGGAGAAGAATGTTAGAAATTAAAGTAATCTTTTTTGTGTTCAAAACTTACGTTTCTGTGAGTTCGGTGATCATGGGCAGATATGTGGAACGCATGACACCACGAGCTTCCTCCTCAGCCAACTCCTTGGGATGTGTTTTTCGTTTATGCATGCGACAATTGGAGCCATTTGCAAAGTCCTTGCCACAAAAGTTGCACTTATAAGGCCTGATGCCTGTGTGGAGAATGAGATGAGCCTTCAATGTCTTGCCTCGCTTGAAGGCAGCTCCGCAAACATCACATTTGAATTGCTTGGCATCCGAATGCACCAGCTGATGCATGTTGAGAGTGCGACGGGTGTTGAGCTTCAATCCACAGATGTTACACACATAATTATTATTCGTATGTGTATCCGAATGAATCTGTGAAGAAATTAATAATTAAATGTTGGATTCATAACCAGCGAATCAAACTCACTTTTAATCTGGCCATGTTTTTGAAGCGACGCTGGCACACTGGACACTCGAAAGGACACTCATCCGTGTGCACCAGCTTGTGCTCATTGAGCGCTGTGATTGTCTTCATGCCTTTGCCGCAGCAGTCACAGATATAAGGCTTCACATTCTCGTGTATAAACATAATGTGACGTTTAAGAGCTCCAGGTGTTGTGAATAGTTTGGGGCAATAGCTACACGCATTATCCGCCTTATCCTTAGCCGGCATGTGGCTGCGATAGTGGGCAGTTAGTTGATTCTCTGTGGCGAAAAAGGTTTTGCACCTCTTACACTCCAGGTTGGGTATATCGGTGGCATCCAGACCATGCACCTCAGCCATATGGCGCTTGTACGCCATGGGTTTCTTATAGCACTTGTTGCACGATGAACACTTGTATTGGGTCTGTCCATTCGACGCCTCTTCGTTCACCAATTGTTGCACCTCACTCGGCTCGTCAACATCTGCTGAGCTCTCCTTGATTTCCTCTTCGTTTGTGGTTATTGTCGTTGTGGTTGTTGTTGTGGCATCAGTATCAACAAGCTCTACTTCACCTTTTGGATCCATTGGCGATGCTGCATCCTGCGAAGATTCTTCGTCCTTCAAATACACATCTTCCGCTGTATCTTCAGCCTCTTCGTAAGTATCATATGCGTTTTCGTCGTTTTCAATTATTTCGGAAGCATCAATTTCCGCCATTATTTCAGCTTCAGCTTCATAAGACTCGACTACATCATCGACAACATATTCAGAAGTCTCCGCATCTGTTTCCTCAACTGTTGGCTCCTCTGATGGCTCATTCTTAGAAATAATGTGCTTCCACTCGTCACTTAACACACCACATTCTCGCCGCAGGTCATCGAATTTGAGATGAGCTTGGGCTCCCGCCTGCTGCAACCGTGAAAAGAGAGTTTGTACGCGATTCACACGGTCTGAAAACTCAATGAGATCCTCTACTAGTGTGTAGCATTCCTTGCACAGCGCATTGCTCAGCTCATCCTCCATTTTGATCTATAATTTGTATAATTTCTTAGTATCTAAGGTATATCATTGAATGCAAAACCATACTTACATTGACCCAAAAGTATTTACCAATGGCCACAGCGAGAACGCTTGTCCATGTTTGATCTCCATCTCGAAAATATACATTCACATTGTCCGAATGCTCTTTGGCACATAGTCGACACCAATGATGCCAATCCGCGGTTTCGGTGCCTGCCATCAACGCTCCTGAAGTGCTTTCCTGACGTGCGCTGCCCGTCATTTGAAAGATATACTAAAATTACAGCTAAGAATTTAGTAAACAATTCACTTTTGTTATGACCACCTCAACAATCGATGCTTGTGGCAACAGTATCGATATTTTGTTGTCTCAGTCGATAATAGCTCCTATCGATAGCCTGTTATTGTATCGAAAATAGCCCAATAATATGTGTAATAATTAGGACAAGTTTATTTAAATACAGGTGGCGGTTTATTTAATCTCATATGTGTTCAGTATTGCATACCATGTATTTTCTATCTTCTGTACATTTATAACTCGGGTTGTTTACATTATCGAAAAACGAAAGGGTTTTCCATTGCATTCCTTAGGTTAATATTTTTATTTTTTATCACAATCTGTGCTTGCTGCATCTACATAGATATTTTGGTGTCCCGACCGATAATAGCAGTCCTTAGCGATAGCCGTATACTTTATCGAAACACAAACCTATCATTTCCACTATTGTATTATTTTATATTTTAATATTTTAATGAATTAAAACTTATGTGCTTAATGCTAAGGGACGTTTATTTTTTAATCTCATATATATACTGCATTTCAAAGAAATAATTTTTTTACCAATTCATATTTATAATATGAATAATAATAAATAATAATATATTTAGAATATGAATTGTTCTTTTCATTTTGAATGCTTTTGGGACCTGAAAAGAAAACAATTATTATTTATTTTTAGCTTGTAATAGATTTAAACTCACATAACACGTAGCTCCTCCAATGTGGGTACTTGTAGTCTCGCTGGTGAATCGCCACTATCCTCTTTTTGCAGTTCATTCGGATGCTTTTTCAACTTGTGAGCTCGACAATTTGCATTACATGCAAATGTTTTCTTACAGTATTTACAAACATATGGCCGCAGTCCTGTGTGGCTAATCAAATGTCTTTTAAGTGTTTTCGACCGCTTGAACAAAGCACCGCAGACATCACACTTGAATTTACGATCTTCGCTATGCACTAATTTGTGCATATTCCAAGTGCGACGTGTCTGCAACTTTTTCCCACACACATTACAAATGTAATTTGGTTCCTCGTGCGTTTGATAATGCATCTTCAGTCTGGCCTTGTTTTTGAATGCCGCTTTGCAGACAGAACAGTTGAAAGGACGTTCCTCGGTGTGGACCAGAAGATGTTCATTCAATGCTGTAATTGTCTTTAGTTGCTTGCCACAATGATCACATATAAAGGGCTTGGCATTCTCATGCATGCCTTCTTTATGAAGCTTTAATGCTCCTGCCGACGACAACGTCTTGTCACACAGTTCGCAATAGGTGTTCTTATCCATTTTGGTGCGTCGCTCGATCTTGCGACAACCAACGCGCAAATGCTTTTGATAGGAGGCAGGATTTAAGTACACTTTGGAGCACCAATTGCACTTGAGTTTACGGCGCTTCGATGACGTTTCTAGATCGACATCTTCGTCTACATCGCTGCTGGTTAAAAAATCACATGGTTCCGCAGAGGAACCACTGCCAGGTTGAGGCAGTAACTCCAACTCAGCATCGAGACTTTCTTGAATTGGTTTCTCATTATCACTATCACTGCTCTCGGCTTTAGTGGCTGCCTGCAGTTGGCTGTGCTCCCTTATGGGTCTTCCTCTGCCACGCTGTTTTTTGACATCGTCGTCTTTAGTGTCATCTCCGCCAGCAATGATAATCTCCTCAATTGGCAAGTGCTCATTTTCGCCCTCAACAAACTCTTGTTTTGGCAACGCATTCGGAGTTTCTATGGCCTCATTGTTTCTCTCCATTTCTAACACAGGTTTAATGATATGCGTCCACTGACCATCTCGCAGTCCATACTGCTGTCGCAGCGCATCCACATCCAGCTGTTTGTGGGGCTCTGAGCTGCGCAACACTTCAAAGATTACCTGCACCTTGTTGACGTGTTCAGCGAAATCGATTAGCTCGCTTATCAATGTATAGCACTCCTTGCAGAGCACCCCACTCAACTCATCCTCCATTCGCATCTAAAAATGCAATATTTAAGTAATTATTGCACACATTTACCATGGCATACTCACTCACATGCACATCAAAATATTTTCTAATTGCCATTATCAAAACACTGTTCCATGTATTTTCTTTGCCGCTGGTATATACTCTCACATTTCCGCCAATGTCATCCTTGGCACATAGCCTACACCAGTTCAGCCAATGGCTATCAATACTAACTTGTTCATTATGTTCCGACATCGTTGTGGATCGGATTAAAATATTTATAAACAATATTGATACTACAGCGGCATGTTGATTACATCGCATTAGTGATGCAAATAACAAAATTGCTATCGAGATTTTCGCAGTTGAGCGCTACCAAGTGTTTCGATATCACCCGCACATCGATACTATTGTGCAAAACTAGTGTGACCAAAAGCATAAAACATTTAAAATTTAGTTTTTTATTTACAGCAGTGCGCGCGTTTATTTATTATTGGAATATCTTGGCTTGCGCAGCCTTTCACCCTTTTCCATGCCCTCAGCTCTGCAAATTTAAGAAAATATTTAATATTAAGAGTAAACATTTGCTTGTATATAAACTTACAAGGCACGCAGTTCATCCAAAGTGGGAACCGATTGAATTCTCGAGGATTTGTCGTCGTCTTTTGCAAACTCTTCCGGATGCTTTTTCATCTTGTGATCCCGACAATTGGCACCACTAGCAAAAGCTTTATTACAGTATTTACAAGCGTAAGGTCTGAAGCCTGTGTGGCTCAGGAGATGTACCTTCAAGGCGGTTGAATGCTTTGTTGCCGTGCCACAAATCGTGCATTTGAATCTTCGTTCATTAGAATGTACATATTTATGCTTATTCCAAATGGCGCGAGTCTGCAACTTCTTGCCACAGATTTCGCACTCATATTTAGGCATTCCATGCGTTTGACTATGAATCTGTGTAATGGTAAATTATTACTTAATTTTTTGCTGCCATTTATTAATATTTCGACTTACATTGAGCCGCTTTTTATTTTTAAAGCTGGCACTGCAGACTGGACAACTAAAGGGACGCTCATCGGTGTGAACAAGCATGTGCTCCTTGAGCTCAGATGAGTTGTTCACCCGCTTGCCACAACAATCGCAGACAACAGGTTTTCGCTTCATATGAACACGTTCATTATGCTGTCGTAATCCCGATTCCGATGACAATTCCTTGTGGCAAATATTGCATGTAACTGCTCGTCTAGTAAGAGAATTGGACTGCTCATCTTCTGCGTCAATTTCTGTGATATGTGACTCTGGTTCAGGAGAGGCGAGTAAGAGCCTCGCTAATGCCATATTTTTACATTTTGATGCATTTGTTACATCATTTAAGTTGACTGCTTCAATCATTTGAATCTGATTTTTTCTAGGTCTTCCACGTTTTCTTTTAATTGGAGTTGCTTCTGTGTCAACTGCATTATGACTGTCATTGATAAGATCTTTGCTTTTATCCGGCTCTAGTTTTACTTCGTAAACCGATTCCGTTGCGGAATTTTGCGATAACACGTCAAGATCTTCATATGGCGCTGTACTTTCCAGTTTTTCAATTTTAAGCGTCACAGGCGAACGTCCTCGTTTTCTGTTAATGACGTTGCTGACTTTTTGAGCTTCCAATTGCTCCACATCTTCAAGCCAAATGTGATTCTCAACAAGATCCTCTTCGACGCCCTCTTCATAGACTTCCAAGGGCAGCACTTCCACATTAATTGATTGCTCTTCCTCACACGTGTTTTCTGCTGTGGTTTTATTAATTCGCGGACGACCGCGCTTCCTTCTTACTAATGCATCCTCTTTGTCATCATCACTCAGCATTTGGACATCCGTAAGCTCAATTTTAAAATTTGTCTGAAGTCCATATTGCTGACGCAAGGACAACACATCGATATGATCGCCATCTTCGGTGTGGCGCAACAACTCGAAGATTGGCTGCACCTTGTTGACGATTTCGATAAAATTTATTAAATCATTCATTAATGTATAGCAATCACTGCACAGCATGGCGCCCAACGCGGGCTCTTCTAAGCCTATCTGCAATTAACATTTTAATAATAGTAAACAGTAGAGTAATAAGAGTAAACAACATTGTTTACCTACTTCAACATCGAAACATTTGCTAATTAGCCGCATGTATAAATCATTGTCACGCACATTGTTACTGGCATCATCGTTAGCACAGAGACGACACCAGTTCAGCCAATGGTGTTGTATATTTAATTTGGTTTTTAATTTTGTCATTGCTTTTACTATTTTTGTGTTAGCCTAACCAGCTAATAAAAACATTGCGCTTTTGGGGTGACCAGACTGCAAGCAGCTGTTGAGCATATTGATGTGACCAGTCACCAAAAACTGCGATAGGTGTTATTGCTATCGCTATCGTTTGGGTTGAGTGCAGTTATCGATATTTTATTATACATTGCTACGCTTGCGCATTTCGCAGGTACAAAAAATTGTTTTTAACAAAGCATTTTAAGTTAGAAAATTTAAGAATGCAGTTTTAAAGTGTTGTATGGCATCTAGACTAGATGAAGTGTTAGTGTTTGTGCAAAGAAAGCAACATTAGAAGCTTGTAATTGAGTGCTGCGTATACAGTTGGCGTCTTGCATTGGTGTTGGTGTCGCTTACATACCACAAACAAAACAAGCGACATACGAAGGCGATTGAGCACAAACCGCATTCCAAGCATTTGCAGCTAAAACACCATCAATGTAAAAGGTCCGTTCGATTTGGTATTTGTTATTTGTACCTGTTTTAATCGTGAATGCGTTTTTGCAGTGAAGCGCCATGCATCATCATCATCCGCCATTGCCTGTTACTGCAACAACAACAACAGCAACTTCCTCCTCACAGCAGCAGCAGCAACAGCAGCCTCAGCAAGCGCAGCAGCAGCAACCGCAACAGCGACGCCGCAAAAAACGACCCAACTACGGTACACGTACTGTGGAAGTGCGTCGTGGTTACAATGGATTCGGGTTTACCATATCCGGCCAGCAGCCGTGTCGTCTGTCCTGCATCAACAGCAACTCACCCGCTGAGCAGGCGGGATTGCGCGCTGGTGACTTTCTAATCTCAGTCAACGATTTAAATGTGTCCAAGCTGCCGCATGAGACTGTGGTGCAGCTGATTGGAAATTCTTTTGGCAGTATTCGCATGCAGATTGCGGAGAACTATTACTCGGACAGTTCGGATGAGGAGAATGCCAATGCCACGCTGTTGATACAGCGTAGCGCGCGTGGCCAGCTCTTGGCTGCTAGCCTGGGTGCTGGTGTGCGCAACAAGCCGCGTTTTTTGCATCACAAATCTAAAATGCATCGACTGCGCAATTCACCGCAAAAGAAACCACCGGAGTCGCTGGAGCAGGCGGAACAACCATCCACAGCAGCTGCAGTGGCAACCGATCAATCCACGCTGCGACCTGTGTTGGAGGATACACCACCATTGGCCATTGGCCTGGGCAACAAATGCACCGCCGATGTGGCCAATGTGAGCGCGATGGTGCGTGCAGTGGGCAGCGCCGCATTGGAGTATCGCGTTATTGTGGGCTATCTAGGCACCATTGAGATGCCCAAGCAGATTTCGCACAGTTCCAAGCTGCAGACGGTGCGCTCTTGCATACGCAAGCTGCGCCAGGAGAAACGCCAACCAACGATTGTGCTTATGTGCATTACACCGGAGTGTTTACGCCTACAGAGCGCCAATGGCGGCACCTTGGCCACCTATGCTTCTGCTAGGTTGAACTATGTGAGCTCGTCGTCAGAGAGTGAGAATCGCTTCTTTGGTTTGGTCACCAGCGCTGTGCACAACACTCAGATCGAAGAGGAATACGATGTGGAGGATAAATCGAATGCAAGCGGTGCTCACATTAGCATTTCTCATAGTTGCCACGTTTTTGTCATCGACACGAAGCTAATTGAACATGGCCAGCACTTGGCACGCGCCCATGAATATCGTCTGCAGTGCACCAGGGATCCCATATCGCAGTTGTGCCTGGAGTTTCCCAACAACTCGGAGTATGTGGTCAATCTCATACGCAGCATGTACACAATGCGCATTCTGCCACCCGCGAGTCGCAGCCAGCAACCGGATTACGAAGCTGGCGCTGCTGCAGCGGCTGCTGCCCACTCGCCACAGCCCTCGAATCACAGCGAGATTTCCACCACCACCTCGAATTCGGACTCGGGCATTGGCTTCAATAATGATTGCACCAATATATCGGATCGTATTCTGGTTGTTGACTTCGCGGGAGCCGCTGCTGTGGCTGCCCATGGCTTGGGTCCTGCTGCCTGCCCGGCGCCTGCGCGTCCCTTGGGCATAGTGGGCGTGCCCGACAATCGGTTGACTGTGCGCGCCATGCCCGATCCGGATCCCAAGTCACCGGCCGCCTCCTGTTCGCTGCGTCGTCCCAATTTGCTGGCCAGCTTCAATCTGATTAAGAGTCCCGCCACCAATTTGACGGCAACTCGCTCCTGCGATGATGTGCTGAATCTGCTGGTGGACGACGAGGCGCCTATGCTGCCTGCGGTGGCATCCATGGACGACATTTCGCTGCACTCGACGGTGCTGTCACAGGATGAACCCACGACGCATCACATGTTTGTGCATCCAGCCGCGTGTGTTGCACGTGGCAAGTCACGTCGCTCGTTGCAGCCACAAGCTGCGCCGCTGGAGCCAACGCCCTCGAAGCTAAGTGCTCAGGTCTTTGGCAAGCCGCGTTCGCGACAATCGCTGGGCTTTGAGGCCATCGATAGCGTTCAGTCGCCTGGCTTGGCTGGCTGTTGTGTCGATCAGCCTATGGACACCTGGACGAGTCTGCAGAATCTGCACAAAGCGGCTAAGCAGATGGCTGGGCTGAGCACTTCATCTTCGTCCACACATTGCCTATTAGAAGCTACCAACAGTGAACCGGATCTGGGGGTAAGTCCAACTTTATTTATATTGCTTTAGTGGTTTAATATACCCCACCCTGTAATTTTAAGCGCGTTTCTTTGCTTTTCACCCACTGTCCCATTTTGGATAGCATTGTTTACCTGGACGTTTGCTTGTTGTTACCTGAATTTAGCTTATCGCAACCATTGCCGCTTCCCCTCGTGCTCTCCTTCTCCACTACTCTCGCTCTCTCCTAAGTCCGCCCTACGATAAGCGACCCCAAAATACTCCACACATATGCATTTAATGTTGCGGTATTAGTGCTTGTGATTTACTTAGTGATACCCGGTCTGCGAAGCATTCAAAAAGCATGACAACTCGGTGGAAATTGAAAGATTCTTTAAAATTTGTTCTTGATAAAATAAAAAACAATTTTGTAGAGCGAAAATCAGCTAATAATAATGGTAAAAAATTTTGTTACTTAAAAGAATAGAAAAATCAATAGAATATAATCAATACAATAATACAATATTTACCATTGGGTGCCTTGAAAATAATTTTGATCCTCAAAAAAGTGAAAAAGTCTTTCTAATCATTTGTCATAAAATATAAATCAATTCACATCAAAGCAATAACGTCAATGATTATATTCTTAGTTACGGTATTTTAAAAATGAATCATTTTTATGATTTCATGATCAATTTGATTAAATTTATTAAATTAATCATAAATATTATAATATGAGTTATAGTAATTCAATGAATTAATTAATAACGTCAAAGAAAATTTATGAATTTATTTATAATCTAAAATCGAAACCTTATATGGATACTTTCTTTGAAGAGAATAATTTCTTTTGTGAATCAATTTGTTTTGAGTTGATTTGAAGTGCGTATTATTATTAATATTGCTTAATGCTATGAATGTTTTAAATAGAGAGAATATTACTTGCTTAGCTTACAGTTGATCGTTTTTAGTCTACCGAGCAAAGTCAAGTCGAGCAGTCTCGTCAACAGCTCTCTTAGTTGTTGGAATTGTGGTATTGGCAGTGGGAACTCTACCGACTGGGAAACTGGGGAACTGCCGCTCAGTAGTCGACGCGACGCTGCTGCCATAGGTGTACTTAACCGTATTTAGAGTGTCGCCTGCTCGCTGATCTCCCACTACTTTACATTCTGATGGGACAGCCTCTGCTTCTGCTCTAAGCGTTGTGTCTCCTTCACGTACTGATAACAACAACAACAAAAACGGATATCGCACGTCGCTCTCTCGTTTGTTCGCTGCTATAAATAAGAGCCCAGTGACGTCACACACAGCAGACGGCTAGGCGACACATTCGTGCTGACTTCGACGTCGATGTCGACGATGGCAGCGACCGAGGACCGAGCTTAATTCAATCTAAAGCAATTAATGGGGAGCAAAACACACACAGAACACACAGAGCACAGCTCAGCTCACAGCTCTTCGTCGTCGTCGTCGTCTGCTGACCTTTGCGTGCGCGCTTCGTTTTGTTGTTCTCCTCCCCAAAACTCACCTCGCTCGCGGTACCGCTAACTATACAACCCTCCCCTCCCCGCATCATCAGAGCATTGATTTGTCGTTTGATTCGATTTCGATTTTTATTTTATTTCTGATTTGGCAACACGCGATTTTTTCAATACTTCAACTCAAGTCGCAGGTCGCGAGTCGCGTTGTGTTTTCACTTTCGCTGCGCTGTCGATTTTCAATACACATATACATACTATATATTTCACATATTTTTTGTGATTTTGTAAAACGTAAATAAAAAATAAAAAACAAAACGGAACGTGAACAAAATTAAACCATAAAAAGTTCAACGCAAAAGTTCAAGTGGCCAGCGAACGAATTGAATGTAAATTTACATGCATACATACTATATACGCTATAAGTATATAAATAATAATAATAAATTAACAATAAGTGCCAGCAAAATACAAATATCAAAAGTCTTAATGCCAAAAATGTCGTTCCGAGGACTAGCCTGTGGTCTCTACTCGGAGGATAAGGCGGTAAGCATTGCTCTTTTTATTGAAAAGTATAAAAATTGTATATCTCAAGGAAAAGTATAAATCCCTGAGATCTGTTCGACCTTTTGTAAATATCGTGGTGACTAGTTTGAGAACATTCGTCAGATATTTGCTAGCTTGTTTTATTATTATTTTTTTTTGTTATGCTTGCTTGCGTTTTAGTCACCCCTTTAAACAATTCCCTAGGAATGTGACGATATCATTTACTGATTACTCAATTCGTGTTAAGGCTGATGGCGCATGTTTACTTTAGTCTTTTCTATCGCAAACGCAGACACCTGCCTTGGCCATTGACTACTATTCTATATATATATATATGTCATATATATATTTACCCAATAGATAATGCATTCTATAACTGTGATAGATACCTCCACTTATACACAAACTAATTGCATTGATATGAAAATAAACAGCGAGATTAACACACACTTCACAAATTAGCTAATCAGCGTCATATAAATATAGCTACTAAATATATAGTACAATCAGTTATAATACTCAAATTCTAGGTAAATCACAATTACTATTCAGTTCATAAAAACTTCTTTCATATCTGGTTGATGTGTTTTTTTTTCTCACAAAGTTCGATATTTGATTTGTAATCGAAGTATTAATGTAAGTTGTGAAGACCACAAAAAAAAAAACACATTTATTGATGGAACAGGACATTGAACTGAATCATAACAATTGTTTGTTATTAATTGTATTTAGAGAAGAGTTTGATTCATGTTTGAGTCCTTGAAAAATCTCTTTAATTATATTTGTGTGACTATACATTTAATTTTGTATTAATCTCCTTTTTAATTGTTTACAATTATGAGCAATATGTTTTAGTTGATATTATTAGCACATTTATAATTAGTTCTGCAATCTGGTGGTTGTATCAAGGCCCCCATTGACGGCAGCAACTGTTGCTTGTAACCGCATTCTCTTAATCATGCCATAAACTCAGTGCTCGACTAGTCGAGTCTCTAACAGGTTGTTCCCTTGACCTTTTTTTGGCGGCAATCTGTCACTGCAGGTGCAAGTGGCGTCGTGTTGCATAAAACAACCCTCGTGCCACAGTCAGCTGCAAAAGAAGCGGCGTTTATTTGAGGTTGCTTCCTTCCTTAATGCTATTCCTTTCCTTCCCGACTCGCTCCAGTGACCAGCGGTATCGTCATGGGAATTGCACAGGTTCTTTTGGTCAGGTTCTTTGGCTGGTTCTTCTAATTCAAGCTTGGTTCGTACTTGACTGCAATTATGAAACGGTATGCCACAAGAGTTTGGCTTGGCCTTACCACCGATTTCCATAATGTCGTAACGTATTTGCCAGCTGACGCTTGTGGGAAATTCGAAACCATTGCAATGTGCTCACCACGTACAAAGTCAACTCCAGTTCGAGTTTGTCTCTACATTGTTATTATGCTTCGGTTATCTGACAGATACGTCAAGAATTTCATGTTATTGCGCGCTCTGCAATTCACCAGTACAAGTATTTCTCTCATTCCGTCCGCTTATCACGAACTGACCAAAGGGCAATCACAACAAACAAACGAAAACAAAAAAAAATCATCATACAATATATATTATATACATTGCTGACCTAAATTGGCGTTTCCCGCGATTGCTAAATATGAAATGTTTCTTACAATTCAAATCTTTGGTCTACCACAAGAAGGTAAATGTTAAACACATATCGAACTATATAACTATTGATTTATTTGCATTTACAATCTACAAAAAACTTTGTTAGTTATCAGAAGATTTCCTGAGATATTCCTACAAAAATCTTTCGTTTATAAAAAGAAGATAAAACAAGTTCCAACTATAAAACTATAGATTTATGTACTAAAAGCGAGCTACATAAAACTTTCCTATTTTCTCAAAATTTTCCTGAAATATTCCAAAAAAAAATCAAACAATAATTTCATGAAACTTTGAAAATTTCAAAAACTCAATAAATAAATTCCACGTGCAATTTCAAAAGCTTCTAGCAACAGGTGGAACATATAATTTTTAATTTAAACATTAATATAATATATTAAAAATACATATATTTCAATTTAGTCACTCTACAACAAATAGCAAAGTCTGTTTCGCACTGTAAACACAACAAAAAGTTCCCAAGTGCGTCAATAAAATGTTCGCAAAAATGTGTTAATAATAAAACCTTGGAATCCAGACCCAGACATTTCAATATTTCCCTCCGCGACAACTTCGCTATGAGATGCCCTGCCAAATTATCAATTAAAAACCAAATGCTGATAATGAAACATCTCAAAATAGCATGGAAAAAAACAAAAATGTATTTTTAAAAGATTTTTGTGTATAAATACCTGCATAATTATTATTGCAGCGTCAAGAGCTTATCTCAATTAGTTTATTATTAATAGTTTAGCATGTTTTTTTTGACGCAATCATTGTTGTACTCGGATTTTGAGTGAGGGATTTCCCGAGTTATCTTTTGGGGGGAATTTTCATGGTTCGTGCTAAATTTACAATTGGTAAATGGCGAAAGTGTTTATTGAGTGTACTTTTTTATAAAGTATTGCAGCTTAAGGAATAGAGTTTAATTACACTTCATTTTCGTAATGCAATTTACATGTTATTATCTACAATAATTGGTATTTCAACATTACTTAATCATTTACTTATGCATTCAGTACAAAGTAATTATAGTTGCTTTTGTATTCTTGTCAGACATACCCTAGAAATACCCTACGTTATGGTTAATTATGCTTCTGCTGCCCTGTCTGACTAGAGTCAAAGTTATACTCGAGTGTGCTCGACTTTGAGATACCCAATACCCAAAAGCAAAATATTGCGTTATTATTCTAAAAATATACTAAAACAATATATACCACAGCAATACTAAAAATGCATGCCCAATGGTATATTTGGTATATCGTTATGATACTATATTCAAAATGTACTATAGAGTGCAAAATATACCAGATTGTCAGCCAAATCAACTAAGACCCATAGAAAGTGGACGTTTTTGCCCATACAAAAGTATTTCTTTCATAACTTTGACAAATTTTAGCTGATCGAAACCAAATTTTCAGGAATCACAATGGGTATAGTTATTATTATATATACCAAAGTAGAATTGTCAAAAATTTGAAACAAACTTGATCTGCGTGCAAACAACAAATACTGTCGAAGAAAAGTGCTATATACATAGCTCTACCTCTTAGGTGTGCATACGGACAGGCAGACATGGCTAGATCGTTTCAGCTGTTGACGCTGATCAAGAATATATATACTTTATAGGGTCTGAGATGCCTTCTTATGCCTAATACATACTTTTCCTGCCGGCACAAAGTTGTACTACCCTTCTACCCTGCGGGGTAGCGGGTATAAAAACGCTGAGGAGTGTAAAACAGAGAAAGAGAGAGAGAGGGAGAAAAACACCTGACGCTGTCTGGCAGGGGTTTCAGTCTGGCTTTGTACCTTTGCTATTGAGTGCCAAGTGACTAACGTAGAACAACAACAACAACAACAAAGTGATCGAGAACAAAAACAACAGCAAAGTGATCGACAACAACAACAAACTGTTGTCTCTCAGTTACCAACGGCAACGATTAAAAACGCGCGCACGCGCTCTTTTTTGACTTGTGTTCTCCACTTGCTCGCTCAACAGCTGTCACAGCTGCTTTGCTGTTGTCTTCGTTGTTGTTGTCGCTTCTGAGCCAAGTTAACAACAGCTCCGCGTAGCGTTAACAGCGCTCACAACGCGTGAGTCAGTCTTCGAGCGTAGCTCGCATGAAACGCATCGAAAAACGTTTACAAAATTGAAAATTGATTAAAAATCAAGTGTATGTGTGTGTTTATCTCTTTAACCCCGAAAATGTAAATACAACACGCATAAATAAGTGCTGGAAAATAAGAAAGAACAAACGCAAATCCCAAATAGCAAAGCTAAAAATAAAACGCTCGAAAAAAAAGAAGTGCAAAATACACAATGAAAATATTTGCGATTTTATAAACTGATCAAAACACACACGCACACACACACACACACAATCTTACACATGTTATAAGTGAAACTATGCTCCAAAAATATTCCCTGAGGTTGTTTTGTAAAGATCGAAAGATCCGCTTCGTTTTTCGCCCCTCGCGCGACGTCACTAAAAATTGCGTATAAAATCGCGCACGAATCGCGCGTAAAACGCGCGCGATTTATGGCAAAGGAAAATAACAAAAAAAAAAAAAAACATCGGCAAATGTTTTGTCTATGACGTGTCTGTACTTTCCCGTGCCAGACGAATTTAAAAAAGATATATATTTTAATATATATAAAGAAATATGCGTGTGTGTGTGTGTGTGTTGTTTTAATAAACTTTACTGAGAACTCTTTTATGAAATGATTATAAACATAAAAGCCAACTGTGCAAATTAAAATGCAAAGTATTCACAACGTTTCGCCAGTTTTAGCCAGAATTATTGCTGGGGCTCGCTCTTGGCCTGCTAACTGATTAATAACCAGGCGAATGAACGCCGCTGCCTTTAATTGATGGGCCAGCCAAACATGAAAATTCACCGATAAATTTCCACTTAAAACAATCGTTGTTGCCTTTTCCATTTAAGTGCCCAAAATAGCTGAGGAATTCTACGGAATTTGTTAAGACTCTTAAGAGGGATTTCCAAGTTAATCCAAGTGGGAAGAATGAATACATTCGCATATTCACATATTTGTCGCTCTTATTCATTGAATTAAAGTCGTGACTTGTCGCGATCGTTGCCGCCTGCTAATTATACAACAATCAAAGTTGATATTTGTTCAACTTTGCTATTCAATCGAGCGTTCACTATGATGCAAACACACATCTTTGTTGCCCCACGATGACGATAATGATGATGTCGATACAGAATAACATTTGATCTAGGTGTTTTTATCAAGCCAGTCACTCATTCTTATAAGTGAGAACAATATTTGTTCCAAGTTAATAATATTTGTTTTACAATGATTTTGTAGGCTTTCTCATAATATTTACATATATTCGTCGTTTGCTTTTAGCGCTTATCTAAACATGTTTTCTCATTTAGGTTTCATTTGCTTTCATTTTTATCTCCAGTGTTTTTTGGGATTTTAAGCAAATTGGGCCAGGGTCACGTTTATTTTGGGTTGCTTAAACATTGATAAGCTTTTGTTATATGGTTTATATTTTTCTTAGCTTTTTAGTTAATTGCCTTAGCGGAAAAGCCGCCGTTGTTTTGGGCCATTTAACATAGTTTGGAATGCGCATAAATATATCGCAGAGGCCATCATTTGCGCCACCAAATGCTCAGTAATTAAACTGATTGAAATGGGTATATTAAAAAGAACAGAAATATAGAAAAATAGAAGACAATTTGCAAATCGGAAACTAATAATTTGGCACACTTAAAGATAATTACATGCTTAATGGATTCTGAGTATTTCATTACGATTCAGTTTCTTTCAAAATCATATTCTTAATGGATTCTGAATATTTCATTATGATCCATTTTCATTTTATTTCAATTGTTGCATATTTTAGAAACTTTAATTAGCGGGTATTTAGCTACTTTAACCTAATTTACTTTAAGAATATTTTCAAAATTCATTTCTCAGTTCCTAAAATGTAGGATACATTAAGCGCAAATAAAACTATAGCTGAGAGATAGTAAAAAACATTTTCTAGTTGCCAAGGTAGCGAATAATTGAACCTTAATCTGTGATGTATTTATGAGTACTGAATCAAGCTTTAATCCTTTTAATATCAAAAGGTATATTCTTTGCAAAGCTACTCTGTTTACCTCTTATTGTTTATAGGGTAGCTGGTCATTATTATGTCTGCGTTAGTATTTCATGTGCAGCCTAAATATTTCAACAACATTTTTGCTGTCTTTGCCCCAAAAATGTGTGGAAATATTTCATGTTGTTCAGGTGCAAAAACCGAGAATAGATTCCGCAAGCAATTACGTAAGAAGAAGATGAAGGTGCCCCCCTTCATTAATTCCTTCTCTCTAGTTTCTTTCCTCACTTATTCGTTTAGCTGACGCATCGACTTGGGTCGTAATAGGAATGACAATCTCCCTTGATGACTCTCGAGTTATGCAAAAAAAGTGTAGAACTTGGCATTTGGCATGCGTTGCACGTACCGAGATCAGCAGATCAGCAACTGAAAAGAAAGGTGTAGCCATAAAAGTTGCCGCAATAAAGAAAAGAAAATGCGAAAATTGTTTAAAGTCAGCGTCATGAGCAGCGTCATTGAGTTCACTGCTGCTAAAAGTCAAGTGTCTATATGTTATGTCTCTGGTTGTTGTCTCAAGTGCGTCACGCAGGCGCCTTATGCAGCACGTACGCTAGTTGCTGCCACCTGCCCCCAAAAATTTGCCACATTTATTCTCTGTGTATATACATATGTATGTATTGAAAGGCGAAAAGTTTACCTTTGCTGTGGTGCTTCGCTTGGGAAATTCAGTTAGCCGCGAGCAGTCGAGGAAAACGCACGTGGAACGTTGCGAGAAAACTTTGCATTTTAATTACCATCGAAACGCGTCTAAAAACAATTTGTATATTCTGCCCACAGTTGAAAGAGTGTGAATACCAAAAAAAAAACTAAAAAGAATAAAATAAAGTGTGCGCGTCATGAACCAACCGAGCAGCAGCTACAGCAGCGCTACAGTGAACACGCCACATAACAAACCGAAAACAACAAATCGCAAAAGCGAAGACAATCAATCCATTGCCAGCATGGTGGAACGCTTTGTGCAATCGCTGGGTCAACTCAACGACTCTGGCAGCTGCTTCGATGCCAGCTTCGAGATCAAACACATTCTTCAGAGTCCGCGTCTCATGGCCGAGGCGGTGGGCAACTCACCAGCTGCCTCAGGACGCCATCAACGCCATCGCTGTCTCACCGAACTCGATCGCGAGCAAATGACGCATTTTGTGCGCGAATTTGAGGCGCGACAAGCTGCCGGAGCCTCCACACCCAAGGCCAAGTGCATGTCGCCGTACATCTGTCGCAAGGCTAAGGAGATTTATCGCAGTGCCAGCGGCAGACGCAGTGCATCGCCACAGATCTGCATTGAACCCGTGGTGGAAGAGGAGCAACAGCTGGAGGAGGAAGCGGAGCAGCAGCCAGCAGGGGAAGAGCAGCACACTCAACGCAAATCTGCCGAGGCAGAGGATTTGATGCCACCTCCCATGGCATTGGCACGTGCTCAGGCCGAGCGACGCAGTTGCCGCAGTGCATCACGTGTGCTGCAATTCTTCAGTTCGGCGACGAAGCGACGCAGCGGCAGTCGCAAGCTTAGCAGCGACGTTGAATCGCTGCCCAGTCGAGGAAGTTCACCTGTTTTGCTCCGCATCAGTCCCAGCAAGCAGCAACAGAGCGAGGAACAGGATCAACTCGGTTGTGTGCCTTTGGCCAGCGCAGGCAGCGGCTCCGAGGAGGAAGACGGAGAGCACGACGATGGCATCAGTTCGGCGAGCTCGAATCTGACTTCGCAGTCGGGTCACAGCTACAACAACAGTCGCAACATTTCGCCGGATTCGTCGTTCGAGATGCATGCCCCATTGCTGCCCAGTTTCAAGGTGACGCCACCGCGTGGTGTCTGCAAGGCGGGCAAATCGGCAGCCAGCGAATTTGCCAGATTTCTGCGAGGTTCTTTCCATGCCAAGCGCGCCTCGATCACGAGTTTGCGACGCTCGTTGAGCGATCCGGATGCACTGCAGCAGCTGGACTTTAGCAAGCCGCCGCCGTTGAGCGAGTGCAGCAATCTGATGATGCGAGTGAGTCACTTTTAGACAACGAATGAATGATGCTCATGAATGAATGAATGCTTGAATGCATTTCGAACAAGCAGATGCGTTCCATTAGCGATTAAGCACACTCACGATTTGTTTACGTTTAAGCTTCATAATTGTTCACGGGAAGTTGTTATGCGCTCTACTTTTTCCTCCATAACGAGTATTATTAGTTGGTGGCAAGTGTAGATTTTGGGCAACAGATGAAAGAATATTGAGCGAGTGTCGCGCAGTCGAGCAAACTTGCATTGTACCCTATATATTAATTTGTTTATTTACGTGCAAGTCATCTTCAATCATTTCGATCTCATATTCGATTCTCCATATGGCAGCAGCAGCCATAATATCTTCAGCAATCTTATTCCCTGTTCCTAGTAATCGACTGTTTACTTGTTTACTTGGCCATCATTTTGGATGGATTTATTCAGCAGAAAACTTGACTAGTTTAGCCTAGACTTAAATACATTTTATGTGTACACACACCTTTTACTTTTTAGTTTATTGAGCAATAAAAATCCCAACCTGTTTTTCTAAATACAACACTCCAAAGGTTTTCTATTTCTCTCGCGTGCCAAAAGCTTTTCAAAGTTCTGATTTATGCAAAACTGAAACGCAATTGTATAATTTATAGTCTCAATTGTGTAAGAATCGCGTTATTTATTTGGATAATGAATAGATTGAATGCATTTTGCCGTCAAGTACTAGATATATGGCATATTAGATCACATTAACTGGTTTGTAGATAGGGAATTTAGCACACATAGAGTCTACCAATAGAATAGTTTACGCTCCCTTTAACTGTGAAATTACTTAGCAATTATTGAAATAGCCTACAATTGTTATCTCAGCTAATGTTTATTAGTTATATTATATCACATCCCCCTTCGAATGACCTAGAAATGCAATAAACCTGAGTTATCATCAATTTTTATTGTTAGTTTGTGTAAATATTGATATATAACATTTGTATTTCCATGTTTAAGTAGCTAATTTGAATGGGAAGTGCTGACAATAATGATGGTTTATTAAATAACACTTTAAGATCTTTTAAAATCAATCCAATGACTCAATATTAGATATACGGCAACAGATGGAAAGTCAAATAAATATAAAAAGTGAATTAAATCGATTGTAGACTATTTTAATTACCTTAAAAGTGTGTACAATGTATGCAAATTGTGGCATTGACATACCCTCTAATTGCTGATACTAAAAGTAGTAGTAGTTATTCTACTATTCACTACAGTCAGATTTAAGATTGTCCTTCCCCAATCAATAAAAGCGTTCAAACAAGTTTACACTCAATAGTATATTTCTTATGTTCGAAAAGGGTTCAAACAAGTCCGCAACCAATTTATGTTCGATTCTTCTTAACCAAGTAAAGGGTTCATACAAGTCGATACTCACAACATTTTCTCAGTTGCTCGCATGGAAGCTTTTACAACCCACACTCTCAATTGCTGTGCACTTATTACCCCACCCACTCACACAACCCCATGGTGTCTGGCAGTTGATCACGCTCGCTGGCTATTGCATTTAAATTGGCACTTTGGTATTTATGGCGTTTGCCTTTAATGACTTTCTAATTGTCGAATTTGCATGGGCGACGCATTCCCCATTTCACTTTCTCGCTGTTTGCTTTGTTTCTACGTGTGTATGTGTGCTCCCCCACACCACAGTTTTTTTTTTTGGGTATGTGGTCAGCCCACGTGAATACGTGAATGGCAAAAAGATGAGACCAGTGAGTCAGTTTGTTGTCCACAATAATGTGAAGTAGCCTCTCCCTCTCCCACACACTCGCACTTTCAGTATGCTCTCTCTTGCTTGCACTCACGCTGTAAATGCCCAGAAACGTCATTAAAGAATTCAACTCCATAAACTTATGTAAATCAACACACAGAACACAAATTATATGTATATGTGTGCGTGTGTATCTTCCGCTTTGAAAGAACGCCTGATCGCTCACAACGCATATGACCCGCATTGGCATCCACAAAATTAACAAAAACCAGCAACAACAATAGGAACAGTGGGCAGCCGCATGCCGGATATTTAATTTAATGCCGCCGTGCAGTCAGCACAATTGCCAGAGGGAGACAGACAGAGTGGGAGGGAGAGAAGCATAATTCTTAGCTCCCAAGTAGGCTGCGATTTTGATGGGTAGCTGCTGAAACAGCTGGAATTGGAATGTGGAATTGGAATCGAGAACGCGATGCGTAAAATGTACAACACATTTTTGCTAATTGACCGCGCAAGGAAAAGAATGCGGCGGGGTTGCATTAAACAAATCATAAACAAGTCGAAATTTATGTGCTGTATCTGCTATATTATTATGTTATACTCCTCTGCTTTGGTCATGTGGTAAGCGCCACGCGTGATCCGATCCCTTGTGGAAAATGTGGAAATTGTTGGCACCCCTCTGGCTTTCTTTCTTTCTTTGCTTTGGCGCTGTGCAAAATACGTTAATTTATCAGCGAAATACGCAACAGCAGCCCGCATCTGTGTTGCCGTTCTTCTTGCTTTTGTTGTTGTAATTGCTTGGCATTTTAATTATTTCAATTGTCTAGCTCTTTGTTTACTTGGCATCGGAATGGGCGCTTTTAATTTATTTGCGCCGCATTTGGTTATTTTTAGCACAATTCATTTATGTACTCGTTCGGTATTTACTACTTGCAACATTTCTTCCATTTTCGCGAGTTCATTAAAATATCTGCTGCATACTTATATGGGCATCGCTTAGTTTTGTTTTCGTCGGCATCGGCAAACAAGAATGTTTTATAATAGTACAGCTTATGGCTATAAATTGGTAAACACAAACACACACATAATTAACAAAACAAACAAAATGTCTTGGCAACTAAATTAATTGCTAACGTCACTAAACGTTTAATTAGCCAACCAGCTGCCCACCATATAAAACACGAACACACACACACATCTGTACGTATTTACGTACGCATGCCCAACTTGATAAGGCGGCAAGCAATCAAGTGCGACAGAGATAGAGAGCGAGCGCACCCACATTTCTCACATACAGCTGCGCACATGTGTGTGCGTATATGGAAATTCATTCATAAGCAACAAACGAGACAAACACCAACAACAAGCCAAAAGAGCAGCCGGTGTCAGGTAAATAAGCAATCGCAACAACAGCAAAAAAACAATGAGCCACAACGAATGAAATATAGCAGCATGAAAACGGCAATAACAACAACAATGGCACTATGAGTAAGCAATAAACTCGAAACACACAACTCACACACAAAGGCAGCTGCATATGCGCCCAGTTCGAAATTCGAAAATGAGAGAGCCGGTCCGGATCGCATCGAACATGTGCGCATCAAACAAATTGGTTGCAATGCGCGAAATACTTTGACAACATAATAGTAGGTGTGCCCACCCCCAATTGGGTTGCACTGAGCTGCTCCATGTGCTCGCCTGGCTTCAGCTGCTTTCTGCCCGCGTCAGGCACATCTTCTCAGCGCCATATTTAAGAGTTCCTCAACCCGCTGAAGTTTGTTGCAAGCTGACTTCGTAAATGTTCGCTGAGGTTTGCGTTGGATTTGGTTTGATTGCTGTTACAACTGATTGTTTGTGTGTGGTTGATCAGCAGCTGGTTGCGCACAACAACTGACGATGTCAGTTACTTTATACACGTTGGGGCTACGAGTCAGAGATTCGAGACAGAGACGAGACTCGGTTCGAGTGAAGCGTGCGAACGTTAACTGAACGCGAAACGGGGGAGGGAATGAAAAGTGTGTGAATAACAACTAAGCGAAAAAATACAATTGAAGTAATTATAAAGCCGACAACAACAACAACGACAACAAGATGATTATAAGCACAAATAAATAGCAATCGAAAGTGAAGAAAAAGTGCAAAGTTAAGTTTTGTGTATTTTGTGTTGACAAAAGCGGCACGTTTGCGCTTTCTCACTCGCACTCACACATATGCAAATACACACACACACACACACACTTATGAAATTTCGCAAAACAGCGACACGCCTTTGGAATACCTAAAATAATAAAACGACAAAACAATAAAAGAGTTCCCCAAAACTTTAATCGAAAAAGGCAAAGAGATAAACAAAGCGAGGAGCCAACAAGATTCCAGCCACAACAGCAACAACAGGGCGTGTGCGTGTGAGTGTGTGAGTGAAGTTTGAAGTGATTATGGTTAGTTAGTTTTGTTGTTGTCATTAGCATGCGTAACACAGCAGCCTTCTTTAAGTACGCGCGACGTGGTATATGTATGTGTTTGTATGAGGGTTCCGTTTCGTTCCCTTATAAGTACACGCAATTGCAATTGCGAAACTCGCTGTCTCGCTCTTGCTGTTCCTGTTGCAAGTCTTGCAAACGACAGAATGCGGAGATAAGATTCGATTTCGAAATTCTAATCAGCGAGTAATATTTGCTCGTTCGCTCTCTCTCTCTTTCTTTGTGGATATGGATGGATTGTTGGACGGACAGTCAGCATATTTCTGTGAATTTGTGTCGCAATTCTGCGAATTATCTGACAAATGGCTAAATATATATTTGGGTCGTCACTTTTGATAAATGTACTACGCAACCATAAGCGAGTATTTCTTTGTTTGTTTACCCAGAAAATACCCCCTCACATCCCTTGCCTACGACTTCGTCACATAGCTTTTTCTTTGTCGGCCTATCTACGAGTAGTACGTGATATTTCAACGTAATTTGACACTCTCTGGCTATTTCTAGGTATTTGCCTATAAGCGGATTATCAGCTACACACAACTCACAAATTGTCAAGTATATCATTTATCTGAGATACTTTTGATACCCTCTCTCATTGTGCGTAACAAGTTTAAGTAGGCTTAATCTTGATTTTAATTTTAAACTCTTAATTTTGAATGAATTGTGTTAATCTCTTAAGAAACTTTAATTAAAAAGTCTATACTTGTGATTAGTATTAACAACAAAGTCAATTTAGCTTTTTTTTTCCGTCTGGCTGTCTGTCCATGTATATTATTGCTTATATCTCGAATATTATAAACGCTAGACTCACAAGATTTGATATGCAAATTCTTGTATTCAAATAGGCAATTTGAATTATTTATAGTTTTGTTTAAGACTTTATTTTCCCCAAGAAAACCTATTTTAGTAATAAATGGTCTACAGGGTAACTCTTAAGTCCAACACTTGAAACTAGATCGCTGTTACTTGCTGCATGATGAATCGCTTCCTTTCGTCTTAGCTTAAGTTACACAAAAAAAAAAAAAAAGTCGCGCTAATTAAGTGACACAGTCTGGAGAGAGAGAGAGGGGTGGGGAGGAAGACTTCTCGTATTACCCGTTCTTGGGCATATCGAATTAGTGCATGTTTTAACGCTTCTGCCTTTGGGACGCTGATGATTAAGTTATGAGGAGCCACCCAAAGACAAGAGATTACGCCTGATGGTAACCCGAGTAGAGTCGAGTTGAGGCAACTTCATTTGCTCGTGGGACTTTTTTTTGTGTCTTCTTTCTTTTTATTTGCCGTAGTTTGGTTTGTTTGTTGTCTCTGCATCGAGCCATCATCGGAGTCAGCGCAATGACTTTTTAGCTAGCAACTCGATGATGGCTTTAATATGAAGAGGCAGCAACACAAACACAAAGAAAGGCGACCACAATGGAAACGCTGGCTGGCAACGTGTAAATGTGGCACCGGAAAAGTGTCCATGCTCAGTGTCCACTCAAGCGTGTGGCACCACAAGAAAGAGGGCGCTCTCTCAGCAGAGCAGAGCAGGGCGTGGCACAGACACATTCGCAGTTGGCAATCAACCTGTTAAAGTGTGAGTGTGTATCTGTGTGTGTTTGTGTGTGGCAATTTGAATTGTTGTTCAGCTTCGCTAATTTTTCAATTTTCCATTTTGATTTCCATTGCATTGCACATTTATGTTTTTTTATGTGTCTGCTGCGCGTCGTTTATGTCATTTATTTATTTTAATTATTTACTTTGGCAAATTGTTCATTTCCTACTTTATTTATCGAGTGCGTTTCCCGCATTTTCCCTGCACCCTTTCGACTCTATTGTTTGGCAATCAACGCTGATTTATGCTCGCTTTTCTCCCTCTCTCTCTCTCTTTGGCACTCGCTCACTTTCTCTACCTCTCTTTCTCGCCATGCTGATTTTCCCACATTCGTAGCACTTCAAAATGTTGCAAGTTCCCCCTTTTTGACCCCTCTAAACTGCTGTACTTAAAACTCTCCCCTCTTTCCGTATGCATTTGCTGCTCTTCTCGCTGACCCAATTCCTATGTAAAAGTATCTGTATCTTTGTATCTGTATCTATAACTGTAGCTGCCTGCATTTTGTATCTGCAGCTGAATGTGATAAGCCAGACAGCTCATTGTTTCGACATTTATTGCTGCCTGCACTTCACGATCATTGCGTCACTTTGGATAATCCTCAATGAATGTCACTTCCACCAAAAAAAATGCTAAGAGATAAGGGTAAAAAATTCTTAGAAGTTGTCAGATAAAAACGTTATTCATAAATTCTTATTGAATGAAGCATAAATTAAGTTGTTAAAAGATAAACATTGAAGCTTTATAAATACTTTTAAATTCTCAAAGAAATCGAACATAAATTAATTTGCTAAAAGATAAAGATTCAAGCTTTTAAGATACTTTTGTGGGCTACAAGAAAACGAACATTTTACAAAAATATTAATTGCAATTTCACCACGAATCTTTCAGTGGTGAAATTCTGAATATTGTATATAGAAAAGTTCGTTCAATCATGCAATTCATTGTGCTTTATTGACGAAATGCTTTCAGCTTTAATTGTATTAAGTGAGCGCAGAGGTCGCCATTTGATATCAATGTTCCTTGAGTTTAAAAATATCGCAAGTCGAGAAAAACAAGAAAATAAAACATCTGATGTGTTGAAACAAATTCAAGATCAAAGTTTGCTTATCGAAATGCCGATGATATTGTAGATTGTAATAAAAAACAATACACACGTTTGTATATGTTGTGTATGTTTTAATATATCGTATTTCGTATCTCGACTTTGTGGCGTGACCAATTCGATTTGATGATTACAAGCCTATTATATTGGACTGGACTCAACTGAATCCAAAGTCATCTCATCTCGTCATTGAAACACGCGCTGCGGAGGCATCAATTGGTTTCTATTAATGAACGAATTGAGCGAGGGAATTATTGTTATTGCCGACCGGAAATATGTTTTGAATTTCTCTTTTGCCCAGTCACACAAACATACTCTAAAAGATACTGTATCTATATGTAACCATATGCGGATATTTATAGAGATATATTTGTTCAGTTTATGCGAAACTTGGGCTTAGAAGCAGAATTCATTAATCTCGCACAAACAAAGCATCATTAAACAAAAGCGACGGTGGGAAATGCACAGAGCACTAAAAGATTGACCATTTGTTATAGAGAATGCTCGACTAGCGTATACCCTATATTGTAGTAGATGTGGTTGTATATAGCCGTTGCTTGTAATAGAGTTTTGTTGCCACAGCGTGATTATCAGTAAAGTTCAACAAATGCAACATCAGCCGCCAGGCAGCCCAAGAAACATCGACGACGACGACGACACGACACTCATCATCATATAGAACACACACAGATACAGATAAAGATACAAATACACACACAGTTGCAGCTGTGCATAAAGCCGAGTCTTTACAATTTGTTCACACAATTAGAATGGAGCGAAGGAGACGCAAAAGAGAAAAAGAGAGAGAGAGAGAGGGACACAGAGACACGAAACAATCGTTAACAACTGCTGGCCGCAACATGCGTCAGCAGAACACACACACACTGGCACACTCACTTGCCACATGTGTTACATGTAAACAAAATTGAAGTAACTTCAAAATAAATATAATAAAAAAAACCCCAAGTAGGAAATCTACGGTTAAGAGTGCTTGACTTTAAAATACCCGCTATTTTTTTAAAGCAAAAATTGGGTACATTTATAACATTATCTCTTTGACAAACTGATTTCACTAACTGAACTAAAAACTTCCAACCTAAACGGTAAATTCTAGAAGCCTCTAATTTTAACAATTTGCGATAAGAAATTATTTGTCAAAATTTCTGTTTAGTTTAAACATAAAATTACTATCTAAGATTTTTACTGTTTTTAATGGGTTTCTTATCCCTAATTTTATTTCATCGCTTATAATTCAGGGACTAATGACTTCTTTCTTAATTATCTTTACACTGATGAAATATAAATGATCTTTAGAAATTTCAGATAGATTTATCATACCATTAATAATTCTTTTACTCATTAGTTCTTTCTTAGCTTTGTTCAGTTATGTATGAATTAACAATTTATTGGTCTGAAATACTAATTTCCTTCAGTTACAACTTTATATGCTTACCACTACTTTAAGTCATCCTTCTAATGCTCTCCCTACCGGGTATCACGAAAAAAAAAGTTCAAAAGTTTATCGTGTCGTCGCCTGTCGTTTGGGGCTTGGCCGTGATAATGACAGTGCCGCAGTCTGTCCAGCAGTCAGTCAGTCAATGCGTCTCTGTCCATTAGTCAATTTGTACTTGTAAATTGCCCATGAAAATGAACTTGTGAGGTAGTTGAACTCGTAGTTATGCAGTGAATATGCTTAAAATAGTTGAGGAGAGTTCGTGAATCGGCAATTTGAATCTTCACTCAAGACTTACGCTCTCACTTTCTATTGCCCCGCGCTTGCAATAAATTGTAATTAGCCAACTACTCGTATGCTTGCAATTAAATTATGATTTGCATACGTAATTTCGATATTAATTGTATGTATTTCCTTTTGCTCTCTCTCTTACAGAACCGCGCACTGCCCTCAAATGCGTCGCCGTTCCGTCGCGCCTGGGGTCAATCTTCCTTCCGCATGCAGCGCGCCTCCGACAAGGCATCGAAGCCAGCGTCAACAGCAGCAACAGCAACTGGCTGCAGTCCCAGCGTGCGTCGCTCCGCCTCGATGAATGCCTCCGACAATGATGTGTACCTCAAGACATTAATGCTCGACGAACAGCTGAAGCCAAAGTCATCGTCGCAGTCGTCGTCGCCGCCACAATTGGCACTCTTCCAGGTGCCACAGATCCTGATGACGCCGGCACCACCATCGAGCATCATGGTGACCGCTAGCGTGGAGTCACAATCGGAGCCAGCGCCCGCGCAGCCAGAACAACTGGGTCCGAGCGGTTGGGGCACTTCGTTTGAGCGCATGCTCCAGGATGCCGCAGGCATGCAAACATTCGCCGAGTTTCTTAAGAAGGAATTCTCCGCGGAGAACATTTACTTTTGGACCGCCTGCGAGCGTTACAGATGCACCGAACAGGAAGAGGAACGTGTGACGCTGGCACGTCAAATCTTTGGCAAGCATTTGTCCAACAGCAGCAGCGATCCAGTCAATGTCGATTCACAAGCGCGCAATCTTAGCGATGAGAAGTTGGGCAGCGGAGCAGTGGATATCTTTGCGCCTGCGCAGAAACAGATCTTCAATCTGATGAAATTTGATAGCTATCAGCGTTTCATACGCTCCGATCTCTACAAGAGCTGTGTGGAGGCGGAACAGAAGCAGCAGCCGTTGCCCTTTACGGGCGCCGATCTCGACGAGCTGCTGAAGACAAATTTTCACGTAATGGCCTCATCAAAGGTAAGTCTTGGAGTACACTTTGCCTAAGATTGAAACTAACTTTCGTTTCGCACTTGCAGCAGCTAAAAAAGTCCGCAAGCAACGCAGAGGATCGAAGACGTAAGAGTTTACTACCCTGGCACAGGAAAACGCGCAGTAAATCCCGCGATCGCAGCGAAATCATGGCCGACTTGCAACAGACGCTGATGCCAGCGCCGCCACCGCCGCCGCCGCTTTTAGCGCTGCTCACGGGTGGCGCCAATTCGGTGCAGAACTCACTGAGTGACTTGCACAGTTCACGCTCATCGCTGTCATCGTTCGACGCCAGTGCAGCAGCTGGACCGGCTCAGGGTGCGAGTGCGGACAGCGTGTGTTCGCTGTGTCGCGTCATACTGACCGATGGCGCCACAACCATTGTGCAAACACGTCCCAACGAAACGGTGGGACAGCTGGTGGAACGTTTGTTGGAGAAACGCAATCTGGTCTATCCATTCTATGATGTGGTGTTCCAGGGCAGCACCAAGTCCATCGACACTCAGCAGTCCTCGCAGCTGCTGGCCGGCAAAGAGGTGCTGATTGAGCGTCGCGTCGCATTCAAGTTGGATCTGCCCGATCCCAAAGTTATATCGGTGAAGAGCAAACCGAAGAAACAACTGCACGAGGTCATTCGACCCATTCTCAACAAGTACAACTATCAAATGGATGGTGTACAGGTGCTGCTGCGCGATACCCAAGCGCCGTTGGATCTGATGCAGCCGGTGACGGTGGCCGATGGCCAGCGACTGCAGATTGCCTTGCTCAAGCCGGATTTTCAGCTAAGCGGCGGCAGTAGCATGCCGCCGAAGCATAGTAAACCAATGAAACCGCTGCCAAGTGCGGCAGCGACGACAGCAACAAATGAATCCTCGACACAACTCGACGAGCTAACCAACAAAATGTTTAACGAGCTGCTGCAAAGCAAAGCGGATGCGGCGGCTGCCACACACAAGAAGCCCGCCGATTTGTGCTCCATGAAGTCGAATGAGGTGCCGTCGGAGAGCTCGTCGTCGCTGTTCGAACGCATGCGTCAGCAGCGACAGCAGCGTGAGAATAGCAACATTCCAGGCAGCAGCAAGCTGCCCAAACTCAAAAAGAAATCCACAAGCAGTCAACATTCCGAGGAGCTGTCCACGATAACAACCGGCAGCTGTGCAACATCGTCTGTCGATCCCAAAAAGCCCATTATCGCCAAACTAAAGGCGGGCGTCAAGCTGCAGTCCACGGAGCGAGTAGCCGAGACCCAAGGTGAGTGTAGAATTCACAACTCCATTTTAAAATATTTTACTTATTCAGTTTTGCATTTGACAGATGAACTACTCGAGGGACTGAAGCGTGCGCAATTGGCGCGTTTGGAGGATCAGCGCGGCACAGAGATCAACTTTGATCTGCCCGACTTTCTGAAGAACAAAGAGAATCTCAATGCGGCCGCGTCCAAGCTGCGTAAGGTGCGCGCCAATTTGAGTCCCGTGAACAAGGCCACAAGTCCCACAGATGCGCCACAGCCAGCGCCACGTTTGTCCATTACACGTGGCATGCAACCATCGAGCGTGTCGCCCATGAAAGTGGACGCGGAGCATGAGACTGAGCTGACAAATGATGCATCGTCGGCGGAACTACAGGAATTTGCCAAAGCACCGCCACCGTTGCCGCCCAAGCCCAAGGTGCTGCCCATTAAGCCATCGAATTGGGGCGCTGCTGCTCAGCCGACCACAACAAGTGCTGGCAACTACAGCAACAAATTCTCGCCCGCCAAGCATCACACATCGACAGCGACATCACCTTCGGCGAAGGCTGCGAGCCAGGCCGCCACAGCTCTGGCTTTTGGCAGTAGCAAGCTGCCACTGGAGATGCAAGGACGAAAGTCGCTGGAGCAGGCGGCGAGCACACGTTGCGCCTACTTGGATGAGCCTAGCAGCAGCTTTGTTTAACTCATCGATCATTGTACATACTATATTTAAAAATGGCACAACGCCTCCCTCTATTATTTATTAACATTTGTATTAAGTACTACGTGTGCAGTCCTTTCGCTGTTGTTGTCAACCCACACAAAAAGCACCATGACGAACTATCGCCTATTTATAACTACTAAGCTTTAAGTATAAACATAAACATATTGTATAAATAAACACCCTACATACGTATAAAATTAAAATGAAACGGTTTTTTCCTTTTCAAATTGGTCAAATAGCGTAATTCCGTTGAATTCAAATTCGAATTTAACGCACGTTTCGTGTTTCACTAGTTTATGTTGCCCTCAAGCTTTGAACTCATTAAAGCCGTCAACTCTCCCTAAATTCTTTACGCACTCAAAGTATATATTGCAGCTTGCTGCTCATTTCTGTTTGCCTGGTACTTTAGCTGGCTGCTCAGCCTTCTCCGCGGTAACAAACAGTGAAGCACACAAACACACTCACACATGCAAGCATACACTCACACATACATATGCAAACACGCACACACACACAATTACACCTACATTTCTCACTTGGATTCCGCGCAACTTCCAAAAAGACCCTGTACTACCAGTTGAGGTAACAGGAGAACAGAAACAAAAGCAAGCAGCTCTTGACACAATTTTCCAAGTTGACTCAACACTTGAGTTTCACTCAATTTTTAATGCACTTAAAATATGTATGGCTACTTGCTGCTCAGTTCTGTTGTCCTGGTTCTTAAGCTGACTGCTCAGCCTTCACCGCGGTAACAAACAGTGAAGCACACAAACGCACTCACACATACAAGCATATACTGATACACTTGCCTACACACACATACACTTGCACTCACACATTTGCATCCCTCGCTTGGATGCCGCACAACAGCCAAAAAGACCCTGCATTGCTAGCTGAAGTAACAGGCGAACAGAAGCCATAGCAAGCAGCTTTTGAAATTGTATGACAAGTCGACTCGACATTTGAGTTTGACTGTTTAATGCGCTCAAAATAAGTATGGCTGCTTACTACTCAATTCTGTTCGCCTGGTACTTCAGCTAGCAATTCTCCGCGGTAACACATTTAAATTTGAATTTTACCTATTTTTAAACGTCCGTTTAAATCGAATAAATTTCTAATAAAATAATACATTTCTTGAATATTTATTTATAGCTTATTTTATTTATAAATTTCTATTCCTAAGCAGTAAGATTGCCTATTAGTTTGTATCTTTTGCTGTATTTTCTTATTTGTAACTAGGACTCTTACGACTTTGAAGAAAAATACAACGATATAAGGATAACGCATCCGTTATCTTCAGCTAATATTTGTTTAACAACATACATATAGTAAATCTTATATTAAAACTATTTGCTATAGCATGACTATATATTGAAATATATATATATATATACGTTTGCCTTTTTTCTTGTAGATATTGAAAAGCAGAACGCAATCATTTTTTTTAAAGAACACCTGTACATTCTACAAATTACTATATAATATGCAAACACATTTTAATTATTATTTTAATTCCCTTTGGTGGTATATAAAGCGGCGTCTCACAAGTCATTAGAAGTGAGCGATATAAAGATGACGAATTTCTTTAAACTTTTCGTAGTCCTAACTGCAATTGTGAGTCTGACATCCGCCATAAATCTAACAAAGGCCATTGCGCAGAGAAAAGGCAACTTATATTACGGATGCTAATTTTAAGTTCGATTATCTAAATACTCGTTTAATTACAGCGGTATGCACTTTGCAGTCATCGTATGGTTCGTGTTCTGGCAGCAAAGTGAAATGGCACTACGACTTTGTGCGGGATAGTTGCATAGAATTCATTTACAGCTCTTGTGGAGGCAATGCGAATCGCTTTGATACTCGGATAGCCTGCATTCAATACTGCATGGATCCAGTTAACCGATACCGAATGCAGGATTTCGAAAACGAATACTTAAAATTCCGTGAAAATGACAAATAAAAACAAAATAAAAAGACGCATAAATTTTATATGTAAAGTGTATGTATCGGATTTGTCACTTCGAAATCATTGAATAACATTAACGCGTAAATTTCTGAGCCGCCAAGCGGCCCATAAAAAGTACAATCAAATGGCCAGTGTGGGTTTGTTCGTCGTCTCAGGCTGCTGAGATGTTGCTGCAACTGTGCTAAGCTGTTGTTGTTCCTTCTGTTGTTCGCTGCCCGACTCCAGCTGCTTGGCCTGCTGCTCACCGGCACTGAGCTCCATGGGCGTCTCTTCAATGGGTTCGTCCGCAATGCGGTATGTTATGAGTGCTGGCTGTTTGGGTGGCAGCCAATCGGGAATGATCTTGTCGTGCAGCCGCCACTTGCCATACTCATTGGAAATGTGCTTTTCGAATACCACATATTCCAGCACATCTTTCGTGAGTATTTCGCTACCATGCATCAGACGACCAAAACGATCATAGATGGCCAACATCTGCTGAGTGTGAAACCGGACTGTGACCTGAGCAAACTGATTCTCTTTCGTGATGACCTCGGTGACACGAGCGTGGACAACACGTGGCGGCTCCAACGATTGCAGGAAACGCCAATGTATTGTCTTGTCCTTGACGTTGTGCATCATTTCGGGATAGCAACGTTCACTGACAAATTCACGTATTTTGTACTTCTCTTTGGCTGCCATATGTGTGTGTGCTGCAATATAAATCTCTTGCGCCTCGGCACCAAAGTCATCCGTGCTGAAATTCTCCTCGTATGAGCGTATTTTGCGCACAGCCATCAAACTCTTGGATTTCTTCTCTAGAAATTCGAATTTTTGCTTAGCACCTGACGTTGAGATGATAGACTTTTTGCCATCACCCTCGGGTGGCACATACGCCTCGAAGATGCCTCCCGTGCAACTAATGTGAAATGGTCGTTCCATCCATGGACGGGGCGGCAGCACTCCGCGCTCTTTCATGCGACTGCGCATCTCCTCTTTGCTAATATCATCGGCCTTTTCACGCAAATTGGGTAGCTCAATTTTAACGAATTTCTGCTTTCGCAATCGTTTAAACTCCGGTTTCCAATGCTTAGTTTGCCGGTGGCGCACCTGCTGCATTTGCAGCATGTTTTGCAAGCCCGGCAACAATATGCCTGCTCTTGGTGCCATTTGCGGCATCTAAAATATCAATGAAATCTGAGGTATTAAGCCTGCCTAAATTAAGGTCATAATCTGCTATGTACTCACCTGCATCTGCATAATTTTAATGCTAGAACAGACTAATTTTTCCATGGTTAATTGCAATTAACAATAAGTTTCCCAAATATAAACTACGTGCTTATACAATCAACAATCGATAACTCGTACGCACAGCTGACAGACGACTCGGCAACGGCACAGCTGTGCGCTACCAAGCTATCGATTTCTTAACAATATCATAATCGGAACCACAACAACAGTGTTGTAAAACAAAATATTTTGAATTGTAACGCCTGAATATAATCTTTATTATAAATAAACCACAGATTTTAAGCTGATTGGTTACACAGTTGAAAGTACGAGTATCGGACGTGCTACTTAGGTACAATCCAACATACAACATACAACGTAAAAGAAATATTTAATTGTTTGCAACAACGCTCTTCTAAAATGGGAGATTATGCGTGAAAAAAAATCATAATATTTAGAATAGTATAACTTACCTTTACATTGCGAGCTTGCTTTATATGCTTGTACATTATTATAGAATTACCACCGCGCGAAGAGCGAAGAACTCTATCCCTGTGAAAGAATAAATTGATTTTATTATCTAACTTTATATACGAAAACGCTTACTTTACTGGACTATCGCCCCCTTCCATACGAAATGCTTCAATGGAAATATTCGATGGTATGCTTTTTAAATTCTTTAAGCACATTTTGGCATTCTCAATATCATTCTCAAGTCGCATTACTAGAAAAGGTTGTGTGATTAGCATTTGGAAAATATTCATGTATAGAAGAAATTACCTTTAATCATGAGTTTTTCTTCAGTATCATCGCAACAAAGAGAACTTTTGCATGAGCAGCATTGTTGTTCCGCCACAGGAGTTTCTTTAGGAGCGCACAGCGGAGCCAGGCTCTGTGAATTGCCGGCGATAATGTCTTTCATTATGATATTAAAGAGAGCGCCAGGAAGTATGTTCTCTGCTGCGGCAAAAATTCGCTTATGCATGTAGGCCAGATCCTTAAAGTCCAAAGTGTGTAGACCATGGTGATATAGTCGATGACAAATGGCATAGAATCGGCTTTTGGGAATGTTACATTTGCAAAAGCAGAAACCACACTCGTCGATAAACATGTCCAGTATTTTTCGCAATTCTCTTTCCAAGCCAACACCATCGATTTCGCCAGCCGATAGAGTTTTCACGGTATTTCTTACAAACTCATCGAACTGCTCCTCGGTGGTATCGTCCATATGCTTGGAACCCTTCTTTCCGCGACGCCCGTAATCATCACCTTTACCTTTGGGAGCTTTCGCAGCTTTGCCTCCAGCAGCTCCGCTAATTCCCTCATCCCCATGTCTCTCCTTTCCAGGGCCTTGTAAGCCTGGCTTTGCCGCCAAGCCTTTTCTTTCCCCTGCAGCACCAGCTGCTGCTCCAGCTGGCTTGGCGCCCGGCTGTCCGGACGCTCTGGCCTTTTCTCCTGGTGCTGAAGTTTTATCGCCTGTTGTTGCACCCGGTTTAGGCCCTCCTGTAGCTGTAGTTGGTTGCCCAGGAGTTTTTTCTGCTGGCTTAGCAGCCGCACCAGTTGGTCCCTGTTTAGCACCACCGGCTGCTCCAGTAGGTTGAGTTGCTGCTTTCTCAGCAGGTTGTCCCGCAGCTGCAGGCTTCTCAGCGACTGCTGCCTGGGCAGGCTGTCCTCCAGTTTTTTCAGCCGCCTTGGCACCTTGACCTGCTGCTGCGGGCTTTTCAACGGCTGCTGTCGCGGTAGGCTGGACACCTGGTTTTTCAACTGCCTTAGCTTGTTCAGCTGCTGCAGGTTTTTTCGCCGCGGATACTGGTGGTGCATCAGATGCTGCTTCTCCCGGCTTGGTCCCACCAGCAGCTGTAACCGGCTGTCCAGGTGATTTTTCTGCTGGCTTAGTAGGTTGTCCAGTTGTTTCCTGCTTCGCAGCTCCGGCTGCAGCAGCAGGAGGTGTGACTGCTTTCTCAGTAGGTTGACCCGCTGTCGCTGCCCCTGCTTTATCAGCTGCCGGTGCTCCGGACTTATCCGCAGCAGGCGCTCCCGATTTAGCTCCCACAGCTTCGGCAGTTGGTTTCTCACCACCAGCTTTAGCAGCCGATGGGTCAGAAGTTATCGGTTGTGCAGGTGCTTTTTCAGCAGCCTTAGCAGCAGGTGTTTGTCCCGCTGCTGCTCCGGCTGACGTCGGTTCAGGTTTTCCTGCATCCTTTGGTTTATCAGCTGCTTTCTCAGCTGGTTTGTCAACATCCTTTTTGTCAGCTGCTTTCTCAGCTTGTTTGTCAGCTGATTTGTCAGCTGGCTTATCAGCTGCCTTGTCAGCTGGCTTATCAGCTGCCTTGTCAGCTGGTTTATCAGCTGCCTTGTCAGCTGGTTTATCAGCTGGCCTATCAGCTGACTTATCAGCTGGTTTGTCAACTAGTTTATCGGCTACCTTGTCAGCTGACGCATCAGCTGGTTTTTCTACGGGTTTATCGCTGGGCTTTGCTGCGGCTTTCTCAGCTTCAGCTGATTTGATTCCTGGTTGACTTGGTGCACGATCTGTAGCCTTAGGTACTTCTCTTAGCACAGCTTCTGCTTGTTCGGGTTCAGCTTTTGTAATCTTTTCAACTTCTGGCCCAGTCGGCTTAGCACCGGGTGTCTCCGTTAATGCATCTCGACCTTCTGCTTGACGTTCTTCACTTGGTTCTTCCCCTGGTTTACCTGTATCTTCAGCTGCTTTTTGTTCAGCTAGCTCTCTTGCTTGTTCGCGCATTCTTTCAGCCTTGGCCTCTTCATCTGCCTTAGCTTGAGCTTCAGCCGCTCGCTTTGCTTCTTCTTCGGCCTTCCATTGCTGCTCTATTTTTTCTTTAGCTTCTTTTTCAATATTATCGGGATCAGCACCGAGTTCCCTTAATGCGTCCTTAAAATTCTTGTTAATTTCTTCACACATCTGCTTGTTCTTCATGCAGTCTTCCAATTGCCTCTTCAGATCGTCAGTTAAATCTTGAAGCTCTGAAGTTTTCATATTGTTAACTCTATCCTTAAGCCTTTCATTCTCTCTAGCAACATCTCCAATTTCCTGTATTAGACCTATGCTCTCGCGCATCCCATCTTCCATATACCGTGTGTCCCTATCCAAATCACGAACCTTTTGATCCAATTGGTTCAGACGCTTATTACTCTCGAGTGCAGCCTCGCACATGCACTCGTTGTCCTCAATTAATACACCCAACTGGCCATCCTTTTCTCCCAATAACTTCCTAAGGCGTTCTAATTCGTCCATGCAGTCTTGTAAATTGTTGATATCTTGGCCACCCGAATATTTATTCTGATTCATTTGCTTGAAGCAGTCGACCTGTTTATCCAATTCATTCCGAATGTGCTCCAACGTGGCGCCTGTATAGAAAGCTAGATCATCACCCACATTAGGACACTCAGCTACTTCAAATGTTGGACAATCGCCTCGCTGATTTCCATACTTTTGGTTTAACTCACAGATGACGTTCTATAAAGTAAAATGTGGTGTTGTTGTGAAGAATAAAACAAACATGGGATTAGAGAGGAAAATCATCAGAAAAGGTTGCGGTTGAGGAAGGCGGAAATTGAATGCTAGCCGTCATAAATTGAAATAACCTAATATCTAACGACTTTCCTCTTATCCCGCTTATTCTTATATACTTTCTGACTATCGCATTTTTTTACTTATAATTTAATTTGTAGACTTCAAAATTTTAAAAACAATGGAGGTCTTAAAATGTACATATGCTATTCACTATGCGACATTAACATGTAATATCTCCGTTTTCCTCAATCCCAGATTTGAGACAACTATCATCGCAACTTTCAATTAACTCATCAAGGAAACGATACCCGGATTTCTTGAAAGCTTTCGTTTTATGCTTAGGATTGGGAGATAAAGCATTATCACCCTCCATATTTTTATTATTATTACTTACCATTAACTGTTGGTACTGGCAATCGTAAGAATTCAAAGCAAGATCTCGTTTACGGAGTTCATTGCGGAGCACGTCGATCTCTAATTGCATGCACTTACAACGCTGAGCCGCAGGTTGGAGAGCAATCACTTGCTGTTGTAGCTCATTACAGGTGCACTGAAAAGTACGAAATGGTTTCAATTGTTATACTTAAACAAGACTCTTTTATATATACCTTAAGCAATTCCTCATTATATTTGGACTGTTCCACTTCGGTTTCGTAATACTTTTGCATTTCTTCAATGTCGCATTCCATATCATGAATATATTGATTTTGTTCTTCAAGATTTCGTGCTAGGTCTCCAGCGGCATAATTGGCATCACCCTTTTTCTTCTTCAATGGACCAACCTTATCAAGATAACCTAGCGTGTTAATCTTGTTGCGTAATCCGCCTCGCTCCGATAACATTTGTTGAATAGTTTCGACGTCCAAATCAGGTGGTTGTTGCCTGCCAGTGCCGCCAGGACTACCAGGCCCGCCAGATGCCATAACATCTTCTTCAAATTGTCGCAGCACCAAAAGTTCTTTACTCATGCCATCGATTTTATTTTGCAAGTAGTTAACGTCATTGCTTCTCTCAGGATCGACTTTAATGGTCTCCATTGATACGCGCCTGGACTGCTTCTCAATGAGACGTCGCAGATTTGCATTTTCCACTTCTAGAATTTCATGAGCTGTGTTCATATCATCAATAGATCTCTGCAGATTGTAAAGTCCATTTGCATCATTGGGACTGATCTTCCCAGAGCCTTCAAGTTCGGCGATCTTATCTCTAAGTTCCCTGCTTTTGTCCGGATCGTAACGTTGATTCATAATTCGCTTTATCTCGGCATTTTCTACCCTGGGTGGTGTTGATCTATCCAGTTCATCGATAATTTCTTTTGGTAGTAAATTGTTTTTAGCCATTACGTCCTTCATATTGTCAATTGTTTCGTCAGCAGCATTGATTAAAGCATCACCGACCAACGGATTTCCATCAGAGATGCCAAGACTTCCTCGAGGATCACCAGGGCCACCCGGGCCACCACCATAACCTCCAGGACCACCCCCTTGCTTTCCTGGGCCACCACCATAACCTCCTGGACCACCACCTTGTTTTCCTGGGCCACCACCATATCCTCCAGGTCCTCCTCCCTGGCCGGCTCCATAACCCCCTGGATCTTGTCCTTGACCTGGACCTCCAGAAAATCCAGTCGGTCCATGACCATGCCCTGGAGCTCCACCATCTCGGCCTTGGTCGTAACCTCGTCCGCCTTGGTCCAAACCCTGTGCTCCGTAAGCACCCGGGCCCTGTGCCCGACCTGGTGCTTGTCCGTCTTGTGCACGAGATCCACGTTGCCCCTGCACTGGACCGGGACCACCTTGGCCCGGTCTTACACCTGGTCCACCGTCTCGTCCTTGACCTGACCCACGGCCGCCCTGATCTGCCTGTCCTGGTCCCTTATCAGCTCCAATACGTGACCCACGTCGCTCCTGTTCTTGTCCTGGACCGCCTTGTCTACTTCCACCCTGCTCTTGGCCGGGACTTCTAAAGCCCCCTGGACCCTGGCCTTGACCTACTCCATCTCGCCCTTGTCCCGGCCCACGTCCACCCTGGTCTACCCCACCGTATGGCCCTGTTCCTTGCCCCTGACCCGATCCTCCAATGTCTGTTCCTTGAGCTGGACCACGCCCGCCGCGATCCTGACCTGGACTTCCATAGCCGCCTGGCCCTTGTCCCTGTCCGGGGCCCCCACCATCTCTACCCTGACCTGGTCCTCGTCCACCCTGATCTTGGCCAGGACCACCATAACCACCAGGTCCCTGTCCTTGACCTGGTCCTCGTACACCTTGATCCTGTCCGGGACCTCCATAGCCACCTTGGCCCTGACCCTGACCTTGGCCTCGCTTATCTCCATCATGGCCTGGCCCACCATAGCTACCACGACTTCCAGGTCCTTGTCCCTGTCCAGGACCTCCACCTGGTCCCTGGACTTGACCCAGTCCCCGCCCACCCTGATCCTGACCCGGTCCTCCCCCAGGCCCCTGTCCCTGACCGGGTCCTCCACCGTCTCTACCCTGACCTGGTCCTCGTCCACCTTGATCTTGGCCAGGACCACCATAACCACCAGGTCCCTGTCCTTGACCTGGTCCACGCCCATCCCGATCCTGACCTGGACCGCCGTAACTACCACGACTGCCAGGGCCTTGTCCCTGACCAGGACCTCCTCCTGGTCCCTGGGCTTGTCCCGGCCCACGTCCACCCTGATCCTGACCAGAAACTCCATAACCACCGGGCCCCTGCCCCTGATCGGGTCGTCCACCGTCTCTACCCTGACCTGGTCCTCGTCCACCTTGATCTTGGCCAGGACCACCATAACCACCAGGTCCCTGTCCTTGACCCGGTCCTCGTCCACCTTGATCTTGGCCAGGACCACCATAACCCCCAGGTCCCTGTCCTTGACCTGGTCCTCGTCCACCCTGATCTTGGCCAGGACCACCATAACCACCAGGTCCCTGTCCTTGACCTGGTCCTCGTCCACCCTGATCTTGGCCAGGACCACCAGGTCCCTGTCCTTGACCTGGTCCACGCCCATCCCGATCCTGACCTGGACCGCCGTAGCTACCACGACTGCCAGGGCCTTGTCCCTGACCAGGACCTCCTCCTGGTCCCTGGGCTTGACCCGGCCCACGTCCACCCTGATCTTGTCCCGAAACTCCATAACCACCGGGTCCCTGCCCCTGATCGGGTCGTCCACCGTCTCTACCCTGACCTGGTCCTCGTCCACCCTGATCTTGGCCAGGACCACCATAACCCCCAGGTCCCAGTCCTTGACCTGGTCCTCGTCCACCTTGATCTTGGCCAGGACCACCATAACCACCAGGTCCCTGTCCTTGACCTGGTCCACGCCCATCCCGATCTTGGCCTGAACCACTATAACTACCACGACTGCCAGGGCCTTGTCCCTGACCAGGACCTCCTCCTGGTCCCTGGGCTTGACCCGGCCCACGTCCACCCTGATCTTGTCCCGAAACTCCATAACCACCGGGTCCCTGCCCCTGATCGGGTCGTCCACCGTCTCTACCCTGACCTGGTCCTCGTCCACCCTGATCTTGGCCAGGACCACCATAACCGCCAGGTCCCTGTCCTTGACCTGGTCCTCGTCCACCTTGATCTTGGCCAGGACCACCATAACCACCAGGTCCCTGTCCTTGACCTGGTCCACGCCCATCCCGATCTTGGCCTGAACCACTATAACTACCACGACTGCCAGGGCCTTGTCCCTGACCAGGACCTCCTCCTGGTCCCTGGGCTTGACCCGGCCCACGTCCACCCTGATCTTGTCCCGAAACTCCATAACCACCGGGTCCCTGCCCCTGATCGGGTCGTCCACCGTCTATACCCTGACCTGGTCCTCGTCCACCTTGATCTTGGCCAGGACCACCATAACCACCAGGTCCCTGTCCTTGACCTGGTCCTCGTCCACCTTGATCCTGGCCAGAGACTCCATATCCACCTGGTCCCTGGCCTTGACCTCGCCTACCCTGATCTTGACCAGGACTCCCATAACCAGAAGCTGGTCCCTGACCTGGTCCACGTCCACCCTGATCCTGGCCAGGCCCTCCATACCCACCTGGTCCCTGGCCAGGACCTCCTGCTCCCTGTCCTGGTCCCCGTCCACCCTGATCTTGGCCAGGGCCTCCATAACCACCTGGTCCCTGGCCTCGACCACCCTGATCCTGGCCAGGACCTCCTGCTCCCTGTTCTGGCCCCCGTCCACCCTGATCCTGGCCAGGGCCTCCATAACTACCTGGTCCCTGGCCTTGACCTCGCCCACCCTGATCTTGACCAGGACTCCCATAACCAGAAGCTGGTCCCTGACCTGGTCCACGTCCACCCTGATCCTGGCCACGCCCTCCATACCCACCTGGTCCCTGGCCAGGACCTCCTGTTCCCTGTCCTTGTCCCCGTCCACCCTGATCCTGGCCAGGAGCTCCATAACCACCTGGTCCCTGGCCTTGACCTCGCCCGCCCTGATCTTGACCAGGACTCCCATAACCAGAAGCTGGACCCTGACCTGGTCCACGTCCACCCTGATCCTGGCCAGGCCCTCCATACCCACCTGGTCCCTGGCCAGGACCTCCTGCTCCCTGTCCTGGTCCCCGTCCACCCTGATCCTGGCCAGAGCCTCCATAGCCCCCGGGTCCTTGTCCCTGACCTGGCCCGCGTCCACCATAATCCTGACCAGGGCCTCCATAACCACCTGGACCTTGTCCTGGTGCCCGACCACGTTGATCCTGGCCGGAGCCTCCATAACCCCCGGATCCCTCTCCTTGACCAGGTCCACGTCCGCCTTGATCTTGCCCAGTTCCCCCATAGCCCCCCGGACCTTGTCCTTGCCCTCGTCCTTTCCCTGACCGCCCATCTACACCAGGGCCTCTGCCCTGATCAGGTCCTCCGCGTCCGTATTGATCCTGTCCTCGACCTCCGTAGCCATCAGCTGGGCCTTGACCTCTACCCCGACCTGGCCTTCCCCCACCTCTATCCTGGCCATCCCCGCCTCTACCGCCTTGCTTTCCCCTTCCTCCACCCCTACCGCCATCCTGACCAGGCTTACCCGTCCTACCGTCATAATAGCCATCGTCAGGTCCCCCTCTGCCTCCAGGTCCACCAGCGCCTCTGCCGCCTGGACCGCCTCCAGGTCTGTCGTAAGGTTCTCCTCCTTCAGGGCCCCGGCGCCAAAAAATGGGTGTATTGCAGGACACTAAGTCCGAGACAAATCGTGATTTCTTCTCTTCATCAGCCGACCAGGATCGATCATCGTTTGTCGATGGATAACTCTTTAACTTCACGCATACGTCTGTGCATTCAAAGTCGATAGACTCATTCATAAATGGCACATGAAAGAACTCTTTTTGGGTGGAGAAAGCCATAGCTAGACCCCACAAGTTAGCTTTCTGGGATTGATGGCAATGTAAATATTATTTGAGAATACAAATTTAAATTTTTTCTTTTGAAATGTTGAAGGATGGAGAGTTTAAAAAGTAATATTGAAAATACGTCCGACATCAATTGTATCACCAAAGTTTCTAATAATGCACGAGCGACAATTTACACATTTGTTACTGTACTGTGTTCTGTACTGTTTATTTAACTTGAGTAATTCTCATAGTACACTACGATTATTTAAAAAAAAACAAAACTAAATAACAAATAAATGTGGCTACCATATTATTCTAATCCCTGAGCTCGTCGAACAGCCAGCGACTCGTCTGCAGAGTTCATTTCCGAGAATCCGCATGGTTGCATCGTCATACTGGCTGTGCCCGAGCTTATAGTGCGCAGCGCGCTTGAATAACCACTGAGTTCTGCCAATGGTGCGTTTACCAAAATTAACTAAAAATTTAATAAAATTAAAGTAGCAATAGTCTAACAATAATCGTAACACTAACAAACCTTATTCTTATCCCCTTTTGTCGTCACATCCTTTATAAGCGACCGTCGCCTTGATAAATCAGCCATAATGCCAGAAACACGATCGTTGGGAGCCACAATTTGCAATGCCATAATGGGTTCCAGTAATCGTGTGCCATTTGTGGTTAGCAGCTATTTTAATAATTATTATATTACAATTTAATAACTATAAATTATTAAAAAAAAATGAGTTACCTTTTGCACACACTGAGCTGCAGCTGCCATGATGAAGGAGTCGGCAGTGCCACGACCTATAACGACATTATGTAGCCGTATCTGCGTATCCACCACCTGGCCACCAACGCGTGGTCCACGTTCTAATGCGCTAATTGCACCTTTACGCACTACTTGAAGAATTCGGGGACGCAATGCATTGAGATTTTGCACATTCTCTGGTGATTTATCCAAGCTTTAATATATGATATAAATATTAATGTTGAAAGCATTAATCTTTTTAAAATAAATGTACCTAAACACTTCCACTTGATCGTTAACGAGCTCCAGGGTTATGCTCACATTTTGCTTGCTACCTGCAATTTCTTTTTCCAAACTAAAGGTATTTATTGCTGACGATTCTATAGTTTCCTTATAAGCAATTTGTAGTGGCCCGAGATCGACATCAATTTTATATTCGCTGAGCATTCTCGACTTTATAATGTCCATGTGTAGCTCACCCATTCCGCCAAGCACAGTTTGGCCAGTCACCGCATCATAACTGACTCGCAGACTGGGATCTTCGCGCTGCAGCTGTTTGAGAGCTTGTTCCATGGCTGTTTGGGAAGATATGCTTGGTGGCTCTATCGAGCAAAAGTAGACCGCATCTGGTATTTGTGTTTCGATTGCAAACATTTCTTGGTTTCCAACGAAATCCTCTTCATCTTCATGAAGCTGCGTTGTAAGTCCACGGCTTTTCATTAAACGTTTTTGGGCATTCTTGAGAGAAGAATGACTGCTCGTTAGCAAATCACCAGTTACCGTCGACTATGGGAAGTAAAGACATTATTGGTTTTGAAAGGAAATCGATTAATTGAATATACTTTACTTACTTTTAGACCCGCACATATAGCCACATCTCCGGCTTGCACAGAGCTCACTTCGCGATATTCATCTGCAAGAGGTTCGTAAATTTTCGACACAACCTCTGCTTGTCCGCTGGAGCATGTAAGCCGCATGCCACGCTTTAGTTCACCCCGTATTAGACGAACCAACGTCAGTGCTCCCCGCTGTTTATCGTGGACAATTTTAAAGACTTTGCCCGCCAGGTCATTGCTAAAATCATGAATAAGTATTAGAACTGATATATGTATTATATATTGCAATTTCTTACCCAAAGCATTCGTATATCTGATTGCGTTCCTCTGGCGTGGGTAAATAATCATTGACAGCATCCATTAAACGTTGTATTCCAATATTCTTATAGGCAGAGCCCAACAGCACAGGCACAATCTTGTTTTGGTTGGTGGCACGTCGTATAGCTTGCCCAATTAACTTATTGCTGACTTGGTCAAAACCTTCTGTGCTTATAACAACATCCGCTAGCTCATCGTCCAGCCCCGACAACTGATCAATGAGCTCATTACGTTTCTCTTGTAGATCACGCAGCGCATCAGAAGATTCCAATTTAGTTTTATGATAGACGCGACCATAGTCCTTTTGTTGCCAACTTAATTGCTCTAATGTAATAACATCGTATATGCCTGCAGTAAAATTATGGTTTAGTATAAGTAAATCTTTATTAATCCTAAGTTTGAATCTCACCTAAATGTCCTTCATTGTTTTTTACCGGATATTGCGTACAAATGGGCTTGGCGTCAAGTTTCGACTTCAAATCATCAACGCATTTATCGAAGTTGGCATCTGGACGATCCATTTTATTGACGAACACCAAACGAGGCAAATTATGCTTGTCCGCCTGTGTCCACACAGTAACTGTTTGTGCTTCAACTCCCGCCGTGCCATCCAAAACGATAACAACTCCGTCGACAGCATACAAAGATTGCTCCACCTCCATAGTAAAATCAATGTGTCCGGGCGTATCCAAAAGATTAATACTATAGGAATAATTTGCATTAATTATTAATCAATCAAAATATTTAAGTCAACCCACCGTTTTCCATTCCAGGGAAACGTGACAGCTGAACTACAAATAGTGATACCGCGTTCACGCTCCTGTGTGAGGTAATCTGTTACTGTGTTGCCACGATGCACTTCACCTAAAGAACGTGTCTTTCCCGCATAGAAAAGCATGCGTTCCGTTGTTGTGGTTTTGCCTATATCAATATTTATTATCAACATTTATTTATATGCAATATGACCATTTCATCTTACCTGCATCGATATGCGCCAAAATTCCAATGTTTCTGATGTCTGCGCTGTAGCATCGTTTGAATAGTTGAGCGGAATATCTAAGCAACAATTTGTTCCGTCTGAGGGGCACATTTAATAATGTGTATTGCAGCATTTTCATTGATTAATTTAAGAAGATTTATGTTAGCTGTGAATTGACATGCCGCTAAAAACAACTGTTGCATTAACAGCTGATTGCAAATATCGACTACATTTGTTCGACCACCAAAATACAGGTCAAAGCGATAGCAAGAATCGAAATGCGGAAATGCTTTACTTTGATGACAACGCTACAACAACGCTCTAAGAGCAGAGGAGAATTTCTATTGAATATTGCAACATTTTCATTGATTAACTTATGTGTTTAAGCTAACGAACGACCACATCACAGGATACCGGTAATAACATATGTTTCATTAACAGCTGGTTGCCGACTCTATTTGTTATCGACAACAAATTGTTGAGCCATATCGATAACTGTCATCGAAATTTTGGATAGATTGTTTATTTATCTAATTGCGGCAAAAACTAATAGAATGTCCACACGACCGCGACGACTAGCAGCTAGGAAGACTCCGCTGGTTATAGAACTAAGCGACTCGGATGAAGACGGTACCGTAGCCTCAAAAGACAATGATGATTATAGGCCAACAGAAACTCGCACACGTTTTGTAGATCGAGCAGCTGCAACTGCCGCATCTGGCGCGTAAGTTCACAAATATTTAAACACTAATTACAAATATGTTTAAATATAAGTACATTTCTTGTTCAGTACTGCCTCCAGGAAACGTTTTCCGTCTACTAAGAACGCATCAGCATTATCGGATGCGCCAGCAGCGAAAAAAAGGCGCACAAAAGAAGACAAAGAGAATGAACCAAGTCCAAGCAATGGCGCAACTGAGGCCACAGCAGAAGAGCCATTGCCGCCTGCCCAAGAAGTAGACGGAGCTGCTCCAAGCACGACTTCAGCAACAACGACCACTGGACGCAGCTCATTTTGGGAGCGTCGCAAAGTGTGGAATATCCATGAGCTGCTAGCCGAGACGGAGCATATCCAGCCAACGGCTGCGCGCAACATTGTACAACTGTTTGAGAATGAAAACACCATTCCATTTATATGCCGGTATTGCTTAACATTCAATCTATAATTTCCTTAATATAATGGTGTCCTTTTGTGTAGATATCGTCGCGACCTGGTGGATCATATAACACCAGAACGTTTGCGCGACATTCGCAACACATACACAGAGATTGTAGATCTGCGCAAGAAAGCAGAAAACATTGTGCATCAACTGGAGCGCGAGAATGTGCTCAATACAGAAATACGCGAAGAACTTATGTGCGCCAAGACCAATGAGGAACTAGAGTTTCTATATGCGCCCTATAAGCCTGCTAGCAAGGGCACTTTAGCAGAAAGAGCCAAGGCCCTGGGACTGCAAGAGTACGCCGACTGTCTGCTTTATGGCACAGCACCCAAAGTAGAACTGTCTGCAATTGTGGATAGAAACAATGCGGATTTGGCTAGCGAGGAGCAGGTGTTGGCGGGCATCTGTAACATAATTATTCACAACATTAGCAAGAATACCAATGTATTGGAGGAGTTGCGTCGGCTGTAAGAATAGATTTGATATTTACATTGTTTTTAAATGCTTTAATCCTTTTCTTGTCAACAGACAAAATGTGCATCGAATTATGCTAAAATGCAGCAAAGCCAAAGCCACAACATCGAAGGTAACAACTAGTAAATCAACAGCTGGAAATGGAATTGCGGACAAGAAACTGGACAGCTCGAAGTTCGAGAACTACTTTAATTTCCTAGCCGATGTCAAGTCAACAAAACCACATCAAACGTTGGCAATTAATCGTGGCGAGAAGCACAAGTTTCTCTCCGTCAAAGTGGAGACGAACAGCTACTTGAAGAATGACTTAACTCGCTTCATATCGGAGCAGTACATGTCCCAAGGCCTCAATTATCCGCTACGCCGCGAGGTATTCAGTCGTGCACTAGAGGAATGCTTCACCAAGAAATGTAAATGCTAAGAAATTACTAACTTTACTTTATAATAATGTAATGTTTCTCGTAGTGCAACCATTATTGTGTCGTCAGGTGCGCGCCGAGCTGAAAGAAAAGGCGACGCGTGCCTCCATCGAAGTGTTTGGCAAGAATCTGAAGCAACTTTTGTTGATGTCCCCGTTAAAAGGTGAACGCATCCTTGGCATCGATCCTGGATATACCAATGGTTGCAAATTGGCGCTTATCTCCGAGACTGCTGATGTTCTGGAAACTGGAGTTATTTATCCACATGGCCGACAGGCCAATCGCAAAGGAGCCGAACAAAAGCTTATTCAACTTCTTAGCAAATATAAGTAGGTGGTTAATGATAACGAGTTCTTTCTTGTCATTGTCTTCTCTTATTTTATCGCAGTGTTCGCATCATTGCTCTGGGCAATGGCACCGCTTGCCGCGATACAGAAATGTGGCTGTCGTCCCTCTTTCAAGCGGGGATTCTCGACAGTCAAAGTATTCGTTACAGCATGGTGAATGAAAATGGTGCCTCGATTTATTCCTGCAGCGATGTGGCCACCAAGGAGTTTCCCAACATGGACAGAAACGAAATCAGCGCGGGTTTGTCTAAAGCACTTTTCAATTAACTTCAAGTTAATCAAAAATTCGTGTTGTAGTATCAATTGCTCGTCGTTTAAATGATCCGCTGAGCGAGTACGTCAAGATTGAGCCACGACATTTGGGCGTTGGCATGTATCAGCACGATGTGAAAGAGAAGACATTGACAGAGACGCTCAATGATGTGGTGTCCGAGTGTGTCAGCTATGTGGGCGTCGATCTAAACACCGCAAGTTTGAGTGTGCTCAAGTAAGTCAAAAAGTCGTTACCAGTAACTATTAACTAATCATCGTTTGCTCAGACATATTGCAGGTTTGTCGGAGAAAAAGGCCGAGAAGATTATTGAGCATCGCATCCAGAAGGGACCATTCCAATCTCGCAAGGATCTCCTCGCGGTGCGCAGCATTGGAGACAAAACTTACGTTCAGTGCGCCGGTTTCGTGCGCATCGAACCACTTAGCGTGGGTGGCAAAGTAAAGAATCCTCTGGACTGCACTTGGGTGCATCCGGAGAGCTACAAAGTGGCCGAAGCGTAAGTACAGTATATACGCACATTTATTAATTCCGAATTTAAGAAACTCATTTGAACTTATTTCCGTCATCACTTGACTTATCCACGCTGGCTTGTGGTGGAGAGGTGTCACTTAGCTTTGGCACATAATCACTGTCGCTCGTCCGTTGAGGTATTGTGGTCCGATTGGGTTCAACTTGGTTGTCCCACACCAGCTGAATGTTTTTATCCCGTCGATCGCATCCCTGGCACCAACAGGGCAAATATGGATCAAGTGGATTCTTATTGCGACAACGTTTGCAGCTACAATGCTCAACGCCAGCGCTCTTGAAGCTCTCAAAGTCCAGATTGTTGCGCAGCAAGGCCAAGTAATCGTCTATGGAATGCTCCTGGCCAGCATCGATTAACTGCGCCCAGGTCTTGAACTTACGCACCACTTCCAAGAAATAATCGTAAAGATCCTGTATGGTTTGCAGCACCGTCTCCAAGCCCATAAGAAACGGACTCTCTAGCGTCCTATCCAACTTATCCAAGCGCACACGCAACTCTGCCATGTCCTCACGTATGCCGAGTACTTCATCCGCCAACTGAGAGCTGCGAGGAGTGGCAACATAAGCCAATACGTCAATATTAGTTATGCAATACTTACTTGCTGGCATTGATCTCGTTGTATGCCTTTTGGAACTCGCAAAGCGCACGCTCTTCAGCCAACTGACTTAAGTACTCTGGATAGATCTTATAGCCACAAGCGGAGCCAAAGAGCAGACGACGTCTTATGGCTTGGTAACGCATCTGCTTTGCCAGCTTTATTTGTTGCTCCTTGCACTGGGTCAACCGAGTCTCCAAACTCCTAAGCTTACCCTCTATCAAAAGTATCTGCTGATGCACACACTCTTCCAGACGATAATCGTATCGTGTATAGAGCGTTTCACATTGCTCAAATTTGGGCAATAGACTGTTCTTTGGCAGTGTGGCACCACGACAAGGTGGCGGAAGTGGGTAGCGTTTGTAGCGCTCGGGCGGATAATCCCAACAGGGACCAAACTGCACATTAGCTGTCATGCCCGGTGACTTCCAGCAGGCAGTATAGACGCTCTTCTTATCGTAAATTGGATTCTCACCACAAGCTATATACTTAATCTTGGTTGGCTTTTGGGCAGGTGGATAATTCCAACGCTCCGCGTAGAGTTTTTGCAATTCTTTTAGCTTCTTTTTTGGTGCCATAATTGGGATGTCTTGTATTCTTTTGTAAACTGTTTAAATTTTTCTTTTTGCCTTGCAGTGTCATACAGGAATGTGAGTTAAAACTCTCGGACATTGGCAAGCCAAGATTTAGGGAACGTATCAAACAGTTGGCCATGACAGCGAGCACATCACAGGATACCGGTAATAACATATGTTTCATTAACAGCTGGTTGCCGACTCTATTTGTTATCGACAACAAATTGTTGAGCCATATCGATAACTGTCATCGAAATTTTGGATAGATTGTTTATTTATCTAATTGCGGCAAAAACTAATAGAATGTCCACACGACCGCGACGACTAGCAGCTAGGAAGACTCCGCTGGTTATAGAACTAAGCGACTCGGATGAAGACGGTACCGTAGCCTCAAAAGACAATGATGATTATAGGCCAACAGAAACTCGCACACGTTTTGTAGATCGAGCAGCTGCAACTGCCGCATCTGGCGCGTAAGTTCACAAATATTTAAACACTAATTACAAATATGTTTAAATATAAGTACATTTCTTGTTCAGTACTGCCTCCAGGAAACGTTTTCCGTCTACTAAGAACGCATCAGCATTATCGGATGCGCCAGCAGCGAAAAAAAGGCGCACAAAAGAAGACAAAGAGAATGAACCAAGTCCAAGCAATGGCGCAACTGAGGCCACAGCAGAAGAGCCATTGCCGCCTGCCCAAGAAGTAGACGGAGCTGCTCCAAGCACGACTTCAGCAACAACGACCACTGGACGCAGCTCATTTTGGGAGCGTCGCAAAGTGTGGAATATCCATGAGTTGCTAGCCGAGACGGAGCACATCCAGCCAACGGCTGCGCGCAACATTGTACAACTGTTTGAGAATGAAAACACCATTCCATTTATATGCCGGTATTGCTTAACATTCAATCTATAATTTCCTTAATATAATGGTGTCCTTTTGTGTAGATATCGTCGCGACCTGGTGGATCATATAACACCAGAACGTTTGCGCGACATTCGCAACACATACACAGAGATTGTAGATCTGCGCAAGAAAGCAGAAAACATTGTGCATCAACTGGAGCGCGAGAATGTGCTCAATACAGAAATACGCGAAGAACTTATGTGCGCCAAGACCAATGAGGAACTAGAGTTTCTATATGCGCCCTATAAGCCTGCTAGCAAGGGCACTTTAGCAGAAAGAGCCAAGGCCCTGGGACTGCAAGAGTACGCCGACTGTCTGCTTTATGGCACAGCACCCAAAGTAGAACTGTCTGCAATTGTGGATAGAAACAATGCGGATTTGGCTAGCGAGGAGCAGGTGTTGGCGGGCATCTGTAACATAATTATTCACAACATTAGCAAGAATACCAATGTATTGGAGGAGTTGCGTCGGCTGTAAGAATAGATTTGATATTTACATTGTTTTTAAATGCTTTAATCCTTTTCTTGTCAACAGACAAAATGTGCATCGAATTATGCTAAAATGCAGCAAAGCCAAAGCCACAACATCGAAGGTAACAACTAGTAAATCAACAGCTGGAAATGGAATTGCGGACAAGAAACTGGACAGCTCGAAGTTCGAGAACTACTTTAATTTCCTAGCCGATGTCAAGTCAACAAAACCACATCAAACGTTGGCAATTAATCGTGGCGAGAAGCACAAGTTTCTCTCCGTCAAAGTGGAGACGAACAGCTACTTGAAGAATGACTTAACTCGCTTCATATCGGAGCAGTACATGTCCCAAGGCCTCAATTATCCGCTACGCCGCGAGGTATTCAGTCGTGCACTAGAGGAATGCTTCACCAAGAAATGTAAATGCTAAGAAATTACTAACTTTACTTTATAATAATGTAATGTTTCTCGTAGTGCAACCATTATTGTGTCGTCAGGTGCGCGCCGAGCTGAAAGAAAAGGCGACGCGTGCCTCCATCGAAGTGTTTGGCAAGAATCTGAAGCAACTTTTGTTGATGTCCCCGTTAAAAGGTGAACGCATCCTTGGCATCGATCCTGGATATACCAATGGTTGCAAATTGGCGCTTATCTCCGAGACTGCTGATGTTCTGGAAACTGGAGTTATTTATCCACATGGCCGACAGGCCAATCGCAAAGGAGCCGAACAAAAGCTTATTCAACTTCTTAGCAAATATAAGTAGGTGGTTAATGATAACGAGTTCTTTCTTGTCATTGTCTTCTCTTATTTTATCGCAGTGTTCGCATCATTGCTCTGGGCAATGGCACCGCTTGCCGCGATACAGAAATGTGGCTGTCGTCCCTCTTTCAAGCGGGGATTCTCGACAGTCAAAGTATTCGTTACAGCATGGTGAATGAAAATGGTGCCTCGATTTATTCCTGCAGCGATGTGGCCACCAAGGAGTTTCCCAACATGGACAGAAACGAAATCAGCGCGGGTTTGTCTAAAGCACTTTTCAATTAACTTCAAGTTAATCAAAAATTCGTGTTGTAGTATCAATTGCTCGTCGTTTAAATGATCCGCTGAGCGAGTACGTCAAGATTGAGCCACGACATTTGGGCGTTGGCATGTATCAGCACGATGTGAAAGAGAAGACATTGACAGAGACGCTCAATGATGTGGTGTCCGAGTGTGTCAGCTATGTGGGCGTCGATCTAAACACCGCAAGTTTGAGTGTGCTCAAGTAAGTCAAAAAGTCGTTACCAGTAACTATTAACTAATCATCGTTTGCTCAGACATATTGCAGGTTTGTCGGAGAAAAAGGCCGAGAAGATTATTGAGCATCGCATCCAGAAGGGACCATTCCAATCTCGCAAGGATCTCCTCGCGGTGCGCAGCATTGGAGACAAAACTTACGTTCAGTGCGCCGGTTTCGTGCGCATCGAACCACTTAGCGTGGGTGGCAAAGTAAAGAATCCTCTGGACTGCACTTGGGTGCATCCGGAGAGCTACAAAGTGGCCGAAGCGTAAGTACAGTATATACGCACATTTATTAATTCCGAATTTAAGAAACTCATTTGAACTTATTTCCGTCATCACTTGACTTATCCACGCTGGCTTGTGGTGGAGAGGTGTCACTTAGCTTTGGCACATAATCACTGTCGCTCGTCCGTTGAGGTATTGTGGTCCGATTGGGTTCAACTTGGTTGTCCCACACCAGCTGAATGTTTTTATCCCGTCGATCGCATCCCTGGCACCAACAGGGCAAATATGGATCAAGTGGATTCTTATTGCGACAACGTTTGCAGCTACAATGCTCAACGCCAGCGCTCTTGAAGCTCTCAAAGTCCAGATTGTTGCGCAGCAAGGCCAAGTAATCGTCTATGGAATGCTCCTGGCCAGCATCGATTAACTGCGCCCAGGTCTTGAACTTACGCACCACTTCCAAGAAATAATCGTAAAGATCCTGTATGGTTTGCAGCACCGTCTCCAAGCCCATAAGAAACGGACTCTCTAGCGTCCTATCCAACTTATCCAAGCGCACACGCAACTCTGCCATGTCCTCACGTATGCCGAGTACTTCATCCGCCAACTGAGAGCTGCGAGGAGTGGCAACATAAGCCAATACGTCAATATTAGTTATGCAATACTTACTTGCTGGCATTGATCTCGTTGTATGCCTTTTGGAACTCGCAAAGCGCACGCTCTTCAGCCAACTGACTTAAGTACTCTGGATAGATCTTATAGCCACAAGCGGAGCCAAAGAGCAGACGACGTCTTATGGCTTGGTAACGCATCTGCTTTGCCAGCTTTATTTGTTGCTCCTTGCACTGGGTCAACCGAGTCTCCAAACTCCTAAGCTTACCCTCTATCAAAAGTATCTGCTGATGCACACACTCTTCCAGACGATAATCGTATCGTGTATAGAGCGTTTCACATTGCTCAAATTTGGGCAATAGACTGTTCTTTGGCAGTGTGGCACCACGACAAGGTGGCGGAAGTGGGTAGCGTTTGTAGCGCTCGGGCGGATAATCCCAACAGGGACCAAACTGCACATTAGCTGTCATGCCCGGTGACTTCCAGCAGGCAGTATAGACGCTCTTCTTATCGTAAATTGGATTCTCACCACAAGCTATATACTTAATCTTGGTTGGCTTTTGGGCAGGTGGATAATTCCAACGCTCCGCGTAGAGTTTTTGCAATTCTTTTAGCTTCTTTTTTGGTGCCATAATTGGGATGTCTTGTATTCTTTTGTAAACTGTTTAAATTTTTCTTTTTGCCTTGCAGTGTCATACAGGAATGTGAGTTAAAACTCTCGGACATTGGCAAACCAAGATTTAGGGAACGCATCAAACAGTTGGCCATGACAGCGAGCAAAGTTGAGCAGCTCGCACAACAGCATAAGTTGCCCACAGAGCGGGTGAGTGGACATTGAAGATATTATGAAAGAAACTGCTATAACTTTAAATTACATTCTTAACAGGTGAAATTCGTGCTCGATGCACTGCAGCGTGAACTGTTGCAGGATTATCGCGCGGATCTGGACAAACGGCCGCTATTCAAGCAAGGACTCACACGGCTGGAGGATCTCAGCCTAGGCGATGTCGTCACAGGCAAGTGAATTATTAGACAACAAAAAATTTCCCTTGTAACCATGCTTGTTTTCAATCTTCAGGTGCTGTCACCAATGTCACACATTTTGGTGCCTTCGTGGACATTGGGGTAGAGCGCGATGGCCTCATACACAAGAGTCATATGAACAATTGTGAGCTAAGCATTGGAGATCGCATTATTGCCTCCGTACTCAAGGTGGACATGCAGCGACGACAGCTGGGATTGCGTTTGGAGAACATGCTGGAGGAGACGGACACATCGTTCACATTGAAGACGGAGTAAACATAGCAACGAAACAAAACACACATTGCATTTGTAAAGTTTGTTTGGAAGTTTTTAATGAGTGTCATCATCATGGTTTATATCATCAATTTCATTTTGCATTTTGTTTTTAATTTGTTTGTTTATTACTAAAAATATTAATTGTATGTATGTATATGCATATATAATAGTATATAAAATGCACTCAAAGCTTATCAATTAGTGTTTAATTGTCTCATATCAAGCGTGTCCCCCTCTCATCATCATCATCATCAGTTGGTTTTCAGTGTGATTCACTCATTGATTGATCAATACATTTTGGGCTATTTTATTCGTTTGATAAGCAAGTGTTTGGGTTTTCGTTTTGTTTTTTATTTCATTTCTCAATTTATTGCCGTTTCAATAGAATTGTTAAAAATAATTATAAACAATTGTTATACAGTTTACATTTACATAATTACACAATAATATATAATATATATTAAAAAATATACATACGTATGTATTCAAAGTTATTGTATTTCGTTTTAGCTTTTTATCTCTTGTATGTTTTTATGTTGTATGTTTCTTTTTATTAGTTTTTTTTCATTTTTGTATTTTAATTTCATATTCTAGCTACGTGGACTTGTCGCGTAATCAACCAATTGGTGTTTGTTTTTTTTTTTTTAAATAAATACATATATTGGAGAAAGTGTTTTAATGTTACTTATATCGCAAAAAGGCCAATAGAGCAAATCATATACCGATTTCGACATACTAATTCGCTGTGTTGTTCAATTCATTAATTATTTATTGTATATACGTAGAGAAAGTGTTTCATAATTTATTTTTATCATTTATAATGATAGCGTAGGTAATGATGTAAGTGTTTTTTGTTTTCTTCTTTATGCATGTACTTTTTTAATTTTAAATAAGAAGTATTTTTAAATTGAATCCCATTTTTTTTCTGGTACAACACAAAAAGCCGTTCAGCAGAATTCCTGGCAGTTGCCAAAACAAATTGAATAGATTTATAAATTACGAGCGATCTCGGCTTCATTTATGAGAATATAGCCTCGATATATATTTGTTGAAATATATATGCATATGTAAAACCATAAGAGTGATTATTAATATTATTATTATTATTATTGTACGTCAGAACTGAGTGTGAAGGTAACGACTTGATTTTGCTCTCAGCAAAATTTTGCCACTATCAAAAATTGTATAGTCAGATACAGATATTCGATAAACATACATATGGATTATATATGTAATATTATTGGAGTTTCCCCGGCACTGTGGGTCAATGAAATTTTGGTAAAACATCAAAATGATTGACTTATTTTCGATTTTGGGGCACACATAGACGGTCAAGGTCCGTTTCAATTTGCAATTAATTTCTGATTGAGATTTTTAGCTTCTAGCCAAGGTTCTTCTGTTGAACGACCGATTTTGTAATTAGGACCCTAATACCCTTAACAACTTCAATTACAATATAGTCATAATCATAATGTTATGTAGCTTAAGAAATGTACATAAATTCTGAATTATTGGCAGACTGTTTTTTCTTTTCTTTTTGTTTTGTTTTTACGGCACTGCCGCAACGCGTGAGTGAATCTCTCTCTCCCCCCTTCATACATATAATCCCCCTCTCCCGTTTCCCATTCCCCCGTTATAATCCCCGTTTCTTCCCAGCTCCATTCCTGTGAGTGTGTGAGTGATGTATTGGTGTGCTAATGGTGTGTGAACATGGGCTGCGTTAAAATGAGGAAGAGAAATAAATGTAATTACAAATGCAAGTAAAAATCATATGAATGTTGAAACTTACCAATTGCCGCAGTGTGTGTGAGAAGTGTGTGTCGATTGAAATGTTCAAAAATCAATAGCGAAACGAAAAAGCGTAATTATTTCTTTTTCTTCTCTTTTCTGTAAGTGAAAACCGAATGCGTTATTAATAATCACACTTATTAGATATAATTGTACATTTGAATTGAATTGAATGAGGCAAATGTGGTGATGAATAAAATGATAGGGATCAAGATGATAATAAGAATTAATGAGCGCTAAATAAGTATGATATATACAGCCAAGCTATACAAACTGGACAGTTGACAAGATGAAATAGAGAACATTGAGATTTTTGTTGTTTTGCATAGACTTGCTCACATTTATATGGCAAGCCAGTTAAGAGAGAGAGAGAGAGAGAGACAGTTAAGAGAGAGTTGTTCATATTGATGTTGTTTGTTGCTTGTTGTTGTTTTGTTGCTGGTGTTGCTCCCAAGTGCAATTGTTGCTCTTGTTGGTTTGTTGTTGTTGCTTGTCTGTTGCTGTTGCTAAGTGTGCTGCTGTTTATAACATTTATGTTTTTCATATTGTTTGTTTTTGCTAAGCAAAAGGTTTGCGTGTGTTTCAAATATGTGTCAAGTTCAATGATGGCTTTTGAAATAGGAGAGTAAATGCCGCCAGGGCGCGAGACAACAGCACCCGCCGTCGAACCATCTGTAAAATTCAAGAATTTTTCTTTTTTGGTTTTTGCATTTTTTTTTCTTGATATGAAACGCAAACAGAACAGAACAGGGAAACGCTGTAAACGAACGAATGTGTGTAGCATATATTGTTTTTTTTTTTGGTTTTTGGCTTGGGGAAATGTCCACTTGTTAGCATGATTCTTATACAAATATGTTTACGCTTTATATGATTTTGTGTAGTGTAGTGTAGTGTTGTGTTGGATAATTTAACAAAACAACTAAGAGTATATATATATTTGTGTGTGTGTGTTTGTGTGTTGTGCGCAAAATGTCTCAAAGAGCCTCTAATTTTTATAACTTTGTTATTCGCTACTTTAAAATGTTTTGGTTTCGTCTGCTTTCAAAACCGACAATTCCAATTTTTAAATGTATATTTAGAATGCTTTGTAGGCAAGGTATAAACATTAAACGTTACTACTTCTATTCTTGTTTTTTTTTTTACCACATTTTTATATGTGTTTGTTTTCTATATTGTTTTTTGTTTTTTCTTTGAACGCCAAAAATGTATTTTCTTTTGCTACGAGTGTGCTTCAAAAACTTTTCGTTATATTATATATAATTTTAGTTCAGTTGTTTTCTATGCGAATCTTGCTTAAAAATCTAATTTTTTTTTGGTTTACTTTGAGTTTTCACAGTAATTTGTGTGGTTTTCATTTTGTTTCAACTAATTTGATTAGGCCTTTTGGTTTCTAGTATTATTATTTACCTACGTGCAACACTTAGGTATGAATTAATTGTTTGTTAATCATATTAATTGGTGATTAAAGCTTTCGTCATGGTCGGACAACAAAAACCACATTTAGAAGACAACGACAATGCTAAAGCAGCAACGCAAACAAAAGTCAAATATAAGTAAAATAAATACACTTAATATTTACATAAATGTAATTACAACTTAGGACCACAGCTGACAAACACAAAAGTAACAAAGCAACAAAAGCTGAGAAAACAACAAACACAGGAACAATCAGAACAAAAGTAGGGAGAATATTATCAAGATATAATTCGGAAGGAGTAGGTTGGTGGAATAGGAATGGGAAAGGATTTGCATTAAACCACACAAGCTGAGAAAACTCCCATTACGCGTCAGCCAATGTCTTGTTGGGCATTGCCGCTAGATGAGGAGTTCCTGGGTCGTTGCTGTTGTTGTTGTTGTTGCTGACTATACCTGCTGTTGGTCGACTGCTGTTGCTGTTGTTGTTGCTGCTGCTGCTGCTGTTGAATACTTTGTGGCGTTGTGGGCGTAGTGCTGCCCGTGCTCACGGGGAATGTGTCGGCGTCCTCTTCGAGCGTTGGCTGTGCCGTCGACTGCTGCTGCTGGCATTGCAACTCCAACGGCTGTTGATCTGCCAACAGCTTGGCTGTTAGAATGCTCACATAGGATTCATAGCGACGCATCTGCAACAAGATTAACGTTTTAATTTAAATTCAATACAGTTAAGCATGCCACACTCACCTCGTATTGCAAATAGCTTTCCTTCTCCTTGAAGTTCTGCAGCGGCAATCCTTTGCTGGGCACAGGCGCCTTTTGGTGCTCCTTCAACTCGTGCTTCAATTGCGCCACCTGAAGCTCATGTGACTCCAGCTGCTCTTTCTGCAGTGACAAAGTATTTATATATCTATTGTTTTGTTTACGCCTTGATTCTTACTTACCATTAGCAGCTTAGTCTGTGCGCTGGGCAAGAGTGGACGCTGGAAACGCTTTTGGCTGCCTACGCCACCTTCGAGAGGCGGCGCTGAAAATGCGGCGCACACATAGTTGATGGTCTCCACCCAGGAGTGCAGCTCCTTGGAGTCGCTGGTCTGGAACAGATACTCGGCCTGATCGGCTGTTTGCAGTCGGAACACATGTTGTTTCTTGGTGTAGTCGTTGGCCATGGTGGCCAGTGCATGATGTATGCGTATCGCATTGTGCAGATTGTCAGACATCTGTTGGAAAATAATTCAATTAGTATTTAGATATATGTAAGTGCTACAGCTGCAGGTTCACTCACTTGACTCTTGCGAAAGCCGTGCTCATCCTTGTGCAGATACAAAACCAGATCGCGCAGCGTAATGTAAAACATTTTCCACGAGCGTTTGCCAAAAGGAGCTATAAAGAAATGTACAATGTAATTAGAGATGTTTTCATTTAAGCATGCAAGACTCATGTCCTGACTAACTGTGTAATAAATAAAAGGTAAGACCTAGGAATCTGACATTTTTGTTGTGGAACACACTACACAATATCACAACCACAAACGTGTCTAAATAGAAAGCGAAACCTTACTCTTCTTAAAGCTCGTGTCGTAGCAGCACTTGCGCATTACATAGCCCTTCTTGTACTCTATAGCTGTGGCAGACTCCGGTGCATCCAGGAAAGGATTTTGACTGACGCCAGTCAGCGCACTGTTGTTATTCGCACGCTGCTGTTGCGCATCTCCCGCCTCATCGTCACTAAAAAAGTACACAAATACATTATTAATACTCAACCAACAAATGAAACAAATATTCACTTACAGCGCCCATTCGAGTGGCTTCGTTTTGATGGCTTGGTACAAGTACTTGAGCACATCCTTGGGAAAGTTTTCGCCATCATTGAGATCGGCCAGATTATCAACAAACTCGGCACAGCTCATCTTGCGATTCATGTTCTGGCCATGCAGATCCGTGTTCAGCAACATGATGGCACAGGTGAGCGTGTGAACCGCATCCTGAGAGTTGAATGTGCCCGGATTGCAGTCAAGGAAACGTTTCGAGAAATGCACAAGCACACGTTCACGTTCCTGCGTCTCGCCGGACAGCGAGAATTGTTGCAGAAATTCGCGTAGTGCTTGATCCAGAGATTTCTTTTCAAAAGTAAAATGCTTCAAATACTCGTCAGCCACAGCGCGGCTAAAGTCGTTGCTGCAAAGCATAGATAATTAATATTTAAGCAGTTAGAATGCAAGAGATGAACACTTACTTTTTGCTGAGATGCCGCGACACATCGCTCTTCTTGAAACCATCGAGGGAATACAGTCTTTTGGCCAGGCGTATGGCCGATGGCATGTCCACAGCCTTGGGCGAGTAATGATACGAATGCAGCGACTCCACATCGCTGCCATCGTCGGAAACAGGCGGCGACGCATCGCGTCCCGCAATCGTGGTCAACGGCTCATCGGTTAGCTCATCCTCCGATCGTGTTACACTGCTCGTATTGCTATTGTCCAGGCCACGCACTTGGATGACCAGCTTGTGCTCGGATTGCTCGCGCTCTCGGTCGCGATCACGTTCGCGATCACGCTCACGTTGCTGCTGCTGGGCCCGCAGCTGCTGCTTGAGCTGCTGCTGCTGTTGGCGCTGTTGGGCAGCCGCATCCGAGACAAGAATGGTGGAGTCCGAATCGCTGGGATCGCTAAGTACCATGCCGCCTAAAATATCGCGAGAACTCAATAAGTTATCGTCGTCTTGATAGTCGGGACTAGAGATATTTGAAATGGCCTCTGAGACGCTCTGATCGTTGCCACCAAAACCACCACCACCACCACTACAACTAGCACCATTAGCACCACCACCATTTGGGCAGCCCAACAGACCCGGCATGGCAACAGCTGATTGATCTCGCTGCTGCTGTTGCTGCTGCTGTGGATACTGCTGCTGTTGCTGATGCTGCTGTTGTTGCTGCTGCAGCTGCTGTTGCTGCAGTTGTTGTTGTGCGCTACGTGAACCCGACGAGGACATTACGGATGAGGAGACCGATGTGGGCGACGCCGGACTGCCGGCTGCCGAATTTTGTGGCGATGAACTAATGGAACTTGAATGGGAATTTGAATGCGATTGCTGACCGTAGTATTGCTGCTGCTGCTGTTGTTGCTGCTGCTGCTGCTGGAGTTGCTGTTGCTGCTGCAGTTGCGCCAATTGATGTGGTTGCAGTGGTGCATTGTAGGTCCACACGATGCGATCACGATTCGATGCCTGCAGTGGAAAGAACATAAATTAGTAATCGTTCAATTGACAAGCTCAATATATATGCACGTTTATAAGATATTTATATATATGGCTGATTTGTCGAATTAGCGCTGGAATTTCCAATTTGCCGCTGCCCAATCTCCCTAAACAATTGCAGTGTGTGGACGGGTAATGTCTCGTCGAGTGTGTGTTTGACGAGTGTAATTACTCGCTGTGAATATGTAACGAGTGTCGTTTCTTGTTGTATGTAAATGACGAGTGTTATTACTCGTTGAATATATGTAACTCGTCGTGAACATATATAGTTGCTTGTTTTGTGGATTTATAGAGTTAATACTCTCTGTGAACATGTAACGAGAATATATACTCGTTATGAATATATGAAGAGTGTTGCTGTTTATTATGTTAATACATAATAAGAGTAGTTACTCGTTGTAAAAGAGTGTAATCAATCGATTCACAAGTTTAATTGATTCTTTACTTCTTTTGACGACGATTTTCTTTTCTTATATTGTTTTGACGAGTGTAGTTTTTTGTTGTGTGTATGAGTAGTGTAATTTGTTGTGGTGTTAATGTATTTTGAGTGTGTTAAGCGTTAAGTTTTGATCAAAATCTTGTTAACTACTTTTCAACTACATACAAACGTTTGACGAAAAGCGCAGGCAACAACACAAGAAATTGCAAATCATAAATGTACCACAATGTTGACTTAATCAAAATCACATCAATGTTTAACAATAATCTCAGATCAGAGCATGCCATGCTTAAACAAATGGCAACCTTTTTGCGTAAAATATAGTTTAGTTTGTTGCTGCCGCCTCGACTAGTTGTTGCCGTTGTCTCTGCTGAAGTTGCTATCGTTATCGTTGCTGTTGTTGTTACATCCGGCGACTCGTTATTATTATTATTATTGTTGATGTTCGTCTCGTTCTCGTTGTTGTTCAGCTGTGGCGAGTTGTTCACTATCGTTGCAGCCGACGCAGACGTTGTTGTCGACTAGTTTTACGTTATTGTCGTGTGTTAAAAAGTTTTTAGTTTAAAATACGAATCAACAGAGAGCGAGAGAGAGAGAGAAAACGAAAGGCAGGAAGGATAGAAAAGAAAGAAAAAATACAAGTAAGATAGACAAGATAGAAAGTTGTTAAATATACACAAAGAAGTACTTAGTAGTCAATAATATGTAGAGATCAGATAACTAAATACAGAGCAAATAGTAACGAGTAAGAGAGTAACGAGAGAGTAACTAACGAGTATCAAGAGTAAATAAAATAAATACTACAGAAACAATTGAAACATGATGAGATCGCATGATGATTATTTCGAGTGACTGCTAATTACAGCTGATGAATGAATATGAAATGATCGATGAATACTACGTGAATTGGATACACACACACACATACAAGGAACATATTCAACTACTACAAACAACGCTTTAACAAATGTTTACAGACAACAACGTGTTGTGCGTGTTCTGCGGGAGATTCTTTTGAGGGGAAGTTCTGGAAACTTGTTCTGTCATTTCGGCTAGTTAGGGAAAATATCACACTACACAACGTATCCTCGTTGCACCGTCGTCTCACCTGCGAATCCTCCGAGTCGTGACGAGTATCCAGCAGCGTATTCAGCGAGCTATTCACATCCTCATCGATATCGATGGGTATCACAGCCGCAATGCCCTCGCGCTGTATCTGCTGCAGATGATCCTCTGATTTGCTGGTACGAAACCCAGCTGCATCGCACTTGCGCACCACATGCCCGTTGTGGCGACGCACCACAACAGCTCCGCCACCCGCTCCGCTGCCAGCTGGCGCATTACTCGATTCGGGCGCCAACGAACTGGGTTCTGGGCTGGTGGGCACCGAGCTGGCTGTCTCCTTATCAATGAGAGGCGCCGACAGCGAAATGGGCGACGTTGGCACTGAGAACGAGGTTTCGTCCTGCAAACCCAAACCCAGCACAGCCTCGCTCTTGACCGTGCCGGAGGAATTCGACGTGGACGCCGAGTAACCAGCCGTTGCTCGAGCCGCACAATCAACAGCATCGCGATTCCTTTGCTGCTGCTGCTGTTGCCGCGCCAGGCTGCGTTGTTTGAGCGCACGCATTCGTTGCTTGGCCGAGCCGGAACCAGAACCCAACGAATTGGTCGAGTACTCCTCGTCGCCAGCATCGTTGTCCTCCTCGTTGTAGTCCACATCGTCGTCGTCATCATCATCGTCCACTAGACACTGTCGATCGCTGTCATCCTCGTCACCGCGTCCCATTCCACTCTGATACGTCTCGATGTTGGTGATGTCATAGTGTGTTTGATCCTCCTCTCGCTCCTCCGGATCTGCGTCCAGTTCATCCTCATTTTGGTAGTATTCATAGCGCTGTTGTTGCTGCTGCTGCTGTTGTTGTTGCTGGCGATAACGCTGTTGTTGCTGCTGCTGTTGTCGTTGCTGCTGCCGTTTATTGTCATCATACTCGACCGTGGCATCCTCATCGCGTTCCAATTCTTCGCACATTAGCAACGTATCGTTAGTCAACGAATCGCGTCGATTGTAACTATTGTTGATGCTATCACGCTGCTGCTGCTGTTGTTGTTGCTGCTGCTGCTGACAGCGCTGCAACTTGGCATCGCGTTTAACAGAATCCGAACTGGCCGTATTGGTGGGTGAATCCACCGACGAGGACGAAGTGGGCGATGACTCGCCGGAGGCACGTGGAGCCAAGGCGCCATTGGCGCGTGCATTGGCCAGATTGCGCTTGGGAAAGTCACGCAAACTGTCCACCTACAAATAGAGAAAGCATTAGCAGATGTATACCGAGGATCATCTGACAACTATTTGCACTTACCTTCTTGGCCTGCGTTGTGAGTAAGCTGCTGGATTGCGGCGTCTTCGACAGATTCAATATCAAATCACCCGTCATCATATAAGCCTCAAACCTCGGCGCCTTTGCCGGCTGCGGTGGCGCCGAATTGGGCTCCGGCTCGCGATCCGCCTCCCGATCCGTATGACGCTGCCGATTGGCAGCCGGACTGCCGCTGTAACTGTTCGAATGCTGCAGCGGCTGCAGTCCGTTGCCGTTGGCCGCCTTTGTTGGGATTTGGGATGGACGTGGACGCTTATGCTGTGGCGATTGCAATTGTGGCAACTGCTGTTTTGGCGCAGCCTTCAGAGCCTGTGGAATGCGTGACGGGCGAAATGTTGGCGATGTGGCGTCACCACCTGCAGCTGCTGCCGTTGGCGATGTGGCAATGTTGCTGTTGCTTATGCTTGTTGTAATGGTGGTCGATTCCACCATTTGTATCTTGGTCGAGCTGGCGGATGAGTTGCGACTGTGTGTGTGCGTTGTTGTTGACGATGCGGTGGCAAATGATTGAATACCCGTTGTTGTGGTTGTTGTTGGCGATTGCTGGCGCAACGTTGGCAAATGCGTTGTGGGCGTTGACTTGTAACGCAGCGCCGGTGAACCAGCATTTGGGGGCGTGGCGTTGCCGCCCTTCGAGTGCAACTGCTGCTGCCGCTGATGCTTCGGCGATGCGTTCGCGCTGCTGCTGTAATCGTAGATATTGATGGGAGACTCAATGTCCACGTAATGCGGACTCTGCGTGTTCGCCAGCTGCTCTTTAATGCGCGCCTTCAACTTGGGATCTGTGGAGGAAATGCTAATTAGAAACGATCTGCGAATAATTATAGCTTATTTAAAGACTTGCCTCGTTTCAGCTCCAAGGTTACTAAGTTCTCCGACAGTCGCAGACATTTGAGCACTAGAATAACATTTAAAAGATTAATACACTGCAGATGGACTAAAAATATATGCTTTGCCATGAACTTGCCTTCCTTCGTTGTATAGCGATGCACATCGATGCCGTTGACTTTCAGTATCACGTCGCCAGCTTCAACCTGCAAAGAGCAAGAGAGAAAGAAAGAGTTAGTAAAGATGATTGACTGACGGGTTGCTCACAGCTCTAGGAGGCTGAAATTTGGACACATAATAGCTGTTAAGTTGTGAATATGAAATATGAACCTATTTCTTAAAATTCTCTATGACAACTGCGTGAAATCTGGGGTCAAAGCTTGCTCGACGGACGTCTAATTTCGGCAATGATTTGCACAGGCAACAAAAGCTTATTGATTTTCCTTGCACAGTCTTTTGTTATTGCCCCTGCTGCGGGCGGGGGCGGGTGCGGGGGCATGAACAGAGGCGGTTTCTCTGTTTGTGTGGCACATGCCGTCGTCAATCCCCAGCGTTGTTGTCGACACTTGTAAACTATTTTTAATTCTTATTTTCAGCGTGTCAACAACAAACAACAACAAAACGACGATTCGGCGGCGCTTTATTCTGACGTCAAAATTGTCGGCGTGCTCTTGTCATTGTTGTTGTTTGTTACTGTTGTTGTTGTGACTGGTACGCATTTCCTCGTAGTAACAGGCGAGGAGAGTCCTCTTCAAGCACATAGTTTATTCAATAAATTTATTATATAGTATCTTGTGTTGTACGCACTTGCTCATGCAAAATGCATACGACTTTGAAATTGGTTTTATTGCATAATTAATAGCGCACAAAGTGCCTTTTTCGACTTTTGGGACGCTAATCTAAATTTTATGCACGACAAAATTCACAATGTCTAAGAGATGCCGCGCGCTACCTTTTTTTGCTTGTCGGTCGGTTGTTCTGTCTTTTGAGAATATTTTCGGGGCGCGCGAGTAATTAAACTTGGGGATATTGCACTACTTAATTTATGCGGTCGCTAGCCTGCTGTGTGCATGTGTAGCTATCGTTCACAATAGACGGCGACGACAGATGAGCGCAGAGTTGCATGGCACTCGCTCTCTCGGCTCTCTTTGTGCAGTCTGCACAGAGCGCGCACTTAAGAGAAATGCAAGTAAAGAGAGTCTGCTGCATACGGACTGCAACGATGCTATGTTCGGCTCCTCTAGAGGGCCGCCAACGTCATTGAAATGCTGATAAAAAATTAATTTCAAGTCCTTTGGAAAAAAAATACACAAACACACACACGCGCTACTTTGGGGTTTACGTAATGTTTTGGAGAATGGCAAATGGAAACGCCTTAAATGGAAAGCGTGAAAAGCCCCCTTGGCGACGGGTTGCAGTAATAAGACTGATAAGTGAACGTCGCGATGCGTTGCGTCGCGTCGCGTCAAAATCTCATTAATAGCACGCCGTTAAAATCTACAGCATCAGCTGTAATTAAACACTTCAACATAAGCGAGAGATGAGAGCTGCACTAATACAATTGCAAGCCACACATGTCTAGGCGCAATTCATGCAAATTAGCAGCACACACACACGACTGTAAACATCTGCTTGTGTGTGTACACACGCATTACAAAGAAATTGCTTTTGCTTGTTGTCGCTTGTTCGTTTTCATTTAGCCGGCATTTCACTTTCACATCTCCAATCGTTGAAATTGGCTTGCGTATGTATTAGTGTATGAATGTATGCATGTGACTATTTGCATATATTTATTTACAAGCGAAGTCAATCAGAAGTCCCGTTTGCCCTTTGCCATTCGATAAATTTAGAAATTGTTTTCAAATTGAATAAATAGCATCATGGTTAAGTTCATCATTTTTTGCGTCACGTTTCCGTCTTCATGTTTTGTTCTCGCAAGCTGTTGCAAAGTTTCGTGAGCAAGTCCTCGGCCTTCACCCAGTGTGACCAGATGTTGGGACCAACGACAATGATAAATGAAACGAATTGTAGCGTTAATTAATAATCATAGGAACTGGGTATTGTTTATTAACAGGTGTTTACGTCACACTAATCGCATTTAAATCAAATTAATATACCATAAAAACACTGATAACGTACCCTCGCTATTGTTTAACATTGTCGTCACGTCTGGTTATCAATCTACCTAAAACGGACACTTGATGCCTCAATTAGTGTCAAAAACCATTGAAACACTACTATTAATACACATGCAATATTTATATATATTTGGGGTAGCTTCGTATTACGGCAGTAGTTGGCTTTACTTGAACTCAGATTCAATGACAACGCTTTGTGTATGTGTGTGTTATGCATGTGTTTATCGACAGTGTGAATCGCTTTATTGTTGTGCCAGCAATATCAATTAACAATAGCAACAACTGCACGCCCACCCAATTACACACTCGACAGGCGGTAGGTGGCGCTAGGCTGTAGTAGGTAAACAAACGCAATGGATTGATTGTATTAGTGTCAGCGTGCAATGCCATCGATGACGATGTCGATAACAACAATAACAACACAGGCGACATGCCGATGACCTAGTCAAGTACGAAGCCATAGCCATGGAACGAGTGCTGTCTTCACACAAGCAGAGCAGAGTAGAGCAAAGAGTGCAAAAACAAAAACCTTTACCTCTTTGCGTCATTCATTTGGCAAACGAAACATGAAATTTATTGAAAATCAATGTAAGGAACAGAGACAGATAACAAAAAACCAAGAACAACATTGCGTGGGCCGTTACCGTTACCTTGTCTTGTCTTGCAAGCGCAAAAAAAAAACACGCACACCTGACGCAGACAGAGACAAATGCAGTTGTTTCAGTAATAGACGAATAATTAGGACAAAGCGTAATTCGCAAACTCTGAGTTTTGTTTTGTTGCCATGCCAGTTCTTTCACTTGTCTTCACAGCATAAACCATTGTGAATGCTTAAGAGTGACCATCACACAGACACGACACGAGCTGTCGCTGTCTCTGTTATTTATCATCATGCTTGTCAAGCACAGTACTCTATGTCTGCATGTAGTGGTGTCTGTCGGACTGTCAGTCAGTCCACTATGACGTCTCATTTAAATATGTTTGCATGATAAATGAGAGCACATCCCTAATTCGATAACAGCAGAAGCAGCAGCAGCATTGCAGCACTCTTGTCATATTCCATTCATACATTTGTTTGTTTGTATATTTGTACGACCTTGCCAACAATCTGGACTCGCAACCATTGTGTGCTGTGCGTCTCTTTTTTAATGATCACAACATTCATTTTTGCACAACAAGAGCGCGCTCCCCCAACCACAATCAACAAAAAAAACAAGAAAAATGAACATTAAAACGTTGATTTTATTATTACACGTATAGGTGAGTGTGTGGTATGTGGAAGTGTGAAGTGAGTGTGTGGGTGTTGTGCAATCGGTAATCGGCAAGACAGCCGGAAGTCGAAAATGGCGATATGGCATCCCATATTCGGCTTGCTTAATTCTGCTAATTTTAGTATGATGTTAAATCTGACGCCGTTTCCATGTAAATTTTTTGTCCAAATAGTATACAAAACTAAACTGCTTGTGAATTGAGTTATTCACGGATCGTTGCAAATTTAGCGCACTACTAAAAACACAAGAGAAGAATGTACAAACAATTTAAAGTCGTAAAATTATACGTCATTTAAATAGAAACCATAACGCAATGCTCTCTAAGAACTAGTTATTAAAGCAACTATAACTGTGTATTCGTATTTGTGTACTTAGTTGACTGTTGGATTTCCATTTTTACGACAATTTCACAGCTACTTTACCTTCATTCTGCCCACTTTTGTGTAAACGCAAAATAAACTACAAGCGCGCTATAGTTAAGAGAGCCCGCTTAAGAGATACCCTGCTCAATTACTATAATTATAAGTAAACTAACAAACGGCAGATGGCGCCAGCTATTATCCCTGGTGAGATCATATTAGCTTCCATACGCTAGATGGTGCCAATTGCGATCTATCCAGTTATCTGGTTTGCTGTCTGTATCAAGAGTCCATTTACAAGGTATACAAGTTACCCCATAGCTAAGAAATTAGCACAGAAATGGCAAACCCTCATCCCTTCAGTGTGACCTGTATTTGCTTCTGTGCAAAAGTGTAAAAATTAGACGAAAATAAAACTACAACAGAAACAAGAACAAAACCAGGCAACGTAAATGTGTGTTTTAAACAAGTTTATTTTCGTTGCTCTTGTTTTGTTATTGATTTGCCTACGCTGCTGCATTGTTGCAAAAATGTATTCCGAAAATGGACTGGCAAACAAACCAGGCCAGCAGCTAAAGTTTTTTATTTGGGCTACTTGCCCTGCCCTCCACTTCTAATCTATTCCGGCCGGCCGGCTCCTCATCGACATATTCTCTGGCCACTTTACGTCTAATTGAGCATTCGAAAGACAAGAAGAAAAAAGAAGCATACGCCATACACACACACAAATACACTCTTGCGTGTGTTGTGCAAAGAGAACTCGAGACGGATGACGACGACAAGTGCTGCCACTCAATTTATAGCCAACACAGACAGCAGCCAAGTGGCAACACCGTCAGACAAAGTGCAGCCATTTCTTACATGTTTATAAAAACACTCACACAAGCAAACAAATGTATCTACATGTGTGTGTGTTGGTGTGGCTTTTGTTGCCTATGCTTGGGTTTGGCAGCGTCTTTTGTGACGCTTGGGCGCACACAAACAAACACTCTTTAATATAATGCTTAGATTTAGCGCAAAGTTTACTGCACACTGAGCTACCGCTGCGCTTTCTTTGGCTGCTGCTGCTGCTACTGCTATATTTGTGCTTTTTGCATGCCGAGCGACGACGCGCGAGTGCCGAGTGCCTTATGCACTCATTGTTCTAAGTTATTATTTCGTTGATTGTTGTTGTTTTTGTTTTCTTGCTGTGCGCTGTGGCGTGGCGTGCAACGAACCACAGCCATTGGAGCTCGCGTTTGCCACTGAGCCACCCCCTCCCCCTCACCAATCCCCTTGAGCCACTGCCCACCACCCGTTGAGCCAACAGCATTAAAAGCTAACTTAATAAACGCGCTCACAATTTTTGCTACTTTTGTAATTCAATTAAAGCGAATTCACTTTAGTGTGCACTTTTGACTTCAAGCGAACCGAGAGAGAACCCAACGAACCTACAATCTCTCTCTCACACACACATACGCTAATACATGTGGGCACATCTCTCTTTAGTTGGAACGTTGACATTTATCGAAATGGCAAAATGGTCGCGTGCAAAAGTTGTTGTTATCGCAATTCTTCATTCTTTCTGTTGTTGTTGTTATTGTTGTCGTACCGTGTCGTGACCTACCCATCTTTAGCCACTGTTGCCATCTCGTGCTACGCACATTGAACTCAAAATGACAGTTTTATGTTTTCTAGAGCTTGACGTTCTTCACCGTTTACTTGCGCGTTTCATTTCGTCCACAATTTTCGTCGTAAAGTGCAAAGATCTGTGGGCGGGCTCTCGATAACGAGCATTTTGCAATGTTGCCATCACTAACACTTCAACACAGATGCTCTCACATGCATGTGAATCCACATAGACAATAAATAAAAAAAAAAAGAAACAGAATACAAAAATCAATACAGCCTTGTGCTTCTTTTGTCTCTATTGTTTGCTTGGTTGTCGTCTGCGACAATTAATTTGTTTTCAGGCTACAACAACAGCAACAGCAAAAGTCGTTAGTCACTTCCAGTTAAAGGCTAATTAAGAATAGCGTTAGAATTTTTGCAAGACCAAAAAGACGGTCAAACAAAAGGAAACAGAGAGAGATGAGAGGAAGTGGGTTGGCCTAAAGATCGTAGTGCTGAAGATTAAAATTGTGTTGATGTTTTTGAGCCTGAACCAGTTCCGAGTACATCTCGTAATTGAAACGCGTACAGTTTGTTCCAGTTCTAGAATTTGAACTGGTCAGCAAAATGACGTAACTGACAGGTTGAGGATTATAAAGCACAGTATAGTAGGTAGAAATTAAAAAGTCATTTAGACTCTGGAAGAGAAACCAAATGAAATATATGAGAACCGCGAAATTGATTAATGATGCAATGAATGCAGCATGATGGTAAAACAAAACAAAACACATCATTAAGTGGAAAGAACATGTGATATAGCAAAACACATATTCCAGTATATACATATTTCTTTAGACGTCTCTACATTTCTCTCTTGAGACAAATAATACAAAATTTGCCAGTCGTTATCGTCGTATCAAATTGTCCGTAAACAAACAAACAACGAACACAAACTTGCACAAAGGAAGTGCAACACAGAGAAACATTACTAACAATAGCACAAGTGGCAACTACGACGAGAAAAAAGAAGAAAATGCATGAAGGCACAAAAGGAATGCGATGACAGTCGACTGTGGAAATTGTATGGTCATACATAAGTACATATGTGTATGATAAATATTCTGCTACACATCGTGTGTTGAAAGCAATAAACGCTCTTGGCTTTATTAAATTGAGTTTCAATAAAAAAAACCCCAGCCTTTATAGCTAAACGACTCTATCAGTCGGGCAGTGTAAACATTCCATAGCATTAATATTTCTTTAGGGATCTGCCAACACTTGCGCATGTCACAAATATAAATCACTTTGACATCACGCAATTATGAACTATCGACAGAATCACGGTCCAGCACTATAAAGTGTGAGAAAATATTTTATACATACATGCATTGCATATGTATTTATTTCTATCATGCATACGTTTGTACACTCATATTTGTTGTCGTCTCTGTTTATCTGGAGAGTTTTTACACAATTCACAACTCATTGAAAAATTGTGTTCACTGCGAGAACAACAACAACAACACAATCATAGGCAAGCTGACAAATGCAGACACTTTGTGAGATAGAGAAAAACAAAAACAAAAACAAGACGAGACACAAACGAGAAGCATCGCCCCAACAAGTTGTAAGCGAAAGCGATAATAACAAATTGAAAAAGTGCGTGCCGGTGCGTGTGTGTGTGTGCTTGGGTGTGAGTGAGTGCGTATGTCTGCGTGATTACAACGCCGGCAGCAAAGTCGACAAGTTGGTTGCGACGACAATGCCAGCAGCAAATTGCAGCGTACGACGGGGTTTACAGCTCTATAGGTATTAGTGTATTGGTGTATTCGAAGTCGTTGTCATCAGTGTTGGCGGTGCAGCCGTTTTCTCGACAAATATAGCATTTTATCGCAGATATTTGATTCGTTAACATTTATGTATACAATTTTTGCATCATATAAAATATTCTAAAACACAAAGTTTACATACTGATTTATGTATACAAGTTGAAGACCTTCGTCACTTAATTAATACATCTTGTAAAATTTACGAAAAAATGTAAATAAAACCCCAAAATTTGTTACATTGGCTAAGTACCAAGTCTCACATTATTTTAAAAAATAATTGTCTAAACCAGTTTGAGGAATTCATTTTATACTTTCATAACAATAAAATTAAAACAAAAACATTATTTTTAACCTTTTAAAATGGTTGGAACCCTTATTTTTTATGAGTAAATTTTGGTTTCTTTAAAAACAGATTTTTTGGTCCCAAAAATTGCCAACACTGTTTGTTATTTATGCATTTGTTGCTGTCTTTCTGCTCCCATTTCTTGTTTTGATACCCCATTATAAATAGAGAAATGTGCAACAGTTTTTTAATGTGTATTTCCGACACCATTCATGATAATATATACACCATGTATTTTGATAATCTTTCGATGTAAAATTTGAAAATCTTCCAGGTTTTGTATAATTTCTTCTTCCCACATTTTGCAAGTTGATTATTTAAGGTGCATGTTTTCGTATTTTATTTTGTTAAATTATTTAATAACTCAAACAAGTTAAAAATTCCAAACACGTTTTCTACGTTGTATTTTCTTTGCTTTTTAATTTATTTTTTTTTTGGCTGTTTTTTGTTAAACTCTCTTCGCTTTCACGCTTTACTTGTTATGGTTGCTGTTGTTGTTATTGTTGACAAAACTTAAAAGCCAAAGGCAATAATATTATGCGTGCTCAAACATTTTGTAGCTTGTTGTCGTTTTGTTTTGTTCCGCTTTGTTTTCTTTATTTTTATTTTTATTTTATTATTGCATTTGACTTCGTCTGATAATTATAAAGTGAATACTCAGTCAGCTATAAAAGTATTTGTATGTGTGTAAAACCTGGAGTTATTTTTATAATTTTGTCTTTGCATTACTTTTTATAGTATTGCTGTGATTGTTGCCGTTGTTATTATTATTGTAATTGTTCGATTGCTTTGTGCTGCGCATTTCTTTTGAATAGAGCCAAACACTAAATGAACTCTCAATGAATTTTTCTTGCATTTGAATGCATTTAAAATGTGCAACACGTTTCATGGCTCTAGCGACGTGGACAAATCCCTAACGAATCATTTCCGATCCCGGTTTTTTTTCCTTTCTTTCAAACATTCTTTATAATTAAATCTTGAGGGTTTTCTGTGGTGTTCTACACACATAAAACACAGATACACTCACGTATATGTGTTTGTGTGTGTTTGTCAACAGAGATAAAACTGTACAAACACAAGTCTCCAATGCATAACTCTACACGCTGACTAGATACGAATTCTTTATGTACTTTTCTGCAAGAATTTTACTATTCCAGATGAGTTGAGATTTGAATTCGGAATTAATATTATTCTTGGAAAATGAGGAAACGGTTATCGCAATGTACATAAGAACGAGTATTTATTTATTTAGTTGTATTTACTTATAAATATGTACATTAATAATATTATACACATTAAAAGTGCAATCAGTCATTGTCTTGAATGTTTAAACATTAAAGTTTTAGATAATGGAACTGAGCATACAAAGAAAATGTTTTAAACATATTCAAAATACGATTATTATCAGCATGCCGGCGATTTGATTAATGCATTGTTGATTTTTTCATAATATCAAAAGCTTAAAAGCAATAAAAACAAATGCTTAATAACATACTACAAACCGCTGGAATTGCTAATTTATATGTGCATGTGTATGTGTGCGTCAAAAACAAAATACAAATTCTTTTTATATACAACAAAAAAGTGAAGATATTTTTTTTTTGCGTCACGATTCCCGGCTGTGCCAAATGATTTAGTTGCCTTGTAGATTTATTAAAATGGAAATTTAAATACATTTGTGGCTACATCCAAAGAGAATTGCCAATTCTATACACACTCACATACACTTTACAGTTGTATGTATGTGTGTGTAGATATTTATTTTTGCGCTAAATTGAAATCGAAATGAGCAAAGCAATTCATGGGAATTTTCAATAACAAAAGTAAATAGAAACGAGCGAAACCAAAACGAAAATTGATACATTGAAATGAGTGTGAGTTAGCAAGTGAATATGTGTGTGTGTGAGAGTGGCCAGTGCCAGCCTCAGACACACACATATTCCCAAACCCCCATTCCCCCAACAACCTTAGCTGTGTAGCGCACCAATAAAATAGCGCAAGTGACACGATGACATCACAGTGGGCGACAAACAGCGAAAGACCACCAAAGGAGTAAAGAGCACAGACGATGGTCGCAACTCTTTCACGTCTTCTGCATTATTGAGTGCATTTCGTTTAACACTTAAGACAACAACAACAACAAGAAAAGGAACAACAATGTGCTTATCTACGACAGATACTCCACCACCCACCACATCCAGAACCCACTATGGGCTGTTGCTTCCCCCACAATGCGGTATTGAGGTGGCTTTTTCCCCCTCCCTCAGCCCAACTTTTGGTGCTTGGTGGTTGATGAAGTCATAGGGCAGTCCCAAAGAAAGATACTGCGACAACTTAGAGGGTGGGAGGAGGCACGGTCACACTAACATGGCTGTTAGTGTTGGTAAGCATGCAAGTAAATACATAACATATACATGTGTGTGTTGTTTTTGCACTTACCGCACCACAATCGGCAGCCGGCGAATTCTCGACAATGTCGTAGATGACATGCGGCGGTCCAGTTGTGCCGAGCAGCGAAAACCCGAAACCGGAATGCTGCTCGCTGCGACTGCGACGCAGCACCACTTTCAATTCCTCGGTCATTGCGCGACGCTGACGTTGACGTTGTCGCCTTCTGCTGCTGCGCTGCGCTGCTTTTTGCCGCTCCCTGTGTGCGGGTGTGATGTGTGTGCGTGTGTGTGAGTGTGTGTTGGTGTTATTTGCTGACCACCTGGGACTGCTTTGCTGACTGCTGACCGCTTGTTCACTTACGTATTTATGTTTTTCGTGTGTTTTACTTGTATTTAATTTGCCAACGTGTTTGGCACTGTCGTCATTTGCACTTTGGTTTAATTTACTTATTCACGAAATGAAGTTTTGGGCTTGGCTGCGCTGTCGTTGTCGCTGCCGCCACTTCTCGCTACACTTCTTTGCGCACTCATTTACAATTGCTTTTTATTTCACTTACACGCAGGCACAAAACGCACACACTCACACGAATGCACGCACGCACACACAACACTCACATGCAGCAACTCAAACGCAGACACAACACACACACAATTACAATTACAACTTCAAAATTGACTGCTTGAATTTTGTGTTGATCTCATATTTAACAATTTCAATTGCTCCGCTTTCTTTTAACGCAATTTTTTTCAGCTACCGACGAAACCTAAAAACTTGTTAAATTCGGTTTTCGGTTTTTTCTTCTTTTTTTTACTGAGACTCGCGAGACTTTTTCTCTCTCCACTGCTTTCAAACACTCTGTCGCCGCAGTCGCTGCTGCTGCGCTGTTGTTTTGCCAACTGCCGCGGGTTGCAGATTTAACCAATCATTGCGGCGCGCCTGTACGTTATTTGTCAGGCTATTAATATCGGGTGTTACGCTATTGCGAATACATTTAATTAATTAGTATTAATTAAGTTTGATGAAGAAAAAAAAGCTGATGCGGATGCGCGACTCGCGAACCGACGAACACCACAGACGCCTTTCTGTTGTTGTCAGTGTGACAGCAGATTGCAGTTTAAAAAATGATAAATATACCAAACTAATAATTGTTTTTAAGGTAACACTTTCATAGTGGTGGACCAATTAAAGCCGTTTGCATTTCAATAATTGTTTTAATATTAAAAATATAAATTAATAACCCAAACGACAATTATTTATATGAACCAGAACGCAATGGCGATATATATTTTCTGTTTAAAACTATAAATTTTTCACATGACGGTACTTTTTTTCTGCATAACGATGTTCAGTAGACGCAATAGTTCATCTTCGGATAGGTATAGAAGTGTGTAACAATATGTTAAGTTCGAATTATCATAAATATATGAAATTAATTATTAAGCACAATTGAACTTACAACAATATTTTGTATAGTAATGTTGGCTAGCATGATGTATTTTGTTTGGGTGACCATCATACCGGCAGCAAAGAGCTATCGGGAACAGTCTGGAGTGTGTTGCCAGATGTCGTAAAACTCGGCGCAAAATTTAACTTGATTTGAATTGTGTAGTTTACCAGACCACCTTACGTTTAGAACTTCTTTCCAACATTGCATTAGTTGAATTCATTTATACAGCATTACAAGTAAGTTTAAGCCTGGATATGCGCTCCGTAACGCAGTCTAATGATCTGTAAGAACTTTAAAGAGCGTGCTATTGATGTGTCGTTATAAAAAGGCGATAATCGACAGAAAGAGATTTTTATGAGCATTAGATAATTGTTGGACACACAAAGCCCTTGACTCATGTTATGATAGATAGAAGAGCCACTGCCACACATGCGCTCTGCAGCTACTTCCGTTTTGTATTGCGTATTGTTGTTTTGACAAGAGCTCGCAGACCGGGCATATGCTTCTAAAATAACAACAACATACTTTGTGGGTGTCATAATCGCTCAGAAAGTAAGCGGCAAGTGGAACGGAGAGGAAGAAAGATGAGCGCACGCGACGTCTCTATCCAGATGTTGCGCACAATTATCATATCAGCAGCACATCATTTACAGTTAAGTGGAAAAACAGATTGAGCCAATCGAACGCAAAGCCGAAGTCGCAGTCGCTTTAATAAGACGTTTCGTGAACTCGCGAGCGTTCAGTATTAATTAGTGAGTGCAAGCGTAAGGATCAACAACATGAAGAACTCCAGCTCCAACTCGAATTCCGATTTATCCTCATACTACTGTTTAAACGTCACAAAGTGCTGGACAAGCGAAGGCTATGTGGAATACAATTGTAACTACGGTCAGAGTCATGGGCAAATTGCTGTAGATGCCGCCTGGTCAAATGATGCTGCCAACTACGATTGGGATGCGGTGCAGTTGGCAGCCAGTTTGGAGACAGCAGCAAGCGCAATCCAGGACAACGCCAAGACGACAATGCAATCACATCGCAAGGAGCGGACAGCTTTCACCAAAGCGCAACTTAAGCAGCTGGAAGCCGAGTTCTGTTATTCCAACTATTTGACGCGGCTGCGTCGCTATGAAATTGCTGTGGCCTTGGAGCTGAGCGAACGTCAGGTGAAGGTCTGGTTCCAGAATCGTCGCATGAAGTGCAAACGCATCAAACTCGAGACGACAAAGTCACAATAGTTTACGATTTACAAATGTTTAATGTCTTAATGTAAGAGAATATATATATAATTACTTCTTCTTTAGCTTCTTGCCCATTTTCTGCAGCGGTTTGGCCAATTGCTTGGCTGCCGCAAGCTTCAGCGGTTCTTTGACAGCCTTTTTATTCACTTTAGCAGCGGGGGCAGAAGCCTTCTTTTTCTGCACGCCACCCGAGCCGGGTTTGCGCTTGAGCAGATCACTCAAACGCTCCTCGGCCGTATTTTTCTTTTTCTTTTGCGACTTTTTGGGTGGCGGCGATGCCACTTCTTCCTCCTCCTCCTCTTCTTCGTCATCATCATCATCATCTTCGCTCTCGTCCTCTTCAGCGCTTTCAACGCTCAGCAGCGTCTGATCTGCATCCTCATCCTCATCTTCATCATCCACATAATCTTCGTCTTCAGAGTCTTCGTTAATGGTGTTGCCTAGCAAATCCTCAAGCTCCAGCTCCTTCTTTTGCTTCTTCGACTTCTTGGCAGTTGTGGGCTTATCTTCCTTGGATTTCTGTTGTGGCTCAACCAACAATGTATTGAAATCAATGCCCAAATGTTTATATTTCTTTTGCAAATCCTTCAGCTTCCTCATTCCAGCCACAGTGCGTTTCTGGCAGGTGGTTTCATTCCAGTTGTTCAGCTTCTTTACACTCTTCTGTGTGGCTTTAGTCACTGACGACACATAGATGTCTTTGCCAGCCTAAACACAAAATTGGTTATTAAATTATACAACCATTTATTAAAAGGTTTCTTACCTTATTTTTAACACGCTTTACTGAGGTTTTAAAGTAGTTGAAATTTTGCTTCTCCGGAGGTATATAAGTGGCCTTCACCACCTTCTGGAACATTAGATAATTGTCCATGGTATCGGCGGCCACTTTGGCCACTTCCGGATACTCGAACTCTACGAAAGCGAATCCTTTGCTGCCGCCCGTGCGTTCCGAACGTGCCAAACGCAAGCGTGTCACATTGCCAAATTGTCGGAAATATTGACGCAACTGTTGCTCAAAGAAGCCATGGGGCAAATGCTTAACCAAGACGACGCCACGTTCCGGACGCTTGACTTCGTTTTTGGCTTTCGGAAGTCGTTTCTTCAGCTGTCAAAATGAAGACCGTTTACCGTTGTTGGCTATTCTCAACTTGCGGTTTGCTTGTAAACTCACCTGTCCTGAAATTACAGCTATCTTTTGATCTTTTTTGATTGGAGTTGCGGGCCTTTTAATTTGATTAGGTTTTGGCTTTTTAACCGGCGGCATTTTGCAATAGCTTATTATTTATTATCTACTAAAAAACAAAGTTTCTAACAAGCAAAATAAAAACGATGAACAGCCGCACGTGGAGAATAGAAGTAAAACAGCGTGACCGTAGCTAATATTTAAAAACGTACTATATATCACATTGCAAAATATACCACTCACTTTGCAAATAAGTGCAAGAACACTCAGTTTATGACTTAATTTTTTGTTTTCTGTCTAAATTGAACAATATTTAATAATTTAAAACATTGTTTTCAGAAGTTAACTTAATCTTTTTAAGCTCGACTTTCAATTTATTGCACAACACTATTGCTGTAATATATAGTATTTATTTCAGTATATGCGTTTAAAAAGCGGCATTTCCATTATTTGTAATCGAAATATAACAAATAAAGCTTAATTAAGCTATATTAATTTGCTTCGATTTATGGTTTTATAATTTACTATGCTAAAATTGTAATTAATTGCAATAAAAAATGTAATGCAGTGTGACCACATAAAATAATTTTTTTGAGCGCCACTTTATCAAATTGGCTAAAATGGCGGTCATGGCAACACTGTTAAACAGATGTTAGTGCAATCGCGTCGTCCGCGCGTGAAGAAGCAACAAGCGAGGTGCAAATCCAATACACATAGACAGAGAGAGGCACGTGTCGGTTTCAACACAAAAATTCGCAAGCATTTCTTTTGCTAAATTACACAAAAACACACACACGCACTCAAACATACACACAGCCAATCAAATAGCACAACTTGTGAATAATAGCAATAGTAATAACACGCACAAAACAAAAATGTTCTATCTGATTGGACTGGGTCTGGGCGATATCAAGGATATTACAGTGAAAGGCCTTGAAATTGTGAAGCAATGTAGTCGTGTGTACCTGGAAATGTATACCTCAATTCTGGGCTGTAGCCTTGAGGATATGGTGAGTGCATGCATATATATGAATTTTCAAAGTAGTTGCAATGTTTTGTTAATAATATTATTTTGCTTTTCGCTTTGCGATTTTAGCAAGAATTCTATGGACGTCCTGTACTGCTCGCTGACCGTGATTTGGTCGAACAGGGCGCTGATGAAATACTCGCTGGCGCCGCCGAAGCCGATGTAGCTCTGCTTGTGGTTGGCGATCCATTTGGCGCAACAACACACACAGATTTCATATTGCGCGCCAAGGAGAAGAACATTCCTTACAAGGTCATTCACAATGCGTCCATCATGAATGCCATCGGCTGTTGTGGCCTGCAGCTGTATAAATTCGGTGAAACTGTCTCGATACCGTATTGGGATGAAACCTGGAAACCGGATAGTTTCTATGACAAAATCAAATTGAATCGCCTGCACAACATGCACACGCTATGTCTGCTCGACATCAAGGTTAAGGAGCCCACCCCCGAGTCGTTGATGCGCAAACGCAAGGAATACATGCCGCCACGTTTTATGAGCGTCGCTGAGGCGGCCCAGCAACTACTCGCGATTGTCGAGAAGAAGGATGCCCTAGAGCGGAATACAGTCTTGAATGAGCAATCCTTGTGCGTGGGTTTGGCCCGAGTGGGGCAGGATACGCAACAGATTGTTGTGAGCACTTTGCATGGCATGCGTGCCACCGATTTGGGTGGCCCATTGCATTCGCTGATCATACCCGCCAAGGAGATGCATCCCCTGGAGGTGGAATTCATGCAACAATATTCGGCCAACATAAAGCTGGACGATTATAATCATTAGAAAAGAGCAGGCAGTTTATTGGCCGCCCCACCGCATTAATTGAAACGTATTTAATTGAATTGAATTTAAGGTAGCTCGTGGAGCTGGATGTGGAGCAGGAAAAGCTCACCGAAGTGAAAATCCCCTGCTTAAAAATTCCAACTGTGTAGTTTGCAAACAAACAATAATAAAAAAATGCATTGAAATTGTCGATTCGATTCGTGTTGCATCATTTTTAATAGGCAGCAATTAAATTGAATTGGAAATTGAATATATATATATTTTGCTTTTCGTGTATAATTAGTTAATTTCTTTTTTAAGGATACAGCCCACGCATGCGTCGCGAGGATCCCTGCCGATCGTACAGCATATTGAATTTGTTTACAAACTGATGCATATCATTGCAGCCCTTGGTCAACGTGCCCAGATAACTGATCAAGCCAACATCGTTGCACTGCGTGTAGAGCTCCTCCTGGAACGCTGGCACCTGCATGATGGGCAGTCGATGACACAACGCATAGGCCTCACGCAATATTTCCTGATTCGCCTGCAGTTTGCCCGCCTCGACATCTTTGATGTATTTCAAAACGATCTTAATGCGCTCATTGAGCATTTTAATGGCGCTATCCTGGGCAACCAAATGCTCGGCAACCACACTCTTCTCGCCAGATTCATTGGTTGTCATACGGGCCACATGGTCGACACCAATGCGTTCCGCCTCCTCGGTGGCCAATGTGTAGGTGAGGGGCACAAACAGCATGGTCGCCTCGCCATCCACCAGATCGATGAGCGATTCGAACAATTTCACCGGCAACTGGTCGACACTGCGTGCCAACGGATGCAGCTGGAGCATGATGGGACACTCATTAATCTCGGCGATTTGTTTCTGAATCTTTATATCGCTGGCAGTTGGACTGTCACCAGTTGTATACCAGCCAATAAAGTCCAGATCACTGAACACCTGAATTTTTAATACATATATGAATATATAGGTTACATAGTTAACTGTCAGTGAATTGTGGATTGTTACCTGCTTGTATTGCTGTTCCTTCTTGTTGTAGTAGTCTCTGTTAATAATGGTTTCATCTGCGATTTCATCGGTTTTCAACTCAAACGAGTTCATCACCTCAATGTTACGTCCCTTTTGTTTGCCAATCAGTGCGCCATACACTTGTCGCGGCTCGCCGTGTTGCGCCCGAAAGCGTGTCCAGTGCTCCGAAATGTTCATGATAACCAGTGGGTGCAGTGAAATGGTCACCGATGCAATTGTTCCAGCTGCAGCCATAATGTTGCCCTTCGCCTGCTGCTGTTGTTGTTTGCTGCCGGCTGCAGCCGCATCGCCGGACGCTGCCGCTGCAGCTGCTGCCGTGGATGAAGTGCTCGGCTTCGCCGACAGGTCCACATCAACGTCCATTTGTTCCATATTTTTAATTTATTATTTATTTGCCTTAAGGATTGGCTGCTACTTTGTTTGTTCGGCTAATGATTTGCAATTTCCTTTTTTGTTTGGGATTGTTTGCTCGGGTAGTATCGTCCGACCGCCACAGATTATCGAACCTTACTGATAATATACAGTTACTACTTTGAAAACTATTAAAATTTGTTTAATTTCACATTTGCATTAAATTACAATGCTTTATCTTTCGATAACAAATAAAAATATATTTATTTTTAAAATAAAATTCCTAATAAGTGTTTCGATTAATTCAATATTCGATATATATTGATAAGGATTTTTTGTGATTTGTATGACTTTCTTATTGGAGTCGATGTGAGGGAATTCTTTAAGATAATTTTAGTATAATATTCATTCTAAAATACAACGAACAAAATTTTTATTATGAATGGAGAGACATGTTAAATTTATATATTTGAAAATATAAATGAAACAAGCAAATAATAATATTGGATCTTTTTAATGGATTTTCGAAAATTTCCCTATACGCAGAAAACACCAATTAAGCTCGATTGAAACCAATCGATATTTTCCCAAGTAAATCGGATCGGTGTCACCTCTAGGCTGAGGGCAACACAAACTAGTCCATTTTTGGCCGTGCCACTTGAAGTCGTTGCGTTCGGACGGTCTGCTTTTCTTGCAAATTAACGCATTATACGTGCGCTTCTTATTTGTTTTTATCGCGAACTGTGTAAGAATTATAAATAAATGCAATCGCGCTGAAAGTAAACAACATCTAAGATAAAGTGTGAAATGAGTCTGCTCAAGCCAACAGCTGCTTCAAGCTGTTAAGAACTGATTTTTTGGTCAAGGTATGCACTAAACTTGTCTGTGTGGGAGTCTCAATAAGAATCATCTTTTTTTTTGTTTGTATGTATGCATGTGACAAAACCTACAGAAATAAATGAGAAATGTTTACAGTCATTTCCCCCTCAACTTTTTATGGCAATGATATGTTTTAGTTTTGAAGTGTGCGTCTTTTAATTAAAAACTTTAATGAACAGCTTGACATGTTGTTTCTCTGCGTCTTTTGCTCCTCTTCGTTCTTACATACATACATATGTATTCCTTTTACAGGAAAAATCAATAAAGTCCAATTGTGACAATGGGCGCGAATGCATGTGTGTGTGTGTATTTACGTGCGTGAGCGGCTGCGCCTTGTACCGTGTAAGAGTGTGGGTGTAAAATATCTGCATCTGTAGTTGTGTTTGTTCTCAAGCTGCTGCAGACTCCTTTATCAGCAATTTGAGCCGCGCATGTGTGTGTGTATGTGTAAATGCCGCTTCTGTATTTTGTTGTTATTGCAAAAGTGAATGTGGCGCACCTAATTGATATTTAGTAATTTCTCTTGCTCTTGTTTAACAACATAATTAATCATTTAGCAAATTGTTTGTGCATTCGTATTTCAGTTGCATGCGCAAATTAACTGCTAAATACCGAAAAGTACACACACACATGCATGTATGTATGTACATTCAAATATGTGAATGTATTTATTAGGCACGCTTTAAGGGTTTGACGCGCTGTTATATTTCTTTTATTGTTTTTGCAGTCGCAGCCGGATAGTTATAGTATTTAGTTTCCCTTTTACTTTGCCTTCAATTTACATAATCATGATCTCTCGAGCAGAGATAGAGAGAGACAACACAACAAACTGGACAACACAAAAAATGAAAAGCAATAATAAAAACAACAACAAAAGCGAATGACGTTCATTAAACCGACTCACACATACAACAGCAATACACACACATACATATGTATTTATGGGAATAGGCGCGCGTACTTTTATTATGTGACCAGCGAGTGAGTGCTATAATTTTGCATAGCGGCGAAGGAGACTGTTTTGGTGGATGCCATAATCTATATAATGGGCATGGGCATTTACAAGTGTGTGTGTGTGTGTGTATGTTTGTTGGCTATGGATGCAAATATTTCGCCAGCCTCCTAAATATTTTAGCTAAATAAAATTATAAATAGTTTGCAGCTATTCATTTTTTTTTGTTAAATAAAAACAATTTAATTTATTTTAAATAAATTAATAAATCCCCATTATTCGAATAAGAATGGTTGTGTTGCTTAGCTAGAGTATTTAGCTGTCGCTATGCTGCTCACTATTGTTATATCGACTTTATATTTGCGCATATTTCCATCATGTCTTTTTAATGGTATGCCAGCTCCCTCCCTTTTCTTTCTTTTGCCCCCATTCGTCGCTGCGCCATCTTCAATCATTCGCTCGCTCTCTGTTTTCTGCTGCGATAGTTCTGGCGTTTGGATTTTCGGTATGCAAAATGTGTGCCAAGCCAAAACGTCGCTTCCTTTTGTGGTGTACTTTTACATATACAACTACTACTCTTACACATAAGCATGTGTAGATGGGTCTGTGTTGTTGCTTTGACTGGCCGGTTAATGACACTGAAGACAGCGAGGGAGGAGCGGCGCCTGACTAGACTAGTGACGCATACATATCTGCACATTCTTTGTGGTACTTGCCAATGAGCTCACACACATGCATACAAACAATGTATGGGCATCGACTAATTGATGAACTGTTGATTCACTAGACAAGCTAAAATGCCGGCTATGTAACATACATAAGTAATTGTGCCTACACTGTGCAGCAAAAAAAAGTAGTAAAAACTATGAGTAAAAAATATGCAATAAATTACGCTATAGGCGGCAATTAACACGTCGTTTAAATTACAGCTGTAAACAGTTGCATTAACACGGAAAGCATAAACAGTGTTACCCCCTTCTATTTAAGCTGCTCCTTTGGATCAGTTCAGTGTTACCATAATTTCGTTCGTATTGAGAGCAGTTGAATGTTACCCCAATAAGTTTAATTTGTTTTTGGACGGTGTAGCCTCGCATACCATTTATCATTCACACGAAACTTTAATCAGAGATAGTAGCTGCTGCTTATCAGAATAAAGAAATACGTAAAATTGTTGTACTTCATTTGTAAGAGGGTCAGACAAGTTGCTTGGTTGGTTGTTGAGTAAGCACTTATTTTCTGTTAAGCTTATTCATACGTATTTGGCAAAAACGCAAAATTATGCACGTGATTTCCTGACTTTGTGTGTGAATGATGAACAGCGGTGGTTTGGTCTTATCCAGTGCCGGCAAATTGTCATGCTCTCGAATTCCGCTATTATCCAATTACAATAAATAACAAATAGAGAATTCCAATTCGATTTTGATGAATTTGCCAATTGGAGCCGAAAGAATGATGTGTGTGTGTATTGTTATTTAGAGGGTCACCCTAAATTAGTCTGAGAATCTCAAATTTAATCATGTCACACACACACATAGAGCACATACATGCGCACACACCTAGTTACATACGCATATAGGCAATTATACGGCGCATGCGCCGCTGCAATAAGAAATGCATCAGTTTTAAGCGCATAACTCAACGGCAGCTCAAATGAGAAATATAACAACAGCAACAACAGTAGAAGCTAACAATAACAACTACATCGGCGAGCTAACAACAATAACAATGGAAATTAAGCAGCTGAAAACGCATCTGTATCTTTTTCATGCACTGGAAATTCCGCAAAAAGTCGACGGCGACGTCGACGAACCGCTAACTTTCTAAAAAGATGCAGCGCCAGCTAATCATGATCATAATGATGATTGCGTTTCTTACTATTTCACCAGTTATAAGTCACAATATAAATGCCACATTTGGAACAACAACGGGTATATTGAAGCACTATCTCAATTCGACAATTGCCTCAAAAATGCTTTTTTAATTTACTCATTTATTGGATAACAATCCAATAATCCGTTTCGAGAGCGTCTTCAACTTACCACTAAATTCTTAATTTTCGTAATTGTTTTCAACCCAATTGAGAAGACACTTCTTCTCATAATAAAGTCAAGGGGCAATGCTTAGAAATGGTCGAAAAGAATTTAAGCACAACGCACTTGAGAAGCATTCGACATGGGACCGGTCAAAAGGGATTTGTACACCAATTACAGTGTATTTAAATGAACATAATAGTGTGTTGACCTGAACAAGTGTTCCTCAAAAGTTCAATGCCATGTCAAATGGCCAGCAAAAAGTTCAAACTTGCAAAGTTCAACATGAAGTAGGATATAAAGAAAATAAAAAACCTGAAAGTGACAAAACTTGCAACTTAATTTTATTTTAAAGCTAGAAAGCTTATAAATTTGCAATAGTTAAGAGATATCAGTATTTAAGATCGGAAAAAAGATCACAGATTATTGTTATGCATTTTGTAAATATGTCCAATGATAATGGATAAATTTCATATACATTAAAATATTATTACCCCGTAATTTTTTTTATTATTTATTATTATTTGTGTTATAATTATTAACTCATTAAAATTCATATTAATTTAAAAGTTAAATTTTTGTTTTTAACTAAAAAAGACTTCAGTCTTCATTAAATACAGTTTATTTTTCTCTAAAATTGCAATTTTTAATGTCATATTTCGGCATACATAATTAACTTACTAATGTATAATTCAGGCAAATTTCATTACGATCGTATTAAAGATTTAAAAAAATAGGTCAATAAATAATTCATGAATATAGCAACTAAAATTTTTTTATTGAGCTATAAATAAAACTTAACTTTCTTAATTCTTCAAATTACTAATTATATTAAAGAACACTTACAGTAGTAGCAAATGTTTTTTATAACGAATAATTTAATAATTGATGAATACTAAATCTTTAAAGCTGCTTTATAAGGCTATTTACATGTCGTAGCAAGTTAATTATTTACTTACTTTGTAGTTAACTTTTAACTATGTAGTTATAATTAACTAAGATTACAAAAAAAAACTTCTTAATAGAGACTCACTTCTCTATTAAATGTAATATTAAAAACTAGATTTAATATAATAATAAAAAAAGAAAAAACTCTTCAAAGTTATATTTAAAGGGCATTTACAAGTCGTTGCAATTTGTTGTGCTCCACATGCGTGTAATTGTTTGAATGTGTACGTGTGTGTGTGTGTGTAACTTGTTGCATTTTATGACAGCTTTGGCAAGGCGACCGCACACTCGAGCTTACACCTGATATTTTGTGGAGCCGCTGCGACTTCAACGTTGTGTATAGTTGTATAGTTGTTGTCTGCATCCGCGTTGATTGCGTTGATCGCCGTCTCCGTCGCCTAGCGTCTCTGTCTCGCGTCTCGGTTAAGGGCTCATGTTGGCCAACTGGTGTCGGGCCGGAATGCCTCGCTATTTTGGGCTATAAATAGCATTTTGGCGAAGACGCGATGTCGAGAGCTCTGGTCCATTCACCACCACTAAATTTATAACAAAAAGAACTGCAAAACTGAAAACTGAATACGCCTCTCTGACTCGCCACACAATCTTTCTTCCCACTTCTATTTGCAGGCCATGACGCATTGAAGACGTTGCACTTCATACACTTCGTGAACCAGGTGAAGTGGTCATGTTGCAGCCCGAGCTGCAGCTCGAGGATGTCGCCGGCGACGATGCCGCTGGTCGCCAGGCAACGACGATGACGACGACGAACATTGTGTCAGCCATGGCTGGCATCAGTCTCGATGACGATGTCGAAGATGTGGATGTGGATGTTGTAGAGCTGGAGCGTAAGCCGCATTTTCTCGACTACGATGCAGCGGTGCCGCCCGACTACGAGGATAGCTACAGTGGCTACAATCATCGAGCGGCTGCCGGCGAGCAGCTGAAAATGGACAAGAAATACGAGCGGGATGGCGAAATAAGTGACTACGAGCTGGCAGCCAGTGGTTACACCAAGAAGGAGTTCACCCAGGACGACAATACGCTGCACTTTACCCAAAGCGCCGGCGCTGGCGGCGTTGTGGGGTCGAAGAAGCCGCCTGCGAAGCATTTTCTCGACGAGAATCCCATTGCACCCGACTATATGTTGGCCCAGGAGTTGCGCGAGCATCGCAGTCTCGATCGCAACTTTGAGCGGCAGTCCGCGCAGCAGCAGCAACAACAGGAGTTGCTGCCACCTCAACGTTTGGGCTCGCCGGCCGCTGTGAATGCTGTGGGACGTGTGTCGCGCAGCAAGGAACCTTCGTATACGTTGTCGCGTTTCTTGGATGGCGATGCGGCGCCTGTGTTGCCGCGTCTACCTAAGGGAGCTGCCTGGACGAGCAGCTCGGATGTGGACGCCACGTTGGGCGCCAAGGTGGAATGTGTTTACTCGTTGCTCTCGATGCTAGGCTCGAATGATCCGTTGGAGATGTCCAAGAAGTTTCTCGAACTCTCGGCGAATGCGCAAAGTTGTGCCACATTGCGACGCTCGGGTTGCATGCCGCTGCTGGTGCAGATGATGCATGCCCCGGACAATGAGCAAGAGGTGCGCAAGTGCGCCAGCTTGGCCCTCCACAATGTGGTGCACAGTCATCCGGATGAGAAGGCCGGCCGAAGGGAGGCTAAAGTGTTGCGTTTGCTTGATCAAATTGTGGACTATTGCAACTTCCTGAAGACGTTGCTGCAAAGTGGCGGCGAGGCAATTGCGGATGACTCCGATCGACATCCTTTGGCGGCGATTTCATCGCTGATGAAAGTTAGCTTCGATGAGGAGCATCGTCATGCCATGTGCGATTTGGGTGCCTTGCAAGTCATCCCGAATCTAGTGCATTTGGATCATGCGGTGCACGGTCCCAAACCTGAGGATCAATGCTGCAATTCGTTGCGTCGCTATGCGTTGATGGCTTTAACCAACCTGACATTTGGTGATGAGAACAATAAAGCTTTGCTTTGCGGTCAGAAGCAGTTTATGGAGGCGCTGGTCGCCCAGCTGGACACCACGGGACCCGATGATCTCCTCCAGGTGACGGCGAGTGTGTTGCGCAATCTTTCGTGGCGAGCCGACAGCAACATGAAGGCAGTGCTCAATGAGATTGGCACGGTGACCGCTTTGGCCAAGGCAGCCATGCGCAACAAGAGCGAGAACACGTTGAAGGCAATTTTGTCGGCGCTGTGGAATCTTTCCGCGCATTGCAGCACGAATAAGGCAGAGTTTTGTGCCGTCGATGGAGCGTTGGCTTTTCTCGTTGGCATGTTGAGCTATGAGGGACCGAGCAAGACGCTGAAGATCATTGAGAACGCTGGCGGCATATTGCGCAATGTTTCAAGTCACATTGCGGTCTGTGAACCTTATAGACAGATCTTGAGGCAGCACAATTGTTTGGCCATACTTCTGCAGCAACTGAAGTCGGAGAGTTTGACGGTTGTCAGTAATTCATGCGGCACTTTGTGGAACTTGTCAGCCCGTTGTCCGGAGGATCAGAAGTTCCTGTGGGACAATGGTGCGGTGCCTATGTTGCGTTCGTTGATACACTCCAAGCACGCCATGATCTCCGAGGGCAGCTCGTCGGCTCTGAAGAATCTGCTGAATTTTCGCCCCGCTGTACAGAATCAAGAGCAATTGGATCCCATAGCGCGTTCGATGGGACTGAAACAGTTGCCCACGCTCAAGGCGCGCAAGCAGAAGGCACTGCAACAGGAGTTGGGTCAGGGACATGCCGAGACCTGCGATAATCTCGACAGCAACACAGGAAATAAGTCAACGACTTCATCGACAGCTGTAGCCGGAGCTTCGCGTCGTCATCCGCCGCGTTTATCGCGCTCAGCTTTGCTCACCAAGAGCGAGAGTCGCGACTCTGTTTATTCGGCCAAATCGGACACAGCCTATGAGCATCTAATGCGTTCGGATTCCACGCAACGTCCGGGCAACTTTGAACTCGACGATCTGCAGCAGCAGGCGGATGCCATTGAGGAGCAACCCATTGACTATTCGGTCAAGTACAGTGAAGCGGCGACGGCAAAGACAACAACGACCACATATCAGGAAACGGACTTGGATCAACCCACGGATTTCAGTCTGCGCTATGCGGAGAATCAGCTGGAGTCGACGGCAGTGCAGCAGGTGCCAGTTAAGGCAGCTGTGGGTCAGCAAGAGGAGGCGGATGCCTCGCAGGAAATACTGCTCATACTGGATGACAGCGTCAAGTGTTATCAGACTGAGGATACGCCCTATGTCATATCAAATGCAGCTTCAGTGACCGATTTACGTTTGGCCGCCAAAGCTGAAGTGGAGACAGAAGCCGAGGTGTCGCCGCCAGCAGAGCTTAAAGATCAGGAGGCAGCAGAAGTAGCCACAAAGAAACCGACAGCCAAGAAGCCCGCCACAAAGGTGCCGCAATGCGCCTCCGGTTCGTATACGCCGGAGAAGCCAATCAACTACTGTGAGGAGGGAACACCAGGCTACTTTAGCCGCTATGATTCGCTGAGTAGTCTGGATGAACCGGGCAAGGTCGTAGCTCCAGTGAAACCAGTCGAGACTGACAAGCAACAGCAGGAACAGGAGCAGCTGCCCATTGAGGAGCAACAACAGCAAGAAGTGGAACCTCAGCAGGAACAGCAACTGAAATCTGTGGCCAACAATTCAGCGCTAGACACACCGCTAATGTTTTCACGTCGCAGCTCCATGGACTCGCTGGACGTGGATGTGGATGCCACGTGCGATGACAAAAGCTCGGTGGTCAGTGATTTTAGTCGCTTGGCCAGCGGAGTCATTTCGCCATCGGAGCTGCCCGATTCGCCCACACAAAGCATGCCACAATCGCCGCGTCGCATCAGCGTCGCAAGTGCTAATCCTCTCCAGCCTGCAGTGGTCACGCAACGCCCATTGCGCAGCGTCTTTGAGGATGATCTGAGCAGCTTCAATGTGGAGCATACGCCGGCACAGTTCTCGAATGCCACAAGTCTCAGTAATCTGAGCATTGTCGATGAGGATGAAAAGCCGTTGGCCGATGAAAATGACAAGGAAGCGGAGGATGAACTGTTACTGGCCAGCTGCATCAACATGGGCATGCAACGCACAGCGGCAGGCAACATTGCTGTGGCTACTGCAGTCGCTCCCTCTGCCACGTTGGCTGAGGAGACAACGCACAGCTATTGCACCGAGGACACTCCAGCGTTGCTCTCTAAGGTGGGAAGCAACACCAATCTGTCGGCCATCTCGATTAACTCGACACCAGGTGTGCCACAAGAGCAACAACAGCCGCAACGCTATTCGCTCAATCTGTCCGATGATGTGTCCTCCAATGCTTCGGATTGTGGCGGAGTGTTGCAGCAATGCATTCGCGATGGCATGAAGAAGTCGGCTCCGTTGCCTGCTGCTCTGGACATGTTGCGTGGCAGCGGCGCCTACGATGAGATGAACAAGTATCTGGTGGAGGATTCGCCCTGCAATTTCTCGGTGGTCTCTGGACTGTCCAATCTCACAGTGGGTTCCAGTTTGGTGGGTCCAGCTGTTCAGCTGAAGGAACAGAGCAGGTAAGCTAAGGTTTAAGGCTTCGGATTTCATCTAAATATGAAAATTTCTTAATCCCCTAATTGTTTACTCCTCTTGTAGCACTGAACTTGCGGCTGCTGCTCTGCCAGCTGTGCCCTTGGCTGTTCCAGAGACAACTCGTAGGCCGCCGCATTGGCAGGACGATTCACTCAGCTCGCTGTCCATTGACTCCGAGGATGACACCAATCTGCTAAGTCAGGTAAGTTTTGCATTACTTAAACTTGACAACACTTTATTAATTTGCTTCCTCACAGGCAATTGCCGCTGGCTGCAATCGCCCCAAGTCGAATCTGGGCTTCAGCTCCACGGCCTCGGGCAGCAAACGCTCCAGCTCGCTGTGCTCCAGCTCACAGCCCATAGCCATCAATGCGGCCACCTCGGCGAGCTCCTTGAACTCGGCCATGAGTGCACGCAAGCAGCAAATGCAACAGGAATCCTACAGCTCGGTGGACTCCAGTGATTCGAATGATAATCAATCCAAGTCGCTGTTTGAGCTGTGCATACTCAATGGCATGTACAAGTCGAGGGAGCCGGGCAACAGAGCTCAGCTGCAGCAGCAACAGTTGTCGACAGCCACAGCCTCAGCTCAATCGAATCCCAATCTCAAGCAATACGATTCGTTGCCCGTGCAGCTGCCGGCGCAATCGAAGCGACATCGTGAGCGGCATCATCATCATCACCGGGAGCATCATCATCATCAACAGAGGGAGCGAGAGCGTGAGCGCAAGGACGAGAAGCTGCTGATGGAGTGCATCAATACGGGCATCTCAAAGAAGATCAATGCGTTGCCAAAAAACGCGCCAGCTACGTCTGCAGCTGCATTGGAACCGTGTCACCCAATGGCAGCTACTACATCAGCAAGTGTCAACAGCACAGCAGCAGCAGCTCCAGACGTAGGCAAGAAAAGGCAACACAATCATCAACAGCAGCTTCTCTACAGCAACAGCAACCAGAGCATTCAGCAATACAGCAACCACAGCAGCAGCAACAACGCCATCGACATCGACACAGACGCAGCAAAAAGTCCAGCTCCAAGTCCCGAGATCGACAACTCGATCGATCCCGTGACCGTTATTGGGTCTAGACCCAACGATCTCTCCAGCGATGAATCAAATCAATCATTTATACTCGACACTTCCGTACGACTCGAGGAGCACAAAGAGGCAGCAAAGCCAAGTGGCGCCGACAAGCACAAGGATCCCGATTTGATGTTGAAATCCGTGGAGCGTTTAACCCTCGAGTTTGTCACATCCGCCGAGCAGCTGCGACACAGTCAGAGCAACAGCCAGAGTCACAGCGAGAGTCCGCGGAGTCAGCGCAAGACGCACAGCAACACCAGCAACAACAACACATGGAACGAGCACAGTTGTCCGAATGATGTCTCCTTTCCCAGCCTCAGTCAAACGGCCCCGAAACTGGCCTCGCTCAGCTTTGACGACGATCCAACTGATGTCGAGGTCACCCAAGCGGAGGCACTGGAACTGCATGATTTTGTGGAAATAACGCCAACCAATGAGACGCAAACGATGCCCTCATTAGGCTTGACAACCGATCACATTGATGCAACTCCACCACAGCCTCAACTGCAGTTCCAGCTGGGCGGACAAGTGCAGAACGCGGCTGCTCTGCATCAGCAGCAACATCAACAGCAGCAGCGTATGCTGCTCTTCAATGGCACCAGCGCCTCGATGATGACCAACTCCACAATGATTGCGTTTGAGGCGCGTGCGCTGGCCGAGAATCTGCAGCAACTGCAGCAGACAACGGACGACGACGACGATGACAATGATAGCACTGCGGCTCAGTTGACATTCAGCATTAATGGCAGCCTGGATTTGGATAATGTGCGTCCGCCGTCGGGCATGGATTCGTTGAATTCCGCCTGCAACACGCAGCCGAGTTCGTTGCGTCATCAAGCGTTGCCCAGCAAATCACCGAGATTTGCGCGCAAAGCTTTCCCCGCTGGTTTGGTGGCAAAGCGTGCGCTTGGCCAGCTGGCGGGCAGTGCTGAGAGTGTCAACTCCAGTTGCAATCTGCTGGATAACATAAAGCCGCCGTCGCTCATGGACGAGCTGCTCGACTCGATGATCAGCGTGGACAGCATACAGTCGGAGGTAGCGGATGCTGGCGAGGATTGCAGCATGGCTACCACAATATCGGTGTCCAACTATGAGACGGCTGCTTGCGATGATCAAACGTTGACGCTGACTATGCTGCAGAGTTGCTGTGACTACGACGATGAGGAGGATGCCACCATGAATGAGGATTTCAGTTCGGCTGAGTCAACGCCCAAGCAAGGCACGACACCGTCGCCGAATCGACGCACGCTGACGCCCAAGCAGAAGCGTCGCCTGGCCAAAGATCGCTACAAGACATACACCATATCGAGCAGTGCTCTAGAGGATGCCCAGGAGACGCTGCAAATCGAGATTGTTGAGACGCCGACGCCACGTGCCCAGGGACGAAGACGTGGCAGCTCGGAGCGCTACAAGACGCAGTTAATTGAGTGTCCACGGCAACTGTTGCAACAGCATGGTGATGATGATGATGGCGTCAGCGAGCAATTGTCCTCCATGCGCGCCATGATGCAGCAGTTCACCTACATCACAGACATCAACTTTGGTCAGCCGCAAATGGAGCAACAGCCGGAGCAGCAGCCAGATGATCCACCTAGCTGTGAACTCGATCAGAATTCGGAAACGGAATCGTGTCATGGTCGGGCCTCAACGCCGCCAATCGCTGCAGTCGCTGTGGTGAAGCGGGCAACGCCACCGCCCACTTTGGAACCTGCTGCGGCAGTGAAAGTGGTGCGTGGACGCAAGAAGCCCGCTTACATCTCACCCTACAGCATGCAGAGTCAGCGCAACAGCAGCAATGCGGCAGCAACAGCTGCTGCCTCGACTAAGAACAAGACGCTTTCGCCTACGATTGCCAAGCGAAATGCATTGCCGGGAATGAGATTGCCAGTGAAGAAGAAGACTGTAGGAGGAGCAACAACAACAGTTGCTAAAGAAACAAAACCGACAGCCACAAAAGAAGCAAAACCAGCAGCAACAGCTGAAGAAGCAACAGCTGAAGAAGCAACGCCAGCTCCTCGGCTGGAACGTCAAGGCACTTTTGTCAAGGATGAGCCCACAAACATAAACGCACAAGTCCCCATTGTGGAGGCACTGAGTCCAACGACGCAGCGTGCTTCCAAGCTGCCCATGAAGCGCACAACAACAACAACAACCAGCACAGTTAAGACAGCAGCCAGCAAGACAGCAACAACTGTTGTGGCCACTGCTAAAGCGAATTCGCCGAAGCGCATCATTGGCAAGCCAGCAACAACCAGAGTGATGCCACAACAACTGCAACAACAACGTGCCAACACAAATATTAGGCTGGCCAGCGCCAAAGCAGCGGCTGCATCACGCGTAGCCGCTCAAGCGTCGCGTGTGTCCTCAACCACGCCGCCCTCGCGCAGCAATTCCAATTTGAATGGCAACACGGCGGCGGCAGCGGCGGCCGCTAAGATTAACCAAGCGCAGAGTCGCATTGCCAACATCTGGAAGCGTGTCGACGAGGCCAAGACAAAGGGCAACAAGCAGCAATCGGCTGTCAGCAATTTGAAGACGCAACAAACGAAATCTTCCAATACTTTGAATAATGGTGGCACACGTCCAACGCTGCTGCGCAGCTCCACATTTGACAATACGCCGCCGGGAGGAGCAGCAGCAGGAGCAGGAGTTCCAGTTGTTGCCACAACCAAGTCCCGACTCCCCGTTGTGGGTGCTCGCAAATAAAGGGGAATCACATTAACGCACAGTTAAAATGAAAGCGCAAGAGAGTTGATGATGGAAAATCAAAAATAAGATTATATACGCAATATTCTATTCAACTTGATAGGTAGTTTAGATCAATAAGCGATATCATTTATGTATTCTATATATAGAGAGAGAGAAAGAGAGAGTAAGGAAACACTCCTAGTTACTTATTACTAATCCAATTCACAGTCAGCAACCGGGTTAATTCAGCTCCAAGTTCGTGTGTAGCCAAATGTATTGCATAATAATACCTATAGATCCTATATACTAACTATATATAGATATGTTTTCAGGCCTTTCCAATGTGTACAAATATATATACACACACACAATATAAATATATATACGATATTTAAAGTTATACAAACAATATATCAGTCAATATATATACTCGTATATAGGAAAGAATAGCTGGCCTAAAACGTAATCGGGAAACTTATTTAGTACTACACTTAAATATAAAAACGTAAATTTAGCGTTATTTGTTTTTATATATATGTATGCCTTTGGCTTCCTTTTTGCAAAAACCAAATATTATTTCAAAAAAACAACAATGATAAATCACATTTATAGTCACAGCTTTTTAAGTGAACATCGAACGACGTTCGATTTAATATGTAATACATTTTTTATGGTGTAATCTTTAGATGTAATTTGTATTTGTATTTCCTTTGAGCTTATCAACAAAATACAAAATCGGTCTGTAGTTAGTTTTGATTTAAGCCCAATTTTACATTTCTAATACATATTAAAATAATAAACAACCAAAATTGCTTTTCGACAACACAATACAAGAAAAAAGACTTGTTAATAAAAACTTTTTAAACTTGCAGGCATGCTTAAGATATACATACATAAATAAATTAGCTTATCCCATTTGAAATTAGCGTGTAGTTTCCAATAACCGCCATCTCGGACGAAACTTGGCGTTGTTTTAATTCACGGCTTCAAAGTGTGGCACACTTGGCTATCGATAAATATGACTGCGATAAATTTGTGGGCTTTGTGTTATATCGAATTGATGGTAACTCCATTATTGCGCATTTCAGTGTATACAGTCTGCGGTCTCACTTCGCTGGTATTTTAAGATTTTTATTACAAAAAAAAACATCAAACCAAAGCAGCGAAAAGCAGCCAGAGCAACGAGTGAGCAGAAATTAAAATAGTGACAAAACAAATTCATGCGCAAAAAAAATCAATGATTATTAAATGTGCTGGTGGACACAAACGAAACCGAGAACGACGCGACATGGCAGCGATGCAACGCCAACAACAACGCTGAAACAACCTTGAGCCCCCCTCACAAAAAAAAAAACGCAGTGAAGTCTCTTGACTATTTTCAAGCGAGCCAGCGTCTATTTACATTTTTACCCCACCTGGACTGAGAGGGCAGCACAGCAGACAGGTGTTGTTGTTGCTGTTGCTAGCTGTTGTTGTTGTTGGTGTTGTGCGCATTGACAGTCATCATCTTCAGTTGACGCGTTTTTATGGCTCGCCAAAGTGAACTCCCCAAGTGTATTTGTTAAATAACTCACACACATACCCAGACATAACGCATATCTATGTGTTGTATGAATGTGTGTGTGTAGATACATGCGTAGCTAATCAGTGACAGTGGTATTGCCAAAGATAAGGGCCAAAAAGGCAGCAAAACAGCAAACGGCAACGGCAAAACAGCATTGCCCACGTTTGTTTTTGTAGTGAAGCAGCTGGCTGAGCTAACTGAACTGATACTCGGGCTAAAACTGTGACTCAACCTTAAACAATATTCAGTCGATGTCGCTTTAGTAGTCGCTGTGTGTTGTTGTCACCATTGCGGTCGCTACCTTTCGTCTGCTCTCGTCGCGCCCGTGATTTGTGTGTTTTTCATTCATATACAAAAAACGAGAAAAAAAGAAAAGAAACAATAAATCCAGTTGACCAAATTTTTCGCAATAACTGTGATTTGGTTTGTTTTTGTTTTGGCATTTTTCATTCAATTAATGCATTGTGTTGTTTGCTTTAATTTTGGTTTTTTTGTAAAACGTTATTTAAATATTATTGTGTGCGACTCAACAATAAAACGCAAATGTTGTATGTATTTATCGTTATGAATACAGCTAAATAAGCCGCTGCGCCGCCGCATAAATGATCAGCACGTCGAACAGCAGCAGCCTGATGAGGTCACAGGACGGTCAGCAGGCAGCGGGGCTGCCGCGACCCAAAAACAATACCCCAAGCTCACAGCTGACGTCCGATGAGAATTATGCTGTATTTCAGTTATTGGGGAGAAAGTGTCAGGTGAGTCGTCATCACATTTAACATATATTCAATCTGAAGGGGTACTTTTTATTTATATTTGTTTCAACATTCATTTATTTATACTTTCATGTTATAGTAAATGAGTGATTAATCCATATGTATGATTAATGTAACTTTACGCAAATGCGTCATATGAAAGGGAGTTGTAGTTCGCTTATGTATTATCGATGACAATTTCAATTTAATTATGCTTACGATTACAAATTCATTAGATGCAAATTAAACAATTTGCAACCTTGGCTTATATATCGTTTTGCACGCATCCAAATGCGTTCATCTACATGTAAAAATTTGCCAACCTTGATTTACATACACAATATCAGAGCGCAGCCTATTTCGATAGGTTTCGTTTATCGGAAGCACACTATGTCTGTGTGTGTGTGTTCTATATTCATCAGCTTGATAAACCATTTCCTGCGGCTGCAAATGTCGTCAGCAGTAGCTCAAGTATCACCTAATGCTGCAATAATGTTAATGCACTGTGCCGATTGAAACGGTGTTGCAGAACCTTGAAAGTATTTGATTCGCCTGTACATTTTTTTTGGGTTCATACATTATTTGAAACGCAAATATGATGGTATACTTTTACAGGAATCCGCTTGTTATCAGTAATTCGTGGATTTGAGTGCCAAGTCATACGCAAAATTCACTTTTTCGATACTCATTTATTTTTAAAGCCGTTTCGGCTCACAAAATTGCCAAGAAACCACCGACGCAACAACAACATTCATAGCACTTTAAGAATTTCAAAAAGTTGATAAGGTTTTGCAATTGATAAATGCTAAAGAACAAATAATGGAACACACTTTATCTTATCGCGTACTCTCCCATTACTTCATTCCAAACCAACTGCCTGTCCACCCAATGCCAACTACATGAAAACGATTGTTGATAACAGCAAAAAGAACGTCTGTTGCAACTTGGCCAATACTAGAGAATTTTCTACACTGGCCAAATATTACAATATTACACTGCATATAAAGCGAAAACGCTATACTTACATTGTACTTATGGCTATGATCATAATTATTATACTGACACGATATGTAAAAGTTGTTTGTTTGTTTTTAATTGTAATTCACGCTTTGCTAATTTTCGACTTTCCATTGACAAACATTTAAAATGCTTTTTAAAGCTTTTTGCGAACGTTAAAAATAAGCAATTCGTTTTTATTCGACTTGCCAAATACACTATATTACGCTATGTGCCGGTTTTTGACCTCTAGTTAATACGTTGCTAACAGTTAACGGTTTAATCTCTCCGTTATCGATTTGCTGAATGAAATTTATTTAACCGACCGATAACTATGTATCGATTTCACACAAGCATAAGAAACTTGACTAAAGTTCTTAATCTAAATAAAAAACTAATGCTGTGTCGCATTGATTTTACTTTATTTTACTTTACCTCAAGTACGTCATTATCTGCAGCATTACATTTAAATTATTAATATTAGTTACAGTTGTGCAAATAACTTGTTGTACACGCCCATTTCGCCCCCATTGCTCTGACTGTGGTTGATGACACAGCAGCCGCAACAGTCGCGCAAGTCTCCAAACGCAGTCGCTGCTGCTGCGCTGCTGCTGCAGTTGACGTCGCAGTCGTCGTTGTGGTGCAGTCGTCAGCATGTGATAACGCTAAAGCCAAACACAGAATTACCTCACTTGCTGTTATTGTTATTGCTGTTGTTGCAGCAGTTCATTTGTCGCTCATTTGTTCGCATTTATTTGTATAAACTTATTTAACGCATATTTTTGTACGTTTGCCAACTGGAAACTGGACTTTCTAATTGCTGTTTATGTCTGTTTTGCCTTTTGTCTGTTTTGAACTGTTGCCGTTTGCAGACGCTACTGCTTTGTTGTTATTGTTATTGCTGTTGTTGTTGTTGTAACTGGGCTTTAATGCGCTCCATTGCTTTGCTGCTGGTTTGGCCCTCTACACACCCCACAAAAGAGCAGAGCGGTCTTAGCCAAGCTGAGCTGGGTCGTCCAGTTATTTGTTGTTGTCGTTCGGTTGACGTTGCCATCGATTTTTATGCTTTGGCAAGAAACAACAAGCTAGCTGCTTGTACCATGTACATAGAAGGCAAGACATCATTTTACAATGCTACTTATGTCCACACACATACAAAGTCACTACATACACTTACAAACACACATAAGCTTAAACATCAATAAAAATTCAAATGTGTTCACAATTTCGCACTTGCGCCGCGTGGGCAAGACAAACACATTAACATCGACATCATTGTGAATGTCTCTTTCAGAGGTCAAAAAGAGAGACAGAGAGAGCGAAAGAGAGATCCATCGATAAACGATAGGGTTGAGAATTGTAGCTATCGGCATTCTTTGCAGCGCCGCCCAATGCGACAAATGTTCCATCAATTAGTGAGATTGCTGCTGCTGCTGCTGTTGGCGCCGGCACGCGACCTGGTCATGGCCATCACTTTTTTTTATATTTTTGGCTAAATGTCAAGTGTTACGGCCATGGCCAATCCAACAAATATTGAATATTGTAGTAGACATGCTCTTGAACGTTTTACTCTATTTGTCTACTATAATTTTATTCTTTGCATTTTATTTATTTGCAATTAAATTGTTAGATAATTAACTCATTTGCGAATATGTATGTACATAGTAAATGGAGTATGAATGTAAGAAATCTGTTTGTCAAAAATCTTTGTAGTTACCAAATATTTATTTGACTTATGGCCAATTAACGGCATTTCAGAGTCTACAAAGCGGAGACTCGAACGAACAGCTTAATTAACACCGCAGCTCTAACATCTTCTAAGCTCTAAAAATTTCACTTTACAGCTGTTAAGTGGAATGTTAACACTGTAGAGTTTAAGTTCAGCTTGAGTTCTGCTTGATTGCCAATCCTTGAGACTGTTTTATTTTATGGCGCCACATGACATTTGGCAAGGATTTAAATTGCGGCAGTTTTGCGGCCGTGTTGTCGCCTGCATTTCCTGCGCTGCCAATAAAAACGAAGTCTTAAATCAGACGCAATGCATTTCCGTTGCGCATTTGAGACAGAAGAATAATAAAGTATGAATGTGTGTTTGTGTTGTGCAAGTCTACTCAAAACTAGCAACTAGATGGAGTCCACAAAGCTTGGGCCGTGGCCTGTGGCTGCGCGCTTCTCTGAAGTACGTGCTGGCCATCTTAAGCGGTCAGATTAGTGATGGCAACTTGCAGTTGAATGACAGTTTGAATGAAATGCGCTGATGTTGGATGTCGATGTGTGAATGTGGATGTCAGTGGATGGATGTGGTTGTCGATGTCGTCGTGAATGTGGCTAATCGGTATTCAAATAAGCAAACATTTGCGTATTGGCCATAGACGCGGACAGCAAGACGGTCGCAAAGCGCGAAACTGAAAGTCAGATGAGTTTCTCAACTCGAACGCGACAGTTCACAGTCTTTGGCCACTGCATTCAAATGAGGCGCAAACTGAAGGTAACCGTTTTTCGTTGCTGCTGCTATTCGATTAGATAATCTGTATGGGAACTGGAGCTCTAACTGTAATAATTTGGGATGGGTCGATGATTACGATGATGATGATGATGATAACGCAATAGTGACATTTAATAATCGATGACAATCGATTGCTCTCATTTTTGCAGTCACTCAACACTGCCGTTGTGCAGATCTACAAAACGGAGGGCAGCGCCCACTCGCACTGGAAGAAGAAGCATACGGGAGTCGTGTGCTTTGTTAAGGACAGCGCCATACGTTCGTATTTCCTGCGTGCCTATTGCCTCATCAGGAATGAACTGATCTGGGAGCATGAGATCTACGATGGCATGAAGATTGTGAAATCGCGACCCTTCCTGCTCACTTTTGAAGGCAACGTAAGTAAAATAAATTAAAATAAACTGGTGCGCGATATTTAAAAACAAACATAAATTCTACTTAAATTGCAAAACCATATTGCTTTTGCGTAATCCGCCTATGAGAATTGCTAAGCTATTTTTGCAAACTAAATTCAACCTGGATGACTCGTGAAATTCCGGAACATAAAGCCATAATTACAAATTTATCGATAATCGTTAACTTTGAATGTACGATTTCTCGATAACAACTAATTTTAAATTCAGAACTTAATCGATAAACTGAAAAAGTCTGAACTGCAACTGTGAAGCATTACATTTATAATCTTTCAATGACAATGTCTACCACTCTTCTTCTAGGATGGCTACGTGGGATTGAACTTTGTCTCCGAGGATGAATGCGATTCGTTCTTTCAGATGGTGGACGCCACCCTCGAGACGCGCAATCGCAAGCGCCAGGAGAAACGCAATCGCCAAAAGGCGCAACAAGCGCCCAATGCGCCAACAGCGCCGCTGCCACGCGAACCTGCGCGGCCACCTTCAATTCAACAGAACCGAGGCGCATCCGCCTTGGATGGCAATACCGTGCAGTTGCGCAACAATAAGATTGGCTCGGTGACGCTGGCACCAGCGGCTCCAACGCCGGCGCCAACGAAAAACTTCTTGTCCACCAACTTTGGACTGAGCGGTGGATCGGGTGGCAAGGATAAGAAGCGGAAGTATAAAGTCACCAAAGCGGACATCAGTCAGCCGACAAATTTCGTGCACATCAGTCATGTGGGCTGGAATGCAGACAAGGGTTTCGATCTGACTGGCAATGAGAACGATAAAGTGCTAACCGATTTCTTTGCCAAGGCGGGTGTCTCAGAGTCGGAGCTAAATGATCGCGATACCCGTGCATTCATCTATGACTTTATTAAGAGCAATAATGTGCTGGATTCGGTCAAGCAGGAGGAGATTGAATCGCCCACGCAGCCAACAGCGCATATGCCGCCGCCGGTGCCCAGTCGCCAAGCTCATCATGTAAGTACAACCGGATGCTCATTAATTATAGCTGCTCGCTATTTAGCATTTGAAGACTCTATTAACTAAACATACTCAACTGTAATGTAAATGTTAATAGTTCTGTTAAGAATAATTTGAGGTGTGCTGAAGATGTTTATACCAGAAAATCATTCTTTTTAATATCGTCCGTAGCTTTTCCACTTCTTTGCTCTTAATCTTATGGCTTTTTCTTGCTTTACAGTCACAGAATGGCAACCAAAGAAGTGCGCCGCCGCCACCGCCGGCTCGACAACCGCCGCCGCCGTTGCCGTCAACGGCACCTGGCGCTTCACGTGCACCGGCGCCACCTAGCAGACCGCCACCCATCACTACGGCGCCACCGCCGCCGCCACCAACGGTCTCTCCGCCTGCAGCAGCGGTAAGTTACTAAGCCTTGGTTTCTTATTGGTCAGATTACTAATAGATATATCTGGTATTATTACAGCCACCACCACCGCCACCACCTCCGCCAGCGGTTGCACCACCACCACCGCCACCAATGCCCGTAGCTGAAATACCCGTCATTGCAACCAATCTAGCACCAGTTCAGGCCAGCAAAGCGCCTGTGCCCGTGGAAACGGATTCACGCAGTGCGCTCATGGATGAGATACGCAAGGGCAAAATGCTTAAGGTGAGTAGCATATATTTAATACTCATTTTCAAAGCTAATCGTTATTCTTTGTTGCAGGCTGTGGACCACAGCAATGCAAGCCCCGCCTCCGGTGGTGATCTGCGTGATAATCTATTGGGTCAGATACGCGAGGGTTACGCACTGAAACCGGTGACGGAACGCAAATTGGCTGAACAACGTGTCAGTGACGATGGCACCGGCGGCACCGATGCTTTGGCCGATGCACTGCGTCGTGCGTTGGCGGCACGTGGCACTGTGATGCACTCGGACGATGAGGAGAGTAGCACTAGCTCAGACAATGATTGGTCCGAGTAAATTTGCACCTAGGCAAATATATGAAGCCTAGACAAACAAACAAAAAAGATGAGACGATGGATGTGGCAAAATTATTCCAAATATAAAAGCAATAATTTAATTTTGTGCTTTGGCATTTTAGATTTATCGTCCAGATAAATCGCTGTACATACCGTTTTAGTGAATTTTCATACCTCTTTAATTTAATATTTTAAAGTGTAAACAAAAGAAACAAAGGCAAGAAAACCACAAGTTAATAACCACAATAATTAATAGCAAAGACTTTGCGTTTTATGAAAATCACATTTGCATATCCTTACCCCTTACCTTCAATTTGCTCAAAAGGCGTAATCAAAAGATCAAATCATAAAGCAAAGAAGTATATATACAATATATATATATATCTATATTTATGTATGCATATATACAAACAATGTATTGCCACAACAATAACCTTATATATGTATATCTACACTTAACTTCTTCAGAGAGATGTGCCAAAAAACAGAAATGAAAGAAATTGATATAGACCCAAATTAACACCCCACTATACACAACAATCCGAAGCAAAGTCTGTATGATGAGACCTAAGAAAATTTTTAATGAAAATGTGCCTAAATGACTAGCCTAGGCCAATGGGAAAACTATTAACTAAACTACTCTTGTAGAGAGCTATATGCGTTCCCTTTAACATAATCTAGACAAATGCGCGAACTGAAGATCGAAACTAACTGATTGCATAAGTATCAAATTTGCCTATAAATAACAAGCAAAATATTTAAATATATATATAATTCAAATTACAATATTAACTTCCCAATAACTAATCAAGTTGCGAAATAAATTAACAAATTTATTATTAAAAAATTTTGCTCAACAAAACAATTTATAAAAACATTTCAATAATTAGCTAATTCTTAACAAAATAATAATGTGTGAAAATTTATGTTATTTAATCCCTTTTTCCAAAAACGAAAAACCTAATGCTTCCTGTCGCTTCTTGCAAAGAAGCTTCTAACTTCATCTTTAAAACTATGACATTTTATTTTCGACCCAAGAACTAAGTATTAATGCTTTTTAGTTAGTTATTGCATAAAATGCAAAATAATAATTACATAATTATAAACAATAAAACAAAACGTAGTCATTTCATTCTATATGTTGTATGAATATTGAAATTACTTGAGCGTGAATCCTTTTTGTGAATCAATCTGTGTGTGTTAAAAAAATATTGGATAAAGAGTCGAAAGGTTTTTGTGCGATTTGTGTATTTAAATACATATACGTACATGTATTCTATATATACTTATATTATATATATATATAGAGATAATCTATTGTATTATATAAGCCATTAATTTATGTAATTTACGTAAATAAAGTTGTGTATATCTAACTTAATATAACTAAGGATTTACCATTTACTTTTTACTGTATTTTATTCGAATTTGGTAACGTAAGTTGTTTTTTTTTTTTGTGGTTTAGTTTTTTGCGATGAGGACTTGAGTGACAATATGTATATGTAGTATTTACAGGGGAGTAACGGGTATGGCGACTACAAGAGGATAACATATATAATGTATGTTCATTTTAAGTTAATAATCCTATGTGTTAACTAGCTTAGATATTACGGTTTTCCTGAGGAGCCACATTCGCATCGTCATTAAGTTCACGTTCAATGTTGGCGTTGTTATTGTTCTCGGCAATTTCATTGATATTGGAATCATCGTTAATCTCACAGCGCTGCTGTTGCTGTTGACGCTCGTGCCGCTGATGCTCTTGCTGCTGCTCATTGATGCGATTCTCAGTCTCTTCATTGGCACTCGACGCATTCTCACTGCAGCTAGGAGTTGCACTTGAGGTTCCTGCCTCCACTTCCTGCTGCTCTTCGACTGCCGGTAGCGCAAGTTGCTCCTCCGCCTGTTCCGTGGCGGACAACTCATGGTTAAGCACATTTTGCTGCTCCTCATCGCAATTGTAGTTGGTTGAGGTGCTAGATGGGTCAAAGAATGGCTGCGCCAGCGTTTCGCTTTCTTTGGGCGCACTTAGGTTAACCTCGGGGCAGGTGACATTCTCTTCACTGTGGCTGCTCTTCTCTGGAGTTTGCGGTTCATCAACTGGCAACGTTTCCTCTGCTTGGCTGCAAACGCTGGTGATGACAAAGTTAAAGGCGGGCGCGCTGCTTGGCGCCAATTCTGGCTCAGGTTGAGCTGCTGGTGGCGTTTCCTCTGCTGCAATTGACTTCTCCTCTTCTGCAGAGGACTCAAGAATTGCAGTTGCTTCTACTGCGGTGATTGCTGTGCCTTCGACATTTTCCACATTCTCATTCTCAGGCCCTGACTCGACTTGCATCGGCTGCGACTCTAATTTCTCTGATTCTGCCACCTGTGGTTCCATTTGTGGCTCCTGTGGCTGCTCTAGGGCTCTTTCTGTCGCTTCTTCCAGCACTGAAGTATTTTCTGGTTCCACTTGCATCTGCTCCGACTCGCAGTGTTCCTCTACTTCGGCATTTTCAACTGCCGCTTGCTCTTCCAAAGGTGGGAGCTCTATTTCTTGATAAATGCGCTCGTCCTGCTCTTCGTACGTATCCATATTCTCCTCTGCCTCATCGGCTGACGAAGCGCTGTCATCATCATCGTCGTCGTCATCATCACTTTCCTCGCTAGCACGTGAACCATTGCACTGCAAGTTGTCCGCTTCGCTGCCATTGATATCCACATCGGAAATGTGCAAATCCTTCTCCTGCTTAATAACCACATTGCTCAAATCCAAATTGTTGATATAGGCAGCTTCCTCGTCGACTTTCTCATTGTGATTAATCTCACTAGTTGCCTCTGCCATCTGCTCCTGCTCCGTCTGCTCTTCATGCTCATCCGCATAGCCACGATTAAGTGGCTCCGGTTTAATAGCGATATTAAAAGGCATCGTTGCACCACTTTCCACTGCCACAATTTGTGGCAGCTGCATTTCCACCGCAGGTGTGCTTGATGAGCTTGGCGCTGCCCTTGACATGCCACCTGTGCTCTTCCTGGCCGTTGATTTTGTGCTGGTTGATTTCCTAGCGGTCTTCGGAGCGTTCTCTGCAGGTGCTTCATTGGGCACCGCTTCAACAGCGCTCTCCGTCGGCATTGCTTCCTCGGCCATGGCCACACCGCTGGCTATATGCGTGATCTGCATCAAACGATCAAGCTCCAAGCGATTGGGTTTCACATCCTCCGTCTCTGGCTCCCGACTGCTGCTCGTTGCTGCTGGCTGCTCTTCGGTGAAGCTGCTGCTCTCCAACTGCAGCATGGGAATACTCGTCATGACAGTGGCTTGTGGCTCAAACTCGGCCTGTTGTGCCACATCTTCGTAGTTTTCGTCTACACGCTCCTGCTTGATGGTAACCATGGCACTACTTGATGCGGGCATCTCAGCTGCATTGTCTGTATTTTCTGCACTAGGTGTTGCTTCTTCCGATTCCCTATAGCGCTCCTTGTGCTTTCGCTTCTTTTTCTTTTTGGCGCTCTTGGATTGAAGCTGCAGATCGTTGTCATCATCGTCCACAATGGATGAATTGAGTTGCCCATGATTCTTAGTGATTTTAAGCTTAAGCTTGAGCGGCTCTTGTTTGATTTGCACGCCATCGCCTAGCTGCTGCTGTTCATAGGCTTCATCGATGATCTCTTGTTTGACAGACACTGTTGGAGCATCAGCAGGCGCAGCATCATCATCTGCTGCTGTTGCCGCTGCTGGTGCATCATGATCTGCTGCTGTTGCCACTGACGGTGCACCGTCATCTGGTGCTGTTGCTGCTGCCGATTCATCGTCATCGCTGTCATCGTTGCGAAAATCATCGTAGTCAGCGGGTGGATCCTCATCCGGTTCGCTTTCCGTTGGCTCCACAACTGGTTGCAGCTGCGGTCCAGTATCATCGATATGCACCTCGGGCTCATGCTTAATGCTGACCAGCGTGCTCATTGTATTCTTGAGCAGCTGATCGACGCGTTTCAAATAGGATTTCGTTGAGACACGCTCGTTGTTCCGGCCCAGCGAATTGGGCTCTAGGGAGGCACGCAGCAGCGGCGATGTTAAGCGTTCTAGCACCACAACGGGTTGCATATCAGATTGCGCTGCATTCTCTATTGCAGGACTCTCCTCATTGTCCACGTCATACTCGTTCTTGATGCGCATTTGCGCCTCGTGATCAGCCACCTCGGGCATTATGTGCTTCGAGTGACTCAAATAGATCTTGGGACAGTGCGGCGCGTGTCGCATATAGGCCACCTCGGTGTTGAGTGCACGACTACAGCCACCACATTTGCGAGTGCGCCGGGCACACGGATGTGTATTGTAGAAATAGTTGGTCAAGAACGTCTTCTTACACAACGGACACTCGCGATCGAGCACCAGTAAACCAATTGGCGTCGTTGGCGTGTGTTCGCGCAAATGTCGCGTGAAAGCGTAATTGTTGGCCACGCTTGCATTACACTGGGGACACTGGTAGGGCGTCTTGGACAGCTTGTGCCACAGTTGATGCGCCTTGATGTCACTAGCGTTGTGGTGCGTCTGATTGCAGGCATAGCATGAGTATCGCGCTATCGACGGCACGTGCGCTGCGGCCCTGTGCTCCTCCGCTTCCTCCTTGCTGGCGAAACGTTCGCTACACACACTGCAACTGGCTTTGCGACGCTTTTTGCCAAGTAAGCTGCCATCAGCATCCGTGGGTTCCTCCTTGCTGCAGGTAATCAGTACATTATCTTGTAACTGAATTTGTATACTTTAATTGACTTACATCTCAGTTTTGCTGGCTGGCAGCAGTTGTTGCTGTTGTAGGCGCTGCTTCTTGCGCCAGGCAACGGGCTCGTGCTTAACTGCATCCAAGGATAACTCGCTGCTGTTTGTGGGCTTGGCATTATCATCAGTTTTGCGTTTACGACCACGCTTATTGCCCGTGGGCAGCGGTTCGCTCTTAAAGATTGGCTTCACATCCATCAGCTGCGAAAGCAAGATATGTTTAATTATTGTCATTGCTTCTATATTTAAATTATTCGCACTCACCGTTTGTGGATCGGCCTGTTTCAGGCCCAGCAGTTTACGCGTTTGTTTGTTGGTTGCATGGCACATTTCACGAAACTCGAAAAAATCATTGATTTTATCCACACACAAACTGCACATTGTCTGTGGCATTTTGTCGTCTTGCGACACCTGCAACAAAAACAAATGGGGGTGTATTTTCCACGACCACACCTTTGTTAAGGATTAAAGACTCACCGTGAAGCCAACCAATTCGTAAACCTTTTGACTCAAACTGGGCTCGTCCAGATCTATAATCTCGCTCTCCATCGGTAATATTGGCACCTTGGACGGATTATCAATGCCGCACAGGCGACATATCTTGTACAAATTCGCCCTGAGAGCTGCATCGATCTTGAAAGCGAAACGCTCCATGTTGCTGATGCTTTTTTGCTTTCAACTTTTCAATTCAATTTGTTTTTGCTACATATTTGTTGTTGAAGTTTTTGCAGGAAAAAAAGTGTTTTAATTTTTGTTTATTACCTACAGAATTCGCAGTGTGGCCAACTATGTGCTTGCTAACAAATCGAGCACGGTCACGCTGTCCAGGGCTACACTACAAGCATGTTAAAAGTAGTGAAGAGCCAATATAGTGACTTTTGGTGTAAGTGTTGTGACATATATTATATTAAATGAAACACTTGTTTTAAATTAATTAAATGTATTGTACGCATATTATTACTTATATATAATATTATCTTTAAAATAACTATTTTGAAAAAAAAATATACGAAACTTCAAATTTAATTAATCTAGTACCAAACCATTATTATATATAAAAGATGCATTTGTAATTAATAAAATTAGTATAGAAGTAAAAATTCTTTGTATAGAAAGTAAAAATTGTAGAAATAAAAATAATTTTAATAAATAAAATAAAAATTTAAATTTCGTTAGTCATCTGTTAATAGTGCAAGTTGTTCCTCGTTGCTTGCGGCTGTCTGGAGACACGCGCTTGTCGATAGTTCCATCACTGTTTAAGTTGTTCAAATTTTATATACACAAACCATAGTACAACAGCAGTAGTGAAGTGTCGCGAGTGTCGATTGTTCTTAGGATACACGCGAAGTGAGGATCACAGCGTGCACAAGAAACCATTCGATGCACACCATGGAGCAATATCTGCGAAGTCGCGAAAGCGGTTGGCAGCAACACAATCGTCATGCGGGCAACGAGAATTTTCTGATGCGCAGCATTTACAGTTCCATGGGCATGTTCAACAGTTACCATGCCAACTGCACGCCAAGCACAGCTGGACGCGATACCGGTGCCATCTTTAATCTGGAGTACAATGCGGATGGCAATGTTGTCGTGGCGGCCACGCAACGCAAATGTGTTTTGGTGTTCGATGCAATCACACAAGAGGAGATCTTCAAGGTTCCTGACGCACACACGGACAGCGTGAATTGCATCAAGTCAGTGGAAGAGAATTGTGTAAACAAAGGCGTTACCTAATTGATTGAAATTTCTGTAATAGATTCTTCGACGATCGCAAATTTGCAACAGGTTCTGACGACTTTACGGTGGCCTTGTGGGATCTGCGCAACATGAAGCAAAAGTTGCGCGTGCTTCACGGTCATTCCAATTGGGTTAAGAACATTGAGTATTCGTCAAAAGAGAAACTGCTGGTGACCTCCGGTTTCGATGGCAGTATATTCACCTGGGACATCAAATCACAAACGGAACAGGGCCTAATATCACAGCGTGTCTTCCATGCCAGCGGTCTTATGCGTTGTCGCATCTCGCCAGCTGGTGATAAACTTGTCTTGTGCACCAGCGGTGGTTATATTATGATCGTGCATCACCTGGACTTGACCACATTGCACAAAGATTTGTGCGGCTTTCGGGTAAGCAGTTGGCAACAACAAAGTGTGAGAAGTGTGCTCGCTTGGCAATACCCAGTTAAACACCAATTAAGTCTGAACAAAAGCTGACCGGTTCACTTTTGAATAAAGTGAATGTGGTCTATTAGGCCGCTAATTTGGTTAAGTTTTGATTGTACGTGAGTTTTGTTTGTTAGCAATATTGTCCGCAGATCAAATACAATTGTCTATATAGTCTCACAGATCTACCTGTTCAAACGGACATAAGAATAGACAGACGGTCTTTGTGTACTTGACAATTCAAGCTGATAAGAAATATAGTCTACGTCGTCACTAAATTTCAGTACCCTCCCTTCCCTTTTATTAGTTATCGGGTACTAAAAAAGTGAGCACACATTTAATATTTGTATATCGAAGATAAGCTAACCTGCACTTGTTTTCTTGTAGCCTGGCATTTACAGACTTATGCAGTTGGGCGAACAATTCATTCCCCAGGCAGCTAAATACGATCATGTGTTCTCCAAGCGACAGAAGAAGAATCGCGTTGAACTGGTCACCGATTTCCCGGAACAGAACGATGCCGAAATGATAATGGCACTACAAATTCATCCGCAGTGCCGTTGCATGCTCACACGCAACGTGAGTTGCGACGAGCAAAGCGAATGGACCTGTATCCACGACATCAACGAGGAGCCCGAAGTCACGGAGGACGAGACTGGCGACGAGCCAACGATTAAGCGTAAACGTCCCCTGCCACCGCCACGTCCCAGCGAGAGTGAGCGGGGAGTGCAGCAGGGTTTCCAAATAGCGCGACCACAATTGCGTCGCTATATGCGTGCGCATCCGGCAAGGATTGTGGCCACATCGCCGCCAGCTACGGGCGGTGCCACTGATAACTTTATACCAGACATTTGGGCCGCCGAGGTGACGGTGCAGGAGCGTGCTATACGTCAGAGTCGGGCACGGAACTCGGCGAATCATGTGAGTGGCTACAATTTTGTGTACGCCATCAGCAGCGGTGTGTTGCCTTTGCGATCGAATGTGGGCAATCGCCCCAACAGCGGCTCGGCGCGCACACGAGCTGCTCAGACAGAGGCGGCAAATGGCGAGTCGACAAGCGCCAGTCGCAGCAACAATAACAGCAACGGCAGCAGCAGCAGTGACAGCAACAGCAGCACTAGCAACAACAGCAGCAGCAACGACAGCAACGATGTCACCGAGAGCTTGGAGTTGGGACAACGCATACCAATGCGACCATTAAGCAACACATCGGCGGCAGCTATTACAACTGCCGGTGAGATGGGATCTCATGAGATACTGGTGAATGCAAGGAAGCTGCTTTACTATGCCTCCGAGACGAATAACAAACCGGGATTCATCAAAGAGCCTGGATTCTCAGCGGATGGTCGCATTATTTGTTCGCCATATGCGAATGGTGTGCGCTTGTTGGGCTATCAGGCGGACTGCAGTGATTATCCCAATGATCAAATGGTCGATCAGATCAAAGACAAGCCACGTCAACTGGTCGAATTGGCCAACATCATCGAGCATCAGGACGTGGTGCTATGCGCCAAATTCAGTCCACGCGAGCCGCTGCTTGTGACGGGTTGCAATCAAGGCGAGGTCGCCTGGTACAGACCGTATCTCTAAGCAATGCTCTTGTTGTTCCCCAAAAACGTTGTACATTGTTTAAATTTCAGCTGCTAGAAATGTAATGGATAAGAAGTTGCCGAGAACCAGTTTAACATACCAACACACTACCAACAGAAAAACACTCTCAAACACGACACAGCCACAGACACATACTCAGTAAATGCAGCAAGAATGATTAAATTCATATCCTTAATTTTTTTGTTTTTCTATTTTCTTTTTTATTTATTGTGGTTTACAGTGAGGTTGCGTGTGGGCGCATGACTGTTGCACATGCTATATATATATATATATATGCTACATAGCTTTAATTATATATTTATATATAATTAGAATTCAATATAAAATTACAAATATCTTTACGTTATCCACTAATTTAACGGTGTAGTTATACCCCCATCATTCTTTCGAAATCGGGTTTTAAAATATAGTCGGGCTCTTTTTGCTGTCTCTCTAATAATAGTTACCATAACCGCTCCACTGTCCATAGTTATAGTTGGCACCTCCAGTGCTGGCTGCACCACCTTGCGATCCATAGCCACCCCATTGATTATAGTACGAGTCGTAGGATTGCTGTTGCTGCTGTTGTTGTTGTTGTTGCTGGGGTGCATAGGCACCGCTAGCGCTTTGCTGACTGTAGTAGGCACTCGAGTTGGCCGAATTGTAGTTGTAGCTGGCATTGGCAGCTGCTGTGCCTCCATTGTTGTAAGCCGTAGTTGCTGCGGAGCCAGCAGAGGCGGCAGCGCCATCCTTGCTGTTTGTTGACGCCTTTCTTGATGGACTGCCATCGCTAAAAGTTGAGAATTATTAGTTAAGAGTACATATAATATAGATCAGGGATCGTATTCATGAGAAATTATATTATACAGCTAAGATTACAACTTGATTTTTAGAGCTTTCTTCAAGGTTTAATTATAAGAATTTGAATAAATCTTACTTTGAAGCACAAAATTGTTATTAATTGGTTTACGATTCCTGTATAATACGGATTAAATATATACGCACCCCTTCTTCTGCGCCTCGTTGGCTTTGTTGAGCGCCTGCTGCAGCGCACGCTGCGCATCCTGAAGTCCCTTGGCTGTGCTGCCAAAGTCCTCGAGAAACTCGACTTTGCGTTGGGCAAAAAGCACCTTCTGGTCAGGTTCAATGTCAGCGCGCGCCATGAACTTATCCATGATCTGCACCACTTCGGTCTCCACGACTTGTGGCCGCTGCAAGCATAAATCAATCATTTGCAGTGCCACACGAGTGTTGGCCGGATCACGTTCGAGTGCTTGTTGCAACGCAGCCAGACCTGCCTCTAGATCGTTGCAGATCTTATTAAGGAAACGTGCATATTTGATCGATAAACTGCCAGCGATGGCTTTGTTCTTGCTGTTGTCAATATAGTGTTTGTAGAGCTCACGGCACTTGTCCAAGGCACCGCGACGTCGTTCGACATTGATGCGACGATAGGCGATTTGCAAGAGATGCGGACAACGTTGCTCAATGCGCTCCAACACTTCAGCGGCACCATCGAAGTTGCGTTGCAACTCCTCGAAGGCGGCCCACATTAAATGCAAGCTGGGCTTGTCTGTGTGATGAATGCAACAGGCACGACGATAGACTTCGCGTGTTATTTGCAACACTTCTGGACTTTGATCACTCAAGGACTCCAGATAGCGCAGCATCTTCAGCCAGAACTCATCGTATAAGGCGCAGGCAATTAGGCAACGTTCAAACAGCACCAGAATGCGTTCCCGATCGCCCTTTTCAATCTCAAAGTCGAGGTAATCCTTCCAGTTCTTAAGCTGGGCACGCTCCAATGGTTTCACATGGAAATAGGGACGCTTGATGCCCTCCTCGAAGGACCAGCGTGCTGTGACTGCGCTAACTGTTGACTTGTGCACTTTGCGACGCGCTGAGATGACTCGTTCTTTAATGCCGCCTATCTCCTCGTCGGTAAGCGTGCTGAGATCACTGAAATCAGTTGGTGGTGGCAACTTCGAGGATGCTGGTGACGAAGATTCACTGGTTAGATCGGTAACATTCGATGACTCGTCGGTGTGTGCTTCCGACGCTTCTTTAGGTGACTTGCTGTCACCATCCTTTTGCTTTGACTCGTCACGATCGCGATCACGTTCGCGTTCACCTTTGGCTTCCTTTGAGCTGCCGCTGTCCCGACGGCTTTTCGACGATGATTTCGATGCCTTGCTATGCTGACGTTCATGCCACTCCTTGCGCAGACGTAGCAACTCCTCGTTGGAAATGGTCGCAGTGACTGTGTGCTGATTGATCAAGTCCTGGAAACTGCAAAGGAAATCGAGAAACGGTTAACGAAAGTCTGGATAATGAAATGCATTTGCTTACTTGTCAAAGTGGCCATTGTAGCCTTGGGTGGGAATCGAGAGCAACCGATCGTAGATCTGAACAACGCGTTGATAGCGCTTCGATTCGTTCTCCCAGCGTATGTAGGCATCCCAAAGTTTGTCGGAACGAAACTCCAGCCCACAGGCCTGCACAGCACGTTCGTATTGGCTGCGAATGAATTGCTCATCATCCCCATGATGCGCCTTGATGTGCATCAAATAATGTATCCACAGATCCACCGATAGCGGTATTGCTTCTAGTCCGCGCTCAAACACCTATTTTTTTTTGTTGTCATTTCATTTATTTTTATTTTTTTGGGTTAACAAAGTTTTGCGATTTGTGCGGGATTTGATTGTTGGATCGGCAGAGAAGAAATAGAAATGTATTTAAGAGAATTTGAAATAACATTTGAAAAGTTTTCCGCATAAACTAACTTGCTCGTGATTGGTGTGTCGATGTTGTAGACTTAGTTACTAACTTAAGATTTTTTCTTAAGTAACTTAAATGAATACGTAATAAAATACATAGAAAACACACACAGAAAATATATAACACACGTATTTGATATTTAACTTTTTTTTCAGCACAGAGAGACTTAAAAATTTCATTTAAACGCCATTTGTACTTACTTACGATAGATAGTTCACGAGAATTGTGTTGAAGAAGGAGTCGAAGGAGTTGTGGTGATAACGAGAGATAACATGCGAAGTAGAGATCAGAGAAGTTGGCCAACGACAAACCAAAAACAAACCGACTAGTCGTAATATTTTTATCTGGGGAACTTTTTTGCTCTCTCTCGCTCGATAAGATAAAAAGACCAAGTACAAAAATTGCTTCGCGTCCATTTAGTGTTTTTGGTTCCCACTTTGATAAAAATAAAACTAAGCTCTAGAGCGCGTGGATTGCAAAACGATGTGTAGTCGAATCATTTCTAAAGTATGAACTATTAAAAATAAATAACACACATGTGAAATTGTGCAATGATTGAGAGATCAAAAGGCTCGAGTAGTGAATAGTTACAATTTCAATTGCAATTATTCACATTTTTATGCAAATGTGTAATACAACATTCAAAGTGCCGAGTGCTTGGATGCGATTCCCACATAATGAGATTTGAACTTAAACCAGTTTTTATCACTCAACCATTGAACTGCAGTTCGTGACCTTGTGTGCTATGATTTTGCTGAGACATTGAGACACGGACTGATGGCTAAAGGGATTAATATCAGTTGTGTTTTGCTTCTTTTCATTTTTTGTTTGTTTTGTAATTGTTGCTTTTATTGAATGTAGTATATTTTTTATTCAGTTATAATAAATGTCATTATAACAACATGTAGAATGTATATATTTATATATAGATATCAGTCGTAATTGTAAGAGTAAGCGGTAAAACAAAGAATGGCAAAGACATTTAATTGTACTGAATTGTATGTTTTGTACTCACCTTATAGCAGTTGGCCTTGATGCCCTTGCGTTTCTCATAGTCCGCATATTTGCGCCAATAGCCATAACAGTAGGGATAATGCGACAGGAATGTGTCGTAAGCCTCGCGTGCCGCCTCTGCATCGGACTAAAAAAGAGCATAAAATGTTGTCTTAGTACAGTAATAAAAGTGTGTTGTTTTAATATTCTCCTTCTACCTCACTGTCCACGTATTGCAGTAAATATGTCCAGCCAGTAAAGTCAGAGGCATCGTCTTTGACGACGCGCCAGTATTTGTCCAGATCGGGCAACTTTTTGCGCTCCTTCTCCTTGTTATCCTTTTCCTTATCCTTTTCTTTCTCTTTGTCTTTGTCCCGCTCTTTCTCCTTTTTGTTGTCCTTTTCCTTGTCTTTCTGTTCGCCATCTGCTTCAAGAAATATTATCATTATTTTTTTATTAAAGTTTTTGTAAGTTATTGTCTTACCTTCATCGATTTTTGCTCGCTTCTCGGAAGGAGGCGCATCGTTGCTCTCTGAGGTCGGACTACTGGGATTATATTGTTCTGTTGCCTTGCTTTTTGTGCTCGTTTGCTGCTCACTGCTTTGCTCCCCATCATCTTCATCTATTTTGGACTGGGACGAATCCTCGTCTTTATCTGCCTTGCGCTTGCTGCCAACCTTTGGCTCGGCACCATTATTATTATTGTTGTGGGTGGGCAACTCGTCTTCGGATATCACCTCAGCATCTGCCGGCAATTCAGCGCGTTGTGGCGCTGGCAATTCCTCATCGGATACCTCTTCGGCATCGTTAATCTCCGGTTTGCTCGGTGGTGGTAGCTCGTCTTCCGAAATGATTTCCGTATTCACAATTGTTGCATTGCTGGCGTCCAAATCATCGCCCAAACTCTCGGCAATAGCATGATGTGAGCTAGAATCCTCGGAAGAATTGAGTTTACTTTCCATCGCCGATACATTCGATTCAAAGTCCGATTTTTTATTGATGTCAGCTTCATCATTGCCGGCCACTGAAGGCAAACTATTGGCATTATCGCCAGCTAACGAAGCTAAAAGCGAAGTATCAACTCCATCTTCGGTGCGACTCTCTTTAATGTCATCACTGGTCTCCGAGTGTTGTTCGGCAACGGCGCCAAAGGGAAACGAGGAGCTCTTTTCGTCCACGCCACCCGTTGTTGTTTCTATGGTAGCTAGCATTTCCACATCGTCATCCAGCTGCTGCTCGTAATGTTGCGCTTCAGCATTGTTCTCCATGGTTGGTTCTTCGTCGTCTGCCGGCTGTGCTAACGTTGGTGGCAATACGATTTCGTTCTCCTCCTCGTGATCACTCAACTGTAAGCAAAAAACGAATTATAAATCAATTTACTAAACATTGCTGACTCCCTCTTCTCGCTCTCTTTTTGTTTTGCTTCATCAGTTGGCCCTTGCAGATAATCATGCTGCCCCTCCCGAGGGAGGGGGCGTATCATATGCAAATGGAACAACGCCACATTTGCACGAAGATTGCATGTGTTTTGTCATCAATTGAAATCAAATTGGAAGACACCGTGTATATGTATGCGTGTTTATGTATGACACTGACCTGCGCTTGCCTCTTTGAAGTGCGTCGAGTGGTACGAGTTGGTGTTGCAGCTATTGGAACAGCCACCGGTCGACCAGAGCGTGTGCGGCGACCTGCAAAGTGCAATTAAAATATGTAATTATGATAAGATTCAGCGCGTATGTAACACAGCGTGTACGTGTACATGCATGTAGTAGTGTGTACAATGTGGTGGGTTTTTTTCTCTTCGCTTTAGAATGCCGCGTGATTTTCACGTTTTTTTCTATGCATCTGCCTCTGACTCTGCGCACACAAATACGTAACAGTTAGCCAATATGACTAAGAATCCAGCGATTACTTAGTTATATTATTACCTGAATTTTCTATCACAACGTTTTCGTCTTGTTCAGACGCCATTTTTTTGTATTTGTGGCACAGCACTCACACAGACTTTTGCGGTCACACTATATTATAAAACTAGTTAAACACACACGAGCGCCCTATGTGACCGTCTGCGCATTACTCGCATAATCTAGAACTTTGCCGATTGCGACTATCGATAACGATATTTTCGTGTATGCAACGCTTGGTCGATGGCAAAAGGCGTCGCGTCTCTTACAACACTGTTCTGTCAAAATGGCGACTTGAGAATTCGTAGCGTGACAAAAACAAAGCGCATTTCACAATATTTTTGGTGTTTTTGTGCAATATTCAAGAGTTTTTCCGTGCAAAACGTGGTGAAATGTGCAAATAAATAGTGCAGTGACGGCCAACGAACAAAGTGTGCACGATAAAACGCTGTGCGTGCGCCAGCAATTGAGCAAAACGCCGACCGCATAACCTTTACGTGTCGCGCAGTAGTTGCGAATGGAGTGTAAAGGCAAATCCAAGAGAATGAAAGAAGAGGCGCCAAGCAAAAAATTGCCGCCTAAAATCTATGGCGGCAGCAGCGGCGACTATAATGCAACAGCAACAGCAGTGGCCGCTGCAAATGCGAGCACCCCAACAAAAGCGGCTCATGATGAAATTATCAGCTCGTTGCTGCGCATTAACAATTTCGATTCCATATCCAGCATCAAAGATGAATCGCTCGACATCGATCTGTCCGCCTGCGTCACCATCAGCTCAGCCAGTTATATCAACGGCAACAGTCTCTCGTCCACCGACTTTTGGCGCGTACTCGACGAGAGTGCTCAAAACAATACCGAACTCAATTTATCCGTTGATGTTGGCGGCGGTTCGTGTCGTGATGAGTTAATTGCATCTAATTCCTTAACAACAACAACAAGTCCCAGTGCTGCAGGCAACGACACCAACAACTCGGAATTCAATGTGACGTTTTTGCGGCCAGAGCCACCAAATGCGTTTACCAATTCGCCCTTTAAGAAGATTAGCACTACGCCAGTGAAATTGCCATCGCCGGAGCAAATGCAGCTGCAGCTGTCGCAGCCGACAAGGAAGCCACGTTTGCCGGCGGCAACAGCAGTGCGTCTGAAAGTATTCAAGGAGGAGCCGTTGGAGGAGAAGGCAACGACGCTGTCCGCGCTGACAGCGACAGCAACGGTTCCCAAACCTCAAGTGTTGACCAAAGTGGAGCATTGTGAGCCGGCAGCAGAGCAAATGCCGCCAGCATTTAGTATGTTTCAGCAGCCAACGAGCAATAGTAATGATAATATGCCACCGCCAGCAGCACCACAAGAAGGCACTGGCAGCAAGTCAGCATTGGATTTGGAGACGCCACCGCCGCCGCTTTACAAGTGTCTGGACTGCAATGGTCTGGTGCTCGATAATCCGCAGCTGGTGAGCACACACAAAGCCGCAGCGCATCGTTTACGCATCACCTATAATTGTACCGAATGCCAGCGAGAGTTTGAGCTGCTGGCGGGGCTGAAGAAGCATCTCAAGACGCATCGCAGTGAGGTGCGCAAAGATACCTGGAAGAAGTGCCCAGATTGTGGGAAATGGTAAGCAAACATTACACAATTCTAAATTTCTCTCGTATAACAACTCGTATGTTTTTAGTTTGAAACTGGGAAGTATGTGGATGCATCGTAAGATACACAGCGATAACAAGAAGTATCAGTGCGACATCTGTGGCCAAAAGTTTGTGCAGAAAATTAATCTCACGCATCATGCGCGCATCCACAGCTCAGAGAAGCCCTACGAGTGTCCGGAGTGTCAGAAACGCTTTCAAGAGCGCTCGCATCTGCAGCGACATCAAAAGTATCATGCCCAGACGCGTTCGTACCGCTGCGAGAAATGCGGTAAAATGTACAAGACGGAACGTTGTCTCAAGGTGCATAATCTGGTCCATTTGGAACAGCGGCCGTTTGCGTGTAACGTGTGCGACAAGAGTTTCATTAGTAACTCGAAACTGAAGCAACATTCGAATATTCACACGGGCATGCGACCGTTTAAATGCAATTATTGTCCACGCGACTTTACCAACTTTCCCAATTGGCTGAAGCATACGCGACGTCGTCACAAGGTGGATCACAAGACGGGCGAGCATCTCGAGAACATTCCCTCCTATTGCTCCAAGAAATCCACCACAACCAAGGCACAAAAAGCAGCCGCTGCAGCGGCCGCGGCGGCAGCAGCAACAGCCTCTTCAACAACAACAGCGGGAGATGATCCTTCGGCATCCAGTGAAGCAGCAGCAACAAAACCCAATGAGACAACAGGCAAAGCGACGCCAACCACGCCAACGACAACTGCGAAACAGACGCGCAAAAAGAAGCAGCCACAACAGGCAGCTTTGGCTGCCTTGGGCATCACATTGCCAGCGGGCACAGCATTGCAGCAGGTGCATCCACAACCACAGCAGGCCGATCGTAAGCTGATGAATGTGGTGGTCTCACAATTGCCACCTCCGTCGACAGCAGCAACGCCAGCCAAGCAGGTGAAGGCGAAGCGAGAACGCAAACAATTGGCGCCCAAGCAGCTGCAACAGAAACCATCGCCACCGCCGCCGACGCTCACCCAAGTGCCCGTTGCAATGCCGCAGATCAAGAAGGAGCCGCAAACGCAAGGCGCATTTCTCGATCTGCACGGTCTGAGCTTGACCTCGGCCGAGGATTTGATTATGGAACAGGCGCTGGAGATGGAAGAATGCGGGCTGTATGATGCGCCCGTGGTCAATACGGACATGGGCACCTCTGACAATGCCATCTCCTCGGAGGCAGCTGCAGCACTGCATTTCCAAATTAAAAACGAATTACCAGACGAGCTGCTACCTGACGAAGATTTCTGTAAGTTCAAAGTTTGCTATTGTTAATGTTAATTGTTATTAATATTCTTGTATTTCATTTACAGTGCCTCATAAGCCTAGCAATGGCAATCGCTTAGCTTGTCCCTCCCTTGAGTCATCACCGTTCTCATCACCCGCATCCATGGAACTGACAGCGGTCTCCAGCAGCAACATCAACACCTCCAACTCAAATACCCATGCGACACAAGTGAACTCAGGACGAACCGCCAACTATTATTTGCCAGCCTTCACGCTAAATGCGCAGGGCAAACTGACAAGTTGTACGAGCACAACAACTGGCAATATGAATGGCAATAATGGGATTGTCTCTGGCGCTGGCCCCACAACTGTCTCAATGGTGAACATGCCACTGTTAATGCATCCGAATCAAATGTTGCCTTCGGTGGATACGCTGCTCTTTACCACACAGACGGGCAATCGTTTCTTCTCCGGCAAAACAGTTGGCGGTGTTCAAACCACTGGGGCGGGTGCGGTGGCGACGACCACGTCCCATTTGACATGATCGCACGACGGCTAAACGCCGTCGTCAACGCCTCAACGATCTCCTGTGTCTTAATTAAGCTAGGGTTTGCGACCACGACCACGACCATGTCCGTTGATTGCTCGAGAGGAAGTGTGAGAGAGAGAGAGAGAAAGAGATGAACACAAAAAGGCAATGAATCGGATTAATTCAGAGAGTTTAGTCCTTAACCATAAAATTACATAAATTGTTTAAGCTACAAATAGTACGACGCTATAATTGTTTTAAAGATAGGCCGTAAGCGAATTTCTACATTACATGCTAAGTACACTATATCGATGCGATGTATATAGAATTATGCATATACATATACATATACCTACATACATATATATATATTATATACTTTAATTTACCACCAACAATACATTTATTATTTCTACGCTTAACACAAATAACAATAAATACAATAAATTTCTTATATATTTTAGTACAAAGTACATTTTTGTTCCACTGTCGCTGCAGTTGCTTGCAAACTGTGTGATTTCGAAACTGTCACCATGTGCTTGTAAAACTGTACAGTGCACATTTGCAGCACGCTTGAGGGGTGCTGCTGCGCATCTTCCACTCATGACTGAGACCCTTATATTTGCAGTAACAGCAGCAACAACGAAGGCAACGGCATCAACCCGTCATTCAAATGGTCACATATCAAAGGCAAACCCAGCCAGCATTTTATGAGATTTCTGATCGAATTTGAGTCATTTTCGACTCTCCTAGAAGATTAAAATAGGCATAAATGCGCTCGTTTTCTGATCGAAAAAGATGCTCTGTTCGGGAGAAAATGGAACCCTAGCCGCGACACTTCCAGAAGAGTCGTATTCGACTCCTCAGGAAGAGTCGTTTTCGACTCATTTTCCTCGCAAGACGCGAGTCTTTTTCGAGTCATATTTTAATCGAAATTCACTCGTTTGCAAGTCATATTTCGAGCAATAAACGAATCATTTTCGAGTCATATAAGAATCAAAAATACGTGAAATATTCAATAATATTTTGTTCTTGTATTTTTTACAATATTATATTTATATATACAATATAGAATGAAGTAGTAACAATAATTCAAATTTAACAAATAATATAAATAGCAACTAAACTAATTCTCACGCTTTCTTTTATTAACAAGGTCTTTGGCATAAACGAAAAATTTTTGAATAACCATGTTCATGTCCTTATCCGTACAATTGTATTTTAGGTGGCAAATATCTAGGAGGATAAAAGTATTAATTTGGTTCACCAATAATAGAAATATTTTCTTACTTGTAATTATTGTTATAAGGTAGCACTTTTCAGCGCTTGGCTTTGTGCTGGTGCCTTTCCAACCATTATATTTTTTTCTAATATTTTTGGCCGACATATTCTTTTCACTTTACATAATCTCACTGAGCTCACAAAGTTACTAAAACTGAGTTTAGAAATGCAGAACATTGCAGCAACCCCTTCAAATTTGGTGAAAAGTGCCGTTTGAAAAATATCAACAAGATAAGGCAGAGAACAGAAAACCAAAGGAGAGCGCGCGACTAAGCTCCAAGTTCTCTCACCGAATGTTAATGCAAATAATCTCATTTCAATCATCTGGATGACCAATTTTCGACTGCTTTACAATTTTGTTTTTGCTATTTTATAAATCGTATATGAAGATCATTTACGACTCATTTTCGAGTCATTTTCGATTCATTTTCTAGTCGCGCATAAAAGGAATCTTTTTTTAATCATTTCAACGACTCGAAGAAGACTCGTCAAAGGTGATTAATTCAAAAACGATCTTCCAATTGCTGGCTGGGAAGGCAAGCGAAGCGCTTAAACGCTTTTGCCTTCGAGTCACGCGGCTGCATTTCAAATGGTTGACTCGACCATCCAAAGAGGCATCCACAGGGTGGTGGTGGTTCTTGCTTGCCCCGGAGAGCGGAGGGGTGGCTTTTGTGGTTGTGCCTATGTGTGCTTTTGAGGGGCTAATAGGGCGTGAATGTGAACAGTTCAAACGTTTTGGAAAACAAAGAAATCGAGAAAAATAATATGAGTAAAACGGCCTTCAACTCATTTCATGTCGAGCATGTCTCAATGTGAGTTTAAAGAGTGGTTCTTTTAGTGGTTTTGACATTGCACATTTGTACTTTATTAAGCAGTTAATACCCTGGAGAAGATGTAAGGCAGCAATTGACAGCTAAGAAGTATTTATTAAATATGTTTTTTGTTTTTTCATAAAAATAAAAATATTGAATACTAAATCGTACATATTTTAGATATTTTTAAATTTATTATTATTATTGAACAACTGTTTATTTTATTTTCCAAAAGGGTCGAATTGACATTAACATATAGTATTTGTCCCATTTAAGTGAGTTATGAGTAAAATTCTAAAAACAATGCAGACAGTTGTCTGAATTGATGATACAAATGTATGTAATGTTCTTTCGTATGAAAAATGATTTATATTGGACACAAATAAAATAAAAATGAAACCCAAGAACTCAAGTATTTCGATTTATGGTAAATCAGAAGAACAATTTGCCATATTAATGAAATATTTAGGGTGAAGCAATTTCAGAAGCATAAAATTATTATGGCATATGTCATATACATATAAGTAGTTGAACCCTTTCGAGTGTGTCCCACACACAAACATACATACACATACTTGTATATATGTATGGGAATTGCACCCTGAGCCTGCCACACACACACACAAAAGCTGTGGCAATGTTGCTGACAATGTCGCGACAACAGAAATGACAGCATAATAATAATAATAATAAAAAAACAAGAGAACCCATCGAGCGTATGTGTGAGGGTGTAAGTCTGAGGGTGTATGAGTGTGTGTGTATGTCTGGGTGGTTTTGGAAACTCAGACAACAGCAACAACCACAAAAATATCGAATGGCATAAATAACATTGCACAGTCTCTGTATGTGTGTGTCTGTGTTTCTGTGTGTGTGTTTGCCAGGGAAACGACAACGAACGAGTTACAGTTTCAGCAGCACCAACAACAACAAGAACAACAACAACAAGAATCAAGCGACGACGACGACGATGATGATGAGCCACGGCACAAGTGCAGGCGCCTGGCGTCTGTTTGCCAACGTTTTTGGCGCGTTTTGTAAATATTTACACATGTAGCAGTTACCTGTGATTGTTACCTCTGTGTGTGCGTGGGTGTGTGTGTGTCTGTGTGGGTGCTGCTTATATGTAAATACTCACTTCACGAGGGTAGCTCTGTTAACTGCTCCCAGCTACATTTATTTTCTTAAAATTAAAATGCGATACATTAGCTAATAGCTGATGGGGCTGCCCTCGAAAACGCTTTAAAATAAACCGAATTTGTATATTGCGGTTCAGTTGGTTGCTGCGAGGCGGCGCCATATTTGTTTCGGGTTTTAAAGGAAATGTGTTGCCTGCTTTTGGGCGCCGCCGTTTAATATTGCCTCATCGATGCGTTGCCTACTTTTAGGCGCTGCTGTTTAATATCGCCTCGTCGATATTTTAATTAAGTTTATAATGATTGTTGCGCAAACACAGGGAATTTATATATGTGTGTACTTGCCTATTCAAAATACTTGCAAGTGGGCGTGTGCCAAAAGTGTACGCCCCCACACACACACACACACACTCACACATGCTGCTTGCTGCGTTGTTGTTCTTCACGCTCTCCGTCTGTCGTTTTTGTCGTCTGCTGTTGTCGTCGTTGTCGTCTGCACAAAATCAAAGCCAACAAAAAGCAATAACACACCAGGCACGTGACTTGTTTACCATATTGAATTATTTGTCTTTACGGTTTAAATGTCCCACTGCACACACAAAGCATAAAAAGGCTCGTTGTGCTCTCACTCTTCTCTTCTCTTCTTTTCTCTTCACTGCGTACTTACAGCTTACAATGTGAACAGAACTTTCAGTGCTGCGAGCAAAAATTGAAATTATTACGGAAATATTGTTTGACATTCTCATTGTTGTGTCCTGCCGCTGCTGTTGCTTTTGCTTTTGCTCCTGCTGATGCTACGTGCGTGGGCGTGGGTCATGCCTCATAATGCTGCAAAAAACTCAATCAGCTGGCAACAAAATGTTAATGTTGAAACGTGTGTAAGTGCCCACTGACTTTAAGCTATTGCTAAAAAATTCACCTCACTCATAAATTCCTTTTTTTTTTCATTTCAATTGTTGAGCAGGACTACTTTGCCGGCTTTGTTGATAGAAACTGTGGTTCAGAGTCAGGATGTTTCATTGATAATTTTCGTTTTTATTCTTATGGCTTTCTGTTGTACAACAAAAAGTAAAGTGTGACTTGGATTTGTTGTATTGATTATGGTACAACATTTATTGAATTAAAATTGTCTGAGCAAAAAACAGAAATATATAGCAGACTTAATTACTGCGTATACTTGATATTTTGTTTAATACGCACTAGAATGGAATACTAATTCATGGCCATAGAATTAAATTTTATACTTAAAACAATTGAAGTTAATTATTACAGCTTTATTTGGTCTACATTTACGATAAGTAATTACTTACTACAGTCAAAAAATGGTCATAAAATGGAACACAAAATAAATCTATTTTATTCAATAGTTTTAGCATTTGCCCAAAGGCTTTCTAGACTTTTAAATGGCATCAACGTACTCAAGCTCTATATGCAGCATAACTGTTAGACAATTTTTATATTATTCAGTTTTAAGTAGAAGCTTCCTTCTCTTTAAGACTCCCATCACATTCTTACTCCTATATCATATAAAATTCGTGGCACACTCCCCGACATTAGGTTATTGACATGTGAATCGACTCGAGCAATTGACTGCGACATTGTTTCACATTGTGGTTTTTCGTGGTTAAATCCTGCTGGTTGTTAAATGTTTTAGTCTATGGCGTTCGAGTGAAAATGTACAAAGTTTTGTTGTTGTTGTTGTTGTAGTTGAGCGACACTTGCATCATTTTTCATTTTTCATGGCAGATATGTATAAAAGATTTTTGCATATATTTCGCGCAGTCAACTGACTATTTTTTGTTGCTTGCATAAATCAATTTATCAATTTCAAAGTTGCTTCGACGCCTTCGTCTCCGTTTCCGTCTCCGTCTCCGTCTCCGTCATGTTGTTGTTTTTGTCGCTTTGGTGAGTTTGTAAACGTTTGTCAAAGTGTTTTATTTTTTTTTATAGTACATCTACAGCCCTTACTCTAACAGCTACTGCCAATCCCCAAGGGGAGCCTTTTTGCTGTTCCTCCTATTCTCCCTCGACGACCGCGACAGTGTCAACAACAGCAGCCACAGCAACACCAACAGCAATAACAACAACCGCAACAACAAACTGGAGCAGAATGCAAATGCAAATGCATTTTGTCGCGAAACGCATAAAATGCATCTCAGCAATGGTCGCTTGCAACAAGGAGGTATTCAGAATGCCCCGAAGTTCCCCCCTTCCACCCCTCCCTGCATTGCTCATCCTCGATTCAGCGCCCGCCACTTCATTTGTCATTTTGTCACATTAACGCAATGGAAATGCAATATGCTAATGTCAAATTTTATGAATGAAAGCAAAAATATTTGCCATCCAGTTGCATTTGCCATAAATATTAAAGTAGCTCTGAATTAAACGACCGAAAAATGTGGAAACGAGTTTAGTTTAAGATCTTGGTTGAAATGCTGGAGGGAATAGATAAAATTAATAGTAGATTTTAAATGTTAAATATTATAAATAAATAAATTATAACATGTATTTGAAGAAAAACTAATAAAAAATACTAAGAACTTTTGTTATTCGATATACTATAAAGGAAAAGCGAATAATAAAGAAAGAATAAAGGTAAAAAGAGCAAAGTAAATAAAAATAAAGAAGTCTTGAGAAATCTAAAGAAAGAAACAAAAAATAAACATAAAGAAAATACAGAACATAGCTCTAATGATTAAAGTAAAGAGAAGAAACAAAACCCCAGAAGGAAGGTTTAAATAAGGAAATGAATAAAGTATGTGGAGGAAAATAGAGTAGAAAAGTAGGAAAATAAATTAAGTAGAGAGTTTAGAATAGCTGTGTTAAGCTCTATACTAAAGTGACTAACATATATTTGAATTTCTTCATACTTACGCCAACTACTCGCACCTTATAGAATTCAAATAGGCGCTATGTCGATCAATCTACTGCAAATGAATTAACGTAAAATATGTGCGAGAAAAGTTGTTGTTTTAAGCCTTAAATAAAGCCAATAAATACTAATCTAAAGAAGGCGGTTAACTCTGTATGTGTGTGTGTGTGTGTGTGTATTCGTAAGTTGAACACGAGTCCATGAAGAGACTAATCCCCAAGCGCACACAAACATGGAATGCCAGAGCAACCATAACTAAGCGTGCCACCAAAGAACGCCCAACCAGTCACTCACCCGGCACCACCCACTAACCAACCACCCACCGCACCACTGTCGGGCTGTCGAGAGTTTTTGGGCTCGTTCATACAATTAACGATTCATATGCCACGCATTAAAGTTTTGCATTTTAAGTGAGCCGCAAATCTTTTGGCATGCTTCTTAAGATTTCCAAAAAGCCAAAACTCAATGCAAACTTCTTCAAATGTATCTGTGTGTGTGTGTGTGTGTTTGCTTGTGTGTGAAATATGTAAGTAAAATCAGCTTTTCATTAACCCAGCGCAGGGACACAAATTGAGAGCCAGCTCCTTGGCTTGACAGCCAAAAAGTTTTGAAGGACGACATTTCTATTCATTAGTCAAACACTAAGTAACATTTATACACACACACAAATACGCACACACACACATACAGCTACATTTCGATAGATAGAAGATTTGCCACCAATGGCACATTGATTTGGTGTCGCTCGCTCCATTCGCTTACCACTTTTTGGGGCACCGAAAAGACGTACGCTTTATTAGCTTGATGAAAAGTTAACAAAACTTTTGGCCAGACCTCAGTCAAGGCTGCTGCTGGCAAACTAGGAACCGGCAAGTGGCAAATGGTAGCCGGCATTAAAGCGGGACGTCTATATCTACAGAATAAAGGAATTCGTATGAGAAATATCAAATAAGTTTCATAGAAATGGATAGAAATCAGTTCTACAGTCAACAACAGTAAATGTTAAACTAACAATCTAGCTCTGTTACCTTTACATGGCGTAACAGAGCTGTGACGTAGTTCATAACAGCAACTGTTAAAACGGCAGTCTGCTAGCGTACTTTACAGCATTTGCCAGTTCATAACAGGCTGTTAGCTTACCCCTCCCACAAGCGGGGCAATGTTCGAAAAGGGACAATGAGGGGTGACTGGCCTGTTAGCTTTAACATTAACAGCAGAAACTGTTGATGTAGCTCTGTTAAGCTAGCGTACAGAGCTGGCGAATGTTATGTTTGCTGTGCTAGCGACTGTTGCTGCTGGGTTATGTTAAAATATGTTGCGTTTGTTCTGCTAGAGCTACGTTTTATTACTGCCTGAGTATGTTAGAAGTAGTTGCTGGGATGTGTTTTGATGCGTTGTATTGTAGATAGGCAGCTTGTTGCAGTTAAATTTATTAGATACTATTTATGTTATTTTCACTCATTGCTTAGTATACAACTATATGTTAAATAAATTCAATTATTAAAATTTACTAAACTGAGCTTGACTTTAGAGCAAAAATATTTTATGCCGTTGATATATATAGATACAGAGAAAGAATAGAATTAACAATGCTATCCATTGTCCTTTATAAAATTCAGCTTTCGCTGTAAATGCAGAGATACTGAGATATCATTTACTATAACAACACTCGAGCCAATTCCATTGAAATTGAAATTTAAACGCGCTTTGTTTAGATACTTTTAGGCTTAGCTCGTTGTACAAACTATCTCTTTTATGGTAATTAATTTATGCATTGTTACAACAGCAACAAATACTGACACCAAAATCAGATTACATCAAAATGTTATCATGGATATTAGCACTAAGCTTATAATACCAATACATATATTAAATTATTATTTTTTTGGGTGAAATCATTTAGCAATATTAGTTATATATTTAAAGAGCCCAACAAACTGTTGTCCCGATGGTATTAGTAATCATTTTAAGTATTGCATTTAATAACTCTCAAAAGCGGTCACATTAAAAAGTTAAAATTGTGGGGAGGATTCGTTATACTACATGACTACCTCAAAAAATATCGAGTGCAAACTTTCAGCATTTAACTGCACTTAAGTTTATTTAATGCCATAATGTTTGGCAACTTGTGAATGCTTTTCGTTTCGTTTGGTTTCGTTTGGTTTCGTTTCTTGGCTCTGTCTTGACTGTAATTACAGACACGAGCGAGTGTCTTGAGTTTTTGTGCCATAAAAATAAATAAACGCCGTCAGGTCTGGAGCACATTTCATTTTCAGATACAAATGACAGTCATTAGGCATGGAATTACTTTTCGTTTCCATTTTCCATTTTCCATTTTCCATTTTTCGTTTATTCGTTATACGTTATACGTTATTCGTTATACGTTATACGGTATTCGTTACTTTAAAGTGATTGCCAAATGGTAAATGAAATTTCAAGTATTTTCTATATGAGGCCAAATGAAATCACCAGCAATGCGCTTAATTTGCCGCACAATGCACAAAATGCTCAACACAAAAAATAAAATAGGAAAAACCCCAAGAAAACACTAAGCGAACGAATTCTCGGATGGAAATCTGGCGTGTGCAGCAATGGGTAGTTTTTTTCTCTCCTCCCATCTTGGTTGGATAGAGAAATTGTTTTGGCACAAGAAGTGCATAAAAATGACAGTGCTTGTGTATTCGCAATTGAGCGCACAAAAGTTTTCATAAATTGCATCAATTTGAAGACGATGAGGAGCAAGAGAGAGAGAGAGAGAGGGGGGGGGGGGGGGGGAAGGGCTCAGCTCATTCTCGTTTGCATGGCAAAAGGTAAGAGAGCTTGTTGATTTTCCTTTTTTGCCTTTTTTTTTTCTTTGCTGTTGCTCACAAGACCCGAGACGAGTCGAAGTCGAAGTCAAGTCAAGTCGAGTCAAGGCAGTTGAACTGACACACAGACAAGACAAGACAAGTCGAGACACATGGGGCAAGGAAATCCTGTTGCGCCGTCATTCCTTAAGCGGCATATTATTTTTTATGATTTGATTTGCCCTTTTTTTTTGTATTTTTTATTTCGCTTTCCCCGTTGCAAATGAAGTCTAAAATGCTGTTGATTGTGTATTGAATTACTGACAACGTTGCGGCGCATCCAATACAATGTGAAATCATGCTTACAACTTGATTGAACTCATCAGCCAACTCTCCTCCCCCTCCCCCTCCTCCTTCTCCTCTTCCTCGTTGCGCCTTGTGTCATGCAACGCGATTCGATTTGCAACAAGCGCAGACATCGCTGTAATGAAATCGAGCAACGGGTCGTATTAGTAATATCAAAGGCGTCTTTGGCACGTGGGCCACGCAGTTTAACTTTAATTGATTGCATTAGTATACAATTACGCCAAGTTTAGCTTCCGCCCCCCATCCCCTCATCCCCCTTTCGCTCCTCAATCTTTTTTTCTGCCGCCGCTGGTCATTAATAATAATTCGATTAATGCAGCTGCGATATTAGCTGCGGGTTTCTGTTGTCAACGCGCAACTCTCCTAGCAACAATAATGAGCACTCAGTATTTTGCAATTATCATAATCTGCTTTCTTTTGATCCTGGCCAGGACAATGCAAATGATGCATCGATGCTTAATTATTAGGGCTTATGCAGTGTGACATCTTTGCGCAATTGGCAATCAAAAAAGTGCGAAAAAAATTAAACATATTTTGTTTTACGTTTTTCTGTTTATAGCTAATTTAATATTCTTTTTTGGTGTTAACATATTGTTGAGTAAACTTATGCTGAACAATTTAATTCAAGCATTTAATTGAAATTAACTTTGTAAAACTTATTTTAATTTATACAACTTTTCAAATTCAAGATGTTTCACATCATTTTTATTTATAAAACACTTCAAATTGTATCAACTTAAACTTATTTATTTCATTCAATTAAATACAATTTTATAAAATGAATTTTCAATTTAAAAAATACTTTAAATTGCACAAACTTTAACTTATTTATTTCATTCATATTAATGCAATTTTATAAAATTGAATTTCGAATTATAAAACACTTAAAATTCAAGAGTTTTGCGTAACTTCAGAATGTTGTGAAACGAACTTCAGCGCACTTTGATGCATAATCAAATTGGTTGATAATTCAATTATATTGGATAATTAAATTGATTTGGGGCCTAAAGCCAAAAGCACGACAACTGTCCAGCTGCTTGTGTGCTTGTCAAGCACTTGATTGATTGCTTGGCACTCGACAAAAAGAGAAAACAAAACTATAATATTAATATTTATTTATTTGTAATGATTTCTTAAATACATATAAATCGGGTTTTGCGAATTTACTAAGTTGGCAGCTGCTTAAATATAAATAAGGCTCATTATGCGCTGCTGAGATAAATATGCCCATGACCCACGCTGTGGCACATATTAAATAGCAACGGGAGCAGCTCTGGCATTCACCATGTGGCACGTTTGTGTGTGTGCATGTGTGTGTGTGTGATACGATTTGCTGTGCTGTTGCTGCAAGAGAGAAAAATGTACTCCTAAATCTATGAAAAGTCAACGGGCGGTAAGTGCGACGTGGTTCGTTGCGGTGGCACGTGCCAACCAGACTTCTCTGAGCATACTTAAAGGGTGTACGTTGTGCCACATAGACGACATGTGCTTCACTCACTGTGTGCCACAGTCCCTCCCTCCTCTTTGCCACACTCTTTGCTCTCGCACTCTTCAGGATATTTTTGAGTACTTTGGAGCTGGGGGCAGTAGCGGCAGATAATGTTCTAATGACAATTAGTTTTTCTACGCTGCCTGCCACTTGACAGCTTAAAATATCGTTGACTAATTAAAATCGCTTGAAATATCTCTTGACAAACGATTTGCAGTGTATGCGCTGTAAAAATTAGCAAGACAATGTGGGGTATATTAGCGTAAGAAAAGAGATGAATTGGAGATGGAGAAAGTGAGAGTTGATAGAGGAATGATTTAGTTGAATTGGATATAGCGAAAATAAGAGTTGAAAGACTTGCAGCTGTAAAACATCAATAACGAAATTTTCGTAGTCCATCTGCCCGTCTGTCAGCTTGCATTAACTACTAGAACTGAGCTGCTCTTAAAGCTAGACTTATCATATTTGGTGACCATAATCTTATAGAATCTAAGCAGACCCAGCTATGTTTACAATGTTGACTTCATTCTTTTTATGGAAGCAGTTGGATAATGCGCTAAAAGTCTTTCTCGCTTTGTGGTTCATCATTCCGTGAGAGTTAAAAGTGGAATGATTTAATTAAATTTGGGATAAAATGAAGAAGAGTTGAAAGGGAAATGGTTTTTGTTGTGGTTTGGTTGATATAAATAAGATTATATAATCGATCCCCCGTCTGTCCTCTTACAATAAATACTATAATTCAGTTACTCTTAAAACTAAACTTATCATATTTGGTGACCATTATCTTATAGAGTCTAAGTAGGCTTTGTTATGCTTACAATGTTGAGTTCATTCTTTTTATAGATGCAGTTGGATAATGCACTAAACAACTTTCTCGCCACGAATTATTCCGAGGTAGCTTTTAGCCACGCTGCCAGTCATTTGATTGGGTTTTGCATGCCTTTTGCAATTTCCTTTTAGCGACTTATGTATCTGCCATCGCGGCAGCAATGGAGCCATGCAAATTGCATGTCATTGGCAGTCGAGTTGAGCTGAACTGAGCTGAGTTGTGTCCCCCAGCAGTTGTGAGTTGGGAGTTGGAGTCGGAGTTAGAGGCGAACTCACATACCGGTGGTCAAGTAGTAATTTCCGCTGTTCCTTGGTCGTTAAGCTCTTACTTTGTGGACGCTAATTAAGCTCTGTGCTTGAGTTGAGCCCAATTAACGCGCCGCAGTACACTGACATTTGCATGCAATTAGCGGTTAGATAGAGTTAGACCTGTCTTTGTCCCCTCACGATGCTAAGTCATTGTGCCCCGGACAGGTGTAAATGCTTTAAGATCCCAAATGAAATTGACATAAGCGACAAAACCGAAAAAGTTTTTCTTTGAAAATTGCTGGCAATTACATTATTATTTGCATTAAGGGAATTCCCAAAAATACAAAAATATATGTAGAATGAAAACTCCAATTGAACTCGGCACACAAAAACTTTTTGGAAATTCTTAAGTGGTTATGGGAACGTTATTGCGCATTGGCCGCGCATTTTGCCATTTTATTGCGCCAAATCTTTGACAGAGTCCGAGCTTATAATAGCAATGCCAGCTGTCCTTAAGAACGTATTGTTGTTGTTATTGTTGCTTTCTGGGTTGTTGGCCATTTTCCACACTCACACACACAGCGGCGCAGCATTCATCATTTCCGATTTGGCCGCGTGTTGTTGCGATTTCTATGGTAGTATAGTAGTAGGTGTGAATGCGTCTGTTGTCGCCGCCAAGCACTTCTCTCTTCTCTTCTCCTCCCTCCCTCGACGTGCGTGTCGGTTTCAACTTTTCATAAACCTTAAGTGGAAAACTTTTATTTTATACCCAAAGCAGTTGCTACGCTCCCGCATTCCCATTCCCACTCCCATTCTCGTTCGTATTGTTTATGCCACCTATCCGATTGCCCACCATTTTTCCCATGGCTGTTCGACACAACAGCAACAACAAATTTAAAAATATGTAGGCCGAACAAGTGACCGAGCGAGAGAGCGAGCGAGTGAGCGTCCCTTGGCCAAGTCAAAGTCACGTAAAGCAAAAGTTTTTCTAAATGATTTTAACGCCTTTTGAATTTTTTGTTCAAACTTTGTTGAGCGAGCTCGCGTCAACAAGAGCCTGAAAGTAGGCAATAAAAATTGTCAAACAAATAAATATTTGTAGTACAGTGATGAATCGCTAAAGCGTGCCCAAAACTTGCTCAGCGATAGCACAAAATTCATAGCTGACTAAACTGTTGATTTCAAATTGAATAGCATAATTATTGAAATTGAAAATTTTGATTGCTTTAAAGCCGATTTAGCGAACGTTGACTGTCTGTAGAGCCCTGCAATTATTGCGTTGGGGAATCAATTGTTTTGGCCTTTGTTGCTGCGACTGAAATCCAAGTTGATCATTTCTGACATATAGCACTTGTATTTATTTTAATGTGACAATCGGGAACAACTCCATGTGTCTATTGAATGCTTATTGTCGGGTTAGTTGCTTTGGGGCCGGGCTTAGTGTCAGTCGGGCAATCAACGTGAAATGTTCTCTCCTTCTTTTTTTTTTATAATATTAATTTCTATGTACATAAATTTTGTTGTCGCCGCCGTTTTGCCCAGCCTAACACAAACAGCAACAAGAATTTTCGACAGGCTTCGCTGCATTTTAATGCTGCAACTGTGGCAGACACAGAGTTCATGTTGCAAGCAAATACGCTGCAAAAAAAAAGCGAATATATCATCATAAATCATAAATTAAGTATTTTAAAAAATAGATAAACCACAATTAAAAAAAAATCAGTTGATTAAAAAATATTTCCGGTACTATTGCATTATTAATTTATTTTAATTCAATTCAATTAAATTATGTTCTAAAAAAGTGATAAATTCTGAAATGTTTTTTTTTATTGTGTGTTTGCAGCGTATTTAAATATTCGTTGAGCGATTCGACAAATGTTTTACAAATTTTTCATTCACTAACTGTTCACAACATTTTACTGTTATTTATTTATTTTCTTTTCATTTTTTTGTGTGTTGTTGTTGTTGCTTTTTGCAAATTTTAATTTATTTATGTTGAACATATACATATGTATATTGTTTTTGTTGCATGTTGCATGTTGCTTGTTGCTGGCTGTTGGCTGTTGGCTGCTCGTTGGCGGTTCGTCCTAGTTGCAAGGACATGTGCATATTTCATGACAAAACTGTATATTTTAGCGCAAAGCCAACACCAACGGCAAATGCGGCCCGGCGGCTCTTCTCCTGCTGCTGTTGATGTTGATGACGCTATTGCTGTTGGTGGTAGATAGATTTGGAAGCCAAGGGTAACACCTTTTTGCTGTCCTTGCTTCCTTTATTTTCAGGGGTTGATTGCTTCATCCTCTCGGAATAAATTTACTATTATTACAATATTAGTTTTGATGCCGGCTGATTGATTGCATCCACTTAAGTTTCAGCTACACTTCGTTTGACGTCTTCGATAAAGTCGCGTGCCTTAAAAATGTTCGCATAGAGATCGCCATTTGGGGCGTTGTCAACACAGCTCGGTCCATATACATTGATGCCACACAGCTGCCCATTGAGCAACAGGGGATCTCCTTTAAGAGTTTTCTCGCAATCTACGGCTACGTTCGAATTCTGCGCACAAAACATGTTGCTCGTAATGAAAACGAATTCGTTTTGCATAAAACTCTGTTTACACACTGCATTTTCCACGATTTGAGTACGTAAAAAGTTCGATCGCACTTTAGTCATATATAAGCTGACATTTTGCTTGGCTTCGATTGCTTGCTGGCAAAGTTTTAAAGGTTGAATTGAGCTGTCTTTTATATGGTTAGTTAACATCAAGGCGGCTAGATCGTAGAAAGAGCTGAGCACAATTTGATCTACAGCATGTAATTCTTTGTTGATGTCCTGCAGTTGAAATTGTGAGGGAGAGGGATTCTTAGAGAAACAGTTTGAAGAGCTCAGCGCAAGCTTTGTTGTTATCAATGCTCCACTGCAAATGATCTGTTTATTCTGCAGCACTTTGATTAGAAAATTTGTGGGATGCGGCGATACACTTCGCAATTGAATTTGCTTCTTACGACAAGGCTTCTTCTTTCTTTTGCATTTTTTAGTGTTTGGTTTCTTTGTTGGTTTGTGTTTGGTTTTGATATGTTTAGCTGGTAAAATATACTCAACAATACGCACAACTCCATTGGCTGGTAACTTGCCTTTATAAGGTTGAAAATTGACAGATAACTTGAAATTATTTTGCACTTTCTTTTTGCCACAGCAATTGCTTAGTTGAAGTATTAACAGTAGACCAAACAACTTCACAGTTGGCGACATTCTGTTTGCTGCAACTATTTTTAAATCTATTTATTATGTTTATGAAGTGAGGCAATTTCTATTCGACACGCTGTTAATTATAGCTGCTAAGAGAATTTCACAAGTATTTCGTTGCCACTTGAGTTGTCACAGGCTTGTTTCTTTTGAATTTTGAGTCTCTTCCGGCCACTTCACTTAATTCAGTGTAAAGCCCGCGGCTTTGATTCGCAGCTCTGCTCTGTTGATGATGGACCAACAAGCATTAAGGCCTGCTGGCCTCAATGCGGCGTTTGAATGCTCAAAGCTAAACAATCAAATATCGGATTGAGTGTGGACTACATACATACTTGTACATATATGCATAGGCGAGCGCTGACTTTTGTTTATGCTCATGTGATCCGCTTGTCAAAGCAGACGAACGTACACTGCGCACATGGCGTATGCGTAATCAAAATGTTTTGCCTGCCAAATTGAAAACATAAACACAGTTTGTCCTGCTTCCAGCTTCACCTACTGCTACAGGTCCAGCTACCAACTACGTTGCCATGTTGACAACGTGTCATGTCTAATGACCAAACAGTTGCTGTGCAAATAAATAGAAGTAGAAGTGAGGCGCTTTCGCTGGCCATCGATGCGTTTCCACTGGAGATGAGAATATTTCAGTTCAGTTTCTTTTTCAATCAAATTTAACAAGAATTCGCGTCAAAGTTTAACATATTTTCTAGAATTCTTGATGGTTTATGCATAGCTAAATATTGATTGAATTTTGCTATTTTCCAGCTCAGTTATTTCTAAAAAGTAAACAAATGTTTTTGTGTAAGTTTTGTGCAATTAATAAAACTGATATGGCAAAAAAGTTAAAGCTATGTCTGAAACTTTAAAAGTGAATCAAGTTTTTAGGGTCTGTAATTAATGAAAGTGAAATTTAATGTGGAAGCAAAGTTGAAGGGAATTTCAGATACGCTTTAGTGCATTAAATAAAGCTCTGCCTTTGCTCATTTGTTGGATTTATGTGCGGCACTTAAACTGAATTGACAATCAATAGCCAAGGCCAAAAGTAAACCCAACGTTGCCAAAGGGATTGACTGCGAGGGATGAAGTGGGGGGAGGAGCTGCGATGACTCGACCAAACAAAAGGCAATACGAGGCTGGCCCAAGTCGAGGCTCATAAACAATGCGGCCAATTTACATGTATTGGGCCGACGCACTTGTTCTCCTATGTATGTGAAACTGAATGCGAGTGAGTGAGTGTCTGAGTGTGCGAGTGTGTGTGTGAGTGTATGAGTGTGTGTAAGTGCCATACATGCCCTTGTTGTCGTTGCGTTTGGTATAAAAAATTGTCCCTTTGTTGCATATAAAAACAATGGCCCAAAGAACTTGAAATCAATTTCAAACGTTTTAGCCAAAGCCAATTGATTTATGTGTTGTGCAAGTTTGTTGTGTGAATGCCGATGTATGAGTGTGCTGTATATGTGTTTGTTAGTGTGTGTAATGGTTGGGTATAGTATTTTGTGTGCGCTTTGTTTTGTATTAGTTTTAGCCTCGACTCGAGCCTTGTTGGCCATCATTTAGCCTGGCAGGTCATTCGTTGTTTTTTCTTTCTCTGTTTTTTTTTTTCTTTAGTTGTGTTCGCTTTGACCCAAACAATTAACACTGACTGCCAAAAGTCAGTGGAAGACGCTCGATTTTGCTTACACTTGATAAACTTTTTATTGCTTCCAAACAATTTAAAATTTAATTTGAAATAACGAAAAGCAAACAAAACTTTTTGGTCTGAGGCTTATGTTTCAGTTCAGTTCAGCTCGGCTTGGCGAAGCAATTTCATTGAGATATTCGCAGTCAGTTTTGTGGCTGGCTACTTGTGACAGCATTGCCAACTGGTAATTGAATAAAAACAGCGCACAATGCGCAAAGTAAACAAGGCTCAAGCAGCTCTCAGTCTGTCTCTCTGGCCATATGGGTTAGCATTACTGTCTGACTTTCTGTCCGTCTGTCTGTCTATCAGTCAGTGCTTTCTTCTCTCTCTTTCTCGCTCTTTCTCTGTGTGTCACATTCTTATTCTCCCTTGTGGTTAGTTGCGTTTGATTTGCCGCGCAGTGACACATCTCGTAATGCAATGAAGCATGAAATAATGAAGGAGTAAGAGATTGTTCTCCCAGTGTCTCTCTCTCTTTCTCTCTCTCTCTCTCGCCTCTGTCTCTGTCTTGGCTTTAACTAAAACAAACGCAGCTAAAGTAGCCTAAGTCGACATTTTTACGCCTTTTATTCAGTTGACTGCATAAATTTAACGGCTCTGGCTACGCATTTTAAATGCTGTTGTCGCTTAGCTTTTGTTTTGCCAGCCATTGGCTATAAAATTGAATTGAAAACGAGCATAAAACGTTGCGGGAGTTGAATAAATAACTTTATTAACGCGACTTACTTCAAATACTTTCAAATAGTCGAATATTTTATACACTTTTTGAAGCAACCGCATCTTAAAGCTGAATCCCTTTTGTGTTTTTTTGGCTCGATCTCAACTTGTTGCCCTTGTTAGCAGTTTATGGCCCTCGAGCGTTGCTCATTATTGCAAATTTTGAAGCAGACCAGGAGACAGAGGAGCGAAAGAACTTTAGTTTCAAGTTTGATTTGTTTACACATGCGCCTTGTTTTTGTTGTTGCTGCTCTTGCTGCTGTGGAAAACTGTTTCTGCTGGCAGCTAACAAGTTGTAAATTAAGCTAAAAATGTGTGTTTTGGCAAATGTGCAAAAGAGTGGAACATGGACCAAGAGAGAGAGGAGAGTCAGGATATGGAAGGCCACAACTTGGCCACACACACACAGAGTGAGAGAGAGAGGCTCACACACACACTTCTGCATGCATATGTATATGGAAACGGAGTAGAAAAACCGCAGAGCCAAACGCACTAACAAGCGACAGTAATCAGTGCTGCAACAACAACAACAACAACAGCAAGAACAACAACAATAGCCATGTGAGGGTGTTGTGTATGAAACACACACAGGAAATTACATGCACAGGAGCTGAAACAATGGCAGAAGAGTCTGACAAGCACTGGCAAACCGCTCATCATCAACATTCTCATCATCCTCAGAGAGAATGGGTGGTTAAGAGGAGGGGGAGCGAGGGGGCGACCCAATTTCTAGGCAAACAATGGACCTGCAAAAAGCAGCACTCGAAAAGCAGTCGACGATTTAAGCTACCAAAAAACAACGCAAACGAAAAACGAAAAAGTAAAATCGCAAAAGAGAGAAATCCACTTGAAATAGCATGTCGCGATTGCAAAACGCTTCCTCTGAAATTGTTGGGCAACGTGCCACATTCTGTATTTGTCTTTGTGTGTGAGCAATGTGTTTACCATACCACATCGGCTACTAAACACCAACCGCTGGCCAATGTCGTTGCTCTGGCTCCTTATGCGCCTGCTCTGCCTCATTTGGCGACAAAACAAGTGAAAGTTTATTGCGTTCAAGGCGAAAATCAATAAAATGCAATCGCAAGGCAAATGACCCATATAAAGCAAGCTCCAGGCGCAACTTCTCTGCCCTGCCCCTTTGCCCTCCTTACTCCTTTCTTTGCCACCATATTGATGCTTCTGCTGGAGGCAAGTAGCATGCGCAGCCTGTGGCTGAGCGTAATTGTGCCAAATTATAAATTATTTCGAATTTGCAATGGAGCAAACGATGCGCCAAGGGTCAGGAGCAAAGAAAGGAGCGAAGGGCGTCTGCAATTAATTTAGTGCAGCGCGCAATTGAATGGCTGAGGACTTGGCTGCTGCTGCTGCTGCTACTGCTTAAAGAGGGGCCAAAGGCTAAGCGCATAATTTAAATTTCTAATTAACAGTCAAATAAATTGTGCCAGCTTGGCAGGCAGCATCTTCAGCGTCGCGCCATCGACACCGCAGCAAATTGAGCCAGCCAACCAGCCAGCCAGGAAACCATTGAGCCAACAGATTTTATGGCCGAAATGCTCATTAAATTAACGGCAATTTGCTGCCATAGACAAATGCAATCGAACGGCGCCGAAGGTGCAGCGAAAAGCCAATCGAATTCGTTGCGTTTATGTGGCCATAACTATTAACAAATCTTAGCACTTAAAATGTTACCGCATATTTCTATACCACCTATCCATAAGGTAAAGGGGTATGATGATGATGATGACTATGTGCTAGCAAGAAATTTAGGTAAGAAGGCAGAATCACATCTTTTCCGCTTCGATAAATTATTTAGATATATTTTTCATCAAGGTGAGCATCTGAGACGATATAGCCATGTCAATCTATCTGTATGAATGCCTAGATCTCCGAGTTTATAAAAGAGAGAGCCCAAATTATTCGAACCCCATTTCCGCCTTCGCAAATCAAAACAAGTAAGAAAGCTGTAATCGAGTGTGAGAGACCAGCTACCCATTGTGAATAAAATCAATACAGTGCGGTATTAATTTTATATCAAATTATTTTACCACAAAATATTTAAAGTATACCAAATTAATATGCCACAAAAATACTAAAATATACGAAGGGTTATATTTAGTATATATATAGTATTACATTTAAAATATGGTATATTTAAAATATTAAAAATATACAAAATTAATAACCCACAAAAATACTAAAATATACCAAGGGTTATATTTGGTATGTTGATATAGTATTACATTTAAAATATGGTATATTTAAAAAATATGGTATATTTAAAATGTAATACTATATCAACATACCAAATAGAGTGCAAAATATACCAGATTCTCAGCCAAAGCAACTAAGACCCGTAAGAAGGCTTTTTGCCAAGACAAAATATTTTCTTATATAACTTCTTATCTGATCCAAACCATATTCATTAAAGAAAAAATTTGATATGGAAAAAAACGGCGACTGCAGTCGCATTATCGTGGTTTTGGTTGACAATCTGGTATATTTGGTGCTATATGGTATATCTTAAATGTAGTAATTTGTCGATATAGCAAATATTGACTTCAGTATATTTACCTTAGTATTCTTCTTTACATATTTTTTTGGCATATTTTAAGAAAATTGCCGCATTTACTTTTATTTAAAGTGGTTTGCGGGTATTTCAAAGTCGAGCACATTTCACTGCAGCTTTTATACTTAATAATAATATTAAATACTAAATATAGAACTGTTAACTGGTATTTTTGGTGCTAACTATAGCTAATATATTTCGTTGTCCGCGCAACAAAATCAGCTGCTTTGTTGGCTGCCGGCAACAGCTTGTTGCGGGTCAAAGACAAAAGCAAAGGCAACTTAATTAGTGAAATGCAGGCAGCCATGTTGCATGTTGCAAGTATCTGCTGCAAGCGATGCCATATGCCAAAAAACGTTCATTTAAGTGCAACTTATTTGATGGTTTGTTTTTATGTTGGGGGTGGGGAGAACAGGTGTCGCCAACGCATAATACACTCAATATATGTGCGGCTGCCATGGCGTATGCGCAACATTTGTCAAATGAAATTAGCTATGCGCAAGCAGCAAGGCGAGCGAGTGAGAGAGAGGGAGAGGGCGAGAAAGTGGCAGCAAGTGTAGCGGAAATGCAACATCAAAGCGTCGCGCACCAAGTGAGAAATGCTTCAATCCGTATCCACAAATGGAATTGAATTTCTTATCAGTGGGCGCAATTCGTTTGTTTTCACTATGCGTCCCTCGCTCGCTCTCTCTCTCTCTCTCTTGCTCTCCCGCTGCTGCTTCTCTCTTCTGTTGTCTCCACCTCCTTCGTTTTTTGCGCTGTCGATTCCGCTTTGTTTTCCGCGCAGTGTGTGTCGCGTGTGCAACATGGCAACGTGGCCATGTGCTCTGCCAGCGGCTGTGTTGCTTGGGCAAAAACATTCAATTAGTTTGATTTACACATCTGAAGCTCTGTTCCCGCTCTCTTTCTCTCTCTCACTCTTCTCGTCTGTCTGCTGCACGCTTTGTCCCTTTGTGCGACTGTTGGCATTTCCGTTTCCGCTGTTTAACAAGCAACTTTTGGCATCAAGAGCAATAACAACAACAGTTGTTTGGCGGCAAATAGCAGCCGCTGCCAAAAACTTGTTCGGCTTTTGCGTGCCAAAAAATGCGGCGCTTGATGCGCCCCGCGCTTAAGGCACCATTCGAAAGGCTGCTGCTGCTGCTCAGGGATGCGAGGGATTCCAGGCAGACACATACACAGAGCTGACTCCTTCATCTCTCGGATGCTGATGCCTGCCGGAAACAGTTTGCTGCGCGCTGTCTCAATATTAGTTTGGACGGCAGCAAAACGCTTCCGGCAGCCAAATGGCAACGTTGCCTGTTGTTGATTTCGTTTGCTGCCTCCCAAATGTTGATGCTGATGCCGATGCTGAGGCCGAGACCAATGCCGATGCAGCCGTTCAATGATTTTTCAATTTGCATCTGACACACAGGGAAAATGTCAAACACTAAATTGAAAAGGCAAAGGCTGCTGCTCAGCCTCAGCTTCAGCTTCAGCGTCAGCCTTTGCTTGCATGACTTCAAATTGAAACTAATAATCGTATGCAGTGCCATAGAGAAAGAGACAGAGAGAGAGCCTTAGTTTTGGAAGGGGTCTTGATTTTCAATTAGGTAATTGACAGCCAAGTGTTTGGGGGCAAGTTTTAAGCCAACCAAAACGACAACCACGACGACGACGACGACGACAAAAGGCAGCAGCAATGACTATGAGAATGGAACGTGGTTTAAATGTAAACTACATTCCGTGTCATATGTAAGTGGGCCATTTAATATGCTCCAAAGTTATTTCCCCAAAATTAAATGCATGCCAAAGTGCAGATCAACAGCAGTAGTAAAGGGTCAACGAGGCAAGGGGGCGGGGAAAGGAAGTGGAAATGGTTGTGGAAATGGAAAATGCGTCGAGGGCGCATGTCAACTTCATTTGTTGAATGACATAAGTTATCAACGAAATTGCAGGAAAACTGACCTCGAGCAAATTGCTCTGTCGCTCCCTTCTCCCTCCCTCCTTCCTTCCCTTATCTTCTGTGTATGGTAAACCTCACTTACACACACAAACACACACACACATACATAGCAAACACCCCAACAAACAGAAGAAATTCGAAGGACGAAACGATTCATTCCATTCCATTTCACTTACACACAGGCAACCAATAAGCTTCACGTCATTTCGTCCTTTTCTCTTTGTGTGCGAGTGTAACTCTATGTGTGTGTTTGTGTGTGTGTGAGTGTGTTTGGTTTCATTTCAATCTTTTGCCACTTAACAAATGCACACCCATTTTTACCCAAGGGGGAAAATAGCATTGCAAGGAGTGTGCATAAGTTTAATTTTATTATACGAAAACAATGCAACAATTGTTGCAGTCAACTAACACAAACACAAGCACACACATACATATACACACACTCTAACATATCATATAAGTATATGCCAACTGCTGTAAGAGGAATAACAATGGCAGTACAACAATATGGCAATTTGTAAAACGGATTTAGCTGTGCATTTAGAAGCCAATAAAGGAAAGTTAGCTGCAACAACATCACGTGTGTGTCTCTCCCTCATATGTGTGTGTGTGCGTGTGTGTGTGTGTGCTTGTCCTTGCACTCTCGGCACTCGCATTCAATGCTAAAAAGTGAATGGACAGCCATCTGCTGGGATATAAATCTTCAAATAAATGCTGAGAATTTCAAACTGCTTTAAAATTGCAGCGTATAAATTAAAAGCAAGTAAATATTTTCCTTCTTTTTAAATATTTAAATTCAAGTTGATAAACTGCATTTAAACAGATTTGTGTTATTAATATTAAATGTACAAAAATATATTTGGTATGTAAATGTAAGCTAAACAAAATAAATTTTATTTAATTGTACACCATGAAAACTTTGCCCAAAATGTTTTCAACAGATTTATGTTTGGTCGACACTAAATGCAAGTAAACTAGCTTTTGGAAGCGAGTAAAATATTTGTGTATATTTTCAAAACTCAAAATAAAATGTAAACAAATAGGAAATGCTTTTAATTCGAGATTTATGTTGAGATTGTTGTTATACATTTCTGCACAAAAATGATTTAGAACAGCAACCTTAAACTATTTTACATAAATGTTTAAAGTAATTTAATATTCGAATTTGCAAAATAATAAGTTTAAACAGTCAAATAGTTGTTTATTTATTTACAGTGAACTTGAGAAAAATATGTTTCAATTGATTTTACTAGAGTGCTGACTGGCTACAGCTTTGAGAAAATTAAATTAAAGAAAATTAAATTGCATAAATTGAATATGTGAACATGTAAAACAAAAATCTTGAACGGTAAAATATTTATTTATTTATTTCCAATAAACTTCTAAAAGAGTTTACTATTTATTTAACTTATGTGCAGACTGACTTCATCTTTGAACTCCGGAGATTGTTAAGATGGTTTTTATACATTTGTCGACAAAAATAGTTCAGAACATAAAAAATCAAATTACATAAACTGAATAAAATATGTATTTATTTAATTTATAGTGAATTCTTAAATAAGGTAACTATTTAAATTTCTAAAGTGTTGATTGACTGAACAGTTTGTTTTTATAATTTCTTGACAAAAACGATTCGGAATGAAGTTTCAGCAATAAAATATTTATTTATTTTTTTTAGAGTAAACATAAAGAAGAAATAATTATTTATTATAGTATTGAAGCCTTGAACCGTGAACAGTGAAATAAATGATTGCCAATCAGCTAAAAATAACCATTAAAAATCTATAATAATTTATAGGTATCCAGCAGAAATACTTGCTACCAACTGAGCAGATTAATTTGCCTTCTTCTCTTCTTTATTGCAACAAGCATAAATATTTAAAATGACTTAATTTGGTCAGTCAGAGTGCGATTGAAATGGCGTTTAATGAATCAGCTTTGTGGCCATTAAATTGTTAAGCACTGAATATTTGCTTATAGCCGAAGCCGAAGCTGAAGCTGATTGCTTATGGCGCATTAAGTGAGCATTTGAGTTGTGCCACTTTAATTGGGCTGGGTACGCGGTTAGTTTTGGTCGCTGAAGCTGTCTTCTCTGTCTTCTCTGTATTCGCTGTACTCACAGTATTCCCAGTGACAGTGGCAGTCGGACTTCGTTATTCATTCGTAATTTGCCATAAAATAAGCATAAATTGGATCAATTTACCAAAAGCTCTGTTACAAATGCGCGCAGCAAAAGGCAGCCGGGAATGCAATATACCATTACGACTACAGTTGCAGACGCAGTTCTTCCTTCTCCTCCAACTTCGTCCAAGTAGTCACTCTCGACCATCAACGACTGTGCTGCAGTGCATTGTAATGACCACACTCTCCACTGCCACTAAGGAGACATGGAATCAGAATCAGCATCAGCATCAGCATCAGTAGCTGGAGCGCCTGCTGACAGTGCTCTGTGGTCTCGCGCTGTCATCGGTGTCACGTGCATTGAATCCGAAGCCCTCGCTTCTCAGTTGCATTTCACTTGATGTTCATGTCCATGATGTTGGCGTTGTCATTTCCATTCTCCAAGCTCTGTCGCTGCCTGTCGTCGTCGTCGTTGTCGTTGTCGTTGTTCTTCGCTTTTGCCCGTCTAGTTGCTGCTTAATGCCAACTCTTGGCATTTCGTCTTAGATGCCACATAAAAAAATTCAATTTATGATGAAGTTGCACACAGCTATCATTTCATTGCATTTCATTTCATTTCATTTCATTCTAGTTTCAAGCCAACTGCATTTTAGTGCCAACCACGCAGATTTCTTTGTTGAATTTCGTTATGTCTTTCTTTATTATTTCAATTTTTATTATTTTTGAATTTCTAGTGATTTTGTAATGGCCATCAGCTCGAACTCCAACTCGAACTCGAACTTGTATCTTAAATGTATAATTTCATTAATTTCGCAAAGCTATTTGTAAAATTGCTTCATGTGCACGTGCATCCGTCCTCTAAAGCTCTTTTTTGAGCTGCTGAAACGCCATTCGGTTGACCACATTGCCAGTGCAGTGTGGGTTCATTACTTTTTGCAGCGACTGTTGCCGCACATAGAGCAAGCGGCTGCACATTTTGGTTTTTAATAATTTTAGATTTTGCTATCAGCCAGTTCCCACATGAGAGAGATGCGAGTAGACTGCAAGCTGGAAAATTGTTTTGGGTTTCCCCCCCCCCCCCCCCCCCCCCCTCAAATGCAACGCGACACACACACATTGAGTATATGGCTTGTTTGTCCAAGAGTCGTCAGAGAGAGTGAGAGAGAGAGTTAGTATTTTATGATCTTGTTTTCTTCACATTCACATTTTGGATGGTTTTATTTATGCTGCCATCGCCGTCGTGTGTGTGTGTGTGTGTTTGTTGACCATGCATTGCATTAACTATATACTCTCGTTCACTCGTACTCGTAATTTCCGTTCGTTAAATCAACATGTGGCACAGACCAACGTCCCCCACCTCCAAAAATTCACTCTAATGCCACGGGAGGACTATTATTGAGTTGTATTCCCAAAAGCCTGCTTGCACATGTGTGTATCTGTGTGAGTGTGTGTGTGTGTGTTGAGTTTGCTCTCTGTGCACGATAAATGAATTTGTTTAGTCGACTCGCGTCGGGTTCGAGCCGCCTCCAACTTCTCCCCATTTAGAATGGCCTCATATTCAGTCAGCAGCAACAGCAGCAACATCAGCAGCAGCAGCAACCATCGAAAATTTCGTATTCATATTTTAATTAAATTAACATTTTGTTTGAATTACTTACCTGAGTGTGTTTGTGGGCCATCGCCAACAAAATACTACGCTTTCAATGGCCAACGGAGAAAAGTGATGCAACCGCCTAACGATACGTATATCCCACATATAAACGCAATATTATACGAATATGCGAATATATATATACATAACATATATATATGCCATGTTCTCGCACTTTTGCTCGCATTAAATTGCAACCAAGGAATATGTTTTTTGGGGCCTCATGACGAACTCTTTGAAGGTGCAACAGACCATGAAACCTACTTGCAAATAAATATATTTCTAGCCGGGGGCTAAACAAATGGAAAAGTGTTGAAATATCGCAGGTTTACAGTTAAGTGGGATATGGGTTATCATAATATTTTGTATGCAGTCTGCTTTCGGCTTTAGGTTGCATATTTTGCACGCTAATGACTACGCAGCTTTGCAATATATTCATGCATTTAATTTAACATAAAGATTATGTTTAGTCACATATTTATTTTATGGAAGCGAGGTTAAACACTAAATTTATATAGTGAATTTATTGACAAGACTTTAAAGGAAAATCTAATGACATTAATATTAAATTTAGAATAAAAACATATACAAATTTTTTTAGTTTTTCAATTGTAATTCATTAATAGTAAAGCAGATAATGAAACTGAGTTTGGGCTTAGGGTGCAATTTGTATATGTTAATGAGCTGGAAAGCTAACCATCTTTATTGAAAATTAAGTTTAACATAAAAATTATGTTTACTGTGATAAAAACATAAGCTGAAAAGTAATAAAAAATAAGCACTATATTTAGAGCTAAGATTGATGTTAGACAATTTTTCTGTTTTTCATTCTTTTTTAGCTTGAATACGAATTCGTTTATTTTTGCAATTGTCATTAAAACAGAAAAATAATTGCAAAACTATTCTTAGCTTTAATTAAAGTGCCAATCAAGAGATATAAGATCTAACTTTACTCAAAATAAAAAAATGTTTTTGTATATGTATGTTCATTTCATTTTTAATAAGAATGCACACGTCATTTTAGCTAGAGAATTACTCATATTTATTTTGAGCAGAAAGTTTTCGTTAGTATCTAGATTTCAAAGATTAAATGTTGAATATGTTGACTTCATGTCAATTGTAGAGAAAATCAGAAAAAAACACATTTTTCATTTTATTATATAATTTCCATTTATAATTTTTTAATTGGTCTCAAAACGATGAGATTTAAGGAAAAAAAAAAACAAAGTTTGTTACCATCGCTCTTAGATTTATGTACATTTATACTTTTAATTAACTTAAATTGAAGAAAACATTTCGTTGGCTTTCTTGATATTCAAATCGATTCATTTGCCTGCACACTTAATTGTTTCTAGCTGCTGAAGATGTCGCTCGATCCAATGCCAAAGCCAAAACTATATCTGAAGCTAAAGCTAAAGCTAAAGCCACTTGAGAATTTGCCAAAAATTCGCATAGCAAATGTAAAATTTATTTGCTGCCTTGCCGCAGGCAGATTACATTGAGTAACAGCAAAAAGACAGAAAGAAGCAAATACAGAAAAGAATATCGAATACAAGTATCGTCAACAACAAGTTAATTTTGTTGTTTTGCAGTGACAAAGGCAATGTTCGCAGTTAGCAGTTGTTGCCCTTCGTTCCCCCCCCCCCCCCCCCCCCATCGCCCACCTCTCGCACCTGACCATGTGGCGAAGACTGTGTAACAGTTCTCTCGCTGTCTTTCTGTCAGCTGTGGCAATTTGAAGTTTACAGGGTCACTGGGGACCTTGGGCAGCCCCATAAAGGACAACAACAAGAACACGAACAACAACATCGAGGAGAACAAAAGACTTAAAGACAATGGCAGACGAACGCTACAAAAACCTAATCTGCTCAACAACTTACTTTCGTTAGCTCTGGGAACTACTGACAGTGGGCGTGGCATTGTTTCAGTCTCTGTGTGTGTGTGTGTGTGTGTGTGTGCATGTGTGTAGGAGTATTGTCCTGGGCATTCGCTGACTAGCTTCGATTGGAAGACGACAGGCGACAAGTTTACCAATAAAACCAATGCAGCCGACACACTTAAGTATGAACAAATAACAAACTAAATAAAATGCCAAAGATACAAGAATGGGGGGAGGGTGAGGGTGAGGGGTTGCAGCAGCACAACAATAACGATTACAGTGAGGGAGGGAAGTAGGAGTGGGAGGGGGGAAGGGTCCGCTTACTACTCTGCTTGTCTCTATATGAAAATCAACTTTTGCTTGGCATGCAAAAATTGTTACTTAATTTTTGCTGGCTTTTTTGTTTTTTGGTTTTTTTTTTTTGCCATACAACATCAAAGTTTTTGCTACTTGAAAATGTGAAGCAGATAAAAATAATGGAAAAGTTTTTACTCGCTTTTTGTTCACATCCAATAAGAATGGCCAATTGGGGAGTGCGACATGAGGATGGGACGAAAGGGAGGGGGCGGCGATTGCAATATACTTATAGAGCAACCAAGAGGAATATAGACGAATATAACGAGAATTCGCAGCAGCTGCAGCGACTTAAGGTGCTACCTACTTAAAGTTTGGCTTTAGCTTAAGCTTCAGCTGCTGCTGCTCCAGTTTGCTATTTGTCTGAGTTGACACCAGTTTATTTATAACCCTCAAGCAGTTTGGCAACTGCATCAGAAATGCAATTTGTGACATGTTTTTATTAGCACTGCTAAGCCTTTTCATTAAGAAGTTACTTTACCTACCTAAGGTTTTCTTTTTGCGCCCCTCAGATAAGTCTAGCTTTGTGCTTACTTTGTGTTTATAAGTCTGCATGTTTTTCTGTGCCCAGTCTCATGACAAATTAATACAGCAACCGACACAATGCAGTTCGTGTAAATTGTTGCAATTGCTGTTACTTTAATCCCTTGACGTTCAGATACGGTAAAAGCAGTCAGCGCAAATGCAACTCAATCCAATGCCAGGCCAGGCCAGGCCTTTTGGCAACAATGCAAATGCAATACATTCTCTTCCTCTCACTCTGTGTGTGTAAGTGTGTGTGTGAGTCTAATAAGCCTTTTACAATGCGCGCACGAGGTGTTAATGCCACTTTGGCTTCAGTTACGTTTGCGAGGTGCAAAATTCGTTGCCTACTTTTGGGAGTTGCGCAAACTGAAACTGCAAACTGCAACTGAACTGAACTGGAGTGAAGTGAACGAGTTGAACAAGTGCGCTACTCTCTCCCCCTCTCTCTCTCTCTCTTTCGCTCTCTTGGTAGCCATCTTGCCGCTGCCAGCTGTGATTTATTTACCGTTGAAATTATCTTGTTTTGCGGTTTGATGCATCGCATTGCCAAAGTAACTTTATTTTGCACTCGAAACCTTTTTGCACTCTAGCAGCCGAGCAGCTATAAAAATTTACGTTTCGCTTTGCTTTTTATTTTTTTCCACCTCCTCCCCCTTCCACCTCTGTGTGCTGCAATTTTTTTTTTGTTTTTGCTTGTGTTTTTTTTTTACGTTTTGCTTTGCTAACTTTTTAACTAACGTTGACTTGAGTGAAAATTGACTCAACGTTGTGCTAGCTGGCTGCACCATCAGTGGCTTTAGCTTGGGGTTGCGATTGGGCTTACGGGGCAGCTACCAGGGGGAGTAGGCAGCGGCGGATGCGGAGGGGGAGGTGGAGGTGGTTGATTTCAGCTGTAGGCGGATTTTTTCCATTCCGTGCATAAAAGTTTTTTGTTAGACAATCAATATTTGCGCCTGTGTTTCAGCAACGGGTTGCGAGTGCGACTGAGGGAGGAAAGGGTTGGGGAGGGGAGTAGAGGGGAGGGAGGCTGCTAACTTGGCTAACTGTTTATCTATCTAGCTACAGTTTTTGAAGTTTGTGTGCATGCTGTGTGGGGCTAGGAGCGAGCTTCAAGCTTGAGCGCTAAGCACCACACTTTAGCTTAATTGGCAACCACGCGAATTGTGTACATTTTTAAGTAAGAGTTAATATTGAAGAGTAGCTGCGCCGCTGTTGCGAAAACTTTTTGCTGGCTTAAGTTTGTAGCAATTTGACACTTGAGTTTTAAGTTTACCGTGCCTCACTGATGCCTGCCTGCCTGCCTTTAGCATGTGGCATGCCACATGCGGACGTCGTGCTGCTTTCAATCCACCTGAGTGCTGCGTAAATAAACGCAGCGCCACGAAGCTTTTCTGGCTTTATTTGTGTTGAAGCGTGTGGCGCACAGTTTAGTTGCAACTGACCGTCCAATACCGCAGACATGGCAAACCAATATCGAAGCCAACCACATGTCACAGTCACACTCTCTCTTTAAAACCACACATACACACACATACACACACACCAACTCATTTGCACTTTTAACTGTTAACGCCATGTTCACGATGCTTTCTGCTCTTATACTCATTGATGGTTTAAGACGGGTGTACTAAACGCAGCTTTAATACCAAATTAAAGTCAATTGGTTTGTTAACTTTATAGTTCTTTTAGTTATTAGCAATCTTAATTGATTTTTATATATTACTAATTGAGAATTAATTTTATAAGCATTAGTGTTGTTGTCGATATATTTATACTACTCGTTATTTATTTTTTGCTGCTGACGTATACTTAATTTCACCATGTACCAGATTTGAACAATTTATTCTAGACGTAAAAGTTATTATTACATATTTTTATCATTATTGTTATATTTTTTATATTACTCGATTTTAGTATTATTACCGCATGCATTTGTTTATCTATCTGCTTACGTATACGTAATATTATTTTGCACTGGAGCTGAACACTTTATTCTAGACAGAAAACGGTAATTTTTTTGTTATTATTGCAAGCAATTATAATTTTATTTTAATGTTAGCGTATACTTGATTTTTATTATATAGTTTTATTGAACATTAATATTTCTTTTGCTGCTTACGTAATTTTATTTTGCAGTAGAACTGAACGTCTTATTCTAGACAGAAAATGCTATTGTTATTTTGCTTTTAGGTTAACGTATATTTGATTTTTATTACATTTTTTTTTTATTTTGCATTAATATTTACTTTGCTGCTTTTGTATACTTAATTTAACATTGCATCAAAACTTTAAATTTTATGCCCAACAGAAAACAGCTAAAGTTTGACTTTCCGTGAAAAGTTTGGCGTTTAATTGAGCGTTTATACTTTCTATATCTTTTTTAATACTTAGCACAGGGTAGCACACAGTCGATCATACCAAAGTGCAGCATATTAACGTGTTGTTTTTTTTTATTAGTTTTTGGACAGCATACATATAATTGAGCTTCTGCAATTGTGTGTGTTTGTGTAAGTGTTTGTGTGTGTGGGTTTGTGTATGCCTATCACGCCTAAATAGCTTACACAATTATAGCATTATTATCCGAGCCATGCACTATTTCGTCAGCCACATTGTGGCCAGAAGCCGGAGCACAGTAAACCCTTATGCCCGAGATGCAGTCAACCATTGCGATACTCTGAGTGTGGAATGAAACCAAATGAAATGAAAATTAAATCATGAAAGTCAAAATAAATTTGAAAAGCTTAAGAAATGACGTTGAAATTTTATTTATGCATTGATTAATAAATTGTGATTTATTTGATGAACAGAAGAATTGTTATTAGTTGCTTATTCATTTGGAAATTATAATTTATTTATTTATTTATTTTATTGATAGACTTTTGGTTGACTTTGCCCCACTGTATGCGGCTGGGCTTAGGCTAAGTACTTTTGTTTGTAATTTATTTGAAAATTGATTATAAATTATTTACTAAAAAAGCATAAAATGCGAAAATGACAACAACAACAATTTTCAGGACCATGCCATGGCCTGGCAATTTTAATTAAAACAAACAGACGTCGAGCGAGTATCTATCTCTTTCTCACTCCCTTTCTCGCTCTCTCTCTCCCTCTAGATGGACAGGGATATCTATTCATTGTGTTGTCTCACTCTCTGTCTGTGTAGCTGATTATTTTTAGTGGCAACGTACAACTTTTGGCCATAATTGTAAGCCGTAGCTGTTTGGCACTTGTTTTGCGTTTGTTCCGTTTGTTTTGCTTTTGTTTTGTGTTTATTTGTTTGTTTGTTCGTCCGCTCGCCCGTTCATTCGTTCGTTTTGTTTGTTTGTTGTAGCTGTCATTATAAATTGCATTTATACCAAACAAAAATGTCCGTTCGGGTTTTCGAGTGCGTCAGTTTGTGTGCGGCTTTAGTGCTTTTAATGAGGTGACAACAAAAGTTTCCCTTCGCCGCGCTTTGCCCGCACTTAAATTACACTATTCGAAAGAAAATGTTGTTTATTTTTAAATTTTAGTAAGTATAAAAAAGGTATTATACAACATTTAATAAGAATAAGTGAAACTAAGAATATTTATTATTTTTAAAAATTAAAAAAGCTGTAAGAAAGAGAATAGTAAACATTGAAATTGAAATTTAAAGAAATTCTATAACATTTTATTGTAATAATTTCAGAAAAGAATATATAATATTTAATTATTTGAAAATTAAAATATACTTTAGTGTAGTAATATTCGGAAGAAACCTTTTCATATTTTTTCATAATTGTAGTAAACATTGACAAGAAATTCTATAATATTTCTTTAAAATAATTAAATAATAAATCAATAAATTGTTTTTTTGTTTCCAATACATAAAATTAGACATAAAATTGAAATAAAGAAATTTCGCAAAAATACCTGAAAAAATCATCATAAATTTTACACATTCATTTATAATCAAAATCAATGAAATCTCGCTAAAATTAATTTTAATTTACATATATTCATATATGTTATTCCTTATACTTGATTAATAATCAAATTGCATTAAATGTGCTAAGATTTCTCATATTCATCCTACAAGTAAATCAACAACTTGGCAAAAATGTTTTGTATGTGCAAAATTGTGGTTACGTTGAGAAGTTTCATAACTTTATAATTATAATAGGCAATCAAATGGCTATAGGTGAAAGATCTGCAGTAGTATTGAAGCATTGTGTGCCATTTACTCCATTGTTCTAATATAATTTAAACGTCAAACAATTTTGATGCCCTGAGTGGAGTAATAATTGATTCACATCGGGTGCTCTAATTAGTCAACTCGACCTCAAAAGCAATTTGACAACAACCGCAAATATGCAGTAAACCTCAATCAAAGGCATTGGTAATCATACAGAAAATCATATGTAGGAACATGAAGTAAATACGTTCATATGTACATGCTAAGACGTATACTTGATTTCTAGTTGAGCACTTTTATTGCTGCGGAAATTAGCTTGTATTACGGTGAGTTGACAACGATGGCAACGTAGTTACAAATTAAGCCAACTTCTGATGGCCGACCACGCCCCCATTACCAACAATGACTCTTCGAAAAAGTGGTTGACCAAAAATGACGCGCAAATGTTGACAACATTAAATTAAAGCGTCGTAAACTGGCGCAAGTCACACGCAAAATTTATGCATATAAATCAGGGACGAATAGGCTCTAGTTTTAGAGTCATTGCTTTTCCTCCTCCCCCTCCCCTCTCGTCATCACCATCGCCTTCGCCAGCCTCTTCAGCATGACAAGCCGTTGTGGGCTGATTGACGTGTGCCCGGCGTGGTTGGCAACTACTGCTAATTTTAAGCGCGGGGAAGCGACAACGTCAACGTCTCTTCAGTTTTGGCGAGACGATAAAAAGTCCAGCACAAGCAAAACAAGCCAAACCAAAACCAAAACCAAACAACAAAACAGGCGAAAACAACGACAACAACGACAACAAACGGCGAAACAAAATGTGCAGAAATTCCATCAAAGCGACGTTTTACGGATAAAACATTTGCATATTTTGATTGGACACGCCCAGTTCGGTATAGGGCAAGTGGGCGAGCAAACAATAAGGCAGTCGATTCGTTCGCTTTCGCCGTTTTACCGAAGCCAACGCCGTGTTGCTGAAGCCAACGCATTTTGGCCTCCGTTTGGCAGACCGGCTAACAAACTGCGACGTGCGCTAGGCTCACACAACAACAACAACAACAAGAACAAGAACGAGAGAAGAGGAGGTAGCGACAACAACTAAAACAACAATATAGTGTATAGTGGAAACAGTTTGGACGATAAGCGAGCCTCGAGCCTCGAGCCTGGCTGCCTGGTCACTCCCATTGTTCATCGCCCACTGACCGGCTGACTGGCCTATCATCCGGCTGACGTGACGTGGCAACGATTTTTACACTTTGCACATTTTTGTGTGCCTCTGACGCGTCAATTGTTGTTGCCTCGCATACCCTACAAAACTAAAGGCTGTCAAAGAGTATTTCAGTTTAGCCAGCAAATTGTTCAAAAATGTTTTAAAATTCACTCAAAAGATTTTATGATGTATTTCAATTTGTGTATTGCAATAGGGAAGTTATTAATTACAGGGTATTAACTCGATCTATCAGCACAAGTGTTGAACTTTACTTTAGGTTTTTAGACGCGTTTTTTAGTTGAGCTTCAGCTCAGTTTTTGTAGCACATTTTGGCCGCGTTGTCGTTGCGGGCAATAAATCTTCATTTTCGCTATTAAAATGTTGTAATATTTTTGCTTGTATTTTCCTCGTCATTTTCGGTGCTTTCTGTTTTGTTTTCTGGTTTTTTTTTCTCGTTTGTATTTAATGCCTTGCCGATTGTCCTTGTCGCGGTGCGTTTTGCCCGTTTATATGGACGCACATTTTGAATTTTTAGCGGCCATAAATAAAAGAAAGCAACCAAAACAAAAAAAAAAGAGAGAGAAAAGAAATAAAAATTGAATCGCCGGCAACTAGCACGTCTCTAGAGTTTTATTTTTCGATGGGGGCGCTGTCTGAATTTGGCGGTTTTAAATGGATTTATGCCTTTTAATACAGCCGAGGACATAACAAGCGAGCACGCTTTAACGGTTCCCGCTGGCCGGTGGCCGGTGCCCGATGCTCCTGGTCAATAGTAATTGATCTTTTATCTGAAATTGTGCGCACGATAAGCTCTATGCGAGCCACTTCAAACTTTATGGCATTTCATTCGTTGCGAACAGATTTTTAAATTGTTTAAAAACTGCCTGTGAGCTGGGTCACGCTACGTATACGCAATGTGTCATGTTAACCCATGAGCCGAAAGTCGAATGGCAGCAATTTGTAAAGTTGCCATAATGTAAGCTGGCAGTTTATTAAATTAAAATATGTCACACCATTCAAAAGGTGCCTGGCGATTTGCAAAATTGTATTGCCAACTGCTGTGAGCCATCCAGATAACTATGCAGGTGACAACATGATGTTGCTTGCTCGCTCTCGCTTCCTCGCTCTCTCTCTGCATGATTTTGTATGCAACACTGCGACAGATGCGTGACAAAGCATTTCGTTTTGCATGCCAAGTCAATCATTCAATTGGCAAAAATGTTCTAGTACAACTTTCTTCTATGATTAACTGAAATTGTCGTGACGAATATTTTACGACACTCGAGTATAAAAATGCATTTGCATATTTAAAGAGCACACACTCAACCACACACACATTCAGTGAGTTCACCAAAGTGTAAAGAAATCTTAAAGCCCCAAGCAACATGGTTGTAAAGAGTCTCGTTGGTGATTACCGAGTATTTCATTCAGTGGCAATAAATCAAAGTGTCTAAAATGGCATATATAAATTTTCATACTGAAAAAGGCATTTGCGATGAAATTAACACCGCTCCAAAAGGCGGGTCTAGGCCATGAGCATGTATCCGTATACGAGTATGTGTTTTATGCACATATCGCCGCTGTGATTAATGCTAAGCTTGCAAAACACGGCGGCGTACAACACGGCGTATGCGTAACATTGTAACATCGTTACATTCCGTTGAATGTCTTTATTAATGGACGCTGATTTTCACATAAAGCAATACAAGCGAATAACTAGCAAGTGAGAAAGAGTTTTTGATTCTTAGCTGAGAAGCAGTATTTCGTAAACGAAATTGTTCTTTTAACGCTTGAACACTTTAACTTAATTTAATGCCAACTTATTGTGAAACTAATGAAATTTGTTATGAATTTAGATTCTATTTATTAACGACACTGTTTAGTTTCGTTCAGAATGCATTTGCATCGAGTCTGTACAGCGCTTCTTTGGGTGTTCCTTAACTGCCAAGTGAATGCTCAGATTGATGCTGGAAGGACGTTGATGATTGAGGAGACTGTCCATCGACCAACGTACTACAATAAGGCCCACAAGAGTTCTGCACACGTGGACTATAATCCCCAGCTATTGGCATTACGCGATGCCAAGCCGAAAAAAGAACCTCGCGTTGCATTGCCATCCTTTGATCCCAAAACGGACTTAAGCTATTATGTTAATGTTCTGGATCGTGGCTCTGTGATATGTGCTGGAGCTTTGATCAGTCGTCGCATGGTTGTCACCTCCTCGCGTTGCTTTCTGCCACAGCCGACAGAGCCCACCAGAGAATTCAAGGCCGAGGATTTGAGAGTGGTGACGGGCAAAGATTTCGCAGATGGCGCACATAAAACATCGCAAGTCATTGCATTCTACATGCCAGTGGAAAAGGAAGCAGGCAAAGGTGTGCATAATATTGCACTCCTTGCGTTGGAACAGAAGCTGCAACGTGGCGCGTATCGATATATTCCGCTCTACAGTCGACTGCCGCCAAAAGGAACACCAGTGACAATGTCCTTTGTGGATCATCAGTCGCATGACATCACTCTGTACGAAAGCAAAGTGTTGTCCAACGAAAGCTGCAAGCAAACCTACGAAGATTATGGCAAAATTCATCTGCCCTTTAACGAAGAGTTCTTCTGTGTGGCCAACAGGAAAAAGGCTGGTTGCAGCACTCGGCCAGGCGATCCGTTGATCATTGAGAACAAGTTGGCTGGCATCAATTTGTATGGCGAACTTTGCGATGAGCTGAAAGAGGGACGCAAGGCGGATGTCTATTATTCGCTGCGGCATTCGGTGCCATTCATACAGCGTTCAACAGATTTGTTGAGAGCTTTTACGAAATCTGGTCCCTACAATAGTTCAGCAACAACGCCTAGAACCACACTTTATCCTTAATAAAATGACTTCAGATTTTGAACTCTGTTTCTTTTAAGGCAATGTTATTTTTGATCTTAATCATTTGCTGCGCATAAAAAATTAGATTGATCTGAGTTGTTATGAGAAGGCACATAATAATGTCTTGTTTGTGCGCTGCAAAAGCTGTAACAAATGGATTATTGTGGGTAATACATTACTCTATAAATGTACATACATTCTTACATATAAAAGAGTCATTTCTGTTGTGTGTGCAAGAATTTTACTAGAGAATTTTTTGCTTCCAGTCATGACAGCAGCTTGTGTAGCTTGTGTTTCGTGTGCTCTGAGCTTGAGTTGAGAGAGCAAGCGGGCCATTGTTTTAGGGTCATTAAGGTGTAAATTATACTTCTAATTAGCCATTAAGCAGCATCAGCCAGCAGGCAGCAAGCAGCAAGCAGCATGAAGCATGAAACAGGCAGGCACCCATCGAGTGCGGTGGTCTTTCAGCTTTCCACCTTCTCGCACAGCTTGAGTGCTGGTGAAACTATAAAAATGCAATAAAATCTAATGAGCATACATAATGTGAAAATGAAAATGAAAAGAAGTAAATTTAATCAGCTTTAACATGATTTTAGCATAGAACATGACATGCATCTTACCGTTTGCTAAATCCTTTTGTCGTTGCTCATTACCTGCTCCTGGTTTTGAGTTCACACACACGTAAAGAAAGAGACCTGAACTAAAAAATAGTAAAGTACCTGTTTATTTTTTCTTGGCTGCTTTAAATCTGCACAAAAGGCAAAGGCAGCGCAGAAGGCGGCAAACACATGAAACTAGCTGTAGGAAGGAAAAAAATGGAAATAGACAATGCACTAGAGTCAATACCAAATGTGCGAGTGACTGTGAGTATCTGCAATCCTTTGGCCCATACTAGTCGCAGGCAAAACAATAACAACAACCATAAGAATGCCATATGAGAAAGACAAAAAAAAAGGAGCAGAGAAAATAGTTAGAAAAAATATTGAATTCTTGCGAAATAAATAAAGTGAAGAGGAAGTGAAGAGATGCACGATACGATGCGAGTGAAATGGCAAACGGGCAACTCTACTGCCAGACAGACTGTTGGAGCAGAAAATCGAAAATTTATACAAATAATATGTTGAAAGCGCAGAGACAGAACGAGAAAGAGAGAGAGAGAGAGTCGAAGCCAGAGCCAAAGCCTTGCTTGCCGTGGCTAAGAGAATGCCAGCGACAACGTGGCAAAGGCGTCCAGGAAATGTGCAACGACAACGACAACAAAAGGAGCAGCGCGTTTCCATTGCCAACGTATGAAAGATTTCTATGTATGTGTGTGTGTGTATGTGTGTTAGAGAGGTAGTGTGTGTGTGTGTGCGTGGGTGTTTGCTATGGCTAAATTTGCATTTATTTTCTGAGGGCATGTTCAAATGTGCAACGAACTGTGTTTGAGTTGAAGACAACGCTCACTGGGGCAGCAGCAACAGCAAAGACAGGAGTAGCGGGGGGCGGGGGTGGGGGGCAGTTGCCGAAGTGCGGCACGCTTTGTGGCAGGGGCAGTCGAGTGGTGCAATCAAAGAAGATGCCGCTGCCGCCAGCAGTTAGCGCCCGTTGCCAACGCCCCGCTCACTCTTGGCGTTCTCATGTCCAAACAGCTTAAGACAAATGCACAAACACGCCGCCAATACAAAGGGAGAGAGAACGAGCGAGACTGACAGAGAGAGCATGCGAGAGAGAGAGAGAGAAAGAGCGAGATATATCTTCGTACATTGCAAACTGACCCTTGAGCAAAAACCTGTAACTGAGCTGGAGCAAGCAGCAGAGGCAAGAGAGGTTTGACTGGCTTTGATTTTACTGCTGTTCTCACATTTTAAAGCATTTTGATGTTTGATGTGCAAAATTGAATTTGCCCTTTTGCTGTTCCGCATTTAAAAACTTGGCTACCGAAAATGCATGTAAATCGTGAACAATATACGTACAAAAAATAAAAGACCAAACAACAAAAAACCGAGCGAAAGCTAACGACGAGAAGAAAAGCGAGGAAAACGTTGAGCTGTCACGCCCACTTGCATGTTTCTCTGATTGCGTCATGTTGCATAATGAGCTGTGAAGCAGCCGAAAGCATTTCTGCAAGCTCTCGACGCTCTCCTTTTTTGTTTTTGTGTTTTTTTTGTATGCTTTCTCTTTGCCGGCTCACATGGCGTATGAGTGACATTTAATTTACGTCGTTTGTAGCAATATCAAAAGCAATTTGTGTATGCGTGTGCGTCTGTGTATGTGTGAGTGTGTGTGGCAAATACCTAAAAGTTAAATGAAATTAAATTAAGCACACATATTTCGTTGCATCATTAATGAATCCATTTCGTTTACTACAGATTGCATTCGCATTGAATTCGCCACGAATTCTCGGTCAATATTTTGTGATCTTAGCATCAATTATGTAACCAAAACAAAACATAATCACCAGTATCGGCAGTCTTTCTCAGCATGCAAATGGAAATTATTTATTTGGTGGCCTTATTCAGTTCCTTACCTTTCGCAGGTTTCGAAAAGTTATATCCCAAACGGGCACTAAAAGCGACCCAAAAAAAGCAGCGGACCAACGGACGGACGGATGGACGGACAGACGGATGGGTTTGGTAGCTTATGGACGAACGTTACCCGCATCCTGGCACGCATTTCACAGCTAATAATAAATGACCCGAGGTTGTCGACGGCAACGTTTTTCAGCTGAGCACGTACGCATAAATTTCAACGCGATGCGTCAAGCCAGAAGCTTCAACACGTGTATGCTTGCCATACACTGAGAAAAACACGCTACTATTTCTATATAACATAGAAGCTAACTTATTAGCATCGTATCGAAATATTTGATTTTTAATATAAACACACCTCCATCATGAGAAATGCACAATTAATTATCTATACGAACACAGAGACTATAAGTGATAATTCCTAAAAATTTGATTGCGATCAAATAAACATTTAAGAAATAATAATAAAACAAAACGGCTGCTACTATCGGGTTTTAATTCCTTTGGTATATTTTGTACTTTATGGTATATTTTAAATATAATGGCGTATCGATATTCAGTATTTTTTTGGTATATTAGTTTGGCATATAAATGATATAAATGTATGTACATATTTGAATGTAATTATATATTGATATTTAGTATTGTGTTCGGTGTATTAGTTTGGTATTTTATTGAAAATGTGTAGCGGGTATCTCACAGTCGAGCATACTCGAATGCATTCGGTATTAAATACATAATTTAATCGTGATTGAGGATAAAATCCAATATACATAAAGCATTAAATTTAAGCTACAAAATTCTCTAATAAATAGACTTTCTTTACAATTTGAATCTTTATATTAGTGTTAAAAAAACGTCGCATAATAAGTATTTAATAAAATAAATTGTAATTTAATTAAGTGGTGTATTTATTCCGTATTTTTTTCTGTGTATGTCTCATATAATTCGGCCTTTTTGGACCTGCTGCAGTTGCTTTACACCCTTGGCTTGCAAATAGATGTGAGCGAGCGAGTGTTCTCCTGTTTCTGTACCTTTTCCTGTGCCAGATCTTATACGTTATCCCTTAAGCATAATGACCGGCAATTACGGCCGAGGCGAGGAGCAGACGTCGAGTCGGCTTACAGCATTGTAAGCATATGTCTGTGATGTTATGTGCCATGTGTAACATATTCTAAATAATTGATGAGCGAATGTAGAATGTAGTGCGACTCGATTCTGTCGCTCTTCGTTGTGTCGACGGACTGCCAACTTTAAAACGCGTGCAGCATTTGCATAAAAAAGGCTTTTGACTACTGCCCATCAATTAGACGGTAGTCGACGGCTGTCACCACCAGATGTAAATGCCTATCTAGCCCTGTCTGGCTTGTCGCCACTCTTCCCGGTTCCCATGCATACATCACAAACACTTCAATTTCCGTCTGTCTATCGAGAAGACTTCTTCATTTAACTGACATCCTTTTTTGGCCGCCGTGACTTTCCTATGGATAGCAATTTTAATCAACGTAAATTAATTATTCTTGCTCTACGTCGCTTTACAGTTTTTTCATTCGACATTCGAAATTTTTTATTCTGTCATTAAATGAAAGATATTTTTCGTTTAATTCTATAGCAAGTATAACATTCAGATGTTAGTACTATCTAAATTCAGCAATGGTTAATTCAAGATATTGTCAGGGTATTCCACAGATGGTACGAATTTCAATATACTTGAATTTTCTGGTTTATTTTAATTTATTTTAGTTAATTTGCGTTAAATTTCACACATTAAATCTGGAAAATCTTGTCACAATTTGGAACTAATAGAATAGCTTTTAAGGGTTACGATTGCGTGTTTAGTTTCAGTTTCGTTTAAAATGCAACTGAAACAAGTGTGTATAGTCCTTTTCGTTTTGGTGCTCGGTGTTCAAATGAATTCCGGAGTGTTTCAAAAAATTAAAAAACAGTTCGAGATATTGAGACTTGATTTAGAGAAGTTAGCAGAAAGTGTTTTATTACCAGGCATTATTACCAAGCCAATATTACCAACGCCATCGCCACGTTTACTAAAGCTAAGAAACAATCTGAACGAAAATGCAATTGGAATATCTAAAGAGCCCAAAGTGAAATTTCCGGGTACAACTGAAAAGGTCCCTTTACATATCTTTTTAAAGCGATTTAACTACGAGGAGCCTGCTCTAAAATTTCGTTGGATTCCAGTAATTGTTGGAGTAATTATCGGAGGAATGCTTGCGCGACGGGAGTCTTCTTCGTTATTTGACTCGAATAATCAAATAAAAGGCATAGATGGAACAGCTCGCTATTGCCAGGATGCTTTAAAACCATACGGGAAGATCGAATTCAAGTCTTACACCCGTAGCGGTGAATTTATTCAATCAGCACAGGGAACTGTGCTGTCTTTGAATGAGTGCAAAAAAAAACTGCATGATAAGGATGGTGAAATTGTAACGGACGATTCAATCTGTGTGCAGTATAAAAATAAAAACAGGAAATGTGAGTCCGGCTTTGGAATTCCTTTGATAATCAATGACCAACTTTGTGCTACGAAACAATTGAACCACAATTGTGGGAAAAGAAAAAGTATCGCAGTGTTCAAACGTATCCAGAACTATGACAAATATATTAAGAAAGAAAATTAAAACTTCATGGTCATATTTAAAATGTTAAAATACCTAAAAAATAAATTAAAACTAAAAATTATGACTAGCAAATTCGGTACAACTTGATCAAGGAAAGAGTTTTTAGTACATTCATGTAATTTCTATAACGGTTGTCTTCAAATTATATATTTCACTATTCTAAAAATCTGGAAATTTGTAACTGGTTATGTCAGACTTTTTGTTTATAAGAATAAACTGTTGTATCACATTGATTTTTCATGGTTGTTAACTATTAAAAATGTGGTCTGTGAAACAGTGTGATTTTAGTTTAAAATCAACGTTTGAGTATGACACCACTTCGACTATTTGTGTTAATATTAATGACACTATTTGCTTGCCCCGAAACTCTTCAGAGGAAAAGCGATCGATAAGAGAATCGATGCTTGTTTTGCCAGTTCATTTCCTCTCAGCACAAAGTTATAATAATATATAATCTTTTTTTTGTGAACGGTACAAAAAAATATTTAATTGCGGTAGAATCAATCAAATTAATGGCAAATATCTGCTAGTATGTTAGAAATTGTAAAATAAGGACAGGTATTTGAGCATAGACAGAAAATAGTAGATAGATTTACTACAATCACAATTGCTGTATGTATGTGTGTGTGTGTTGTGAATAATGTCACGAGGAATTCAATGGTCTCTGACTGTCTCTGAGCTGGGAGCCTGCTCACGGCATTTGTTTCGTCAACAAAAAACTTTGCTAACTCAGATATGAAGTGGCACCAACGTCACCGTTGGCAGTAGCAGCAGAAGCAGCGGCAGCAATGTCGATGAGGCTGACTGAGGTTGTGGATGGAGTAAAAACCTTTTGTATTGCAGCGATAATGTCATCAACTAAAGTACTCCGTCGGGCATAGTGAAAAGTTCTAGTCAATCGAAATAAAGCACATAATACGATGATACGGGGAAAAGCAATGGACAGAGTGTAGAGGGTGCTAGAGACAGAGACAGAGACAGAGACAGAGAGATGAGAAAGAGAGTCAGTCATTGGCAAATGGAATGGCACATGGAAACTGTGTAAACATCATTAAAATGTTTTCTTCTTTGCCCAGCAAATGGGAAATCATTCAAATTATATTTTTTTGTCTGCTTCTTCCGTGTCCCTTTGCAGTCTTGTTTTCGTTTTGGTTTTTTTCGTTTTTCGTTTAGTCGTTTTTAATTTCAAGCACATTTCCAGATTAATGTTTGATATTCACTAGATTTTAGGCACAACTTTATCCTTTAAATAAATCGAACAAAAAGGCGCAACCGCATTCATATAGTATCGTAAGAAGGGGGCTTGGCAAACAAATTTTGTTTTGGCATTCTTTTGTTATGGTCTGGCTAAAATAATTGTGTTGCAGGCATATTTCAAACTAAATGCAAAACTCGCGTTTGTCTGCCGAAAAACGCCGAAAAACTGGTGCGAAACCTCAATGAAAATATCTCAGAAAAATGCGGCTGGCCGCAAAGAGAATACAAGCCAACAGAAACAAAATGAAAGCAAAGCTAAAGCGTGGAAATTTGCTTTGGGAATCTAAAAAAAAAGAGGAAAAAAAGAAAACATTTGTATGTGTGCGCACGTTCTTAACATGTGGGTAAGCATGAGTGTGTGTGTGTGTGTGTGTGTGCGTATTGGTGTTGGTGTGTGTGTGTAAAATTTTACGATAATACGCAACAATTTCGAAATGAGTGCGTCCCGCGGAGTCCCGGAGTCTCGAGTCCCGAGTCTCATTGAGCCTTGAGCCGTGAGTGCAAAGAAAGCAATTTCCTCAATATTCTTTATGGCGAAAGCACGACTAAAACCAAGAGCCTTGGGGTAGGGTAGAGGTGAATGTTGGCAGTGAGACAAAAGCTGTATAAGTATATGTATATAGTATACTCGTACTCGACGACGACGTCGACGACTGCGTGGAGGCATAACAAACACTTTCGTTGCTTTTGTTATTATTTTCAAAGTTCCATAAGTCGACTGCTAATAAAATTTTAGAAGCTCGGCTGTTAACATTATCATAACGCACACACGTACTGTATGTGCGTATGTGTAAGTAGCAATATAATAATAATCATGGCGACACACACACACACACACACATACACACACAAATACATATGGGGAGAGAGGTATACACATTTACATGGCCATTAAGCGCTGTCGTCTCCGTCTGTGCTCAGCTTTGACTAGCATTCGCATTGCGTATACGACGCATTGAGCGTGTGTTGAGACAGCGCCTTATAATTCATTTATTGGCATAATTTCGTTTTATTTTTATTTGCTTCACGGCATTTGCGATTGCCTTTGATGCGGAGATGAGGAGATACACAAATGCTCGATGGCAAATTGAAAACATATTGAATATTGAATTTGCTGTTGCCAGTTGCCGGTTACCAGTTGCCTCGGCCTCCGCCTCCGCCTCATCTAGAGCAGCCACCAGTCTATTTAATTATGTAGCTGCGCACGCGACGCTGCATACAATTAGAGGTCGATGATGCTGCTGTTGCTGCTTCCACGTTTACTTCTGTAGCTGTTGCTATTTCTACTGCTGCTGCTGCTGCTGCTACTGCATTCATTATAAAGCACTTTAATCTACGGAACATGAACGCAAACATGGATCACGCGCGGTCTAATAAATTGGCGCACAAAGTGAACAAAGAAGCGAGAAGAAGCGCAAGCGAACGAAAAGAAAAATTCATGAATCTGAATCTTTAGCAGTCGTTGCTACTCCAACTGGTTATATTTCTTACCTCTGTGTGTGTGCTCTCTGTGTGGACGGGAAACAGACAACAAAAATACATCCATGGACATGGTCATGGATGTCTGGCATGGCGTCTAGCATTTTGCGACGTGACTGGGAAAATGCATTTCCGCTGCACGTACAATCTGGCCAACAAATTTACAACGGCAAACCGAAAACTAAAACGAGGCACACGTAAGTCAATCAGCAACTGGACAGCAGAGTAGCAGAGTAGCAGAAGCACAAGCAGTGGCAGTAGTAGCTGGATAACAACAACACTTACAATCTGAACACTAATGCAATGCGGAAGTAACACTCCAATTTAACAGATGTCTGTGTAGGTGCTCTGTGTGGCAACTGATTTTGTTGCTAAGTGAATGAGTTACTTCCGCTTTGCTTAACAGTTTTAAATAAAATCACATCACAGAGAGTAAAAAGGTCCTTTTATATGATATATGAACGTAGCTCGCATCCTTTATTATGCTCCAAAGTTTGCATTCTAATTGTCTTCGTTGCTTGGCTAGTTTAGAGTTATATATATATTTTCTCGTCTATTTCAAATGGCAACTTTGCCAACTAATCCTGTTTTGCTAGATAAACCACAAACTTTAACAAATCTCTGCAATGTGCAATCACAAAAAAACAAAAAAACGAATGAATTTCGAAAAAAAAACTTTGCAATTAAAATGCAAAAATTATGAAGTGAGTTTTGTGAGTTGTGCGTGAAATGCGCTCCAAGCAAACAAAAATATTGTTAAGCCTCAAGCCCATAAAAGTTGTGCGGGTTTTTGCAGCACACAAATAGAAAAAAATTAGCATAAACACCTTTGCATGAGGGACGCTATAAGATGCTTAGATATTAAAATATATAAATTCAACAGATAGTTAAATAGTATTTGGAATTTATATGAATGCGTTCGAGATTGATTTTGTTGCATAATTCAAGAAAAACAAACACATTAAACATGCTTGTAATCGACACTGGCTCTGTCTGATAAAATATTAATTTATTTGTTTGTATGTTTGACGTCTCCCCTCGTCGATTGAAATGAAAATGATATGCCATTGTTAATAGATACATCGATTTCATGTGGTGCAATTAACACCTTGCGAGCTACACACAAATATTTGCTAAACTTATCGAATGTGTTTATCAGCGACAAGTTTGACACACAGAGAAATAGACACGGTCTATTTTTTTTTCGTTTTTGTTATTATCAGTGGCACATGTAAAAATTGAGAGCCGTGAAAATCGAATAGTGTGTCTTGTGCTCACATTTTACGAGTTTCTTTTGACCAGCGAAAATAACTTGCATTAGTTGAGCGTCAAGTGTTTTTAGTTTAGCAATGAAGTTTAGTGCTTTGCGATGTCTGGCGGTCGGCGGCAACGTTTGCTGCTCAACCTTTGCGTGATCTTCATCTTGGCCTGTTTGCTGCTGCAGTTAACTGTGCTGCGAGCCACATTCGATGATACGGAATTGGATTTGACAAGTGATTTGCAGCATGATTACCTCGACGTGGAGTGGCGCGAGTTTATTGCTCATACGCCCGAGCAGCCGGATACATTTTTTCAATACAATCGCCAGCTAAGTGACAAGTTGGCTGCAGTGCGTTCGTTGCCGATGACACGACATGACAGGTCATTAGCTGGCTAGCAAGCCATTTGTTGATATTGTTGTTTGACTCACAATTGATTTCCCCTTTAATTGATTAACAGTTGCAACACACGCAACTATCAGCTGCCACATGTCTCGGCCGCCCAGCTGAGTGTTGTGATTAGTTTTCACAATGAGGCGCGTTCCATTTTATTGCGCACGATCTGCACACTGATCAGTCGCACTTCCCACGATTATCTGCACGAACTCATTATCATCGATGACTGCAGCGACGATGGTAAGTTGAATCGAACGCTATATTTTGATTAAGAGCTAAACTGTATTGATTTATGGTATAGCTGAGCTGCTGGTTAGCCTTGATGGGATTTTAAGGCGCATATTCCACGCTCATCCTGCGTTCATCTTCAGACGCAATCGACAGCGCAGAGGATTGATTTGGTCACGCAACGAGGGCGCCAGAGTGGCCAGCGGGCATTACTTGCTCTTTCTCGACAGCCACTGCGAGGTCAACGCCGGTTGGCTGGAACCCCTGCTGGACCGGCTGGCGTTGAACTCCAGTCGTGCGGTCAGTCCGCTGTTGGATCCCATTGACCCCGAGACCTTGAGCTACCTAGCTGGTAATGTGCTGCTAAAGGGCGGCTTCGATTGGAGTCTGCATTTCCATTGGTTGCCACGACAATTTGCGGACGGCGAGCGAGCGGAGGAGGCATATAAAAGTCCTGCGTTTGCTGGTGGCATTATGATGATCTCACGCGAATGGTTCTTCAAGTTGCTGGGTTTCAATCCACACTTGCAGGTCAGTGTTGGTCAGTGGGCGGCTAATTAACTTGTGCTTGTGGCAAGTGCGCTAATTACTCATGTCAAGGCAATGACACACAATTTTTGTGGGGTCACTTGACGACAGCGAGCGAGACCAAGTTACCAAGTGCAAAACAAAATGAGCAAAAACTGGAGATGGTAGAAATAGGAACGTAAGCAACAACAACTCATGCCAATACGTATTTTACTGTCTGTGTAGATTTGGGGCGGCGAGTCCATTGAGTTTGCCATTAAATTGTGGCTTTGCGGTGGACAAATTGAGATCGTGCCATGCAGCCGAATTGGACATATTTTTCGCTCCCGCCATGCCTTTGAGTTTCCGGCACAGTTCGAAGAGCAGCAACAGCAACTGGACACTGCCCAGGCGACATATTTGCGGTGAGTTGAAGTGGCTTTTGGCCACTGCGCAACACTTGGAAGGTTTTTGTGCTCGCCGCTGCCTGGACGGAGGTGTGAAAAGGCGCGTTTGGACTTTGGTATTTTTCAATTTATTCCACACTGACGCTTGCGTGTGTCATCCTCTCATTTTTTTTTGCTTTTTAATATAAACATTCCCCATCACGCAATGAGAATGTTCTACCCTATATATGTATGTGTATGTATATTGTATGTGTATCGGCAGGAACTCAAAAATCATAGCCGAGTCCTGGCTGGACGAGTACAAATATTTGTTCTACACCCTCAAACCGGCGGCCAAACAAATTCCATTGAATCTCTCGCAGCACGAATTGGCGTCAATAAAGACTGGACAGCGTTGTCAACGCTTTGACTGGTTCCTGCGGCATGTGCAGCCGGACCTAAAGTGAGTTCGACTGCTGTTTGGAATTTAATTTTGATAGACTGATGAATAAGAGTTTGATTTGTTTTTATTTTTGTTGTTCTTGCAGAGTTCACAATGCCAAATTTAGTGCTTTGGGCACATTGCGTAATGAGGATCGTTGTTTGCATGTCGAAGAGTCTCAGCTGCTGCTGGTCAGCTGTTATCGTATGGAGATCACTCAGTGGCGTCTGCATCGCAACACTGGACAGCTGAGCACTGGCCATAAGCGCTGTTTGGGCGTCTTAAATGAATCGCAGCTCTCGATGCAGCCTTGTTTAGTTGGCACGCTGATTAATCATACGCAACGTTGGCAGCGACGCGATACACAGTTGTTGCATGCTGGCACGCATCTGTGTCTGGATAATCCGCTCAAGAATCAACTGGCGCTGAGCAGCTGTCGCGCCCTAGCGGCATCACAATCATTTCAATTTGCATTGGAAATGGAGGCGCAGACAAACTAAAGCTCAAGCTATAATGGCTGGAGGAGATTGTTAGAAGTTGCGCTGGAGTTGCAGCACACTAATCAAAATGTTTCCATGTTGTGCTAATCTCTGTGAAATATTTCCGGCGACCGTACGTAGATTATCAGCAGCCAAGGGGAAGTACTAAATAATGGGCGACACACAAAGGTGAAGCGAATGCCGGAATGCGACGGCTTGGTTGTTCCTTTTTTATTTTTTTTGTACCACAGCTATCAAGACTTCGCGCGCTTCCTGTCGCATCCATCACACGCGACAGCAGACAATGAAACTGCAGCGAGCAGGAACTGAAGCTGAAGCTGGAGCTGGAGCAGCGAGATAAAAGACTGCGACGTCGCGCTTATTGTGTGCCTTGTTTAGAAGGCTCCAGCATCAGTTGTGGGAACAATGCGCGGCGCGTCTGCAATTGTTGTCCAAAAGGGGCACATCAAAGTCCTCAGCGGGGGGAGGGGGGAGCGCGACCAGCAAAATGTAATTGAGTTGATGACTGCCCGACGCGCTTCCGGCAGCTTTGATGGCCTCCGGAAGTGAGTGACAAAAAAGACGACGTCGCGACGTCGGTGGCGGCATCACAATAAAAACTCCCATGCAACAGCATTTGCCATGCAACAGAGTTGGACAATGGACGACCAAAGCTGTAGCTGTAGCTGAGGCAGAGGCAGAGGCCAACGGCGGACAGTGAACAATTTGCAATTTGAGTATTGTTTTCTTTGGACATCTTTGCGGTAATAAAGCGTAAAAGTTAATTTTGTATCTCAGCAGTAAGAAGAACAATAAGAAGCAACAGCAACAGCAACAACAAGGGTTGCAGTTGACAATATGGTGGCAACTTTTCAACAACAACATTCATTTTGTGGTATCGCGGCAACAGGCAGCAGGCAACCTGCAACCTGCTGCCGGCAACTTGCCACTGCCACTGCCACATAGCTGCAAGCAATGCGTTGCGCTGCCGGTAACTGCCAAGCAGCGCGTAAAATCATATTTTTTATGACAATTTATAAGAAACAACAACGCAAGGCAACAACAAGGCAGCAATATGCGCTGGAAAAGCAAACGCAAGGAAGGTTATTAAAACTTTAATATCTTAATATTTTCAAATTATATTTATTGTAAATTGAATTGGTTAAATTCTAAATAAAAAAATATTTATTAATCTGAAATATACAAAATGAATTATATAAAAACTTTTCAAAAATTAAATGTAGAAAAGTTGGCAACAAATTTAATATAATTTGAAACAAACAACACATTATTGAACTTAACTAAATCATCAATTATTTATGCTTCTCTCTTATACCCTATTCAACTATAATTTACAGGGTATTAGCCAAAGGCAGCGACTTCTAAAAAGTTGGCGCGGTTTGTCCGTGCGGAAGCAACATTTAGTTTAGTTCAGTTTTGTTTAGTTTTGTTTAGCTTAGTTGAGTTTATTTTATGTAGTTGCGTTGCATTTGTTGCTCCATTGTAGTTATGACTCTGACTGAGCATAGTTGGAGACATTTTATTGTGGCAGTTGCCATTGCACCTGTGACCATATTTGCTGCAATTCCTGCACTCGCTATTTCTTCCGCAAATAACAAGCTTTTTTTTGAGTCACTCATTTCTTTGTTTCACTTTACTGGTCAGCTAATTGTTTAAATATTTTGTTCGCTCTCGCTATCTCTATTTTCAATAAGCACTTTAAGTTGGTGACTCAATGACCGCAGTCCTTGACATGTTTTTAGTCCGACTTTTATTTAGCTGTTTTAAAAAATATTATGCGCTGTCATTGAATAGAGATACGACTGAGGAGAGACTGCGAAAACGAAAGAGCGAGACTAATCTCAAGGACGGACCTTAATTATGAGCCTGGCCAGGCGGTGGGATAAGTGAAGCAGACTGGAACTGGGCGTTACAGCAAAAGGGGTGGACGACGCTTGAAACTTGATTATACATTTGAAGACTCATTTTATTATCTGCATAAATCTTTGCCAAACCCAGCGCCAAGTTTGCTGTTTACTTTGCGCACAGCTCAGCAGAGTAGAGCGCAACGTTGAACGCGAACGCTGAAAAAATCCATCATTCAGCGGCGGACCGCATTTAAAATATCTTGATTAAAAAACTAAAAAAAAAAGCAAAGCAAAAAATATAAAACAAAAAATGAAGAGAAGGTGGAAAAGCGTTCTGTGAAATGAAAGCCAAATGCAAACTCAGCGTTCAGTGTTCTAAGTGAGACAGCGCAGAAGAAAATATATATAAAAAAAGAAAATGAGAAACAAAAGAAAAATTTGAGAAAAACGAAACGGAAAAACTGAGCGAGCAGTAAAACAAAAAAAGATGGAATGAGCTGCGAGAAGTAAAACTTATAAGCCGCAAGCGGAAAACAAAGTTACGGCCAAGTTAAGGCATGGAAAGAAAGAACGGGGCGTATTTTTAAAAAGGATTTCAAAATTAACGGCCATCAGAAAAGAAAGTCAATTTGAATGATTAAATAGGAAAAGCTGTTCTAAAGTGAACCCTTTTCCGCCTCCATTTCCCACCATTTCCCCCCACCGAAATGTCGATTAATGCCGCTGTTAGTGCTGTTTAAAGGATTTATCCGGTTTTCTTTTGACAGTTTGTTGCCGATTTACATTTATTAATTCTTTTTGTCCCAAATCTAAAAAAAACAACAACAACAACAACAAGAAACTTTTGTGGCCCAAAACCATTTTGGCAGCAACAGCAAAACAGCAACATAATGGATGCAACGCCTCGGGGCTCAAGCCGAAAATGAAATAAATGAAAATATGACGTCGACAGCACCGACCAACCAACCAACAACCAAAAAAAGGCGATAATCCATCATTTCGTCCATCAAGAGTCGACGGGGATGACAATAGAGCAAACACACACACACACAGCGAAACGCAAAACGACAATGGGCCAAAGCTGTGTAAAACTTTGGTTTATATAACAATTTGATTAGCTCGGCTAATCTGTGATTCGACTAGACAATTAACCGATATCAATCAGATTTGTTGTCTAATGAAATTTTTGTCGAGGCTTTCAAAGTTTATCGGCCACTGTGCGGCCTTTATTAATACTAGCCTCGATTTTAGGGCCTATCTGTCTATGATGATAATGCAAAAAAAGAGCGAAGCTGCCGACTCCATCAACATTACAAAGCATTTTTAATATGCGAATCTGACTAGATGTGGATGTGTGTGTGTGTGGGTGTGGGAGTGTGCGGGTGTGTGTGTGTGTGCCGTCCTGTTGTACCTTTGCCTAAAAAGCATTTCAATCACGTCAAAAGTTTTTGGCATAATAAAATTGTTTGTTTAATATATGATTACGTTCGGTGGAAAGGGCGTGGCAGTCAATCTTGTTTCGAAAAACAGTTTAATATGACATGCATGTGTGTTGCTGTGTGTGCGAGTGTGGGTGTGTGTGTGTGTGTGGCATGCCTCTTGTCTGTCATTCATTCACAAGTTAATTTATTTGAAGTGCGTTTATCAAAAAGTTGGCTGGCTTTTAATTTAAGCCTGACTATCATTAACTGCTGCTGCTCCTGCTGTTGCTTTAGTTTGAATATATTTTCACTTAATGCTAATGACAAATTTGTGCACTCGGTTGTGAGTCGAGGGCTTAAAGTTGCTGCCACACAGGTCAAACACCAGCTGGATCACATGTGGCATGCAATTAACTCGTGTTTCTGATTTATCAGTTAAGTTGAAATCTGATTGCATGCTCTTAATTGTTATGCGATCAAATCAAATAATCGCTTGAATATTTGGCGCCGTAAAGTATGCAATGCGAAATCTATATTAACATTAAGTAGATTCAAAGAACAACAATGCACAGTGGGGTAAGTTAAGCTGTTTTTGGAAAGAAAAGTATATGTTCAATCTTTTGGTAATTTTGATTTGTTACAGATTATAGTTATTTCATTTATTTGTTTTTAGGGAAATCTAACTTAGTAATAAGTTATTTGAAAGATATTGAGAGAAAATTCTGATAGTATATAGGGAGTTTTTTGAGAAGAGAGTTTTACATAATAATATTACTGTTTGGTCACAGTATAAATATATATCTAAATTAGCGGTATTTACATTTTTGGTTGGGGTCAGATGAAAAGCATAGAAATTATTCAAGTAATAATTTCTGTATGAATATATATATTTATATATTTATATATAATATATATATATTTTGTACTGTATGGCATAATTTGAATGTAGTAGTAAATCAATATACCAATTATTGCTTTCGTTATATTTCAGTATTTTAACGGTATATTAACTAGCTATATTTTAAGAATTAATTTTAATTCCTATACAATTTTAAAATCTATACATATATTTATTTAATAATATTGCTTGCAAGTTAAGCTTTAATAAATGTAATTAATCACTTCTCAAAGTCTACGCCTTGAGCCCATGGTGCTTTGACAAGGGCAATGGCAAGCGACATTAATTTAATATTAAATATTAAAGACTTCATTAAATTCGCAGTACTGCACATTAAATATACATGATTATAACTTTTGCTTTCTGAGGCAGCCAAAGAGGCTAAGAGTGAGAGAGAGAGAGAGCGAGTGAAAGAGAGTGAGAAAGAAGGCGAGAATGAGAGAGCGACTCGAGCTGATTCCATTTATTTTTGTTTATTTTTTAGTGTTTTTTCATGCGGTGCTTAATTCGCTTTTAATCTCGTCAAATTGTTGCTGGCAATGCGACGCGTCGTTGGCATCATCAGAGGCGCACCGAGCTCAGAGCAGCGAGCACAGAGCATTGAGCAGTGAGGCGTGGTCGCTTCCATCAACGCATAATGTCGCTGTCGACGTCGCTGCCAACGTCGCGGCGACGACGTCGGAGCCATCAACTGCAAGTGACAGGTGAATGCCCAGGATACAGCAGCAACATAAACAGCAGCAGCCATTGCCAATGATAGGCATGTAAATGGGCTTGGAGAGATGGCTAGGCTTTTTGGCCCAAGACATTGCCAGCAGCTGTTTGGCTTCCCTTTGGAGGAGGCATCGCTTCGCATCGCATCGCTGTGAACTCCCCAAAGGTGTCTGACGGCATTAGAGGCAGTCGGGTGCGATAAAAGCATTGTGATAAGCGCCCACGGACAATAAAAATGGGTTGGACACACACACAGAGGGCGCAAAAGCGCATTACAACCAAAAACCAAACCAAACCGAAAAAAAAGCGAAATTTGTGTGTATGAAAATGTGCGCGTGCCGCTGTCTAACCCACTTTGTGTTAGCTCGCTCTGCTCTGCTCTCTTTCTCTCAGCTTGTGGACAAACAGTTAATCAGAGAAATTAAGCAAGAGCAGAGCAGAGCAGAGCAGAGCACAACAACGTCACCGATGACATCCAGCTGTGCCAAACAATGGGCGAAATTGGCAGCGGGAAGCTGTGGCTGTGGCTGAAGTTGTTCTTATTGTTGTTGTTGTCGCTGTCACCCTGGTGACCAAAGAGCAACAACAACAATGGCAAAACAGCATCTTACCGGCCATTTGGCCATGTTGCCAACTGCTGTTGTTGTTGCTGTTGTTGATGTTCTGGCTGCTGGAGCGGCAGCTTGGCTAGCTAAATAAACAACTACGGCTACCGCTGGCGCAAAGCGCGTGCAAGGCATTGCCTGTCAATGGTGATGAGTGAGGAGCAGGCGGAGGCGCCACACACACATATACACATCTATACCCACACACTAATACTCGGTGAGGCAGAGCGATTATTGTTGTTGTCGCTGCTGCCGCCGCCGCAGCCGTTTGTCGGCGTCGTAGACAGCGATTCTTTTGGGGCACAACCATCAGCAACATCAACCATCAGTTGTGCGCTGGAAACGAACGCGTGCAGTTTGGATTTTTGGATTTCCACCAAAAATCAGCACAGCAAAAGCAGAAAAACATTTCATAAAATTTTCTAATCAAATTGTCGACTGACTCTGTGTGTGTGTCTGTGTGTGCGCGCAAAACGAAATTAGCAGCCGAGCGAGTGAGCGAGCAAAAAATTTATGCGATTTGTTTGCGATTCCAAGTCTGTCTAACTGCTAGAGTGTGTGTGCAAGTGTGTGTGTGTGTCTGCCACGTTGCCAACGTGCCACGAAATTTATGTCGTTTGGTTTGTCAATAAAAGAAGAAGCGAACACACGAAGCCATCATAAGCAATTTATAGTGTGGGTGCAGTTTTTGCCGCGTTTTCGTGGGTGTGACACAACACGGTTTACCTGTGCGTCGCAGTCGCTGTCGCTGTCGCAGTTGACGTCGGAGTCGCTGTCGCGCCATTAGGTGGAATAAAAAACAAAACCGAACCGAGGCCAAAAGTGGACGTTCTTGGCAACGCTTTTTGTTGTCTTAACTTGTTACAATTACCGTTTGGCCAGCGCCGTTATTGTGTTCACTTTCCTCACTCTTCCCCTTTCGAGAGCAGTGTGTATGTGTGTGTATTGGTGTGGCTCCAAATTGTCCTTTATGCCCACCCGCAACGAACGGTGATTGGATTCAGTGTACGTGTTGTAGTAGTCCATTCATTAAGGTTTGCTTCCTTTCGCTGAGCTGCCTTCAGTCGGACAACGATGTGGCTCCCTTTGGATTATTGCGCATGATAATTGAAAAAAACATTTGGTCCTTTCTGCGCCTTTGTCGACCAAGAAAGAGAGAGAGAGCGAGTGAACGACGTAGCGAACGACTGCTGAAAATCGTTTAATTGGAAATTTGTTATTTGGATGCGACGAACTGTGAAAATACAACTGAGAAACTGTCGCGCGCTCAACAGCGGACAGCGGACAACGGGACAAAGGCAAAAGGCATTGCTCAAATTGAAAATGTACTGAGCACACAATAAAACGCCGGGAAATGTAATAAGCGAGCGGCCAATTAAAAATCAATAGAAGAAACTCAACAGTCGACAAAATGAATGAGAACATTACGTTGGAACTAAACTTAAGCAGCAGCCACAATTGGTTGCTGCACGAGGTGACCACAATGGGCAGCATCAACAACGGCAGCAACAGCACAGACGAGGACCAAAGATTCAGTTATGCTGAAATCGAAGAAATACGAAGTGTTATACGCTGGGTGGTGCCCATTTTCTTTGGCATCATTGCCATCACTGGATTCCTGGGCAACCTGTTGGTCATCCTCGTTGTGGTGCTCAACAAGAACATGCACTCGACAACCAATTTGCTGATTGTGAATTTGGCTGCCGCCGATCTGATGTTTGTCATCTTTTGTGTCCCCTTCACGGGCATCGATTATGTGATCATGAATTGGCCCTTTGGCACTCTGTGGTGTCGCACAGTTCAGTATTTGATTGTGGTCACCGCGTATGCTTCGATCTACACGCTTGTGCTGATGTCGGTGGATCGCTTCTTGGCCGTGGTGCATCCGATTCGATCGCGTATGCTGCGAACGGAGCACATCACAAAAATTGCCATCTTCACGCTGTGGGCCGTTGTTTTGACCATCTCGATGCCGGTCACCTTTGCGCATGACATTGTGGTAAGTAAAGCAAAAGATTATTTCAGGGCCATTCCACTCGTGGATGGTTGCCTGCTGTGCCCGAATGTGCTGTGAATAACATAGGCCAAGCCGAAATTTATTGCTTTCCATCATCGGCACCTCGTTATATGTCGATCTCTGATACGCCTCTGTTTTTCGCCTCTTTTTATTTGTATTTAAGTTTATACTACTTTTTTTTTTTTTGTTTGCGTTGCGTGTGTGTTTATATTCTCGAAATATTTTTGCGCTCGTTTTTGTTTTTGTTACTAATTTGCTATTTTAAATGCATAAATTTTAATTATACAGCTACAAGCTGAGGCACTTTATAGTTCCCAACCCGAACCTGAACGGGGTGATATGGCCAATGCCAATGCTGAAAGCTGTTCAACTCATGTGCGCTTCATCCGTTTGCAGTGTCTGCAATTCAGCTCAATTATTGTACTTACTATCTCAAAAACATTGCCTGGCAAATTGATCACAGCACTGGCATACGCTGCGTATGATAAATCATAAGAATATGACCTTGATACTCGTTGTTAGTTGCGTCTCAATTTTCTAATTTTCTAAATTTTTCCATTTTCCGATTTCGATTAAAGCGTTAATGTTTTTATGATGCGAGCGAGTGTGAAGAACAAGTTAATTGTTTAATAAGTCCCGCTAAATTTGTTGTTTATACAATGCACAACAGTTTTTATGTGCTTTACCATGAAGGTCTTCAAAATTTTGGGAATTAACTTATGACAAGCAGCAGATTAAATTGTTTACGGTCAGAAAAAACATCCTGTAAATTAGTTGCGGCAAATCCTTGAATACGTTCCATTAGCCACACATAAGTATTTTGCCCTTACCCTTGACCCAGCTAATGAAAGAGAAAGCAAGCTCATTGTGTGAGTCGCCGCCTACTCATAATCGAATCGAATCGAATCGAATAGAATCGGAGTCGACTGTAATTAAACGTATCTTATCGCCGTTAGAGTCTTTATCAATGAATCGAATGGACCATTTGCTTTGCAGTTGTTATTGTTATTGTTGTGTTGTGTTGTTATTGTAACTTGATATTTTATTAAATGCCATTTCACGCTCCTTTTTTCACGCTTGGGCTTTGCGCTGCGTTTGCTTTGTTATTTGCCTGTGTGTTATTTGTTATTTGTTTTGCCTCGGCCTCGAGGATTAAGCTGGCAAAATAGCAGCCCCAAATTGAATGTGTGTTGATAACACACACACACACATGTAGACAAATGTAGGCAAACAATGGAGAAACATGCGATAAAAAGACATAATTAACTCATGTTTGATCAACATGTTAATTAACAGTTTGCTATTAATTATATTCATATTACGTCTATGATGTCTATTACACACACACATACGGGGCGAGTGCGAGAGAGTAATGGCAATAACAGATGGGCATAGCTTATCAATATCTATTTTCCTATACGCACTCAAATGGGGCATATGCCTGTCACGAGTATCAAACATTAAATTGCAGAGATCTCTCGCCTGGCATTGATTGACAGCTGTTTATGCCATGTTATCTCACTTGACTTGGGTCACTCGCTTTCACTCTCTCTCACTCTCTTAAATACATTAAAAGTCAGAGTGATGACAACTAAAGCAACATCAGGTTCAACTTTAACTGTTGCACTCTCGTCAATCTGCCTCATAAATTAGTCCGAAAATTCTGTTGTATGCAATTTAATGCGTACAGTTTTTAATAGTATTTTATATATGAACCGAATGCGCGACGTTGGATTGTAAACAAGAAAGTTTGTAAACAATGCCGATGCCTGGTAAATATTTTTACGATAGACGCGCCAGTTTATGACCCTACAGAATAGCACAGAATGCGCAGGGTCATCGTGGAGGGAACCGTGTGTAAGTGCGTCATGTGAAGAGGCTTGTTGCGTTTGTGCGGTGTTTCAACCTGCGACAGAATTCAGATACAGACAGTGAGTGAGTCGTAGAGATAGTGGCAGAAATTCGTAGTTATGCAAAACTATTTGCTTTATTTATGAATGTCAGGGTCATGAAACTGTCAGCCAATCCGCGACACATGACGTATACTTAATATTGTAATATTCCCTCTATTCTTTTTTTTTTTGTTTGTTGTGCATTGACAGATCTCCCACGATAACAACACAAACATCACCATGGCCTTCTGTCGCTTCACCGATAACGATTGGCTTCATGTGTCCACCTATCAGGTGACATTCTTCACCACTTCATATTTGCTGCCCCTGATGATCATCAGCGGTTTGTATGTGCGCATGATTATGCGACTTTGGCGCCAAGGCAGCGGCGTTCGGATGTCCAAGGAATCGCAACGTGGACGCAAGCGAGTCACTCGCTTAGTTGTTGTGGTTGTCATTGCGTTTGCTTCGCTCTGGCTGCCAGTGCAGGTAATTTATTAAACAAATTTAAATTCTCAATTTATGGATTATTAATCGTGTCGTGTTTATTTACAGCTCTATATGCTGCTGCGTGCACTTGAGGTCTACACGTCGACAACGATGTTTAGCGTCATTCTGCAGGTGATTGCGCACACAATGGCCTACACTAGTTCCTGCATCAATCCTCTGCTCTATGCTTTTCTCTCGGACAACTTCCGCAAGGCTTTCTATAAGGTAAGTAAAGTACTTTCCACACAGTCTGTTGTTTGTCGATGCTTCAATTGTTGCCACAGCAAGTGCTGCGTCAATACAATTCGTTTGTTGGCAATTGAAGCATTTTAAGCGCATTGTTCGTCATGATTTTTCGCTCTCTCTGTCATATTTCTTTTTTTTTTTTTTTATATACACGCTGTATATTAAGTGCTTGCTCTCGACCCAGTTTCCCAGCATTTTTGTTATTATATTGATTTATAAAGTGGCGTTATGATAAATATATTAAACATTTCGCTTGGTCTAGCATAAATTTAAAAGAAATGTCCAGGTTGCTCTGCAAAAATATATTAGTGCTGTCTCATCGCATTTTTATAATGTGCTTTTAATTCCTCAAACGTTTCCATCGATAAATCAATTAAATTATTCCAGTGAACAGCAGATACAACAAATACTCGGAGAGAAGGGAAAAAAACAAAACAAAGCAGAAACCGAAAACTATAAAAATGATTCCCCAATATTGAAGAAACGCGCACGATTTAGAAACATTTGCTGCCAGTAGGCGGCCTTAATGAGTTAAGTGCGAAAAACGCGCATACGCCGCGTGGGACGCGCAGCAGGAAAATTGCGATATAAATACCAAAATTTTACAGCATGTGAAAAGATTCTCAAACAAACACAACGAACGCAAAAGCTATCAAATTAAATCAAATCAGATCAGATCAGCGATAGATTTGCTGCTATTTTTGGCACAAACATTTCTCATTTTTGTGATGTATAGTATTTTTGCCAGTGAAATAGTTGGCGTCGAATATTTGAATGTGGGGGAATGTGGGAGTGAGTTTAATGCTTGAAAGATGCGTCACAGATGCAGCAGGTCTCGCGTAAATCCTGAAGGTCTTCGGTTATTAAAGCTTTTTTTATGTTAATTCAATGGGTTCGTTGACTGTAAAATGCCCACGCTCTTTCTCCTCTGTGTGTAATTTGTATCTGGGACTAAGACCAGACGTCGACCATACAATAGCAGCAGCCAAAGCAGCCGAAGCAGCAGCAGCAGCGGCTCATTCCGATTCAACTCACTTTCCGCGCGCATTAATTCTTTTGGTCAGCGGCCATTTACATAAGTACTCGGTACAACAAAACAACAACAAAAAAATGTAAAAGAAAATAAAAGAAAAAAAAAACACGTTGCAAAACTGAAAACCAAAATCGAGGCAAAACGGACACGCCCCCCTGCGTTCGCATTCCACAAGGGGGCGAAGGTAGTTGGGGAAGAGTCGACTTTGCTTTACTTACTTTTAATTACTTTAGGGACAAACAGACGGCGACTGTCGACGACGACGAAAGAGATTTTGTCTGTACTCACTTCTGGGTGCTGGAATCCTGGGGAAAGCAAAGTGAAGCCGTGACCATCGATGGATGGCACGAAAAACCAGTCCAGTCCAGTTCAGTTCGACGCATTTCGCTGTAACATTTCCTTTCAATCATTTTGTGGCCTAATTTTAATATTTTAATTTGTTTCGCTGTTGTTGTTGTTGTTGCTGTTGCGCTGGCGCGCAAAGTCTTGCGGTACTTTGCATATAAATTGCGCGCCAAACTGAGCCTGGTTCGCTCGCTTGGCGCTAATTGATGTGTTTGTCAAGTCATTAAATTAGATTAATTACATTAATTAAATTGCTGCGCTGCTCGCTTTTGCCTTTGCCTGTTTTTGTTTTGTTTCGTGTTGTATCTATTATATACATATATAGTATTTGCTATATAGATACAGATTTCGAGTCCATCAATTTTAAATCCTTCGTCCACGCCAGGTAGACAAAAACACGTATCGACACATCAAACTGGCTAATTGCCCCACTGACAGCGCGTCCATTACACAATTAGTCAAACGTATGCCAACGCTTTTGCTGCTTTCTATCTCTCTCTGTTTTTCTGTTCCACAAATTGAATAATGCTCGCTGAAGTTTGAATCGCATATTATAGATAACATCGCATTCTAATATTTAATCGATTTGCGGTGCCAACAAATTATCGATAAATCGCATTTAATTATTTACAAATAGATTTTTGCTTATTATTGCTGAGCATACGCAGTAATTTTTTGGACTATAAATTGGTTATTTTAGGTTGCAACATTGCGTATACGTAATGTGTAAGCTGCAGTTTTAAGGCTGAGCTACCCTTTTGCAGTGTTGCAACAAAAGGGTATTTAAAATGCTTTTAAATTGTAGGACACATTTGGCACGTGGCACGGTGCCCATGATTATTTGATAATTTTGCAGCAAATTGAAGGCTGTGTGTGTGTGGGTGTGTGTGTAAATTTCATAGCTTCACCATGCAGCGTAATCAAATAATAACCAAAACGCAAATACAACCTACACACACACGTATACACACAAATACAATGGCATTTTGGAAATGGTTTGAAATTCGACGGGGCCCCAAAAACCGTAACTCATTTCCCCAGAGCGATTGCATGGAAATGCCGTAGCTTTGCGCCATTGTTGTTGTTGTTGCTACTCTAGTTGTTGTTGTTTCTATGACGGCGCACTAATCAACAATTTCGGGGCAGTTCAATCAGAGCGCAAATTCATAAATCATTTATATGCAAACGCCCAACAGGAGTGGAGAACGGAGAGGGGAACGGGAACGGTGTGTAATGGAGGCACATTTAGTGCTCGCTCGGTATCTCTGTAGGCATTTCAACACCTCAAACCAGTTAAATAATTGAATATTGAATCAAATCTAATCATTCAAATGCAAAGCCACAGACACAAAGCGAAAGAGCGTGCCCAAGGTGGGATGTTGGGATGCTTAGTTGCTGGTTCCTGGTTGATAGGGGAATTGTTAGTGAGCAGAGGCAGAGACAGAGGCAGAGGTTCGACAGGTTCCGCAAAACCCAAACACATCATTAATCAAACATTTTGTGCGCTCGCTGGCTCAATTTACTGTCGTTATTTTTATGTATTTTTAGCATTAACTTATGCCCTTTCTTTCTCTTTTACTCTGCAGGCCATTAACTGCTCGAATCGCTACCAGAATTACACATCTGATTTGCCGCCGCCACGGAAAACATCCTGTGCCCGCACCTCAACAACGGGACTCTAAGCGCCACTTTGGCTTCGCAAAACTCGCCCCCAAACAGCTGGCAATGGGAATAGTCCAACAACAACACAATGTTATATATAATATATACATATATAGTATGCTTAGTCGTATCGAAAGCTGAGCTGAGCCAAGTGATTGACCGACACACACACATAGAAGGAACTGCGATGAAGATGTAGACGACAACGAGCAGCTGGGCAACTGGAATTGGAGCTGAGAGCTGAGGGAGGCAGATTGATTGCCTTGTGGACGCTTGCAGCGTCGTTTTGGACGTGGCCAACCGGCTAAATACGAGCAATTATGGGCTGAGCATGTGCCGTTAATTAACGGGCAACGGCGTCAAAATGAAAGGACCAAAAAGTTATCAACAACAACAAACAAAAACGAACTAAAAATCGCTGAATAAATGGCGAATCGCGTTTTGAAGTCGCATTGCGCTTTGAGCGCACCATTAAATATATATATATTTGTATATTTATATATTGAATACTTAAAGTATAGATATTGATGTATATATTTGTATGTATGTGTATTGTAGGCTAATATTCTATGTTCTATCGGAATTAACTCGCTTAATTTTATGAGCCACGCGCCTCGTCTCAAGCCGTGTGCATTGAGGCGACATTTGAGTGTAAACAGAACTCTTAATTGCGCAGCTCTTCAGCTAATTCAGTGTAAACAATAAAAATGAATCAACAAGAAATAATGCTACAACTCCATTTCGATTGAGTTGTTTGTTGTTTTTTTGGGTTTGGGTGGAGCAACACAATTCATTCATTCAATAACTGCCGAAAAATAGTCAAAAACTATTTCATAGCATAAACGCAAAACGTTGGCGCGCTGCTGGCGTTTGAATTTCCATGAAGTGATGCGGAAAACGCGAAAATTGAAATACTTGTCATGTATATATTGCATTGTGCCGCAGGCGTTGCCATCGCCATCGCCATAGTCGCTGTTTCCTGCACAAACATGGCACCACAAACGGTCACACATTACGTACACACCAACACACACTCCACAGTGAGCTAGAAAAGTCTCCGCATTGCATTTTTGGGGTGTCGTTGGCAGCTCGCTTCGTGCGCATTCACTCGTACTCATGCATTCATTTATGCACTCACTCATGCATTTATTTATTCTAATGTCTGTCGCACCCACTGTGCGAGTATCTCTGTCTCTTTCCATCACTCTCTCTCTATTTTTCTCTCTCGTTCATTGGCAATTCACGACTCGTGACTTCAGTTTGACAATCTTGACGCGACCATCGACAGCTTGGCATCACTTTAAAGTCAGCCTCACTCATATCGACGATTTGATTGCATTCCCCTCTCCAATCATCACTTTCTCACTCTCTCTCCCTGTTGCTTTTGCTCACCTTGCGGCTGGACATTGAGCTGAATTAATTATGCAGCGTTCGTCGTCGTCGTCGACGTCTTGTGTTAGGCTTTCGGGGCAAAGGAAATCGAGCTGTGCGCACTTTTGCATAATTTATTCAGTTTTAATAAGCGTGGCGAGCATGTCCAATGTCCAATGCTAATAGCGTTAGTTTTGGGAGGGAGGTGTGCGGGGTGTTGATTTTTACACGTGAAATTGGTCAGAGGCGAGGGGGCGTGGCGGTGGCGAGTACTTTTCGCCAAGGTGCTGGCGTGATTAAGGCGTATCAGCTGCTGACAGGTGTCACTTCATCATGCCGGCAATATAATTAAAATTTCAAATTAGCTGCCACAAAAGGTGTTGCAGAGGCAACACAACACAACACACAGCAGCTGTTGTTCATTAGATAATGTTTGGCAACAATTCAACTCGCAGCACACACACACTCAAATTCACACGCATACTCTGCTCAATGAAGTAAAACTATTGGCACCATAAAAGCGCACGCTCAACTGGACGGCGATGACGTCGTGGATAAGTCATTGTAGCACCCAGCCCAAACAAATAGCCAAACAATAACACTAGCAACACCGCCAGCAACAACAGCAACAATGGCACTAGCAACAACGTTATCATCATAACAATAATCATAATCATAACTGTGAGTGTAACAGTTGTCGTGGCTTTGCTTGCGTGAGTGTGGGAGTATGTGTGTCGGTGTGTTTGTTGCCTGCTGAGACGCTGAGCATTAAGAAATTGTAGCATACTTTTGTGCTGGGCTGCATACAAAGCAGCCGAAACGAAACGGCAAACGAAACATTCGCACTACTGACCTAGTCATTACAGCAAAAGCGTACAGAGTGTGAAAAGAGAGCGAGAGAGCGTGAGTCTGAGAGAGAGCGAAGTTAACAGTGCCGATGCTTCGTGGGTGCTTTAAGAGCGTTCGTTGCTCGAAGAGCGCAACTCCGAAATGAGGTGAGTTTTGCGCAGTTTGACAAAGTTAACAGCGATGAAGAGAGCGAGGAACACATTGGCATCCGAGTGGAACAGGATAAAACCGCAATGGCAATGGCGACAACCGACAACCGACAACGAGACACTCACAAACACACACACACACACAGAGCAGAGCGTAGGTCATGGTGTCTGGCACACCTGCGACAGTGTTTGGCATTTTTGGGCTCAATGCTCGCTCGGTCAGTCAGTCGCGCCACATAAATTGGCGAAACGGGGGCGAGCCAAAGACACATCGGCTTACTAGTATGTTATAGAGAGACAATCTGTGCCCGGGCCCGTTACGGCTATTTGGCCAAATGAAGCGTAACCAAATGCTGATAGCCGAAATGTTGCAGTTTATGGCCAGAGCGACAGCCAAATTGCCTCTTGGCTTGTGCCATAATCGCGACAATGGCTACAAAACAAGGACATTGTCTCAGCGGCAACTTAACACAAGCACTCCACCCCCCAAAAAAAAGAAGAAAAAAAGCATTCTTCTCGGTTACATAATGTGCTACAGCTTTGCACTTCATTTAGACTCGCATTGCCGAATGTTGTCTGCTCAGCTGGTAAATTTTGCAGGTACAAATTTTGATTATGCACATTATGCATGACAAAATAAAGAACATAATATGAATATATATTATATAGAGAGATAATTACAACAACATTAATAAATATAGATAAATTCACTCTTAAACTAGCATTCAATACAGCTGAAATACCAGGCGAACAGAATGCAGCAGCAAGTGGAAGAACAGCTGAACACAAAGAAAAACAAAGAACAGCTGATATTGTTGTGATCCTCTCTGAGAGCGCCATTAGTCATCGCTTTCGGCGCTCTCGTTTGTGCAGCTGTCTCTCTCTCTCACTGTTTACATTTGCAAGCAAATGGCGTATGTGATTTTTAGTATGACTGCTTGCTGTTCACTTCTGTTCGCCTGGTAAAATATTTTAAATTTTCTGCTTTTTACAGGAGGTGGCTGTACGAAATTTTGCGATCAGTTTTGAAGTGCCAATTAAGGTGAATCCACTTTATTTGTTTAACATATGTTCATCTACTATAAATGTGTATGACCTCTTTGGTTCGTACTTTTACCTTATGACTGGCGCATATGAAAAATTTTTCATCTCGATTACATAATATGCAACAGTTTTATATTATAACTTTATTTAGATTACGCAATTCGCGGACTCGCCTTGCCAAATGTTGTCTGCTCAGCTGACGAATTTCTCAGCTAAAAATTTAGCTTATGCACAATATGCACCCACGCACACGCACACATACAGGTGCCCACACACACTTGCAACATACATGTGTACGCATGCAGCAAAAAGTTGATCTGTCAATTTTTGCTCCCACACACACACATAGAGGAGCACTGAGGGCTGGGCTGTTAGTAAAGTATACAACAGTTTTTTGTGCAACTTCTATAAGTCACGAAATGGCGGAAAATCTTCTTATTCCTTGCCTGTCACCCTACAGCGCGTAGCGTTGAGCTTATTAGCAATAAATCTGCAGATAAGCTGATTTTTTAAAGCTAAAAATAAACTGCACTGAAACAAGAAAAAAGGAATTTCCAAAACGAAAAACAATTGCCTAAATTATTAATTTGCGTACTACCAAAGAATATTATATTAAATAAGCAGCGCAACGGAAAGTCGCTTAAGCTGGTCCTTGGTTTAGGGAACTTACCTTTTTCAGAGTCAAGAACTTTTCCGATACTTTTTGAGTGACATTTTGTCAATTTTAATGCGCTTACTTGTAACTCAACTCAAAAATGCACATAAACTGTGTTACATACCTCATCGAAAGATGAAAGATGGCAGCAAGTAGGAAAAACTAGCAACGGTAGCAGAAGCAGCAGCAGGTCGAGGTAAAAGTGCAAAAGTTCAAACGGATTTCCACACAGTTTAACGGGCATTAAAACACAGATTGCTCTAAAAAGAAGCAATATGATTTAAGCATATTTCCTGGAATACGAAACGCACTTCAAGATTCAATCACAACACAGATTAAATTTTATTTTTATTAAATATTTATTTGAAGCCTTTTAAACAGTTTATATATTTTTGTTTGTTATAAGTTACAATTGGAATATATAAGTCGAATTTTTATTCGTGGGGGGTATGTTTTTTCGATTTAACATAATGGAATTTTTAATGAAATTAACTAGCAATTGATTAGGCCGCATACTAATGACTACTAACGCTCGCGGCGCTGGCTCAACTTTAACCCGGGGAGTGGAGATCGACTAACAAGCCAAGTCATAATATATAAATGAAAAACTTTACGAAAAACTGACAAGAACACAAAATTTGTAAAAGCAGACAGGGGACGTCTCACGAATTAATTGCGGGTCGTTAAAGTTTGAAGTGTTGCGGAGCGTGAGACAGATAGAAAAAGGGAAGAGTCGAAGAGTGGAAGAGACGCGGTTATAATTTAAATATTAGTTACACATAATGTAAACCATAAATTAATTTTGAATTCTCAAACTATTAAAGAACTTTTGAGGTTGAGAACGAGAACGAGAATGAGAACGCAGGAGCAGAAGTCGGACGTTAGCATCCGCTTTGAACTTTGCTAGCAATTAGTTATTCACGCTTGCGCTTGTCCAGGGAACAACTTTTTGTTGCTGTTGTTGGTCAAATCCGTTGTGAAATCCTTTGGGGGGTGTGTGTGTGTGTGTGTAGAGAGTAGTGCAATTTCGATTCGCAGCAAATTCACAGCTCTTCGCATTGGTCTTATCGCTAGCAGAGACGCCGTAGCATCCCGGCATAAACTTGAGACTGCTCGTAGTTCTTAAAGGCCTCGCGAAAGCGCAACTTCTGCTCGCCACTCAATTTCGCATGGAAATCTTGTGCAGCTGTCACGAACAATGCAATTTCGTGTTGACCCAATTTCCGTGGCACTCCTGTTGTTGCTCTTGCAGTTGTTGTTGTTGTATTCGTTGTTGTTGTTGCAGCCGCCGCCGTTGTCGAGACGCCACCGATGCCAAGCACCAGCGGAAATAGTTTAATCAAATGCAGATTTATGGAAGCGGATAAAAAGATGACGCTCAGACCCCAGACACCTTGCTCCTCCGGCTGGGCGAGGAACGTTGGCAGCGTACAGATCAGCCAGTCCTGCAGCATTTGTAGGAACGATGAGTCAATAGCGGAGCGAAACACCTGCAAGCACAAGAGCACGTACACAAAATACAAAATGAAACAAAGCACACCGAAATTTTCCAGTGAAAGCTGCTGGCAAAAAATCCCCACAACAACAGCACAAAAAATATAAAAGAGTTCAAAAAGCAAAACGGGCCAAACACTTTTTGATTACAACTGCCTCCCCCGTCTCAACTCCCCCGTTTGGAAAGTGAATGCAACAAAGCAAAACAGAAGAAAGTAGTTGCAAAAAAAAAAAAAAAAAAAAGGAAAATCACTGCACTGTATACATATTTTGTGGCACAGTTTAAGGGTAATGAAATTGCCCTGCTTCTTTTTTGCTTTTTTGTTGGTTGGTGTTGAGCTGCTGCGGCCTGAGGTCAGGTCAGTTAACTTGCCCCCAAATGACAGTGCAATCTGCGCTTGCCCCTTTAACTGAAGCTAAGTCTCATGCTTCTCCTCTTCACTTTTTTTTTTTTTATTAATTTCCCTGTACACACACACTCGGCACACGCCCACTGGGCAACCTTGAACCTAATGAAAAAATTTTATGGCACCACTGTGGATGCCTTCTTGGGCCAACTGACCCACATAGTTGCGTACGTTTTGGGCTGGCGATGGTCAGAAGGCCAAGCTGTGTAGCCATGAATTCCATTAATTTTCAAGCTGCCAACAAATTCCGAGCATACACACGCTCGCACACTCACACACTCGCAAGCTGTTAACTGACAAAGTGGAGGCAAGTATTTTACCCTTTCGACCATGCCAAATATTAGCGGTGCAGCAGCAGCAGCAGCCTCAGCGCAGCGGTCCATAAAGTAACCCAAAGGCAACCACATACGCACACACACACTCGCACACCTGCCATGCACGATTGGCTGCTTTTGGGTGAGAAGTCGATTGTGTGTGTCCGATGTCTTTGTACCATTTGCTAGCGCTGACCAAGCGACCAACCAACTCGATGCCTAGACTTGGCTTTCGACTGCTACTCACCTGATACACAATCGTGGCAATAACATCGCCATGCGGTTGATTTATGGCCAGAAACTCCTTTATGACCTTCGTCAATATTTCATTCGGTGGCACTAAATCACGTATAATTTGGCACAGCACTTGTCCATAAATCCAGGCGGCGTCTCGAGTCGATGATTTAATACAATGCAAAAGTATATCGACTTTATCGTTTTGCAGCGCGATTATCTCCGGATCGTCCTGCACAATGCCATTCGATAGCTCCGTGTTCTCCAGCTGCGCCGCAGAGCCTGTGTAGAAAATGTGGAGGAAGAAAAAAAAAGAAGTGAAACGTGTGACAAGCTTAAAAACTTTACAATTAACAAAGGCAGCCAAAGCAGCGGCAGCGGCAGCTTCACTACTGGCCATTATTTATACGCTCGCGGGCTTCAACATGACCAACAACAAACAACAAATGCCAACGTCAATGTCAGAGCTAAAACTTCCTCTAGGACATACATAAATTTACATTCAAATTTTATGGATTTTTCACTTTTCACCATTCCTCCTACCTCCCTCTCTCTCTTCTGCAGCGGCGAGCTGAGGTTGTCGCTCCCAAACCTTCTGTTTTTTCCCACTCTGCTAAGGGCCAAAGCAGCCAGGCCAGAAACCCACAAGCAGACACCTTGACGCGTCTGACTTTCAATACGTATTTTCGCTGTGTATATGTGTGTGTGTGTCTGACTCTGTGTCTGTGTGCGTGGGTGTATTTTTCACGGTGTGTGTGGGCGGTTTTATAGTATGTATAGATCTGCTTTTACAATCGCTGCTGCTCAGCAAAGTTTATTTGTTTGTTTTTCGACTCGATTTCGATGTATACCGTTTAAAATGTGCGCAAAGCGTGTGATGAACTAGCAGCTACTCATTAATTTTTAAGGGTTGAACAGGTAAAATAGTGAAACAAATTTCTATTAATAATTGAAACGTTCTCTAATAAAACTATACTTCTTTTGGTTGAATCGAAAGGCACAAAATATTGTTGTTAAGATATTGTCTTTAAGAAGTACAGAAATTTGACTAAACTAAATCTAAATGTATGCAACAAAAATTCTAAATTCTATACTTATTATTAAAAGATCCTTTTTTTTGCACATATTGGTAAAATTGAAATTACAATTTTTCTTTTATTTAAATATTTATTTTTACGTTGCCTACGCTTTTTCCAAAATACCTTAAGCTCATCACATTTTCAATGTTCGAAATTTGTAATAATCTTGCAGGCTCCCTTTGGGCACAACGTTCTTTTTAACTCGCATATTTTAGTCTAATTTCGTATTAAAATTTTCAAATTCTGTGAAAACCAAAGCTCAAAGTCATTGGCAAATATTAAGAGGGATATCCGATTTGTAGCTGATTCAACTAAATCTCTTCTTTTTTTTTTTGCTTTTGCTTTTTTTGATTGAGCTCCCTCTTTTGCCCTGCAGCCACTTTCGATGTGGATAATGATGAACAGAAGCTGACAAGGATATGTTAGAGCCTGGCCAAATTAATGGGGCGTTTGTCTGTTATGCCGAATGGGGCAGGTGAAAAATGATGTTAACGGCACGGCATTGAAAGCCAAAAGCCGCAGACGAACGCTGATAAAAGTTGTTGCAATCTCCCCATATGCAAGTGTTCGATGTGTCTGTGTATGTGTGTGTGCTTGTGGCCTGGTCAAAGGCTTTGCCTTTAGCTGTTTAATGTGGCTGCATTTGGCTTTTGGTGTTCACGAATTATTTACAATGCAACGGTAACTTTCGCCAGCCTTTGTTTTGGCCAAGCTTAACATTGTTGGCTCGCTGGCGGCAGAGCTGTTGCCAATTTGGCTATTGTGCTCGTTGTTAAACTTCCCTCCTCCTTCCTCCCTTTTACCGAGTTTAAGACTTTAGCTGCTGCTGCTGCTGCTGTTGGCCACAATTATGCGCACCACAAACGCCGAAAGCGTTGCAAGCAACCAAAAAGAAAAAAAAAAATAAAAACTCTAGAAATTCGTGTACCGGGCAGTAGGTTGAAAATTTCACCAGCCACGACAACACAACTGTAAAAACATTTTGCTAACAAAAAATACAAAAAACAAAAAAAAAAAAATGATAAAGAGTAGAGTATGAAATAGAAAGGGTTTGCAACATTGTTTTTGGGCCCCTTAAAGGACGCCCAATATTGCCGCAAATATTTATTATTGCGTGTTTGGGCAAAAGGTGCCGAACTCCGCCCCCATTTTGTGGTTTCTTTTTTCCGTTCGAATTTCTATTTTTGTGGGCATGGACGTGGGCGTGGGCGTGACTTTGTCGTCGTCTTCTGCGTGCGGGTCTTTGTTTATTTTGCAGCGCCGTCAAACACTTTAATAAACCAGGCTGGCGAAAACGAAAGCAAAAAAAAAGGCGCATGCCACGCAATGGCCAACTTCCGCTTAGCTGCACTTCATCCTGGCCAGGATTTGTGTGTAGGCAGCAACGCAATGCCATTTTACCATTTTAGCGAAGGGCGCACAACTAGCACACAAACATTGACATTTTTCAAAGGATTTGCATGCTCAGTGCATGCTAGTGTATGTGTATGTGTGTGTGTATTGCCAAGGACCCAATACGCCAGGCAATACAGCAATACGTTGCTCGCGTATTGGGCCAAATGCCGAATGTATGCTGCATGCTGCATGTGGAATCTGCCGCATCTCCGCATCTGACAAAGTGCAAGAAAAATACATGCGTAGTGTGCCGCACATTTGTGTGCAAATGGCTTTGGCCATCGTTTTCTGGTGAAAAGCTGCCTGCTCTCTTCGCATATTTACGGCCAAGCTAAAGTTAAAAGTTTAAAGTTGCTTCAAGAGAAGAGCTAAACTCACTGCAACTTGCAGTTAAATGAAACGCAACTAAGCGGATTGCCGTTAAGCTACTTGACCAAAAAAAAGAACAAGTAAAAAAACTACAATCAAGTGTGATCGACTATTAAATACCCGTTAGCATTATATAAAAAAAATGTGCAGTATTATTCTTAAAATATACCACAAAATACTGAAATATACCAAATATGTGTGTTCTTGGAACATTAATATACTATCAAAGCTAAAATATACTATAGACGAATTTCATATGATGGAATATATTAAAATATACTAAAATATACCAAGGTCTATTCATGGTATAACAATATACTATCACAACTAAAATATACCATGGATATACCAATTTAATATACTAAAAATACTACAATTTATCAAAGGCTACACAAATTGTGGTATATAGATACACTATTACATTCCAAATATACTATAGAGTACAAAATATACCATGTAGTCAACAAAAAATGAAGAGAGACCAACGTGTGCAAGACTTGGCTTAAAGCAAAGCAGCTTTCATAATTAACTCTGACCCCCGAAAAATGTTGCCAGTCTGGTGTGTAGATTAGGCCTAAATGTGTTTATGTGTTGCCGTCGAGGGGCTAATGCAAATGCACGCCAAATGGCCGAAAAACAAAAGCAAAGCCAACAACTGCACTTAGCAAACAGTTCAACAGTTTAGCAGCAGTTCAAAAATGTAGTGCTGTGTGTGTTGTGTTGTGTTGTGTCACACGCTGCCAAGCCATAATAATTGCCATCCAAAATATCGCTGATTATAGCAGCAGGAATAATTGCTAGTCACAGCCAGGCTGGCTTCACCCAAGAGCATGTTCTGACACAGACACGAATGCTAGGCAAACAATTGACTTTGAAAGCAGCAATAGCTACTCACATTAATATGCGCATATTACGATTACTATAATTATAACGAAGCTAAGAAATTAAAGTTGTGCAGAGAACTTATCTCACGCGATTCACTGGGGAAAGTGTTCTCACATTAAATAAAATTACAAAATATTTTTCGGCTCCTTTCTTGAAACTACAAACATCTGTTCACATTTGTTGTTGTTATTGTGTCCTCTTACTCCGTTTTTTCGTTCTTGTTGTTGTTGTTGTTGTTGTCACTTTATCGTACTTACCCACATACATGCAGGACAAAAGCAATTTCAATGCCGGAATTGAAAATTTCTCATTTTCCATTTTCAGCAATTCGAGCGCAAGTTTTTCAATTTTATGTCGCAACTGTGGTGTGACCACAACTCCACCTCCGCCTCCAGAGTCTCCGGCACCACGCAACGCGCCACTTCCGGTTGCCTCCGTTGTGGTAGGCATTGCACTGCCTTTTCCATTGCCACTGTTCACCACCATGCGCTCGAGACCCTGGCCAAAGCATAAAGGCAACAGATAAATAAATATATATATATAGAGTATATGTGTGTTGTACTTTGTTGTATGTAGCAAAATGATAAAACAAATACCCAAAAAAAAAGGAAAAATAACAAAACATTATACAAAAGTATTCGAATATCAACAGAGAAACAGAAACCGAAACAAAAGGCGGGAGAAAGGCAGGCTTATAGACCAGCAAAATAGCGATGGAGCGAACGATTCGCTTTTGAATTTTATCATTGCATACTTAAGTGGATTTTTCAGTAATGGCCACGCTAATTGAGTGGCAAATTGTTATTGTTATTGCCCCGCTGTTGTCGTCGTCGTCGTCGTTCGCTTTCGCCCTGTTCACTCTCCTACTCTCTCTCTCTCTCACACACTCTCTCGCTGTGTGTCTCATGCCAACCGCAGTCGTTGTTCGGTGGCCACCTCCTCGTGCTCTATTAGTTTAAATGCCCTCCCCGGTTCTGTCCAATATGCAGCATCAAAGCGCAAGTAGCGCCAACAACAACCACAACAATAACAATAACAGCGGCAACAGCAGCCAACTACAACTACAACTACAATAACAATTACAAAATTGAATTGCGTGCAAATTTCATAAATTGCTACAAAAGTCGTTTTTAATTTGGCCTCCAGCATGCACAAAAATGTCCAATGACCGGAAGTATGCGACAACGAAAAAAAAGGGAAAAATATCACTTGGTTCGTTATATGCCACGTCACATTAATGTAGAGCGGCTATATAGAGCTTATTTCTGCTGTACAAATTCGGTTAAGAAATACAATATTTACATCACTAAAGATCAACTTAATCGCACAGTGAAATTCATTGCACACATTTGTAAATTTTAATTTTAAAGCTGTCTGACAAATTTGAATTAGTTGTAAATACTTATGTGTATGTTGACATTAGAATTTAACATACATTTGATATTAATATTCAAAACAAATTGTGATGAGTAGTTGGCTAAAATAAGTTTAATAAGTTTTACTCGAAAACTAATAAAATAATATTACAACTTATCTAATTAACATTGCATATTAAAATACGACTTGAATTTTCTATTGGCTTTAGAAACCATTGATATACGAGAAAATTTCTCAATGTTTGCTTAATGTTCTCTCCCAAAAATGTATAAAAGCAAATTCACTGTTTAAGCTAACAAGATTAGTTGAAATGAAATTTACCAAAATATTTTAACGAGTTGCTAAATTTGCTGTTTGTTGTTTGTTGATGGCACATTACAGAGCATTGAACAGTGTCATATGATAAGTCTAGTATGTGAATGTGTGTAGAGAGTGAGAGAGAGGGAGAGACTGAGTTCCATTACTATTTGTTAATTACTGTCGGAGTTGATGCACGCAATTTGTTTATCCACTGGCGTATATCAAAGGTAATTAAAATCTGAGCTACTCACTTGTTAAATGGTCAAATTATGTGGACCAACTGAGGAATTTGTTATTGATGTTGTCTCTGCTACAATGTTTGAGCAACAATTTCATTACACTGGCATTGGCTTTGAGGCCCGAGACTGTTGCACATAAGAGAGAGGGAGAGCACGAGTGCCAGGAGCAGCAGGATACGCATATAGAATGTGTATGTATGTATGTGTGTACGTTTGGAGACACATGTGTGTGTGTGTGTCTGAAACTTGCGCAGTTTTGGCGCCCTGCTTTGGCCAATAAACATTTTCAGTGCTGCTGTTGCTTCGGCCTTTTTTTCTCCGAGTTATGAGCAGTGTGCCATGTTTTTTCTGTACACGTCTCCTTTTTTTTGTTGTAGTTTTTGACTGACGGCGGACTGGTTGGTTGGTTGGCTCTTGAAAATTGTCAATCAAAAAACCAATTAAGCGCGACGTTCGTCGCTGTCTGAGCTAAAGTCGTTGCTGGCATGCAGCCGAAGTAGTTGCTGTTGGCTTTGATTTGGTTACAACGCGGGGGCAATGGTCGAACGTTTAGGGCCATCAATGGACAAACCGATTGGCAACTTGATAAACTGACAAACAAACATGAGGGAGGGAAAAATAAGAGCCTAAATACTTACATGCAACACACACAAATAGAGATCCTCGTTGTGGGTGTTCTTTAGGAAACTGTTGGCCGCAATTATCGTATTCGATAGCAAATGGCATTGGGGCACAAATTTCGATGTCCACTCGATCAGGCTGTAATTGAGCGTCCAGACCAGTTTCGTGTGTGCTGAACTGAACTGCAACGGGCTGTAAAATAGAAGAAGCCAAATGTTACATTAAGCGCACTACTTTTGCAATTTCATTACAAGTTGTTTCATTCATGTTTTTACGTTCTGCCCAGCTCTTGTAATCAATGTAAAACGCAAAACGTTGCTCCCTCCGCCAAACGTGTTTTCTCTGTATTCTCTAAATTAATTAGAACTTCTGCGTTTGCCACACAAAATAGCTGCGCTTTACTCAATGGCCAACGAGCAACATGCAACCTCGTAGAACGCGTAAAATTACAAAATAATTAGGCCGGTTTTAGTGCGGGGGCACACAGGTGTGTGTGTGTGTGTGTTTGCCGGCTGCTGTCAGTGCGCTGATTAGTTTTCCTGGTGCCGCTTTATTGCTAAATGACGCCAAATTGCAACGCATTTGTGCCTTGTTATTGTTGTTGTTGTTGCTGCTGTTGCTGTGGCTGCTGCTTGGCAGCAACTGCAAATTTGCGTTGATTTTCAGTTATTGGCTTGACGCTGCGTATGCGCAATTTTTGAACAATTTCAAATTTAACTAATAATTTCGTGTGCTCTGTGTGTTTTTGCGTTTGACGTGGCAAATCATGTGGCACGTACAACTTGCTCTCACTCTCTCTCTCAGGTAGCTCACGTTCAAGGTTGACTACGAAAACTTGCAAGCGGCAATATGAGGCAGCAAAGCAACTGAAGTGCTGGCATATGAAATTCCATCAATAGCCACAGCAAGGAGTTATCCAAAAGTTGCAGTCAAGCTAGCCAAGCAACAAGCCAGAAGCAGCAGCAGCAGCAGCTGCAATGCCAATAATTACAATTTGCTGGTGCACACAAAGTAACAACAACAACAACAACAATGAGGAGAAGTCGAAGTGGATAAACCACAGCAGCCCCGGCAGTGCCATCGATCAGGCAGGCAGGCAGGAGGCAGCCGTTGCGCTTGACTTGGCAAAATCTATCGACACAACGCAACCAACTTTCAATAGCCATTGCTTTTGCCCGTCGAGTTATTAGAACTTCGACTTTTGGCTTGCCAAGCCAACTACAACTACCTTCTCAAAATGGCATCCTGCGTCGCAGTCCTTGAAAACTTTTTGATAACGCCAACAACCCCTCGCTTCGCCTTCAGGCAAACCTTGCTACCTGGCAACAGACATCAAGGCTGCTGGCTGGCTGCTTGTGTGTGTGATGATGACGAGCTGAGTTAGGAGCAGCAAACTAACCATAATGCAAAATGAGAACTTTGGCCATTATTAGATGAGGCGACCGAGCGATGAGAGAGATACAGTTTGACTAATACACTGACTGCAGCACACACAGCGTATTGTTGTTAACCCAAAACATGCCAAAGCAAAGGGCAACAGCATGAGACGAGACGAAGACTTAATACTCTAGAGTAATGAAAGCTGCTTGATTGTCAAAAAAACGTAGTTGAGAATTTAAGCAACTAATAACTTAAAGCACTGCTTTTGGCCATATTCGATTTTCGACTGCTCTGCTAATTGTTGCATGTTTCATCATCAATTTTCGACTGCTGATCGTTCGTATACATACATACATACGTACATACCTCTCATCAATGATGCCATGACGATTGATATAGCCCACAATTAAGTCACGCAACAATGCGAGCTCATCGCTGAGTTTGCCCATCGCCGTATTGGTGCGGCTGCAGCATTCTAATAGACAGAGCAGACCCTGCAGCGCCGCAATGCGTATGAAGCAATGCGAACTCTTCAGGTAGACGTTGCCAATCAGTGCGGCCAAGTGTTGCAGCTCCCCGTAGCTGGGCATCAGCAGCGCTTGTGTGCGGCACAGTAAGTAGATTATGTGCTGCAAATAAAAGAAGGAGAAAAAAAAGTGTGAGTGTGCAACATCAAAATGAAATGAAATGAATTCCACTGAAGTACAGCTCTCTGCTCTCTGTTCTCTCTTTACTACTCTACACTGAGAGAAATAAATGCACTAAAATCAATATTTAAGTCTTGGTACTGAGGATTTTCACCTAAAAAGTGTGTTAAGAACATGAAAATATGCAAGTTTGAAAACACTACTTGATTTCAAGAACATTTTATAGAGAACCAAGCTCTTATTATTAAGAGGTAACTCTAAACTCTCTTAAGAACACAAAATTTATTATAAGATTAAAAAATAGTACATTATAGTTTACACATTTCCTTTTCTGACTATGCGAATTTTGAGCTGCATACTATTTTATTATTTAAATACTATTTAGTTACTCAGTTGTACATATATCTTGAACACTTATGAAATACTTATCATCGATGAAATGAATTGAATGTGAACCCAGGAACTCATCAGACTATATTGAAAAATAGTTAACGGCAGCTGACTAACTAAGGTATGCTCGAAAATATACTATAGACAGCCAGATAAAAACTTTGTAGAAATTTGAATTGATTCAAAAATTCTGTAATATAAACCTTCTATTGTAGGTCAAATTATGAGAACTTGTTATTTTTAAGATTAATGTTCTTAAAGTGAATTTATTTCAAGAACACAGTTTTGACGATATATGTACATTTGTTCTTGATTTCCGAAATTGGTCTGTTTTTTTTTCAGTGTGTACTTTTGCACTCATTGAGTACGCTGTTGCAACGGCAACTGCAACTGCAGCAGTGCAACTGCAACTCACCTGATGTGATATGGTATCGTCCATCGCAATTTGCTCCTGCAGCCGCATTGTGCGCTCCTTAATCCACTTGATTTGATCACGACTCTCGCAGATTTCGCTGAACTTCACGAGGTTTGGCAGCACCAGAATGTGATTTTGCTGCAAGTGAGTAGCATAAAAGTTAAAAGCAAGTTTTACGCTCTGCTCTATGTGTTCTGTGCGTTCGACAAGCGTCGACATGTTTCCAATTAGCCAACTGACAGGGCAACAAATTCAATTCTAGCCCGGGACAAATCAGTTGCAAAACTTCGCTTATGTCGCATGTGTGTCGCTTTTCGCCCCAAAGGATCATTCACTCAAATGGATTGGCATGTAATGTCCGTCTAGATGCTGCCACACTTGACATAATGAAATTATGCTGCACGTTGCAAGTGCATTCACCTCTCACTCTCCCAATGCTTACCTCGATCATCTGTTGCAGCACATCGAAGACCAGCTGCATGCTGCTGCGAAAATCAATGCCCGACAGTTGCACAAAGTGACTATAGTTGCGCCAGGTGGTGTCAGTCATGTTGCTGTTGCTACTGGATTGCCGCCGTTCTGTGGCAGCCACCTGACTGTCTGACTCATCCGATGGGCTGCTGTTGCTGTTGCTGGCATCGGCGGCGGCGGTGGCATGTGGCATGTGGGGTTGGGGCTGTGCGTACGCTTCCATTTGAGCCCAACTGAAATTGAGATCGCATTGATTGGCCGCAAAGTTGCGTGTGCCAATCACATTGTTCTGCCGCCGCGTCTGACGCTCCAGATTGGCCTGATAGAAGACGTTGTTGCACGCATCGACAAGCAGCTGCACCTTGTGCAACTTCTTCAAACTGCAACAAAACCAAACAAACAAACGGAAATATGCAAATACAGAAATACAAATGCGATAAGTCTACCCCATTCTCCCCCACCAAATTCGAATTAAACGACAGGCGCGTGGGAAATAAGCAAGTGTTGCGTGTCTGGCGATAAAAAAAAAGTGGGGAGAAAAAAACATTTGCCCTTTATAGGCCTTAACTCAACTGATTGTTGGCCCAGCACATTTAACTCGCAATTAAGAACAAATTAATAATATCAACAATAAATATGCCACATTATTTTATTTAACCACACACACGCACACACTTCCATATTCGTGCACACACACACACACACATCAATTAAAAGTCAACAACTAGTTCGCAATAACTTTACGTTTTTGTGTGTTGACCTGCGGCGCATGTAAAGAAATTTCATCATTTCAAAATATTTGTGCAATTTTTTGTTTTGTGTTTGCTTTCTACAACTGCAGGCGAGTTGTTGTAGAAAAAGATTGTCACTTTTTAGAATGGAAAACGCTGCTCGAAAATATTTAAAAACAACACACGCTCAATTTGAAGGGTACATTGAATTGAATTGAAAATACTCTAACAAAAAAAAAAGGGATTTAAAAGGGAAAATATTAAATAAAAAACGTTATATAAAAGAAGCAATATAAATTTCATAACTAAATCAAATATTACACCATAATCTATCAATCAAAATTAAAGTGAAGGGCATCAGTTGGTTGTTGTGCTCTTATTCCTACCTATTTCAGTCAGTTTTAATTAAAAAAGTCAGAGAAATGAAATGTGTAGACTATTATAATACCCCGCAAAGCAAATCATAGAAAAAATGTATATTTATAAATATTTATTGTTACCATAAATGCATTCAACTTTAAATGATGATTAAATGATACTAAAGAATGTTGGCAATTTGCAATTTTTTACTTTTTTTGTTGTCGACACCTAAAAAACTTGTTTCGTATACAAATTGTTTTAGGTAACGCATGTTAACAAATTAGTTGTGCTTGTGAAAGTTCGTGTTCAGTTTGTTGGTAATTGCCAAAAAATAATATGCGTCAGGGGACAGAGAAATTTTTTGGTTTCGAAGAGAGAAAAGGGAGAGAGAAAAAGAGGAAATAGAGGATACATGATAGTTTGAAGGCATCACAGTACACACACACACACACACACATACAACTCTGGGCGATGGCATCCTAATTTGTGCTTTTTGTTATTTACGCATTAAAAACTTTTGTGTGCCCACTTTTCTGAATATTAATTAGAATTTTCATAAATTTTACATACACACACACACACAGACATAGAAGAGACTTACCTAATGCTGTCACAATTGATGCGCTGCCAGCGAGTCGTGTGATAAAACTGACTATTGCCATGTCCGACAATGGGGAAAGTTTTGTATGTCGTTAAAAGTTCCATGATGGCCTGCAGGCAGACTTGCTTGATCTGAAACTGTTCCTGTTGATCGACCATATGCTCATCGTACACTTTATTGATCAGCAGCAGGAACGTCATGAAATACTCCTCGAATTGCTGGCGTGTTGTGTAGCCAAAGATTGAGAGGCTGCAGGGCAAAGAAAACAAAGTAAATTGCATGAATTTCTTAGCTATATTGTTAACAAAAGAGAATTGCTTGCAAATTTAATTCAATTAGTTGCACGCTTTAAATATTGAAAAGCCAGTTGGCAAATTAGGCATTGATTAGTTTTGCATTTTGTTGTCCGGCGGCTAAACAATTTGCTTTGCTCTCAAGTTAGTTATGCCTCAAAAATGCATCGTAAAAGGTCAGAGAATGGCAGCAGCACATATTGCAGTTGCCTGATGACAAAAGTTGGCTAAAATCGTTGTCGTTGTTGTTGCTGTTGTTGCTGATGTTAATGTTGCTGCTGCTGTTGCTGTTGATGTAGTTGTTGCTGATGGCTCGGTTCAGCGGTTTGTGCGCAATTAGCAACTATGCGAAGAAGCAACGCGCTGTATCCTCGCATGACTCGTCCTTTTGCTGTCACACACACACACACACACACACACGCGCACACACATGCATTTATCTCACTTTGCTGCTCATAATTTGTTTATATCGCTGGCTGCCTGCGTTCTTGTGAAAGCCAACTCCCAACAGCTTTGCCTCCGCTCTCACTCACTCGCTGCCTTCTCGTGTGTCTCGAGCCCAAAGTGCTTGCCCTCTCTCTCTCTCTCTCTCTCTATACCCCCTTTGGCTGTCACGAGTGTCATCATCATCATTGTCGACGTCACAGTTTCATCTAATAGAGCTGTTGATGTTCCGCTCTGTCAGCCCTTTGGGGGATTTTGTCGTTGGCTGCCGGGCTTCTCTGCTGCTGCTTCGCTGATGTGGTTTTGATGCTTTGCGCTTTAAAGTCGTCGTCGTCGTCGACTTTTAGGCTGGTCAGACATAGATATAGATACAGACTGTAGATACACACACACACACATCACAACTTATTTATACGCCCAATTTCTGTCTGATGACAATTGAAGCGCAGACAGCGTAATGATGACGACTCGCTAAAGGAAACAAACTGACAAACCAGTAGCTGTAGCTGGGGAGGCAGCATCAGCATCAGCGGTTACATATCAGCAGCGATGTGGAAGCTGTCAGCCCACAAGGACGAGACAAACAAGCAACATTCAGCCAAGGACAAACCGACAACGGCGACAACAGGACAACAGACAACAGACATAAGCACAGCGATGACAATGACAACTTACAATAGCAACAAACAAACAGAGACAGACATAGAGAGAGCATATACATAGAGTTAGAGCAATGCTGACTGCATCTAATACAAGCTGCGGTTGTCCTTAACCAGCGTCATGCTCAGCTCTCCTCTGCTCAGTTTAGCTCAGCTCTGCATGTGGCTGCCAAGCGCTCGTCAAGCCTGTCAGAGCATTGTCAGCAACAACGTTCCCTGTTAGTGTGTGTGTGTGGCATGTGGCAGCTGCTGCTGCTGCTCTTGGTTGCTGGTCAGCCAATGTAGAAACATTGACAAAATCATAACTTAAGTGGCTCAAGGTGAGCACATCATACCATCCATAGATAGAAGCATTCTCAGTTAATTAGCAAAGTCGATACACTTACCGCTTGACAAACTGACGCAGCACATCCACATCACTCAGACTATCCACTGGAATGGTGGGCAACTTGCCATCACTTGTTGCCTGTTGCTGTTGCTGCTGTTGTTGTTGTTGTATGAGCTCGTAGGGAGTCACAGCGTAGGCATAGAACTCGTGTGTGCGCAGCAATGAGGTGCCAATGGATGCGATAAGCGACTGTAAATTGAAACAAAAGGGGAATGCGTGTGAGTGTGTGTGTGTGTCTACTCTGATGTTGACGAGCTACAAAGTTGGCTCTGATAAATGAGCAATGCGAATGTGTCACTTACCAACGGCACTTGAACCTGGGCCAACTCATGCCCCGCAGTCAACTCTCCAGCTACTCGCCATGGACTCGACTCCGTCTCCAATTCCGTCTCCGACTCTGGCTTCGACTTCATATCCATTTGCGTTTCAATCAATTTGGCTAGGAAAATAGCCTGTGGCGCGGAGATGGAGTGCGTTGCATGCAGACGATGTCGTTGATAGAAAATTGTATCCTGCAGCATGCGGCGTGCTGTGAGCACCACAACCTCCAGCAATTCCACTCGCAACGTGGCATCCGCACTGCCATTGAGTGCCCACCAGATGCGAGGCTGCTGCAGCAGCGCATCCAGACAGCTTAACAACACGTTTAGCCCATCCTGGTCAGCATGCAGTTCGGATTGCAGCTGAAGCTGCTGCCGCGAGGCATGCGCCAAGCAGCGCATATAAGCGAGCATCGCAGGCAGTTGCTCGTGGCGCAGCAAATGCTCGTTGACAAACTTTTCAATGTGCCGAGCATCGATGTAAATGAGCGCCATCTCCTCGAGGCTGCGTGTGAAACGCAGGAGCGTGGTCAACGCCCGCACCACGTCCAACTGCTCGGCATTGTCCGTCGCTTTGATGTGCTCCGTATTGGCCACGCGCAACATCAGCGATGCACATGCAACACGCGCCAGCGGCGGCAGTTGCATGTAGTTAATGTGCGGCGCATGTTGTATGCACTTCTGCCGAAAGACGGCAACCATCGAGGACAGTGCTCCATCCAAGGCATGACGCAGCAGTCGTGCCTCCTGCACCGTTCCCAGACTACGCAAGAGTCGCTGTAACTTGGCCTCCGATTGGATCTCGAGCAGGAGTCGCATCAATTGCTGCTGCTGCTGAGGTGCGTCCGCATGTTGTGTGGCAAATTTGATTAGCTGCCAGTGCAAATTGGTCAATCGAAGAAGCAGCAAAGCGTTGACAGAAGAAAGAAGAAACGAAGAAAACAAGATTGAGAGAGCGGGGCTATAAATTAGCCAACGCGCTGTGGAGATCCACTTACCTGACCGAAAAGCCAGCTCTCATCAATTATGCGCGGCGGCGAGGCTGCGCCATTGTCCTGCGGGCACTCAAGGTCCTTCAGCCTGTGTAATGGCATGCAATGAAATATAAATAAAACACGGTTCATAATAGCTCGAATAAAGTTAACGAAGTACTGATGCTCTACAAAAATGTTAAAGTAGTTGAAGATAATATATTTTCTATATATGCTCTATAGAAAAGTTAAAGTAGTTGGAGATAATATATTTTCATTAGATAACTAAGAAAACTACAAAAAGAACTAAACATAAAAAATCAGACTAGAAAATAATTGTAACAATTTAACAAATACTTTTTCAAATAAATAGTTATGACGCTATAAGTAAACTTTTGATATAGAATGGACTAAATATATAAAATTCTAAACAAAGTGTAAAAAAATATAAAAAATTAACCAATTAAAAGTCTAGAAAATAATTGAATAAATTTCACAAAGAGTCTATAAGGAACACACAAGAAAACAAATAAGAAATAATTGATGCGTTTCATCAATAGCTTTCATAAGGTAAACCAATACATTCCAATACATCTTGATGATACAGATTACTTTTTTGAGATGAAAAATAAAGATAATTATCTGACTATATATATTGTAACTAACATTGATTTTAACTACATAAATAGTCTGATTTAGTTGATTAAGGTTGAGTAATTGTTGAATCAATTAATATACATTAAAAAAGTATTTATCATTAATGTAAAAATGTCTGAAAGCCTTCTAATATATTGTATAATTTACTCATAGACTGGAAGCTGCTATCATCATTACAATAATTATTTGCTATTTGAAGAATGAATCAATTAACAATTGCATTAAAATACAAAAGAAGGTAGTAACATTATTTCTTAAAAATGAGCCGAAGATTAATTTATATTGTTAGCATTGAAATACTACACATTTGCTAAAAACAATTATATAATTTTCCACATAACCCGAAAATATTCACGAGCAATTAAATTTAATGTTTCATTACTTAAAAACCAATAAATCATTTGCCTTGACAAACTGTGTAGCAAAGTGTATGCTTGTTCGTATTTGAAGGCAGTGTATAATTGATTTAAATAGCTGTCAAGAGTCGCAGCACTCAACGGATAATTGTGTGTCCTCTACTTACAGCATAGTACGCCACTCATCCTGGTCGTCATCGCCGGCCAGTTCGCCCTGCAGCAGTCGCTCGTAGATGCTGCTCCTCGTCGCCGGGTCACTTTGGGCAGCCAATCGTCGAGCCAGTCGCTCCATGGGCAATTGCAAGGCACGCTGTCCGGCATGCAACTGATGGAGGCGACTCAGCAGCTGCAAAGCCAGCAATGAGGCAGCTTCAGGTGTATCGTTCGTCTCGCAAATGCGGCTCAGTAAACGCAAGACGCTGCGTATCGAGTGCTTAAGAAGGGGAAAGAGAAGAAAAGAAAAGAAGGCCGCAAACAAAGGCCGAGGCACATTAAAAACACGGCATTGTGTATGCAAAATGTTGAATGAAAAGAATGAGTTTGCAATGCGTTTTTACTTACTTTGTTCAGCTTGGCGGCATTGCGAAGCAGCGCCTGCTGCAATAATGAGACGCACTCGGGACGCACTTGGCACAGCTCGCAAAGGAATTCGAAGTGGTCAGCAATTAGGAAATTCAGATACTTGCCGGCGCACAAGCGGCGCACTTGTTGCGGACTCCAATCGTGTGCCTGCAATTAGTTCAGTTTGTGATTTGCGTAGACGTTGAGGGAGAGAGAGTTGCCCACGGGACGTGGGCGTGGTCAGCCAACCAGTCAGCCAGCTCTAGCCTGGGCCCATTAGCCGACAAGTGGCGCATGTTCGAGTGGCAATCAATTAAAATTATGCGCTGCATCGAGCTGCTGCTGCTGCTGCTGATGCTTTAAGCCCGGCAACAGTTTAAACACAGCACAAATTATATGTGAGGAGGATAGATAGATAGTGTGAGAGAAGGAAGTACGAAAGACCGGAAGCTCGTAAACCGGAAACCAAAAACCAAACCCGACGCGGTGAACCGCAAAATTACGAGAGCACGACAACTGTCAGCTTGGGCAAAAGGATCGCACTGGTTTTTGGGTTTTGCTGCTGTTGTTGCGGCATAGCCAGTGGCTAAATCGTCTGCCAACTGCCAAATTCAAATTAAACTAATGTGCTGGCACCAGTCTGCATTCCCCCCGCCCTCACCCCTCTTACTTACCGCAGTTGCACGGCAAACTTCGTCCAGCATCGCACGCTGCAGGCTCCACTTCAGCGGGAGGTCCGCCGCCTGGGCGAGCAACACCATCGGCTCCAGCATACGCATCGAGAGCAATAGTTGCAGGCAGGCCAAGAGCAGCGGCTCGAGGGCTTCGCTGCCGCCGCCAGCACTCATCAACAGTAAATTGTAGTATTTGCAGAGAAATTCAGATTCGGCCAAAACCAAACGAAAAACTGATTGCAGCGCATCCTTGTGCCGTGAGCGACAGCAAACATTGTGCAGCGCGTTAACGAATCGAGCGGCCAGCTGGCAATAGGCAGCACTCGTCGAAATCGTCGTAGTCGTTGAGGATGATGATCCAGTTTCGTTGCCGTGGAGCAACGCATTCAGACAGCCGAGCAGCTTTTCGCACAGAACTTTGGCAAAGTAGTTAATTTCGCTTATCGTGGGACGCGCGGCGGCGGCTCTCGAGGAGCTGGCCGCTGCTCTGGCTGCGGCAGCTGCCGAAGATGTCGAAGGTGCTTCATCCTGCCACTGCACTGCATTCGTCGTTGTTGTTGCTGTTGTAGTTGTAGTAGAAGCTGAGGCAGCGGCGGCAGCTTCAGCGGCCGTTGGATTATTTTTCAAATAAAGTTTTATGTGATTCACCAGATAAATTTCTTCGGTCTTAAGGATTACATTTGCCAGCGTAATCATTGCGAGCGCTAAATCACCAAACTTGCCCACATCCTGCAAAAAACAACATAAAGAAAGAAACAAGCATAAAGAAAGTGAGTAAAAGAGTGAGAAAGAGAGAGAACGAAGAGATAGCTTGACTCTTCTTCGTATGGTCGCCAGTGCGGCAAAGTGTGAAACTTTGCATAAATTGCAGTAACAAAGTTGCCAGCGACAACATCAACATATTTTCCGGCTGTAATTAGAAAGGATACCCCAGGACACTCTACTTGTATGTGTGTGTGGGTGTGTGTGTGTAGTGCATGCAATGCAATTAAATCAGTGCTCACACTCTCTTTGCCTCTCGGCGGTAAATTTCAAATAAGCATTTTTCACTACGCCTCTCACAAGCAAATTTCTGCTGCTTTTTTTTTGTAATATTTACACGCAAAATGTTATTTAAGTTGTGGCGCATTTTCAATTTCAATTAAAATGTTGATGCCATAAACTTTTGCCAACCTCAAAATACACACACATACATACATGTATACCCTGGAATGGCTGACAAAAAGTGAAGAGGAATGAGGGGGGTTGAGGGCAAGGCTGTTTGTTGCTCAGCCAGTCGTGCATTGACTTATGCGCTCATTGCCCAACTTAATTACTTATGCCCACCTAGCTGGCAAAAAGTGCGTGGCTGGTGTAAATTAATACCCTGTAAGCGTTTAATTGCTCTTAACATATACTATCAAAAATATATATATTCAATTAAAAACAGGCAAAAAGTGAAGATGCTATTAAGATGCTTTTAACTAAATGGTGACTGCAAGCAACTATAATTTAAATAACGATGCAAATTTAAATAAGGATGTTGTATAGACTTTGAACTTGCAGCAAACAAGATTCTGTACTGTTAAATTTCTGCACTGTGGCAATATACTGCAATGTAGTAATAAACATTTTATACAGATAAAACACATTTATTTTCATATGCAGAAGATAAGAAAATGACTCAAAGAATTACTCGCTTTTATCATAGTAGTTTCTGTACTCTTCCATTACACTTTTCGGGCTTAACTGCAATGCATTTATTTAAATTTTTATTTGACATGAATTTGAAAATTGTCTCAAAGAATTACTTGCTTTCTATTTCATAAAAATGAAAAGTTAGAGAGTGTTTTGATATTATTTGAAATTTCAATATGCAGAAAATAAGGATTCACACCTTTCACCTTTTCTTAGAATTACTCATTTCTTTTGAGTTTTTGCTGCACACTTTAAATTTGGTAAGGATGAAAAGTAAGAGAGAGATTTGTTCTACACTTATTTACAAATGCAAAAGTTAAATTACGCTTTAAATTGCCTCAAAGAATTGCTCACTTTCTTTAAATCTTTGCTAAACACTTCATTACATCATAATTTCCATATCTAGTAAACTATATTATAAATTTGCATTAAACTTTGAAGAGTCACATCGAATTTCTCGCTTTCTTTCTGGGCCCAACTCAAATTTAGCTCCATAGTTATTTAATATTCACATACTTCTTTAAATTTAGTTAAAAAACCTTTCATTACAGAGTACTTTCTAGTCCTGCATTTCGAATTTTCCCATCATCTGCACATGCTTGTTGATTTTTTTTGCTCGTGCTTCTTTTAGCTGGCACAACGTTCAAATTAAATAAACTATAATTGGTTCAAGTTTTTAAGCTGTGCTATTTAATTACAAGTTAAATGAAGTTGAATAGCCAACGCAAACGCAAGCGCCAACAAAAATACAAACTACAAATGCAGCAGCATATTTATAGGCGAGTGGCAAGTGGCAAGTGGCAAGAGTCGAAAGGGGAAAGGCCAGCCAACATTAACGGCTCAATCTTGCTGCTATGTAAAGTTTAGATACGTGATGCATGCCAATGTATCAAACGATATGTTACTGATACTATTGCCAGCGAGCGAGGCTCGAACACTTGGGGCAAGCGGCTGAGTTAAGTTAAGCGTTTCATATGCAATTGCCTGCCACTTGCAAACACAGACACAACAAACAGAGAGCGAAGGGGAGAGAGAGACAGCAGAGAGGGAGACTGTGTGTAATTAAGTTCGTTTGGCTGGCAGAATGGTCTGCTGTGTTGCCTTTGCCACTGGCCTGGCAGGTCGACAGTTAATGCATGTGTAGCTTAAATGCGCATTAATAGTTGAAAATGTGCGGCGTTGAAGCGTAGGTATTAAAAATGTCACGTATACGACATGTGCCACATTAACTACGGCGCCACATGCAATAGCAATGGCAACAGCAAACGGGCAGCGACAAAAATAAAGACGAGAGAGAGAGAAAGAGAGAGAGAGAGGAAAAAAAGTAATATAACCTCCACCTCAACAGCAACAGCAAAGTGCATTCGTGTGCATGTAAATGCAAATAAGCAGGAGCAGGAGCGGAGGAGGAGGGTCAGGTGAAAGGGGCGGAATGACAAATCGTTGATGAACCCACCAGCAACAACAACAACAACAACAACGAGCTCAACTGCTGCACAAGTGTTAAATGAACCATTCGCATTGCCTACTTTAGCAGCAAACACAGTGTGACAAATAAGTGAAATATAAGGAAGAAAAAGCTAAAAAAAAAATAAATACTATAAAGATACTTCACTTAGCAAAAAGCAATTTTAGCATTAACTAGAGAAAGAAAAGTGCACTTTCCATTTATGACCAACAATCCTCTAACAAAAATAAAATATATGTATTTGCAATTTAAATGCGTAAATAGTTTGAACAAATAGACACAATTGCTCGACTATGACACACCCTGTAAATAAGTCAAATGTGTCTATTTGATTTACGCAGCAAATATACGAAATTTAATTGCTCTATTTATCAATATTCATTCAATGTGTGTGGGCGGAGTTTATTTATGGCGCTGATAGATCACATTTGGCAGCATTAATAGAGAGAAATGGGAGACAACAGCAACTGTATTGCATTTCATACGATGAGAATAAACGGAAATTTAATGCCAATAAGAACAATTTAAATTCAGCTCTTGTTTGTTTCTCTCGTTTTGGTGTGTTGTGTGATGAAAGACGATAACATTCAAAACTGTGCGAATGCTATTAGCAGTTGTATATGATTGTGTGCCATTATTTGTATCATTATTTCAATTATGCTATCAAGCAGGCAAACCGACACCAACTAAATGCAAATCTGAAGTAGGCTGTCTGCTTTGTGCCATATTTATTGCCAACATGTTGTGTCTACTTAAAGATGCATTTGTAAGTGGAACAAGCAAACAGTAAAAGCTTAAACATCTGCTCAAATTAATCGCTTACCTGCTCGATGAAGAGCTGCAGCAATTGCAGAAATTCCTTGCTGCCGGCGAGCACATAGTTGCCATTGTTGCGAAAGCAGCTTTCGAGTAGCCGCAGATCACCAAATGTGTGCATTCGCAGTTGGCCAGTGGCAAGCGAGCGACAGAGCAGCCCATAAACGACATTCGCATCCTGTGCACTCAGGTAACCGGGGGCATCCGACTGCTGCAGACTGCGTTCGTACAGCAACAAGAGGGCCAACAACTGTTGAACGGCGCGTGCATCAATGAACTTCTCCAGCATGCCGAGTACAACTTCCTTTTGTGTGTCCAGTTCGCGGCGCTGAGCCAACAGCGCCTCCCTTGTATCCTGTGTGGGCACCACAGTCAACGGACTTTGGCATTTGCCACGCGGTTGTGTCGTTTCATCAGCTGCACCTGAATCGCTGGTCATGTTGTCGAGTGTCTCATCGTTGGGACCGCGCATAAAGAACAGTTCGTAGCTAAGCGTTTTGAGTGCCAACAGTGCCACATCTCGAATGGCTCCATTGGCCAGCAAATTGTTGGTGATGCTGATTATCTTCGGTATGGTTATCAGCGTACGATCGCTCTTGTGCGTCAATTGCATCAGGAACTGCAGCATGGCAGGCACTGTGATGTGGGCATTTCTATACAAAGAGTGAGAGAGAACAAGTTAAATTATCAATGCAATTAAATAGTTCTGGCCACACACAAACACTCACCTATCGATGCCGCATTCAATTAAATCCAAATTGTTTAGTATTTGCTCGAATATAACGCTTTTCGAGTCCAGTATGCTGTAGGTGACATTCAGATCGAGCAGCTGCGATAGCAGCCTCAATATGGGCGCCTGTATCAATGCATTCGACTTCATAAAGAGCTGGAGGGAGAGAGTGGAGAATAAAATACAAGTGCTTGGTAAATGTTTGTCATAAATAAAAGAGGAGCATTCATGCGCGCTTTGTGTCTGCGCATTTTTAATCAAACAAATTGGCAAACTAGCAAAAATTAATTAGTAATTGGCAAAAACTCACCGTCAGACAGTAGATGACCAAGGGCTCGAATAGCTTTATAAGCCGAACGCATTCGCTAGCCGGCGGTGATCCCACCTGCATGCCACGCACAAATATCGCGCCCAGTGTGGCAGGTAGCACATTGGGCGTTGCAATTAGTTGTTGCAACGATGTCGATGTTGTTGTTGTTGTCTCTGGGTTCATCGTGGGAGCTGGCAACAATGGCAAGTTCGTTGTGGTCGACCAACGCCTAACCGCAAAATAGGGACGAACAAATGCGGCGTGATAGTCATCGCCATCGCCATCGCCATGGCCATCGCTATTGGGTTGCGTCTGCACTTCGCTTGCATAATTTTGGCCAAATAAATATTTCAACAGTTGCCGCAGACATGCAACGCACTCGCCGGGCGCATAATTTATGAGCTTGGTCAAATACTGTAGTATTTCTTCAATTAATTTCAGCGCCGGCGACGCTGATGTTGCCAGCGCTGCGGTCGCCGGCGGCGGCATTGCCTCCAGACAGAAGCTCAGAGCATTCAGGCAGCTCTTCAGCAGGCAAATTAATAAGCCGCCAGCCTCGTGATTTATGGTTATCTGTAAGCAGAGACAAGTAAGAGAGTTTAGAGAGAGAGAGAGAGAGAGAGAGTGGGCTAAAAGCTTGGCTAAAATGATGGCTTTTTATTAGCCACACACACACACACACCACGCCCTAATGCAATGCACCCATTAAGTCAGTCAACTTTTCTTTTCGGGTGCTGCGAGATGAGAATGCCAGATAGATGGAGAGAAAGAAGAGATGCAAGCAAGTCAAGTCAAAAGTTGAAAGTCAAGAAGTTGTTGCCTGGCATCGCATCGCGCATTGCATTGCATTTTTACAACTCATTGCGAGGCAGCGTGTTGCCAGAAAAGTGTTGCATATAAAACGGCGCATTGCGCTGTACGTGCAATGAAATTGGAGCTGCAGCTGAAGCTGGAAGCCTGCAACTGGAAGTGGAAGTGGAGCTTGAGAATTGGTAAATCTCAGCGCACGTGCCAGACAACTTTTGCCATTTCAGCCCCAGCCGCGACTTAATGGCATCTTCTTCACTCGCATTCACTCGCTGCTCTTTCGCTGCTGCTGCTTCTGTTGCTGTCCTCACCTGCGGCTTTGACTTACCTTGTAGCTGTCATTAGCACCTCTTAAAATGTTGTAAAGTTTCATGTAAACGTAATCGCTGGCAAAGTAACCCAGCGCCTGCATCAACGCCAACTCCCTGGCGCTGCTGCTGCTGTTGAGAGTAAAGAGCTCACTCGTCTTGCTCCCGCCACCGCCACCGCCGCCCGTCTTGCCGGCCATCTTTGAGCTGCTCGGCTGCAACGGTCGTTGATTGCACACCAGATGATAGTAGATGTTCAGCAGCTTGACGCTGTGACGCAGCAGAAAGTCCAGCTGCGTTGTGGGCACCATTTCCCCACTGCTCAGCATGCCACCTGAGAAGGTACAAAGGTAAAGAGGTTGAGAGAGGGTAAATGGATGAGTGTAGACAATGAGAAGGAGAGCATATTAATGACAAATTAAGCAACGAACACGGCATCAGCTAATTGTGTTAAAATGCCAACAGGCGCTTAAAATTATACAAATGCCACGTAATTGCAGATCGGAAAATTAAAAAACCATTTAATGGATTTGCAATTGCAAAAATGAGCGATAAAAATGCGATACGAAAAAACTATATAAAAAAAAAACAAAGAATAAAATATATTTAACAGGAATACAAGAAAAAAAACAGCGACTGCATGACTATATAAATATCAAAGGCAAACAAATAATGTGAAATTAAAGCAAAAATTGCATAGGTAACAAGCGGAAAGCGCTTCAAAGTATGCTATGATTTATATGCATTCATTAAAACCGTGTGTGTGCAGGTGTGCGTAAGTGTATATGTGAGTGCGTACAGTCACGCTACATTTCAATTTATATGTCAACAATACAACGGCAGCAAATACTAAAAAATCGTATTTGTACACGCAAAGAAATACAAACGCAAAAAAGTTATAATTTTTTGTTGTTGTTGTGATTCGATTCTCTCGCATTTTTTTTTTACAAATAAATTAAATTGTATTCGCATAAATATTTATAAATATTAAGTGTTCGGGGAGCCATTCGACTACAACCTCCCCTCGAGGCAGAGAGAGAGAGAGATAGAGCGACAGAGAGCGAACTCTTTCGCTGTAAACAAAACGACAATGCGTAGCCAATGAAGAAGATAAAAAGGGGAGAGGAGAAGGGCTTGCATTACATTTACTAATTAATTGAAAATTGCACATAATGAGACGACGCCACAGTTCCGATGCTAATTTATATTTATTTATGTAGGCGCATTTTCATTTCATAATACACAGCGCTGGTTGTTCACCTGCTCTAACGAGCAACGGCAACTGGCAGATGCGAGATGAAACTTGCAACCGATGAGTCAAGCACACACTTTTTAACCTCTTGCGACTTTTGCAAATTAAACAATTACTGTTGAAAGATTTAAATGCAAAAAAAGAGACGAAAAAGAACTTGATATGTTATGGGTAAGAGCATAAAGAGTTCGTTACTTCAACTCGAACGTTCGATCAATAAATAAATGCATATTATGCTGCTGCTTCTCAGTTGCACTGTGCGTATACGTAATATTTTTATTAATGCCATGCGGCCAGCACAAACACACACACGCACACACAATACTCCAGTCGCCCCGTTGTCAGTTTGATATACACTTGGGCCATCAGTCAGAGCAACACAACGGCCGCAAACATACAATACGCACTGTGTTCTGAACGAACGAACGCTGGCCAAATGAGCTCAACGGCCGGCATTGAAAAACAAGTGCATTAATTCAGTAATAATGCGTCGCATTACAATTTATAAATTGCCACGCGAGCTGCTTACAGCCATCAGAGCTGAATATCATTAAATTGTCGTGGCTTCCAAAGAGTCAATTGATTAACTTCAAGTTAAGAAAGCAAAGTAGAGCAATTACTGTGAACTGTGAAGTAACTTTGATATTAAATTGCAGTACAACTAAATTCAGATGTTCATCTTTTGTTTTATTAATCCATTTTTAAATTATTAAATTTTGGCAACTCGGTCAACAATGCGACATGCGCCATCGTTGTTGCTTGTCGCGCATGCAAAAATGTTATTTGCATACTGTCAAAACTTATCACAGGAATATTTCGCCCAAAAATCTCTAAAACATTTGCCGATTTTATGTTTGAAATCGATGCTTGGATAAGCTAGGCACACACACACTTGCACACCCATACACCCACACTCACACACTTGCACACACACATGTGTTCATGTATAAATATTTATATATTACATGACAGCGCGCTTTTGGCATGGCATAGTTGGAGGTGCGAAAGCGCTCAGGGCTTAAAAATTAAATTATTTGCTCATGCACAAATGCAAATTCCTATGGTGATAAGGGCAGCACGTCCAAGGGGAGGGAGCGGGCGGCACACAAATTCGTAGGTGGCGGGGTCTCGTGACACGAAAACTATTTCACATTTAATGGTTTATTAATAATTTAATTACTTTTTGATTATGGTGGATTACATTAGCGCATGCCAAATGCATATGCGGCTGCCTAACCCAAACCCTCTAAAAAATGTTGAACTCAAACTCTGCCAATGACAGCGATAAACTACAAATAACAACGAACTAAATGTGGGCGGGGCTGTTCAGGGGCGTAGGAGTAGAAGTCGGAGGTAGCTATGTAAATGCCAATAATGAAATTGAGTTGAAGTTTGGTTTTTTGTGTTATGCAATTTGGTAAATTGAATTAAAATGTTTATTAGCGCGCGATTCGGTTTGTTGTCATTGTTGTTTTGGCCTTGCAATGCAGGCACAGTTTGTTAATGAGGCTGTTGAAAATTATTTAATTACATAACCAAGTTATATGTGAAATGCTTAAATGTATTACAATTGATGCATCGCATGCTTAATTTAGTTGTGTGTTTAGTTTGGTTTAAATTGCAAATGCAAATTGAAATCTATACGCTTTCAACACACATCATCATCCACAGGGGATGCATCATCTATTATTAACAAATTGTCGAATAGCTGAAATTCCACAAAATCTGTAAAATCCTACACACATATAATATTTCATTGTGCAGTGTATTGGATAGTCTGTCACAAGAGTGACAGCAAATCTCTTGCTTATTTACATTTAAGTCATTTTTTATTGCTCTGTTGTTGTTGTTGTTTTTTTAATTGTGCCTGGCTATTGTAGACTACAATTGAATTATTATGCTGCGAGAGAGAAAATTAAAAATATTTATGCTAATTTGTGTTTTTGCTTGATTAAAATTACAATTGAAACAAAGCAGTGGTAAAACGCAGAGAAAAAAGAGCATGTGCCACGCCTACTCGAGAGTAGAAAAATATTTATGCAAATCCATTTAATGACAAACAATTAATTAAAATGATTTATATGAACGTTTCTATGGTATTTAATAGGCAGAGCGCCAACACGCACACACGTTACAATTAAATGCACATTTTAAAGTTTTTTTATAGCTGCTATCTATGAGCAGAAATACTTTGGTATATCAAATTAGCCAAAATGCGGAATGTTGGCATTCCATTTGCAGCCATTACCAATTCAATAAATACCAAGAACGCACTGAGGCACGCAAATGGCAAACGCACAAGAGTATTTTCAGGCAGTGCAATACAAATTGCAAGCTATAGTTTATATATCTTATGTACATACATGGAATAAGTGAGAAAGCTACTGTCGAGTGTGCTCAACTGTGAGATACCTGCTACCTATTTAGAATAAAGACGAAGTGCGGTATTTTTCTTAAAATATACCGAATGAATATACCGAAAATATACTACTATTTACTGAAGTATATTTTTGGAATATCGAAAAAGTACTGCATAATGGAGTACAACATTTTCAGTATTATTCTTTAAATATACAAAAGTAATATACCGAATAAATACTCTAATATATCGAAGGCTATTTTTGGTATATCGATATAATACTACAATCTATAGAGTAAAAAATGTGCGATATTATTCTTAAAATATACAAATTTAATAAACCAAAAAATACTTAAATATACCGAAGTATATTTTTGGAATATCGATATAGTACTACGTTATAGAGTAGAACATTTGCGGTATAAATATAAAATATATAAAATAGACCAAATTAATATACTGAAAACATTCTAAAATATACCAAAGGCTATGTTTGGTATATCGGTATACATAGTACAACATTCTCCATATGCTGTAGAGTCAGCCAATGCAATTAAGACCCCTTTGCAGTAGGCATTTTTCGCTATACAAAAGTATTTTTTAAATAACTTCATCTTTTTGAGATGACACCTCTTTCATACAATTCCACAAAGCTATAATACCCTCTTACCATATGGATAGCGGGTATAGTAAATGGAGTTTGTTGTAGTTGTAGTTGAGGCCAAGACTGTGGCACACTTCTTGCTTACCTGCCATTAATTTGGCCATCACATCAATCAAATCGTTCTGACAATTCAGATCCGCAGCTGTTGCACTGTTGTAGTATGCGTAGCTCATGCAAATTTCTATGAAATTGAATTCCGTCCACGCCTGTTGATAGTCCACAAAATTGAAGTGTCTCAGCAGCAGCCGCAGCGCGTAAATTATGCCAAACTGCAAAGCAAGAGAGTGAAATGTTGTTTATTTATTAGAGCACGCCAGCTAGTTAGGTTTTATACATAGTTGTAGTTCAATACAAATATTTACCTGCATATTTTTATCATTCAGCGTCATCAATTTATTTGTCATGCGATACAAAACTTTGGCCAAAACTTTTTCCTCTTGCGCAATTTGACGTTGAAATCCAATGGCAAAAACATGACCATCCGATGAGATGCCGTTGCCATCGATGTTGCTGCCGTTGCTGATGTTGTTGCCGTTGTAACTGCCATCAAAGTAGGCCGACGCCGCAGCGGCTGCTGCTGCCGATGCTGCTGCTGCTGCACCTACTCCTTCTGTTGTGATGCCTTGCCCGCCGATGGCATCCGCAGACATTGGCGGAGCAATCGTTGAGCTTGCCCGGAATAAATTACGCAACGTCACGGACATGCTGCCAAATATGCGATAGTCGAAAAAATCCCAAAGCAAATTGAAATTAGTTTGTTGAGTTTCAGTTGAGTTGCTTTCCTCTACTTTTGCTGCTGTTGCTGTTGCTGTTGGTGATGTTGATGTTGCTGTTGGCTGATGTTGTTGCTGCTGCTGCTGTTGGCGCGCCGTTTGCATTATAAAGCGGCACAGACAGCAGGCGGCATGTTCACGTACACGGGCATCATCATCGCCCAGCAGCTGCAGAAGTTCGTCCAGGAATTGAGCCTGCGGGAGATCGAAACGAACGTTGTAAATCACAAAACAACAGCCCAGAAACTGAGCCAAGTTGCTGCTGCTGCAACAAATTTCGCTTTACGAGCATATTTACTGCAAGTTGGGGTAAGCTCTAAGTATATTAAATTGTCGTATTCATAAATTTATTCGAGTAGTATTTTAATTTCTTAGACAACAACAGTTTTCAATCAAAAGCTCTGAGAGAGAAGTGTCATTTCCTCTTCGGTACATGTGTGTGTGTGTGCCACACTTGCCACAGACAGACAGAGAGACTCTCACAATTGTTTGCTAACTCTCAAGTCTCTGTACACGTATGTGCGTCCCTTTTACCATTTAGCAAATTGCTTGGCTTTGTCAAAATAATAAATAAACAAATATACGAGTACACACATATACATATACGTTTATATACTTATGTGTGGCTGTGTGTGTGTGCTGCTGCTGAAAAACCCGAAAGCAAAACAAACTGTCAATCAGATCGAATCGGATCGGGGGCAGTCTGCAGATGCACAAAGAGCCACACTTCAGTGCACAAAAGTTCAATAAGTGTATGTTGCTCGCGTTTACGGGGGGGCAAGTACTCAAGGAGGGAGGAGGACACACTACAATTGCTTTTGATGCCAGCAAATGGAAGGGGGAGAAAGCTGAAAATCTGCACAATAAACAAGCCAAGCCAACAAATCGAGCCAAGCAGCAGCAGCTTGTTGGCCTGAACTAAAATGCGCTTGTGGTTTTTCAGTTTTCTCTCTTTTGAGGTCTCTTTTTTTCCAGTTTGTGTTGTAATAAGCCGATTCAATTGAACTTACCTCATAAGTGCAGACAATGTCCTTGTTGTAAGCAGCCTCCTTCCAACGGCAGGCGTTAGGCATGCCATCAGAACGCTTATCCTCCACATTTCCATCATTGTCATTGTCGTTGTCGAAGGCACTGTCGATATTTGCGTAGTAGGAGCGCAGGAGTACGTAATTCAAATTGGATATAACTTCAGCATATTTATTCTGGACCAACCAATATTTATTGTAATGACACAGTCGAAGTTTGCTCAAGAGCAATTTCGGTGAAATGGCAAACACGCAGCATGAACCCGGCTCATTAAATTGTTGGTTGTCCTCTGCCAGCTGCATGCGATTCGATTGCAATTGAAAATCATTCAAAAGAGCAGCGAGCAGCTCATCATTATCAGTGGCTGAAGACCTGGCACATATCCTGGCCTCGTCTGCTTTCAAGTTGTCATCGTTAGAGTGCCATTGTTGCTGCTTTGGGTCCTGATGCTGCTGCTGCTGTTGCTGTAGCTGCTGCTGACTGCTTAAGGCATTATCCAGATTCTTTGTAAAAGTTTGTTGGCCAAATGTTTGGCCCTGGCCAGGACCCTTTTGTTGTCCACTTGGCTGCTGCTGCTGCTGCTCTGACTCCAGCTCCGACTCCGACTGCTGCTGCAACTGCTGTCGTTTCTGATGAGCATGATAATGACATGGCGGCACTGTCAAATATTTGGACACCACATGCGGAAATATCTTATCGAATGCATTCAACGCTTGTATGACCACTGTGTGTATCTCGTCCTCAAAGCCCTGCAACATACAAAAAAAATAACATACATGAGAGAAAATGGCAAAAGTTTTGGGCTAAATTTCTTTATACAAGCTCGTAGCATGGCCTCGAGAATAGAGACTTGAACGTAAAAGAACTCGAGACGTTCGCTCGCCTCCCTTCACTCTTTCTCTTACCCTTTCCTTTTTTTTTGTTGCCCAAGCTCAGTTTGCGCTGTTAAGCGAATTTGTGTTTTATTGTTTGCACAAGCAAAAAGTTTTGCACAATCATACATGTGTATGTCTTGTATGTGTGTGTGTGTGGGTGTGTGTCTGCATTTTTAACGAATCCTAACAAGCTTTTCCTTACCCCCGAAAACTCCAGGCCGAAGCAATGGCCAAAAGGGCCATTGTTATCACAGTTGCCTTGGGGCCCTCAAGGGAAGATCTCACTCTGCATACAACAGCAGCAACAGCAGCAGCGGCAACAGCAATGGCAAGTGCCATTGAGACGGATTTGCAGCCATTATATGGGGCAGGCATCTAATGTGATTTTGCAGCTAGCACGTCCGTTTGCCGCTTGCCACATTGCAGTTGCCGCTTGCCACGTTGCAGTTGCATAACAACATTGCATAATCAAATTGCGCTTTTGGGTGGCCAGAAGCAATTTAAATTTTCGGCCGTCCACTAAATTATTGAATTCAATAAGAAAACCGCTTCTCTCTCTCTCACTCTCCCGCTCTCTCTCTAATCCCCATTCGAATGCAAGCCACATTCTATATATAGTATGTGTTCCTAACCAATTCTCAAGAGAGAAATCAATGTGCAAGTTATGCGCACATTCTACATTTGTCTGCGTTCGAGAGTGTGGGTGAAGTGAGAGACAGGGGAGGGGAGGGGAGGACGGCAGGGATTGGCAAACGGATGCGCTGTTCCCTTTAGGGGCATTTGCACTTGCACATTGCGAAGGCGATAAGAATTTTCTTTCTTATTTTCAAATGAAAAACAACCCGACACAAAATGCCGCCAGCTAAGCTTGCAACTGCAGCAGCAGCAACAACAACAACAACTACTAAGAGTGCTAGAAAATATTCAAAAGCCAGCAGCAGCCATTGATATGGACACGTGTCTGTGTCCGTATGTTCGACTCTTAGTGTATGTGTGTGTGTGTGTTTGAGGGTTGTGTGTGCTCGCCTGTATGTGTTAAAATATGTTAGCTTGTTGGTTTAACATAAAAAAAGAAAGCAGAAGTAAAGAAAAACGTACAGCGAAAAGGTGGAGGCGCATATTTATAGAATGCCATGGAAAAAGATGCAAAATAACACACACACAAACAGAGCAAAAAAAAAATAGAACAAATAATAAAGAAGCAAAAAGAGAAGGGCAAACAACGCGGCGTATGCGTTATGCATAAGTGCGAGGAGGTAGGAGGAAAGTGAGTGAGCAAATAACAGGCAAAGATACGAGCATACACAGACAGATAAATGCATGCAGCGCATCGTTTGCCACATTAAGTCGTGGCAGATAAACAGACAGACCGACAGACAGACGGACAGACGAGAGTTATCAAAGCGACGCCTGCAGCTATGCAACACTATTGTTGTCGTCGCTGGTCAACTTACCTTCAACAAAATGGCCAGCAAATGCGGCAGGCTGAGACGTGGCTGCAACTGCAGGCAGCGACCGGCGCCCGTTGCCAGCACAAAGCTGCCCACAATTTGCTGCACGCCGCCACGCAAAATGGGATCACAGTGAGCGTGAAAGAGCAGCACATCCGACACAGCTTGGCCGCCAGCAGCTACAGTTGGTGTGGGCACAACGCTTCCCACCTCCGTGGAGGGGCGCTTGCGCAGTGATTTGGTGCGCTTGGGAGGACGTGGAGGCAACGCCGTTGGTGGCGCATCTTCGGCAGCAATCGTGATGCGATACGAGCTGCCAATGATCTCGGATCGCGTGAGTTTCGTATTCGATTTCTGTGTATTTGACAGTCGTCTAGCCTCTAGTTGTTGTTGCAAGAGTGCAGCATCAGCACTACGACTGAGCGGCGTTTGTTGCAAGTAAGCTGGTCCCGTGCTCGGACCAAAGTGATCGTCTTTGATGTCAAGCAGCAGCAGCTGATTGTCAACATCATCACACGACTGCAGCAATGAACCGCTCAACGAATCACGCTCTAGCTGACCAAGCTCCTCGCTGCGATGTGAATCGTTGCTGCTCTGCGGACTCGAAGCTTGAGTGCTGTCGCCACTCACAGTCTCCGTCAGCAGCTGCAACTCCAGCTCGCTGATCTCCAGCGGCAGTTGGAGCACACGCGGTGCCAGGCGCACACAGCTGGCAATCACTGTCAGTGACAAACTCTTGATGGACACCCGGCTAACGTTGTCTGGCTGCAGTCCAGCAGCTCGACCTGTGAGCAGAAAACGTGCGGCGAGCAGACGAGCGGTATAGTAGACCAGCGATTGCTCGAGTATGCTGCCAATTTTAATGCTGATTAGTGCTTGGGCCAAAATCGTCTGTTTCAGCGGCGAGTTCTCGGCCAGAAAGGGATTAGCTGCACAAAAAGGATAAAGAAGCTAATTAGTAGCTGTTGCCGTTGCAGATTGAACTCAGCTCAAGACTTACCATTTGGTGTGCGTCGCAGTTGCGGCTCCTCCACTTCGTCTTCCACTTTTACGGTTGGTGCATCCATCAGCAGCGCTGTGGATGCCGTATACGAGGCACTCGCTGAAGCGGACTCCTCGATGGGCGTGGGCGTTTCGGCTATCGAGGGATGACGCTCCTGGACACTGCTGCTGGCCAGCGAGGAGCTGAGCGAGAGCGTTAGGGAGGCCGTCGATGCGGCATCCGATTTATCAGTGGTTGGCGCCGACTTCGAAGGCGTGTTGCTGGACTTGGGGCCACTTGATTGACGAAAGAGCTTACTGACCGACTCTGAGGCTGCAAGTAGTCCAAGACAATTCAGTTGAGAGGACTTTAGCACAGGCAGGTCCACAAAACTTCTACTTCAACCTCCCGATAACTTTGTCTGACACTAATGCCCACGCCCAGCTTGGCTAATTGTGGATTGCCTTGCTGCCAGCTTTACCTCCTCCACCACCAACAGTCTTCACATCTTTCTTTATGCCTCCCCTGCGTTGCTCAACTTGCAGCCAATTACCAGGCACATTTGTCTGTCGCGACTGTGAGAGGGAGGAGAGGAGAGCTGGTCTTTGGGGGCTTTTAAGAATGCAACAAAACGGGAAATGTTGTAAACTTTCTAAACACGAGACGGCAATAAACATGAAACGATATACCCAGAAAACTTTCAGTTGGCTAGTCACAAACCGCTTAAACTATTCCGTTAAGCTGCTGTTTATACACTGCACAAAATGCGGGGGCATAACTATTATGCAATTGCAAAGCAATAAACATGGCAATTAATGAGCAAAATATTGATGGAGAAAACTGAAGAAGAAAATAACAAACAAAAAAGTGCAGGTAATGAAAAGAGAAGAGAGACAAGTAAAAGAAGTTTGCGCTTATAAATGATTGTTTTCAATTGTGTAGGAAAATGATCAACCAAATATGTAGTCATGAAAACAAGGAATGAATAGGAAAAAGAAAGAAAATATTATATAAAAAAGTGTAGCTAGCAAAATGAAAAGCGTGAATGATAAATTATATATTGCAGGGTATCTGCTAGTCCATCTACTGTTCACTGCTAATCTGTACCGCACATTCTTCACATCCCCCTTCGGCATTGGCCACTGCTATTGGAAATTAATTGAAAACTCAAATTTTATAGTACACACCATTTGTGTGTGTATAGATATGTATGCGAAGTTGTGTGTGGCAAGGCCAAAAAGGGGGGGGAGTGGAAGTGGGGGACAGCAAGAAGTGGGTTGCGCCGCAGACCGCAGCTGCACTTAAGTTGGCTTAAAAAATTGTTTTTATTTAGCTGCCGTATCTGTAAGATGCAATTTCTGCTCTTGTTTTTCATGTTGTTCTTCTAGTTGTTGTTGTTGTCGTTTTCTAATGGATGTTCCGGCCGCATGCACGCTTTATAAAAATTAGAGCAACGGTGCCAAGCGGAAGCGGATATAGTTGGAAGTGGGAATGGGAAGCAGTAAACAGTTTATGCTGTTTATACTAAAACAGTCAGCAGCCAGCAGCAGCAAAGGATGTTCAAACGCTTGGCACAATTCGAACTTAAGATGAATTGAAAGCGAAGAAATTGCTGGCACTCTAAGTATATGGATTGCCAAGCGTGCTTCAGGTCAAGAGTTGGAGGAGGTAGTGAAAGTTTATATATGGAATCAAATATGTATGCGGACTGAACCAGATAACATCTAAACGAACATAACATGAAATAAAACAAATATGCTTTGAAAAAATGTAAAACTTCACATTAATATTGATTTAATCAATGATTAAGTTGAAGTAATAATTTATAACACAGCCTAAGGCTGAACTGTTTCTGTTGAGTTGAGAAGGTAATTAAACTATATATGGATTCGAATACGTATTAGGAATGACTAGATAACATATAGTAAGTCTTAAGGGAGGTGAGACAAATATTCGAATATTCTTTGCAAATCAAAGTTTAAGTATTAAATTATAACAAAGCCATAATATGTGTAAAATTAATTTAAAGAGACTGAACTGATTGCCCAGATTGCTTGAGTTGAAAAGATATTTTATATATGGAAACGATATATTTAGAATTATTAAGATAACATTCATATGAAAAGGAAATATGACAAATATATGAATATTCATTCGATTATTGTAAAAGAAATAAAATAAATATTTGAGTACACATTGTAAAACTTCTGGTTAATATTGATTTACGCAATGTTTAAGCTAAAGTCTCAAGTTATGAAAATACAATGTTAAGACTAAAATAATTTGAATAGACTTCATCACATTTTGAACTGAGCTGTTATTCTAAAAAACTCCTTTCCTTTTCCTCATTAACCAATTGATTTAACCAATTATACAAAATATCAATCTGATAATAATAATAGTTTCAATAGTTCAGATTCATTTAAGAAGTTATCTTTTCTCTATGCTAAGCGATAACTCTACTAAATTGTTTGCCTTTTTTAAATAAAGCAAAATTAAATTAATCAATGATACAATACAATAAATCTAATAATAATTTCATTGCAATAACTTTCCTTAGATTAATTAACAAGACACTCTTTGAACTGAGCCATACTTTACTAAATTATTTGACTTTCCAAACTTAACAAAACCAACATGAACTGCAGATGAAAGTTAAGAAACATTCAGTTTATTTGAATAAGAAGATTCTACAATTATTACAAATCTAACTAAATTCCCTTATTATGAATTCATTTTCCTACTTCAACATCAAATCCCCAAGCTAAATAAGATAATTAAATGCAGCGGCTGCGGTGGCAAGCAGCAACTCAATTGTGTAAAAGCTTGAAGCTCGAAGAAATTGCAACTAATCAGTTGCACATTAAAGATGAGATGCTTTCACATTAAGCACTCTTATGCGATGCTGTAAAATGCATTTGCTTTGAAGCGGTTAAGCATAGCTGTAGGTTGATTTAACTTTCCTCCCTCTCCATATCTTAACTTTACTTACATCACAAAACCAAATTGGTGAAGATAGTTGATAGTTAAGTTTTAATGCACATGAAATTAGTGTGTTCATTGCGTCTGTAAATTTAACCGAAAAGTGTGTTACAACAAAATGGCTTGGCTTTGGTTTCCTTTTCCTTTTTCTTTTCTTTTTTTATGCGTTACTTTTTATGTGCCATATGAAATAGTTGCGCGTAGTTTGAGGGGGAGAAAAAGGCAAATGCATCATGTACGTAATTATGTTGGATTGTTTGCTGTATTTTATGCTTTAATAGTTGGGAAACTCAGAGAGAGGGAAGGGGAAAGAGTTTGCAGATGGCTTGGGGGCGACTCTTGCAGTTGAGTGGCACACAAATTAAAACAGTTATAAAACAGCGGCAGTTCCCCCTCATTCCACAGCTCAACTCAAAAAAAAAAAAAAACTTTTACTCAGTTTTGTTATTTAAAATCACGTTAAAAATAAGAACAACAACAGCAAGAGTAGCAAATAAAACTAGCGGGCGTACAACATATATACATACATAACTATGTGTATGTGGCATATAAAAAGTAAAGAAGAAAAAACTCTTAAAAAAAACGAATGCAAAAATAAATAAAAAAGTGGGGAAAAAAAGGGGATAACGTAGACCGCGTAGAAAACGCGGCAGTCACGAACGGAAAACGCGCAAGAACAAGATGTGGAACTGTTTTTGGAGGAATGTGAAGGAAATGGGGGTTGGCACTTTATGGGTGACACACACACACACACAAACACACACGGACACACTCATATAGAGCCAGGCTAAAAGGCAACTCGCTGCCATCTCACACTCTTGTGCTACTCGACTTCCCACACAACGGCAGCATATGCAAAGTAACCAGCCAAAAATTGTTTATGAAAACTGCGAAATTTCGGCATAGAACAAAGTTCGAATGCTCTAACGATTAGCTAGATATTTAACATATATGTTTTGTATATTCTTTAAGTATTTAATGATTATGATGTAAATTCTAAAAATGTGTTTTAAATAGCAATGCTTAGTTGGAAATTAAGATTATATTGCAATGGAAATAATTCCTTAAATTGTTGACTATAAAAAAACTGATATGTTTAATGGAAAGTTAAAATCAAACTCGATATTTTAGTACGATAAACATATACATGAATCGTATATTCCTAAAGTATTTAGCAATCGCCAAGTCAATTTTAAATTTTTTTTTTAAATAGCAACACATAAAATTGAATTTGTAGTTGAAAATTTACATCATGTTCCAATGGAAATAATTCCTTGTAATTTTTGAGTATTCGGTAAGAAAATATATTAGAAAAAAATGAGAAGCATTCATTTAATTTAACTTCTCGAAATATAATTGATATTTTAATTTCCACAAATATTATAAGACTTATTGAAAGAGCTTAAATTATCCTTTAAAAGCAATCCAATATAGAAATTGACAACAAATATTCTATTTATTATTCTATAAAAGTGACGCTGATTAGTATCACAGTTAGTTATCGATTGTCGAAAAAAAATAATTTAATGAAATGTAATATACATTTTAAAATGAACTATATTATTGGAGTTATTTAAATCATTTGAAAAAGTGAAATGCATACTAAGCAATTCAATATTATATTTTGTATTATATTCAGATTTCTATTATATTAAAATAGTTATTGCTTGCTGCAAAGGAACTGATATAATCAACGTTCTCTAATTCAAGAGTGAGAGCATGCAAATTGCAGGGCTTTGCCTGATGCTGTTTGGCTGCGGATGAAGATTGGCGGCAGCTGATATACATACATATTTATACATATGTATATGAAAAGACAAAAAAAAACATAGTAACAATAACATGTAAGACGGAGGGGAGGAGGGGACAGAAAGCAGCGTAAAAAGGCTGATAGCGCGCATAAGTGCACAACAAAAACCAAAAGCAGAAAAGCGTAACAAAAACAAAAACAACAGCAGCAGCAACAACAGCAACAGCAACGGCAACAACAGCAGCGAGAGCAATAACGAGAGCAACTTCAGCTAAATGAACGCCAGATCCTTTGGCCTAGCTCACTATTCTGGCTTGGCTTGGCTGGCTGGCAATGCTAAATAAACTAACACACACTCCCACACACACACACACACACACCAACACACACGTAGTGCACACACACACACACACAGTGACAGAGAGAAGATGTAAGCTTGCATACATGCAATTTGAGTAACCGCATTTTATCACGTAACCCATTTGTCTTAACCACTTTGTTGCCAACTTGCAGTCTGATGCTTTGGCCAAGTAGCAGCAGCATTCGCCAAGCGGAGGGGGAGGAGGAGGAGAGGAGGTGGCTGAAGTGAGTGTTGTTCGCGGTAAATGCATTGCCATGCTTCAAGCTTAATCCGCAGCCCACACACGGACAGACAGAGAGACAGACAGCGAGACTGAGCCAGAGACGGCATACAAACGACGGACTTAAGCCCAACATTTACGTCAAATAGTTGTTTAAGCAGCGCTTGCACTTTGCTTTTTTTTCGGCTGCTTTTCCCTTTTTCCTTACACTACGCTTAATTAGTGCTTGCTCACCGCATTTCCACTTGCTTATTAACCCACTGCAAGAAGACAGAAGGACATTTTGTCAGCCTGCTTTTTACAGTTCATGGCTAAAGCTGCTGCTGCCTACTCAAGAGAGAGAGAGAGCACGAAACGAGTTCGAATGCCTCGATGTGGCCATTAGTGAATAAATGAATGCATTCAAATATCAACAACTGTTTGTGTGTTTGTACAGCGATGTCGTGCGCTTTTCTCAATCAAAATGAATTGAATTTTCAAATGGCAAACGGCAAATTTTATTTGTCAATGTCGTTTACTTTGCTTTTCTTTATTGTTGCCGTTGAAAGTTGTTGCTGCTGCTGCTGTTGTTGTCATGTGAACAGACGAGACATAAGAGCAACAAAAAGTTGCAAGCGACGCGCAACCAATGAAGCGACAAATGATGCATGCAACTTGACTTGCTCTCTCTCTCTCTCTCTCTCCTTTATTCTGTCTGTTCTGAAAGAGCAGCAACTTGTGCAAGCATTGCCTAATTTAATTTAGCTGTTGTTGTTTGTGCTGTGTTGTGTTGACTCCATTGGGACTAGGCGAACATGGCGAACAACAACAATTACGCTTCATTAAATTGCAAGTGCAATTGGCAAAAGGCAACATGTAAAATTGGTTGCCAGCGTGATGTCTGCCCCAGCACTCTCTCTCTCGCTTGCTCTACTTCATTCTCACTCTGCTGCAATTATGTAAATAATTTGATTGCCATGCCCAAATATTGTAAATAAATGTGGTGAAATGGAAAACAAAAAAACGATAACGAAAACGAAAACCTGGCGCCAACGGCAGACCGCGAAACGCAATAACATCAAATGAAAATAGCTTTTCAATCGCCCGCTTGCTGCATTTTGAAGTTTAATAATGAAATATTTGTCTAGCTGGGCAAACCTAAAATGCGGCATGACTATGAAATATGACGCATAAATCTTTACAGTACTATCAGCTATTAATTATAGTACAGAAAAATGTTAAAATGTACTTTATTTTAATCTCAAATAAAAGGAAAATCCATTTAAGGTTTTTTGAATTTTTGTAGCATACTTTTTAGGGCAATATATTGTGATATTCATGATGAAGTATTTATAGTTAGAAAACTTGTAATAGCTTGACTAGAATTTTCTCAAAAACATACCTAAACTATAGAAAGACTATTTTATTTAATTTGTGTATTAATATATACAGTAAATTATTTATAATAAAAGTACAGAAATAATACTCTAAGTCAGTGCTTTTATTGATCTTTTTAATATCCAATTTCAAAAATCTCCGAACTAAATTCCAAACTTGAACAAATCCCAAATCTCACAGTTCTGGATATCGATCTCCATAGCTAAATATATATTCAAACTTCATTCATATTTAAATACTCCCCCTTTTTTAATCATTACTTGTACGTGGTATTTGCCAACAAAGTATTTTCGAAAATGAAAATAAAGCTGTTATGGTACATGAACAAACTTACCTGCATTTGAATGCGACAACAAATTGTTGAAGAATGTGCCAATTGTTGTTGTCTCATCTGGCATTGAATCAGTTGTCGACTCCATTGTTGCGGTTGTCGTTGTCTGTTGTTGTTGTTGCTGTTGTTGCTGCTGCTGCTGCTCCCTGACGCCAGCAATTGTTATTTCCGCATCGAAATCGATGCTGTTGAAGGATTCATTGTCGATGTCACTCAAATGCTGGGATCTGTCATCGCTGGCAAGCAGATTCTGCAGCGAGCTCTGATGCTGCACGGCCTGAGGTTTAGGCGACGACGTAACATTTTCGCAACCAGTTGTACCAGCGACATCAATCAGTTTATCAATCGTTGTAGTTGTTGCTGATGTTGTGCCTATTGTTGTTGTTGCTGGCATGCTTTGTTGTGTTGCTTCATTTAGTTGCGACAGCGTTGTAAAGCCATCGTACTCATCATCCGCAATGGCGCTCAGCAGCTCCATGTCATCGTCAGCATCATCGTCATCATGTTGCTGCTGCTGTTGTTGCTCCTCTTCATCGTCCGATGCGCTGCTTGCAACACATTCGCTAATGCTGCGTGCAGTATTTCTAATATTACGTCGCGTTGCTTTTTTGCCTGCCACCAGAGAGAGAGCGAGATAGCAAAAGAGAAAGAGAGACAGAGAGAATGTGCATTGGGTTAGCCTTACAATGTGTGTAAATAGTTGGAATCTGTGAAGCATTCCGCTGGCGGGCGAATGCAAATTTCGCAGTGACCTCATTTCAGTAGCGCTGCCGCCTAAAAGCATGCACTAATAATTTTCATATGCGCATTTTGTCTGTGTGCGTGTGTGTGTGTTTGGACAGACAGACAGAAAGCAGCATTTGCTTGGCAGTGGCATTGCTCAATTTTCTTCTTGATTTCGGTGCGGTCTATCTGTTGTCGTGTCCAACTGTCTGTCTGACTGTTAGTCTGTCTCTCAGTCTGCTTGTCAGTGCTGTGTTCATGTCACATTTCCACATGACTGCACACATAAACACACACACACACACGCATACACCCCCCACACACACAGAGGGAAATGCAAGTCACGCTCAGCTTGAGTTGATCTGCATTATTTACTTTACCTTCATCAGCAGCGGAACTCACTGCAGCAGCAGCATCTTTCTCGGTGTCAGCATCATCAGCAACGGCATTAATTCCCACGACTTGCAGCAAGTTGCTGCCACTTTGTAGTAGTAGTCCTCCGCCTCCTTCTCCACTCCGCTGCAGCTGTTGTTGTTGTTGTTGCTCCTGACACTTTTGCTGTTGCAGTTTGGCATTTGAATTCTTTTGCATTTGCATTTGTCGTGCAGCTGGAGTTGCTGCCGCCTGCTGTTGCTGCTGCTGATGTTGTTGACTTGCCCCCAGTTCGTAATTTTTCAATTGGAATATTTGATTTTTTAATGATTTCCTTCGCCGCAAATACTCATTGTGCTCCAGTTGTTGATTGCACAGCAGTTGGCGCAAACTTTGCCCAAGACTTTCCCTCTCCCCACCACCACCACCACTGGCATTCGCTGGCATTGTTATTGGACTCGCATCCAATGCTTGAAGTATGCCATTGATGACCTCCAGTGCCGCATTTATGATGGCGTGATTCGTTGTCTGCTGCGTGCTCAGCAGGTGCAAACAATAATCATAAATTTCAATAATTTGTCGACACTCTGACGTTACAGCCAGCTGCTGCTGCTGCTGCTGCTGTTGTTGGTGCTGTGGTTCCGCCAAGGAGTCGCCATCATCCTGGTAATCAGACGAATAGCCGCGTATGAGCTGCGGCAAGAGGAGACGCAGCAAACCCAAAGCGCCAAGCACGCAGCTCGTTTGTTGATCCATCAGCAGCATCTCTAGAAAAAGCAAGCGAAATTGAAGCAAGTGTTAAGAAATGTGGGAGGCGAGAGAGAGTACAGTACATAATCGTATAGACAGCTTATAGTTAATGCCTTTTGTTCGGCGTGTGCAAGCAAGTTATGGACGCTGCTGTTGCCACAAATTAAAAACGCACTTCAAACTTTTAGCAGCATGCGGAGCATGCGTTGCCAATTTCAATTCACCAGCAAACACAACAACAACAACAACAAGAAGAGCAACATTGCTATAGATTGGTAATACCTTTGGCCAATTGCTGTTCATATTTCTTGGCGTGTTCTTGGCAACTTTTTCCTTCGTATGCTTTTTGCAACAAATTGCCGCCAATTAAATTTATCTCGTTGAAAAGTTTTCATCTTATATTTATAGACTGTGGGGCGCCACGCGATGTAGCACACACACACACACAGAGACACATACTTATAACATAGGCTGCGTTGCTGTGCTAAATGTTTGTTTGTTGCTTATTTGTCCTTTTATTACGTATACGCCACCAATCACAAAATGCCATGTTCCAAGTTTGTTACTCAATTAGTTTTCCCGTTTTCCTTTTTAGAGAGCGAGGGGGAAGGTAAGGTAAAGTCGAGGCAAAATTGAAAACACATCGCAAGCATTACTGCAGGAGCAACTTTTGCGCAACTGACTCTCCGACTTTGACTTTGGCGCTCTGGCACAAAACTTGTTGCCCGCCGGAGTTCATGTGTTCATGTGTATCAATTAATTGCGCCATAAGCCGCAAAGAAACTTTTCTTCCCCATTTTTACTCTCTCTCTCTCTCTCTGTCTCTCGCTCTCAATTAATGTGTGTGATAGAGTGCGAGGTATTTAATACATGAAATTAATATGAAATGTGCAATTGGATTTCTGTCTTCCACTCAAAAGTTCGCCGTGCTCCACGTGACGCACAATTTTTATCACAATCAGTTGACGCATGAAATATTCAGCTTGATTGACTGACAGTCTGCCTCCCTTTTCCCTTACCTATCTCCTCTTACTCTTGCCCTTTGCCTACCTGACTGTCTCTCATTTAACTGGCACATTTTACATTGAAGCGACAATTTTGACAATGCATTGTATAATTCATAAGGTAGTCACAGTCACTGCAAATGAGCAGCGTAACCACTTACAAAAAAACGAACACAAGAGAAGAGAAGGTAAATGCAATTGTCAGTAATTTTTGGCTATTAAGTTCGGTGGCTTTATTTCATAACTTTGATAAGTTTCAGTTCGGGAACGTTGCCAGCACGCTGACATGGTAAATAAACAGTAATTTTGAGTTATTGTTTGCAAAACTGTTGCCGGACCGCGACAACTGTCTGCATAAATTTTACGCTCATTGCTGTTGTTGTTGTTGACTTTTTTGTTTATCAAGTTGATTATCCTTTTAAAGCTGCAAAGGAATGAATATCTGATTCAATTTTGCATGAATTATTACAGGAAAGTGTCCAAGTGCATAAATTTCATTTCGTCTGCCTTACAGCCTCAGACAAGCAGACAAACAGAGGCAAACAGACAGACTGACAAACAGCAGCAGCAGCAGCAGTAACAGGAGCAGCAAGAGTAGGAGCAACAGCGTTAAGGACCTTACTTTATGAGTGTTTGTTGTAGCATGCGAAGGCGCAAGACACAGGGCACAAGGCAAAAGGCACAAGGAACAGTTGCGAGTGAAGCAAACTGGAGTTCAAGTCGAAACTGAGGGGATTTGCAAGTGCTGCTGCTGCTGTTGCCATAAAAAGAGGCGCCAGACTGTGCGCTGAGTAGTTGTTGTCGAGCATTGTGGCTGCTGCTGCACTTTGCCGAGAAGTGGCTTAAAAGTTGACACAGCCACAGAGAAAGCGAGAGAGAGCGCCACACGAGTCATAGAAGTTGAAGCAGTTGATTTGAAGGTAAACAGCTAAGAACTCAAAAAGGCGCAACACAAGAAAAAGTAAACTAATGATATTAGTTGTCCATTTCATTCTTTTAAATTTCATATATACCACTTTTGCAATTGAAAAATTGGCAAATTTTAAACAATTTTGCAAATAGTACAAAATGCAAAGAACCTCTTAAATTGTCTGTATAATTTAATCAAGTTTCAAAATACCATTTTCGAAATACATTTTGCTTGGCCGAGCCAACAAAATTTTATACACTTGAAATGCACTCGTAAAATTGCAAATGTATCTAAACTTTTGTGCATTTACCTTTTCCCAATGTTTGCCAATAAAATGTTCATGAAAATTCAATAAAAAATGATTTGTGTTGCACAAGTTTTCTATCTAGTTTTGTTTGTTTGCTTCGCAGCACATCGCATCCTATTTTTGTTGTCTCTCTTTCTATTTTTTTCTTTGGTTTTTTTTTTGTTCACTTTTGATCTGTTTGGTTGGCTTTGTCTGTTTTGTTTTTAAGAATTTTTACAATGCAGACATCACATATTTTTCATCCTACTATTTGGTATGATTTTTGTTTGTTGGTGCAGTTATTGCTGCAGTTGCCAGCCAGCAAATGGCTAAATAAAAACTGCCTCGTTTCGTTGTCTAAAATCGAAACAAATTCACAAAAACAAAATACAAGAAATATATGTAGATAAAATACAATGTGTAATCAAAGAGTACACGACTACAAAATCACCTTGAAGATTGCTAATATTGATGAGCTAAATGTTTGTTTTACTTTTGTAAGAGTCAACAAAGTTTTCTCTCAGAAAAGTAATATTCAATGGAAATATTGTATTGTCAATGTTTGCGTTTTACAATGTAACACATACTTTATATACAGGGTATGTGTTATCGATATGACTGCAGATTGCATAATAGAGGTAACCAACTGCAATATAGAAATATAATTTATATCAACTGGTATTTTAGTTTTAGCTGTGGCTGCCATCCAACGGACAACCGACAACGGACAGACAAACAAACGCCATATAAAAGTCCCAACTTTACTGTGACTGACTGTGATTGCATTTACAGTTAGTTTGCAAAGACCCGAGAACGAAACAACGCCCAGCACACTTCCTGCACACCTCCCACACACACACCCAGCTTTAGTTGCATCCAATACTCTAAAGTCCACACTATTCCCTAGCTGTGTATTCTTTGCATGGTATTTTCAATGGATTTGTGGCTTTTTAGAATATTAAAAAAATATTTTATATAAACTCACACACACACACACACTCATATGTGTGGATATATAGGTGCATTGCATTTGGCATTTGGAATTTGGCGCGTTAAAGCCGTTACACGCTTTTTAAACCCAGATTTCATTATTGATGAAAATAAAGCGATTTTTGTGTTGGCATCGCACAAATGCGTCAAATGGTAAACTACAACAGCAACAATAAAAGCAACAACAATGCCTGCGTACGGATTAATTTACAAAACAAGCAACAAAATGACAAATAAAAACAATTCTAAATACTCGTACAAATAAATGCCACATCCCGACAGCTGCATTAACAATTGATGCGCTTCGTGTTTGGTTTTCAGTTACGAGTATTTTCAGCATGTAGATATACTTAGGATATCAACAAAACATAGTATATATACTCTCTATATATATATAAATATATATTGATGAACGTAGTGCAGACGTGCACACTTTTCATATCCGGCATTTGTTGGCTTACCAATCACTTTGTTCAGTCCATGTCTGGCCATAAGGCTTCTATTGCGCGCATGCTCAATCAAACTGATGCAATTTTGGGCCGAACAACGTCGCTTCACCGCGCAATCGGCGCTAATGTTGCCAAGGAATGTCTGCAATCAAGGAAATTGTATATTGAGTCAATAATGTGATGAGTTGCAGTCAACGTGCCAGTTGGTCAATTTAGAATTCGGCTTGCACTTGACATCAAGACTTCAACCGGATGATGGCTTGAAGTCAATTGCATGCCAAGTTGGCTAATAAAAATCTACTTTTAAACCTAAGTACAATAGGCACAATTCTTAAGTTTAGTTAAGCATAAGGAAACTTGTGTTTAGATTGGAAGCTAACTGATATTTAAATGGTAAATTCATATTAATCTTTATACTTTTATGTTACTCTCATGCAAGTATCTCAATATCAATTAGTTACCAATTCTGGCATCGAGAGTCTTTTGTTAGCTTTAGAGGAAACTTCACTTACTTAACTACGGGTTTTTAGTTGAAATCCCGACAGGAAAATTCTAAGGTAAGTCTTGATTTAAAAAGAAATGCAGTCTGCAACAAATTTTGTGATAAATTCTAATTTTGCTGCTTAGGCAAATCATTATAAATTATTTGATTACTTCTAATTTTATTGCTTAGGCTAAATCAAATACCAATGACACTAAATATTAGTAATAAAGCATTAATCTTCCTAATTGCAACGATGAAATTATTTTTCTAAGTATCAGCATTGAATTGCATGCAACAGGATTCTTCGACAAGCATTAGAGTGCATTTCTATCATCAAATTACACAATTAACTATTGTCTATTGTATTAATGTATTGCCATTGTTCCTTTAACTGAATGGGGAATAGTCTAACAAAGCCTCCGAAACATTATTCTCGCTGCAAGCAAGAGCATAAATATCACTTTGACAGGATTCTCCTATTATCATTAGATTTAAACTTCTATTAACTTCAACATGTTTAATTTGTCAATGATGCAGTAGCTAAACTAATCCTAAAGTATGATTTTTAAAGTCCGTTTTCATTAGGAGCTTTTACCTCAAACAGCGTGCACGTTTCGCTATCGTTGAGTCCCTGTTGCACGTAGCGTCCGAAATGTTTGACAAAATCACAAAGTGTCTCTTGGAGCAGCGTCTCTTTGCGCTGTGACATTGTGGACATGCATTGCAACAGTCGCAGAGCATACCACTTGATGTGCTTCTCCTTGATTTGTGGCGCATAGTACGAGAATAGATTAAGGCAGATGCGAAGTGAACTAAAATGAAGAATACACATTATGTAGCTGATGTTATTATTAATAAATCAATGTTTACTTACCGCTGATTACCGTTCCGCTTGATTTCACCATACAGATCCATTAAGATGCGACTGACACGCGTCTTCTCCAAGGCACGAAAGATTTTATTGAGATTCTCCTCGGCGCTCATACGCACCACAGAATCAAGATCCTCGCAAAATAGCAACAACACATTGGTGGCAGTGCCACAATGAGCGGCATAGTTGATGTGACTCGCCAGCGAGGGAGACATGATGCATTCCGCGATCTGCTGAAAGCAGGCAATCTTTTGCTTTTGACTGGAAAGTATGGAAAGAGTCTTAGAGATATAGTTGATGGCTTTAAAGGGAGCGTAGTTAAAAGAGGAACTGTTAATGTTATCATATAACATCAATAATATAATACAATTATAGATGGCTCAAAATAGATGATTTCTTTGCTCTATAGAAACTCATTTAATCAGTCCACGAGCTAGAAAGCTAAGATATAATAAATTGAGGGAGTAGCTGCATATTTTTCATATAGCGTATAAATATTATTTTCGCTATTGTGCCCACATATATTTAGGGAGTAATTTAATCTGCTTCGATTACGCACATATGGAAGCATTTGGCCAGCGCCAGCTAAGCGCAGAGTTATTTCCGATGACGTCATAGCTCAGGTGCAATCTGAAATTCACTTTCTCTAGCATTATACGTTTACATCTGCTATTTGATCAATATCGACATAATAAATCGCATATATGCTGGTGCTTAGTGTCCTGTGGCCTGCTATTTTGTCCTTTTTGCGCAATAGCAAACTGTTGCCGGTCTGTTGCAGCCCCACTTTAAACTGCTGGCAAACACAAACACAAACAAAACAAAAAAAAAACCCACTCGACTCTCACCTGCATTCGGTGTTACGCAGTTGGTCCACATGCCCGGTGAACTTCTCGTACACACTGGACTTGTCCATATTGTTGAGTTTGACTATTTGTTAACAATAATACGATTATCACATTTTGTTTGGTTGCAAATCGCGATTGTTTGAAAATAGCTTGTCGAAATTTTTCTTTGTTATTATGCTTCCTCTTGCTGGTGAGAGCGCAGCTGAACATGTGTTTAATTCGCGTGCTGGGCAGCACTGTGTTTTCAGTGCTGCCAACTCACAAAATGCTGTCAGTGTTGCAAAGCGAGACGCTTTGTGCAACAACATTTGCGCGGCAATTCAAATCAACTGCGAGCATAGACAAAGTTAAATCTTTTATTTTCTGTATATTTGAAATAAAATACGCATTCAAATTATCTTTATTCATTTTTATTGTTATTTATACATAATTGCTGTTGCTTAAATAAGAACAATTGGTAATTTGTTCGTCGTTTTGTTCGTTGAGAAATGTAATTTGTATTCTCTTTGTTGTTGTTGTTGTTTGTAAGTAGTATAGTTAACATTATTGTATTTAATGTTATGTTTTAACTTACAAAACTTAAACCCATACAAAAATGCTTTAAGCTACTTAATGTTAATAACAAACCCCACCATTTATATTTTTTATATTTTGTTTTTTTTTTTTTGTATTCTCTGTCTTCTGATTTTCGTCTTCATAGTTTTTTCTGCGGGTTTGTTCCCAACGTGAAATTTATGTGCAAGATTAAAACAAAAAACATAGTACAATCACAGTCCATTGAAAAATATATAAAATTAGTTCGTGTGCCTTTTTTTTTTCTTTTGCCCATTTTGAAAGTCATCAAATCAAATTCTGAAAAGGGGTTTGCAGATATTACAACGTCGCTAGTTCTTGGATTTCCTTTATATCAATTTTTGTTTTTTTTTGCTTTTGTAGATTACGTTGCAGCTTTAAATATTTACAACAATTTATTTATGTACCTAAACCTTACAAATTAAACTACGTAAAATGTGTGCACAACTTACAAAATAAGGAAAACTTTGCAAAGGAAATAATGGAAAAATATATATAGAGAGAGGGGGAAAAAGAGAGAAAATCGCATATGTGCTTAAATAATTTATGACATTTTTGTTTTGTTTTGAAAATCGAGAGAGGTGGGGTGAGAAAAAGAGACAGACATAGACAAAGAAAGAGAGAAAGCAAACAATTAGGAAACTCGTCTAGGACAGAAGGACAATTTAAACAACTACACACAAAAATAAAACAGGAAGTAGAAGGATGACTACTTAAAGCGGCCTAAAGTCCTAGTCCTAAAAGGGAAACTAAACGTAAACATTTATAATTAGTTTCACTACAATGTAAGAGCTTTCTAGCCGCGCTTGGCGCGCAGCACGAGCAGCGTCAGCACCAGGAAGCCCAGGATCCAGGATAGCGTGCTCAGGTAACCAATATACACATCGGACTCGAATATCGCCCAACCACGCGTCAGAATCGAGCGCAGCGATGATGTGGCCAGCGTCAAAGGCAGGCAAAGCGAGATGTATCTAAAGAAGAGAACGATAAAATACAAATTAAAGATACAATTTAAAAGAGAGATTCTTTTAAACTCACCTGAGCACCACAGGCATGCCCTCAATGGGCCAAATGACGCCCGAGAGCAGGAGCGTTGGATAGAAGGAGCCCAGCGCCAGCTGAATAGCATTACGTTCCAGTTCGCAGACGGAGGAGATGAGGAAACCAAAGCACATGCCGCACATGCCCTGCAGCAGGGTCAATACAATCACCCAGAACAATTCGCCGTTGTTGGTCACACCAAAGACAACCAGCATGAAGATGAGCACCAACGCCGTCTGACCGCACATGACCACAAACTGTGTGATGACATGGGAGAAGAGAATCTCACCAGGTGAGACACCAGCAACCCAAGAACGATCCAGCAAGCCCTAAAGAAAATAGAGAACATACAAGTTAATCAAAACTTCGTTGTCAACAAATTCTCTCCCCAACTCACCTCAGTGCGTTCGATAATCAGCGCCGATGACGTCAATGCAACAGCCAAGAAGAACACAATGCTGCATAAAGAATATAAAACAACGAACAATGAATAACAATTGCATAATGCATACACAAAAGATTTGCAAAACTTACGTCAATATGACGCCAGGTGCCACAAAGTCGGTAAAGGATGGATTCATGGTGCCATAGATGGGCTCACGGAATTGAATTGGCACATCGCCGAGCTTGGGATTGTTGCCACACTGTCCCAACAGACCCATGGCAAAGTCACGATAAGCCAGCTGAATGTCGCGATTGAGCATGACGCCAATCTGTTGATTGGACATATCCAGCCACACTTTAACCTCCGATTGTTCAATGGTCTCATCATCCGAATCGCGTCCTAAGGCAGCACGAGCTGTGAAGGCATCCGTGAAGTTCTCCGTGATGTAGACAGCACCCCAAGCATCGCCTCGACGTACTGCATCCTTGGCATCCTCTATGTCCGTATAATATGTTTTAACCACGCTCGTATTCAGATGATTCAGATAACGACAACCCAAGTTGGCAAAGTGACAACCATCCTCCCAGTAGCAAGTGTCCTAAAGATTTCAAAGAGAGTTTTAAGAGAGAGTTTTTGATGATCAGTTTATATTTAGCTTACCGTATTGTTCATTTCATTGTTGACAATAGCCAAATTCAAGCCTTGTGGATCACGGCCAATGGCCAAACAGAAGAGTATGACCTGCATCACGGGCAGCGCGAAGATGAAGAGCATCACGCCCACATTACGCCACATGCGCAGCATATTCTTGGTGAGCAGAGCGCGGATTTTGCCCTTCGATGTCACCTTACAGAGATCGGCAAAGCAATCCTGGCAGCTCTCCTCATCATTGGGATTATTCTGTTGTCGCTTCGATGGTGGCGGACTATAAGGTTCCTGATTCAACTGAAGAGAGGAGGAGAGAGAAGGTTGAATATGTTTAGCAACTTAGGGCGAGTTCAACTATTTTTATCAGCTAATAAACTACACAGATTAGCAACTGACTATTAAGCTCAGTGAATTGTATTGTTAGATTGCTATACTTATATGTAAACTATTTATAAAATGAATTAATTAATACACAACCTAAAAATTTATTATTCAAATTAACTGATTAGAGTGCAATATATGTAAATCAACTCTTTCAGTTGTCATATAAATACTGAATTAAAACACTTCCTAAAACTTAACTTATATTATCAATATTATCATTAATTACATAAAACGATTCTTGATTGTTTTGTAACTAAATAAAACAGCCTTTCGCATAAATGTTAAATTCATATGTACATTTTACGTAAGTGATTAATGCTATATTTATTTGAATTCATTTTAAATGCAGAATTTATCAGTCAACATTATTTCGTAAAAAAGATATATCGCTTTGATTTTAATTATAGATCCATACTAAGTATTCAATTAAGTAAATACAAAAGCCAGTGTTAAGAAAATATAGATCGTAATTAAACAGCTCCCAGAAATATAGAGCTTATACATATTGCTTAAATTTGCATTCTTAAATTGAATTCTAATCTTCATTGCAATGCTTTACTAATAGAGTTAGAATTCATTTTAATTATAGCTAATCTTTTTAAATAAATAATCTTCATAAAATAATTAAATATTATATAATTAAAAGATAACTTACTGTGTAAATGGAGCCATTGCTGTCGTTGACAAGCATCTCCTTGCTCTGGTGGAAGTTGAGACCGACGACGCCGCCCTCCTGACTGGAGCTTGGCTTATCCATTTTGCTGCCAAAGGCCATGGCATGCAACGAGATGTTGTTACTGTTGTTGTTTACCATAATCAAAAGTACACAAACACACACACACAGAGAAATATCGAGCGATACACAGATACAAATGATGAAGTGGGTGTAGATGGTGTTGTTGTTGTTGTTATAGTTGGTGGAGTGGTTGTTGTTGTTGTTGGAGTTGAAGTTGTTCGAATTGTGGTTACACAGATTGCAAGCATGCGAGTGTCAGATCAGATGGATATATTGTCAAATTAAAATCGAGAGAAATTAAATGAGTAACGCAGTTGAATTTTAGATACTTTAAAGGTGCTTAATGAGAGGGAAACTCACCTGAAGTTGACGTGGGTAACATCGCCCTTTTGGCTTTGGATGCGCGATAGCTTCAAGAAGACCTCCTCGAGGCTGATGCACTTGTACATCGAGAGCAGCACGCTGGGCGATTCCTCGGCCAGCAAATGTCCCGAGCGCATCAGACCAATCTTAATAGGGAAATTCCAATTTAAATACATCTTTTATAGCAATCTTATTTTCCACTTACAGTGTGTGCTTGACGGGCTTCCTCGATGTAATGTGTGGTAATGATCACCGTCTTCTGTCCGGCCTTGGTGATGTGCACCAAATGATTCCAGATGCTCTGACGCAGCAAAGGATCCACGCCCACCGTTGGCTCATCGAGAATCAACAGCTCGGGATCATGCATTAGAGCCACAGCGAAGCTAACACGACGCTGTTGACCACCGCTGAGATTCTTCACCAGACGCTTCTCCGATGGCAGATCGAGAAAGTTGAGCAGAAACTGCAAACGCTCTAGAATCTCTTTGGTCTCCATGCCAAAGATCCAGCCGAAATACATCATGGTCTCCTGAATGGAGAACTCGCCATACAGCGCAATCTCCTGGGGCATGTAACCCACTCGCTTGCCGGGCACACCCGATCCTCGAGTGCCTGGCTTGCCGCCGAGCACAAAGATCTCGCCGGAGTCCATGCGACGACGACCCACAATGCAGGAGAGCAGCGTAGTCTTGCCACAGCCGGAAGCACCCAGCAGGCCATAACTGAGAGTTGATAAAAGAGTTTCATAGGAAAAATATTAAAAATTTGCAGTACAAATTGCTGTTGTTGAGCAAGCGAAGCACGCAAAACGCAATGTGCTAATTCAGCAAATCGAGAAATAAGTGCTTAAAGTTCGTTTGCTGCTGCTGACAATTCGTGCCGTGTCAACGGCGATGTCAATGTTAATTTCAGCAGTTCAAGTTGAATTATTTCGAAATGTTCACCTTGAAATATAAGTCTGAGACATGTTTTTCGCAGTCGGGCTATCAAATGCCGCAACACGACTCCACCTCTTTACTGGAGAGACCCACAATCAACAGCAGCAACAACAACAGCTTTATGATTATTATTGCTATTATTAATGTTGTTGTTATCGTTTCAGTCTTTTTTTTTTGTCATCTATTTTCGTTCAGCTTTTTTCGGCCTTTGACAATATTTTGCAGCACGTAGGTCGCACGTTTCGGTTTGTTATTGGATTTATTATTATAATTAACACAGCAGCATTTAACGTGTATTGAAAGCCCTCCAAACCCGATGTCTGTCTGCCTTTTAATTATCGCAACGACTTTGACGCTGAGCCAAACGACCCAAAAATATATTATGCCTTGTCTTATGCTAGTTATAAAAATTAAAGTTTTTCGTTGGTTTTTTTTGGTTGTTGGTTCATTGGACTGTTGCCTGACCTAGGTCAAAGCGAAAAAACTGACCATGCTTAACTGTTGTTTAAGCAGCCTGCAATTATATCAAGTCTCTGCAATTCTGGGTCAAGACTGTCCACAGAACTCCGTTGTATATCTTTATATCATACGTATTTTTATTTTTAGCACTTAATGTGCAATCATATAAACCCGAATGTGAAGCCAATGCCATAGCCGAATAATCGTAAAATAAAAAATATATTATCCGTGCGCAGTGGCTTAATAGTTTTTTAGCCTTTTGGGTTTTAATTATTTTTACCCTCTAAGAATTGAAGCAAATGATGAATTCATTATTGAAACATGTTTGTTTGTGCCACAAGCAATTTGCTGCCATTCCAGTTCGATTGACGCATTCTAAATTCAATTGTTATACAACCAAAATAATAATAATTATCATCAAGATTGTAATTAAGAATTTCCTTACAATGTTACAGAATCTTTCATGGAATTCCATGTCTTGTGTTTGTTGTGTAAGAACTTGATTTGCTAACTGTTTGGACAACCCTCTGCCATTCCAGTTCGATTGACGCATTCTAAATTCAATTGTTATACAACCAAAATAATAATAATTATCATCAAGATTGTAATTAAGAATTTCCTTACAATGTTTCAGAATCTTTCATTGAATTCCGTCTCTTGTGTATGTTGTGTAAGAACTTGATATGCTAACTGTTTGGACAACCCTCTCGCGTAATCATCGCTCTACCAGTTGCCACATTAGAATGCAAAAATGTTGTTTTGAATTGCAAAAGACGAGAGCTCGGAGCGTACTCGTATTTAGATCGAACTACAAAAATAATCGCTGCCTACTCACAGATGCATGCATAGTTAATTATAGCTATTAAAGTTGATAGCAATTTGATGACCTTTTGATACAGGAAATACTTGAATACGCGCCTGAGACAATTGACATTGTATGATTTACTCACTGGCTTATTAAGTATACGCATAGTTGAACGATAGTTTGTTCTACATAATCAAAGTTGTTGTTGTGGCGATAAATGTGTCACAAATTAACTGTTTGGATGTGTGAATTACTTTCGCTTCGTGCGCTAAGTGAAGCTGTCAACATTTCACTTTTATTCGATGATGAAAACTTAATTAGCAATGAATTTATTTGTTTGTTTTTTTTTTCTTTACACTTTGTCTGTTACTTACATTGTGCCCTTGGGCACTGTCATATTCAAATTGTTGAGCACTTGGTTGGCGTTCTTCTTCTTGCCATAGGCCTTAAAGGCGTGCCGCACAGAGACTGCGGCCTGTGTGTTGCGCGGCCCCGCAGCGGGTGCGCCCCAAACAGCCACCGAATTGGGCTGTGTGCCGCCATCGTTGTTTGTGGCCGTCGTCATAACGGAGTCTGTGGAGATGCTGCAAGTAGTGGATGAGAAATGTCAACATTAGTCTTTAAATCAACACACACACAACAAAGCTGTATAAACTGTATTAATAATCATTTAATTGTTTTGTGTGTAAGCAAACACGTTTGTTGCCTAAGTCATTCGTTTTAGAATCCAACTTCCTGTTGAATCACATCACGCTTTTGCACGCCTCAATGGCTCAACGCAAACGAAAAAAAAACTATGTCAGCGACACATTGCAAAAAAAAGAAACAAATACAAAAAGCAGCAGCATAAAACAAAAGATTTATGTGAACAGCAAAAGCAAACTGGCAACACTTTTCTTTTCAATACACCAACACCAAAACACCACAGAGAAGCGTCTTACTCAATGTGTGTTGTTGTGCTGTGTTGTGTTGTGTTTCTTTTTGTCGTATTATTTTTTTGCCAACACGCTTTTTGGACACTGCGGCTTGCAAGTGAATGCCTTCAAGTGGTTTCAGCCGCAATGGCCAGACCTGATCGAGTCTTGTCTGGTCTGCGATTGCTCAACAAAGTCGTCGTCGTTGTTGTTGTTGTTGTCAGCGACAAGTTGGTCAGCCGTTAAGTAAACACACAGACACACAAAGACTCACAAAGTATTTCTATAGTTACTCGTAAATGCATTTTGCATATTTTCCATTTGCATTCGATTTTCGCATTTGCATTTTCATTTGACGCGTTCATTGTGCAATTTGCAATGCAAACAGTTAGCGCGCTTCCAACTATAAATAAGTGTATAATTTTTTTTTACATTTTTGCTTTTTTTTTTTAGCGGCCGGCACATGCCCAAAATTGCAAACAAAAGTGCAAATAGTGGCTGTAAGTTAATTCATTTGGGTCAAGGTTAGCTGCACCGTGGGCCAAAAGTTAAACTACAACGTCAAAGAAAGTGACTAATTGTTAAGCTATTAATCACACACACACGCACACTGAGATATAATTTACACCTTTTTAACGTATGAGCCTCTTTTTCATTGAATCATTAACCAAAAAGCAAGTCATACCAAAAATATAAATATGTTTATAATATTGATGGGAAACTAGTTCAAGGTCATTAATTGAACGCTGCCAGCGTCGAAGTCAGCATCGAAGTCAGCTTTCCAAAAAGGCATTTAGGTTGTCTCGCATTTTGCTAATCGATTGCGTTCGCACTGCTTATTGAATAAATATATGCGATCCGTCGGCCAAATGTTTGCATTTTGTATAAACCTCACTGCAAAGTTGCTCAACGACGAGCGCAAATAGATGGACGCAAAGTTGATAAAGAAATAAAAATCGTTAAAGTTTGGTGAGTTGATTATGCGGCAAGCCTATTGGAAAAATATTTGCATATTGCGATGGCATTTTTTTCGGGCAAAATTAATTCTGTAAATGAAACGCATTTAGAAATACGATTTCGTTGCTGCAATAATCAGGCGAGACGGCAAACAAGCAATCGGCATTAGCAACAGCGACAGCAAAGAAACAATAACAAGGCAAGTTGACGAAATGTGTTTCAAGTTCGTTGCTTGAGTCTTTCGACTTGCGTATTGTTGTTGTTATTGCTGTCGGAGTTTAGTCAGAGTCAACAAATATTTTGATGTATGCGTAAATTGCGTAAATTTCTGTGTGCTCTTGCATGCATAGTATGTGTGTGTGTGTGTGTGTGTGAGTGTGTGTGCACAGTCAACAATGGACAAGGTCAGGCCAAGTAGTTTTTTATAATGACAACACACGTTGTTGTCGTTGTTGTTGGTTTTTGGGTGCGCTTGACATTTATGGCTGGAAATTTGAACGTTCGTTGTTGTTGGCGTTGTTTGTGCATGCTTATTGATAATTTAATTAGCCATTAGAGCAGCATTTAGGCGTTACCGCCTCTTTTACTAAAATAAAATATATTTAGGTAAATATATCTTTTGTGTTTTGCATTGCAACAGCGAAGTGTGCGCGTCATCTTGTTAAATGAGCGTGAGAAATGCCACAAAGATTGACTAATAAATGCTCGACAAGTTAATTAACTTCAAAATGCCTTTTCTATTTTAAGGTTTCAGAGAAAAAACCCTAAAACATTTATCATCTTAACTGGCAAATTGTTTGTTGGCAAATAAATATCAATAAAAATCGACAATACATTTGCGACTTTTACATTTTAATCAGTGTGTTTGCAGCTGGCAGCTTCTAATTATGAACGTGCCACGCCCCTCTTTTTTGACACTCATCTCTCAGCTCATCCCACTTGACCCATCGACAGTCGACTTGAGCGCTGTTTCTCTTCAAGTCTTCGAGTCTCAAAGTCTCTTTCAGAGCTGAGTCATGGGGCGCAGGAAATGCATTTAATAAACTTTGTTTATTTGACAATCAGTTCCATAATGAACTTACATAAGCAAAACAACTGAGACGAAAAAAAAAACAAAAAACAATTGTAAATTACAGCAAGAAAAACAATGCAAGCTGCTACTGGAGAATGATTGATGATTGGAAGCTACTACCAGTATCTAATCATATGTAATCAAGTTAATGCAAAGCACGCCACATAAACAAGTCCAGTCTCCATCTCTCTCTACCTCTATCTCTCTCTTTGTCTGTCGTCACGCAACAAAGGCGACAGATGATTGGAATTTTAAGTGTAAGCGATCCTCAAGGAATGCACAATTGGTTCTTTTCGCTTCGCCTCCGTGTACGTTGGGGAATTCCAAAACAGCAACAAGCTGCAAAAACAAAGCGCAGTCTTGTGGAATTTCCATTCAACTCGCTTCGCTCAAGGCGGAAGATGCTAAACACACAATGTAAAATGCTACCCTGTAAAATTGTGCGATAGCAATCAAGCAAACTCAACTCGAATTCAACTCACAAAACGAGTACAAATTAATTACAATTTGATGTCATTAACCCGCTGGCAATTTAATCAGCTGAAGATGCTGACAAATGCTTTAAATGATATGGCCAAAAGATTATGCAATAATCTTGTTTTGTATTTGACACAATTACAAACTTGTTCGCCCTGCTCAAAAATGCGGTCGGGTTTTTCGCTTGACGCAGCGCGCAAATATGCAAAAGAGAGCGGAGTGTGGAGAGCGGGGACTGAGAAAAGGGCGGCGGAGGAAAAGTCAAATCCAAAGCTGTCAGAGATTATGCAATTATTTGTGTGTGGCGACAAAAGACAACAGCAGGAAGACGTCGTCTTGTCTGATTGACGGGATGACTGAGCGATTGGCTGATTGATGGCGCCTAAAGGAAGCAACACATTTTTTTTTTGTTTCATTTTCGTTTTCGTTTTTTGCATTTGCCCAGCAATCAAGTTTGAATTCGCATTCGCGTCAAGTGGGTCAACATCAGTGGGTCAAAAGTGTTGAGAGTGTGTTGTGAATGTGTGAAGTGTGTGTTTCGGCCACATTTTTGATTGCAATTTAACATTTTATAATGTGTTGTACTTTTACTTACGTTGATATCAGCATTTTTTTTTTTTTGTGTTTATGTGTTTTTTTTTTATTTGTTGTTGTTGTCTGCCTCCGGGTGGGTGTTTTAAGCTTTTGTTTAGTTATTTAAATGCTAGTTACTCGACGCCGAATTTTTTTTTTTTTGTTGGGAAGAAAGAAATAACAACAATCAACTCGATGGAAAACGTAACTCGTTAATCTTTTGCAATGATCCAGTGGAGATTGCTGTTTTCTGTTTTCTGTTTCTGTTTTATTTTTTTTATGCCCACATTGCTGAAATGTACATATAAACAATATTTAAACAATGATCATGTTTCGAGTGTAAATTGTTGTTTGATTTGGAGTTTGACGAGCTCGCCGAAAGTTATTTCAGTGTGCGTCACATAACGCGAGATGTTGAAAACAAAAAAAAAAAAATATTATCGAAGCACTCTCTAAAAGAGAAAAAAAATGAAATACAGTTATCCAAGTAATGTGAGACAATTACTCAAGGATTTGTTGTAATCCAGGAGATTGTTTTTGAGGGCAAAGTGCGACCTTATCATTGCCTATATATGTATTTCTGTTAGTCATAATCATATTCATTATACAATCATCAACAGTTTGCGGCTTGACTGCGACTACTGTTAATTTCATAAAATGAGAAAAAAAAATGAGAAAACGTTAACGTTTAAGCCAAGTCATGCTATCTACTCTATGTGAATGACTTTAATGCCGGAGTGGACGATCAATTACAATGTTTTCTGGTCGCACTTTATACGATTTTGTCATACGGTTTCAGAGCATATCAAAAACTGAAGTCCAAAAGCCGCTTAACTACAACACAGCAATGTTGCTTGCTCGCTACCCACAACAACAACAACTACAACAAGTTTAAATAACAATGTTAATTGAGCCAAGCCAAAAGCAATGTACGCAGTTGACATTGGCGCAGTTTTTTTCGGACAGTTGTTGTTGATGCTTCACTTCAACACTTTACGGAATGTTCTTTACATTCAAGTTGGACCAGCATCTCAACCTGTTGTTATCTGATTGGTTGTCGTAACAAGGTCAAACATGCAACTGCAACGGAAAGTTTTATTGTTTAATTTTTTCTGGTCTGCGTCATCGTAGCTTGAGTTGATGATATGATATTATTAAGTATTTGGTCAATAAGCGCAATTTCATCAGGCTTTAAACGACTCTGACGCTTCGCTGCACTTTGATGCATGACGCATTTTAGTTAGTTAAGTGCCATGGGCCAAGCGTAGTAAACGAAACGACGTCAAGAGTGGCTTCAATGGGTTCAATGAATCTGCAACACCAACAACAACAACAGCAACAATAATAACAGCGACCACTTCAGCAACAACTCAAGACTCGCACACTAAACTGGTTGCAGGCTCTGCTTAAACAAAAACCACATAACGAGCTAATAACGCAGTTTAAATACTCTGCCAAAATGCCAGAAATACCAGAATAATGTTTCACTTTCTTTTTGGCACAACAAAAAAAATATTTATTGAGTACTTTAAACACAATTATGGAATTTGCTATGAACTGCAAAAAATTCCACTTGCATTTTAATTTGCAAATAATAATTGGCATATTTAATGAGATTTAAATTTTTTTAAACATTCTCTTTATAATCGAAATTTTAACATTTCTGTTAATCAAAGGCATTCAAGGAAGTTTTAAGCTAATATAAAATATGTTTAGCATATTTAATGAGCATTCTCTTTACTCTCATTCATTTCATTCATTCATTTTTGTTAAACAGGATTTAAACACATTTTTAGATGCTTCGAGCACTGCAAAAAAAAAAACAGTTTTCTAAATAAATAAATCTTAAACAATTTTTGGAAGATTTATTGGAAAATATATTTTATTCAAAATTTGCTTTATTCAAAATTTGCTTGTTTGTTAAACAGCATTAACAAAAATATATGGAAATTTTTCAGGCACTCCAAAAAATAACTTTTTTTAAGTAGTTATTGACATATACGAATATAGAGAAATCTTTTATTTTTGCTGAGACTAGTTGAAGAATTTAGCATAAGTAAAACAGCAAGGTTTGAGTAAAGTTTTAATACTTTAAATACATTTTGGGAAATTTACTAAACTATAAAATTTCAACTTTTTTGAAAGAAAAATTAAAAAAAATATATTGTCATACTTTTTGAGTATTTTACTTCAAAGTATTTTTTGTTTAAGTAATATTTGAAGTGCTCAGCAGTATATTTAAATGATTCGTTCAAGTTCAACAGAATGTGTTTTAAAAGAAGCGAATTAAAATTTTATAAAATGTTTGGTATATTTTTCAATAAATTGTGGAGTATTCTCCTTATAAAAGAAATTTTTGAGTTTCACCTTTAACTGTTAAGCTAAAGAGAAAAAGCAAAGTTTGCCTACAGTTCACATTCCTAACTCACATCAAAATAAAAGTACTCTCGTAAGCAGTGTATTGCAAATAAGTTATAGCCAAATATTAGGCAATAACGGGCAGTTAACAGACCATTCGCGAGGCAACAAAAATTGCAAATGCTAATACACACAGACACACAATATGTAAACACAATTAAATAACCATATAATTTTCAATTTCATTATGAATTGTGATTTGGATGTGAAATTTAGATTTAGATTTCAAATGAAGCAATCGATAGTCTTGTTGCAACGTCTGAACGACTTTTGCACAGCTGTGCGACGTCAGAGATATAATATTATATAGTATGGATATATACATATAGTATTATAGTATATATTGCGTACCGGAAAAGCCAAATTGGTTTTATGACTGTGGAATCGTTGCCTAAATGTTCCAAGTACAGTGTGTGAGGCCTAACTGCTTAATAATTCATATGTCGATGTACTGATGTTTTTCTGTTTTTGTTTTTGTTGTTGTTTTTTCATGTTTTGCGTTGCGTGATAATAAAAAATTTAAATAGCCAAACGACGACGGCATGTGGCAGCCATTAAAGTGCCTTAAAGGCCCAGTCAAGACTGCTGGCTTTAGAACTCGACTCGACTTAACTCGATTCGGCTAACTGCCTGCAAAGCACACGCTTAAAGCCGGACGGACGGACAGACGGACAACCGACTGAACAGTTAGAGTTAAAGCTTTACTTTCGCTCTCTGTTCAAGTTGTTTTGGTTGGTTTTCTGTTGTTGTCTTGCGTTTTCCATGGCGTTTTCAATTTCATTTTCATCGACTGCTTGTTTTTCCGATGACATAATTTCAGGCACGTCTTGAGGTGTGAGTGTATGACTGTGTGTGTGTGTGTGTGAATTGTATGCGAGTGTGTGCGACACAGTTTTGTGTGTGTGTATGTCTGCAACTGCTGCAACTTCTTCGGCACTTGGCCATTGCGGCACAACATTGCAAACCAGTTGAATAGTAGAGTGTAATTTACTGCCAACTGGTTAGGCGGCCTCTCAACAATTATACATACTAAACTATATATGTATATACATATGTATGTGTATATATACAGCTGGATAGATAGTTTCTTGGCTCACCCGCGCCAACCGAGAAAACCGAGAAAACCGCTTTTTGCACATTTATTACCATCCTTAGATAATCATGTTGCTGTGGTTTTATGGCCGAGAATTTGGCAATCGAATATCGAACTAAACAACTGGATTCAATCTGGCTTAGCTTTTGCTTTCAGCCAAAAAACACACAGAACTGAACTCAATTCGAGTTCGAACTAAAAACTGGTCTATGGCTCATATAGTTTATTTGTGTCTGTGTTTTAATAACACAATTTTCCAGTTGAAAAATTACTTGAAAGAGAATGGCCGCCACAATTAATAAATAATTTTCTCAATCTTGTTACATTTTTTTAACGTTACATCAGCAAAAGTAATTTCTCTTTCTCTGCGAGAACTTTAACAACTGCGCCACGTGGCGTGGAATGTGTGTAATTAATAATTCATTTGCTTGGTTGAAGCATCCAACTCTTTAAAGCCTTTCGATTGATTGATTTCACACAATGCTTTATTATGCTGACAGTTCAATGGCATTAGCACAAAAGGAAAACAAACAGCAAGCAGTGTTTTCCCCGCCCCTTTTTGGCCAGTCATTGTCCAGGCTCATTAAGCCTGGCTGGCCATTTGACTTTAGCACAGGGCAGCGACAGACTCGAGAGTAACAAGGCTTTTAAGTGCAACTGACAATCGTCGGAGTTGCCAGCGCCAACGGCGAAAAAAATATATAATAAATTTGCTTAATTGATCCATTAGACCCTGTCATTAAGTGACCAGAGAGCTCCACTTCAGCTAGTGCTAGCTACTGCTAAATGAATGACGTTAAACAATCTTTAGCCTATGTAAGCCGTAAGCCGTAGCATACAGTTAGTAATTAGTTTAATAACCACTTAATCGGAAAAGGCAAAACTAGAATTAAGCGACTTTTCGCAACTACCTTGATTATAATGAAGCAACGCATCGAGAAACAAACAGACAGACAGAGATAAAGAGCTATGGGAGAGTGTAGTAATTAATTAAATTCTTAAATCCGTCTAACAAGTATTTAATATGCAATTTAAACAAAAGAATACAAATAAAACAAATCCATCTTGAACTCGGATTTTGGCGCGTGTTGAAACAACATAAATTCACTAATCAAATATTAAAATCACATAATCAGAGAATAAAAGTAGAATGAACAAAAAATATAAACAAAAGCAATGGAGAAATGAGAGCAGAAGAGCAACAAAAACAGAAAAACAAAAACAAAAAAAAAAAACAACAAAAAAAACCCCAAAGCCAACAAAAATACCAGTTCAAGTTGAAGCTGAAGTTCGGAAATGCAGCGAGAGAGTGTGGAAAGAAAACCTTGACAACAAATTTTCAGGGCCAAACGCAAGAAGGTCGTTGCTTGCTTTGGGTGCACGAAAATGCGAGAATGAATATGCAGTTGAATGCTCATTTCAAAAGTCACAAGTAACATATTATTATCGCTTGTTGTTGCATCTGTATCTGTATCTCTCTCTCTTTAAATGTATCTGTATCTTTTTTGTGTTGCAACTGTTGGCAGTGTAAATGTGTAAAAAGTCACAACATCCATTTAAGCTGAACTTTGCTCGCAATTGAATGACTGACTGACTGACTGACTGACTGAATGACAAACGGAGCTACAATGTCGGCCGTGCTTATAAATTGCTGCTGACCTCTTGGCCATTGCAGTGCAGTGAGCGTCATCTGTTTCACTTCCAATATCTGTTAATTATAACCAATTAGAATCGACCTGGAAATCTCAGCTGATCAACAACTGAACTTGCGATTATCTTAGATAATAATATTGTTAACATATAAACACACACACACACACTGTATGGGAGTGCACACACATCGAGTGTTAACTCAGTTTTAATTGACATTCATTGCAAATATTAACTTGAGATCAAGTTACAGACACATAAACACTTAACAAGGTCTCAAGTTGTCTGTATGTTAGCTAGGAGAATTCCAGAAAGAGACTAATCTCGAAGTCGATTTTATTTGATTTATTTCGCCCAACTCTCGTTTACAATGGAACAGTAATTGCCGTTGATTGGTTTTGCGAATATTCTAACAGCGTTTTGGGAGCGACAACGACGACATTGGGCCCGCTAAAGTTGTCCATTTGTATGCAAAACGTTTTGCACATTTGAAATGAACAGTAGCCCAGCTCCTGAAGCTGAAGCTGAGGCAGAAGGTGGGCGGGGCAATGAAACAGTCACGTTGCTCAGTTTGGTTTGCCTTGTGTGTTGTTTCTTCTTTTTTTTTTTGGTTTTGCTGATGTGGACGATGATGGAAGCGACCTGACAAAGCCGCAACAAAAAGTAATTTTCGTCGTTGTCGAAGAGACAACAAAGCGGCTCAGCGGCGGCCATTTGTCTTTACAAAGAATATTTATTGTTTTATTATTATTATTATTGTTATTCTCTTAATATTGTTTGCGAAATGATTTCCTGAAAACAACACTCTAAAGCACTTGAGAGAGGTGCCAAGCTCGTCAAACTCCAAATCTTAATGCTGTATTTAACTAGCAAATTTACACTTACAGTTCGCGATCTTAAGCCGTTTCCTGTGTGTGAGTGTGTGGAGGTGGGGTTAGGTTCCTAACTATATATATCTATATATATACGTATTTGTGTTGGAAAAAAGTCGTTGAATGTCGTCAACTGTGCGCAAATATTTGCACAAGTTAGTGTATGTGTGAGTGAGTGCGCGTTTGCTTTTTGGTAATCCACTCTTGATTAGCTTGATGATTGATCTCGCACTACAAACGACTTAGGGCACAAACTTGATCACACGCGCCTTCTACTACTTTATTTGTGTACTTTACGTTTTCTTTTCTCTTATGGTGTTATCGACATACACTGTGTTATCGTTATCGTATCGCTTGCGATGTCACCAAATAATCGCGACGTAACTATAGCGGAAAAAAAGACGAGGGAGCGAGTTCGTAGACGCGTGCGTTGCGCTTTAAGCTGCGACTAAGACTGACTTCAAGTTGTTGCCCAAGCTGAGACCTGAGCTGCGTTTGTTGTCGCTGTCGCTGGCGTCGTTGACGTCGCTGTCGATGCTGCGACGTCGCTGCTAACTTTGCACTTTACACTTTTCGTCGGAGAGCAAGAGCGATAGAGCGAGAGCACTATTGAGTGCTTTTTTCATCGAATTTGTAGTAGAGGCGACAGGTCTGTTGCACTTTTACACGTGCGTGGAAGGCGCGTGTAAACGTTTGCACTTGCTGTCTCGCTGCCAACTAAACAGCAGCTACCTGTGAACGGGCGCGAAACGCAGAGTGTAAGCACAAAAAGCTCAATAAGTCACTCACTTTCGTACTCACTCGCACTTGCACTCAAAGACAAACTCGTAAAGTATGTTTGTGTGTGGAATGGGCGCGTGGTCTCTGGCACTTGCTTTTGAGTAATTTGCGCGATTCGCTTTTGAGTTTTTAAGTTTTGCGCTTTGACGACGGCAAAGTTTGTTGGCTTCGCTTATTTGCTTTTGCTCCTTGCTCTCAACGCTCGCCGCTCGTTCACCTTCAAATGTGTTCGGCATGTGCGTACAAAAGGGCTTCTGGCAGCGCAGCGACAGCTGTTGTTGGGTTTTTTTTTCTTTACTGACGCTGGCGTCGCTGTTGACGCTGCTTCTGCTGCGTTGCGCTTATGTAAGCTGGCGACCTTGAAAGCATCGCTTGACGCGTCGTGCATAAAACAATGCGCATCAGACGCTTCTTTTTCTTTTGTCCGCTTCTTCTTCTACTTCTGCTCTAGAGAATTGCAACAGAAAAGTCGCTCCAGCCATTCACTCGGAATTGCAACACGTACTATATGTTGACAACAACAACTATGCAACAACACTAATAAGCAGGTTCTTTTCTTGTCGCAAAGTGAATGAAGTTGTGAATTCCCAAATGCTATGAATATAAAATATATGCATGATATATAAGGAAGTAAGAAAGGAAATATTTTAATTATGTACAAAATATTGTGAACTTGTTTTTAATTAACTATAAGATCTGTTATAATAAGCAAGAACTCCTAGATTAACCTATCAATAATTAAAAAATAAATTAAAATTAAACGTACTTCATTATGAAAGTAAAACCTGTTATAAAAATTCTCAAAATGAATGCAACAATAATAAGGAACTCTCAAATAGAAGTGCCAATAATTTTATAATGATAAAAAATTGTCACCTTTAAGTACCACTTGCAATAACTATTCATATAAATAATAAATGTAGAAAAACAAAATTTGTAATGAGTTCATTTGAATTCAGAGTCTATGCAAATGTCAGTTATATTTGTTGTGTATATGGTGCGAGCACATTAATAATCATATTTAAAGCGAATCCGTAATAGCAATAATAAGTTATAATTTGTTTAATTTGCTTTTAATGCCAAATATGCGTGCGCATTAAGAAGTCACAAGCCGCAGTCAAAGACACGTCAATGAGATTTGAGTTGTTGTTTTTTAGTTTTGAGTTTTGGTTTTTTGCGCGTGGTCAAGGCGAAACTTAATGTTTTAATTGTAATAATTAAAGTGGCAAAGAACGAACGCGTTGAGAATTGAGTGATGGACAGACAGACGCATAGATAACGAAAAACAAAAACCGCAAAATCAATAAAGAAAACTTCAAAAACCTGCCAACTTTAACATCAACATCAATATCAATTTGAATCTCCATTGGGGATTGCACAATTTCAATGCCACACATTAACAACTTGAGGGCGTTACTTAGGGCGTCTCTTACTCTGGGAGAGACATGAGAAAGACATGAGACAAGAGGAAAACAAAAAACGAATAGAGATAAATCGAAGATGAAATGCTCTCTTGCGGCATTAATGAATGTGTTGTAGATGAAACACACACCTATGAAATGTATATCGATATCGAATTTATTGCCCCAAATTATGCTTTATATTAACATTTTTCAGCTGTTTGGGAATATGAAACTCTCTTGCTCCGAGTGTGTTACACATTTTGTGTTTAAATTAAAATGCTGGAGTGCATAAAAAAAGAGTATAACGAAAATACAAATAAACACAAATATAATATGTGGTATTAAGAAACCAACCGGGGCGACATTTGCGCAATGCTGACATTGAAAATGCCCAACTGCCCATCGATGTCGCTGTGGGTGTTTTATTGTTGTTGCTGCCAAATGTGCCATCAAATTGAATGTTGCAACAATGCGCGCATGAAATTGAAATCGAACATTTTAAGCCATTTTTGTATTGTCTGTTGTTGTTTGTCGTTTAAACACGCTCAAGGGACAACATCGAGTGCAAAATTGTGATGACCATGCAAAGACAAGGAACGAGTTTTGATGTTGCCTTAAAGCATGCGTCAAGTACTTGTAACTACATCGAAATATACGAAATATTGGCAGTTCCTTGACGCATTACGCATACGCCGCGTGCAACGCTGCTTCGAATTGTGTTCATAGCGCATTAAACTCAACTTATTCGCTGTAAACATCCTCATTGCACAGCCCATTTAATTGTTGTAATTCACCGAAAAACCGAAACCGAAAATAAAGTAAGTTCATAAACAAATGAACACGCTGCAGCTTCATCAACGTCACCTACAACAAGCTCTCCCTCCCTCTCTCTCTATCTCCCTCTCTCTCTCCTCTATCGCTCTGTCTCTCTCACTGACGACGACGACGCACTTGACATCATTTTGAAACTGTCAGCGTGCTAATGAGCCCTGCAAAGTGATTTCCAAGCTGGCCCGCCAGCACTTCATCATTTTGCTGGGTTATTTTTCGTAATGCGACTATAAGAAACATGAATCACTTCGGCCTACTCCGAATATATTTCTTCTAGTTCGCCTCATCATAGTTTTTCAGTCTGCAGCTAATTTGCCGAAAAACGCCAGCTCATGCTGATTCAATTTGTGCAGTTCCACACTCACAACTCTAATATAAATCTCAAAAAGGCTGCAAAAAGACCTTCAGACTGCAGATGGAAGCCAGGTTTTTGCCTCTTGGTTTTTGTCTTTCGTAAGCGTTTGCTTTAATTTAAATTAAAGCGACACACCCACACACAATGATTTATATATTTGTTTGTACACAGAGATACTCTTATATCAACTTTTTATTGAAATTTGGTATTTTAAATATACTACAATATTGTATTACATTACATATTCTTACAAATTGTTATGATATCAACTTAGAAACTGTTTTTTTGGAGAATGAGAAACCAACCCAGAATATTTAAAAAGTTTATAGCGTAATCAATTTTAAAAATAATTGAAATCACAATATTTAATTCTTAATTCTTCAAAATAGTACAAATAATTATAGTATGAAAATTCAAAATTAATAAATTTTCAATCGTAATATCAAATTTGGTATGCTAGATGTTATAAATTTGTTCCTATTTTGGTTTGATTTTAACTTTCTTCTAATATGCTGCTTCTAATATAATAGTATAACAATTTACTATTACTATTTTAATTTACTATTTCAAATTTATGTGTAACATTTCTTCTATGACAAAGTTTGAATATATTTTATTTTGAGTCATATTTATTTGTATTTCTTATATTATTTAAAGTTTATTGAATTATTTATCATAATAATTTGCAAATATCTATTATCGTTAGTTTTGTGAAGCATTTTCCATTATGACTCATAACTTTTTGAATTTTGTACACAGAAAGAAAAAAATCTAGGTTGAAAAGTATTTTGCAAGTCTTGATTTGATTGACTCAAGATTATATTCATGATTTTATCACTTTTTTCATTCTTCGTACAATTGTAAATACATTTCTTTTAACACACATAATTTTTAATTTCTTGAAGTATAAGTTTACAATAATTTCTTAAGTCCGAGTTTTATATTATTTTAAATGCATTGTTTCTAGTTTTAACTTAGACATAAAAAGTTGTCTAAACTTATGTCTTTGAAGTGTGTTTTCATCTGTGAAGCTGCCAGCTGCTTTAAAAAGCTAATGAACTTTGCCAATGTATACCAGAAATAAATGGACGAAAAAAAACCCCGACCAACGCAATTTGTTTATAGTTTTTTTTTGCCTTTTCGGTTGTTCATTCGGTCTTTCAAGCAATTTCCAGCGAATAACCACATAAGTAAAGCTTGCAATTTTCTAACTCTGCGTCTCCGTTTCAGTCTCTGTTACTCTTGGTCCGTCTGTCTGTCTGTCTGTCTGTCTGTCTGTCTGTCCGTCTGTCTGTCTGTCCGTCTGTCTGTGTGCTTGCCTCTGGCTCTTAAGCTTTTCTGGCAAGTCATGCCATGCGACGGTTGCGACTGCGCCTTGAACAAGTTTGTTGACTCCATCAGCTTGGTCAGTGCAACACAGTTACAGTAACAAACCAGAACAACAACAACAGCAACAACAACTGAAGTAACAACTTTACTGTTTACCACAAATGGCAAATACAGTTGAAAGAAATTGGTTGACAATATTTTGGCTGTTGCCCATGGCATCAATTGTAGTCGTAATAATACAACATGTCGCATCGCAGGCTTCGAAAACATCTCTGTGTTCAGTTGTCAGTTGTTTCTTCAGCTCATTTTGAGCTTTACGATGTGCCACAATTTCAAATTCAACTATGTATTTTTTTTTCGCTTTGCTTCTTTGTATTGTTTACTTCATCGCATTTATTGCCAGGTCGGAGCGTTGAAGCGTCAGAGCATCGCGCATCGCAGAGTTGGGAAGAGAAAGAGCCAACAGCAAAAGAGGCAGAGATAGAGACGAAGATAGAGATGGAGATGGAAGTGGAGACTGGGTAAACTCCATGCCCATTCATTCATGTAAACAATTTTTATTTCGGTTTCACGGCGATTGCTGTAAAAACGAGCACAAGGTCGTCGTCGTCGCCGTCGTCGCATCAGACAGCAGCCGACTTTTCAGGTATAGTATAGATATGGGAGGAAGCTGCTTGGGAAGCTGCGCTTCAATGTTTCAAGTTGCCACAATCTCTGGCACTCGCACTCTCTATGTGCAACCAAGTCTCTGTGCAACAGCGCCAAATTAATTGCATTTTTAGCCGCAATTCCAATCTTAATTCAGAGGCTCATAAAACGCATTTGAGTCTTTAATGCTTTTATGCTTTTGCGCTTAACGTAATTTCATTTGCGATAACTCTTTTTTCCCTTTCGCCTCAAACTTGTTTTTAACCGCTCCACTTTGCTCTGCACTGTGTGTCCTAATCACCTATTTCTTATTTTATGCTTTCGCATTTTTATTTTTTATTGCAGTTGCCACTGGGCCAACAGCCAAAACCAAAAAAAAAATTAAAGCTGCCAGCCAAAGCTTTTTAGACCAACTCGAAAACAGCGCTGAGCACGTGAAGGAAATAATGAAGCATATCGTGAGTCCTATATGGCAATACCGATAGTTCGTGTAGTCACGAGCATGTGAAATTTGAAATTTCTATATATCATAGCAATAATACTATCGATAGTTCGTGTAATTACGATTTGATTCTTAAGCACGAAATTTCAAATATAAGGAACGCTATAAAAAGTAGTTGACTATAGAAATTCTTTATGATATAAAGTAAAAGTAAGTTTTTAAAAATGAACTGTTAAGAAACGAACTTCTTTCAAATGAAATTATAAACAGCGCTGAGGGCGTGAACGAAGCGATGAATCATATGTAACATGAATTCTCCACAACATAGCAATAATACTATCGATAGTTCGTGTAATCACGAGTTGATGTCGAAAGGACGCTATGAAAAGTAGTTGCAGATAAGTTATTGAATATGAACAGTTAAAAACCAAGCTTCATTCAAATGAAATTCATTTATTTAGACTTTATTATTATAAGAAAAATGTATTCCCTTATTATATTTACACATCTATAGAAACTTTCAAATTACAATTAATTCAAATATATAGTAGAAAACTCTATGATGAAGAAACACTTTAAAAAGCAGTTGAATATTGAAAATATGTATAATCTCTGGTTGTAAATATCCATCTCTTTTCTAATATGGTCTATTGAAAACTCTGCTTCACTCAAATTAAAATATAAATAATTTTAAGAAAAGTAGACCAAACTTTTTAAGCTATTTATTTCATATATATTTTAAGATGAATTTTGCTATATCTGACCATATAGCAAAAAGATTAAGTAAAAATAAAATACACATAATCTCCAGCTATAATTACTCATCTCTATTTGCAATGTGAACTGTTTGTTCCGTTTGGAGAATCTTAATTTAATGACTCATTGCCCATCGAGACTTGCATGTCATGCATGTGATGCATGATGCAACCGCAAAAACAAAAAACACTCGCTTAAAGAGAATGCTTCGTGCACTCACGAATGGCTTTCAAGCAAACACACATCGCTAGCACGAGAGCACAGAGAGGAGAGCGCAGTGATCGGCTGTGGCAACTCTTTTGCTGTGGTACTGCCAAAAATGCTATTATGCAATTCTCAAAGCTTGTTGTGCTGCCCGCTGTCGCTGCTTCTGCTGCTGTTGCTGCGCTTTAATCGCAAGCTGCTTAATTTATGACAGTTTCAAGCCAAGTCGCCTCTCTCACACAGCACTAAGGAAATTGCAATAATTTTTGTTGTTGTTGTTGACTTTTTATCGCTGGTCCATTTGAAATCTGAATTTCAGTTTGTCTTGCCCTCTTTGATGTTGCTCTTCGCTTCCAACCTGTCGAGACTGAACCACAAAAACAAAAAAAAACTAAATTTGGTTATAAACTCAGCCATATGCGAACCAAATGTGTCAAGGTCTTTTGTAAAAATATAAAAAAAAAAAAAACTAAATTCGACTGGCAAATGGGCAAAAGATACTCGAGTTGAGTCCAGTTCAAGCCACATTGTGCTCGCAATTTTTTTTTTTGGCGGTGCTCTGTAATTATACACACTCTCAGTACTGCAAAAAGGGAAAACATTTTTTTTTTGTTGGCCACAATGCGCAGCATTTGAGCACATTTGAGTTGGCAAAAAGCAACAACCGTTGATTGAGCGAGCGCCTTGTGCAAGCCGTCTTATTGAAGCCAACATTTTGAGCAGCACACTTAACTTAAGCCAATTAGCGGGCCGGGCAAATTTTGTTGCTAATGCTACAAGCAAATAAACGCAAATAGACGCAGAAAATTGCGGGTTTCTGTCGGACAAAGACAATGCATGGGCTTCTTGCAGCTAGTGAAAGTACTTCAAAGATATTGATTGCGAATAACAGAAATAGCAAATACTCGTATGATGTCACTCAGGGGAACGGACAACAAACGCTTAATATTATCGATTTTTTCGAATGATTTATGTAAATGTGCAGGGAAAAGTATTTTAGAAGGGTTAAACTAGCAGAGAAATTCAAATACAGCAAATAAAGCTTGAAATTATATTTAAGAATCAGTTGAATTTGTAAACTTTCATTTGAGCTAAAGACTCAAACTTTAATGTGCTTTAAGCTTTCTCTAAATACAGCTGAAATTCAAATACAGCAGATAAAGCTTGAAATTATATTTAAGAATCAGTTGAATTTGTAAACTTTCATTTGAGCTAAAGACTACAGCTTTAATGTGCTTTAAGCTTTATTTAAGTATAGCTGATATTACTAAGATATAGCCCTCAAGAGTCAACGGTACTTTTATATTATCAACGCACGACATCTTTATCATTGGCCAAAAATATAATAATCTTAAATACTTATAATACTTATGACCCCAAAAAAAACTTGATATTAAATCGAATTGTTCTGTTTACGTGATTAATGGACTTTCGTTGAAAGAATAAAAGTACTTAAGCACTTTTTTGGCCAGAACAAGTGTCATTCCTTTGTATGCAGCGCAAAAGCAGCGTTAATTTATATGTCCGACATGTGATGAATGATTTCAGAATATTCTTTCAAGTCTTACGTGATTGAGTTCATTTACTTCACAATTGGTTACAAAGGTTGAGCGTCATATATTAAGCATTGATGTGACTTACGACTCGAGATGTGGCCTGCGGGCATTATTATTAAGCTCATTTCATTTCCTTTTTAATTTAAATGGCCTTTCCAGAATACAAGTGTGGCGCAATAAAGACAATAGTAGGCAACTTAATGGTTTTTGTCGGGTTGAGTAAAGTTGAAACAACAACAAAAAAAGAAACAAAAACACTGTTGAGGAGTTTGTCAAGTGGAATTCTGTTCTAAGGCATTAGATAGGCGCAATGACTGTTTCCAATGCTATTGTTGTGATTACTTGCTGCCGTTGGCTTCTCTAGCTATGACTAGATTAATGTAATTTGCTTTAATATCATTTGCCGTCTGTGATCTTTGGATCCCATTAGACACAAGAGGCATTAGCACTCTCATATGAGCAAAAGCTTTTTCCCTACAACTGTTCGTGTGCGCGTGCATAAAGTTTCATTTTAGCCAAGTTAAAAACAAAGCTGCAAACAGCTTTAAACAAGCGCGCTCGGCGCGTCGAATGCGCCATCTGTCGTTAGTTTGTAGAAGCTCAATCAAAGCTTGGCTACTGTGCAAGCGCTTGCAAGCTGGCTGCTACGACACTCACACTTAAGCTGAGTTACGCAGCTGTCAACTTTGCATTTATTCAAGTCGACCTATGCAAAAGGCATAGTATAAGAAAAATTGCTTATTGGTTTGGCATTAATTTATGGAAAATTAATTTAGAGAAAAAGTACTTGCATAAAAATAACTTTAAATCAGTTCTTATACAGTATAAAATACCTAAACTATTTATATTTTAATTTAGCGGCAATTAGAGATGCAACCTTGAAAAATGCAATAACAATTGCATTCTTTGTGCATATGAGGGGCGTGTTTTGCATGCAAAAAAACATCGTTTGAATAACAATAAACTGAGCTGTAATAATAACATATAACTGCACTAATTACGCGCACGACACTAACACAATGCGAGTGAAAACTTATCGGACAAATCCCAAAAATAAATCAAAACTTATTTCCCAACTGGTTAATGCGGAAGCGAAGCGAAGCAAGAGACAATCGTGTTGAATGAGTGCCGCCTAAAAGACCGTTAGCGTTAACATGGCCAAAAGCCAAAGGCAAGACACTCACTCAGTCAGTAAGTAAGTCAGAGATCGATCACATTATGTCATCGGGTAAACAAAACTAAAGCACAATTCGCATAAATTAATGCCAAATGCGTTATGGCCACGTCTCTATTTGCATAAATCGACGAGAGATTCGCATAGTTGAATCGCTCGTTCAATAGCCATTTGGTGGCCAAGCTTCAACATTTTTTTGATTTTCGATGTACAATTGTATTCAATCATGGCCAAGTGTTTTTCACACATCAAGCTATCTAACAACCTGGCCGGATGTTTTATAATAATGATGATGATAACGATGATAATCATGATGGCGATTTAGTGTATTTGAATAGTCATTATTTGTTGTTATTTATTGTGATTAGCGCCCCGCCAGTTGCTAGTGAAATTATTGAAATTTGCAATTAGTTAGATTAAAACGTGCAACAGGCGTTGCCAAGCCCAAAAAAACTAAAAGTAAAATCGAAGCTTAAAGATGTTTGCTTTTTTTTTTGGGTTCTATTTTAAGGCTCGTCAACACATAACACATGTCGCAACATGTCTCGATTAACACACACACAACAACAACTAAAGACAGTCAGACAGTTGTAAACATGTATTTATATAATTGCAAATTTCACCGTCACTTTATGTTGCCTAGCTTAAGTGCAATTAAAACCTGAAGTTTAATAAGCATGACGTGTACTACGCACAAATATTTGCAGACCAGCCCCATCACAAATGTCGAAAGATAATGAATATATATATATATGGCTAAATGCACGCTCACAATTCCATTGAACTGCGCTGAGTGGGAGTTCAGACTTTGAAATAGAACAAATACAAATCGGTTGCTAATTGCCAAATCACTTTTTGAACTTTGTAAGCAAACCGAGAGAATAAACATCTCAGTGATATCATCGAACAGATGAGCTGATGATTCGTTTCTGGTTCATTTCATTATTACTTATTTTAGACGTCACAGTCTAAACTTCAAAAGGAAGTCGTTCATATATTTTATAGCAACTAATTTAAATTGAAATTGTTTTCCTTATAAAAAGAAATTCATAAATCACTTCAAGTAACTTATTTAAATTGAAATTGGTTTTATTAGAAATGGAAATCATATTATTTCAAAAATAAATCATTAAATCATTTCTAGAAACTAATTTGAAATGAAATTCTTATTATTAGAAATTCAAATCCAACTAATTTAATTGAAATTGTTTAAGTGAAATAAAAATTTAAAATCAAAGCATAAATGAAATGAAATGAAATTGTTTTTATTAATGAAAGAAGTCATAAAATTGTGTCAAGTTTAAAATGTATTTAAAAAAAAAATAAACCAGAAAGTTATTTCTAGTACATAATTGTAATTGAAATTGTTATTATTATAAATTTATATTAAAATCAAAAGTAAATTACAAATAAATCTTTTAATATTTTTTAGTTACTAACATTATATCAATTGAAATTATTATTTTTCGATATTCTTTTTTCAATCTTACGTAAATCATAAATAAATCATGCAATTATTTCTAATTACATTTTTATTTACAATTATTATTTTTAGAAATTCTTTATAAAATTCTAAGTACATCATAACTAAATGATGAAATAATTTCTAGTAACTAATTTGAATTGAATTTATTATTATTAAAAATTCCCTTTTAAAACCAAACGTAAATCACAAGACTATGTTTAGTTATTAACATTAATTTAAAATTATTATTACTTTAAAAGTAAATCATTAAATTACTTCTAGTTACTAATTAAAATTGAAATTATTAGTTTTCGAAAAGATTTTTTAAAACAAAACGTAAATCTTTTTGCATTCTCCTTGACTTTTTAGCATTTTTAAGCAGTTAGCAACACGAGCTTGCGATATTTACATTCAAGTATGTTACATTCGCAAACTGGAACAATTTATATTTATTTTTGACATATTTTACAATAATTTATGAAGCAAATGTGATTCCCGAAATCACGGTTATAAATTGTGTAAATAACTGATTTGTCGATCAATTGAATTAATTTCAATGCAAATTCGCAAGCAATAAATCTTGTGAGTAAGCAAAAGAAATGGCAAATTTATAGGGTATGTGCTAGTCGATAAATCTAGAAAGTAATAAAAACATAATAACACACTAAACAGTAATAAAAATTACACTGAACTAATTAAGTTCATGACAAAAGAAATAAATTTTGTGAGTGGGCAAAAATTATTACAAAATTACAGGGTATGCCTTAGTTGATGCCTGAAAGGTTTTCTATTATGCCATGCAAATAATTATAAAGATAAAACTGCAATCTTGAGGAACTACACGAAATAATAACATACAAAAAACCGCTCACAGATTTTTATCTCAGCAATTTATGGCCATAATTATGAGCGTGTTTCTTTTAAGAGAATGGTAGAGTATAGAAAAATAGTTAAAAACCGAAAAAAACAGAAATGTTAATGCTTTTAACATTATGTAAGAATTGGCAATTAACAAGCAGCCCAATAGCTGAATTGATTCCAACGGAAGCCATCGACAAGGCAAGAAACGAACTCACGGTTCTTTCGTTCAAAGTCAACAACTTTTTTGGCCGCTAAGCAATGTTGTTATTAAGTTATAAAGTTGATAAAGAAAAAACAAAGCATAACCCCAGACTAGGGCACTAAGCGCAAAAGACAAAGACAGTTAAAATTATAGTTTGAATTTGCTTTTGCTTTGTTGTCTTTGTCAGCAATTAAACTGGCTTAAACTGAGTTCCGTTTTTGTTTAAGGTCCATTAAATAAAACTTGTAGTTAATGACTCACATGGCACTTGAATCCGACCAGCTGAAATGTCGTTTAATCCTTTCGAGATCCATGGCAGGCTGTGCCTGTCCATTTGACTGTCCATTTTGCTGCTGTTGTTGTTGCTGTTGTTGTTGTTGTTGACTCAACGTTGACTCTTTCTTGGGCGCCATTATGGAAAAAAGATGCTTCTGCTGATAATTTTCGTTGATCACACTCTTTTTTTGTCTCTCTTTTTGCTCTCTTCTTTTTTTTATGCACGGGATGTACTTTTAAGGAGCCGGCGCGGAGGAGTCGAATATATATGTATATATATAATATATGAATGTGTTTTAACGCTAGAAATAGTTGCACAACAGGTTTCCCCTCTCTGGTTTGGCTAGTAAACAATCGCGTTTTATTTTCAATCTTATGTTATCTGTGCACTGTGTTTCGTTGATCTTTTTTATTTGTATTTTTATTTGTGTGGAAGCGCGTGCAGAGATTCGCGCGCGGAATGAAACAAAAGACTTAAGCGGCGAACTTCATATTCGGAATCGATGCTGTGTTGTATTTTGCCTTGCTTTCGTTATTGTTGTCGTTAGCTTTAGCTTCTTCTGACAGCTTCGAAACAGCTGTCTTGGCCACGAGGCGCGTTCGCGACGATGCTCAACAGCGTGAAGGCAGCGCGAAGGCAATAAAAATATATGTATGTAAATAAAGTAGCGAATAATAAAAAAAACGCAGGCAAATCACGTAATTTGGTTTATAACTTGTAGCGTGTATTACACGATTGTTGTTTTTTTTTGTTTATTTTCTCAATTTATATATTATATTTTCTACTTTTTATTTCATTTCTTTTCTCTTGCCTTTTTTCTCACTGCGATTTTTTGCTGCCTAACGCGACGAGCTTGAAAACGAAACTGAAAGCATGCGAAGCGCGCAACAGACACAAGAGCTGCCAATGCAGCAAAGAGCGAGCGACAGAGAGCGTAAGACTGAGAGAGGAAGAGAATGAGAGAGAGAGAAGCTACAGCTGTTATAAAAGCTTGTATATAAGCATGAAGTTGCATGAAGATGCAAGTGCAACAACAACAACAAAAACAACTCAAATGGCAACGAACTTGTTTTCGGCCAAAAGGGAACTTCAGCAGCAACAGCCGCCAAGCTAATTATGCGTTAGTCGAAAGAGTAAGTTCGTGCCTTAAGTCTTCTCCCCCTCAAGTTCGTGCCTTAAGTCTTCCCCCCAAAAAAGACTTAGACAACTAACTTGTGAACTGCATGTCGATTAATCAAATCCCCGAAATATTTATGAGAATGCATAGCATAATTAATGTCATCGAATGTCACATAAAATAAGCGATAACGGTTAGCGACGCCCACTGTGCCCAGAGTCAAACAATGGACAGTTTGGATGCCACTTCATTAAGCACCGTTAAATAGCTATTTCAAGCGGGTTCATTGTTGTTGTTGGTGTACAAATTACATGGACTTAGTGTCAAATTAGTAACAACAAATTAACTACAGTGAACCTTGATGAACTTTTACACACTTGAGCTGCTTATCAAGCGTTGCCCCAATGATGACTATTTTTTTTTTTTGTTTTTAACTTTGCTTTTTTTTTAGTTTGGTGAAATTGAACCGTAATGAAGATTTTGAGCGCGTTAATTCAGTTAACGAAACGAAATGAAATTTGAAATTTTTTGTGGTGTGCGGTGAAAACATATTTTTCATAGCAATATTTTTTTATATTAATTCACACATTTCCGTCAACGTGCCGAGTCAGAAATCAGAAAACAGAAAACAGATATCAAATCAAATTAAATCGGGCGAAATTAGAAAATCGCATGCTGCGATTCAATGCGTTTGATATATTGATTACGACCACGTTCAAGTTGATGGCGTGTCAAATGTGACCCGAGTTATATAAGTCTGAAGTTATTGTTGTTGTTGCATTCGTATTGCATTTATGCTAATTGTGTGCACACACCATCGAGAAGTCGACCAAGGGAGAGAGACAGAGATGTTTTTGAGAGTGAAGCAGCGAGTGAAAGCGTTTGCATGCCAAAGTCTTACGCAAATTGCAGTCGAAAGAAAAATCGGTTTGTTTGAATATTTATTTCATTTGCAATGGCTTTTAATTGGTATGCAAATGGGCTGAAAACAAAAGCGTCAGGCACAACAAAACATAACACAACAGCATTAAATGCAAATCAATGACGCAGCCGTGAAAAGGTCGCACAACTAAATTTAAAAGTCTAGAAAAGTGAGCCAAACTTTTTTTTACTTTTTTTTGGGTTACCTCATCGAAGTGGGCGTCGTGAAATTGCAACTATTATATTATGATTGAAAAAGGCAGCAAGACATCGGCAGCAACAACAACAACAACAACTTCGACAGCAGCGTAAATGAAAATCAATGAAGCGGCTAACAAAAATGTTGAACAGAGACAACACGAATGTTTGGCCAAAGCAAAGTCACAGCTAAAAGTGCCGCATAAAAAGAAAGTTCAATTTTTATTTCTTTCGGTTTTTGATATTCACTTTTTGTTGTTGTTTTTGTTGTTGCTTTGCTTCAAGATATGAGCTAACACAACAAAACGTTTTGCCGGCTGCTCGACAAAACACACACACAGTTAGTTGTTGTCTTTGTGTCATTGTCATGCAGCTGGCCAACAGACTCAGACTCAGAGTCGGACTCTGAATCGCACTCGCACTCAACACTCAGCACTCGAAACATTCAGACGACGGCGACGACCAAAAAACCACGTTCACGTTCACTAAGGAAACGGTAGCAAAAAGCCAAAAGCCAACAACAACAACAGCAACAAAAATTAAGGCGACTTCATGAACAACATTTAAATGCAGGCGACGACGCATTTGATAATTGCCTGAGCAAATCCAACTAAAAACTTGTTATTACTATGTTGCTTTTCGCGCGAAAACAAGCAAAAAAAAACAAAAAAATTACACCCAAATAAAAAAAAAAAAATTGCAACATTTGCCAACGCGGCGCCAAAGAATTTGTGTCATGCGCTTGCACAATGACCACAACAACAACAACTGCTCTGCAGTTGACTCGTTGCAATGGCTGCGCCTTGCACACACACAAACACAAACAGGCACACGGGGCGTATGAGCAACGTGTTGACGACGAGGGCAAAAATCAACGAGCGAAGAAGTAAAACGAGCAATTGGTAAAGTGTTGCATAACACTTACTTACTTATAACTTGCAAGCCGGCTGAATCAACTTGCCAAAGTCCCCGCCACTTGACGGAAGTCAAGAAAACTATATAAACACACACACACACACACACTTTGCAATTTTACATTCCTATATAAATGCATTCAGGTTGGGTGGGAAAATGCTTGTCAAGCGCTTGACAAGAGCATTAAATTTACCGAGCACAAATTTTACTGGCAAATTTGGCGAGACAACACCGCAGTCGCCTCACTATGTGGAGTAAGCCAATAAGTAAATTGGCCAAAAGCGCCAGCGATAAATAATAACAACGAAAGCGAGCAAACAATTTGTCAGCACAGCGACCAACAGCAACTGCGCTTAAAATGGCAAATTTACAACTCACAAAAGACTTGTGATTAATCCGGTTTCATTTCTGTTTAAAGCAGGATAACAATTTTTACATTATAATCATACGTTGCGCAGCTTATTTGCAAATGATTTTGTGCAAATAACCAGCAAATGTTCACTTATTAAGCTATTCAACCAGTTTACATGCTTTGAATAAATCAATTATCCTGATTGTTGGCTGGAGTAAATTATTATAATTCAAAAATACGCGCGTTCATATAGTCTTACTGCTCGCACATTACCGACTATCTCGCTCACACAGTGCAGAGTTGCTGTGCAAGAAGCGGCACCTGCAGGGTAAATACACTATGTCGTAAATTCAGCTAGCGCCATCTATGAATAATAAAGAATCGTTGAGCTGAGTCACGCACCAATATCGATAAGTTTTGTTGTAGATTTGGTTGTAAATTAATTTAAGCTGTTGCCGTAAATTTGAATAAATTGAAGTTGTGTTAACATCCAGAAAAGTCAATTAATCTAAACTCATATTAAATAACAATCTTTCCATCAAAAAAGGAATTTATAATATTATCATTGTTTAAGCTATCGATATATCGATTATGTCATCGTTGTTTGTCCATCTCTACTTACAAAAAGCCGCATTTTTTACGTAAATCATTTCAATATTGTTAATTCAACAAGTTATTCGAAGCACCTTAAAAACTATAATAATAACTGCAAGCAAAAGCGAGGAATAACCAAAAATCAACGGAAAATGATCTACACAACGACGCTGCTGTCGCGAGGCTCCATCTTCGGGTCGCTGATCAGTAAAGTCAGGCAAGTTGTAGCCAAAAATGCAGACACCGAAAATATCACAACTCACAAAATCAACAACAATGTCACACCTTCGCCCATCTCCATATCCAACACAAGCAGACCCTTGGCCGCCCCCTCCGCCATCGCCTCCGCCAGCATAAGCAACAGTGCAGTGCAACGCTCCAAATCGCTGGAGGAGCAAATTGGATTGCCGCCACGGCCCAAGAAACCGCTCACACCATACTTTCGTTTCATGCGGGAAATGCGTCCCAAGCTAGCGGCCAAAGATCCGAACATCAGCACCGTACAGATTGTGCAGGAATTGTCGCGTCGCTGGGTCGACGTCGATGCCAAGCTCAAGGAACGCTTGCAGGCTGAATACAAAAAAGATCAGGAAAGCTACGTGGAACAACGCGCCAAATACGATGCCAAGATCACTGACGAACAACGTGCCGAACTCAAACAGATGAAACAGGACATCAGCGATGCCAAAGAACGCAAACAGTTGCGCAAGCGTGTCAAAGAGTTGGGACGTCCCAAGAAACCCGCTTCAGCTTTCCTGCGCTTTGTGGCCAGCGAACGCTTGAATACCCCGCAAACATCACAGCAAACGTATCGGGAGTGGCATCAAAAGGCCACGGCCAAATGGTCACGTCTATCCGACGATGAGAAAGCTGTCTACATGCAGGAATCCCGCAAGGAACTCGATCACTACAAGTACTTATAAATAGCCAACCAACTATAAATAGATTCTCACATGCTATACTCTTGTTACAGAAAAGCCATTTCAATTTGGGAGGAGAAAATGATTCGCTTGGGTCACATCGATGTCGTGCGTCATGGCAATCTCATTGATCCCCCAGAGCCCAAGGCACGCAAGTCTCATCAGCCGCCCAAAGAGAAGCTAGTCTGAAATGCATCTTAACTCTCTTTCAACTTTTCACATACACAAATGTTGTTTTCCGGTTGTTTTCATCATTTTTTTGGAAATGCTTAATTTGTTAAGTTCCATGCATAGAATAAGTTTTTGCAGCTTTGCAACAAAATCTTGTAAAACCTGAAGCGTGTAAATAGCGACAGCCAAACGTATTAAATATAAAGCATATTTAATTATTTTTGAATTGAGTACACACTGTTTGCATTAAGGGGCAGGGGAAAGTATTTTGAAGATTGTCCTAAATGAATTCTATATTAATAACTTGAAGAATTGGTCAATAGATAAATATTAATGTAGATTTCTTCAACTAAAAAACATTCATACTGATTATAAAGAATCTTTTCAGAGGAAAAGGAAATCATAAGAATGTTTTCCAGATATTTAACATAAGTAAAGATAAATTAAAAGTGCGATAGAAACATTAAATATCATACAAATCATTAAGAAAAATGTTATAGAATTGCCATAAATTGAATTTAATTAAAATTTTTAGGATTAAATACTGCTGCTTAAGCTAATAAATAAGATCTTAAAGATACTTGAACAATGAAAAATATCTTTCATAAAAATACAATTCACAAGAAAAACTCTATGAAAAATGCTATAAAATCAATTGAACTTAACATGTGCTATAATATTTGCCATAAAATAAAGAAATCATTATAACTTAAAGATATTCCACCAACAAATGGAAGGTTTTTTTTGCTGTTAGCAATTGAAAATAAATTCAAACTTATGTCATATAAAAAACTGATTAAAAAGACTTAAAATATAAGTTATGAATGAGACGTAGCCTTGCTTAAGTTAATCTAATCGCTATACCTAAAATGTACTTGGCCAACACGTGGCATTGGCCAAGTACATAAAACGTTTGCTTCAAACATAAAGCAACACGTGTCTGAGTCTTACGGGGTTAAGATCACACTTGGTTCTTAGTTGATTTAACACGGTAATCGACACAGTTTTAATCTATCTGTGTAGATCACGGTAAACAAATATGCAATTCAATTTGTCACCTCAAATGCACAGAATATCAGTTTTCCATTTATATAGTACAGTCTAACTTAAAATATTTCTATGTATATGTATCTATAAGATGTCAGATGCGAGTCAAGCACAACCGCTTGCTGATGAAGTTAATATCGAAGTGAGCGAAGAGTCGAGCTGCCAGCATTGGGATAGGCTTGACAGCCATGTTTAATGACTGGAATGCTCTTGACTGGAATGTCCAATTCCAGTGGTCAGCTCTCGCTCTCTCTCTCTCTCTCTCTCTCTCTCTCTTTTACTCTTTTGCCGCATTGGCATTGATAACAGTTTAATTTTAAAGCACTGCTCAATGAGCATTCAATTTGTTACGCTCAGCATTATTTTTGTTACTGTTACTGTTACGCTCTCTGCAGCTGAAGCTGTTACTCTCCCTCTCTATCTCTCTCTATGCCTCTTCAAGACATTCCAGTGAGAGTTGTGTCAACAGGTAGTTGAAAATATGTGGCTTATAGTCAGATTTTTCTTTGCTACCTGTGTGGGAAACTGGCTAAGAACTGTGCGTGAGCGACTTCCAACTAATTGAAATGGCCAAAAACATAGTTACAAGTAGTTTCTACAATTGTGCATGGCCAGAGCTGAGAGTTTGAGTTTGGCCGCCACATTCTTTTTCGCCGTTTCGCTGTTGGGCTAGAATTAAATGTACCTCCGAAATATTTGGCCAAAATAACACGTTCTCGCTGCCGGCAGCGATTCGCAAAATTGCGAAAGCCATATTGGCAAAACCTTGAGCTACTCGCAAAATACGCGCCACACAAATATAAACAGTCGAAATATCTAGCTATCTAACTACGACTCGAAGCGGCTGCTACTGCGACTGCGGCTTGTGCTTGTGCTTGCTTTTAGCCAGGCCAATAAAAATGTGAATAAACGATTCGGCATGAAATGACAACAAAATGGAAACAACGCAAACAACGTCGAGAGTCAACAGTCGAGGCAGCATTGGGGCACGATTAAGATCCCAGCAGCGATTTGCCTTGGTTGCATGTACAGACAGAGATACAAAAGTATCTCTCAGATACTTACGTACAAATGTCTTGTCTAAAGCCTCTCTTAATGTTCTCTGCGGAGGGAGAAGAGGAAGAACAGCAGCCAAGTGGAACCGTTTTTTGTATTTCTCGTATTGCAGCGTTTTGGTAGCTGCTTATTAGCCAGTTGTTGTTGTTTTTGTTGTTTTTTATTGTCGTCATCGTCGTCGTTTTCGCTGCAGCTTATTATATTCATTATTAGCCCATAACATTGCCTAGTTCCCCTCCTCCCTCTGCCAACATTTGGCCTAAACTGGAGGCCAAACCTGTTGAAGTTTTGCGCAACCAAAGTTCTTCGAGAAATTCAACAATAAAATACATTTTTGGGTATTAACATTTTTTCCGTTTTTCTGTTTTTTGTTTTATTTATTCAACAATTTGGTTCGATGCAAAAATATCAACTATCGAATTGAGAGAAATATACAAATATAATATATAATATATTTAGTTTCAATTATTAACTAACCGGCATTTTAAACCTAAGACTTAAGAGCGCTACAAAAATTATTTACATACAAAAATATATTTTTGATTTTTTTTTTTTTTTTTGGATAATTTTCGACAACATGAAAAAGAAAATAATTTAATACTCGTGGATGAAATTTCTCAACTTGCGCAATGTGATGTGGATTTTCGTAATGTTCATGAAATTAAAATGAGAAATAAAAAAATATACATAATTCAAATAAAAACAAGAATGATCAAAGGGCCGCCTAAAGTAAGCCCAAAAAAACCAACACTTAAAAATTGTTTTTATTTCATTTCGTGTTTTATGGTCTCGTATTTTTTTTTTGGCGGTTACTTCATTTTGGCCAAGTCAAGTACGTTGTTGTGTATGTTTGTATGCTTAATGTGGATGCAATTCGCTAACAAAAAAGAATCACGCAAAATAAAAGCGAATTAGCCTCGCTTCGAGCTATTCGCCTGACCATAACTGTGGCTATCCTCCGATGGAGGACGCACCCAACCCCCGTAACGTCGCTCCATCTCCCTGGCCACCGCCAGACAGAGATGATCCTGTCCAGGATTGGCGACAACTTGAATGCCCATGGGCAGATTGCGACGATCGAGACCGATCATGCAATTGGTCACAGGCAAACCGAGCGTATTGAAGATGGCCATGTACATGGGCTCCAATAGCTTGTGATAGATCTGATAATGCTGATGGGCGGTATTCGGAAATGTGGGATACAAGAAGACACCATCATTGCCCAGCAGCTCTTTGAATTCAGTCTTGAGCGCCTCAATGATGCTGGCCAAATGCTTGTGCCGCGAATTCGGAATGATTTTCATAAAGTTCTGCAAGTGGCCGAAGATCACCGATGGCAATATGCTGTCGGAGCAGCCAAAGAAATACTTCACCGTCTCCTTGCACACGGTCTTGGGTTGCTCGCCCTCCTCGGACTTGTGATAGATGGTCTCGATGTTCTTCATGGTCAACATGGCAGACATCGAGATGTCCAATGACCATTTCATTTTGCGTATATTCACTCGCTTCGCATTGAAATCACTCGCCACTCGATTGATGGCCGCATGTAAATCCCGACTAAGAGGACGCATCATGCCCGATGGTCCATCGTTGTCCATGAAAAAGAAACGTATGCCATGTGCACTGATCTCCTTGTCGAGTGTTAGCTTCGGTCCCGTCGGATCACTCATGCACTTGAGCAACAAAGGCAAATCCTTGGCATAGCGTGTCATCGGTGCAATGGTGAAAAAGTCACCCCACTTGGCAAAGTCACTGGTCGGATGGTGACCACGAAACGAGACCGCATACGGTGTGGGTTTGTGTCCCCAAATCCCGCTGAACATCGCCGGCAAACGCGACGACCCTCCAATGTCAGAGGTGAGACCCAACAGCGAGGCGCCGCTGGCCAGGAGAGCAGCTTCGCCACCCGAAGATCCACCCGGAGTGCGCTTCAAGTCGTAGGGATTCTTCGTCTGACCCGTCACATTGTTGTACGTCTCCCACAACAGACACAACTCCGGTGTGTTGGACACCAGCAGAATGATGCCGCCACAACGTTTGATCTGCTCCACCACGGGAGCATCGGACTTGGCTATCTGCGGAGTCTTGAACACTCGACCCGCTTGATTAGTTAATCCCTTCACTGCAATGCTTTCCTTTACGGTGACGGGAATCCCAAGCAAAGGTGTCAACTCCTCCATGGACTCGACACTGTTGATGCCCATGGCAATCACTCGATCTATCTCGCGTGCCTCTTCCAGCGCCTCCTCGAAGCGATCCTGCACAATGGCATTGATCAGCGGATTTACCTGTTAAATTTACCTTGAATTAAAATCCGAAATTTTAAAGAGAATTGATTAATCGATGATTTACCTGTCGACATCGCTCGATATAGGCCTCGACCACTTCTTCGCTTTTAATCTGCAAGCAAAAAAAACAAAAAACATTTCGTTTGATCATTTCCGCATTAGCTTCAAGCTTTCAAGATTTCTATCTCCCTCTTCATTGTTCCACTCTTGTCGTTTAATTGGTTGTGAGAACCAAGCGACAATACAAAAGCAATTTACGTTAAATTAAAATCAATAAAAATTCACATTCATGCACCATTAGCAATTGGCTACATGACGTATGAGTAATCTTTGCATTCTACAATTGCTACTTGCGAACCTATTTAAAATTAAATGTCTCTCAAAATGTACATAAAAAGAGTAATTAAATAGAGTTTAAAGTTAGAAACTATTCGTCAAGGATTAAAAGTGTTTAGCTGATGCAAAAAGTTTACTTGCTTACTTATGCACTTTAATTAAATGCAAGTTGTATAATCAAATACGAATGTATCATAATTAGCTTAAGGCCAGCGACAGTTATAGCTAGCTTAATAGTTGGCGCTAATTTGTAATTGCTGCTTAGCGGCAATTTGTATAAACAGGCGAATGGTTGTAGCAATAAAATAAATTGTTGCAAATGTTTACAAAGTGAAAAGAATTGCAAATAAAACTTGTGTAAAGTGATAAAATTGTTTGTGCAGGAAAATGCAGCGGAATGGTCAGCAGGGTTTTCCAGTGAACTTAAAGTCAGAGCATCGCCTAATAAAAAAATGTTTGCATGAACAAGCAAATAGTTGTAGTAATAATATAATATGTAGCAAATGTTTATAAAGTGATATGATGAAGAAGTTAAAAGAGATAAATTTGTTTGTGTAGGAAAATGTAGAGGAAAGGTCAGCAGGGTTTTCCAGTGAACTTAAATTCAGAGCATAATCTAAAACAAAGAAATGCTTGAATGAGCAAGGGAATAATTAATAGCAAAAATTTAAATTGTTACAATAAACTGACAAGAATTTCAAATAAAATTAATATAAATTAACAAATTCCTGTATGTAGGAAACTGCAGCGGAAAGGGCAACAGGGTTTTCCATTGGTTTAACTTTACTGATTAATTAAACATGATGTTGAACATGAGAACCTAATCTAATACAAATAATGTTAATCAGCTTTCAGCTTATCAATTACAATAAAAATTTAGAATATTGCCTGGCAACCTAGTCAAAATATGTGAACTCAAACTGATTTGAATTGAGCTGAACATATTTGAGTTGCATACTAAAATTCCAATGTCTGTAAATTGAAGTTACATTGAGTTACATTTGCTGCTTCAACTCTTGCTGCACACACACACACACTGATACTGATAGTTGTAATAACACGTTCATACACATGCATATATAATTAAATTTAAGGCTACTTGACTTTTTCAATGACTTCCAGTGTAATAATAAATCAGAAGCGGCAGCCAACACAAACTCGAATCCAAGTTGTGACTGCAGCGGCGGACAGAGGGGAAGGCAGATGAAATTTGTAGTGCCTAAAGCAGATACTGATAAACCAAAAAAAAAAAACACAAAAAAATTTAAGACTCAAGCACATGCTGCATAAACCGAAAACATAAAGGTGTGTGTGTATGTGTGTGTGTGTACAACATGCACATTGCTGCAAGACAATGTTGAACAATGGTTAAATCAGTGACCCAAAAGCAAACCCAATTCAATGAATGAGTGTGCCATAAAATGAAATACATATGTTTACAGCGATACCCTGGAAAAAAAGCTAAAATGATGGAACAGATATTTATGCAACCGCATCGCATGCAAAGAAATTGTATTCGAGTTGCTATGCAAATAGTAATAAGTAGTAAAAGTTATTAGTGCATAACTTATGGATACCCTAGAAAAAGTTTGCAATTGTATGCGCAGTCTTTGAAGCGACAAATTCCGAAACAAATTTTAGTTAAAGTCTAGCATAACTTTCACAAAAGTTTAAGCACTTTGAAGGCTCATTAAATTTCACAGCCGAAGCATGTATTGGTAAAATTTTGCATAAGTATTGAAGAGCTTTCGGTGTGCAATGCACTTTGCATAAGCTCAACTTAAAGCACATTGAGAGTGTGTTGTGTAAGCTACATTGATAAAAGAACATGTGAGCTATTAGCTAATTAAATTAAATCTGTCAAAGATTGATTAATACGATTAGCTCAAAACATAATGCGAAAAAACGTGATTATATAGTCAAAACAGAATCTCAAATGCATCTATTACTTTTGTCCCCTATTCATTAGGTTGATACGAATCCCAGACTAAACTGTAATTATTAATTAATTGCTGAAACAATGACCCCATCGCATGAGTTCGAGATGATGAGGCACACATGCCACAAAAAAAAAAAAAAGAGGAGGAGCTCAACTAGTTTGATATTAACAAATCTATTTGCGCAAACAAAGTGAGGCAATCACTGACAATGAGACTACAGAAAAAGCGAGCAAGAAAACTAAAACAAAAACAAAATAATAATTAAAATAAAATATGTTTTAAAGACGCAATGAACGTGCTGTTAAAAATAAACAAAACCCGCCACACAGACTAATAAACAATTGCGATTAAAACACACAAAATAACATACACTATAGCATAAAGTCTCATCGAGGGGGTGTGTGTGTGTGTGTGTGTGTCTTTCGATAAGGTCTGTCAAGTAACGACGACCTTATATGTGGTGTGGTGTGTACATAGATAGATAGATATATAGTAGACAATTATGAGCATAACCAGGCGATTGCAATTAAGCACAAGCATTCGTACACTCAAGTATTTCACTCATCGAGAGTTGAGTCAGGGGATTCATGTCACATGTGTCTCAGCTGAAGTAGCCGAGATCAGCCATTGATATGGTAGTCAACTAGACAACTCGGCAACTCTCTGGAGATTGGCTAACCATTTTGCGAATTGTCAACTGCTCGGACTGGAATTTCTGCAACTTATGCGTCAGGCTGATTTGGAAACCAAACAAAACTGAATACATAATAAAATGCTTTGTTTTACTTGAAAATTATGAGGTGACTTACGCTCAAGCTTATTCACTTTGGACACTACTTCAAAAAAATAAATAAATATACAAAAAATAATAATCAAATAATGCAAATTTGTGCATCGCTAATGTGGAGTTTTTTAAGCACTCCAAATTGTAATATTCCTAAAATTTTCTTTAATTGTTAATGTTGTTATCCCTACAGCCTAAAAGGTAGTACCTAGAAGGTTGAATATTTGGCAAACAATAAAGCGAATATGAATTTTATATGTATTTTCATTGTTATAAATATTGTATGTATAAGCTTTGAATATGATTATAATTATTTACCACTGACTAAATACTTGCTATCAAATTACAGCCTAAGCGATAGTACCTAGAAGGCTGAATAATTAGCAACAATTTTGTGTTGAATTGAATATGTAGTTGAATTGTTCCAAATATTTTAGCTACTTATACGCTTTAATATGATTTTTTAGCACTGACTGAATAGTTGCTATCAAATTACAACGGTAGTACCTAGAAGGTCGAAAAATTTGCAACAATTATGCGTTGAATTCAATTTGTATATGTATTGTTTTAAATATTTTACCTACGTATAAGCTTTAAATATAAATATATAATTATGTAAAAAAATTACAGCCTAAGCGGTAGTACCTAGAAGGTTGAATAATCAGCAACAACTTTGTGAATATGAATTGAATACGTTTTTCATTTTTACTAAACATCTAAACCATTTGAATATGGTTATAGTTATTTACCAATGATTGAATAATTTCTATTAAATAATAGACTCAGAGGTAGTACCTAAAAGTTTTTGAGAGTTTCCTCAACTATGTGTATGATGTGTATTTGAATTTCAATCAAATTTGTGACTCTAACAAAAACTTGTAATATGATTCTAATTATTCATCACTGATTACTGATTTGGTATCAAGATAATAACCTAAGCGGTATTACCTAGAAGGTACAAGAATTTTCCAAAAAGTATAAGAAATACTTGGATTTAAATCTAATCAAAAAAAGTTTATAATTTGATTACAATTATAGTAACAGCTCTCTCATTTAAAAGTAAACTCTTTGCAATTTTTTTGTTTGTTTTATTGAAATAACAATTTCGAAGTAATGAACACATTAAATTACAAACGCTCAATTATTATAAACAGCAATAAACAAAAGTGTTATTATTACTTCACTCGATTCTGCTAAGCGTGTCTCATTAGCATTTTATTATGATTTTTAATTGAATAAAGTACAGGGTATAATGGTCTGCTGTTAATCATAAGTTGTTGCCTAATTGAAATAGTTTTTATACAACATTTTGTTTTTTGAGGGGGGGAACTCTTATGTTGAGTATGTAAAATCTTGTTGTGGCAAAGGTTAACACCTGAGCTTGCGACCCGTTAATGGGCGTTGACTTGGCCGGTCGGCTGTCGGAGACTGAGACTGATTGCCTCAACTTTGCCACAATGTATCTAATAGATGTGGCAACCGCACTGTGAGGCCTTTGTTGTCTCTCGCTGTCTCACTTGGCGCGTGCATTAAGTGGACTGTCCCCTCCTTCTCCTAACTGTAAAGCTGACTATCTATCTCTATATCTATTTATCTGGCTATCTGTCTGTCGTTGATTTTGCAAGATTTCGCCAGCACCAATTTTTTGAGGTGCGTTCGATTGAAGTTTATTTCAGTTTAAGTTGTTTTTTACAATTTTATTTTTTTTTTTTTTTTGCGCAAGTTACCAATTTTGAGTGGCATGGTAAGTTGGCCAGGCTTAAAAAGTTGGTAATAGTTTGTGTAGCTTACCTTTTTGGTGCGAATCAGCTTGGCCAGATCGACGGCAGGTATCTCGAGCAGATGGCTGCGAATGGGGGGCAGCTTGCGGCGCATCACCTTGATGTTGGTGTAGCGGCTGTAGGGCACCACAAACCAGCTGAAGACAATCATGGCCGAACGCAAGAAGCGACGCATGATGTACCCCAGGATCCTGGAACACAGTAGCACAGCAATTTTGGCGATTTTTACTTGGACGAGCAGAGAGCAAAATAATTAAATGATGCAAAGATCTTTTCGTATCCGTCAGATACAAAAGATACTAAAGTGGCTGAAGCGCGTTCAATCGCTGTTGTTGTTGTTGTTGTTGGTTGGTTGCTTGGCTGTGGCTGTGTGGCGAACAGGTTGGCCAACTAAGCGACAGGATTGTGCAATATTGTGCAGCTGTGGCCTGCTCGGCTCGGCACGGACTGCAATTGCGACGCCAGCAGAGCGACGTCGACTGCGGCAGCGACGCTTGCACAATTCACTTGAAGCACACGAACTCGTAATGCGACGGCGATGTCTTAATACTTTTTTTTTCCTCTTTAAATATTTTTCAATATTTTTCTTTTTTTACTTTTAATTTTGGTCAGTTGGCTAATAGCGAAAAGCGTGGCAAAGACTTTCTTGCTAGTTATCGCAGCGAATTGGCTGTTGTAGGCGAATTTGAATTCGCTGCAAGCGCATGCGTAACGTTTCACTGGCTTTCATTTTTGTAACAACACACTAATAAAACATGCGGCTTATCACAGCATTTGTTGTTGTTATGCTTGTTGTTGTTGCAACGCGACACAAAACGGAGACGAAAACGAAACGAGATGAGACAACGAACGAACCGCAGTCGAAGACGAACACTTTGTAAATAACTGAGCGCTCAAAGCTTCGCAGAGCATTTAAAGCGCCGCTCGCAGCTCACGGCGAAGCTCAAAAGCTCGAACCGGTTCAGCTTAAAGCTGCGCTCTCTTTTTAAGAGAGAGAATGTCAAGCAAAGAGCACACGCATCTGCTCTTAAAGTACAGTTGTAAGTCCCCATAAAAGTTCTAAGGAAATGTTTCTTTCAGGTCATACAACTTTGTAGTTGTAATTGAAGTGCGTCAATTCGATTAATGACTTAACTGCAATTACTTTAACACGTGAACTACATGTGAACTACATATGCTTGTAATTGGTTGCTCCTTTTGACTCGCTCTATTACATCAATTACAGCATTGTGAATTACATTAATCATTACAAAAGTTGGAAATATTGTTTATGATAGCTAATTACTATGACGTTAGCCGATATCTCCGGGCGAATGAATGAATGCGATCATCTCGCATTTGTGAAATGCATCATCAGCGTGCATTTAAATATTTGCTTTAACGTATCAATGGAAAAGAAAACAATACCTAGAAATAACTAAGAGACCCTTGAGTCAGTGATTCCCTTTAAGCTCTTTCAGATAATACACTTCCTTTTATATTCAACACTATTTCATAAAGAAGTTTTTAAAAATATTCTTTAAAAATTCAAGAAATAAGAAGAGTATTGAGTTTGAGCAATAGTTCTTAAAAAAGTTTTTTAGTTTCTTGATATCATTTATAAATACTTCAGCTATATTTCTTAAAGAAGTGTTTCCAATATTCCGAAAAACTTTAAGATAAAATGGAATTTGATTATTATTATTTAGTTTAATACTATAAAATATGACAAAATTTAAACATTTTTGTATTAATACTTAAAAAACTTTCAAATACTATAAAAAATACTGAAATACTAAATATAATTACAAATTATGGTACAATTTTTTCCACATAAACAAATAATCTATATCCTGATGAAAATAATTGTTTACATAATTGTAAAAGTAAGATAAAATTGGATTTGATTATTATTACCTAGTTTAATACTCTAAAATTTAAAAACAAAATAAAAATTTTTGTAATAATACTCAAGAACTTTAAAGAAATACTATAAAAATACTGAAATAATACCGAAGTACTAAATATTGTTTATCTGGAAAACAACATTTTTTAATTATTTTTATCTTTTTCCTGATGAAAATAATTATTTACATAATTGTTATCACTCTGGCATTAATTTTCAATTTCCCACAACTTCAAAGTACACTCGACACATTTGAGTACAGTGTGAAGTAAACAAAAACAAATCCAGAAATATGAATATGACGTTCCCCAGCCAATATAAACTGTTTGACAGAATCTGCTGATAGCTGATAATCCGCGTATAAACAAAGCAAAAAGTTAATAGATTTTGATGGGCAAACGGATGATGGAAAGCATTGAAGCCTGACTGAAGCACATTTAAATTGCAATTTGGGCAGTTTTTTGTTTACATTATTTCACTTTTTCCATGGCCTTCAAAATGGTTGTTTAATTGCGTCAGCATTAGCGACTAATGAGGCGCAGTTAAAGTCCCTCCAATTTAGATAGAAGTACTTAGGACAGTGCTGGAACTTAATGGTCAAATATTAAAGTAACCAACACGACAGCGCGATTAATGTAGAAGAATACAACAAAAAAATGTATGTAATAAAAGATCAACTTAATGACGTAGAATTCAGGCATTTTTTTAAGGGGAAAAACACAAGAGCAGGTTTTGTATTTTGTTTTTTGGGAACAAGTCTCAGAGACTCGGGGAAAACACCAAGGTGATGGCAAATAGAGTGAATAGTTGCACTCAAGGAACTTTCCGTTTCATTCGAACTGCATTTAAGAGAGCACATTTAAGAGCTGCAATTCGCCGAGTTTAGTTACTGCCTAAGATAACGATAAATAATACTATAATGCCACCATTTATATGGTATGCTGTTATCGCAGCAAAGAGAGAAAACAAAACAAACTTGACGAAGAGCAGCAGAGAGCGAGTGTGTTTACACTCTCAAATGTTGTTCTGCGAAAGCTCACGATGTGTTGTTTTTTTTTGGATCTGAGCAGTTTAGTGAGCTGGAAAACTTTCCATAGTGCGTACGCAGCGAACATAGATACAAAAGTATCTTGGCGACAATAACAAAAGTGACAGTGAATAGCAAAAGACACAAGTTAAAGCAAAGTCTAGTAATACTTCCAAACTACTAAAGATACTCAAATATCTATACTTTGCACTCTGAGATACAATATCTATACTTTGCCAATGTGGATACAGCGTTTAAGATGCTCGACGGTTGCGTCGATCACTCGTCAAAGCTTAAGAAGCTTTGCAGTAGCCAGCAGCAGCAATAATACAAATTTTGATAGCGGCAATCATGAGACAACAGCTGTGGATGATCGACATCCGTTGAAGGGCATTCGCGTATTGGATTTGACCCGCATCGTTGCCGGCCCTTATTGCACCATGGTGTTGGGAGATTTGGGTGCGGAGGTGATCAAAGTGGAGCGTCCGCATTTCGGAGACGAGGCACGCAAATGGGGACCGCCATTTCTCCAGCACAGTGGTGATGCTGCCTATTTTCTCGCTCAGAATCGCAACAAGCAAAGCGTTTGCATTGACGTGAAGCGTGGTCAGAAAATCATGCACGAACTGATCGAACGTTGTGATGTGCTTGTGGAGAACTATGTCCCCGGAACCTTAGATCGCTATAAGCTGGGCTATGAGCAAGTGCGTCAGGTGAATCCTCAGCTCATCTATTGCACTATAAGTGGCTACGGTTCGGTGGGACCTTATGCCAAGCGACCGGGCTACGATGTGATCGCTTCGTCCATGGGCGGATTGTTGCACATCACGGGCCAGCCCGATGGACCGCCCAGCAAAGTGGGCGTGGCAGTCACGGATATTGCCACCGGTTTGTTTGCGCATGGCGCGATTTTGGCCGCTTTGCTGCAACGTCAACGCACTCAGCGGGGTCAAAAGATCGATGTCGATTTGTTGTCCACTTGTGCATCGCTTCTGATCAATGTGGGGAGTAACTATTTGAATGCGGGCACCGAGGCCAAGCGTTGGGGCACAGCTCACTCCAGCATTGTGCCGTATCAGAGTTTCAAGACTGTGGACGGTTATTTAACTGTGGGCGCTGGCAGCGATGCGCAGTTTGTGGAGCTTTGTCAGCGACTTAAGATCGCTGAAGTGCCGCAGAATGACAAATTCAAAACGAACAAGGATCGTGTGAAAAATCGTGATGAACTTGTCGAGTTGCTGTCGAAAATATTAGCGAAAGATACGTCTAAAAATTGGATGAATTATTTTGAGGGCGCATCTTTTGTGGTGGGTCCTGTGAACAGCATTCGCGAAGTGTTCGACGATGAGCATATCAAAGCTATTGGCCTGGTCAAAACGTTGCCGCATGCCAAGGACGAAAGTGTCAAGGTGGTTGGTCCACCTGTTGTCTACAGTGAAGCTCGCAATGATGCACGGACTGCGCCTCCCATGTTGGGTGAGCACACGGATGAAGTGCTGAGCAAACTGTTGGGTTATGATGCTGACAAAATTGCCAGTCTACGCGAACAGCGCATTATTCAGTAATATATAGTATATATGGAAAATCGTTTGTATATATTATAATAAAGTAAACTGTTGGATCTTTTTTTAAATGGCTTTGTAAATGCGTTTGAAATTGCTTAGAAAATGATAAAAAGTGATCTCGGCTCAGAACAATAAAAACAAATTGCCTTAATAAACTACACTTATTTTGCACTGTCTTGAAATTGTGTTATATTGTATATACCATTAAAAATCAACATATAACTTTAAAAGTAGATTTATATTTGAATAGAAATATATATATTTAAAGTCCTTGAAGTGTTTCAAATTCATATTAATATCAATTTGTCTAGATTTTGTCTTTCTCATGGTAAAAAAAACTTAATGGTTTCTAAATCGTTTCGCGAGTTCGCAAAGTAAAGGCATTGGTTTATACGGTAATGAGCACAAGAAACTTGTTTGTTTCATAGAAATGAATATAATTGGAAACCTGTTAGATCCAAAATAAGTAATTTAATTGTAATCTATTCCAACCATTATCATAACTGATTAACCGATAATTTCAATTAAATACTAAGATCTTTGATCAAAGTAAATTCTTGACGGATTTCTGATTTTTGTATAAAATTTAATAACTGTCTTGTAATTTGACAAAAATTCTCAAACAAAAAGGGTCACAATAATTACGTTACGTAACAATCCTCTAAACGTTATGCAGCCAACAGTTTCATGCCATCTCGCTCTTACACCCACGCCAACTTTAAAATCAAAAGGATCGCCTTGCTTTATGATTCATCACTCAAAGTTGTTATCACGATCTGCGCTGCGCGATGACAGCGCAAAATAAAAACACGCCATCTAGCGTTCGAATACAAATCAAACTTACCGCCAGATGAGAATATCCCAACCAAGGCGCTCAAGGCCGAATATCGATTTTAGCAAATTCGTCACTGCCATACACACACATTCACATGCACATGCACCCACACGCAGCGCAGAGTATACGAAACGAAACATAAAAGGAAAGTAAGAGAGAGAGAATCGAAATGAGGCAAAACAATAACAAAGAATGTGAAAGGAATCGGCAATTTAAAAGCCGACTTTGCAACTAGCGTTTTCAACTCACTTTTTTTTTAGTAGGATGTGCTTGCAATTCGATTGGTGTCGTTTTATTGGCACATAAATAATCTAACAAAAAATACGATTTACCGCTTAATCGGTGTTGATGGGTTGCAAGTGCTTCCCAAACTAACTCGCAACTCAGACGCTAACTAACTTTTTTCTGCCGGCTTCGATTTCGTTGTGTGCAAAGTTCACACACAATCCGCAGTTGAGACGCGACCACTGACGACACATTGAGAGAGAGAGAACGAGAAGCCCTCTGAGATGGCCTCCTGCTCTAGCACCTACGCTGAAATGGAGAGTGGACAATGTCAACCAACTTTAAGATTGCATTGTACTTTGTCCATGAAAATCACTATATTTACATTCGCATGTTGGATGATTAACACCGAAAAAGAGCGAGATAGTGGTCAAAAATAACACAATAGCAATGAAGTGAGATGCAAGACAAAGTGTTTAATCGCAGCAGCAGCTGTTGACATTTAACCGAAAGTAACATTGTAGGTAAATAAAATTATGGGTTATTAGGGGAGTTAATGTACGACAACAATATGCATGAATACTAATCATTTTACATAGTGACGACAAAGCTTGCATAACTTGTTTTCATCTGCAAATATGTAAAAACCGCAAGAGAAACCACATTCAAACTAACTAAACGATCTATGTTGCATAAATATGATTAGGCTAACGTATTGCCAGGTGGTTGTTCATAATTTTCTTCTAATAAATGCATAATATAAATATATTTCAAAACTGGCGCCCATTGAGAACATAACAGTGCTGCCAACTCGCGCGTTGCTGAGTTGTGGTATTTTCTAGCATGTCATTTTGTTTATAGACAAGCGTGTTATCGATAAGCACACATCGATGATGTTCTTATCGATAAGCTATTGTTTTGTTAAATAATAATAACACATTGTGATTCTGTCATTACTTGTACATAAAAATGCCGGTACCCAAAAAACAATCGTTTTTATCTCGAAATCTGGTCGCAGTGGTGATGATACCTAGTTTAATTGGCATACACTACGGCTGGAAAGTATTACAGGACAATCGCAAACTAGTCACAGTCGAGGAACAAATTGATTTGCCTCCAATCACGGTGAGTTGTTATTGTTAATAACTATTTGTTGTTAAAGAAGTGCAGCTTATATAAAGTGGTAAATCGTTTTTGCAGTTGGCCAAATACGTGTGGAAAAGACTGACGACAAATGAAGCCGAAAAATGATTCTAAATCAAAATTTGTTTTTATAGTTGCTAGTTAAAAACTATTTATTGCATTAAATGTGTATGCAGTAAATTAAACCTACAATCTTTTTGTTTAAACATTATTATGATACAAACTAACACATAAACGCGGACGACATGAAGTAATTAATTAATTAATGTATGCATACATTACAAAATACACTTCACTTCACTCATGTGACAAATTCAATTACAAATTACAATTAAAATGTTTTTAAATATAGAATTATTGCGTTAATGACGAGTTGACGGTGAGATTATCCAGCTGAGCATTGAAAAGCACATCACTGATGAGCTTCTCGGCAATTATGCGTTGTGTGTGATTGATCGAACGCAATTTACTCGCCACATTCACACCGATCGCATCGTATTCATCCTCATGGCGGTGCGTTGTGGTCGGCGTTGCTGTTGTGTATGCTGTGGTCGAGGCATTGCCGAAGAGTGGCTGGTAATGATCACGTCCTATTTGAATCGTGGGCACTGGCTGCGCATGTCCATTGGCCTGGTGATGCAGATGCTGCAGCTGCTGCTGATGGTGTTCCAGTGAGTTGACGGCCTAAAAACGGAAATGGAAGAAGACATTAAATCAAGCCTTAGCTACTTAAAATAATCACTTTCTACGACTGGCTTTGCTTAATTCAGGCACATACTTAAAAGCAAATCATTTACACACCGACCAGTTGCTCTTTATCTTTCTACTCACCTGTTGTATCTCGCGCTGCGAATTCGAGTCCAGTGATGTGATCTCCAGCACCTTGACAGCATGTCCTCCTGCTGCGGCGGCTGCCAGCGACGTTTGTGCTGCCGTCGCCTGTGCCACAAGACGTTGATGTGCCTCGCTGGCATCCTCGTGATGCGCTTGCTGATGTGCATGGGACTCGTCCTTGACCAATGTCACACAATCGGCGGGCGTCACTGAGATGGTGCTTAATGTCGCGCCCTGACTGCTGACAACAACATTGCTGGTGGGCGCTACTTCGGCTTCAACTTCGTCGCTGGGGGCTGGTACAATTGTCTCGATGTGTTGCTGGGATTGGGGTGTGTGATGGGATTCCTCCTCAAAGTCCATCGAGTCTTCGTCATCGAAATTCAATTGTAATTCACGTTTTGGTTTGCCGGCCAATTCATTAGAATGGCGCTTTGGCTTGTGGTCTGCTATAAACAACAGTTTGTCGTAGTACCAGAGACGCGTCTCGTAGTCACTTTTGCTGCTCGATTTGCGGAACTCGCGTCGGAATGCCGATCTCAATGAATTTATCTTTCGCACAACCATGGCGCGATCTGGATTTGGTTCGACTTCTTTTAGTTTTTCTACCAGTTTGTCGTATGCTTTGTTTCGCGACGCGTGATTGCTGTAGTCATGATGCTTGGGCTGCCACAAGCACTCCTCCTCCTGGTATTGCTCTATGAACTCGGTGAGCCAGTGTCGCGAATAGGATCGCAAGTCGTTCAAATTCGACATATTCATCTTGGCTGCGTTTTTATTTTGGCTTCTCTTTTTTGTTGGATACTATGCTGTTTTTGTTGCTCCAAGTGCGTCTGCCGTGAAGTTGGCTGCAGCAGCATCGTGTTGCCACAGCGCGATGCCTGCGGCTTCTTCGACGGTGTGGCAACACTCAGCTGCTGCAGCCCTGGCGAGCTCATTTCACGGGTTTGCTGTATTTGTCACAATTTTTCGCTCGTTATTTTTTTTAATAATATTCTAATCACAGAGAAGAGAATTTTCGAATGAACATAAAAACTTGATATACGGCGATGTGAATTATTAAAATACAATGGAATTGCAGCCTGTTTAAAAAATACGCGCACATTAGCACAGCTGACAATTATCGCGATGTCTGCATTTTGGTATATTTCTTCGGTATTAAAACGTATATTTTCGAATTTTAGCTTATGTCACACCAAAACAGAGCTTTACAAAAGCTCATTTATTTTTTGTTTTTTTTTTTGTCAACAAACACAGTCAGTCAGTCGAAGAGACGAGGAGAATCGCGCGTTAAATTCTTATTATGTATTAAATAATAACAATTGTGATTTGTGAAATAAATCAAACTAAATGCGCGAGGTCCGTAAAATTTAAAACAACTGGTAGTGAAGGCGTGTGCGTGCGCTGCACCATTTATTTTTATATGTATTTTGCGTCGTGAGCCAATTGGAATACGCTAGAATCTGCTGTGTTAACAAAAAGAAAAAATAAAGAAACACAAAAGGTGCGTTATCGTGGCCTTAGCAGCATAATTTAATGTTGTCGATTTTTGGCTAATTATATAATAATTGTGCGTGCGACCCAAAAAAACGTGTTCAATCCAATTGCAAGCAAGAAGTGCAATAAAGTTATCCGAATAGGGGATGGGTGAAGGGGTTGATGACTTATTTCAGAGACTTCATAACAACAGCGAAGACAAAACGAAGAAAAAGTATTGCAGCAACAGCTGTTCGTCGGGTTGTTGTTGTTGTTGCCGTTGTATGGCAGGCCTATTTCCAATCAGAATTGCTTTATGTTTTTTGTTTTTTTGCCACACGGAAATCGTAAACAACAAAGGAAAGCTACAACGCCATATGCCTTATTTATATGTAGTGTGCTATATAGATATGCTGAATTTTAATTGCACTTGATTTGCATAGATTCTGAATATTAACAACAGGCAAAATACTGTCAAGTGCAAAGTCCATTCCAATCAGAATTATATGCCATAAAAAAGTCGCATGAGAGAATCTATTTATAGGCACACTTAATCAGGCAAGCAAGTGTTAGAATAGATTTGTATGCGTGTGTGATACACTATAAACATCTGCTTGTGTGTGCGTGTGTGTTTGTGTGCGTACAATTATGGATAAGATTCAACCTTGACTGAGTGCAAAATAACAAACAAACGCTTAACGAACTTGTTTACATTCGTTTCGCCGGCATGCAATGGGTTCCGCTCCCACTTCCCCCTCCCCCTCCTGGTTACCCACCTGTTCCCCTGTTCGATTCGTGCTGCAGCATCCAGTTGACAGTGGAGCGTAATTGATTTGCATTCATTCACATTGCACTTGCTCTACTTTGCTCTCAACAGCTGATGCTAGTGATGACACTTTGCCGATAGATTTTTCCAAGCACGAAAATTACAAGTGGACAATAAAATAGGATATATTATTATTAGGTATATTGTAAATATAAATTTATAACGAATATAAAGTTTTCGTTAAGAAATATAATAATTTAAAATAAAATTAACTTAATTCTTTATAATATTTTTAAGAAAAGTAATAAGAAAGTGTTCCACGACTACTCATAGTGTGTGAAAAAAATAATCAAAAATAATATTTTTTTGATGCCTGTTACATTGACCTCAGAATTTCTATCGGAGCTGTTTGTTATTAACATTTTCTAGACGTACTGAGACTTTGCTCTTCCATATATCTCTTTGGCAGCTGGACTCTGTTATCTTATCACTGCAGATAGTTTATTTGTTTATCATGGTTAATGCTATAATCTTCAGCTAGCATTCAACTTGTTCAAGGTTGAAGCTATTCCCTTGTAGATATCAATTGACAAACCGCACAGAATTATACACAATATGCGGAAGTCAATTGAGACGGGCCCACGTGTGGTATACGCTATATGAAGTTGGCACAGTTTCCAAATAAACTGACAGGTGCGTTGAAAGCGCCTAGAATATGTTTCACAAAATATTTCTTTGTGGAATTTTCCACTTAAGTAGACCATTTTAATTTCGCAAAAATAAACTATTAATATATTACTTGGATTTAATCAATAGGCTTGTTATAGTTAATTTTATTTATTTCGATGATAATTTGTTGTTATTGGCATTAAGCAGCGCTGTTTACGTGTTGTTTGAACCGCAACCGGTTTCTATTTGCCTCTAATGGAATACCTACATACATTATGTCTATATACAGATATGGTAATAGATATAGTTGTGTAGTTGTGTTTATATTTCGGCTTGTCTATGTTGTGTACATAAGGCGTAAAAGTGCTAACAAGGCCTAAACGAAATCGCATAGTTATATTGGGGGTTCTATGGTCAATATACACACTACTTATCAAAAATCTTAATCTAAACCGCAAAGAGTCCAAACAAAGTACAATTTCCCTATCTGGGCCTATTGTAAATAAAGAGTTAATGTACTCAGAATGCCGCAAATCATCCAGACGAAAGTTTACGGAAATGGTTTTTTTGCCGCACTTGCTATATTATATAATTTTTAATTTGAATTTTTCGTTGGAGTGTTGCCAGAAAAGTGTGAAATTGAAAAATTAAACATATAGTATATTCATTTATTTTGCTTACAATTATGAAACAATTGCGAAACTGCTAGACGAGATGTTCGCTCGCTGCTCTTCGGTCCCCTACCCCGTCTTATCGCTATTATTGTTTTTCTGACACGCCCCAAAATGCTGATAAGCGAGGGGGGCGAGCAATACTTTTACCTACATTGATAACTCAATGTTGGGCTCGTCAGCATGTGTCTTAATTACTTATGAGAATATAATATAATATATTATTATGTACTTTTATTATTTGTTTAGTCTGCCATGAGCCGCCTTATAGAGAAGCCCAACATTGCCATGTCCATTACAACATCAACATCAACTTCAGGTAGTCAATTATCCAGCTCAACTGCCGCCGGCTCAGCCAACAATGCGGCATCCACAGAAGACACAGCTCCATCGCCAGAGGACGAAGATGGCCACAGCAGGATGAAGACCACAGCAAATGCCACCGCAGCCACCGATGGCAGTCACAATCAAAGCGCAAGGCCCGCAAAAAGTAAGCAAGTTTCAAGAAATACTTTTTGGAAGCGATCGCACATTAAGTAAATATTTGATATGTTTGAAATTGAATATATATAGTAGATAATGGTAATATAGGAGATAAAGATATAAGAAATACTTTTTAGGAGTGATAGAATAAATGGTAGATAAAGATATTGGTAAATAAAATCTTAATACGAAAGATACAGTAAAGTTTGCTCGAAAGTATATATATAAAAGCAAAACAGTGCGCCATTAATTTTAAAATATACCAAATTAATATACTGCAAAAATAATAAGAATAAATCAAAGGCTACATTTGGTATATTGGTATACATTTGAAATCTACCATAGAGTGATCTCTGATATCTAGATGTTCAATCAGACGGACAGACAGACGGACTGACAAGGCTGTATCCCTTTGGCTTTTGACGCTGATCAAGAATATATATACTTCAAAGGGTCGGAGATTCCTTCTTCTGCCTGTTTCATAAACTTCTTGGAGACACAAAGTTATAATACATAAAATAATATAATATTAGAACGTTTCCCACAACTCTACAAAACTTAAATATTCCATTGACAGTTTTAGCAAAAGAGTTTAGATATTTTATAGAGTATTAAATATATTTTTTTTATAAAAAATAAATAATGCACATACTGTGCTCAAATTTAGACACTATAGCTATAATATTCTTGTCAATGATTCAGTTAATGTAGAGTTTCGATATTTTTTTAAAGTATTAAGTATATTTTTTTGTAAAATATAAATGATGCAAAAACTGTGCTTAAATTTAGCCACTGTAGCTATAGCTATAATATTCTTGTCAATGATTTAGTTAATGTTTTGTTGATGAAAAAGATTCCCCTAGATGTGAAATAGCTTAGTGTGTTGATAAAATCCGTAGTTGTTTATAATAATTAACCAAATTTAGCTGTATTTCAAATTGGCAATGCGAAAAGGCAAGTAAAAGACCCCAATAAACTTTATCTCTACGAAAATAAAACAATTTGGCCTGACTGACCGACTGACTCATTAAATTATGAGCCTACCGCTTAAACGGTAAGAGCTAGGGGGCTGAAATTTGTACACAACATAGCTGTTGAGATTAGATTGGACAATGAGAAAGCAATTTCCAAAAAAAAAACGCCAGGTGCAAAAGTAATAGAGAACTAGATGACTTAAATGTCAAAGATAAAAATGTTAATAAAAGAAATAATTAATTATTGTACTTTAATATGGAGGGTGCTCTGTACAATGCCAGCTTGCATGACTCAAATGTGTTGCTCATCTATTTGACAGTGCACAACAAATTCGACGAGGTGATCATCAGTCTGATATCTGGCGCAGCGGCTGGCGCGTTGGCCAAGACGACAATTGCACCGCTGGATCGAACGAAAATCAATTTTCAAATACGCAAAGATGTGCCATTTTCATTTCGGGCATCGCTGCTCTATCTGCGTCAGACCTACGTCAATGAAGGTGTCCTCGCTCTGTGGCGTGGCAACTCGGCGACCATGGCACGCATTGTTCCCTATGCGGCCATTCAGTTTACATCGCACGAGCAATGGCGACGCATCCTCCAAGTGGATCAAAATGGCACCAAGTGAGTACACGAGATTGCATGCCAACATCAAATCGTAATATTAATATTATGTCACTCTCATTTTTTGTAGCACAAAGGGACGGCGATTTGTGGCGGGTTCGTTGGCGGGCATTACATCACAGTCGCTGACGTATCCGTTGGATTTGGCGCGTGCTCGGATGGCTGTGACGGATAGATACACAGGTTATCGCACGCTGCGACAGGTGTTTGCCAAAATCTGGGTGGAGGAGGGACCTCGAACGCTCTTTCGTGGCTATTGGGCCACAGTATTGGGTGTCATTCCCTATGCGGGCACCTCGTTCTTCACCTACGAAACGCTCAAGCGCGAATATCACGGTAATTATACAAACTACAATAGAATGTCGATAAATGCACTTAACTGCAATTGTTGAATTTAAGTGCAATTAATGCAATTATCTGTGATATGCACTTAAATGTAGATACAATTATCAACATTATAATGCTTGTATTACATTTTTACTAAGCTTTCAAATTATTTAACTTAACAGCAGAATTTGCATTTAACTAAAACGTTTCATAATGAAAAAGTTTTGTATACAAAAGTATAACAATCTTTTTAAAAGTAACGATATTTCAGAACTCTTGTGCAGCTGGTCATTTTTCATATTAGATGCTGCCATAATCCGAAATATGCACTTAAATGCAATGCACTTAAGTTAAATTTGTACAGCAATCAAAGTTTACCTTTAGAATTATCTTGCATGTGAAGCTATCGACATTTATTTATGTCTATACTCACTAATTGCTTTGAAATACTTTCAGAAATTGTTGGCAATAACAAACCAAACGCTTTAGTCTCGCTGGGATTCGGTGCTGCGGCTGGCGCAGCAGGACAAACAGCGAGTTATCCTTTGGATATTGTGCGTCGACGCATGCAGACCATGCGAATTAATCCTGCGGCAACAGATCGCTGTCCTACAATTCTTGAAACACTCGTCAAAATATATCGGTAAATATAAAACATATATCTTAAACATTTAGTCAGACAATTTATAACAAATCTTCTTTCCTTTGCATAGTGAGGAGGGCATCAAGAATGGTTTCTACAAGGGTCTGAGCATGAACTGGATTAAGGGTCCCATTGCTGTGGGCATTAGTTTCTCCACATATGATCTGATCAAGGCTTGGCTAAGAGAGTTGTCCCATTTGAAGCGTGGTCGGGTCGACAACTAGCAACTGGCCCCCCAGCATTCATACATACTCATATACAGGCCCACACACCACACACACTTACCCCCAAACCCACACCAAAAAAAGAGAAAAGAAAACGCACTGCTTTCTTAAGTTGAATGTTTTTTGGAGAGCGCAAAAAGAATTGTAAGGATATATATAGTGCATGCTGTCGCAGGCATTGTTACATTGATATTTTTAGTTGTTAATTTTGTGGAAAAGTAGAGCTTACGTTTGTTATTCGATGTAAATGATTTAATTGTTTCCTCTCTAAGCGAAAAGTATAACACAACAATAAAATAGTCTACATAAAATCGCAAAATTGTAAACAGCTATCTGCTTAATTCGGTGCTTAATTTGTACTCAATGACACCACTACTTTGACAATAACTACTACTATATTTTATATGTATAAAACTCTATAGTTACTAAAATTATTGTGTAATTTTTCATAGCTTTTTGTCAGAATTAATATCCAACGTATGTTGAATTTTTGGGCTCGCTGTGACAAAAGCACCTGTGAGAGGATACTGTATAAAAACATGAATGCCATGAATTTACTTATGTTCAGCAGCGTAATTATAATGAATATATGAATGTGTTTTTTATTAGTGAAAATAAATTTACAATGTTGTTTAAAATTCAAGTATATTTTTTAAATTGTGCGCCAATTCATGCTACATCCTTTGAAGATGGCAGCCCCCAACAATATGTTGTGTGTGACCACATATTGGTATTTAAATTTTGTATAAAATAGTTCAATTATACAAGTAGGATTGCATTAAAATAAATTTAAACTGTATTTATTGTTAAAAAAAGAAACTATTGAATTTTGAAACATTTTGAGATAAAAAAGTATTTTTAATGTCGTACTTCCATATTTATTGATAAATTGAATGGTATTTTGCACAACAGTCGGTGCGGTCACACTGCTAGTCGCGTTCGTTGTGCGAAAATAGTGCGCAAAAAACAACAAAGTGCTTATTTATTTTTATATTGTTTGTGCACACACTAGTCAATCAATAATAAAAATTTCCAGCTGTGACTGTGCCGTGTTTTCAAATGCTGTGAACATTTATTTGCATTACCGGTATTAGTTAATATCATTTACAGAAGCATATCAAAGAACAAACAACATATGTATGTACTTATACACATAGATACATATATTAAAGTCTGCAACAACTATAAAAAGCTACAGGTGAGTGTGGGTTAAATGGTGAAATGAATAGAAGCCAAATCCTCTATTATGCAAATTAAGGAGACTATTGATTAGTTGTAGCCATGGCCGCTCCCTTTGTGGGCGGGCGGTTGGCGCTGTTGCTGGCATACAACAGGTGAACAGAGTTGCCACCCTGCTATTTAACCCTTTCGGAAGATTCCACTAGATGAAAAAATCTTTTATTTTGTTTTTAAAGCCACAAGACTATAAACATATTATATGTAAAAACTATAGAGAATTCGATTTTTATTTCATGTATAAATAGATAATTATCTGATCTACCAATGACTAGATTTGAAATGAATCAACTGGTAACACATTTACCAACTGAACTGTTAGTGGCGCATTCCGATAGTCTGTTCAAATAGCCTTAACAGTGCCATTTTGAGTAAAACGGCTGTTGCGCCGTCCTAACAGCGCTCAGCGAAACATTTATGTTCGTGCGTCCAATCGCGTTGGTGGTGTTGCCTTCGCGGCTTGTGCAAATTTCTTACAAAAAATAAAAAGTAAAAATTTCAATATCGCAGCGGTTTTGATAAAAGTTGAAAAATTCAAATTTTAAGCTCTCCTTATTGCTATTTGCATTTTTTTTGGCTAAACCACCCATTGAAGTGAACTCACAAGAGAACTATAAAGTGAAGTTTTTGAGCGATAGCGTATGTTAGTATTTGTGTGTGGCGGCGCGCGTGTGCCTGTGTGTGTATGATTTAAAAATAAAACGGCAAATACATATCAAAATATTAAACGCAAAGAAACAGACGAAAAGAAAAAAGGTCTCTGCTCTGCTCGCGTGTGTGCTGAGCACTTGTGCGCGTCTCTGTCTGTGTTTGTGTTTTCGTGTGTGTGTGTGTCTTTTGTGCATATGTGTGTGTGTTGTGCGGCCATCGCAAGCGATACCAATACCAACAACATATGAACACATACGTTCCATGCGTGTTTACACCTTTTGAGCTGTTTGTGTATTAAAAGGTAAATAGAATATACAAGAACAAAAAAAAAAGAGCAAAACACGGGCACGTTCTCAGAGGCAAAATATATTGTGGGGGTGGGGAAGGTGGTTTCCCGGCGGTTTCTATGCGTGGGCGGGACATCGACGTCGACTGCGACGCCACTGCACTTTATTCTCTCCCCCACCTCCCTCTAATTTTTCCCTAGCTGACTTTTTGATTTGTTGTGGCAAATTCTGAGAAACTCGCTGAATTTGTAACATCGATTTAATTTTTGCTATACTTTTAAATTATAAATAACATTCAGTTTTCACATTTGGCGCACATATTGAAAATATATTGTATGTATTTATTTATTTTCTGTGTGTGTATTGTGTGTATTGACACACGTGTGTGCAGTGTGTGTGTTTCTGACCATGCAAAATCATGTGTTCCCTACTTGGCTGGGCAGCCAGAAAGAGAGAGTACATTTCTTGTTGTTGTTGTTGCGCTCCTGTTTCTTATTGTTGTTTTTTTTTTTTTTACTTGCTGGCTGCGCATGTCGCCGCCGTCGCAGTTGCAGTTGCAGTCGCTTTTGTGGCCATCGTCGTTTCTTTCGTTGTTAATTTCCTGGAAAAATCATAAAAACAAAAGCAAAAGAATTTTCGAGTGCAGCAACAGCAGCAATAACAAAAAGAACAACAACAACAACAGCGAATATATTAGCTCCCCACATCTTTCTTTACCACTCTCGCCCACTAACTCTACTAGCACTAGCTGTCTCTTTCAATCCTTAACAAGCACACAAATACTCACACTCACGTATTTGCTACTCTTGCTTTCTTGCTGAGCAGCAGCAGCAGCAGCAACAGGGAAACGCGCGGCGGCGCAGCAAGCGTCGCTGTCGTCGTCGCGCATTCTGCCCGCTCAACACTTTATCTTCTTGTCTTGGGTTGTTGTTGCTTGCTTCGTTCTTTCCTTTTCAATGTGTTGCGCACACGTTCTTCTCACTGGTCGTTCGTCGTTGTTGTTGTTGCTGTGGTTGCCTTTTTACCATTTTGGACAAATTACATTTCTCATCGTTGTCGCCGTCGTTGTAGTGTCAATGACGTCCCATTCTCCATTTGTGACCAACTGTTTTGTCCGGCCAGACTCGGCTGTTGTCGCATTTTAATCGCCGTCGTCTATCGAAACGCTACTCAAGATAAGCTTCGATAACGTTGCTTGCTTTAGTCGTCGCTCTTCCTTTCTCTCTCCCTCTATCCCACTACTTACTATATTCGTATGAATTTTTACACCTTTGTAGTAAATGCAACGCAATTTACACTACAATAAGTTTGTCTATTAAGTGCGAAAAGTGTGAGCTTATCAAGTTTATAAGACGCAAAAGTATTGATTGTTTATTTACACAGGTACAAACACACACACACACACCCAGCCAAACACACATACAGACGTAGCGACTGTATTGTCGGTGTGAACTTTAATCAATCAGTGCAGAAAATAAAAACACTTGAAAAAAACAGTTGCCAGATGCTTGACTGCTGTGCGGCTGTGTGTGTGGGTGTATGTGGGTGTTTAAAATTGCATGTGTGTATGTGGCTGCCTAAGAATGCATGTGTGTGTGTGTGCGTGTGGTCTGACTGCTTGATAAAGTCAAAAAAGTACAAACTTTGAGTACCAAACACGCACACTTTGGCAATTAATATTTTATGTTTGCGCACAAAACAAGTATCGATACTTTCAGTTGCATTGTTTTTATTTCTTCTGTTATTGTCGATGGGCTCCATAAAACAAACAGTCAGAAAGAGCAGCATTGATTGATTACTTAATATATGTATGTACATTTTAAAGCGTCAGTGCTGTCGGAAAGTAAAGTAAAGAAAGTAGCTAGATTTGAAGAAAGAAAAATAGCTAGAAATGTGTTTAAATAAAGTTGTGACTAATAGCATTTAAAAGCAAGGCAATTTCTATTCATATATATATTAAGTATTATACATATATGAAAATACAATAAACAAGAACATAGTATATAATTCTAAAATTTACTGAATCCAGCCACAAAGTGGCCAATGTGGCAACACTGCTTGCAGTGGGGGACCAGGGAGGAATTCTTTCGAGAAGGTTTGACATTTGATGTTGCGAGGCTTCGGCTTCACACAAGGAAGAGCCCAGTCTGCATACACACTCATACATACACACAAACGTACATACAGATACACACACGCACACTCACTCCCACACTGTCAATCACTTACACCAGCGCACAAGTGCTTATTAAACTTGTATGAGGCACAATAACAAATAGCACAACAACGACTGGCTGTCTGTGTGTGTGTGTGTGAGCGTGTGTCTGAGTTTGTATTGCTTATAAAAAATTAAAAACGTAACGTTGGCCAACACAAAGTTCTAAATACACTGCTTGCAATTTGTTAATTGATGCTTGTGCGCCAGCCAAGCAGAATGACTCATTTTTATTATGGTAATTAAGCTGCGCATATGTTAGTTAACAGTGCTGCTAATAACATTTCTCTGTTATGTTATCATCTTTTCGTGTTTGCTCTAAAATGCTCCACTTTGAATTTGTGTTACAAGTGTCGGAACAATTCTATAATGCCGATTTACGAAGTGGGTAGATTGAAACACAAAGCAATTTGCAGGCAGACAGGAAAGCGAAATACAAATGTCGAAGCAGCAAAAAAAATTAAATAAAAATAAAAGCAAAAGGGCAAAAAGAACAATAAGTATTTCTTGAGTATGTTTTGTTTTTGTGCCGCTCGTTTATTGATGCCTGTTATAACACTCGATTCGCAAGCATACAAACATTTGTATGCATTATACGATTCTTATTTGGCGATCAACTGGTTGACAATAATTGCCAATTTATATATTGCCTTATATATATTTTTTTTGCTTTGGCTCGCACAGCCATAACAATATATTTCAGATAAAAATTAGCACTAATTTGCTAGTCTCTATTTCCTTAAAACAAAAAAAAAAAAAACGACGAAAAAGCAAGAAAAATCTTTGTGGGGAGCGTTCTTTATATATATTTCTATATGTATATATGCAAGTATGCATATAGAGATATTGTTCTATCTTCACAATTTGTTTATCGTATGGTTTATGGCGTCGTCGCCATATCGCTGGCCATATTTGTTTAGCAAACGAATCTGTTTGCTTAGCTAAATCCACATCTGGAATTGTATGATGTGTGTATACTATGGTAAGCATATTATACTGGAATTGCCGTTTTACAGTTTGTTTATCTAAGCTGAATTTTGCGGTACTTTTACAATTGGGCATTAAGTTGGCAAAATAATGAGTAAATTAAAGGAAATGGAATCGGTTTAGAATCGGAACTGCTGAAATTGTATATTATCTTCATCTTTATAAAAAAGAAAGTTTTGTTAAAATTGTACGTTATCTTAATCTTTATAAATAAGAAACTTTTGGAAGATGTATTTTGATAAAAAAATTCCGCTTCGAATTATATTATAATAATGCAGCTTTATAATTATAGATACAGTTTTTAAATATAACTGTTCACATTGCGAACGTGACAAGATTTCAGTTATGAGATAAGATTATATAGGTTAAAAGTAATTCTTTTTTTTAACACTTGTAGTTTATAAAGAAAGAAAAAGGAGAATGAAATTATTATAATTTAAAACTGAAAAAGGAATTCGATACAATTATTTCATTTCTGTTTGTTTTGTTGTGTTTTTTGACTATCTTCAAATATGTACATATATAAATATTATATGAAAGTAATGCCACAGATGTTTAAAATTGATTAAATTTTGTTGTCTTGTGCACCGATTCCTGGAATTCCCAATCTTTATGTATTTACAATGCTCTCTGGCATTTGTGTCTCAGCAAAATGTCACGTATGTACATAACTTAGTAGTAAAAAGCCAGCATTATCAGCAAGTTATATATGTATATATGTATATATAAAATTAATAATGCAATTTGTTGCTCTGCATATATATCGATTTGATCCCAAGACTGACTCTATTTCCTTTACCCCAGCTTGAATAAATCCTTATCAGCAGCTACCTCACAGACGCTTTTTCGCTTAGCATTATTCATAATCTAAAAATGCAATTCAACACATATTCACATTTGTTTGTTTTTTTTTTCTTTTTTGCTTAGGTCGAGTCACTTTTTGTGTTTGCTCGCTGTTCAGCGATTTGTTTTTTTTTTCAGTCACATCGACATCGAGTGAATGCAGCTGTTGTTTTTGTTTGCGTGCTGCCTACGTAAAAGAAGAAGATATAGATACAAATACTGTTGTACTACATTCATATAGACATTGAAATACGATTGATACATAGATATAGATACACACAGCAACAAATTTACGATGCGGTTAGCAATTCAAATTGAATGCTATTCAAATTGCTCGTTGGGATTTCCGTAGATCGTAACTACGTCAATTGACTTACAAACATGAAAGAGCAAAATGTTGCTAAACCAGTTTTTGTTTTCTGTTTTCACTGCAACCATAGCAACAACAACCACTTTCTTTGGCATGTACTTCAAGGCTAAATCTTGCACTAGTTTTTCTCTGCTGCAAAATCAACATTTCAAGGTCGCTTGCCAGAGATACGAAAATACGAATAGGAATAGCTAAAACTTTGTTATACACAACAGGTAGCATAAATTTTGATAACGTGATACTGTAACAGCTGTTGAGTAGATTTCCATTTTAATTGCTGCTTTAAGGTGCTGGTAAAGAGCAACGTCATAATGTTGCTGGGATTTTGCCCCAAATTTTGGGTAATTTATTCATACACGCGAGATTTTCGTTGTTTTTGTTTTCTATGTTAAAAAACGTCACATTCCTTATCGCACATATAGTGCGACAATTCCGGTCACAATTTATCGCAACGTGACAACAACAAAAAAGTGGAATGAAAATAAAAAGAAAAAAGTTTTTACTCGTGTGCTTGGCTTTGCTTCTAGGAAGATACCAATTAACTACGTATTTTGGAGAGATCTTTGCGCCAAGTGCAAATAACTTGATATATATATTGTGGGGCTATAACCTTATCAATTTCACTGAAAAGTGCTATAAAATTTATAGCAACAAAAATGCCGCGTGTGTTCGTGTTGAACACCCGATGATTAAAAAATTGACACGACTTAACAAATAGAGTGTATCTCAGTCGTCTAACTTGAAGCTGATAGACAGCGTTGTTACTAAGCGTGGCGCTTTTAAATTAAAAAAAACATTTACTTAAGCAGTAAACTGCTGTCGAATAGCTTAGTTATATCTCATTGTGGAAGCTGTTTGATTTGCATAAAAGAGAGAATTGTAATTCGCTGAAAACGGTTCAATGCAGACGTCAACGCATCTGCGAGATTCAAGTTTCACAGTTTCAAGAAATTGATTTAAATTTATAAATACGATCTATACGGTGTGGCTTTGCATCATGAAAAACATTGTGTGTGTAGACACGTATTTAACCCATTGACGACAGCAATTTGTTGATGGGGATTTATTTTTCTATTGCTTTATAATAGGTTCTCTGTGGTCTGCATTACTTGAGAAATATTTGAGAAATAAATATACATGTAGATGCTGGCTGATCGCCTTAACACGGTCGATTATCATGGAGAGCTTTCCCAGGGGAATCGATTGGAAAGTGGAGCAAAATCGTATTTTATTGGGTCCAATAGTTGAATGGACTTTATCACATAACTGCTGCGGTTTATTCGAATCCATATGTTGATTTTAAAAATAGCATTGATTTATGATTGACTTTGAAAATGTTTCCCTTCTTTCTATGCTTGCCATTTCTTAGATTCAATTCTTTTGAATAATGAATTTGTTTTTTCTCTTAAATCGCTCAAGTGATACTTGTTTGAATACAATTATCTTGTTATTAGCATTAAGAGTGACGCGACAAATGTTGCACGCCAAAATGAAACTTGACATTGATAAGAGTATATTGAATTCGATGGGTTCTCAATCAGATTTTCGTTTATTGCCTTTTGTTATTGGCTTAGTTTCATTTTTATTTTTTATCGGCGAATACGCTTTACCGCTTAGGAACCACATCGTTTCCCCCGTTAACTCCGCCCCCCACACACCTCTGGCAACATTGTTTCTTTGTGCGGTGAGTTTTTATTTTTTATGGCAGGCAAACAACAAAAAGTGCCGAAATTCTCTTTTTTTTGTTGTATTTTTTGGGTGTTGCTTTTTGAGAGTCTCACGCTTGGCTTAGTTTTCATTTGGGTTTTGCGCATTTGTGTTTTGGATGGATTGCTAAAAGCAGCTTTGTCAAGGATGCCAAACAATGTAAATACAATATTAATATGCACATTTAATTATAATTTGTGCAGCGTTAATAATACGCCAAGTGTCCTATATTTTTTGTATTTTCTTGCGTAACCTTCTGTTTGGATTAACACAATTTCAGTTAATTCTAAATTTACATAATTTTCACATTTAAACCGTATTCATGGAAAACGCTGACAAGGAAGTACTTGGCGTTTAACATTGCCAAAGATTTTGCTGTGTGGTTTCCAAACGTATTGTTAACTTATCTAAATCATTTCTTGATAAGTTCACGTTCTTTTTATTTCATTCTACAGTCAGTTAACCAGTCAGCTTGCGCTTATCAGAACGATTTAATCTTTCATGGCAATTGATTCATCAATATATAGTAAAAGAGCATTGGCAGAAATGGAAAATCGAAAATCGAACGTATTATCATGTCGATTCCAACTAATTTGCAAATTCACAGTAAAAACTTGGTTTCTATTTAAAACTCGAAATTTGCGTGAATTGCTCTTGCCCAAAATTGTGGACGGGGACATTGGGGACAACGTTCTTATCAACAGGTTAAAAGCGTATAAAATAAACGATTCACTTACTTACGCAGCTTAGTCGCGTTTCACATTTTGCTTACAAAACTAGCAGCAGCTTTCCATTGTTAAACACATTTTGGAAATTGAGACAATCGAACAGGTAAACAAACATTTTGTTGTCACAATATCGCACAGTCATTCAACAGAACAGATCTCAATAGAAAGTCAAAGTCTGGCATTTCGATTGTTTATTTTTTGTTGTTGTGCACATGGGCGAAGCTTATCTCAGCTGACGTAGATATCATAAAAAAAGAAATAATAATTGAATACTCATTGATAAAATAAACAAACTAATGAGACGAATTGTCTCATTTACTTGGATTTCCGTCCCACCTGGCGAATGCTTTGTCCAAGGTCGGAAAAGCGCACAAAAAGCAAACAAAGCTTTTTTGCATTGTAATCAATAACGATGAAAGCAAAAGCAAATGCATAATTTTCTACTGACGTTTGCTTCTTTTATATTGTGACACAGCAGCCTTGAACTACTTACTTTTTTGTTAGAGGAAGAACAAGTCGAGAAACCAAGGAAATAAATAAAAAAAAAAGTTATGAATCGTAGAAGAAACCTGCAGTCGAGTAAAAAAAGAATAAACGTTTTTGTCTCTGGCTACCTACGTGAGATCTTTCGTGGTCGTTAGTGAGCCGCACATCCGATTGAATTGGGATCGTTTTTTTCTTCTTTTTTTCTTCTTGGCTGCTGCTGGCAGGTAACAAAGATCTACAGACAGTCCACGAGTTTGACCTGTTTTGCTGTTGTCCCTTTTTTTTTTGGTTAGAGAGGAGCGCGAGTCTCTGAGTTGGTAATACGATCGATTAAATTCCCAATAATATTTAAATGTTCGTTCAAGTATGGCCATCTATTTATTATTGTATAAATCATTTGTTGTAAATTTGGTAAAAAAAATGTCATGTCAGATTCAAAATTAATTACACGCATATTCGATTTGTCTAATCTTAGATTGTTACATCGTGACACGACGACACTCTGAGGAAACATCTCTACTCTGCTCTCTTATTCCGAGTCCGAGGAGTATGTTTGTTTAACGATTTTTATCTAATTTTCGTCGTCGTTGCTGCTGCTGGTCTCTTTTATTTTGTATTTTGTATTTTTTTTTTGGGTCTGGTCTGACTGGTTTGGCTTGTTTAAACATTTCTCGACCATTCATATTTGCTACGTGTGCGCTACGTTCTTGTTGTCCCTTTTTCTCTGGAACTACGAAAATTAGCGTATCGACCGCAAAAGCAAACAAATGTCTGGCCATGGGTCGCCTTTTGTTTTTGTACTTGTTGTTGTTGTTGTTGTCGGGGTTTTCGGGGCTTGACTCTTCGAGTTTGAGTTCGAGTTCGCGTTTACGTTTAACGTTTACCTTAACGTTTTTAGTTCGAGTTCTTTTCGTTTGTGTTGTTCTACTTGTTGTTTGGCCTGCTGTTTTTTTTTTTTTTGTGCCCCGATGTTTGTGTTTCCTTTGCTGCGATCACGTTTTGACCGCCCAGGAACGAACAGAGCCTGGATATCAGACATTAGTACTCTCACTTTAAAGAGTCCACTAGTTAAGCAGTTTGACTGTGCAATTATTTTTCACACCTGTCGTCGTCCAGGGAGCGACTTGTTTTCGTTGTGCCGTGTTGTGTTCTGTTTATTTTCTCACTGCTGTGCGAGTTGTTGTCGTTGTCGTTGTTGACGTTGTTTGCCATTCGCCATTATTTTTGTTATGGTAATTAAAGTTTTGTTTTGTTAGCACACGCTCTATCGGACCTGGGGACCCAAAAGCGTATCCCCAATACACAACACAACTCAGACAATATATACACACAATGGCGCCTCTTGTGGCAAGTTCTGTTATTTTTGGACATGGAAAATGTTTATCTATGGGTAACTACTGTCGCCCCACTATCAATAGATAAGGAAGGAACGAAGCGACCCCAGTTGCATGGTCGGTCAATGAATGCCATTCAATTATGGGCATCAATTGAAGCTTCAATATTTTGACAGCTATTGGTTATAGATATATATTTTTGTTTGATTTTGATGGCGAGCTGTAAACAAAGTACTCACAATGTATACATTGAAATTAGTGCAGTTCGTTTTTTTTTAGAGGTATTAAAATAATTTATGATATTTAACAACAATCTCTTGGTTTTCCTGGAATTTCACTTAAAGATCAAATGAAAACATTCGACTCACGTATTCAACGGAACTACAGTTGGGATGCTGGGGGCTTCCTATTTGAAAGGTGGATTGTGAAATTAAACTACAAATGGAATTGGCTCCATTCATTACCAAATGTAGCAGTTCTTAACTAATTAAATATAAATGTCTTAATCGATACATTACGATTCTATGAGTGAGCGATGCCAATAAATGAAATGCGCAAATGGCATTCATTATTTTTTAGTAGCATACTTAAAGTTGATCCGCTCTTGGCACTGACAATGTTTGTTGTAACTCATTGGCATTCACGATATCTATTCACATTTCACATAGCACACACCCATTTACACATTTACATTTACATACACACTCATCTGTTATCCTTGCCACTTAAATGCTTATGTATATATATGTACTGTTTTATTTATAGTTTTCTTATCAATCAAAACAATTCATACCTAACACATTCGGTTTGTGCGTTGGCATTTTATGGACGAATCAAACTTGCGATTCGCTTGTGGAAGTCAGCAGCTGGACCTTGGGGCCAGGTCAACGCCGACGCCACCATCAAGCAGCTAATAACGAGCCTAACACCTAAGAACCAAATCAAACCAATAACACAAAACATACAACAAACAAGCGAAACTGCAAAACTGAATCCTTGTCACATATATTTGCATCCTGTTGTTGCACACAGCAAATGCAACACGCATCGCTCACATCCCACATACATATTCATCCAAAAACAAAGACAAAAACCAAAAGCAAAAGCAAAAAGCAAATCACATGAGCAGCATGAGTCTGTGGAAGCGCATCTCGAGCCATGCCGACTGTGAGCAGCGCATGGCTGCTTACTACAATAAGAAGGGTCTCTACGACCTGCGCCTCTGTTTGGCGCCTTGGATCGAAGACCGAATAATGTGAGTAGTCGAACCAGGAACGTGCGGGGTCGGGCTCCTCTCTCTCTTTCTCCTTTTCTCTCTATCTTTCACTCTCAATGATTCAGTTTTTTTTTTGGGCATGTCAACAACGTTGCGAAGTAGTAAAATAATTAACATTTTTTGGCCGTTTTTTTTCGAGATGGGCGAGAAAATTATACGATTTTGTGCAAAAGCGTGTTTTAGAGTATTTTAGGGGGCGTAAACAAGTTTAGAATAAGCGACTAAAAAACCGGTTGTATAAGCGGCTCGGCTCGGCATCAAATTGATTACTAATCTCAACGCTTTCTCTTCCACTCTTTCTCTCCGTCTCTTCCTCCAAAACAACAAACAATTTGCTCGAACAGGTCTGAGCAGATTACACCCAATTCAACAGATCAATTGGAGCAAGTGGCGCGCCGATTTAACGAGGATCTGCAACAGAAACTGCTATCGACACGTGCCAGCGATCAGGCGCTTAAATATCGACTGGTTGAACTCTGTGCGTTGATACAACGCACGCCCGCCCTCGAGCTCTACACGCATCTGCGCAGCGGCCTGCAAAAGGAGTTGCAGCTAGCCACCGAGAAGAGCGTTGCCGTTGCCGCCGCGGGCCAATCGATGCCGCAGAATCATTACAATATGAATAATCCTGTCGGTATGAATGGCAGCTACATGGACACCGGCGATATGTTCGGTGTCCCTGTCCCCGGCACCTCGCCCGTCAATGTCGGCATGTCCACGAACGTTATGCATAATGCTCCAGGCAATGCAACGCCCGCTTTAATGGGCATGGTGCCGGCAAAGGTGGAACTTTATGATGTCCATCATCGCATTGTGCAGGGCTTCAACGATTTCTCCGCCTGCTCCGAGCAATTGCAGGGGCTGAAGCGCAGCTTTACATATATTTACAATGCGAATAATGCACCCGATGCTGAGGCAATGTACAAGCGTTTAATCGAGGAGAAGGCAAACGTTGTGTTACGACTGCGTCGCAGCTATTTGTATTATGAGGGACTGCACGATTTGGTCCTGATGGAGCTGAAGAACTGGCGTCGCCAACAGGCATTGGCCGGCAATGGAGCACAATTCAGCGAGAATATGCTCGATGATATCCAGCGTTGCTTTGAAATGCTCGAAACCTTTGTCACCCATCTGCTGGCCGCTGTGCTCGAAGCACTTAGCCTGCAAATAATGAAAGATGATTCCGACTTGACGGGGCTGCGGGAACAGATTCAGATCTCCCAAAAGAATCTGGTGTGCTCCGCCTTTATTGTGGACAAACAGCCGCCACAGGTGATGAAGACAAACACACGCTTTGCAGCCTCAGTGCGTTGGCTACTCGGCTCTCAGCTGGGCATACACATAAATGCGCCGACAGTCGAGTGCATCATAATGTCAGGTAAGCATTTCTTTTGCAAATTATTGTCAACTTAATCGATATTAATTTGGATTATTTTGTCTTTTGTTTTATAGAATTGCAATCGCAACGTTTTGTAAGCCGAGGTACACACGCGGATGTCACAACCGGCAGCCTGGCAGGACAGTCATCGGGTGAAATACAGAATTGCTCCAGCACCATGGAGTATCAGCAGAGCAATCAAGTGTTCTCCGCCAGCTTTAGAAATATGCAGCTTAAGAAAATCAAGCGTGCCGAAAAGAAGGGCACCGAAAGCGTCATGGACGAGAAATTCGCATTGTTATTTTATGCCACAGCCACAGTGAATAATTACCAGATACGCGTCTGGACACTGTCGCTGCCCGTGGTTGTCATTGTGCATGGCAATCAGGAGCCACAATCTTGGGCCACAATTACTTGGGATAATGCGTTTGCCGATATTGTGCGTGATCCGTTTGTTGTCACCGATCGCGTTACCTGGTGTCAATTATCCGTGGCACTCAACACCAAATTCGGCTCCTGCACACAGCGCGCTCTAACCGCGGAGAATTTGGAGTTCTTATGTGAGTTGAATTGTTGTGAGTTGTAAACGACTTTGCGATGCTAATCGTTATTTCATGCAGATGAGAAGCTACAGCGTGATAGCAGCATTGCCGGTGAGCGCAATGAGTATATATCGTGGAATCAGTTCTGCAAGGAACCCCTCCCAGAGCGTACTTTCACCTTCTGGGAATGGTTCTTTGCCATCATGAAGCTGACCAAAGATCACCTGCTCTCCATGTGGAAGGCGGGACGTATTACAGGCTTCATCAACAAGGTTAAGGCACAGGATGATCTCATGCGTGCCACCACTGGCATTGGCACTTTTTTGCTGCGCTTCTCCGACAGTGAGTTGGGTACGTAATCCGTTAGTGTTAAGCCTCTCCAAATCGATGATTGATTTAATTGATTGGCAAATCATTAATCTTATTTAGGTGGCGTCACCATTGCATATGTGAATGAGAGTGGTTTGGTAACGATGCTGTCGCCATGGACAGCACGTGATTTCCAAATACTCAATCTTGCTGATCGTATTCGTGATCTGGAAATGCTGCGCTGCCTGCATCCAACTGACGTCAATGTCCAACCATTGGATCGTGATCTCGCCTTTGGCGACTTTTATACGCAGCGTCCTGGTACAAATTTTATATATAACTCACAATTACTATCTTCAAAACGTTCACAGAATATTGTGATCTTTTTGAATGAGTAATTGCATTGCAAGTAAACAACTCTTTAACAAATGTTTTCCTTTTTTTGACAGAACCAACGCCCCGCGGTGATGGCTATGTGCCCAGCACGATACGTGTGCAGGTGCGTACCAGTGGGGATACGTGCTCCATCAGTGGCACACCTCATCATCCAATGCAGTCACCGCCCCAGGATAGCATGTCGATGGGAAAGTAAGTTTTACATGGTCGACCTTGGCAAGCTGCTATTGGTATCCTAAAGCGGCAAATTTCCGTTATTTGTTTTTAATTTTCGGCTCCCCATTAGGAAGCTCTTTTTTTTTGTTTTTGTTTTTGTTGTTAAAAACCCTTAACCAAAACAAGTTGCAACTCTGCGAGTCGAGTTGCTCGTTGTAATCTGTATTAAAATTGTTTTTATTTATTTGGCATAATTTGATTTATAACCGCTTTTTAAAAGTTTAATTGATTGCAATACTTTGAAATCGAAAGATGCGTCGGAAACCTCTGCGAGACCAGAAACGTTTTTCGAGTCCTTCTAATAATAAAAAAAACACAAACTTTTTCCTGTTCTTGTTTTGAATGTGTATTATTTTTCTTTCTGCTCTACCTATCTTTTTTTTTTGTTTGGTATTATTCATAGATACTTGCAAAAAATGATTCAAAAATAACATTAGTAATACTAATAATAAAAACTGATAACAAACAATAGGAAACCGTATCTATAAAGCAGTTTTATAAACTCTCTAACTTACACTACTCTATGTTTTATTTTCATTTTCTCTATAATTTAATTTGTTGTGCAATCTCTCTTGGTGTCTTGGTGCCGTTCAGTTATTCACCACGTAGTGGCATCATGGTTGATAATGTACCAAGCGTCGCTACCACATTCTATAATATGGACGATTCTGATTCCGATGATAGCATTGTGGCGCGTGCGCTTGAGAGTTATGTGAACAGTACAACGCCCGATGATCCAGTTGTGGCTCAGATATCCGATATTGTCAAATACAATGGGTACGACAATGGGCAGACGGCAACGTGGACGACGCCCAATAGACAAAATTATTCAGTGCCATCAAGCTTTAATCAAATGGTCCCCTATTAAACACAACACAAGTTCATTTGTGGGCACAAGCGCTTAGGTTGTGCTACTTACCGCAAGGTATAACCCTCATATCTATTGTATCTTTAAAAATAGTATTTATGTACCAATATCGCTATCGCCTTCGCATCAAATTCACCCAGCCAAACAAAACAAACAAATGTTAAGATAATTCGTTGGATTCTCAATTACAAAATCGATAAAATTACGTTAATTTGTTTGTTATAGAGCCGGGGTTCTAACATTTCAATATATATTATGGCCAAATATCATTGCACTGCCCTTGTTGAGTCTAAAAGCATTACATCCACATGTCATTTGCCACAACACTCGCGTCACTTGCCTCACACGCCACTCGTTCACATTGCATTAGACACCCACTGTTGCCATCTACTTTACTTTACTAACACACCCAGGTCGATCGCTCAGCTCAGCTGCAGATTAAAGATTTTCTATTCTATTCGTATTTTTTTTTTCCTTTTTTGTTTGTAATCTTTTTATTTTTGACTTCAAAGTATTGCCATCTTTTTAAGCTTTTCAGCGACTGCAAATCATATGCAATTTTATATACAACGATTATATATCTAGCTAATAACAATGTATTTTATTCTAACTTTTGATCGCAGCTTGCAGAATAGCACCATCATGCATCTGTAAACAAACAAAAAAAAAATATATATATAACGATATATGCCAAAAGAACATCACAACAATGAAATGGGCAAATATTGGGGCTTTATTCGGATTTAATTCAAATAAATATCCAAATTAATTGCATGTGCTTTTTTTTCTCAAAATATTCTTATTGATGTGTGTTCTTAATTGTTGTCATTATCAGGTTTTTGATTGTCAATGTGATGTTACAATTGTTGTAGTTTTATTGAACACTTCAATACATTCAATATATACAGGGAAATACTATAATATATATAGATTACATTAAAAACATTTAAAATATTCATTTCGTTAGGCAACACTTATCCTTGCTGTTCACAAGTTTCAGTCGAATCATTCGTTTAGGTTATCATATTTTTTCGGTTATCATATGCCTTCTTACTAACAACATTATAACTCATTCCATATGTGTAATAATATTTATTTTAAATTTTTTCTTAATATGATTTCAATTGAAGTAACCTATTGTTATTTTTTCTTTTACATTTCATCCTCCTTTTTAGTGGTAGTGATTTTGCAATGGCGGACTTTGATACGATGCAGAACTTTGATGTATATAATAGAATAATATAAACATACATATATATATTTATATATTAGAAATATATATAGAGATGTATAATGAAATCACGTCAAATGTTATATAAACGAAATCCTATAAATATTTTCAAGAATTGCCGCTATTATCGACGTCCATTAGATGTTTACTCTATACACACACCCTTCAATTTACACCGATCGGGACCTTCGACATTGTATCGAACGCTATACCGACTAAAACCAAAAACAAAAAAAAGAAAACAAAAACAACATTTAAACAATACAAATGAATGCTTTGAAAAGTTATTTTCACATATATTTGGAATTTACATCGTTGTGGCATGCGTTTTAATTTTTGGTACGTACTCAGTTGATTTTTCCGCTTTTGTTTACAATGAATCTAGTATAATCTAGTATAAGATGCAATTTTGTGAGGTAGCTTGCAGATATTATCGAACGTCTATTGAACTTATATCTGGTTGTGATCTTCAAGTAGTAGCCAATTAGTTTTTTGTCTATGCTAGCTAATTATACACGCATTATTGTAAAACTATCATTGTTATTATTATAAATAAAAGATACAAGACACTAATAATTATATATGTACAACTATTGTGAAATTTTCTCAGACAGTTTATTGAATGTTAATAATATTAACGAATTTATTGTTAAACCGATTTTAAACGTTTGAATGTATATTATATAATATATATATGGTAAGACGATGCAGATTGGAGTAAAAAAGAGCTGGTTTCAATGTCCACAACGACGGAAGGAAGAAAACGAATAAAATGTGTTTGAACTGAAGAAATGAAATATGTATACGAATTTACACAAATAGAGAGTCAGCTATATTTATATGTATGTTTATCTAGATATATATATATATCATATGTATATGAAATACGATATTAATGTCTCAATGTGCTTTACCTTTTATCTACAAACTTGTGCAGATGTTGTTTGTGTTCATTACTAAAAGTGTGTTTTATTTATTCTTGCAGCATTTGTGAAACGCCAAAAGAACCAACTAAACGACAAGAGCAATGCATGCAAATTGCTGCACTTCAACACCCACACAATAAAACACCAACAACAGCTACAGCTACACACAACAGACATACCCAGAACATGATGTTATGTTTCCCAAGTCTACAAATTAATTATTATTATTTTTTTTATTATTTTAAATTGTATGGAAAATTAGCATGTCTCTGCATGTTTGTAATATTTCTTCTTCTGTGTATCAAGATAATACTACTTATACGAAAAAACATTTAAAGGATTAAGAGATATGCGTGGATTTTAGTTAGTTTAAAGCCTAAATTTGTTGAATCTAAAATTGTGAGTTTTATCTTAATTTTAAAGAATTATTTTACGTTTAGATTATTTTTAGATGCGTAGTCGCAAACACACACAAAACGCGGTGCGCTACAAAATTAGTTATACTTTTCGAGTGTACGTATTAATAATGCTACATATTTGTATATCTATATTTGCTTTATGTAAAAACCGTTTCACTGGCTTCCATGCTGAAAATGCAGAAAAATATTCATGATTGTACTATATTTAATTTTTGTTTGAACGAGGACAACGTGTGCATTGCATTACAAATGCGTCAAAAGTAAATAAATAAAAGTGTTGGGTTTGTTATCTGCCAGGATGCAAAAGCACAATAAAGAGAAGAGAAAACACAATATATACAAAAAGAATGTTAATAAAGAGATGAGTCGTAAATTTTACTATTTTTTTGTGTATATTCCTAAGCTTTGAACGTGAAATGTAAGAATTTTATAACACTTAAGTACCCAAAATTAATCAATAAATACGATATACATATAATATACATATATACACAAATATATAATAAAGTTAATTACACATTTTTTGTGCAGCTGTCAAAGCAAATTCAATTTGATCAACGACAAACAAATTCATTATGTGTGTTCGTGTTGAACGTAAAGTTTTCTATTTTTAAATGTTTCAATGTAAAAACCTAATGCACACATTCCCAACGATTACAAAGTAGTAAACCAAACTCTGATAATTGGGAAAATATTTGAAAATGTGCACATTAAATGATTTAAATGGAGTTTTTTTAATGTAAGCAATATTACGAATTGAAAGAACTAAATAATGAACTATTCTTGTCAAAATGGCCAATAAAGATTTGATTTTAAACATTAACTATCGGCTTTTTAATTCATCTAATATAGTAAGATTACAATTTTAATTTGCAGAATGTTCGATAATTTATATTTTATTTACTTTTCAATTATCAAAATGAATTGCCAATGGAAGGTGTTGTTTAAGCAAAGCCACTTAATTTTTGTTGGAGCAGCATTTATCCTTGGGTCCATTCTTGCAGACGCAGTTGCATTGCTGACTGCAGGCGCAGTTGTCGCCGCATTTGGTGGCCGAGCACTGGCAGTCTATAGTATAAGCATAAAGCTTGTTAAAATAAGTTTAAATAATTTCGTTCACTTGTACTTACTATTTCCGCAACCTTTGCAACCCATTTTGTTCTTGATGTTTAGTAAAGTATACAACTGTTTATCACTGTATCTTCTTGATGACTTGTTGTCTGCTAAAAGTTGCGCTCGCGTTTTATAGATATTCAATGTATGCAGTTTTGCACACCATTTGCTCAAAGTTCCATAAACGAGATTAAACGAGAATGTTCAATATTTAGCATAGAATTTGTGGCTTATCAAAGCGTGCGCAAAATTGCGTAGCCGACGCGTTATCTGCGATTTGTGCTTGTTTCTTGCCGGAGCGCAACTGCACACGGCTTTCTTATCAGCTGGTTTGGAGGGTATATAAAGCGGTGATTGTTTGGCAATATTATCAAAAAACAATACGCAAAGTTCGCGTCTACAGTTCACATTAACGTGTTAAAAACCTTTAAAAAAAAAACAACAATCAAGATGCCTTGCAAAGGATGCGGAAACAGTAAGTGAAAGGAATTCAAATGTAAAAGATTGTTAACTTATAAACTCTTCTAAATTATTTAATAGACTGCCAATGCACTGCCGGCCAATGTGGAGGTAACTGTGCCGGAAACCAACAATGTCAATGCGCCAGCAAACCAGCCTCCAAGTGCTGCCAGAATAAATAGATGCTGCTATGAGAACATTAAAGAGTTCTACATTTAAATCTCCGACTGATTGTTAATAACTGAAGCGTAATAAATATTATGTATAATTTATAATTTAATCATCTAATCGTTTCATTATTTAACTGGTGGCTTGGGGTAAATTTGGTATGATTTGAGAGTGAACTTGAGGTTTACTTGTAAATGGGTTTTTTAAACATTATGAATTTTTATACCTATTTTTATGTCTTTGCAATTTTTCAAATATGAGACCCAACAAAATTAAAGTGGCTACAACTCAATTTATTGAATCATATTAATTGCTTATAACTTACGGATTTTAAATCTAGCAATGGAAATTTACATCACAAAGTAGTTGTGGGGGAGTTTTCATTATTTTATATTCAATGATAAATCTTTTTCTTTATACAAAAGGCATAAAATAGAGAGGAAAATATGTTCATAATATTTTTAAATTCAATCATTTCATCTGCATTTTTTTTAATATTCTTTATTTATATACAACCTATCTATCTAAAGATAATAAATAAATTCTATGACGAAGAGAATGACAGAAAATTTTACATGTTAGGGATAATTACAAGAAGTTGTGTTAACTACCACTCTTTGTGTGGCCTAAAGGGGTGATCAAGGGGGTGGTGCTTTTTCAGCCGTCGACGATGTTGTCTATTGTCAAGCAGGTTTCATCTGAATGAGATCTATTCATAGCCATATACTACTAGAATATTAAAAAAATAAAAACGTTCAGTTTAGCTGTCTATATTGTACAATTTATTGAAATCATATTTTGCAATTCAAGGATAAAACATATTCTCAATTTTTGTTTGAGCAGCATTTATCCTTGGGTCCATTTTTGCAGACGCAGTTGCATTGCTGGCTACAGGCGCAGTTGTCGCCGCATTTTGTTGCTGAACACTGGCAGTCTATAAAGAGAATGAAGGTTAAAAACTGTAGGAAGTACAGATAGATTAATTAACTTACTATTTCCACATCCTTTGCAGCCCATTTTGTTTTGTTTGTTTTAATTTCGTATTGTAATAAAATACTTTATAGCACTGTGTCTTCTTTGCGAGTTTGTCTCTGCTTCAGTTTCGCTCGCATTTTATAGATATCCTAAGTATGCAATTTTGTGCACCGTGGAAGAGTTAAAAAGTATCATTCATCTGTTTATTGTACACATTACAACACATATGAAATAAATTTATCAAAGCGTGTGCAAAATTGCGTAGCCGCCGCGTTATCTGCGTTTGTTCTTGTATTTTCTGTTTGTTGTCGGAGAGCAACTGCACACGGCTTTCTTATCAGCTGGTTTGGAGGGTATAAAAAGCGGCGATTGTTTGGCAATAATATCAAAAAACAATACGCAAAGTTCGCGTCAACATTTCATATTAAAGTGTTAAAAACCTTTTAAAAAAACAACAATCAAGATGCCTTGCAAAGGATGCGGAAACAGTAAGTGAAAGGAATTCAAAATTAAAAGATTGTTAACTTATAAATTCTTCTAAATTATTTAATAGACTGCCAGTGCACTGCCGGCCAATGCGGAGGAAACTGTGCCGGAAACCAGCAATGTCAATGTGCCAGCAAACCAGCTTCCAAGTGCTGTCAAAATAAATAGATGCTCATCAACCTATTTATTCTATACCTATGACTGACTACATAAACTTCATGCTTTAATAAATTTTAGATATATATTTTAAACTTAATCTTTGTTGGTTTTTCAAATTGGCGATGCTACTTGAATGGGTGTAAAAGAGATTATATTTAAATTATTCACTAGAGTTATGAGTGTGAAATGGGCAACTAAAGCAGATACATATATATTTTATATTGGAATTCATCAATGCAGTATGCGAATGCGATTATTAAATTCAAAGCTTACTAAACTTACTTAAGTTAGCTAATTGGAAACATTATTCATTTTTAATAATTCTGATTTTCTAGTAGATTTGTTTTTAATTTTAAATGATTAGATGACATTCTAAATAAAAGCTTTATTTTTCATATTATATAGTAGCTTAGATTTCAAAATTCAATGGGAATGCTTAAATGTAAGCGGATATATTTATTGAATATGGATATACTTTGGCAATAATTTAACATCAAGTTCGATTTAAATAAAACCATTTAGTAATTATGTCTAAAATTCATCAAAATCTTCTTTGGAAACTTTTATCATTTTCTCCTTTTTTCCTCAGAATATATTTAGCTAGGATTAAAAAAATGTATTTACTCTTTTTCATATTATGTTATTTTATTGCTCAATTTTTTCTGCATTATAAAGAGGATTAAAGCCATATTGATGTTCGTTTACTAATTTTTGTTGGAACAGCATTTGTCCTTGGGTCCATTTTTGCAGACGCAGTTGCATTGCTGACTGCAGGCGCAGTTGTCTCCACATTTGGTAGCCGAGCACTGACAGTCTATATGGAGAATATGGCTTAAGTATTGTATATCTATTGGTGTCCAGTTCCACTTACTATTTCCACAACCTTTGCAGCCCATTTTTACGTTTCAGTTTTTAGAAAAAAATGTGTGAATTAACGAAAATTAACAACTGTTTAACACGAAGTTATTTTGCTGACTTTGTGTCTGAGTCAGCTTCACTCGCATTTTATAGATATCGAAAGTATGCAGTTTTGCACTCCACATGTGGGAATCTGGAAAAACCAGTCATCAATTATACAATATTTAGCATAAGCCACAAACAATAAATAAAGCGTGCGCAAAATATTGCGTAGCCGCCGCGTTATCAGAGAACCGTTTAATACATTCGCTCTCACTCTCGCTCTCTCTCTGCTGCGTAGACTGAACGCAACTGCACACGGCTTTCTTATCTTATCAGCTTGTTTGAAGGGTATAAAAAGCGGTAGCTGCTGAGTGTTGGAATCAAAAACAAAAAGCGAAGTTCGCGTCAACTATTCATATTAACGTGTTTGAAAAGTTATAATTAAACATATTTAAAATGCCTTGCAAAGGATGTGGAAATAGTAAGTGAAGTGAATCCCAATTAAGAACTCAAATTAACAAATTAAGTTTTCTATAACAGATTGCCAGTGCACCTCAGGCAAATGTGGCGGTAACTGTGCCGGAAATCAGCAATGTCAATGCGCCAGCAAACCAGCCACCACGAAATGCTGCCAGAACAAATGCAGCTGAGAAAACACTAAAGATTTTCATGCAATGAAATCTCTGACTGATCATAACGAACAAAAGTTGTAAAACATTTACCATTTAAATTAAAACACAAATTTAACGTACTTAACTTACAAACTCTTTAAATTAGTCGCAAATTTTGAAGACTTTTAATTTGATTTGATTTGCACAGGCAAGCAGAGGGCACTTGAGTGCACAACACGAGTGCAATATGTTTATACATTGCGAAACTTGAAGGGTCATCATTCGGAGGAGGCAAAGGACACTTGAGTCTGCCGCAGTCTTTAAATGCAACGAGTGCGCCACCAGGTCTCGGTCTCTGAGTGGCCTAAAAGTGAGTCGACCTGGGCGATTTGTGGCTTGTGCGTGTTTCGAGACTTGTACACACTCCTATGTAGGTTAGTGTACACACACACAGTGTAGTGTAGTGTAGTGTAGAAATTCCACTTGGGGGAACAGCACAAGCTGAGAGAGTGACTGTCAGTTTGACAGACATGTGAAAACAGAGACACGAAATGGCTGTAAATTGGTATCCAAAAAGTGCATTAGTCGCGCTAATTGCAGTTGACAATTACATTTCAGGACGGCGTCACGATGAACCAAAGCGCCAGAGAGCCAGAAAGACAACCTTGAGCCCGAAAAACTGTTCGCGTTAGTCCAAAAATTTCAATTTGAGCGTTTTTAATGGCGTTAAGCGGCGGAAATGGAATCGCGCCTCATGAAACTGCTTTTTGCGCCAAGTCATCAAAGTTAATTTGTATGAGGGAAATTCGAGTTCAAATGTTTTTACAGCCATTTCCTGAACGCTGTAGCTAGTTCCAAAATGCCACTGGCGCTCGATTTGCCTGCCTCGTTATGGCTCATATCCGCTTTTTTTTTTTGGGTAGGGTGAAAAGGCTCGCCTCGCATGGAAATAAACTATTGTTTATATGTTGGGCTCATTGCCTTCAATAGTGGGTATCTTTAGGTCGAGTTTATGTGCACATTGCTCGACTGAATTGTTTAACCTTTTGCACTGGCAAGAAACGGAACTGAGTGTCACGGCATTTTGAGATTTGTGTTGATAAAGTTAAAAAAAGAAACCTGAAAAGAAATGACATTCTACAGAGGCAACAACTTTGCCTCGCAGCTCGAAACCTTAAAATGACAAGCTGAGAGGCCAGCGGGGAAAAAGAGTGAGAGCGAGATGCAGCCGCAAGTGGGTCACGCGACTGGATTGCTGGCTTGGCTTGGCTTCGCTGGCATCGTTGGCTGAGGTCGTGAAGTCGTGCAAGTTGCGGCTTAAGTCGCACGCTGCGTATACGCGATATGCGCGCCATTTAATTTGCGCTGTCGCGGCCTTTAAGCGCAAACGCAAACAGTTAATTACGGCATTAAGTTTTCATGTCGCAGTCAAAGGACGCAAAAAACAGCAAAAGCGAAACAACTGCAATGCGGGCACTTCGTGAACACTTTGCCGCCAGCAGCAGCAACAGCAGCAACAGCAACACCATCAAATGCCGCAACGCAGAGTTGAGCTACAAAAAAAAAAGAGAGCTAAATTCGAAGAGTCTATGGAAAGAATGTGACGTCGCATCACTTATGCATAAGAACATTTTAACTTTCCGTTAGCCACTTTAGACTTGGGCACGTTCCACTGTTGAGAGGCGGAGCTCAGTCGTGTCAAGGGAGATGCGCTGAGATGTTTTTTAGACGTTAGATGGTGTGTGGAGTCTGCTGAGTTTGTTTATCTTTTGCGTGTGACTTTTGCCTTTTGGCTGGCTTTGAAAACTTTTTCCATTGTTGCACTCAACTTCGTTGAAATCAAATCACTGCTGTCGTCCCCCCAACTTGCAGGACACACACTCGCACTCACACACTCACACATATACAATACATATTTATTAATGAAATGCACAAAAAACAAACACACACAACTTTAATCGTAATTTCTTCCATTGGGTGGGGGATCCAAGGTGTCTGCAAAATATTCTTAATAATTTATTGCATTTTGTTTGTTAAGCTCTTCAAAAACTTGCTTAACTTTTCAACATAAATTAACAGATTAGTTCAACGAACAACAACAAAGTAATTCGGCAACTTTTTAGGGCAGGTGGCCAAAAACTAGGAATGTGTCTAGTTGCTTTTTGTCTGCCACAACAGCTGCTAATTTTCGACTGTTTCAAATGGCCAAAAATGCGAAATGCGCCAGCAAAAACTTTCAACACCCAGCACGCACTCTAAACGCTTGGGGTTGACCTCAACCCTCAACTCTCAACTCTCAATCCGCAACCTTCGCAAAAACATTTTGTGGCCCAACCACCATAAATCTTGGCTATTTTGGCAATTTGTAAATCTTTATTCGGTATCCCTTACAGAATTCTTCTCCTCCAAAATGGCATTTTGCATGTGCTGGCAACGTGACCTGTAAACTTCTTCACACAATTCATATTAAATATTTATATTTAATTTGAAATTCACATGATGCGAATTCACAGCGAGTTAATAGCAAGTGTGTTGATTGCGAATGGTTTAAAGTATATACATATGTGTGTGTATTTTTTTTTTATTGTTATTGCAACTACTATTATCGATGATTCAAGGCTCCCAAATGAGTAATCAAGAGTTGGGCGAAGTATCTATCTATATATGTATTTAACAAAAACTCATTTCGTTTTTCGATTTTGTCGCTGATTTCCCAAAACACTTTGAAGCCATCACACAGAAGATAGAGGATAGTGGAGGAGACAAATACACATGACGCGGTGATTGCAGGCACCGACTGGCAACTGCGTGAATGTCTTTGGGTTTAGCAAACACATTAAGCGCCACATCCGGGGCGTGTTACAGCTGGCGGCCGGATGTCCTGGCCATGTCATGGCCCAGCCCCAAGTATTGACTGGCCTTAAACCGGTCTGGAACTCTGTTGACAGCAATTTGGGATGCACGACTGCACTCAAACACAAACACAAAAACAAACACAAACACAATGTCTAAGCCCTAATGACAATGGCTTAGCAGCTGAGTAACAAGCGCACAAGTCACAGTTTGCCAGTTTTAAAAAGAAAACATTATAATTATAGTTGGCTTAAAGTTTATTGCAGACATAATTAAAATGTCGCACTATAAATTGCGAACATACTTGGGAGTGCAGAGATTTGTTGCCCGGTTAGCCATTAAATTAATTGTGCAACTTTAATGTCCATGACATGAGCACGATTTCTCGCCCTTTGGCAAACTACACTGAGAAAAAAGACTAGTTTCTAAAATCAAGAACAGTCGTATTAAAAATTTTGTTCTTAAAATAAGACAACTTCAAAAACAAATTCTTAATTAGTTATAACATTAATCTGAAAACAAGAACACAAATACTAGATTTATATAGATTCTGTAAGCCATTAAAATTCCTCGAAAGTATTTATTTAGCTTCAAATGTTTTTGTTCATTGTTCAGTTAAGAGAGAAGGTCCTGTGAGCAAATACAGTACGGAATCGATGATAAGTATTGCGTAAGTGAAGTGATTAAAATAAAACCGAAGAAATGATTAAAAAGTAAAATAAAAAGACATAAAATAAGTAATAATAATGTAATATTCTTTTAAATTTATGAGACTTTTCGTCGTAAAGCTATAAAATTCTATCCTCTTATTTCTAAGGACTTGTTCTTGAAATGAAGATGTGTTTTCCAAGCAACCAAAATTTTTTCTTGAGCAACCAAAATTCTTAGTACTAAGAGAAAAATTTAGTTTTTAGATATTTTTTTTGTCAGTGTACTCGCATAGTACTATATTATATAGCCCATATACTATATATGTGTTAATGTTGTAATGTTGTTAATTAAGCGAACAGAGGACGAACACAACTGCGGCCAGTTGCCAGTTGCCAGTTGGTTGGCAGTTGGCAGTTTTGCGCTCAGCTGTCAACTGCAATGCGCTGCAAAATGTCACTGACAATTGTGCTCTGTCATCCGACGCATTCTCTGTGCACTCATGTAAGTATTAGTGTGCGTGTGCGTTGTGTTTGTATGTGTGTCTCTGTGTGTTAGTGTCCTATTCCTTGGGGCAATGGCCGGTACGGCTCATTAGCTAACAGCACACGTGCACAAATCAATTTTGCCACGTCCAGCTCGAGTCACACGCTCTTCACTTGAGTGCTTCACGAGTGCACACAGAGCAGCTGCAGCAGCTGCAGCAGTAGCAGAAGTAGCAACAGCGGAAGCTCCCCCTTTTTATTCCCAAGGCAACAAGTGCAACGCAAAAACAATCATACGACGCGTTGTCCAAAAGCAATCAAAGCGAATGGCTTTACGGCAACAAAAATCACATACTTATGTGAGTGCACACACGCAAAGTCCACAAAAGTAGACGACTGCATGTTTTAATAAGCAATGACGCGCCGGATGAGATGATGCCATCATAAGTATGCAAGTGCCATATTGAATGCATTGCCTGCGAGATGTCACACACATACACCCATAGTAAACACATACTTACACATTTTCAACTAAGTATAATGCAGTTTCCTTGGCTGATGTTTATCTATTGCCAGTGCTTGCCAAGCGCACTGATAAGTGCATCAACATGATGCTCAAATTATATGGTCTCTCACTTGCCAGCGCATATACACACTGCAAACGAGCTCCATCAGCATTACGCTTATACATACACGATCACAGGAGCGGTTCAGTGTTGAAACGGGTAAGGAAGTGAAGATTTTGATCGATACAAATCAAATAACAACCGTAATTTTGAAGCTATTTTTCGGTACATACAATAATAGCTTATAATATATAATGTATATAATATATAATGTATACAATATGTTAATGTACATAACATAGAACATATTTTCAATAGTTGTAAGTAATCACTTAAACGTCCTTGTGACTTAATACGTTGTTTTCCCCTGAATATAAAACTAGATAAAGTTGTTTCAAAGGTAACAGAAAACTTGTTAAACAGAAATAATAAAATAAAAACAATAATAGCTATAGTCTTTATGATTTCTGAAAATTTAGTTGCATTCAGATAAAAATTGTGGAAGTTATTAAAGAAATACTTTTGTAGCGCCTACTTACTAATAAGCTGGTATATTTTGCACTCAATATAACAAATGTTGACTTTGGTATTTATGCGGCATATTTATTTGGTATATTTTGAAATTAATACCACTCTGTTTTGCTTTAACTCAAAATGGTTAGCGGGTTTGTGTCTTTCTTCCGTAAAAAACTTGTTCAAATATGTTCCTTACATTGTTGTTTTTTAACTTAGTAAATCTATTATTAAAAGATAACAAAAAGATCAATGCACTTCCATTTCTATTAAAAATACCTTAAAATAAAAATATTTCGTTGGCATTTTTCAACTTTATTTAATTTAGTTCATTTTTTTGTTACATACTTTATTTTCTAAGCAAAATTTTGTCTTGAATTTCGCTCCTGAAAACAAACACATTCACACACACATGCGCATAGAGATGGAAGTGCATCGCACATTGTTGCACAGACTATTAAACATGCTGGCGAAGGAGATGAAAATGCGTTTTTAATGCAGCGCAAATGCGGCAACTGTTTTGTGCATCGCATGTGGCTTGACATTTACAGCAACGAGTATTCGCACATACTCGGATATGTTTTGCACTTAACTAACTGAAAACATTCAACAAATTTTATGCAAATTACGCGCCAAAAAGTTTCACTCTCTACGCTGCAGACTTTTATCTCAGCATTTTTAGCTGATTAATTACTTAGAAACATTCACATTATTATTTTTGGGCGATTTGAAGGGACGAACTTTCATAATTTCTTCCGGCTGAGAGAGAGCAACATATGGTCGATGGGATTGGTAATTGTGAAAATTGATTTAGTGGCTCGTCCACTAATTTGCTTGGGCAACAAATAACGTGACTGGGTTGCCCAAGTTACTCAAATAAATGTGCAACCAGCTGTTGATTAAATTGAATGCCAAGTGGCTTGTGGCAAATATTTTCGCATCAAATTTATCCATTTAAATTGGGCGAGAAAATTAATGCAAGCTTTACTGAAATTGCAATGATTTATTAGCAGGATTTATGTTTGATAAATACGGCAATTAAATGTTCTAGTAAAAAGTCAAATACCAAACGTCTTTAATTGCTAGACAAATGAAACTCACGTTCAGCCAACTAGCTGAATCAACTCAACTGACTGGAGCGATTTAGCCATTTGCATGTCGAATTGGATATCGAAATTGAATACTTGTTTTTTTTTTGTTCTATCGAACGTCAACGTTGGAGCAGCAGTGGCTTTTAGCGTTTAATCAGGCACTTTTTGGACGCGCAGACCACGTGGCACGTACATCGGATGCAGCGATGCAGTGAAAGAATGCCAAACCCTTGCAATTTGTCGTCTAAACAAAAAGCCAAAATACAACCAAAATACTCGTCGAAGTCAGTCCATGAGAAAATAAAGCAAATCAGCAGTAAAACAGGAGAACAAAAAAGAAAAACGAAACGGAACGAAACGAAACTCAACGTGCTGAAATCAAACCCGGAGTCGAGTTATTTCTGCGGTCTGTAGCCAAACAGACAAACGCGTTCCCCATGCGAAATGAGAGTAAGGATGATAAAAGGGGGCCAAAGCAGAGCGAAGGAAGCCTACTTTCTGGTAAATAACGCTTGGCCTGGTTTTTCGGGTATTGTGGCACATTTCTACACTCTACTTTCGACTGTGTGTGTGAGCAGTCTGTGAAGCGTCTCTTTTGCCTCGACATTTTGCTAATTAGACTTTAGATTTATTTACCTAACAGAACGAAAGGAATTTAGCTTAAAAAAATTAAGGCAAACATAAAAATGCAACTGGCTTTTATATGACCTGCTTACAACCCAAAAAAAAAATTCGATAGTTAAGAGGGCTGCTTTAGATGTCCCCCGATGAAACATAAAGTGCAGTATTTTCAGTGACAGCCACCGAAGCGTAAATATACACTTTGGTTGCCGGCATTCTCGTTCGGCTTCTCAGGGGCAACATAAGGCATGGCAAGGCAGGGCAAGGCAAGGCGAGAGCGCAGTCGTTACCACTCGTTTTGATAAGCTACAACTTGGACAGTTTTTATGGCAACAGCCGAAATAAAGCAAACAAACCGCGTGAGGGCATAGTAAAAAATAAACAAAATACGAAAATACATATGCATGACCCTAAATAATTCAGCAAACAAAAAATGGTATATCAAAATAAAAAGAAGGAAACGAAAAAACACACGATTTATTTGAAATACGTATGAGAGGCGAGGCGAGTTGAGTTGAGTTGAGTTGTGGCAAAAACTTACGACATGAAAGTGCTTTTAAAAAGTTTTTAAATGGAGCAAATAATAACTTTTGGTTTGTGGTACACGAAATCAAATTGAAATCACTGTCGCATGCTGCTTAAATCCTTTTGCAATCACACACAAAAGAGTTGAGGCATTGAGTTAATTAAAATTGAAAAGACATGAGAGGGAGTGGGAGAGGAGAGTTGCATATGCTGCGAGTGGCAATCAAAGCACTGACAGGCACACTCATGTATTGGGATCTTATTAGCCTGGCGGCAACTTCAATACGAATTTACACTTTACTCGCTCTGTCTATTTGGCCAACTGTGGGCGGGGCAACAACCTTAACGAACACACATACATATATATACTTATGTGTGCACTCTGGAAATGTGGCTACGTGTCGGTTTCAATGAAATGAAAATATAAAATATGCATTTACTGCAACCCGCCTCCAGTTACTGATAGTTGCCGGCTGCTGCTGCTGTTGCCCGGATAAGTATGCTACGGGCAACGTGCCCAGCGTCGGGGAATTGTGTCGAATGTCATGCGCGCCCCGCATTCAAATGGTAAGGTTCTTGGCCAAAAACTGTGAGACTTATATGTATATACTTATTTGCCAGCCAGACAGTTGAAAATGAAAATGTGCAGGGCGAAACTTCAACTCCATTGTTTCATTGGCAGCAGTTAGGGAGGGGGATGGTGGAGAGGGGAGAGAGCAGCCCACTCAATAATAAATGTAACGAGCGCATTACAAACACTTACACTTATGTATTTCAACTTTAAAGTGCCAGGCACAAATGCTACTCTCTTTCTCTCTGTATAGTATATTTGTGAGCATAAGTATAACTACTTGTTTCACTTGCTTCATCTGGCAATGCGAGTAGCAGCACTTGGCAAAAGTTGCAACTGCCAGCTGGCAACTTGCAACGGCAAGTTGAAACTACGAACTGCCAACGTATGTACATATATTGCTATATAATTGCAGAATCAGTCACAAAAATAAAATGGACAGCAAGTAAGTCAAATGTGCACCAAGTGAAAACTTGCCTTAACTTTCCACAAGTATTGTAAGTGTGTGTGTGTGTGTGAATGTGTGTGGGAGCACTCACCACGCCCACCATCTTTAAGTTGCCACCTCTTCGCGCTTGCACTTGAAGTGCTAAAACTTTGCTGCGCAAAAGTTTTCGCCTGATAGTTGTACCATGAAAAGCAAAAGTTTGCCGTCAAAGCGAAAGTTAATGCCACCAGCAAAAGCAACAATGCAACAGCAGAAAATAAAAATAATAAAAAATTAGATATATATTTATTTGTCTGAATTAAGGTTCCTTGCTCGGCTAAGTTGCGGCTAAATGCTTTGGCGAATTTTCGCTTCATTTTGCCTGCCTGTTGGCAATTGAAATAATTCAACAATAATTAGTTTTAATTTTTATTTTGGTCTATGCAACATTGACTGACATGCTGTCCGGGAAAGATACAAAATAGCAACGAGGGGCGGACGAGCGTGTGCAGAGAGGTGGGGAGGGGGGCGTGGCTAGGGTCGCGGGAGAGCATACATTGAAATGGCATAAAAGTTTCTCGTATATTCTCGTATTCCCCTAGCAAGTTGCACGAAAATTTTTGCACAATTGGCAATCGAAAATTGGAAAACTTTTTCCTATATTTGTTTTGGCTTCATTCAGTTGACTGTGGCAACACACACATACATTCAGATACACACACACACACACTTGGTTGAGGTAGCTGCTATTAGGAAAGTTTTGTATGCTTTGCTTTAGGAGCAGTTCGCCCCCAAGCTTAACCCAAAGCAAAGCGAAAGCAAAAACTTTAACGCAGCAACAACAACAACAACAACGAGAACAACAATATGCAACATGGGGCAAGAACGAGGTAGTAGTATCTGTTGGCAAATGGCCGCGTTTATAATTGCAACTGGCAACTGGCAATTGGCATCGGGCAATTTTCAATTTGTTTGCCTTGCATTGGCAACTTTATGATCCACATTGCACACCACTGACCCACTGGCTGGCTGGGTGGCTTGCTGGGTGGCTAAGAACCAATACCAAAACACAGCAACTGCCACCACAAAGCAGTTTAACTCTGACACAAAACAATTGGATGGCAAATAAATGATGCTCAGTGCAGTTTCTGCAACTTTCTTTTTCCACTTTATTTTCAATCTTTTTTTTCCGCTTTTGCTTGCAATAAAATAAATGTCTTCGAAACAAACTCGGTATCGCAATATAAAGTGCTAAGAAATATGGCAAATTTTATGGTATTGCTGCAGAGATTAACAATGAAGCGTTCTCTAATCGAGTATTTACATTTAGATGGTCACTTGCTGGCAAAGGTGGTTTGGCTTCAATTTAAATTTCATAGTTTCCTCAGTCGGTGAACTCTTTGGTTTCATTTGGATGGATGAATTATTAATGCTTGCAATCTAGTTGAGAGGGAAGAGGGAAAAGGGAGGACTGGTTATTATGCCAGTCGCTAATGAAGTGTACAGATTGCAAGGCGCCGCTGACGCAGTGTAACATTACGTATACGTAATGTGCCTATAGCAACAGCAGTTGCATTTCGCATCGTTGAAGTGCAAAACTTTCACCCAAAATTCAAGCATCGATTTTACTGTTCCCTCACACACACACTCACACAGTTGGCAGCAAATTACACACGCGGTGGCACAATTTTTGGACGCAATTTCATTTCACAACTTGCGAGTTGCGAGTTTCAACTTTTGCGCGCGGCACGGACAAAATTTGATTAGACGAACGTCAAATATTTTCTGGCAGTTTACGGCCTTTAGCACTGACTTTTGTGCTAATTGGTTTGCGATTGCTTTGCACAATTTGCTGCCTCAGCTTCTGGCTTCTGCGTTCTTCGCTAAAAAGTCTCTCAAAAAAATCTGAAATCCTCTGCTATAAAAATATCCATATCTATGTTATTTGGCATATTTGGCCATTTCACTTTGTCGGCTATCACAACACACACACACACATTGATTTCCCCAAGCATCGAGAGTGTCAATTTGTTTGGGTTTATTGCGCACTTTGTTCGGGTTATGATTTAGGTAAGCGTCCAGGGAGACAGCGTCTATGTCGATTTCGATTTCGCTGTCGATGTCGATGTCGTTCAAATACACACAAAAAAGAACAAAAAAGAAACGCTTGAACCCCCCAAAGCGTCGCCTAAAATCGGCTCGTCAGTTGTGATTTTATTATTTATGGCCATGTGTGTGTGTGTGTGTGTGTGGCAAGCATTGTGATTGCGTTGTGCGTTCTAATAGCAAAAAGATTTAACATATAAATATTTCTGTGCTGTTCTGTTCTGTAACTGTGTTTCCTTCGGCTAAAACATGTTTGGACTGCTGTCAAAAGTGTTTTGTATTTGCATTATAATCGCCGTACACAAAATAAATCTAAAATGTATGCATATTTTATAAAATGGCCAACGTTAGCTGCTTGGTCAAATTTGAGAGGGTTAACTGAAAAGTTAAGCAACGTAAGCCTGGAGTATTTATTATTTTGGATTTATGGAATAAATGTCATCACCATAAGCAGGGCAATCCTCAAGTATTTTATTTTACTTTAGGTATTGTTTATTAACTTTTTCAATTTATTACTTCTCAGTTATGCATTTTTACTATTCTTTCCCATAATCATCAAGTGTTTGATGCTTCCTTAAGTTATTGGTTATATTCATTTCATATTTATTACTTCAGATTGATACATTTTTAGTATGTTCCTTACCAATCCTCAAAAATTTGATGACTATTTAGTGTAAGTGTGGGTATTATTATTATCTATTTATTATTTTCGATTTTTATAGCAAATGTTTTGTATCTTCTTCATCATAAACAGATTACTCTTCGAGTATTTTGTATACTTTGGTTATTTCCTATTGCAATTTATTATTTTCGTTCTATAAATCTTCCAGTATTTGATTATACTTAAGTTTATGGTTATCTTTATTTTTGATTTATATTATTCCTCAATGTTCTTCTTCAATTCTCATGAAATTTATTATACATTAGTGATTATTATTAGTTATTATTATTATTGATTTATACATTTTATACATTTCATTGAAGTATTTGATTATATTAAAGTTAATTGTTATTATCTGATTCATAATTTTCTTGTTTATTTTCAACCAAGCCTTAATTATTTGATAATTCTAAAGTTATAAGTTAATTGCATCTTTATTTATTATTGATGATTTATATGTTTCGTGTCTGTTCCTTACCACAAACAACCCTCGCTCTATTATTGCGGATTTGACAAAAAAGTGATAAATTCAAATGCTTGGACATTTTCATAGGTGCACAACCCATTCTATATATACATAAATGTATACGAATGACTGGCCATAAATTGATGTAAAATTCGTTAGCAATTTCAAAATGTTTTGGCATTCAAATTTGAGTACAACTAATAATATTACGTATACGCAATTTTGTTGTAGAGGCTTTCAACGTTTTTAGGTGAAAGTCTTTCGATGCTGTCATGGTCGAATGAATGTTAATGGCTAGTTAATCAATTGTCAGTGATAGAAACCGCAATCAAATAGACAAGTGTGAAATAACACTAATTATAATTGCGGCTAACTAATTGCGTTAAAGCCAAACCGCAAATTCCAATTAATTAGTCACGATTGGCAGGCACGTGCGACTCCCAAAATGAACACAGTGGTGCGTTCATTCACGTATGCGAATTGACAAAGTTCAAGGTGGATGAGGATTAGAGCGAGGGTGTGCGGGAGGAGGCGATAAGAATGGCATTAGAGTCGCAAAAGTGATGGCCACGTTTAATCTTTGGCGTTTTTGTGTTTTGTTTGATGCGAACGTCGACGAACTCTATTTTATTATAATTCCATTTGTGGAGGACGCTTTTTAATTTCATTAACGGTCCGCATTCGCGTTCGCTTTTGCGCTTGCGTTTGCGTTCGGGGCTTGTAATTAAAATGCCACAAAGCGCCGCCAGACGCGATGCGATGCGATGCGACGCTCAGGGACCACAGCATAGAGTTCTCACTCTCTCAGTCTCTGTACTCCTACTCGCTCTCTCTCCCGTTTGTAGTCCCGCGACAGACTGCGAGTGGATTGTGGACGCGCCCACGCATTTGCCAATTAAAAATTTCAATTGCGGCATAAAAACGCGCGTGTAGAAAATAAACTTGCCTGAAATGGAATAATTAAGCAGCAGCGTTCATTAAATTTGCACAGCGCCAAGTTAAATATAAATTCAAAGGCCTCCAAAGGCTGCCGATGCCGCTGCCATTGCTGCTGCTGCTGCTCTTTTGTTCCGTCTTCGGTCAGTTAGTTCAATTCGAAAATAAAATAAAGAATTCGTTTTGCATACTTTCTACCAAATTTGTGTCAACAAATACCAACGAAATTATATAGCTAAATTAGTGTATGTGTATGCTAGGATATACGATTTTGTGTTTGTGGCAGTTACCAGCAGGTGCAGATTATGTATATGTGCAAACTCACATGTTTGTTGAAGCAGAAGCCAGAGGCTTGCTGCTGTCGTACTGCCAGAAACACACACACAACACACACACACATACTCAACGAGAGAGTTTCAAGCACTGTAATTCAAGCTGCAGCTGTTCCACTTGAGCGAGACAGCTAACCATAATGCATGCAAACTTGTAATAATTTTCCGTAGCTTTGCGAAAATTTTCACAACATTTTTACAGCCAATAAATTTTACGTTTTCAGTAAAACAAAACGAAAAAAAGGCATACAAAAAGTGCTGCAAAAATCCAACAACAAATGAAAAGAAAAAATGAAGCAAAAAAGAACAGCAGCAGCTGCAACGCAGCAGTCAGTAAAGAACATTTGTGGCCCCTTTGTAGCACTCGTAATTAAGTTTGAGGTTTTCTGTAAGACTCTTCTGCGACGAGTTAAATGAAAAACGCAAATAAACGAGTAAGTTCGCTTTAAAAAGTTAACAGGCCACAGCAATGGGCAAATTGAAGTGGTAAATTTTTTGGAGTTGTCTGTCAGAATGAAATAAGCCATGAAGTCGATCATAATTCCGAATAGTTCATTGTGTGTTTGAGAGTAATCAAAGTCGCATTAAGAAGTTAAATAAAACTTCACACAGCTCTTTTGCATGCTGTTATGCGGCAGTTGCAGTTGCACATTATTCACTCAAGTGACAAGTGACGTAGCGTGGCAGCGTGTGTCCTTTTTGACTGTTTTGTCACTTGTGAGCTCGACTCGACTCGACTCGCCTCGCCCGGTAGTTGGCACATCTCGAGTGCCCACTCAGCACAAATGTGCAAAAAGGAACTTCACAGTCACAGTCAGAGTCACAGTAGTCAGTGGTGCCTGCAGAGGTAAGATGAGAGCTCCACTTCAGGCCCACCGCAAGCATCCAAAATAACAGCAAACGAAACGAACAAGGCACTTCAGCAGTGGCAGTAGCTGTGTGGCACTAACAACAGCAGTAGCAGCAGCAGCTGTAGCACACACACGCACAATTCGTGGCTGATTGGTGCAGTGTGCCACGCACTGAACTGGGTTACACAGAGGCTGCTGCTTCCGTTGCCTGATGCTAAAAACAACAACGACGAAGGTAAACAAAAACACGTGTGTTCCACAATCTTATCCGTAGCCGCTTGCCGTAGCGCCAAATTTCATTGCGCAGTTGCGGATGAAAGAGAAACTCATCCAAAAAAAGAGCAAACGGATAAAGATAAAACACTAAGAGAGCGCAACGCGGCGTATACGCAATGTGCTCAGCAGTCGCTCTTTAGTTAAGCCCGCTTGAATAAATATTGTTGCATACTTTTAGGGCTGTCTTCATTAATGCCAAGTGTAGTACTAGAAAGTATGCTGATCACGCATAGCGTATAGCATAAATGCAAAAACAAAAAGCCTTGAAAAAGCGTATGATAACATACATAAATTGAATTAGTAAACTCGTTTAAAGAAATTCTCTCGCATGGCGATAAAAGAGTTCACCAAAAAATGAGAATATATAATGTTCGCTGTTGATTTATGTACATTTCAATGCAGCATAAAATGCTGTTTTTATACCTTTAACCAATCGACATCAATAAATCATGGTGTGGTTAAAAGATAAATTGCTGTCATTCAAAGCATTCACACACACAAAAGAGAGAGAGATACTCAGACACACACACACAGACAACACAAAAAGTGTTGTGTTTAACATAGGTGTAAACGGTGTATAAAAATAGTTTCAAAGTGTTCATTGAAAACTTATTGAAGTGTAATGGCAGACGAGATACTCATATTAATTTTAAACACCACACGCGCCACACTCTCAACGGTTTTCCGTCTGTGTGTGTGTGTTTGCATATGCCGCCCACTTCCGCCGCACACACACACACACACACACACACTCACATACATAGCGGGACACACGCCAGAAGCTGCTGCCATTTATAGCTTGCCTCTGCATGGCAACATTGTTGGGGCAGCAGCTTCTAAATCAGTAATTGAGTCGAGTGTTGAGCGAGTGTATTCAACTGCCTCGTGGAGTGCAATAAATAAGCAAATTCAATGCTTGTGTATTAACACAAATAGTATAATCAAATTGCGAGAGTATTACGCAATATATATTATATATAAATCGTATTTCACTATGTTGTGGACATTTTTTTTTTGTATTTTTGTGATGGGATTTTCAATTTTTGTGACCAAATAAGGCAATTTAATTAGGCATTGATTGCAAATCCCAGAGCGTAAGCGTATTATTTAATGGATCGTCGCAATGGGCATAGTAAAATGGCATTATTTTGTTGAACTTTATGGCTGGCATGACAGTGAGCTGACATTTGATATATTTATTTGGCTTGCAGCCCTTGTAAAGTGCCTCGTAAATGCCCATCAAATGCGGCTCATGCATCGTGCACCCAATTGCTCGTGTTGCTGCTGCTGTTGTTGTTGTTATTATTTGTGCTGACAGTCTATTAAATTTTTGATAGCCCATCGCATGTGCGGGCTGTTACAGCATATGTATACTTATGTTCAAAAGTACATATTTGATATACGTCACTTTATATTTCGGCAATTTAATTAGCTCGACGAGTAGCAGAAAGATAGAAAGTAAACGCAATATGCGACAGTTGAATACTTTACTTAAATATGTATTTTAATTAAGAAAATAAAATGAAACTTAAAAATAATCTAGAATTTTTCTTTATTTTAATGTAAATGCTGCACATTTTTATCTCATTTTTTGCAGGGTATTTAAATGCACACTCAATTTGACCAAGGACTCTCATTTAATATTCGGATGCTGTCATTCAACATTTACGAGCTGGTTTAACCCCCACACAATATTATATTATTAATAATGTCTGTGTTGAAGTGTGCTGCCAAAGCTGATGCCTACGTATTAATATTAATTTAGCGCATGCCAGCGGCAACTGTGCGTATGATTGATACTTGATTATGTGCGCTCTCAGATTGGCGCCATGTGAAATATGTTCGCCACTCACTACGCAAGAAGAAAAAACTCTTTCAAGCACCCAAAGAAACCATGTGTTTCTGCTCCCGTATTCATTAGTTTCCTGCTGCCAATCGGAGCAAAAGGGCAGAAAGCTTGTTAAATGTATTGAGTGACATTTTCAGCTTCAGCTTCAGCTGCTGTTGCAGCTGGCCACGAAAACATTTTAGCACCGAAAATGTCCTCGTCTGTCCCAGCATGCATGGGCCATTTGAAATGGTCGACAGTTTGTTGACCCTATCACAGAGGCAACAAAAGGCACACAGAGGGACACAGACACAGACCGAGACGGAGACGGAGACAGAAAGAAGAGACATATGACAATTGTGTAAAAGCCTTTCACATTTCTCTCTTTCTAGCCTCAGTCTGAGTTGGAGTCTCGAATCTCCTGGCCTCTTCTTTTACTGCGGCACGTTGCATTGTGTGTGTGAGTGTGGCCCATTTTGACGCCAGAGACAACTCGGTGAATGTTTAATGAATTGGTTCAGTGCAACTTTTAAGTTGCCAACTGCTCTCATGGCGACTTCTGACCGCTTCAATTCCATGTGCTCTCTTTCGTTGATGCCCATCTAAAGCAAAAACTTCACTATGGAGTACAACTTTCCTTTCTCTCCCCCCCGCCCTCATACTCAGTCGGTTGAGTGTTGAGTTTTCTGCAGTCTGCCGGCAAAACGCATTATTTCATTTTAGCTGAACATTATTAAAACTTTACCACAAAGCTGCAGCAAAAGTTCTTCAGGGCGCACCTTTTTCCCTTTGTGGTTAGGGCGCGGTTCTAGTTTTGGTCTGGCGTTGAGGTTGGTCGCAACAGCAAAAACAACAGCAAAAGCAAAAGTAAAAGTTGTGTTCTAATTAAGCGCTAATAACGTTTTAGTACAGTTTACGGGCAACCAAAAAACTTTTAACTATCCTAGAGGCGAAATGCAAATGATGATGAACCGCAATGCCAGCTGATAAGAACTGCAAACAAATTTACATTCCAGTACAATCAATTTCCAAATCGAATGGCTAATACTCTTTGTATATATACGTGTAGTGTATAGAAATAGATTTTAATTTTCATTTAGCACAATGTGTCTGGCTGGCTGTAGAAAATTGCTGCGATTGCAATCTAAATCCCAGTGCTGTTTTGCAATTTGCCGGGTACATTTTTAGGCAGCTGCCAACTGTCACAGTGGACAGTGGACAGTGGGGATAGCCAGTTTGCCAAACAAATCAAAGAGGGGGGACGATGAAGTGGAGATTTTACGGGGTTATGCTGGACTCAGAAGATGTGAAGCAGGTTGTGCCCCTTGGCAACTGTGTGGGGGAATGTTTTGGGATGCGATGTGTGAGACGATGTCTCCGAGTGGCTGCAGCCAGCTTGCTTCCTTCCTTACTTGCTAGTCAATTGAGTTCTGCAGTTGAGTTTGAGCTGTGACAGTTGTCGTTGCTTTAGGATTTGCTTTATTTGAGATGTTGTTGTTGCTGTTGCTGTTGCTGTAGTTGCTGCAGGCGATGTCAGTGTACTTTACATGTAAGCAAATAGCAGTCCCCAGCGCACTATGGGGCATTTTCCATTTTAGCTGGCATTTAATATTACGAGTAAACCATAAGAGATTTTTTACTGCAGTTTTCGTTATTATGTTACTTTATTCCCAAGGAATGTATCATAGAAAAGTAGGCGTGGCAACACCTCTACCGCCCACAAAAATCGAAAAAAATTGAATATTACGGACACCTATGGAGTTAGTATTATAAAATTTTAAAACCACTATGTACTTACCCTTCAGAATTCGACACGCCCCTTAAAATTTTTCCCCGCCCCTTCCGCCCACAAAATTTTGAAAAAACTAAATATTTTGAGCAGTTTTAGAGCAAAAGACCCCATTCTTGGTAGACATAATGTAAATCCTATCCCGGATGTGCACTGCAAATTTTGTGCCGATCGGATCAAAAACAAGGAAGTTATTCACAAAACATTGCTTCAGACGGCCCTTCTCTCTATTTCCTACAGAGCTCTGCAGAGCACAAATCGGTGTTGGAAAACGTGAGGTTCCCTGAGAAAAAAGCAAATTGTGCCAATTGTGCGGAATTGTGCAGAATAAGACAACTATTGATGGATTAAGAATTGACAACACTAAAACATACACTTGAAGTTTTTGCTAACTTTTGCTAACTTCATTTTCAAAATCCTTTCCAAAGTTGAAAATTGTTCTTCAAAATCCAGCTTAAAAGGCTTTAAAAAATTTGCAAAATATTAGTATAAACACACACAATTTGATTAATTATTTACATTTAACATATAGTACAAACATGCAAAATTATTATCCATCACTTCTTTTTTTTTTGTTAATAGCTTTCAACATAAATAAATGAATAACAAAGTTCACTCAAAAAAATATGCAAACTTAGCGCGCGTGCTTTCGGATGCAACAGCTGACTTTACAGCTGTTATGCTCAAAAGAGCTGTTAGATATACATGTTTTTGGTACGATCCATAACAGTTTGATGTTCTGTTAATGCATTGACATTAACATTTTTCTAATTGGAACACTTTTCAAAAACGCCTAAATGCCAGCTAAAATGGAAAATGCCCCATAGTGCAGCGGTGCCTTTGGAGTTTGTTTTGTCGGTGTTGCTTTACACATGCTGTGCTCTAGTATTTCAATGACTGAGCACTTGAGCCATGTGATGTGCAGCAATGTGCAGCAGGAGAAGGAAAAGCAGTCGCATGTTGAATGTGATTTGCCTAAGTGCCGGCAACGATCAGCATCTTTATCAATGTTATCAGGCATACAGCAATTGCTACACAGGGCAGACATAAAACTGATTGATGGGCTGTGGGCAATACAATAGCTGCAACCACATGTGATCCCATTGGTATTAGCCAAAATTGATGTAAGACTAAATTGAAATTTAATTTTGATGGCAAGCGGGGGAACGCAAGAGAGATGGGAGTATAGACAAAGTTGAAACACCTTGACATAAACGAGGTCAGATATCGTTGTCAGTTGGTTGCCTGCTGTGTGTCTCCCTCTCTCTTTCACTCTCTCTCTCTCTCTCTCTCTCTCTTTCTCTCTCCCTTTCTCTCTCTCTACTTCTAGCTCTCTCACTCTTTGTTTGCTGAAAGCAAATAAACGCTTATTTGCACACTAATTGCACCTGCGACGTGCTTTGTTATTATAAAATTGTATATTTACACTGCGAGTACTTCGTCCTTTTCTTTGTTCGTCTTTGCCAGCGTTGTCTATGCGTTGTGTGTGTGTGTGTGCGTGTGTGTGTGTGGTTGTGCAACGCTTTTGTCACAATATTTGCCATTGTTTCGTGTCTTGTAGCTGGTAGCTGCTAGCTTGTAGCTTTGCTTGTTAGCGCTGAAAGGCTTTTTCGGGGTGAGACTTTCACATTGGTGGAGCTGCGGCCACGCGTCGTATGATTAACCATGCAGAAGTCGACGTCGTCGTCAGCATCGTTGCTTCTGCTGATGCTGCTGCTGCGGTTGTTGCGTGTTTTGCGCTTAATGAAGATGCAAGGAGCTCTCGAAACTCAACTGATCCGCAAGACCAGTCACAGTCACACGGCCTTGACCCAGAACAATGATGTTATGTATCTATGCATATGTATGTTCTGTCATTTCTGGTACATCAAAAGGCTTTTACCGCTAATTGTATTAACGTTTTTTTTCGTACTTTTGCTTTCACTTTTCACAATTCCCCGGAGCATGACGCGCGTGTGACAGTCGTCATTTTTAATAGCACTAATTACTTAATTAAAATGCTCTTCAAATCGTCTAGGAATACGACCAGTTTCGATATGGCCCAAAAAACTAAAAGCTCTCAACTTTTCGCTTAGCATACTTATGAGCGTTGCGATTAGGCAAACTTTTGATGGCCACATCGCAGTCATCGTTATCGTCATCGTCATGGCCAACATCATCGTCGACGTCGTCGTCGTCGTTTGCCCATTGCCACTGCGCACTTTTTGTGCATTTGAGCAGCTTAAATATTTAAGCAGGAAGACGAGTGAACTCTGCTCTGTTCTGCTCTCTCTCTCTCTCTTTGCTGCCTCGAGGGATTTACGTGTGTCCAAATGCAATGCAAATGTCCAGCAAAGGCGGAGCTGCATCTCAAGTAGTTGGCCAACAAAAACTGCGCGCGTACACACTGAGCGAAACTTTCATCTTGAAGCTTTTGTCCGGACGACGACTTTGGGCGAGCAACTTTTGTCAAGTTGAAATCAAAGGAGCTGCAGTCGGTGCAAGTTTAGCTTGAAGTTGCGCATAAAATACCATTAAAGGCTCACGTAGTCAAAGTCAAACGACAAATTCGCATTGCATTCAAAATTGTATACAATTACAATGGGGAAAAGAAAACACAACAACAAATAAGAACACTAGAATAAGTTGAAGTTGAAAAAGGAGTCGAAGTCGAAAATATCTGCTTTAAGAGAACTTTTCTTTATTTTCTCCCATTTTTTTTTTGGTATTTTGTTTGTTTGTTGTGCATTCAGGTGAAATTATTTGCACTCAGCTGCGCTCGCTTTGAGCCGCAGCAAACGGTGCGCAATTAAAATGCAATTTGTCGAGAATAATGCCAAGGACCTCATCGCATTTGCCAAAGCAATGGCAAAAAACAAAAGCGCGCGGTCGAGAGTGCCCAGCCTTTTGGAAACTAAGGCCACAGAGCAAAAAAAAAAAAAAAACAATGGGCACAACGACAAGAAACGCGAGTAATAAACTGGTAAAAGCATTTAGTGGCACACGAAAAACAAAAAGAAATGCCAACACCTAGAGAGTGAGAGCGAACAAAGAGCGGGCGAGGAAGCAAACATTATCACAGGCAATTGCAATTTGGCAGCAACCTTTAAATGCTATTTGCGCTCGCTGCTCGATTGAACTGACATTCGAATTGGCGAAAATTGTTTGCGTATTTTCGAAGCGTGGGTTAATTAGAAACTCATGATAATAGCTGACTATCATTGGCAATTTTTTCGCTGCTGCTAAAGGTGTTAACTGTCTGTCTGAAAAAAGAGCGACGCATGTTAGACATCTAGTTAGCATATGGCAGCAGAATTGTCACATGCTGCAGCGGAAAACAATTAACTGCAGCAGTTTGCACATTTACCTGGAGGCTCGTTTGCAATTTGCAAACAATTTGCTGACAACGGCATTTTATCAATCAATTTCTTTTTTTTACCTTCACACACACCCGCGCAGTATTTCTGTTATTGTTTTCGTTGCTGCTTTGTTGCACGGAGAGAGAGCGAGAATGAGAAATGCGAGTGTGTGTGTGTGTCTGTGTTGGTCAATTTGTTTTCATTTGTATTGCGAGTGCTGTTTTCTCACGTGCTGCAGCTGCCAATGCAAATTGAGTTGCCTTATGTTTTGTGTGTGCCCCAAACGTATGCGCAACACTTTGTTTATTTGTTTGCCAGCACGTGCAACTGCGACATTTCGCAAAAGCGAAGTGACGCAAAAAATTCAATTCCAAACGTGTTCGTTTCGCACTATTTTTTGCATTCATAATTTTAATTACAAATTCGTTGTTATGCTTAAATTGCAGAGTATTTATTGGAGCCATCGTCGCGTATGCGTTATCAACGTGTGAACTGCTTTGTTAACTACTGCTTGTTAAAGTTAACTGCTTGCTACTGTTAGAGTGTCAAACTCCGAGTGTTAACATATCAATGTTAACCAGTTAGACTAACATCGGGCTGTCTAAATTAAGATTTCATTTTGGAATAATTAACTCATAACTTATAATAATAAATCGCATAGAAGATGTGATATTCCAATCCACTTCGATCCAGTTTCGCTTGTTTGTTTGTCTTATCAATCAATCAATTCGCACTTTGCCAATGCGAATTAGTCCAAAATCTGTATTTTGGTGGTTTTGCCTTCGTGCGTGTTTTTAACTGTTTCGTTATTTTTTTGTTTTTCTTCTTTTTTTGTGGGGCTTGTTTGTTTTTTGTTATGCGGTGCATTGAGTGTTTCAACCACAATGAAAATCTGTACATCACGCATCCGCCACTTAGTCCCGCGGTGGTACGGCCTAGAACGGATTTGCTCAATAAACTTGACCTTTGGTAGGTTAAAAAGAATTTACTCCGCTGACGAAATACCTAGAGAAATTCTAGACTTTAATGGGCTGTCATTCAATGTTTTTGCTACCGGACTTCAAAGTTTGCCGCTGTGCCGTATTTTATACACTTTACAAAGTCTTGCTCATAACGAAAAAAAAAGCTATAGCTTATTTCATGGGTGTTATAAATCTAACTAAAATCTAGGGATCCACCTACAACAATTTACTCAAATTATAGGTATTTTACAGATTAACTCGGACACCATAAATTGTTTGTTTTATAGCCCACTAAAATGATTTAAGTATCAACAAGTAATATTGGGTTTTTTCATTGCCGAATGACCGATAAGCCATAATTATTATATTGCGGCACTTATATAACAGCTGTTCATCGTGTTTAAATATTCATAAAGAAGATCAAGTGATATTTTTAGACATCTTAAGCATTTGAGAGCTCTCTCTTAAAAGAAAATTTGATTAAAAGATCTCAAGAATTTCAAATACTGAAATAGGCGTGTGTATCTTTATGAGCTAACCACATTTTGTGCCTAATCAAATGATAAGCTTTATGTCGATTACCTCAGGCAAAGAGCAATTTCGCTTGGGCACACATTACGATCGTATGTCTTTAGTCAAGGTTTAAATCCAGTGGCGCTACGCTTTTGTCCCATCAGCTGCCCAGCTGCGACGATAGTCCGCTGATTTTGCGATTTGCCTTAATTGAAGTTAACTGATCAGCTGAGCAGCTCAGCCGCTCAACCGCTCAGCCACTCGACAACGTAAGCGTCGTAAGCCGGTTGACTAAAAAAAAAAAAATTCGTGTGTAGCGTAGCGGTCGCGTTCAGCTGGATGCCGGCAGCAAGTTGCAGTTTCAGTGCGCTGCGAGCAACCGGCGGCCTCACACCTTGGGCCAAGCAACACGCAAATCGATAAATCAAATCGAGAGAAAGATACAAAGCTGAAGCCGAAGCCAAAGACGTCACTCTCAAGGAGCTCTGTTGCTGAAGACCCTTTTCGCCAAACTTGGTGCGTTTAAGTTTTTGTGGTTCTCACTCACTTCAAATACATAAGTGTCAGTGGGTGTGAATGTGCAAGTGTAAGTGAGTGAGTGTGCAAGTGTGTGTCTGTGTTTGTTAAATTTAACTATTTTGAAAGTTCTCTCTCGTAGAAGTTGAGTGCGGCTTTTGTTTGCCTTTTGTTAAGCTGTGTATGTGGCCTGTCTGTTTGTACAACTGCTGTCACTTTGATGTTTTTGATTAAAGAGATTGTTATTTTGCATGCCAAGAATGCAGCCGACAGTCATCCATTGCGAATGCAATTGCCGTTTTGCCATTACATTTAAATTAAGTGTAAACCGTGGCAGCTGTTTGCAAATGCTTCAGTAAATTTGTTTTGTCACAATTTGAATTTGCATTCGCATTTGCTTTTGACTTTCGACTGTTGCTGTAACAATCAATCAATATATATTGCATACATATTTTACTTAACTTGCCACAAGGTTTGAGTTGTAAACAATTGAGTTAACAATATGTTTGAATTTATTTCCGACTTGTCTCATAAATGTTACGTCTCCTCTACCAAAAAAAAAAAAAAACAAAAAAAAGGTAAAATGCCATTGAACTTGACAGAAGCTCTAAAACATGTATCGACAGGTTTTCTGTTTTACTTGTCAACAAATCTGACATTTGACAAATGTTTTACATAAGCTGCAAGCGAAAAGTTTTCGTAACAACAACAACAACAATTCGAGAATTGAACAACTCATAATAATTTGTCACACGCTCGGATGCTTAATCTGTCCATCCATTTGTTGTTATTTTCACTCGTATTATTTGTTGTTTTTACGATCACCTGCTAATCGTAGCGTAGCACTAAATTCATTTGGCTGCAATTAAGATAAACATTTGCTAATTGAAATTTAATCACTCAAACAGGTTACTTATCAAGGGTGTTTTCTTATTTTCGTTGGCAATTCTTTGTATTGCAATCACTCGCAATGCTACTGATAAGTCGATAAGCGATAAATCTGTACATGAAATTGAGCAGTTAAAAGACGATAAAATAAATACCATAATTGCTAGTCATATAGATTAAACCATCTGCTATAAACTGGTGTTATTTTACGGAATGTTTGGTAGTTCCAAAAAAATTCCCAATCTAATCTGAGTACTAGATATTTAACTTATGATATGTTTCACTCACATTTTGAGGATGGGTAATTTGTGATGCCGACGAGACGCTTGTTCTTTGCATTGTCAGCATGCTGAGTGATGGTTTTATATTTTGTGTTATCAACAAAAAAGTTTTTATTTGTAAATTAAATATGATTTGCATAACCTTGCCGAGGGTATAATAATTTAGTCACGCATTGCGTTGGGCTTAGAAGTAGACGCTCAGTCTATTTAGAATTTCTATAAGTAGTTAGGGGAAGTTTTTTCATTATTTACTTCAGATGCAAATTAAATACTTTGTAATTTTAATTGATGTTGAGACTTAACGCTAGTTGTTTACTTACTTTAACTGGATTGGATTACTAGAACAGGTAACTGTTAGTTGCTCAATCAATTAGAAAATCTTGTTCTCTAACGAAATGCTAAAAGTAAAATTCCAGTTTCAGCATAATTCACTTTAAAAATACTGCATTAATCTTGTTCTTAGCATATTCAAATGAAAGACATTTTAGTTCTCGCATGCAAATCAAAGTTGATGTAGTAAAATTTCTGCTTTCTTATTGCCATGCTCTTTTATTAATTAAGTGGCATGTTAGAGGGCATCAAATTAGTGAAGACTACTGCTCGGTTATCATATTGCTATTATCTAATAGAGTGTCTAAATATAAATTTGCTCGCTGTCTGTCTGTTGAACTGTTCAAATGCCATCCACACGTGCAAATAAGTGAGCATAGAGAACGCACGTATCTCTCAAATTGAGAGAGGGAGAGACGCAGAGAAAGAGCGATAAATGGTGTAGAGGGAGCTGTTGCAAATAGTTGATTTTCGTGCTAAGCAAATCAAGTGAAAGTCCCCCCCGAAAATTTGAAACCGAAATTCAAACCCAAAGCAAAACTCAACCCGAAGCTAAAGCCAAAGCATATTCAAACCGGTCGCTCAAGTGCTTGGCTCACTTACGGTACAATTACGTATTTGATTATGAGTACACACACACAAACACATATAGAGATATATTTGTATATTGTGTGTTCTGTACGCGGTGTGTACTCGAATTTCGCGTGCTTCAAATGGAACAATTTGCAAAACTATTTGCTTAATAAGTTAAATGGATAATTGAGTTAAGAGGCGTTTGTCATGGAGCGCCAAGGAGCTGTGTCGATAAGGCGAGACAATTGTTTGAACGAGAAACTTGTGTACTTGTTTTGTGTATCCGGATTAAGATGCTTGGCCAAATAATTGTGCCCCGTGGCCTGACTGACTGACTGCCAGACTGACCTACGTAGAGTTCTATGTCAAAGCCAATTGCAAAACCGCAGCACGCAACAACGCGGAGACACAATAAATTGCTGTAGATTTATTTAAAAATACTAGCAGAGGGCGCGAACAAAAGCAGCAACACAATTTGCAACAAACAAAAACACGCTTCGCGCATTGTGTGTGCAATTTCCCTATAGTATTTTGTGGGAGTTGTTGAATTTAATTTGATTTTAATGAAATGCCAGCATGCACATTGATCAGCATTTTATTATTGGATTTTCTTCTTTTCTCTTGCAGGCATTGCTTGAATAGATTTGTTGCTCTTACACCGCCACGACAAAATATATAAGCAAACAAAATGACCACTGACCTGGAGTCATCGAAATTGGATAAACACAATGGCCATCAGCCGCATCATAACAAGTGAGTGAGCCGGGCAGGCTAATTATGGTTCCGCATTGATCAGATACGCGTGTCAATTAATTTAGAGGCTTGGTCGCAGCTGTTCAAGAAGTACTTGAAAATATATTCACTCCTCTGCATGCAAAGCAAAACCAACTCAAATGTCTGGCGCGTCTAATGGCCTAAGCCAAACCAGTCGCTGGCGAAAACAGGTTCTGGCCCATTGCAGAAAATAAAAAAAAAGCTTAAGTTGAATTCAAGTCAATTAATCAACTAGCGAAAGTGGCAAACGCTTCCCCCTCGCCATTTGCTGCCAATGGCCTTGTCGTAATATTTATACAACTTTTTTTTTTGCATTTTTGCATTTTCACCCACAGCAATGAGCTGACCGAGAGTGAACCGCTTACCTGGCGTTTCTGGCGCAAACAGCGTTACATTGTTGTGCTTTTGGCCTTCTTTGGCTTCTTCAATGTTTACTCACTGCGTGTGAATTTGTCGGTGGCCATTGTGGCCATGACGGAGAATCGCACTGTCACCGATGCCGACGGTAATGTATCCTATGAACAGGACTTTCCCTGGGACTCTAAGCAGAAGGGTTTGATTCTGAGTTCCTTCTTCTATGGCTACATTCTGACGCAGTTTCTTGGTGGTTACATTGGCACCAAAGTTGGCGGAAATTATGTGAGTTTAACTAGAAATGAAATGCGTTAAATATTCATATTAATAATTGTATTTTTCTCAGGTATTTGGCTTGGGTATTGGCACCACAGCAATATTAACACTGTTAACGCCTTTGGCTGCCAATCATAGTCTCGAAATGTTCTTGGCCGTGCGCATCATTGAGGGCGTCTTTGAGGGCGTCACCTTCCCGGGCATTCATGCCGTCTGGGCCAGATGGTCGCCGCCATTGGAACGCTCTCGCATGGCATCGATTGCGTTCGCCGGCAATTATGCTGGCACTGTGATAGCGATGCCATCGTCTGGTTTGCTTGCAGCACGTTATGGCTGGGCGAGTGTCTTTTATGTATTTGGCGCAATTGGCGTTTTATGGCTCATACTTTGGCTGCTATTTGTGCGTGCCGGGCCCGAGCTGGATCGCTTCTGTTCGAAGGAGGAATGCGAGTACATACAAAAGACGATTGGTTATACGGGCACTAGAAAAATCAAGCATCCTTGGAAAGCGTTCTTCACCTCAATGGCTTTCTACGCGATTATTGCATCACATTTCTCCGAGAACTGGGGCTTCTACACTTTGCTTACTCAACTGCCCAGTTTCCTTAAGGGTAAGTTTAAAGTTATCTTACGGTCACTATGAACAGAAATTGGAATTCTTGTTGTTCTTGTTGTTGTTTGCAGATACACTCAACTTTGATCTGGGCAAGACGGGCTTCATATCGGCGGTGCCGTATTTGGCAATGGGCATTTTGCTGGCGGTCTCTGGTTACTTGGCCGATTGGCTGCAAGTGAAGGGCATCTGGACAACAACGCAAGTGCGTCGTAACTTCAACTGTGGCGCCTTCTTGGCTCAAACGGTCTTCATGATGCTCACCGCGTACATTATGGATCCCACTTGGTCGGTTATTTTCATCACAATTGCCGTGGGTCTCGGTGCATTCGCTTGGTCTGGATTCGCGTAAGTCTTTCCGCAACAAGTATGTATGTGTGTGAGTGTGTGTGCTAACTTTGTGTTACAACTGTTGCAGTGTCAATCACTTGGATATTGCGCCACAGCACGCCAGTGTGCTGATGGGCATTGGCAACACTTTTGCCACAATACCCGGCATTGTCAGTCCCCTGCTGACGGGTTACATTGTGGGCGATAGCGGAGACCGCGACGAATGGCGATTGGTATTCTTCATATCGGCGGGCATTTATCTTGTTGGTTGCGTCATTTACTGGTTCTATGCATCGGGCGAACTGCAGGAGTGGGCCAAGACGCCGGAACAAAAGGCTTTGGAGGCCGAGCAAAAGCAATTGCAGCTGACACAAAGAGCCGGATTCGTAAATACGGCTGCCGACCTAAAGGACTAAAGGATACACTCGTATACGGAGACACACACACACACACAGACACAACACAATATACAGGACAATTGAAAAGTGTTCAATACAAGCTGCAGTAACTACAGCAATAACTGTAAAACTGTAATCTGTGAACTGCTGCAAACTGCAGTTTGCAAGCGCATCAGTAACAAACAAATACCAGAGACACATTTTAGTTTAGTTTATACTCGTATACATTTAACATATATAGTACACACCCACACATATCTTTTGTCAGCTGCTGCAAAGTTGCGCCTTAGAATTTCTTCCTTGTTATGTGATGTTAGCAAGTGGATTTTATTCATGTTAGCCCCATTGACTATTTTTAGAGTATTTTTTGCTTGTGCGCTCGCAGTGCATTCGAGTGCTGTTCCGAATAAACAAAGTTTTTTTATTCAAACTGCACTTGCAGCCCATGGATTTTCATTCTCATTCTCATTCGCATTCCCATTCGCATCAAAATTCAAAGTTTAACTTCGTCAGCCGTAAAGTATGCAATAATATTTTAACAAAATGTGTTTTAAGCTGCAGCCCGAAAGTATGCTACAGATACTGAAAGTCGTATACTTAATTTTTCAGCGCGCTGAAAAATCATTTTTATTAGCCAAGTTGTGCAAACTTAATTCAATAAAAATGAAACCATCTTCAGTTCGAAGGCCATTTGGCAAATTGACTTCAAACTGGCCAACTATATAGCGGCTATGAATGCATCGAACGCATTAAAGTGATTGCAGCTTTATTTGCCTGGCCATTTCAATCGATTTGCCTCACATCTGCACATCCGTTAACCGGAACTACCTATTTCCACATTCATGATTATGTATGTACATATTTGAGCCATCCAACAGCTTAGCAGACGTGTCTTTCGCGCCAAACGTGTTGTATACGCAACGCATACAACATACAACTGATAAGCTGATAAGAACGCCGTGTGCAACGCTGGATAGACCAAAACAAAATCGGACTTTAATACCACAGCAAACATGCTGGGCGCAAAATTTGTTTGCCAAATGCTGAAAGTCGATAGGCACTCGCAGTTACGCATTTTGCGCACGAATTCGCTGATAAGCCGAGCCCTTCCCCAAGCGCTTGGCTTTACTATTTGCTTTTGCGTGATGTTGTTTGGTTTTTGCACTCGTCGTTCCGTGTGGAATCTCTAAATAAATACAGAGATATAACAGAGGGTGTGCAGTCAGCAAGAATAGTTGATTGCGGTGGGCAAGTGCAACGTTTTGCAAAATAATTAAACATTTTCAGTTTTGCCTTCCAACAGTTTCAATAGAGCACTCGCTACATAATGGCCTGCAAAGGATGCGGAACTAGTGAGTCCAATTCATAAATTTGAATAAATTAACAAATAATAAATGGGGTAAAATGCTCGTTGCAGACTGTCAGTGCTCGGCACAAAAGTGCGGCAACAATTGTGCCTGCAACACGGACTGCAAGTGTGTGTGCAAAAATGGACCCAAGGAGCAATGTTGCAGTAGCAAATAATCAGCAATTTCTGGACTCTGACAGCATGAATGGATCAAGCAGAAATCGTTGTGGAAAAAAGAGAATGAAATATGAATTAAATATTTGCATTTGACGTCGAGAGAAATTGATAAATAAATTCAAAAAGCAACCAAAATGTTTTAGTTTGGACATCAAGTAAAGTTGACTTCTCCATTTCGTATTTATGCTAAAAATTGCCACTTTTCACATTGATGTAGTCCAAAGCAAATCAAAATGGTTTATGCCGGAAAAATACAATTTTATAGCCAGTTTGCAATAGTTTTTTGATTGCCTATCAAAATGGACGTGTTGTTTACCCCAACATTCGTTTGAATAATAATTTGTTAAGCTTCCGAAAATAAAAACTAAACGAGAAATCAAAACAAGGACGCCTGCGGCGATTGAAGGACATGTCATGCTTTCCTCTCGCACATCCGCTTCCGTTTCCACTTGCTCAGTGACCAACATGAAAAATGAATCATTAGCATAATCAAAATGTGCGTGTTTTGCGTTTGCTTCAGTTGCGTGTCTCAAGTATTTTGCTATCGTTTTGTTTTTTTGGGCTTTAAGCTTTCTCTTTTTTGACTAAATCAGGTGTAAATGATTTGACTGAATTGTGCGCAAGCTAATCGAATTATTGCATGCCTTTACCTTTGAATTCAATATCAAATATCATACAACATAGCCTCGAGTGTCAACTTTCAATTAATGTTTCAAAATAAAATTAATGCTAAAATATGAGTAAATTTTATGTGAATTCGCTTGAAAATTGCGAACTGGGAAACATTCCTCCCACTGATTTTAGTGGTCAACCTTTGCGTAAGTCCAAGTCGAATCTCTTGCCATTTTTACTCGTGTTTTGTCATTGCAGATAGGCATCAACTATGCGTGTCGAAGGCCGCTTTACTGCGTGGCATTGTGATTTTAGTGCTGTTTAACCTTTGTTTGGTCGCTTTCGTTTATCTTTTGCACTTTTACGTCAACACTTTGCCTGAGGATCAACGTAATAATGTCAACACCGTCTTCTGCAGCGTTGGAGCTCTTTTGTTATGCATTACTTTAATCAAACTTGGAGTATGTAGATGCCACTTGAATGTTGTGCTGCATTATTATCAACATTAATATAAATTTATCTAATCACAGGACTTTTCTAAGAACAATCCAAACTTTTACTACATTTAGGCCAAGCAGACGTTGGCTTCATGTTTTGGTTTCAATAAATTATGCAATTAATAAATAAAATAAATTGATTCAATTAATTATTACGAATTTTCGCTTTGTGCGTCATAATTGAAGTGCATGTTGCATGCTCTGGAATAATTTGCTAATACTCAAAGGGCATGCTCGACTTGAGAGTTAGTTTAAGCGCTTACTTCTAAGCACTTTAGGGTATCTCAAATGAATTCCTTTACCGTCTCTGTCCGCATTCCAAGTAGCCAGAAGTCACGCAATGAAATGCGACCACTCATGCCACATCAAATGCTGCAAATTTCGATGACGTCAAGTTGCTTTTCGATTTGCGTCATTTACATACAAATTCCCGTGTCTGTCGCCTGCTTTCGTTATTATTAGTATTAGTATTATTTGTTTTAATTTACACTCGTAATTCATGATTGTTTTTTTTTTTCATCGTATTGCGCGTAGTATTGATTGATTGGTTTATTGGCAAAAATTATTAAGTGAAAGTTATCAAGTTGTTCAGATATGGATATTTCGAATCAGCAGCGTATATCCCGTTGGTACTTTGGTGGCGTGGCGAGTTCAATGGCAGCGATGGTCACTCATCCGCTCGATTTGATGAAGGTGCTGATACAAACGAACACAGAGAAAATGTCGATTATGGACACCACTCGCAAGATAGTCAAGGAACAAGGAGTCTTGGCGCTTTATAACGGCATTTCAGCTTCCATTTTGCGACAATACACATATACTTTGGCTCGCTTTGGATTTTATACTGTGGGTGCTGGTCTCGTGGATACGAAGCCAATGTCTACGAAGGTTCTGTTGGCAGGCATGAGTGGCTATGTGGGCGGTTTAATTGGTGCCCCTGCTGATTTGGTCAATGTGCGATTGCAGAATGATGTCAAGTTGCCGTTGGACCAGAGAAGAAAGTAAATATGACTTTGCCTTTATTTTTAATCATCCTCTATAAGTTATTGAAAGTTGTTAGAATGCTTAAAAACTATGTAGCAGGCACATCTCTTGACTCCTTCTACCTACACCTTCTATGTATACTCTTGTGATCTTATTAGTTTGGTTAGTTATGCTAATGATTGTGCAAGGTAACAAGAGAGCACTTAAAATGACAGCTGAAGGTATCTTCAACATGAATGAAGAGTCTAGACATTGGCTGTCTGTGTGTCTCGTTGTGTGCTTAGATACCATAAAGTCTGAATATGGACCATTACTACCATTTTGTCTATAACTATTTTCATGAAATTTAAATGTATTGTTACGGTTATACTATATCCCAAATTTACGTTATCATCGATTGTAGAGAATATAAGTGCCGGACAAATAAACTTTGGTAACATGGTCTATGGGTATCATCTATTTATATTTCCATGACATTTAAGTGCATGGATGTGCTTATGCATAAATACAAATTATATTCGTTTTCATTGAGTATTTTGTGTATTTATTTAAAACTGTGTAGAGATTATGAGAGAAAGCTTTGACCTAATTGTGGAATATTATTTATAATTTTTTCCATGTCACTTACTAAAATATATTTGTATATTTCCTAGCCAAAGGCCAAAGCAACCAGCTCTAGTAAATCTAAGCTAGGTTAGAAATTAATTTATAATTTAAACTTTATAATAATGTTATTGGTATATTTATAAATACTCATATGTTTTTCCCAACGATTGGTTAAATAAGAATTTTTCCTTACTATTTAAACATTTTTTTTAGGCTAAAATAAATTGCATACTATTAATGCGTTGGTATATTTAGATACCAAGTATATTTTCATTAACAAACGTTGCTCATAGAATTTTTTGTACATATTGAAAAATGTGTAGCCAGTATTTTCAAGTCGAGCACACTCACTTTCAACTAATTTGCAGTTATGCCCATGCCATTGATGGCTTGGTGCGCGTGGTGAAGGAAGAGGGCTGGCCAAGTCTGTTCAACGGTGCCTCGATGTGCGCAATACGTGGCGCCTTTATGACGGTGGGCCAAATTGCATTCTACGAGCAGAGCAAGGACGTACTCATTGCGAGTGGCTTTGCCCAACGCATGGACACATACATTATTGCTTCGATAATTTCCGCTATTGCTGCGACAGCGTTGACCCAACCCATCGATGTGATTAAGACGCGACAAATGAACTCGAAGGCGGGCGAGTACAAAGGCTTGACTGATGTCATTCTCAAGACAGCTGTGGAGGGACCTTCAGCGTTCTTTAAGGGCTCCATTCCAGCCATGACACGGCTGGGTCCACACACGGTATTACTTTTCCTCTCACTCGAGTTTCTTCGTACGAATTTTGGCAAGCTACCAGAGTCCAAATAACGCTTGTCAATTTATATTTATCAACAGAAATGTCAACTGGAAAATTAGTCAAATGTTTAGAGCTTGTATTCTTCTCTTCTTGGTACAAAATGTGAAAATAAATTCTTGAATATGTATTTCCATATGTTTATTTATTTGCGTCTGAATCTCGGAATGCCAGAGTTTATTTTATTGATGTTGCAAAACAATCGAATGTTATTGTTGTTGTTATGGTAGCTGCCAGTGATTTACAGGTGTTCTGGCAAGGTAGTTTCTTAGTATTTTTGTTTTGCTTTGTTGTTTTCGTTGCCAATTATTGTTGTGTGTGTGTGTTTCCAAATAAACATTAATTTGATTAAATTGAAACGTGGTCATTAAAAAGCGTGTTAGTTTTGATCTTTATCAAATTATTGTTTATTCGACATTTTGCACTAATTTGATTAAACTTGTTAATGCCGCAAATGCGATTTATGCCAAAAATCTGATTTGATTACCATCTCTGACGATTTTATTAATAATTTATTATCATTATAGCCGCAGTTTGATTGAAGGCATATTTTATATTGCCAATGGTGGATGATTTAAATTAAATTTTCATTGAAATGTGCTCACAGTCGATGCACACGAAACATCAATAAAATGATTATTTCAACAGTCATTAGGATGCGCAAAATGTGTATAAGGAAATATGCGATTGAGTCGATGCAGTTCATAAACTTATGCATTATGCAATAAGTAGACATTAAAATGCAGAACGAGACTGTTTGCTGCATAAATCGTAGGATCTGGTTTGTGGTTAACTTAATTGTAACGCATTGTAACGCTGCATGGCCGTTGGCAATGTGGCAAAGGACAAAGGACACAAGGACCGACGCATTGTAATTCACGCAAAACGGTCAAGGACAATGTGCGTCCAACAACAACATCAACAACAACAATAACAGCATAATATTGAAAGTGTGTGTGCTTTAAGAATCACTTCAATATTTATGTTAAAATTGAGCTTTTAACGCGACAAAACGTGGCAACAGCGAAATATTTGCAATTGCTGGCAATTTAAATGCAGAGCCAATAAATTGAAGCACATTTTTAACTGGTGCTTTTATGTCTTGGCGCGCTCATTTTGCAAGCCGACATTATCCGCTTTATGCACGGAAGTCCATTTATATTGGGAGTCCCGACTGGGACTGGGACTGGGACTGGGAGAATTGCGAGTGGGGGAAGTGAGACAATAAAGTGGCTGAGTGGAGACCAAATTGCAACTCGGAAACTCACAGAGCGTTTAAATACCTTCGTGTCCGGTGCCATTTCCCTTTTTCTGTCCCGCCGCACAAAGCATTTCGGTGGGGGAAATGCAATAAACTTCTAAATCAGTCGATTAAGCTGCGAGTTGAGAGTTGAGTTCCGAACAATGCGAATGAATGCCCCTAAAAGCATGCTACAAATACACGCACAACTAGAAAGAGAGAGATAGAGAGGAAGAGAGATAGACACACGCAGAGTCGCGTAGTCGAAACAAAAGTTGTGAAAAATGTTGAGCAATTAAAATAAGTAGCGAACATATCAAATGGAAGTGGGTGGGTATAGTCTTATCTCCTCGCGGACTCACGGACTCTCGACTGTCGGCAAAGTGCATTCAACGCTCAAGTCTCTAATGAAAATGAAGAAGAAAATGCCAGAGCAGAAGATGGAGAGGAAAATATGCAGACACGCAGCAGTGCAGAAATAAACTGCAAACTCAGTGCTTAAGTGTCGATAGTGCAGTTGGCAATGACATTGGCTTAAAGCTAAAACTTTTCTAATGAAAATTAAGACATCAGAAGACGACATTTTAATGTAGATGTTTGCTCGTCATATGAAAAACTTTAGCTATTCCAAAGTTGTACAAAAAAAATCGGTGCTGAGAGAAATGGAATTAAGTGAAGAGCTAGCATTTTTATACCTGCTAAAGGTAGAAGGGTATTTTAACCGATTTTTGGTAGAGATTACTAACTACAGTATGTATTATTCCTGAAAATTTGGTTGTTATCAGATACGAATTGTAGGAGTTATTTAATAAATACTTTTTATGAGTATTAGCTGCTTTGGTTGACAATCTGGTATATTTTGTGTTTTATGGTATGTATTGAATGTTGTTATATAAAAATATACGAAATACAGCATTTGGTGTATGTTTAGTATTTTTGCGGTATGTGAATTTGGTATATTTTTAGAATAATACTGCACTGTTTTGCTTTTATTTAAAATGGGTAGCGGGTATTTCACAGTCGAGCACACTCGACTGTAACTTTCTTACATGTTCTATGTTGAAATCTGGTATATTTTGTGTTCTATGGTATATATTCAATGTAGTAATATAAAAATATACTAAATACAGTATTTGGTATATGTTTAGTATATTTTAAGAACAATTCTGGACTGTTTTGCTTTTATTTAAAATGGATAGCGGGTATTTCACAGTCGAGCACACTCGACTGTAACTTTCTTACTTGTTCTATGTTGAGAATGATTTTATTCAGTTGTCAGCTTCATTAGGCATTTGCTTTGCACTCGCTTTCCTCATTTAATGCAAGTAGTTTTCAATATCATTTCACAGCATCTGTTGGCAATATATTTCCCCATTTTTTTTTTTTTTGTGTGTTGCTTCATTTAAATGCCGCACACACACTCACCGAGGCAGCGACACCGGCGATAACCGTGTATCTTTATAATTGGATCTCTGAGAACTGTATCGCGTTGATAGCTATGTTGCTGTTTTTTGCCAACTGCTAGTTTACAATGGCTGTGCCAAAGGCACAAATATTTAGCCAAATAGCTGCACGTACAATACCAAAAACCGAAACCGAAACCGTAACCAGAGCTGAGCCGAAACTTGGCCGCGACTGCCGAAACTTGGCTCATTAAAGATTAAGGCACATTAACGCCAATGGTGTGGGGGCGGGGGGCAAATTTCAGCACCATCAGCATAAATATTTATGTAAATTGGGATTAAAAGTATTTTGTATACGCTGAGCTGAACTGAGAGAGAGAGAGGGAGAGAGAGAGGGAGAGAGTGAGCGAATATCTATCTAACTGACAAAACTTTTGCAGTTAGTTTGCTGTAGGGGCAAAAAGCGATGGCGAGCGGTGCTTTCAAATTGCCATTTAATTAGTTTAAAGCTTAAGTTGCAACTGCTTTAAATTGCTTTTCTGTTGGCCTTCTGCTCTTCTTCTTCTTCTGCTCTCGTTGACCTTGCCCTGCTCTAAAATGGCAACAGTTTTTCGCTGCTTCCAGCTACGCTTTCTCCTCTCTTCCCTACTGTGGTTTAGTTGCATCTTCAGCTGGAATATATATTTTGCATTTTAGCATATTCAAGGCTGGCTGGCCAGAGGCAAAAACAGAAACAAAAATAAAACAAGCAGGCAAAAAATGTGTGTATGATACTGGGGCAACTATTATTTATGCTGCCACGTACCGAAAATAAACTGAAAGCTCGTGAAAAGCGGCCAAAATATATTCAGAGTTAAGGTATGCAAATGGCCAAGGCCATAAGATTTAGATAAGTGAATCGCATAAAGATGACAGCTGCTGGCCCTGAACTCACACACACATAGTTAGAGGAAGAGAGCAAGAGCAAGAGGAAGCGGAACCAAATTATGATTTAAATTTTGCCAGGCAATTATCTGTGCTTTCAGATAAATTGATCAACGCAACGCAGTGTTGAAGCGTGAGTGCGAGAGATGAAACTCATTAATATGCATTGAATTTGCAATGTTTTGTCGTTGCGTTGTCGCAAAAGTTGATGCTTTCGAAATGTTTATTGGACGCATTGTTGCCTAATGAAATTAGTCGCATTTATGCGCAATTTCCGGCCACCCCACCGCCCTTTCCCTCCCTCCTGCCACAATCTCACCTACCTACACACATTCGGCTAGTGTGGCAACAAATTTTGATGCTATTTACTGTTGAAATTTCATTACTTTGTGTAAACAAAGGCACGTGTCAATTGGCCTTTCTCCCACTCTCTACGTACGTCACATGCCCCATGCCGCATGCCGCTGCCACACACAGACTCACTCTCTCCCTCACTCTCTCTCTGTTCAACGCATGCGCGGATAATGCGAGTGAAAGAGCGTGTCAACAATCCGTTATCCTGGTTGCTACTTTTTGAAAATATGAAACACGGCTGTAAATCATTTTCTCATGCTCGTGTATTTTATTCAATTATCAAAAATAATTTAAAATAATTTCATGTGCACACAAAACACACCACAACACACACACACATACACACACATATATATAAAGAGGGGAATTTTTCCGAGTTAGACTTGAAGTAGTATCTTGGTCGAGTCGCTTGCTGGTCACGTCGTAATCAGCAAAAGGTTCGCCTAGTTGCGGTTATAAAGCCGGGCACGTGACCCGCATTTCATATGCGAAAAACGTTCATATAAATACAAATTTCTAATTTATGTAGTTTACGTTTTGGATTTATGGGCATTTGTGTATGATTTTAGCCACACAAAATACTTTTCCCGGCTCTTCTGCCCCCCATTTTATTGATGGCTTTTTCTTCGTTTAAGCCTTTTCATTTCGAGCAGTCTGCATTTTATGCATTCAAGTGGGCAGGCAACACGCTACGTATGAGTAATGCGCTTTTAATGCGTTCGCTAATTTAGCACCTCAAAAGTGGTCTTCATACGAGTGCATCGCACTCTGTTAAGCTCAGACCGCGAGAGAGAGAGAGAGAGAGAGAGAGTGGGAGGGAGAAAAAGAGTGAACGAGTGCAGTGGCACTTTGAATTAGTCATTGGTGTGTCATTTATGCGGCTTAGTGGGTCGCTCAATGCGACTCTTATGTGGCCGAATGTACGCTTTTAATTAATCTATTAAGGGCATTAAGCATAACACATACCATCTAGCTACTGCTTGTTAGTTACTTACAAGTTGTAGAGCAGTAGTTGCCAAGTTAGCGAGCGACATTTTGTGTGTGTTTAGTTTTAGGCTGTGAGTACGCCCAGTGGGCGTGGCTTGGCTGAGTCAAAGGCCAATCTCATAATCAGTATAATTTTCATGTAAATAGAAGTAAAGGCAAAGTAAATATGCAGCCTGGCAGCCAGGCAGCCACACAACCACAAGCTCCAGTTACTGCTACATACACACACACACACACAAACAGGCCACAGAGCCGCACACTCTGAGCGGCAGGCAGAGATTTGGCGTGAATAGACACGCTGAGATTTCATGCCGAGGTCGGAATATAAAGACAAAAGCCAGCATGTCCAAGGCAAGATCTGAGACTAGACCAATTGCTTGCTTGGTTGCTTGGTTGGTTGCCAAAACATCGAGAGAGATCGAGATTATGCGCCAAGATAATTATTTGGCCTGGCACAAACACACACAGACATCTACTCTCTGAAGTGGCCATTGCCACAACCATTTCCATTCCCATTTCCATTTACATTTTCGCCTTCGCTTTCACTTTCATGTCTCAGCGCTTTATGCTCCTTGCGCCTTGTTGGCAAGTTGTGCCCTGGAGACTAGTTGTTGTGCGAGTGTAATTTTTGCGTGTGCTGGCCACGCTCTTTCTCTGTGTGTGTGCTTGCGAGTGTTTGGCAGTATGTTATTATCTTTGGCTGGTAGGCGTTACGTGCAAGTGTCATAAATAAAATGGCAACTATGTAAGGGTCCGGCTTTTGCCTTCAAGCGGCAACAACAACATTATTATGTATTCCTTCAACTTGGTTTAAGACACAAGCTGTCGTTTATTTTGAGTGAATTACACAATGATTTGCTGGAACTTACTCCAGATGGAGCGAGTGAGCGAGTGCTGCTTAAATTTGATTTCGTTTGTACTAATTGTTGGCACTGTAAAAATATGGCCCACCATTAATCACAGACAACTGTGCCACACGCTGCCAAGAGAAAGAAAGGGAAGCGATTGGAGTTGGAGCGAGAACATTTAATTGGATTTCTGTATGGATTTATTGTCGATGTTCGTGTAAACAATAACGATAATGCCACTTATAAACATTTGTACAATTTCGAAATTACGTTCAACTTGATCTGTGCACTTCACATTTGTTGCTGTCATTAAACATGGCTAACAACACGTATACGCCATGGTTATCGCTCATAAGTATATACGTATATATAAAGTTCATTTACACAAGAGTAAATAAGTAATGCCTTTTTTTGTGGTTGCTCTTTTTTTTGTGGTATGACTCTACAAATCGATGAACTAACTGAAATAATGAACACAAGCTTAGCGAGAAAGAAGACAAATTTGGCAGTTCAAAACAACGACTTGAGAGTGCACTTTAAGAAGTATAAAATTGATTTATTTTGTGGGAAATCTTTAGTAAATTTGTTAATATTTTTATTATTTATTTCATTTATTTTCTTTCATTACATTTACTAATTAAAAATTTCATTTGTTTGCTCTATTTATAACGTTGATCTCACAAAAGTGTTTGTTATCGATTTCCCGATTTATTTCCCTTGATCCATTTGTTGTATTGTGCAGTACAAAATGTTAATGTGTGTTTTAATGATTACTCAATTTAAGTGTTGATTATTTAGCTTAAGTATTGAATTATGTATAGAGATTAGCGGATAATCAAATAAGCAATTCTACATTTCATTGTTTAATTTATCATGAAAATATTTGTTACATTTCTTGATTATTAAATCTATCTTTTGTTAGTATTCTTTTCATTTCTGTGGCATTTTTAAAATATATTTATAGGAAACTAAATGAAAAATTTAAGATTTTTTGAAATGTGAAATGTATTTGCAATTTTATTGCGTATTTTACAATTCTCTTTATAAATTCCAAATTATTATCTTGTACTGCATTTTCCAATGTATATTTGCATTTGCTCTTGTCTCAACTTGTAGCACAAATATTGTGTTAAACTAAAGATACCTCACGTCAAAGTGTAGATATGGTAACAAGCCGCTCCCGTAGCAGCGTTACGAATTGCCAAGCTCCTCATAAATTGCCCATAAGTAAGTAACTCACTGACAACAAACACTCACACACACACATGCAGAGAGAGACTGCCAGACACGCACACTCATGCACACACACGCGTGTGCATATCAACTGATAGCATACATATGATAGTGCCAGTCATGCGAGCGAAAGGTTTTTAATACCTGACTCAAGACTTGAAGCTAAAAGCAGGAGGAGGAGGAGAAGGAGGAAGAGGAGGACAACGCTCATAGAATTGTTTGTCATGCCAAAGTCAATTTACTCCATTCAAAGGCATTTTATTGGCAACTTGACAAATGCTAATGGCCAACACTCATACTCACACTCACTCACACTCGCACACTTGTGTAACCCATGTGTGTGTGTGTGTGTGTGTGTGTGTGTGTGTGTGCGCGTTCTCTGTGGTTGTGCTGATGGGTAAAGTGTCCGGGTAAATTGTGTGTTTTGGGCCAAAAAGTTTGCATGTCATTCGAGCTGCTTCATTTTAACGCCAACGTTTTGCTTCTTTTTTCCCATTTGCTGTTTTTTTTTGTGTTGTGTGAAGGTGTGAAACAATGTGGGGGTTAAGTTAAATTATATGCACAGGACGATGCAACGAGTAGCAGCAAAGTGTTGTCAGTTATTATGGCCAACGTTGTTGTTGCTGTTGTTGTTGCTTGAGCAATTTTAATGCACTGCTGTGGGCACTGCTGCTGCTTCTACTGGTTGTGTGTATGTTTTTTTTGGGTCTGATTTATTTTGTTTATCAAACATTTAATGTTGTTTATAACTTGCTGAAAAGTTCAAGCAACGCGCTTAAAAGTATGCTACAAATTCTGCTAGCTCAGCTCCGGCTTCTGCTTCGCTTCACTTGCATGCGGGTTCATGTTTGAATGTGTGTGTTGTTGTTTGCGCTAAGGCACCAAGGAATACTCAACTCAACTACATTTTCATATGTTCAATTATTTAATACACCAGACGAGTTACCCAACCAAACTTCAGCACTCGACTTGGCTTGCCTTGACTTCGCCCGGCTTAAAGCAGCACAAAAAAAGAGCATCACCAACAGCAGCAACAGCAACAGCAGCAACAACAGAAGCGGGTAAGACAGGCCCACCAATTAAAATGCTTGGCTGGCTGGCATTGGCATAGTCTTTGAACTGGGGATCTCTGTGTGTGTGTGTATATGTGTTTTTTGTCTGCTAAAGACACGCCGTCGACTGCAGTCGCTTTATGTATTTAATGTTTTGTGCCCATTTATTAGCCTCTGTTGCCACCTCGCAGTATCTGCTGCTCTATCTGCTGGCCATTGTGTTTGGTAGAATGGCAACAACAGGCTGGGGTGCAGCTTAAGCAACAGAAGGTACCATGGCTCATTGCCTCATACTTTGCTTTATTTATGGCCGAGCACAGACTTAGTTATTGTCGTCGTTCCTGTTGCTGTTGCTGTTGTTGTCATGAAAGTGACTTTAAGCACCCTCCTCGACACAAAGCAGAATGTCTCCTTATTTTGGTGTGTGTCTGAATTATTGATTTTCATTAGTGTCTCCGATTACATTCGACTGCGATGCGCTTTAAAAGTTCTGCGCAATTGGAAAAAGATAATTTCGAAACAGAAACAGAGACAGAGACAAAAACAAAGTAAAAGTGGAAAGACAGAGCTTAAAGTTACCAGTGGCTGACTGGCTGATGAAGCGTCTTTAGAGCCATGGCCGTGGCCAGTTTTAATTTAATTAAAAAGTCGCGTCAGCCGACGTCGTCATGGCCACAATGCAATTGTAAGGTTTCCATTTTAATTAAAGTTTTTACGCGCATTCACTTTGCCTCAAAATGCGAACTGAAATCGCTGGACAAACACACCGCGCAGCACAGCACGAGCCTCCCGCAGGAGATAGCAACGCTAGTTGGCGCGCTAGTATTCAAATTTCATATTCCGTTGGTGCCACGATGCCATCAACTGGTTGTGAAGTGAGAGAGAGAGAGCAAGAGAGAGCGAGGAGGAGTGAGCGCCTATTTAAATTGCAAAAGCAAAACACAAAAATATAAGGCAAAAACAGTTAGACAGCAAGACAAAACGAGACAGCAACAAGAGAGAGAGAGAGAGAGAGAGAGAGAGAGAAAGAGAGGGTGAACCGAAAGGTAGCACGCTGATTTCGTTGCCAGTTATGCAGAGCTGGCGCTTAAAGTGCCACTCAAACTGCAGCTGAAGCTTGAGCCAATTTGTTGTGGGGGGCGGCATTTGGTTTTTTTTTTGTTGAGGGTGTTTTTTTTTGGGGTCCCCTGGCACGTTGCCAATATTATCGGAAAGCCTTGGGCATTCAACTTTCAGGCTGGCAATTAAACGATTACTTCAAAGCTTTTGGGTACAGGTGTTTAATTTGTTATTGATGTGTTGATTCGCTGCGGCCGTACATTGCGTATACGCTCCATTTACCAGCAAAATGAACCTGCTTAAATCTGATGATAACGATGCCATCATCAGCATAAGCTTTACTCATACAATGATTGCCAACAAAATGATAATAAGTACGCATGTAGTTGAGGTCTCTACCCCAATTACCTTTAACTTGTGGGCTTAATCCTTGCACACACACACACTCTCATACACTTGCGTGCCTTGCGTGTACGTTACTCTGCATAAGCAGCCTGATAGAGACGCCTCATTAATGCAGCTCAATGCCTTCTGCAAAAACGGGGCCTTGCAGTAGATAATTTATGCCAAAAGTTGCCTTACTAATTGAGCAAATTGCTAAGGTAAATATTATTTTTGCTCTTCGCCTGTCTACTGGGGGTTAACGAGATTGCTTTGGCAAAGTGCTTAACCTCATCGTCGCCTCGATGCCTGGTAATCGATGACCCCAACATTGAAATTAAGTTTCTGGTTTCACAATTATGTTTGGCCATCAACAGAGTCAAACCAGCGACAGCCAACAACGACGCATTCCAGGGGAATTGTTCTTGATGCGAAGGGACAGAAAACTAGTAATTAAAACGTCAATTGAGACACCATCATCAGTAGGAGGAGGAGGAGGCAGATGATATCCCGTCATGAATCCGCCACAATATCCAAGCGCATTCCTTACTTTGGGGACCAGTTGCGGGGGCGTCCAGCAAACAGAGACAGCCAACAGCCAACGACTAACAGCCAACAACGAACATCCAACAACCATTAGCCCACTCCATTAAGTGCAACTCATTGTATATTAATTTGGATTTCATAGGCGGCAAATGAATGCTGTGGCGCAACAATGGCCGCAAAGGTAAGTATATCTCTATTAAGCGCACTTAAAGGCAAATGCTTTAGATGCTTTAAATTTGCTAAAGGGGACGCATGAGGCTGAAATTTACAATTTATTGAAGGAGTTTAAGCAATCAATAATTTTATTTATTAAATTACATTTAAAGATTGTTGAAGCAGTTTAAAAATAAGTTAAACATTCAACTTCAAGTAATTCAAGTCAATAGAACTTTTGATTTTAGGAACGTGTATAAAATTAAATGGCTAACAATGCTGCATACATAATAGTATGCCAAGGCTAGCGATAATTATAATATAAGTAGAATTAAGTACTATTAAGATATATGGAATATGATGCTAAACAATATATCGAGCAGACTGTGTTCACAAGAGTAAGCAAAAGAACATGCTTTCACAGTTATAAATACATTAGTTTAGGTTAATTAAATGTTAGTACACATTCAATTAAATTCAAAATATTTAACTACAAATAGAGTGGAAATCATAGTAGTTGCTTTCTTATCATTAATATGAGTAAACTGCCAATACATAAGGGAAAACAATTGTATTTCATAGAATCAAAATTTATAGTGGAAACTGGAAATAAATAAATCAATGCAAAAATGAATCCTATTTTATTTTTACAAAGATTTTTATTATTAATTGAAATCAAGAAAGGAGAGAATTGTAAAAAAAAAAAACAATTTAAGCTACCAATTTAAGTTTTATTGAATATAGTTTTGTATATACTTTAAGTTCAGGTTTAGTTCAATTTAATAGCAGCACCTTAATAACATGGCTTTCAAGTTCAACCTTTAACAAACTTTTCCAAAGTCCCAAGAGCTTTCAAAGTAAGTAATTAAATTGAATTTTTGTTCGCATTCTATTTTCGTATATTTTTGTTTGCATTCGACTGTCTACCTTTTTCTTTTATAGCCTGCATTATTATTAAGTGATAAATACTGTAATTTCTAAGGTGAAACAACTAACTGACAGATATGTGCTTATAAATAAAACCAATAAAACCCTTTTCGACTACCCACTTGACTCTGTTCACATGTCCAATTACCAAATTGTAGGTCAAATCTAATTTTATTTGTTGCCCTTTTATAAATAGCAACTAATCTCGTGTAGAAATCTCACACTCGATGTTATTCTATTCTGTGGCTACGTGTGCCACATGTGCATGCATCCTACATCCTACATCCGACATCTGAGTCACTTGTGTGTGTCCTTGTGGCTCACTGACTCAGCTTAATTTCGTTAAACTTGGTAATGAGCTAAAAATATATGTACAAGAGGCGAAATCGATGTGGTGGCCATGCATGGGCGGGCATAATTTTAAGGAGACCAAATTAAAAGGTCAAACTGAAACGAAAATTGAGCACAGGTCTGTACTTAACTTTGCAGTGGTTTTGCCACTTTTCGACTGCTTGTAAAGTTGAAGGTGTGACATCAACTCGAATGTCAGAAAAAAACACACACAAGAAGTTTCACTCGGACTTGAGCAATACAATTAAATTAGAAACCCGAGCCTCCCTTTTGAACCACCAGCAGTTATAAACTTTCAGCTGGACAACGTCCTTTTTTGATATGTGACGAAACCAAATACGTGACAAAATTTTGGTGGCAAACTCAACTGCTTCACGTCTGTGTAGCAGCAGATGTTTTCAGGCACAAGGAACAGGATATAGCACACACATGTGTGTGTGTGTGTGTCGGTAATTGACCTGTGGACAGTTCATTCAACTTCGGCATCCGTTTTCTATTATTTATGACATCGAGAGCAATCGTACACAGTCTATAACAAACCAATATTGAACCTTTAATAAACAGATATTTGCTTAGGAGAATACGACATACTGCAGCTGTTTTGCCAAAGCAAATACACAGAAGCCAAAAAAGGTTTTCATTCGAATGCATTTGAAATTAATAGAAAATTTTCAGTCTCGAGAACTGAAAACACATATTTCGTAGTGCAATGAACTCCGTTGCTCACGTTGAATTATTAAGAAATTCTCCTGAAGTAAATATGAGGTTTTCCTTTGCTCTGGCTTGTCACATATTTTTGTTTTTTTCGTCCTATTTTTGTAGACACATAACGTCTGGTTAGTTCCTTATGAGGTTGACGACGCCCCAGCTCCATTGTTTTTCAATTTCGTTGCCTTTCATTGTATGTGTGTATGTGTGTGTGTGTGTGCATCGCCTTATTTATTTATATGCTCAAATGTTGTCTTTCGATTCGGAGTTGTGCTCATTTTGTTGGGCTTTTTCTTAGCCTAGCTTGGCTTTTCACTTTGGCAGCAGCAACGTTGGGCTGCACTTGGGCTTATTAAAGATTAACTGCATTGTCTGTGCTGCTGTTGCTGCTGCTGCTTTTGGGATCAACGAGGTCATGGATGGGTGGAGCCATCGCTTAGATGTTGCACTGAGTGCAGCTCCCAAAAAATATGGCTTAAAAAGGGCAACATCAAAAAGGAATATTGTGCGCCTAATGGCCAATGCTTGGAACTCGGGATTGGAAGCGGGCTTGAGCCATTTGCTAGATTCGCTAGTCATTGAAATATTTAATAGATCTCCCATTCACTATCTCTAATTCTCTCTCTCTCTCTCTCTCTCTCTCTTTCCAGCTGCGTTCCAGATTAAGCAAGTGGCCCTCGGCTGGGGTTTCGCTGCTAGCATATTGGCATCCTTTTTGGCTCGACTATTTGGCTGCCGTCTGTCATTCGTCCTTTGTCCTTTTGCCTAGTCTCTGCTCGCTCTTCGCGTAGTTACAGCTGCAGCTGCTCGCTCTTCGCGTAGTTACAGCTACAGCTGCATTGTCTGTGCTGCTGTTGCTGCTGCTGCTTTTGGGATCAACGAGGTCATGGATGGGTGGAGCCATCGCTTAGATGTTGCACTGAGTGCAGCTCCCAAAAAATATGGCTTAAAAAGGGCAACATCAAAAAGGAATATTGTGCGCCTAATGGCCAATGCTTGGAACTCGGGATTGGAAGCGGGCTTGAGCCATTTGCTAGATTCGCTAGTCATTGAAATATTTAATAGATCTCCCATTCACTATCTCTAATTCTCTCTCTCTCTCTCTCTCTCTCTCTTTCCAGCTGCGTTCCAGATTAAGCAAGTGGCCCTCGGCTGGGGTTTCGCTGCTAGCATATTGGCATCCTTTTTGGCTCGACTATTTGGCTGCCGTCTGTCATTCGTCCTTTGTCCTTTTGCCTAGTCTCTGCTCGCTCTTCGCGTAGTTACAGCTGCAGCTGCAACTGCGTTCTGTACGAATGCAATTAAAATGTCAGCGTGACTCTCGGAAGCGTACTAAGTACACACAACACACACACATACGCAGAAAAAAGGCCAAAAGCTAAAGCTGTGGACGGTTCGAAGGATTCGGGTTGTCAGGGCAGCATGGCAAATACGCATTTCACATGCCAAAAGGATGGCCAAAAGCCCGTACACACTCATTCATTCCGGGTAACATACGCGGCGTATGACAGAGAGTTAGATTTGTAAACTGTTTGCGAGAGTCGAAAGTCGAGGAGTGAATTGTGTGTGGCCACGCCTCTAACGCCCACATTGCGCCATTAAGCGCACTTGTGACGCACGTAAATTAATTTACTGTCAGCCATTTATGGACCCCCACATCAACAACAACAACGCCAACAACAGCAACAATAAAAGTGAATAAAGCGAGTTGGTCGCTTTATTGACAGCTGAACAGCAACAGCAACAACAACAATGATGGCGAAAAAAGTTGTGGCTGCTAAAAGTTAAATAATAAATAACATTTAGCACAACACAGCAGAGACGCATCCTAATTGTTCATCCCATCGTTTCGCTTCTCTCTCTTATCTATAGCCAACTTTAAGCTGGATTTATGATCCAAGCGCAATATGTGGCAACATTTTTGGTTCGTTTATTCGTCGTTTTCCTTTTTTTTTCTTCATGCATCATAAAGTTGGCTTTGGTTGTTTGCTTACTTTTTGCATGATCGAATAATAATAGTAGTTTCCATAAAAAATTACTGCTGCCAGATTGATTACGACTATAAACTCAATGTGCGAGTAAAAGGAGCGATGAGTTGGCTAAAGTTTAACTTGCTTCAAATTTTTCATACATTTTGTATTAAACTACAAGTTCACTTGATGTTTATTGAGATTATGAACTGAGCGGAGCTGAGCTCTCTGTCTTATACTTGAACTTAAAGCTGAGCTCAATATAAGCAAGGAATGAAGGAGAATAAGAATTTCCACATCAGTCTTTGCTCAACTTTATTTGGCACTTAAAGTTTTTTCATTTCTTTTTCTGTTTGGTAAAAAGTTTCAAGAGATTTTTACAGAGTTGCGTAGTAATTGATTTAATTGTTAAAGTGTGCAGTTAATAGTTTAACTTGCGTTCGCTTAAGTTGAAGACTGTACACAATAATGAAATATAGTTTTGTATGAACACTTAAGGCAACACACACAGCATTCAGTCAATTATCAGTGAAGTCGAAAGAGCTTAAATAATAAAGAAGCGGCCAAGTGATGCATATATGATGCATAAAAGTTGCAGCAAGAGAGAAAAGTATGAGAGAAAGTGAAATAAGCAATTACTGTTTGTGAATTTGATTTCTCAGTTTCTTTGTTATTATATCAAACAAAAGATTTAAAGCTGATGAAATGCATTGCAGAGACAGTTGAATGAGTTTAAATTGAAGTTTCAATGTTTCAACTGGGATTTTAATTTAACACATTTTTAATTCATATCTTATCTTTTAAATGAATAAATAAATATAATAGTTTTTTTTTTATAATTCATAATCCTTTAAATAAATAGAAAAATATATAGAAGAGTAAAGAAAACACTTATAAATAATTGATATGTTATTGGTGATGACAAGTTGTCAGCAAAATGTATTTTGAACTTTGTGTTGCCTTTAATTTGCCACATATTCCTCGACAGAGTGTGTATTGTTTAAGCATAAATAAACTACCATTAAAATTAACTATTATTAAACCATTGTATCTCCATATGCTGCTGGGCCAAACTGTAGCTGCTGTGGCGCCCAGTTGGAATTGAGTTGGTTATAATGAGTGCCGTGGGCTGCCATTCAAATAGCGGATATTATCTGCAGGGTGTCACTAGCATTGGCAACAGATACTTAAGTGTTGCACGCCACAGGCGCCAGAGGGGAAGAGGAAGAGAAAGAGAGTGAGGCCTCTGCGTGTGTGCGGCTTGTAAACGGAAACACGCGACTCTGGCGGAAATTGCCGGCACATGCAACACACGCAGCTGGCCAGCTTCGGGCTCTCGCAATATTTGTGGAATGTCGAGTGGAATTTTCAGTATTTTTCTTTTTTTTTTCAAAAACAAATTATAAAAAATGTACAAAAAGAGCAAAAAAAAAAAAAAAAGGCAAATACATGACATGCCATAAATACCATAGCAGTTTCAGGACCTTGACAGCGCTGACCAATTGACCCAATTGCTGGTCAGCAAAAGTTTTGCATACGCCGAGTTGATTTCGAGTGGGCAAATGCAACGAACTGTGGGCCCCAATCGGTGTGGTTTTTGCGTGGGCTGCCCAGTTTGCTAAATTGAATCTTAAGCACACTGCAAATAGAATACAAGGCCATGGCTCACCCACAGCAGAGGGCTTAAAATCGCTTGCCAAACTCCAAAGACCTAGAAGGATTTAATCTTGTTGCCAAAGCCTAACTCAAACAAAGAGCACAACCAAACACACACACATCGAGTATTTACTCTTCATATCCGCACTCAATAACTCAGCAGTCAGTTCGCTCTCTCTCATGTTGAACTGAACTCTCTTAAGTTGCTTTCTCTTTGGCTGGCACTTTTATCCGTTCACAGTTCGTGGCTCAGCAACACGAGCTAGGCAAACGCAAATGGCACTTTTCACAGTCGTTGTCAGTTTGCCGCAGTCAAGCAATGAACGCGCAGCATGCGGATACTAAAGGATAACAACAATATCGTTATTTACCAATCGCTCTGAGCCTGGCTCAACCAAAACCAAAGCAACGCCAGTCAGCGAGTTGCCGCCAAAGTGCGACGAGTGTTTTTTAAAAGAATTTCTTGTGAATCATTTTGCGGATTATATATTTTAATTACGTGCGTGACTGTGTGTTTGCGTAATTTTTAATTGTTACATTTCATAACCGACCGACTTCAAAACAATGACAAGCCCAATTTTGGCCGCTGTCAGGCGTTGTATTCGCCACAGCGGCAATTCAACATTGTTGCACAGCAACAACAGCAGCAACAACGCGATGACAACGTTGAAATTGTGAAGCTGAAGCTGGGGTGTCAAAACCGCAAATCCAAACTGGACATCCAAAAGGTCCGACAACATATCCTAACGTCCAAACGTCCAGCTGCAGAATTCACAACGTGCCACTTGCAACGTGCCACAGCAGCCGCAAATAAAATTCTGACACCTCCACACATATATACATATATATGTTATAAGCATACGTTGTCCTACACTCCGCTTCACTCCGCGTTCGCGTCGCGTTTCGTTGGCAGCCAGCTACCCAAAAATGTCGGTTTAGTTGTGCCATTATCTGTGCGTACACCACGTATATATGAATGCGTTCTCTGGGCTGCCACCCCCTCTTCGTCCGCCTCCACCTCCGTCTCCGTCTCGTTTTCGTATGTGTTTCGTCGTGCGGTACGTGTCGCTAACCAAAATGCAGCCACCAGTCGCCATTGCAGGCCGTGTAAGTGATATCCGTGTGCGATATATATACATACAGCATATAGCATGTACATTTATATAGATTTTTTAGTTTGTTGCTGCATTTGCGGCTGCTGAAATCTCTGGCCATGACGTTGCCTGGCCATGGAACGCACTTTACTCGTACTCCGCCTCCTGCTCCTCGTCTATGCATACATATGCAACCGTCAGTATATCGTTGGTATCTCTTGCCTGCCCACAATATAAATTACCTGGCTATGCGGACAGCATCGAGCAGCGAGCAACGCGCTGTGCAATGTCCTTTCGTTGCACGGGCTGCAGCATGGCCGGGGATTTGACTTCATGTCGTGGCCAATTGAAGCTCAGCTGCAGCGGTCACAGGGCAGACCAACCTTAATTAAATTTCAGATATTTTATCAAAATTTACGACACAGTTGCCAGGCTGCAGCTGCCGATGCTCTTACTCTCTCTTTCTCTCTCTATCTATCTTTCGCTTCTACTCTGTCCACTACTCTACTCTATGTCGTTTTCCATCATGCGACCCGTCTCGATAATATTTCTGCTAGCTTCGTTTTTTTTTTCCTCTCCTGTTCAATAATAACAAAGCTCTACAATATACGTTGGCCTAGCCATCGAATGTCGAAATGTGCCGCGGGCCGTTTTCTCGGTTTTTCTCGTTTGAAAAATTGGCAAAAACTAAGTCAGGATCCATTAGAACGTACAAAAGGCAACATGATTTATGTATGTGGAGCCATGCATCATATTTGCTCACTAACACACCAGTCACCGATATATGTATGAATGTATATGCGCTGTTATTGTTCCAGTTGAAGGTATTTTACGGGTTCTCTGCTTCCCCTCAAGGATGTTGTTTGCTGAAACGAAATACTCAATAACTGCACATATATCACATTATTTAAGTTTCGAAATTTAAAGGTCAAGCCGTAAATCACACGAAATTTCAACAGTGGGAATCCATAATGTTTATATAAATAATAAATAACATATTATATTAAATCAAATGACATGCAATTGTGGGCACATAGGAAAGCAAACCCCTTTCTTTTCATTTATTTATTTTTTTAAATAAACAAATTGTATCGTGACATCACAGATGAAGAAAAAAATACTTCACTATGAGGATTTCATTGGCAAAGCAAACGTGCAACTTTTTAACTAAATTAAAATTTCGTTGCATACTTTTAAGCGCGCTTGGATATTCGTGAGGAGCAGAGATAGCGTTGACAAACTTAACCCCTTTCAGTTTATTCACTTTCTATAGCATACTTTTAGGCATAATAAAGAAGTGAATGGCAGCCATTACATTCGGTTTTACGCTGCTCGTAATAAATCAATGTTTCTTTTTGCTGTTGCTCTAAATTAGCAAAATGCAAATAACATGTTGTTGCTAATGATTTTACCAAACACACAAATATAAACCCAAGCACATTCATAATACGCATACAAACACACGTTGTTGGTACACATAATAAAACAGGGTACATGGCAAAAACAAGCGACTTTTTTTTAACTATGTCTACGCTTCGCACTCAACCTGCTGCTGCTACAGCTGGTGGTGGTGGTGAACAATGCTTATGGCTCGTGTCGGTGCCAGTGCCACAGCTGGAATCGGAATCGGAATGGGAGTCAAAGTTGGTGCTTGCTTTGGTATTCGCCTGAGGGAAGGGGGGGATGTGGGGAACAACGGGAAGTATCGAATACCCGGCGTTTTATCAATTGCCATATCGCGTGCTCAAGCGCGCCAAATATTCCAAATGAACGATACAACAATAACAGAGAAATTGTGTGCAAGTGGAGTAGTAGTTAGTATGCTGTATCGAACAATCTATTGTTCTTTCATATTTTCTAGAGGCAGTTTTTGGGCAGCGCTCGAAATGTGTAAATTGTTGCTAACAAGAAACTTGATAGCTTTTTGTGCGATACTTTCTGGCTAAGAGCTTAGTTTTTTCCCCTCTGGTTGTGGAAGGAGGGAGGGGGAGAGAGAGCATTGTTTATTTTGCGCTATTGCCATATTTGATAGGCGCCACCACTGCGCTTAGTTGCTCCCATTGCTCCATTAGGCATGTATTGTGTACCTTCTGCTAATCGAACTTTTGTCTTTCTTTCCCCACGCACTTTCATGTGTCGTGCCACGCCTAAGCCATGCCACGATATTCACTTTGATATAAATGAACTGTTTATGCTAATATATGAGTTCACTGTCAGATGGCCAACATCGCAACGCGACGGGGGGAAAAGAGAGTGAGAGATGTGTGCCAATTGAGGGGAATGTCCTCATTACTTCATTAAGCATACTGGCAACACCTGCTGCGACTATACGCTTGAGTGTGTACAGTATATAAGTGTGTGTGTGTGGGTGTATGTCAATGTCATGAGAGGCCTTCGCATACATCCTACTTCTCATCTATGCGCTGCAGGCAAATTACGGCTAATTAACATTTTTTTTTTTCAATTTGTAGCACAGCATTTTTTGTGTGCGAAACTTACACTGAGAGAAATCAATTGAGTTGTATTTTGACATTGAGGCATTGACTTTGGACTTTTTTTCTTAAAGTGTACTCGACTCTGGGGATCCCTCCTGTCGGCTTTTGCCGCGCTGCTGAGTGTTTAATAGCCGGAAATCTGTCTATTTCCGCTTGCCCTGGCGTTGATTATAGTTAATAGATGACCGACTGAAGCTCCCTTCTGGCAGCTAATTCTTTTTCTGCTACTTTTCCTTGATACTCGTACTCGAGTATTAGTCGAGCCGTAATTATGCTCTAATTATATGTCCCTTCTCTCTCTTTCTCTCTCTTGCTTCCACCCAGTCGTTGAGTATACGTAAAGGTGTACGGGGTGTGTGTGTATGTATTTGTATGTGTGAGTGGGGTGTGTGTGTGGCAATAAAAATCTCGGCGCTGATGTAATTACAACTCAGCTTTGAGTGCCGAAGGGGTTGGGGGCGAAGGGGCGACAACCAAAGGCTTTAATTTAAGTTGTGCGTCTGAGCGGCAGGTAAAAAGTTTGCAGACGCCGCCAGATAATGGCAGCTCCGTGCACAAACAAACTTACAACTTGCAACTTGCTACCAGCGACAGTTGACATTTCAGCAGCAGTAACAGTAACAGTGAAATAAAATATATATGTACTTAGTTATACACTCATAAATATAAATTAATTAATTTATGCCATCCACGTTTATTCGTTTATTTACAGCCGAACAATAAATAAATACTTGAGCGTATGAACAAACATACTCGATGATGCATAACAAAAGCAAGAACAGTAATAAACAAAAGTGAAATATAAACAAAATTTAATCATTTAAGCATAACTTATAACGATACATATCAATATTAGTCTGATTTTGTTTTACAACAAATATAGAAATATTAAACAAAAAGTTAAATGCAATAAGCAAAAAAATATATCAATAATCATATCAAGAAATATTCTGTGTGTGCTTTTATTCAAATTAAATCTTACACTTTATATGCATTTTTCAACCGAATAGAAAGTTAACCTTTTACTTGCGGAATTAAACAAGAAATTTCTTAATAGAATCTAATTCAATTTGAAGGCAAAACGAAAACACGCGAAAAGTTTGTGCAACATTTTACGAGTGTCGCGAGTGCTCCACGTCTATGTGCAAGAGTGTGTGTGTACGTCTATGTGTATGTGTGAGTTACCGTTACTTAGCGGCAAATCGCTTTGTCATGTAATGTCTTTATGTCGCAGAACGGATCAAGTGCTTAAACGCTAAGCAAAAGCCTCCTATGGATTTATATGCATAAAGGAAGCACACACACACACACACACACACGCATGCTCGCCATAAGTTGAAACGAGGCGATATAGAAGCCGGAGAAGTTTAGCCGCGTACACGCAAACGGATTAGTTCAAACATAAAAAAAATAAAACACAAAAAAGCAAAAAAAAAGAATAACGTACATTCGCATATAAAACATTCCACACGCCGAAGAACAAAAAGCTGAAGGTGAACCAAAATAAAAGAAAGTGAACACACAAGAACAAAAAAAAAATAAAGTAAGATACAGGGGCAGCCAAGCAGCCTCCTGACTGAAACTTAGCCCCGTGCACGCTCTGGCACCTGTCATGACGTCAACGCCGCTGTTGGAAACGGCCAAGCAATTAAGCTGTTAACGATGTACGCACACTTAAGAGCCGCTCACCCAAACACAGATACAGTAACAGTTACAGCAACAGCGACAGCGACAGCTTCAGATACTGCGACAGCGACAGCTACAGATACAGATACAGATACTCTGGTGAGAACGTGCATAAAAACTCCTATGAAAAATCCATGCAGCTCTGTTGTGTCCAATGTTGCTGATTAATTTCAAGTAAGTTGATGAGCCTTCTTCTCCTTTTTATGCCACTTTTTATGTCCATGTTTTCTGCGTTTCTCATTTTTGCTTACGTTGTGATTTATACGACGTCTGATTCTCGTGTTAATTCAGCTGAACTCCGTTTAATACAATATTCACGTTTCTCTCCCAACGAATTAATCAATTGTACACAGCACTTGAAAATATTTGTATTAAAGAGAATATTTAAGATTTAAATTTCTGTTTCTTTTTTGTGAATAAATGTCACAGCATTAAAAGTCTTTTAATGAACCAATTTTTCCAAGTTAGTCAAGCTTTTAGCACTTCTTAAAATTAATAGCAGAGCTGCAGCGCACTAAAAGTTGGGTCAAATATTTTTCTTAATTCCAAATATTAAAGTGAGCTTGTGCAAAGTGCAATTTAAATTGAGATAACTTTATTTTTATGTAGTTACTCAATTACTTAATTTTTAACTGTGTTAAGCGAAAGTAAAATTTGTTGAACATTATAAGCTGCTATTTTCCAATTGCATTTAAAATTGAGCAGACAATCTACAAAAGCTGCTTAATCGATCAATTTTATGCAAAATTATCTATATATATAGGCATCTAATTTAATTTGCAATTGAATTGGAATAATATCCCTCAAGGCAAAGCGACTGTATATTTAGGTTTGAATCTTTGTGAACGATAAGCAAGCATTATAAATATATATATACATCTACTTTTTTATAGCTTTCTGCTTTTATTTTTCATTGCTTGTGCCAAGAATAGCAAAAACAAAATACAAAATATAAAATAAATTTCTGAGATGTGAGTTGAAGCAAAAGAGGCAAAAGACAAGAGAAAGAAGATGCCAAGGTCTACATTTTATGCTCGCCCACTTTTGTATGCGCTTGTATGAGGGCAACCGACGTGTTTGAGGCCTGTCAAGTTGTTTACCAAAAATTGGACAGCCAAAACAAATAACTTGAAAGGAAAATCTATGCAAGACAGCCTGTGAAAGTCATCTAATTCTCTCTCAATTCACACACTTTTGCTTAAACCAGAAATATGCACACACACAAAACGGAGCTTGACTGCCTGCTGCCTGCTACTGCCTTTGAAAAGTCAGTGAAATAAATGTGAAAGCAAGCCTAGCTAGCGACTATGTGATGAGAGCCAGGCTAAGCTTGCAAAAAATACAAAAAATACAAAAAAAAGCAAGCTCAATTCATAGGCATAGGCATAGGCACATAGTAAGCGTAAGCATGAAACGACGTCAGGTTGATTCAATGGCGTTGGCAGCCATTGAGCGGCTTAAATACACACACTAAGTAAGGCAGCAGCATATGCGAATATATGTGGCATAAATCAAGCCCAAGGAGGCCCAACCACACACACCACAAGCACATACACACACTCACATAGAAGCCGCTGCCAATGGCGCTTAAAGGCATTTCGCAAAGTTTTTGACTTGAGCATTTCAATCGTGTGTTTTATTGCGCACATATTTTATGCCGTTTATGCTCAAAATTCAGCTCAACATGCGCCGCCCTGCATCTATGTATGTGTATGTGTAACTCGCGCACACACATATACACACTCACACAGACAAAGTAGAAACTTCACTTGAGCCAAATATATCTCTTACTCAGCGGTGTCTGTCTGTCTGTCTGTCTGTGTGTTGTCCTGCGGCGTGGCTTCGTCTTCAGTGAGACGACTTCTGGCGGTGTTTGGGAAAAACCGCATTGCGGCATATTATGCGCGCTGAAATTCCCGGCTTGAAGCAATACCCAAAAGGCAGACACTGCTCGCTTCGTAGTTGGTTGGAGTGGGCAAAAAAAAAAAAAACGCAGCCGCAAAAGAAATGCGCAATGTTTGCACTCTACTTAGAAGGCGTCCCCTAGTGGGCGTGGCAGAGCGGCCTCTATGCTGGACTCGCTCGCTGAGTAGTAGTGAAAAGTTCCTGGCATTGCCCTTGCACAAGTTAATAAACTGCACGAAACTAGTTTTTGTGTGCTACGTTACGTATACGCAACGTTGGCATGCGGCAGCTGAAAACCATAATTAATTAATGTTTTTTGTACATTTGCAAATGCAACTATTTGCCAGCCAATACAGCGACGAAGCAGTTGCCAACTGTTTGTCACTAGTAAATGTAAATGTTTATTTTGCCTTTTGCCATATGATATTATGCATACGCCGTGTAGTCAGGCAGCAAATTAAATTTCAAATTACAAAATTCATCAGTGAGTAGTGTGTGAGTGTGTGTGTGTCGATTCGAAATGTTTTTACAAATTAATTTGCTCGGGGCAAACGAACGAACGACAATGTAAACACACTACAGCGTCAACGACGCTGGTCTGAGGATAATAATCTCAGGCACACACAAAACCAATCAACAAGACGGCCATGAGCCATGAGCCAAAGGCATTAGCAACAGCAACAAAGTATTTAGGTATTTGTGACTAATGAACTCAAGCCAATCAAGCGAGAAGCCTCGCTTTCGCTTTCAGTTATAAAATATGTATATTTATTTATTTCATTTAATTCATAAGTGAATGGGATGTCCGCTGTTTCTTTTTTATTTCAAATGAAAATGCTGTCAAGTAACTTTTTGCCTAAGTGGTTCAGTTTTTTTTTTTTTTTTTTTGTTTCTTGAATTTTTTGTATTGTGTCGGTTGCTTATTGATTTTTATTTTACTAATGAAAAGTGAACATAAAATAGAAGAAGCGACAGCAGACACTTAACCCTTTTACACGCAATCTACCCGATGACGTCAGATGGCCAGATAGTCACTGACTCGTTGACTGACAGCCAGCGCCTAGGCTGGTGCCTGCCTCAAATGGAATTACGTTTTAAAAACATGAAGAGCACTAGCATGGGAGCCATGAGAGTATGTGTGTGTGTGTGTGAGGTGGCGCACACATCACGCCTTTTGCCATTGGGGAACCGTTTAACCCACATAATTATTACTGTGCCAACGCACCCAGAAAATAATGCGTAAAGTTGCAAGTCGATAATTGCGACGGTCTTGGGCTGAGCCCCGTAAATTATTGTTAAATATTTATAGAAAGTGTCGGTAGTGTAATCATAAAAGTTAATTGCACTTACATTTTACACACACATCGAGAGAGTCTGAAACTGAAAACTATTCAAGCATAATTGCCGCGTTATGCCCCAACGGATGTGAATTCTTTTTAGTTTAGTTTCAGTTTTACTTTTTTTCGTATTCACAAATATGTTCGCAATTCAATGGGCAGGCAGACTTCAGAGCGTGACATGTGCCACTTCCGCCTGATAGCGTCACCATCATGGATCCGTATCCGGATCGAGTGGATATCGTGTCAGTGTCTGTGTGTATGTTTAACTATGAGTACGTGAGTGTGTCGCTTATCTATGCCTATGTGGCTTTAATTCCACACTGAAACGAGTAGAAAGTAAACACACACACAAAAAAAACTTTGCGTGACATTTGCACATTTTGTGTCTGAAATGCGCTGCTTTAAGAGTCCAGGACAAATGAAAACGGGTTATTAAGACTTGTTTTTGCTGTCGTTCGCCTTCCATTTGATGGTTGCGGCACGCTTGATTAGTTGTTTGTCTCTCTGTTTTTTTTTTGTGTGTGGAGTGGAGTGCAGGTCATGTTTGGGTTGTAATAATAAATAGAGACTTTTTGCACAGCAATTTGTACAATTTAAATAATTTTGTTTAATTTTTAAGTGCACACTTTGTTGACTGCCCTAAAAAGTAGGCAACACACTTACACACATTTTCTTCATTTGACATTAGCAAACTCGGTTTGTGCTTTTTTCTGTTTAATGCTTTAGCCTTTTCTATGGCTGTTTGCCCCATTTCAGAGTGGCTTTATGCGGTTTGACTTTAATGCGTTTTGTCTTAAAAAGCGAAAAAATGCATTTAGCATGCACACAAAACGACGACGAGCAACAAAATGGGAACAAAGCGGGAGAACTGGCGTTATTTATGCAAACGTTACTTCAGCTCGCTCTCTTTCTCTTTAGAAATTATTATTTTGCCTTTTGCATTTGCCTATTCCATGCTTCTTGCCTGTATTTCTGTTTTTTTTTTTTTTGTTGCAACTCTGCTGCCATTTGTCTTAATGTATTTGCCTCTGGTTGTTGCTGTTGGATTGTTGTTTCTGTTGGCTGTTGGTGATGTTTGCAACTCTTGCAGTTGCCAGTTGCCAGTTGGTGCGTTTACATTTCCGACTTTATGTTTGTTCACTCGCACACGCACACACACACTCAGAAAGGAGGCATAATAAGCGGTCGGAGCATTTGGTTAGCATCCTTCCGTTTTGTGTTGTTCTTGTTGTTGTCGCTGTTGTTGTGCAATTTAGCATTTGCAAGCTGCATCCTTTGTGTTAAATTGCTGAACTGGAATGCTCAAGTTAATATTAACTCAACCGAACCTTTGTCCATCAACTTACAATCAGCATACACACACACACAACCATTAGACTATATAAACTTTAGATCAAAAACAAGTCTTTAATGTGCTGCGACGTCAGTTAATTAAAGCAAAATGTTTTCTATCGTGTGCTCGCTACATAAAAATTGGCCCCACAGGTTGACAACAGCGAAGTGGCGAAGGACTCGTGACTCCTTTCAACAAATGGGCACATGACAGGCGTCTATTAAAGTGCCACTGAGCCAAGGCAATTTGCCATTCTGCTGTGCTCGAGCACGTTTCTATTTCTATGTTTTTTTTTTTTGGGCCTGGTCAGGGTCTGCGTCTCGCTCTCTATTGGGATTGACTGCAAAATTGTATGTAGTATGTATGCTTGGGGAGGTCATCGTCAACGACTCCGCCATCTTAACAATCACTTTCCAAATATGTCAACATAATTAATTTTCAATTATCCATGCGACATTTGCGACACACACACACATACATATATGTAGTGTACAATGGGGCGTATTATTAATTGTAGTCCACAGTTGGCCATCAACTTCATCATCGTCGCCCTGGCGTCACTTAGTATAATTGAGTGTTATTTGATGGAAAATAATTCACAATCCATTTGTCCGTCGACTAAAGCAAACTGTTTTTTGATGATAGTAATGATGCTGATAAATTAATCAAACGTATATTCATCAGTCTCGCTCTCGTTCTCGTTCTCTTTCTCTTTCCCATTCAGACTTCAATTTTTCATGTCTTGTTAGAATGCCGCCTTCCATTTTTACACAATACACTGCACAACCAAAATCATTTTTCAATCAATTTTTGGTTTGTGCTTTTGAGTAATATTTTGTTAATAATAAATAGTTGTTAGCACGCGCAATTAATGAACATTTAATTATGGCTACAACTTGGTCATTAAATCAACTAAATAATAAGTAAGAATATTGTTGGGTATACTTGACTTAAAGGTTAATTTTATTTATAGAACTAAGCCAACTTGTTAGTGGGATTATAAAACAAAAGTATAGCAATAGTTGTATTTAATGTTATTCATTAGTTATTCACAAGTGGCTGCCCTCGAAAAAGCTGTGTTGTCTGGTGTTGTACCTGTTTGGTCAATCACATGTCATCATCATGCTGTTGGCAGTAGATGGAGATCGACTACGAATCAGGAGCTAGAGTAGGGATAGAGGACATGCTCGTACATATGTCATCAGTGTCTGTTGTTGCGACAGCCTTGGCAAGTGGCTGATTGAGCATTCGTCACGCTATTGGTTTTTGTCTTTGGAATTTTGTGTGAGTTCCATGTGTGTGTGTGTGTGTGTGTGATTTAATGACTCTCCATTAATTTAACGCACTGAAGTGTGAGTCACAAAGCCCTCAACTGGGTCAACTTGGCATGAGGGGTGCTCGATGAAGTGCATAAATAGCTTTTATCAGCATCTGTTCATCAGCATTCAAAACTCGGTAATTCGCGGAAATGATGGAAAAATGCATGAGCTTAGTTCGGTTTAATCACAAGTGCCGTAGAGGGGTCAACTATGTAGGTGAAAGTGGGTTGTTGCCTTTGTCAATGCATAGTTGTGTGTTGGTTGTGTCAGAGAGTTGTTTGTTCTGCATTCTGTTCTGATTCTGTTATTTCACGTTTTGCATAATAAATGTCGCTCAGCTCAGGAAAAGCAACGACAACGACAACGACTACAACATGAAGAAGAAAGGGAATGAGTTGGTGTCGACTACACAACTACAACTACAACTACAACAATGGCAATGAAAGTGTGCTGAAGGAGCTGAGAAGAACAAAAACAAGTCGCTTAACAAGCGCAAAAGCAACAACTGCTTATTCGCAGGTGAAAAGCAGAGCAGACAATGGAAATGAGAATGCGAATGTGAATGAGAATGGGAATGGAAATAAATGGCAAATGGCAGAAACGGAATCTTTACCGGAATTATTCATAATGTTCAAGAGGCACGCATACATTTGCATTTGCACTCGCTATGAGTGTCACTATCGAGAGCGAGAGAGAGAAACGCTGAAGACATAGAGAAGGAGGAGGAAATGAGGGAGTTGCTTGCAAATTAACATACACATACGTGGCGTAACATTGCCGCTGGCAGGATAATAAGTGCCCAATCCACACACACACACACACATACTACTTCAAAAACAAATACAAAAACCAGTCAAGCAACTCATTCATTTTAGCCACCATCAAAACACATACACACACACACACACACTCACTCTCGCTCCAACACTACAATAAAAGTGAAAAATGCATGAAAAACGCTTGGAGAATTTCAAAACATGCTTGTGCGACAAGTATCCTGACAATCAGTGAATGGAAATGCTCTGTTGACGACAGCAGCAGGACAAGGGGAAAATCAGGAAAGCAAACAAAACCATGACAAGCTAAAGAAACAGCACAAGAAAAGCTCAACATGGCAACAAATAATTAAGGTGAAAACAAAGAGAATACAAAAGCAAGAAAAAAAAAAGGTGAAAGATAAGAAATGAAAACTTTTCTTTTTTGTTTCCTTAAGCATCATTTTTGATTTAGATTTCATGTTCGATTTCAAGCCACAAGAAAAAAAAAAGAAGAAAATGTCTCAAACTTATCAATTTTAAAGGGCATGACCTAAAATTTGATCAAGGCCAATAACGTTGACACTACTTTGGGGCTCGTCATGCTGGCTTGGCTCTTAGGTCAGGTTTCGTTTCGCATTTTGGCATAACCATGGCTGCCACCTTGATGGCCCCGCTTGGTTGCGCTCAATGCGTGTGGCAAGTTGACAGGAGCGCAACAAAGTGGCAGAAGAGCAGGCGAAAACAAAATTGCAAATACAGCAGCCAGAGCGACAACACAAGCAACAGGACCGCAGGCAGACGTGACAGACGGACTTCCTGGCGTTTATCTGCGGCCGAAAAAGTAATTTCTTAAAAAGTTCACAACAGAGAGAGTGAGAGAGAAAGAGGGAGAAACCGAAGCAAAACCAAACCGAACAGAACCCAAAAGCAGTGTCAAGTGTTATTGACGATTTGTTGATGATGTTGGCACAAAGGTTTCAGCATGGGGCCAAGCAGCAGCCAGACAAAGGCCGCACACCGTACAAAAGGTATGTGCATGGAAATCAGCCATTGTCCTTTGCGCCACACCCCCTTCAACCCACACACACACACATACATACATTGTATAGGAAGAAGAGAAGACAAAGTGAGCGAAGGTTGCTCGCATCTTTCGCCTTTGTTTTGTAGCTTGAGTGGGCGATGGCCGGACACAAGTTTAACAGTTTTCTCTCTGTGCGTACTTATACTGCTACAACTACTATCCACGGCATTATCCAGTTTCCTTTTGAGGCAGCATACGCTTTTCATTTAGCTTTCAGCCAGTGTCCTGCACAAAGGAATTTCACAGCACTTTGTTTTTTTTGCTGTGTTGTGTTGCGTTTTGCTTGCTTTTAAAGCAAGTTGAGTTTTGTGCATTTGCCAAGGTTGTTTCTCTGAGCTTTGTTTAAGAGTTTTGCTTCGCCTATCGCTATTTTGACATCGCCTGTCAGCGTGCAACAGCAACAACAACGGAAAATAACTACAACAATGGGGCAAGGTAAACACGCAGAGCACGAAACATCTTTTTACTGCGATAACAGAAATATTTCTTCATTCAACTTGGCACTGAAAGCGAAACAGCAGCGAGTCAGCACAAGCACGTAACATTTTTATCTGTTATTCAAAGTTACGCCCCCACCCAAGACTCCATTCCCTTGCTTCCTCTCCTCTTCTCCCTCTGGCATGCTTCCTTTCATTTGGAGGCCCGTGTCTTGCCCTTTGGGCGGTTGCTAGGCCGCGTCGTTTCTTTCGCTCTGTATCCTTTGCCATGTGGAAAGTAAGTAGTAAGTAAGCCGTGGCAAATTAAACTCACTTCACCCCTCCCTCCCACTCTTTACCCTATCTCCTCCCAGTCGGGGAGGGCGAAAAAAGTTTTCAAGTGTTGAGCAATAATCAGAAAGGCTGGACGGTTGCCCTCTTTGGAGTTGTCGCAGAAGTTTTCGTGTTTTCGGGCATTGCTTAAATGGGTTTACGGGTTCATTTGCAGTTGTAATGGGCGTCAAAATGTCAGGGATTTCACCATCGTCGTCACATCCTTTTCTTCCTCGTGGCCCGTTCGTTTATGAGCTGTAAATGGAGCTAACGACAAGGATTAATTTACAAAAGAGGCACCCGAAAAAGTGGGCAATATTTTTCTTTTTTATACAAACTCTCGTTGTATATATTTAATAATTTATGTGAGTGGCATTTCTCTTTTGTTTCTCAAGGCTTTCGCTTTAATTAATAAATATTTTCTTAAATTATTTTATTATTTTTTTTGTTCTTTTTTCACAAATTGCTCATGAAAATGTCGGTACTATGTGTGTGTGTGTGAGTGTGTGTTTCAATTACCTCAGTGGACAACGACACGAAATCAATTGAAATCAATGATGAGCAGCAAAAACACACACACACAAGACTGATGAGGGGAAGAGAAGAGAGGAGAAATGAATCAAATCAAATATTTATTGTTTTCGATTCAATAAATTTTTATCACGCATCCGTCAGTGTGTGACAAACTCTTCAAATGACAACGAACGCATGCCCATAAGGTCGTGTTCGGTGTAAAATATCCCACTGATGATGGGGTGAGAAAAATGCTGAAAAGTAAAATACTTTCACTTTCGCCGTGCGTTGTACATGGCAAAACAAAAACAGAAATGTAATAAAAAATTCAAGAGAAATGCACAAATAAATACAGATACCGAAACAGAAGCAGACGAAGGGCAAAGTCAAGGAAGAATGTGTGTGGCACACACACGCACACACGCACACATAAATGAAATGGAATGAGGTGTGATAGAGAGGAAGCCGAAAATTCGAACATAAAGAATTTGCAATTTAAAGGGGATTTACTGCGGCTCGTAAAACAAACGCAATAAAAGATCAAACGACATGACAGGGCGTAGGACAATGTCCTGCCCTGCCATGCCCTGCCCTGCCCTGCCACAACCTTTGTTGATGCCTCGAGCGGCCTCCTGACAAAATGTCAAAAAGGCTGTCATATACATAACCAGCCAAAAGTCAATGGGATGTGTGTTTGAAGGGAGTTGAGTGGGAAGTGGATTGGGGGGAGGCGGAGAGCAGCTGCCTAACAGTGCGTTGAAAAACAGACAGAAAGACAACGAAAACAACATGCAGCAAATGATGGCAAAATACAAGTAAAATAAAATGTGGTGTGACAACTTTGCACGAGGCATCGAGATGGATATGACAAGGCCAACAGCGTAACGAACACAGGCACAGACACAAAGTCATATTCATTCTGTGATAATAAACTCGAATTGAGGGCGTCTGTGAATTGTTTTTCCTCCTGCTGTTGGTGCTGCTCTTGCCAATGCCACTGTTGACGTTTTAATCGAATCAACCCAGCAAAGAAGCGTGTCGAAAAACAACAACTACAAAAACAGAAAAAGGAAAGGAAAGGAAAGCCAACAAAAAAATAAACAAGCAAAGAAGTTGTAAACTTTCTGACAGTTGTTCGAAGAGCAAAGCGACGAAGGACGAAGCCAGCTCATCATACGCCCTGTTGTTTACGTGATGCTATTTCAACAATACATACACCACATACTACACACACACACCCCATATATACACACATGAGACACACATATGACAGACTGAACTGTGCTGTGGTAGCAGGCTAATTTTCGCTCTGATTCTTCTTGCGAGTGTATGCTGATGATGATGATGTCGAGGCTGAAACTGAAACTGAAGCCAAAGCCGAACCTTTTGCAAGCCAAAATGCCAAATGCAAAAAATGAAAATGCTTTTGGGTAAATGAAAATTGCACGCATTCGATTTGCCCAGTCGAAAAAAACGAGCACAACAAATCCGAAAGAAGAAAAAATAAATGAAATGAAATCCATTTCCATTTCGACAATTGGTATTATTAATCCCAGACCTAAATGTAAATACACACACAGTAGTAGGGGCGAAAAATTTGCTAAAATTTGTTGCACACTGTTGAGCACTCGCAATTTATGAGTGTGTTTGGCATTCGAGCTGGAATTTTAATGAATCAAAAGTCGAGAGTGCAGAACTGAAGATACATACATGCGAGCTGCAAGAGTTGCGAGAGCAAATCAAATTTCACTTGAGATCTGCATTTATTTCATAATTTAATAGGCAACTATGCAATTATGTAAACCGAATAAATGCGAGCAGACGAGAGTGCTTCGTTCTTTGACGTTCGCCACCGCCAAAGCAAACACAAGCTGCAGACTTAATCCAATTAATGTTGAATTTAAATGCTTGAGATGATTTGGTAGCATCAGAAGGCGCCAACCAAACCAAACCAAACCCAACCAGACGCAGACCCAACCAGACAGTCAACGAGTTGAGCTGAGCTGTGTGTTGCACGTTCTCAGCACACACACACACACACACAAATTACTTGGAGTCAGCACCAACACTGTGGGGAAAATGGAAACTGTTTCTTTTTTTTTTGCAACGCCATGAATAGTTTCCGTTTTTATACCCGTTACCCAAAGAGTAGAAGGGTGTTATTACTTTATGCCTCCAGGAAGTTAAGTAACAGGCAAATGGAAGGATCTCCGACCCTATAAAGTATATATATTCTTGATTAGCGTCAACAGCCGAGATGATATAGCCATGTCCATCAGTCTGTCTGATATGAACACCTAGATCTCAGGGACTATAAGAGATAGAGATATAAAAGCACTTATTGTGTAAAGTTTGTTTACAATTTTTGGCACGCCCACTTCCGACTTCGAGAGTCGACAAAAATCCAATAACAAGCGTATTTATAATGTCGCGATTGTTGTATACTCAACAATATCTACAGTCTATATGATTCCTAAGAATTTGTGATCAGGTCCAAATTGTAGAAGGTATTCTATTTAAGAAATACTTTTGTATGGACAAAAACATTTACTTAAAAACGTCTTACTTGCAGTGGACTGACAATATGGTATATTTTGAATGAATTACTATATCAGTATATCAAATATAACCTTTTTTATATTGTGAGTGAACTACTATATTAATATACCATATATAAACTTTGGTATATTTTGAGTGTCCTATTAATGTGTGTCCTATAAATGTGTAAAATATAGCCTCTGGTATATGTTTACGGTGTAATAATTTGGCATATTTTAAAATTTATTTTGCTTTTTTTCACAAAAGGATAGCGAGTATCTCCCAGTCGAGTACACTCTTTCTTACTTGTTTTTTTTTTTTGCCAAGCCATGAATAGTTTTCGTTTTTCTTTTTGCATTTCCATTGGGCGTGGACGCTGCACGTAGCGGCTGTGTGACATTGGACGTAATGCGTTCTCTGTTTCGAGTTTATCACACACTCACACTCACCCACACACATACACAGTTTACCCCGCAGTACCCAAATTGCCATGCGAAGAAAGAAGGGTGGAGGCGAGGCGAGAATGGCATTGGCAACGTGAGTGAGCCACTGATGCCTGCTGGTCACTGTGGACACATAAGTGTACGTTCGGTATGTGGTCAATGCGTGACTTCAGCTTCTCTGGTTTGGCTGTCGTTGATGACGCTGACAGCTCAACTTGTGGCCAAGTTGGAAGAGGGAGGAGGAGGTCGAAGGAGGTTGAGCATGTGCCAATGGGTTTTGGTAATAGAACCGCAAATTGAACCGAAATAGTTAACTGCTCATCGTGTGGCTGCCCTGGCTGCCTGAATGGTCACTCAGTCAGATAGTTGGAAACGCTGCCGCGCGTTACTATCAATCAGGGATGCTGACACAACAACTAAACGTTTGTGTAACTGCTGGCAGCGAATTATTTTAAGCGCCAGTTAACATAGTTTATGCATTAGCTGGCGTTTATGACTAATTTCATTTGCAGTGCAGCGTTCCTAAATGCATTTCGCACTGATTGAACAGTTACACACACATACACAAACAAACACACACACGAATATATATATTTGGAAATGCATTCATGCAAGGACAATTTCAAATCAATTTGCGCTCATTTGAATTTTGGGCCAAAAACCGAAATGCAAACCGAGCGTGATAATTCAATGAGGTCGAGCGCACAGCACACAGCACAGAACAGTGTGTAATATGTGTGTAACTGTGTCTAACAGCATGTATATTTTTATCTGTATGTATGTGTGTCTATATATAGCAGAATATATATGTATATGGCAATTGAACAGGCTGCTTGCTTTGTATGTTTAAGTAGCAATTTATGCCTTTTGGGCCACTTAGACACAGCCACTTTTGATTGTCGCACAGTGACACGCAATACATTAAATATTTAATTTATATTAATCGCAAAATATATATTATTTTATTTACTAATTTACTACTTATTACTAACTTTTTCTAACTTGCATTCTTAATTTGATTAATGAATCGCAACACATTCAACATTTAATGCACTTTACTCGCAAATTTATATTATTTAATTTACAAATTTAGTATTTACCATAGCCTCTATCTGATTTGCATTCATAATTTGATTAATGCATTTTGTAGTTAACATTTCTGGTGGTCACTGTACTTTGGCCTCTGTGATTTGCAGACTCTGTGTCAAAGCTTTTCTTGTTACCTGCAGGCCAATTCAATTGTCTCGCTTGTCTGCACACGCACAGCCCAAAACTTGTCCCGCTATTGTACTGTCTCTGATCCAGCTGTGTGTCCTTCTGGCTTTTGTTTTTTTCTTTCCTTCTTTCTTTCTTTCTTTGGCTGGCCTCGCTGCTTGACTTTTCGTCCACTTGTGGCATGTGGCAACAGTGCGTATACTTGTTGTCTTCTGTCCTTGTTATTGTTGATTTATGTAAAACTTATTTATTACTGTCTGTGGCAGCCCATAAGAATACAGCAACACAACAAGCTGCTTATTAAAGTTCTGGTCAGCATTTTTGACCATTTGGCCACACAGTTGTTTGTGTTGTTTGTTGTTAGCCTGCAGCAACGCAGCAGCAACGAGTTTTAAATGCAAATTTATGAGACACCAATGCTACCCGCTTAATCACTTGTGTTGCTCAAGTTTATATACTATATATATTATGCGTATGGTTGCCTATTGTGCGAGTCCAACCAACAATAAAGAGTTTGGGCCAAAAGAGTTTTGAGCGTTAAGTTGTTTAGAGTTGAGCTGGTTGTAAATGTGCTAAAAGGCAAGATAAATGGCTTGTTATTATAACCAACCTCATTGACTATGCAGTCGAATGAGGTATGCTCAACCAGGCCAAAACTCTGCAAAATTAATGAAGCTGTGTGGAATTACTCACACACAAACACACACTCCGAAAAGTAGCTGAGCATTAAAAGTAACTGACAAAGTGGCAAATACTTAAGGCACCAAGAATCGAATCATCATTTAATACTCTTTAAATTTGGTAAGCTCTCGCTCTTTAAAGGGTATAAACAGCTCACTAATGAAATTCACCTCACCTGCGAAATGGAAAAAATATTACGATAATTGCAATTAGGGCGGAAATTGTAAATGTGCATTAATCATAGCCATAATGGATGTGTTCGCTGCACATTTCGTTAGCTGTCATGTTATCGGCAATTTGGATTTCAGTTTCTCTTGCCCTTTCTCTTTCCCTATCCTTTTCGCATCTCTTTTGCATTCGTTAATAATATTTGCATGGTTAGCGGGATTTAAAGATTTTATATCAATTAAGCAGCCCATTAATTATTGCAAAAACAATGCTCATAAATTCCCACTGAGAATATAGAAATCTATGAATAAATTATTCACGTTTATTATTGTATAATTCAAAAGCGGATACCGAAAAATAACGCTTTAATTATTGTGCACACACAAACAGTTAATAAAAGGTTTCACTCATTTTATCCGCCAATTTGCGATATTAAAATATACAGTGAAAAATATAAAATAACGGACAGCTAGTTCCCTGAGGCAGAGTTATCGCATGTTATGTTAATTGACAAATTTATAATTCACAACATTCGCTAAGCCAACGCGAATTTATTTCAATATAATCTGAATTTTAAATTCATAAATTAAATATTTTTTTTTGCTATTTTAAATGGTATTAATTGATGTGTTAAATATTTATATAATTTATTTTATGAGTCGCACTTGTTTGCCAGCTAAAAGTGCATAATTATTTTCAATGAATTTATGAACGATTATGAGAGTTAGTTGCTTTTTTATTTGGCCAGTTTAAAAGAGTATTTGAAATTTCCATACTGAATGATATATTACGTATACGCAATATACACAACCTGAAATAAATGAAGTAATATAATAAATATTTATTGTATCCATATTCATACTATTTATATTTAATTTCCTTTCAACAAATGCACAGCCACCGCCGCTTGCGTTATTTCAATGTCAATTTACTTAATGAAATTCACGATTTTTCTCTTCACTTATGTTTTTTTTTTTCAGCTGAAGGGTGCGCGTTGGAAGTTTTCTGAGTTTTGTTTGTTCAACAACTGATGACAACATGCTGAAACCATTCACCGTGATTATTGGAATTTTTTATTTAGGTGAGTTGAATTTTTTTTTGTTTGTTTGTGTGTGCGATTGTGTATTCGTTTACCAGCCCCATGCGCATTATTAATGACGTTTCTTTAATTGAAATTCGGCATGCGAAATTTCCAAAGCCGAGAGACCAATTAATTAATCACATTTGCCGTTAAACAATTTGTGCACAGACATTTTTTGTGTGCTAATTAAACAGCATGACACATATGATAAATGGATTTTTGATTGTATTCGCGGATGTGACAATTTATTTTGAAAATTCTTATTCAACAGTTGTTGCCAAATGTACTGTTAAACGCAATTAACTGTTACAGTTTTGAGAGCACTGAACAGCTTAACATTAAGTCAACAACAGCAACGACAACAACGAAAGTTGTAGGAAATATTTCAACCAAAGTTTAAATTGGTGTCCGCAAAGGGAAGCTTTTAAACTTGAAGCTTTTCGCTTGGGCTTATAACAAAGCTCGCACTGCCTGGCATACTTTTGAGCCTTTTATTTTCCGAGCTTTTAGTTTTTCCATAGCTTTTGGTTATAGCTCCTGCTTGCCGATGTATAACACAATATCCTAGTTAATTTTAGCTTCACCATTCACACTAAACGAAAGAAGCTTACTTTGCTAAGGATATTTCCAAAGCTTATTTGACTAAGGACATTCCCAAAGCTTTCCATTTGAGTAAGCTTTTTTCTCTGTAACTATCGATATATTCTCCACTCAATATAACATCCTAGACGATAAATATAAACTTAAAAGCTTCTGTTGGCGCTCTGCTCAAATTTCTTTTCAATGGTATCTATTCAATTGACAGTAATATTTTGATAGGCGGTTGATTCGCAGTGAAATTCTTTTTATATATGTATGTGTAATGGGACTTACTCATTGTTAGACTATTTGTATGACCAACCTTAATGCATTTTAATACCTTTATACAAGCGTTAAAAATCTTAAAAGGCATAACATTTAAGACCTGCCATAAATTTATATGTATTTATTATTTGCCATTAAAAGGAGTCCCCTCAATGTGGGCAGCGACTCCCTCGGAATACGTTATTATTGTGACCAACATAACTTTTATAACGCTTCCATTAAAAATTAGAAAAGAAAGTCGCACAAGGTGGAAAAAACCAACAGCGAACAGCAAACTATAATTATGTTTATCTTAATTATATTGCGTGACGTAAGTTTCTTATTAAGCGGCAAAAGGCAACAAAGTCACAAAGTCACCTGCCACAACAATCATCCACCATGTATATGAGAAGCCCTTACGGAATTATTATTACATGCGAAGTTCCCCTTTCTGCTTTGGATCGGACTCAACATTCACCCACTCAACAACCCAACCAACTCAACCATCCCAGCTCCCACTCAGCTATTCAGCCATTTTCAGACTCACCTTCAGAGCGATGGAGACGAAGTCGCAATCGCAGACGAAGTAAGAGTCGCGTGAGGAATCACAGCACGCGCGGTGTGCCAACGAATGGTCAAGTGGCGCCTTCATCATCGAGGTTTATTTGCATATAAAGCGTGTGGTGGCACCAAAAACTCAATTGCCACATGGCCAGGAGGGAGTTGGAGGCCTTTGCTTTTGATTTCTTTGTGGCATACGAGTGCCCGAAAAAGTATGCTAAGAAATTAAGCACATTCGCAATTTGCGTGCTGCGGTTGCTGTGCTGTGCTCGGGGCGTTTGCGCAATGCAAAGCAAATATATTTGACCCTTATGACACACGCAAATAAAAGTGCACGTCATTACCTTGATTTGCTGCGACCTGTAACTCGAGTCTCGAAACACTGCTCAAGGCGGCATACTTGTACATATTTCTTATCCCTTTTGTTGTTCGAGTTGCCATTAGAAACACGGGCAGAGACAAATTGATTGCCAACGCTTATCGAATGCAAATAATGTTCACTTGAAAACTCTGAGAGTACACTGAGAGTTGTCCCATAAATCCCTGGAGGCAGCTCTTGATCCATTTCATTTATGCTAATCAAAAGGCAGCAGCAGCAGAATCAAAATCAATTTCTTGGCATTAGGCGAGCTGAGTCGATAGTTGAGGCATCTGCTGGTCCAATGGCTGTGATAAATCAAAACAATTAAGTCGCTTTAAATTGGAGGGCGGAGAGCGAGAGAGAGAGAGAGAGTCAAAAGCGGAGCCAAGCCATAAAGTGACTAGCATTAACCAAAGTCTCAAGTGGGGCTAATAAGCTTGAGACAGCGCTAATTTTACCCTCATTAAACAAACTGACATGGCAGCCAAGCAAGCAAGCAGGCAACCAAAGTTGAGGCACACAGACCAGCGACCGAAGATCGACGTCCCTGTCCCTGTAGCTGTCGCTGTCGTTGTTGCTGTCTATCGACTCTGTCGCTGTGGCCAAGTGGATGTGGATACGAGGACACAAACTCAAAAGCACAACGTCGCTTTACTGTCGAAGCTTGCTAACATTTTAGAGGCTCAATAAACTCGAACCCAAACTCGACTTCCCCCTCCCCCCCATTCCCACAGAAATTGCGATGGACGACCCATAGACGGAGCTTGTCTCAAGTCAGCCCATCACCCCCGACACAAAGGCTCTGGCATTGCCATTTTGGCAGTCATTAACGGCAAACTGCTTCATCATTTAATAACCCAAAAGTGAGCTGGTTAAATGCCGAGGCTGCCAGGCTGCCAGCCTGTGTTGGCCCTAAAAAACATTCAATCCTCCCCACATAGATACCAACATTCATACCGACAAACATTCCGACCCACAACAGCTTGGAAAAAAAACAACGAAGAGCAAGTGAAAAAAAGTGGCGTAGAACATGCCACACTTATTTTTATAGATTTCATTTTAACGCCGAAAAGGCAAACGCATCAAGGCTGAAGAAACCCTCTGTTTCACTCCCACCCTCCTCCATCGATGCCACGCCCATCACTTTATGTTTGTGTTCGTTCTGGTTACGTTTCCTTGGCAAGCGCACATAGCTGGCATGCCTACATCAAATTGGCAAGGCGTCAAGCCAGTCAGCCAGCCTGTCTCTGAGCGAGAGGAGACCAACACACAAAAAAAAAGGGTTCATTATGGCAATTTGCTTAAACTCGTGTGCCTGCCACAGCCCCAACTTGAAGTTTGTGTCTTTTTCGGTTCTTGTGTTCTGTTTTTTCTTCTTCTTCTTCCGTTGTTATGGTTCGAGAGTATCTTTTGCCTTTTTAAAGCCTACGCAATGAAAAACGCGCCACAATTTGGCGGACTCTTTTTTTTTTAGGTTCTTGTGCCTTTTGCTATTTGCTCGAATGGTTTCTCATGGCCATTTCGAACACATTGCGCCAGCAAAAGTTCATAAAATATAATGATAAGCAGCATTTGTTTTCCTCTCGTGGCCAATGATTAAGGTTTTGCCACACTTTAAACTTTCAACGCTGCAGTTCAATGCACTCCAAACGTCAACTTTCTTAGTCCTCCAACTTAGGACTCTTACCTTCTATCGCTGTATCGTGTGTGTGCACAATGTCGCCTTATTTTAATATGAATTTCTTTTAAGCCACTCTCAGCAGGTGGTTGATTTCGCCAGTTTCGTGCCACTACGTTTTTATTATAATAGCAGCAAAGCAGCCAAAGCAGCAAATGCCTTTGCTCTAGTTATGTTTACCCATGGATATTTATGACATCATTTCAACAGGCGCAGAAAATTTTTAATTGCATACTTCGAGGCGCCTTCGATTGCTGGCAGTTGCAGTCAAATCTGAAAAGTATTTGAAAATGCACTTAGGCTCAAAAAGTGCTGGCTCACTTAGGGCGACACTTGAGAAACACATAAAGACCACGCAAACATTCGCAACAAAGGCAAGCAATGACACTGGCTTATAATAATAAAATAAGTTACAAATGTGTTGTTCTTAAATTAATTTAAATTGTAAAAATTGTATTAGACTTTCAATAATTTTTAAAAGTTGACTACCAACCTATCTTGCCAGACATTTAATTTAATATTTCCAGCTAATATCATTACACTTGAGTAATAAAAATGTGCCTTTGTCGTCTGTGGTCGCCAGAAGTGGACTGCCAGCAATGTAGAAAGAGTTAGCGTGATGTGTTTTAATATGCCCTGTTAAAAGTATTGTTGATCAAAAGGAGTTGACTGATTTATAGGAATGTTGTTGATATAACGAAAAAGATACAAATTTTCTAAGCTGCGTTTTCTTCTTTAGATAATACTTTATTATAAGAATGAAATCTATATGAGGGTGATATTCATAAATTTTTTTAAATATTCCGAAATTTAATTTTATTTTCGCTCACACTTTTCTGCAGGGTATCGTACATTTTTATTTGTCGTGCGTTTGGCCAGAGTTTAATTATATTTGCGTGAGCTTGTGACATTGCTGCTTGGACTTTGTTATGCATGAGATTGCGACTGGAAATTCGTCTTGACGTTGCGCACTCGAGTGACGCATTTAAAAAGTTATTAACTGTGTTTCAGCGTGGCTCCCTCGTCAGGCAGTCAGCAGGCAGTCAGTTAGACAAGTAAGACAAGTAACTGTGACCATTGGTATCACTTTATTTCAATGTCCTTGCGTCATTGTTGACTGTTGTCGTCGGTCGACTGTTGGCACTCGACGGTTGAGTGTTGACTGAATTGTCAACGACATGATTTGTCATCCTCAGACGCGTTTAATGAAGCGACCGATTTGGTTTTCAGGAGGCTCAACGGTTGCCTTTGATCGATTATCCAACACGTTGTCGTGCTTGTTGTAGGAGTATTTTATGTTATTACTGTTGTCGCCTGGCCATTAATGGGTAATAAGTAAATTGCGTGCTTTCCCCATTCGCAGTGATTGCTCACTTTTCGACAGTTTCTGTTCTCTCTCGGCTTTCGGCTCTCGACTCTCGACTCGCTCATCAGCTGCTGCGACGTTTGACGTCTGTCCACTCAGCACCTGACCTTTGGGCTAAATCCTGAGTTGCGGTTGCCCATTAATCAAAGCAGACAACAGAGACGCCAATCGTTGGGGGAAGCAAATGTTGGCCAAACTGGGCGTGTTTCGGTATTTTTTTTCGTCAATTCCGTTTGCATTTTCTATTTTGGTTTACTACATTATGAAGACATTTCGTGTCGTGTCGATTTGCTGCAGCACACTCGGCGTATGCGTAACATATTGTTGTTATTGTGTTCGACGTTTGCGTTTGCGTTTTGTGTGCCAAGTAATTAGTGGCAAGTGGCAAGGGCAACAACAAAATAAAACGAGAAATATGGTAATAATATTTGATTTGAAGTAGCTTCCTGTCAACTCCCTTTGCCTCATTCCCTTCTCTTCTCTAAGTTTATTCAGCATTCACGATTCACGACTTTGGCAGTTGCCTAATCTTTCGCTCGCTCTCTCTCTCTCTCTCTCTCTCTCTCTCTGCGTGTATGTTAGAGTATTTATTCAAATTAAGGTCAAAGGCGGCCTTTGTTTGTTGCGGGGCAGAGTGGAGTTCGTTGGGTGGTTTCTCGTTCGTGGTTCGCTTCTCCCATGTCCCTCAGCTAATGTTGTTTTCAGTGGCAATTTATGTTTTCAGTGGCATTTAATCAGCCGAGCCTTGAGGAAATTTGCACATTTATCGCTAGCCCGGCCTCCATTTTTGTATTGCCGATTATCGTACTCGTATGCATGCATATCGTATTGAGTGTATTGTACTATATCCTTTGCCACATCCTTCTATCTAAACGCATATCCTTTGCATTGAATCTAAATTGTTTTATGCCTTTCTGCTTGGGCATCCCCTTGGCAGTCGTTTGCGCCTTTGTTGCCACTGCTGCTTCTGTTGCCACCGCCAAATATGCTAAACAGATAAAATTCGATTCGATTTCGTTTTCGTTTTCGTTTTGCGTTTTCGCTTTTCATTTTCCGCCTTCAGTTTTCAGTTTAGACGGGGGACGCCTGCTTGCTTAATTTATCTCTGCCCCTCTGTGTGAGGCCCAATACACAAATACATTCCGCTGTTTTTACAGAATTTCCAATTTGTTTTGATAATATTTTAAGTTGGTTGTCCAGAGATATTCCTACGCTTTTTAAAGTTTTAGAGAATTTAATATAAAATATGTTTTTATTCCTGAAAACTTGATATTAAATGAACTAATCTGTTAGGTCAATGACAATGGAAGTTGATGTGAAGACTGCTCCAAAATATTATGATATTTTTTATAGATTTAGAATACTATTGAATGGAAATTAATCATTAATTCCAAGAAATATTTAAACTATTCAGAAATATTTCAAACTATTTTAAAAATTGTACAAAAATATTATATTCCTTAAGCTTTTAGCATACTATTAAATGCAAACTAATTTGTAATATCAAAAACTATTTTCGAAGACTTCAATCCAATTCAAAAACTTTATAGAATATGCCAAAAATATATATGTTTCTTTTTATTGTTTTCCCTTATTTATCAAAACATAAACCCATAACCAATCATACCTAGGCAGGGCATTTAATTTGCGCTGATTGGATTAGCTGTGAGCATTGACAGCCGGTTCGGGCTGCTCATTTGCAGCAAATGCTGAATTTTAGCCATGTTTTGTTGGCCAAAAGCGTCAACAACATGCATTGAGGTTGCAACCACATGGCCGATGACAGAGTTGCAACGTTTGGCTTTCCAACAACCAACAACCTGATGTCCCTTCTATACTCGCACTCCACAAAAAAAGCTGACAACACTAATGAGCCGCCGCCCGATGTTGCAACTCCATGAGGGAGGCCCTGCCACGCCTCTGAATGTTGCAAGTTGCTAGTTTATGGCATTTGTTTTTATGCAGTTTTTCGCCTTACCTGGTCGGTCTTCGTTCCATTCATCTGCCTGCCTCCAAGCTGCCACAACTTTGACATAATTCTGGACTCGACTGACAGGCTTGGGCCAAAGCCAACTAGTACAAAAAATATATAATATATATATATAGAGAGAAATCTGCTATATATATAAATATCTGCAGGAAGAGCGGAAAGTTTTTTGGGTGCTTTGACTCGGGTGGATTTTTTTTTTTTTGCTTTGCTATGCAGCTGGTTGTTGCTTTTGCACAACCAGCAAAAGTTGATAACGAGCAGGTGTTAAAATGTGACCAAGTGTAGGCTGCTGCTGCTAGAGACACGCCCCCTTTTGGCCCATGTTGCACTCACTGCTCCCTTCAGCTGCCTGTTCGGGTGATTACAAGTTGTTGACACTTTGCAGTTTGTGGCGAGAACTCAAAGCAAAAACAAAGTTGACACCGCCTTCGCTCCTTCGCCCCCCGCTACCGCCTTCGAGTATATTTGGTGTTGCTGTGACCATGGGCAACATGCCGCAACATTCGTCCCGCAGCTGAGGCTTGTGCTTGTCCTTGTGCTTGTGCTCTCTCGTCTTAAGCCCATTTGAGCTGCCAGCTTGTTTGTGGCTGTCACGCAGCGTTGCCACAGTGTGTGTGTGTTGTGTGAATTGGCCGGCCATATTCAGAGCAGCAGCAGCAATGCATATTTGCTGTCACGTTTCCCCTAACCTCCCTCCCCCTATCGCCTTTGCTGCCCTTACACTCATCTACCTTTATGGCATTACAAGTTTAAGAGCCTCGGCGTCATACGTTGACTTTTTAATGAGCTTTCTGGCGGCAATTTGCCGAAAGGTGAAATTACGTAAAGAACCACAGACACACGCACACACACACATTTACACATATGTGTGAGGTGTGTAGAAAGTGGGGGAAGGGAGTGAAGGGGAGGGGGCATCTTTGCCACAGTGCGTACACACACACACACATTTTTGATCAGTGCCCAAGTCGAATATCATTTCACATATCGTTAAAATTCGTTTAGGCGCAGCATACAAATTGCTACATTTCCGCTAAAACTTTGAGGTGCCACGCCTCCTCCTCCGCCTTCCCTCTTAGACCACTTTAAGAAATATATATATATATATATATGTATATATAAATGTATGTATGCAACGTGTGCTGTGGCATCAGCGTCGTTGACTGTAAATTGAATGAAATTGAAAAATTCAACGCAACAGCAATTCCATTACACGTTTTTCCTGGCTCATTTTCACCGTGTTTTTCCTCTCCCCCCACAACAACCTCAAACTGCTTTACTCGAAATTTATTCATTACATGCAATTTTTTCATTTTTTTTTTCGTTTCACTTTCGTTTATCTGGTTGCTGGCATTTCTTGAGCATTTCGCTTTCATTGAGCCTCATCTCCGGCAGCTCGTCGTCGTCGTCTTTGGCGTCTTCGTTGTTGTCTGGCGCATTAGGCTGGCAATCAGAAATCATGTGTGAAATGGAAAAAAATGCGAAAACACTGAATTCCATGCGAAATAAAATGAAAATCGCGGTGCGAGCAGCGCGAAAGAAACAAGAAACAAAAACACGACCATTACCGTTTGCCTGAGGGCATCCATAGGCATTTATCTTCAAGTGTTTGTCTCTGTGTGTATCTGTGTGTGTGCTTTCAATTACATTGGCAATTGCTGTGGTAACAACACCGGAAAGTGTCGTTGGCCCGTGGGCGTGGTTAACAACTATACACAATGTGTCCAATGCTTGTCCATTCCAACTATGGGCCACAACTAATCAATATGAATGAATAAATAATCGCTTACAAATACCTAAAGCCTGAGGAGACAGAACTTCTGCCTTAGCATGGTAATATTTGCAATCTGCATTTTATAAATATGCTTATGCGCAATCAACAATGCCACAGCCATAGCTTGGTATCCTTTGCAGCTCCATCCACAGCTTTAGCTCCAACTCGGTTTCCATCTGCAACTTCCGCTCTTGCTTTTGATCCGACTGTGGCTCCTGTTGCTGCTGTGCGACATGTTGGGCACATTTCGAATGCCGAATGCGTTTCCTTTTAATGTCTAATATAAATGCCCGCTGTCTCGCATTTACTTTCTTGGCTGTCGTCAATAAGCGTTCAATATGTGTGGCACTCCCTGTCCTGTGACAGGACCTTTCTCCCTTTCGCTTGCATTGCGTTTGACATGCGTTGGGCGATTGCAATTGCCGACTTATGCTTATCGCATAAGCAAATAGCAATGTCGCTCTGCAGCAGCAATGCAACAAGCAACCAGCAACCAGCAACAGCAAACTGTTGGCAACTGTTGCCACACACATCCTTTGATCCATCCTGACCATTTCCCATTACACACAAAAACACACACATACAATGTGTTTGTTTATTCCGCAAGTTGCTGTCAGCATTTACCTTATCCTTATGAATTTTACATTTCTCCTGATGCGCATAATAGAAATAAACAATCCTGACCATGCTTCACATAAACTAGACTTCTTTTCTAAATATTTTTGTCTTCGTATGCGTTTCTATTTTCTCAGTTATTTATGTTTTTTGTATATACTTTTTATTAACTCCATTGCAATTCAATTCTGGTTTTTGCTGCCGACTTTTTGATCTACGCTGCTTAAATTGATATTGTATTTTTAATGAAGAACTAAATAGAATTTGAAAGCTCTTGATTTTCTAGATTTATGAGTGTGAAATGTCATTTGTATCTAAATCTGTTTAATTACTCGAAATAAATACAGTTATGTTGGCCTAACAAAATTTGATTAAAAACCAAAATTTAATAACATATTTCTACACAAATTATTTGACTGTGATTTTTGCCAACTTTTAAAAATATAATCACATTTATTTGAACTCTGTTTTAAATGATTTTACTGAATACCACACAAATTCAGTTAAATTAAATTAATATTGTTATGAAGCTAGTATTTAATTCGAATTTCATTTAGAATCGTAAATAAATACTTGACTATTTTTCTAAAAAATTCTTTAACAATGATTTTTCCATATTTGTTAAATAAAATATTTACTTGAATTGTCCTTAAGTGGTGTCAAATTAAAAAATATTCTTAATGCTCTATAAAAAAATATATTTTAATCATAAATAAATAATAAAATGCTACTGTTCATTATTATTTAAATGTTTACATACCAAAATTTTAAATATTTTAAGTGTTTTTTTTTGCGAATTTTTGTATTATATTGCTTTTATGATATTATTTATTTCTTTTTATATTCAACCAGATGCAAAATATTTGACTTTAAGCTTGTCAAGGCTCATATTTAAAGATCTGTCACTTTGGAGGTGTTTTAAGCATATGTTTGCCAGTGTGTATGTGTGTGTGTGTGTAATTTCGGTTAGTTGATGTCGCTTACAAACTTGCATACTAAATAAGCCCCCAGCTCTCCGCAGTCACCTCATCCATTCTACAATTTGCAGTCTTCAGCCGCCACTCATTTGTTTTCTTTTGGCGCCCAAAGGCGTGCCACAGTATGTGGCGAAGAAGCACATGACGTTTGCAGCGACATGTTCTGTTACACCCACACTTACACACTCACACACACTTGCGCACACACACAGACTAACACACGCAATTACAGCCGCACAGCATTGTTGCAATTGCACGGGAAATAGACTTTTTGAATGCGAATGCGTTGCACATGTCGTAAGGAATACGCTTAGAAAAAAAGTTGCGCCACAACCCGAAAGCAGAATGAAGAGCGCACACAAACACACAAACACACACAAAAAAAAAATAGAAAACACGATGCAAAGAAAAGAAAAAGAAACGAGAATCCAGCAAGCAATAGGGGAATCTTTTTTCTTGCAAGCAATTTCTTATTTTTTTATTTTCTATTTTCTTCTCTAATTTTTTTTTTTTTTTGCTTTTAGTTTTGCAGTTGCAAGTTAGTTTTTTCCTTTCGGGCCGAAACACGAATCAAGTGGCGGGAGTGGTTACTAAAAGGTGTAGAGGAAGGAGGAGCTGAGGCGAGACAACTGCTTGCTATTCCACATGCAGCAGACTGCATCCTGTCCCTGCGGTTTGCGCTTGTTCTCTTAGATGTTTGCCGTTGTTGTCGCCATTGTAGTAGATGTTAGTGGGCCCCGTCTTCATGTTTCTTCATGTTGTCAGCGTTGTCGTGGCGCTGCTGCTGCTGCGATGCTGTCTCTAAATCCGTGCTACTTAAATTGTCCCTAAAATCCTCGTGGCAATTCTTTCGCCATGAAGCACATGCAGCTTTTGTGTGTGTTCTGTATGAGAATTTAATGACATTCTTAAGTTGTCATCAGTGGTTGGCAGGCCAAAGAGACCAAAGCAGGCCAACTAGACTCGACTAGACTCCACTCTCAGCTCCACTCTCGACTCGTCTCGACTCGACTTGAGTTGAGTTGAGTTCAGTTGACTGTTAGCTGCATTGCATCCACAAAAAATAAGGAAAAGTGGAACTCAAACTGCGCGCTGTCAGTACCTTTTTGGACTAGCTTTGCTTTGGCTTTTTATCCTGTATTCCTGTTGTTGTCCTTGTTGCCTTGTTGCCGTGGCTGCGCTGAGAATATTAAATTGACTGGGGCCAACAAAATGAGTAGAATCATTAGCGTACAACGACTCACTCTCAGCAGCAGCCCAACAAATTGCGCCCACATATTGCGCAATCGCTGCCGTTGCCGTTCCCGTTGCTGCATTTTGCTGCTATTGCTGCTGGCATGTCGTCTTTTGAAGATGAAGTCATATCAGCATTAGTGTCTGCTGTCTGTTGGACGCTCTCGGCAAAGTTGGGCTGTCGCTCTCTCTCTATATATTCCATAGAATAGATTCCACTACTAGTTTCTTTTTGGCTGCTTTCTTAGCCTCTAACAGGATGAGAAAGGAAGAGAGAACAGCGTAGAGACATTTGCATGCATTTTGTATTTTTGGGGTCAGATCTGAGATATGAGATTCGTAGTTGTACTTGTACTTGTCCTATATGCAATATCTTCCCATATGATTGTGTGCCTGGGTAGAAGAAGATGAAGAAGAAGAGGGACAGGCGAATTTAATTTCAATTTAGGAGCAAAACATTTGCGCTGCGCCTGTCAAGCATTTTCCATTTGCATTTATTTTTGCGCTGTATGCGCAAATCTTTTGCTATTTGTACAAGAGACAGCCGCAGACTAGAGAAAAAGCCGCGCGCATTTGAATATGCAATTTGCAATTTGACTTGACGACGACAACGACGACGAGGCCAAAAACCGCCAACCCATCCAAGTGTGTCACCCTTTTATACCCCGGGACAAGCTCGAGTTAATCTGCGGGCTTAAGAAATGCCAGACGCGGGTTTGCAGAGTCACAGTTATACAAGTTGCAAGTCGCAGTTACAGTTGCCGCACACATAAAAGCTGCACGCCGCGACATTTTATCACAACGCGAGTTTGTGATGGTTTTTTTTTTCTTTACTTTTTGCTATATTTTTTTTGTGTGACCAGAGAGAGAGCGAGTCCTCTGGCGTTTGGCTGACATTTGAGGCATGAGGCAAGATTTATGCACTGGGGCTGCAGTTGAAGACAGCTGTCGTTTGCTGGCGCTGTCTTTTTCTGTGAGCTCTAATAGCTTTTTATCCGCGTGCATGAAATATGCCGCGAAAATGGCAAATAGAGCCGCCGAGAATATGGAAAGTGTCAATCCAAAAGTTTTTTCTCAAGTGTGGCGACAATGACAGAACAGATAGAGAGAGAGAGAGAGAGAGAGAGAAGGGAAGACATTGCTAGTGATGGGCTTAAAGCAGTCGAAATGGGGAAAAGCGAAAGGGATAAGGTAAAGAGGCCAAAATTAAACCTGGGGCAGACTAAGTACAGCTAAGTTGTCTTGACACGCCACTGACAAGTACACTACACAAACACACACACACACAGACAGCGGAGCAGACAGTCAATCGCACACACACAGACAATTAAGTCATGATAAATTGCTATTGTATGCGTTTTCAGTCATAAGCGCAGGCGGCAGGCAGCACCCAAAATGAAACAATAAGCCACGTCCATCAAGTCAACTTGAGGCGACAAGAGTCGAGTCGAGTCGAGTTGAGACGAGTCGAGCCCGAGTCGAGTCAAGTTATGAACGGAAGCAGACACACACACACACAGACAGACACACCTATACACACTCTAACACAGACATAGGCAACACTTCGTCACAGTCACAGTCACAGACAATGCGACCAGACAGTACAAACACCTAACACTTGCTGCCACACTATCTGTGTGTTTAGTCGATGTGTGTGTGTGTGTGTGTAGAGTTTTGCTCTGTCATGGCCTGAGTTTGGGCTTGTGCTTGGGCCTGAGAATGACGGCTTTTGCTGTTGCAAAATGCTTGAAATTCATGCGTTCTGTCAAGTAATTTACCCCAAGCGCGATCTACACACACAGTCAAACCAGCCCAAGTGGCTGATGCCTCGCCTCTCACTCTATCTCACTCTCTCACCTTCTCTTGTTGCCCGGATGAGTGTGTGTGAAGTGGTGTAAAGGTACAAAATGAATGTTATTCTACCGGTTGCCATCAACTTTTGCTGTTGCATTCTGAGTGCCATGGCCGCTAGTTTGTTGTTGGGCTCAGCAAATGATGACAAAACCAATCACGTTGGCTTGTAAAGCACATAGATCTGACAGCAAAATACAAGCTGTTAACAAGCTGAATTTTAATCGACTTTAACCATTGTAACCTATTAGCTTAACAGCAGAGTTTTAATTGAAAGTAAAAGTTTGAAGTACAGATGATTTTAAAACAATCGTTTATGAGCTTTTTAAAGCATATTGTTGGCTTTTAAAACTCACAGAGTTAACTAGCTAAACTTTCATTGACTTTAAGCATTGAAAGCAACTACACAAGCTGTAGAGCTTTAATTCAATTAAATTGTTTGAAACACATAAGTTGACAGAGCTAGATTTAATGAACTTTATAAAACAGAAACTTGGCTTTTGAAGCTCAAAGATCTGAGAGCTACCTATAAGCAAATAACTACATGAAGTTTAAGAGAATTTAAGCATTAACACCTTTCAGCTACTATGTAGAGCTTTAATTGAATTTAAGAGCTTAAAGCTAGACACAATGAACTTCATAAAGCACATAGGTGGCTTATAAAGTTCAAGATCTGTCATCATATAAAGCAAATGTAGAAATGCGTTTTTTAAACAAGTTTTAAAGCGCTTTAATATGCAAATTTAAACATAATCATATTTTAAGTCAACTTGAAGCTTATTAAGAATTTAATTAATTTCTCTTAATTTGACTCAAATGCAAAACACCAACTTTTACTTTCAATTGACAACACTATTGTCAGGATAATCATGCCAAGTTCATGCACTCAAATTAGCTTTAATGTGCTTTTAAGCGAGTCGCCAGCAATGTCAGCACTTTGCACACTTAATCGCATATTTAATGGCCAAATCAGAGCCAAATGCCATCAGACTAGTAACATAAACGGGTACACACCTTCACCTGGCTAATTGCGAACGTGTGTTTACACTTGAATGGCACGGCACCTCATTAGGATGCTCGAAATTATTCAATAGCCCCCTTTTTGGCACGCTGAATTGAACCCTTTTTCCATCATCGTCGCAACAACTTAACTTGGGTTCGTCGACGAACAATGCGATTAAAATTTTATTTAAATGAATTTTCTGCTCATGCTCAAAACTGCTTCCGGCAACAAGCTCGGATATTGCGTATACGCATCGTGCTCCAGGTAAAGGCAAAAGACTTTTGGCCATGCTGTTAACTCTTCCAGTATAGTGTGTCCTTTTTTGAGTGGAATCTATTATACGTATCCTACGACCGTAACCGTTTCCCTCAAAAAAAAAAGAAGAAATTGCCAAATGTTACCTTTCAGCTGGTTGACTCTGACTTTGACTTGGGCCCTGGCCGAGACGTTAGTGTTAGTGTTAGTGCCGGTGTTCGTGTTGAGTTGCCTTTATTGAAAAGTGTTCATTTGAGTCACTCGACTTGTAGTTGGGCCAATAGACTGAGCCTAATGCACACAATTTGCTTTGTATGTCCTTTTCTCATGTGCGTGCCTCCCCCCTTAAGCCTATCCCAGTGTGTGTTATGGCTGGAAATTAACATTTTCACCCACACACACACACAGTAAGGTACACACAATTGATGCATTACTCGTAGCTGGACAAAGACTTGGGTTAAACTTGGAGATGGAGTTGGGAGATTTTTTGGGGTTGGAAACACGTCAATTAGCTGCAGACCGGATGATAAAACTTTAAGTTTTACTTCACTTGACTAAGTGACTGAGTGACTGAATGCAATTGTTTTGACTGACGCTGACATGGATACGCATTGTTGTTACAGCTTCCTGGTTTTCATCGCCACCTTCGCTGCTTGTGGTTGGTTTGCTGCCAGGCCAAGTGCTTTGCCTCTGCTTCTAATTATGCGCCTTCTGCAGGGCAACAAACCAGGCAACAGCAACAAAAAGAAAGTAAGGGAAAGAGGACACTCAAGTGGCTGCAACTGTCACAGTTGCGTTGAGAAGCAGTAGCAAGAAATATAAACATATATATACTTGTGCGTGTCTGTCTCAGTGTTCTCTGTGAGTGCGGATGAGTGCAAAAGTGTGAGTGTGAGTGTGTGAATGTTTGCTTGTGATGTTTTTTAATTTTCGCGAAATAAGCAATTCTCACGTTTTCATCTCTCGGCATGCGGCGTCTTGCGGTGTTTAAGCTCAGCGCATTCGTGTTTCATGCCCAACAACTGCGTTCGCTGTAAATTCAATTCCAACTTCATGGTTTTTGTGGCTCCGTTCTTGTTGTTGTTATTGTTGTTTCGCCAACGGGCGACTGTTTGCCACCTGCCACCGTGCAACTAAGAAAAACGCTTTGTACTTCAAAGCCCAGCAAAATTTGCACTCTACTCTCTTTAGTTCTCTGTTGTTCTCCGTGTGTTGTTTGCTGTGCGTTGTTGTGTGTGTGTTGTGTTGTGTGTGCGTCCGCATGCTGCGATTCGCTGTTGTCTTCGTGTTCTGTTTTGCACTGTGTCTTAACATTCACTTTGTTTATTACCAAAAATTTGTTTTATTTTTGCTCGCAATCGATTGAAGTTTAGTTCGCTTTATTTCGTTGATTTTTTGTTGCCCCGCTGTTATAGCTACTGGGCTTTTAAATTCAAGAGCGTGTGTGTGTGAGAGTGTGTGATTGCAAGTGGGTGTTTTGTAATTCTTATTTTGTTAGCGTTTTGCTTTGATGTTGGCCGCCAAATAAAAGTGCTCTCACTTGTTTATGGTCCCACTAGAAAAGGAAACGGAAGTGAGATTCCATTTAAATTTCAAATCAATTTTTGTTACAGTTCGCAATTAAAGTTATTTGTGGGTATTCAAAACTGTTTTCAAATTATTAAATGACTCAATTGTATTTACATAATACGATTGCCTACTTATATCCTTAACCATAACTAATGTATGTTTCTTTTACTTTATTTGCAGGTAAGTCTGTCGATATTGTTATTGCATACTGTAAGTATTTCTTTGGCTAGCTACTTATAGCTTAATTGTATTAAAGTAATTATAGTCGACATTTATTGTTGGCGCAAATCTCGTAAATATACAAGGAGTCCACTTTGCCCTTTACAGCCTTTGATAGGGCTCCCATTACCAAGGGATGCGGGGGGTAAATCATTTGGAGGGGTCGGCATGGCAATGCTTTGATTTCGTGCGATAATTATAACGTGCTCTCATGCGCCACCCGAAACGCAAATTCGCCAGCTACGTGCAGCTATGCGTCATCATCAATGTTGAGTGGGTGGTCGAAGTGGTTGCTAGTTGTGTATGTGTGTGTGTGTGTGTGTGTGGATCATAGCTATAGCTATAGCTATATAGCTTTGGCTATTCACTCGTGCGTTTGGCGGGCCCGGCTTTATGGATTTATTGCGTTGGCGACACGTTGATATGCCACACAGTACACAAGTCCAAGTCTTTGTCCAACTTCGACTCAAGTCTAGGCCGGCGCCAATTTCTGGCTGCCCTCCCCTTGGCAAATTTCGTGCTCATTGTTTTATGGGTCGCTAGTGCTCGACGAAAACTTCAAGAGCTGTTGGCCGCTGGGCATGTTGCGGGTGTAGGTTGCAGGTTGCAGATGGCAGTCAAGTCGCTGCTGGCAAACCTACAATACTCTTACTGTATTTTCTTCTTTCGTTTTTGCTTTTTTTTTTTGCTTTGCCAATTACCGCAAGGTTCGTGGCACTAAGTCGACGCTTCGGGCGCTCGCAACGTATACGTAATTTTTATTGGACATTGCCACGCGTCGCCACCATCTTCGTCTACGTCTTCGTGGATAACGTGAGCTTTGCTCGTACAAAGTCCTAGGCCAACATGAAAAGCTTCGCACACACAGCGCACACAACGTTGCGGCCCACGCTGCGAATACGCTATCAAAACAAAACGGATAATTGCAGTGCCGCTCTCTACGGGCTCTCTGCTTTGACTTTGTTCTCTCTCTTGCTGCTGCTGCATACTCTCCACTCGTGGCTACCTGAAGAGGGTTGGAGCATAGAGGGGGGACTTACCTGCTGTACTATGTGCTCCATGATAGCGGCAGACTGGGGATTCGCTGATTGCGCCACTTGACACACATTCGAGAGCCAGCGACTCGTAATTGTAATTGATTCATCAGCAAAGCAAATTAGCGCACTTGCTGCTCATTCCATTTGGCTCTGCCAGTTTCACGAGTTGCTCCTAATTGATTGCATTTGAAGCAAACTGACAACTGGATTGCCAATCGCACTGCAAATATAGAAAATAGTATAGAAGAATGCCATTAACTAATGCCACAGAGATGGAGATGCATAACAACTGTGGACCAAATGCCAATGCAACTAGAAATTCCAATGTGCAATGTGCAAATAGAAATAGGAATTGCAATAATTGCGTGAAATACTCATGCCGTAATTCCACTTTGCCATGTCCTCTTTGCGGCTTCCACAGTTTGACAAGCACTGCTCACAAAAGTCTACACACAACACAAAAATTTGGCGCCAAACGAACGTACGCTCTCTCGTTATCGCTCTCGTTTCGCACGAACACGAAGTGTGTGTACTTTGCCGAAGCGAAGCGAACGACAAGCGAGCGACACACTGCCGAGGACACGAAGCGATGAAGCAGTTGTTGGCAATGGCCAAAGGGACACAAACAGTTTGCGACTAAGACTCGTGAGGAACGGACACGCGGCCAATAGCAAACGGGCATTTGTGTAGCGTGCCACCGTGCGAATCGAATTACGAATTGCGAATCGGACTCGTTCACCATGTGTGTGAGAGAGTGTCCTTAGAGCAGAAAATGTTTGAATGCAAATGAATTATGTACAACCGGCTTGGACAATACCACTGATTAGTGACAGTGTGTGTAGTTGTTGTGTGTGAGTGCGCGCTTCAATCGTGCGTGACCAACGACGACGTCATTCAAGAGCTGAAAACGTGTGCGTGAGCTCTCGCCCCCCCTCTCCAGAAGGAACATCAACGTCAACGCGATCGTGGTACAGTGTTAAAAAAAAATAAAGAAACAACAGCTAAAAGTGTGTAAATCACTGAGTGTCAGCAGAGTCAGTCAAGTGTGATTTTCATATGATTTAAGCCAGAAACAAAAACCCACAAAAAAAAGGACAAACACTGCCAGAGATTTGTGTTGTTGCTGCTGCTACTACTGCATATGCCATATAATTTAATTTGGCAAATGTGTTGGAAAATTGTACAGCAAAGCGAAAAGCGCAAGGCATTCACTGAGACAAAGAATCAGGACTCAGGACTCAAGGCCCAGGAGTCAGAGGCAGTCAGTCAAGCGGCTGTGAAGGCTTCACACACTTCACACACTTACCTCGCTTCGTCCTTACTTCGATTCAGTTAAATGCTAATGGGTTAATGCGGTTCAGCGCTAGCGCTTCAGCTTACATTCTCGCTCTCATTCTCTCGCTGAGAACTATCGCATTTACATAGTATATCTTGTTATTTACCTAGGCGCGCCACTCTCGTTAATTGTATGCAAAAAACTTGCAAACAATCGCTGTTAGCTCAACTGAGTGTGACTGTGTGTGTGCGACTGAGTGTGTGTGTGTGGCACAGCCTTTGCAACAACTTTTTCGGTGGCTGCTTCAATTACTAACAGCCCCGCAACAATAGCACTATTTCCGCTCTAAAATTTGAGCCAAGTTTTTGAGCCAGCTGCGTTTCGCTTTACCGCTTGCTCGCTTGTGTCTCTTCTCGCCTCTGTTTGTGTGTCTTTTGGCCACCTTTCGACTGGCTCGTTGCCGTTCACTTAGTAAATAAATTGGCAATCGCATTTAATGTGAGTTTATGTGCGTCGCAGGTAGCAAGACCGTGAGACTACACGTTAGTAGTTTTATACGTATATAGTATATACTATATATATTTTTTTTATTTTCATTCTCTGCTCGACTCGCTCGCTTGCTCGACTTTTTCGAGGCTCGTCGACGTTGTGCTCATGTGCAAATCGTAAATTTACGTTAATGCCGAAATTTCACGTGATAATGACGTGATTACCTGGCACACAAGCCCCGAAAAAGACGCCACCGACGACGAGTGGAATGACTTTTTCTGGGTGGAAAATAAGGCAACACTCACTAACATACTACACATGTGTCTGTAGGCTCTGGCAGTTTTTTGGGTAAATAGCAGCACTAAATATTGCGTTCCATTGCATACTCTCTCGTCTGCTCTGCCTTTGCTGTCAACTTTTGCTGATCTGGTCTCGTTTGTGAGCCGCTTAGGTAGTTTTGTTTTGTTTTTGTTGTCATTTGCTGTGTTGCTATTTGCGGAATTTAAGCATAAACTACTACTAAACAACTACTTCAACACACAAAGTATTGCATTTAGTCGAAAACAACTTCTCATTTACTTGTTCTCTCAACTGAATTGGCTTTGCTCTAATAAATTGAATAGCGATTTAAATGCATTCAACTCTTTTGCTCTAAACTCTGTTAAGAAATCTGAAACAAAAGTTGGTGTGCTTTTTGTGTGTGCGTTTTTTCTTCATTCCGCTTAATCGCAAAATGTCGCCTCATTCTTTTCGCTTTGCTGTGAACTTTTTAATTACTTTTGAACGACAATTCGAACTTTGCGCCTGTCGCTTTGCCTCTTTCGCTCGTCTTATTTTCCTTCCCTTTTGCCCTTCCCTTTTACACTCTAATTACAAACCAATTTATTGTCGACCTGTTTTTTATTTGAAATCCTCTTTCTTATTTTCCATCTCCATCTCCCGTTGAAGTTGCTTATCAATGAAAACTATTGCATTTGCCAGCGCGCGCGTTTCGAATGAAGTCACTCGCTTTGCTCGTTTTAAACGTTCGCTCGCATTGCCATTTCCGTTTCCGGTGCTACGCCTCGCCAGCCGCCAGCCGCCAGTTTGTTAGTTTTACCTTGACATTTTTTTTGTTGCCTCTTCTACTGCTGTTCTTTAACTTTTTTGCTGCTGTTGTTGCTGGTTGTTGTTGCTGGTTGTTGTTGTCCTTGTTATTGTTACAGTTTTTTGCTTAGTTACCTGCGCGTTTTTTTTTATTTTGTGTGTGCTTCTTATAGCATTGCCAGGTGTTGTGTTTTTTTTGCTTATTTTCTCGCCGTCGTCCTCGCTCGCTCTCTGTTTCTCTTACGCTGTTGCTTTATAACATTTACAACAACTCGAACAATATTTGTTTTTCTGCTCGGGCACCCGCACTCTCAACTCTACAACCTGTGTGTGTGTGCACAAAAGGTTCTAGGACCTCGGTCCTAGGGTCCTTTCGCTTTGCATTTTACATTGCATTGAAATCATGAATCATTTCAGCTGCACCTACTCCAGCTCGTGTGTGTGTGTGTGTGTGTGTGTGTGTGTGTGTGTGTGTGTGTGTGTGTGTGTGTGTGTGTGTGTGTGTGTGTGTGTGTGTGTGTGTGTGTGTTTGGTTTGGTTTAATGCAGCTTTGTGACTCGCTTTGCTTCGTCTGCTTGTTTTTACGGGTGCTACTAAGCTGATTTGCCTTAGCAATGAATTCCATTTGGCCCTTGGCTGGCTCTCTTCCTCTCTCTGTCTTTCTCTTCAACCGATCGATGGCTATTTTAAAGCCGAGTGATGTCATTGAAACCGACTTTGAAATTTAACTGGGAAAGCTTTGTGTGTTAAGCAGTTTAAATAATTGCGACCACAATAAATTATTAAATCAACAACAATTACTCAAGCGATCAATCGGCAATGATATAATCAATCAATGCGCCTGGCCAGACTGTGGTTTGCCGAATGAGCTCAATAAGTCTCGACACGATGTCCTCATAAAGCCACACACCAATGCTGTGTGAGAGTTTGAGTGTGTGGTGTATGTATTATAATGCGTTTCATGACTGCAATTATGTACGACGACGACGACGACGATGGCCCCCCTAACCCGGCACTTTATTAATACGTATACGCAGCGTGGGGCTAACAACAGCAAGAACAACTTGTACATGCCACACGGCATTTGGGGCTCAAGTGGTTGAGGTTTTAGCTACCCGTATTCGTTCGCAACAACTCTCAGCTTATGTGTGTTTGTTTGTGTGTGTTCAAGGTGTACACGTATGTGTGTATGTGTGTGTGTGCAATGTGTTTCGAGTTCGAGTGCTTCGTAATCGATATTACAATGTATGAATTGTGCGGCCATATTGGCGCCACTAAGCACATTGTGTTGGATACTCGTTGCCTTTTCTGTTCTGTTCTGTTCTGTTTTTTTTATCGCTGCTTGCATCAGCAGGAGGCCAAAGGCAGGCAGCTAACTGTTTGCACACTGCAAAGTTGCTGAAAACTCGGTGACTCTGCATCATGCTGAAAGCTGAGCACTGAACGCTGAACGCTGCTTGGTTTGCCTTGCCTTTGAATATTTTATGAGCTGCAGACAATGAGTTTTATAGTTCGATTTGTAAGCGCTTGCATCTTGTGCTCCATATGGACTAAGCCCGAGTCATTAATAATTACGAAATGGGTAGAAAAATATTAAAAGTGGCACTTAGTTGTTGCTTGAGGTAATCAAAAGAGTTATTGCTTGATTTGCATTTTGTTTAGCGTACTTAAAGTAAATCTAAAAAAGTAAATAACATTTAAAATGTGCTGAAATGCTTGTGGCTTAAGGTTTATAAGCTTGGGAAGTTTATTGGTTTGTGAATTTATAGTTGATAATGAAGCTAATGGAAAATGTTTTAAGAGAGAAACATATTTACAAGGGGCTAAAATCCATGCTAACCAAATGTATAATAAGATTAGTTATTGTTAAAGGTTCCAAGACGATGGTTACTAATGGTTTTAAGTTATATGTAAAAATTCTTCATAAAGTTAGACAACTTTTAATATAAACTTAAATCCATCAGAAGTTTTTCTGAATGCGAATTTATTAGTTGCTGATTAAGCTGATTGGAAAATCTATTGGAGCGAGGTAGAAAATTAGTAGAAGCACATTTCGAAGGCTTTAAAATCAATGTTAATTAACTTGAGCATAAATAATATTATTTTTAAAAATCGAAGCTAAGTGAAGCCATAGAAATTTAAAATGATTTTTGTTAGCTAGTAACTTTTAATTTTTATTTAAAAATTTTCATAAAGTTGGACAAACTTAAAAATAAACTTGAAGTTTTTAACAAAATGAATTTATTAGTTGCTGGTTAAGCTGATTGAAAAATTAGTTATGGAATGGTCAGCAGGGAGAGAAGGAAATAAAATCTGTGTTAATTAAATAGAGCGTAAATGGGAAATAATTTTGAAGTTCAATTAATAATCAATGTATTATTAAGTTATGCAAAAAAGATAAAAAAATCTTGATTAATTTATTTCCATTACACTGAAAATAATTTATTTTTATATAATCATACTCTACATAAAGTTACCCTGCTTAGCGTTAAATAAATGCCAGTTAACAGTATAATATTTGCTTGACATTTAGTGTTTGTGCTTGTGTTATTCGCCATTTTGACAGTTGCACTCAATGTCATTTATTCGATTTTCATGTGATTAGTGTTTTGCCACCATGAACTGTCTAACTTGTCTTGTGTTGCCTGCAACGAAAAACGAAAAACGAAACGAAACCGAATGGAACAAACAGAACACAGAAACAAAACCAAATAAAATAAAAGTGAAGCAGAAACCAAATAAAGGAAATCAAAACAAAAATTCAAAGCTCAGCAAGTCAGATTTTCCATTTGTGTGACTCTCTTGTCAGTTGTCATTTTCTATGAATACATTAGATACACCTCAGTCGAGTGTGTGTGTGTGGGTGTGTGGGTGTGTGTGTGAGTGTGTGCTTCTGGTAGAGAGCTGCACCATCAGTTTTATTTGACTTATGCCGCAGCAGCAGCAGCAGTTGCTGAAGCTGAAGCTTTCTCCCCCCGTTTCGTATTACACGCTTCAATGTTTTTGTAAAATGTGTAAATGAACTCACAATAAGAAACTCCCCTTCACACACACACACACACACAACCACACACACATGCAGACTAGAGACCCACATGAACAATGCATATAAACAATGACAGGCCATAAAATATGTATGTGGACACTCCCAAAATACAAGCTGAAGCCACACACTTCAGCTTCAACTACGCCTTGTTTGCTCTTGCTCAGACTGCTCTGATTGTTGATGTAAATGTCAAAATAAATAATAAATACAATTTCGCATTAGCCTGGCTGCCTGCCAAAAGTTGTACTCGCTGTACTGTATTATTTGATGTGTTTTAATATGGCCTTAATGTAATTGAATATCCATTTAATGCGCGCACATAATGAGAACAAAGCCCAGTGCATTTCCATAATACCATCGACAAGTGTGCTCTCGGATATATGTTTGTGCATAATTGGGGGGCTCTAGCGTGTTAATTGATAGCCCAATTAATAGTGGATCTGCCTGTTAGTCACTTAATTAATTGATCAATGCAATTTTTGTCGCATCAAGTTGTTGAGCACCAATTCAGCATTCAAGTGTGCTTTAATTATTCGAACACAAACATACACATACACTCATTCACTCAGTCATTCATTCATTTATTCAGTCTGTTAGCAGGAGAGTCTATCGTTTAGAAATGAGCATAAATTCCTCTACTCGTCTGCTCGCATTCAGCCATCCATCTTGCTGGTCGAGTCATGCTTCTTGGGGGCAGCTCCATTCAATAGTGCACTCATTTATTCATACGTGCGCTTATTGCAATGTTCATTGGTTTATATTCATTATGGCAATGGCACTCGTTGCGTTCGGACAGCGCACGAACGGAAGTAGGAGAAAGAACAGGAGCAACTGCTCTTCGCATGCTGTTGCTTTTGTGTTGTGTGAGCGTGCGTCCAATACGTTCGATAATCCAATAAATATTTATGAAGCACTTTATTGGAACAACACCGAATTACTTTATACATACCTCCATATGCACATGTACTTACTATACTACATATTTATGTATGTATGTATGTATGTATGTATGTATGTATGTATGTATGCGAGCAACTCGTGTCAAGACGAAATTGCACAACAACAAATAAAATGAAAAGAAATGTGCCTCGCATATCGCTCATACGCACCGTCGCTTTGATGCGGTCAGAGAATTTTTCCGTTTTCCTTTTTTTTTTATTAATAATTTTAAGCGCTGTCTGCCTGCCAGAAGCCATCAGCCATCAGTGATGGCCATTGTGTGCTGTTTAAATTATAAACGAAGTGATTGTCTAGCAAACTGCTGCAGTTTGTTGACCCAAATAGCTGACAAATGGCCAAAGCCTTAAACACCTGAACTGTCCACTGTCTAACAGGCAAAACTGCTGCAGCTAAAACAGGACTATCTACTCACACATATCAGTGCACAATTTGCATTATTAATGTTGGGTCAGTGTTGAAATGGAATCGTAGTTAGATGGAGAACTGAAGTTGGAGTTGGAGTCGAAGTTGTGGTTATTTACGAGCCTATCAACCCTTCGGACCAACGTCACCACCTACCCAAAATGTGCTGCCAGAGAGACAGAGAGCACATAATCATCGATTTATGGCCATCAACATGTGTGTGTTTGTACACGAGCTTGTGTTTGTTAACCGAAATAGAGATATCAATGCTAATTGGTTGAGGGGAATGGGAACGTTAAGGATTCAGTTCAGTTTATACTTGCATTAAATCAAATTACTTTTATGCGTACAATCAAAAAATTAAAGCACATTCGTGTTTAATGTGCAATTATTGAACGAGTGGCGCGACTAACAAACAATAACTGTGTGTTAACCAATTGTAAACACAAATAATGAATGGCAACAAAAAATAAAATGTAAAATCAATGCAGTTGCAAATACTATTAAACAACAACGAGCGAACAGAGACAGAAAGATGGAGAGAGAGAGAGAGAGAGAGAGTGCAACAATAACTGAAAAATATGATTGATGGACAATGGTTTTGGAGGGGTGTTGCACAGTGAGTCGTGCTCATGGCGCAGGACTACAAATTATTGACCAAATTTTGCATGCAGACATACCGCAAAAATGAGTACAAGAGCAGACAATTGTCGGTTTTTTGGGGAGTGACATGGTGTGGAAATGGTTTTGCAAATGGGTAGCAAAATGCATAACTGGGTCAATTTGACATGTCGTTGTCGCAGCAAACTCCTGACGTCTGCCATTCTGCCCCGGCCAACGGGGCGTATGAATGTCAATGCATAAAATTTATACTGAAATGTTTGCAACGATTTTTCTTTTTTCGGGGCAGACAAATAAATTGCAAGGCATGCAATAAGACGAGCCAAATGTGTGTCTAAGTGCCGTCTGACTGCGATTGCAACTGTATGTGTGTGAGTGTGCATTGTGCTTGTGTACAAATAAAATTGTACACGAAATTGACTTTCTCAGCATATATACTATAGGATGTGTATGTGTGTGTGTATGTTTGTAGCTCGCTTCACTCTGCAACCCTAAAACGAAACATGACTTTGAGTAACGTTGCTGCTGCATGTAAATGGGCGCCACGCCGCCATGCCACACGTTTCCCAGTAATCATCCATTATCCTAATGCCGACCATGTGCATGGACAGTACAATCCCCTTCCCTCTTCTCTCCCATCTCTTAAGTCTCCAGAGAGTGTGCATGAGTGTGTGTGTGTGTGTGGCTGGTCGATTGGATTATGCTCGAGATTGTCCTGACCTGTGTACGCTTGGCTGTTGCGACCTGTTCTCTGTTTGCCCTGCTGCGACATTTATTAATGATGCGACCGACCGAAACTCGTTGCATACTTTCAGGGGCAGGCAAAAGCCCAAAAAAAAAACACAGAAAAACGAAACAAATACGATTTGCGTAATCGCAACTTGGAAATCATATTAATTGGCCACAATGCCTCTTTGGCATTTACTTCGGATCAATAATGAAAAGTTCAAACTGCTTGTAATGCCAAAAGGTTATCTGTATATCGTTACCATCGAGTGCTTCTCTCCCCCGCTCCACGCAATTAAAAATGTTTATTTAGTTCAACAATCGATCGATGATGTTGTACGACATATACTCCGAGGAGGTTCAGTCAGCTGCAGCTATTCACATACGCATATGGAATGAGACTGCGGCTTGTCTCTCTCTCCGGCAATCGATACTCATAAATCGGGGCCATAAAATGGCAACACACACACACACACACATACTTTAAAAATAGCTCAAGAGTTTTTAAGTATCACCTGTGCGTGGGCCCCCTTAAAAAAGAAAAACTTTCTGTGTCTCGCATAATAATTCAAAGAAAGCGTCGCGCTTTTCATTGCATTAACTGTTGAAGCGACAGCTTAAAGATTTAGTATTCGCCCCGCAGCAGCAGACAATTGATTTATGCCGCAAAATGTTTAAGTGAGTGCCACACATTACGTATACGACAAGTGGAGACGAGTTGAGATGCGACACAATGATGCGACATCTGTTCTGTGGTTATTTGTATCAGAGTCTGGCTGGCTTTATAATTGTCATACGCTTACACGAGTATTTTTCATTTCCATTTTGGCTGCAGCAATAAGCAGCAGCTCAACTGCTGAGAAGCTGAACGGAACTGAGCTCAACTGAGCTGAGAGACTGGCATGTGTATGGCAGAGTTTGACAGCAGTCGGCCACGGCCATGGCCAGAAAGACAACAGACAGCAGAAGCAACAGCAACGGCAGCAACAGCGAAAAGTAAAAGCAACAACAGCTACGTCGATCAAATGAGCTGGCTCATTCCAAATTTCAGAAACAATAAAACTCCTGTTTCATAATATATGAGACAGGGCTTTGCCGACCCCTTGACAGACAGCCAGAAAATTGTGTGCCAGTTACTGATTTTCCGCTTATACTTTTTTGCTGTTGCTGCTGCTGTTGTTTTTATTGTTGCCGTTGTTGTTATTGTTGTCAAAAGTAAGCTGAATTGTGTGCAATTTAAGCGGCAACTGTCTGGCTGACTGACTGACTTTCTGAACGACTGACTGACTGACTGACAGACGTCGTTGGCAGCAGCGACTTCAACTCATTACCGTGCACCATTGTCAGCTGCTTCCCATGGTTTGTTTTTGCCACTGCGAGATTATTACAAATTCATTAGAGTTTTGCAAATGTAATTATGCGCTTTGCAAAGTGTTTGTCTGTGTGTGTGTGTGTGTTTGTTCCCTTAACTAGTCCAAAGTCAACAAACACAAACCAGGCAAACAGTCGCCCAGATTATGAGAGAGACAAACGCACAATTTCCAGATGCTGTTCAAACTTTCCACATAAAACGGCTTTGCATTAAACTCCAATAAAACTTACACAAAAAAGAATAAAAATTCTGCAGTCAAAGTTAAATTCTGTCTAGTTAAATGTAAGATTAATTGCTGAATTAAACTTGAGATCAAAACACAGTCAAATGATTTTTTAATTTTTAAATGTAAAATTTCCAAATAAGAAAAGTGTTTCTTGAGTCAATGTTGCATTTGATTATTATCGTAAACTAAGATATACTGAATTCAATATAATTCCTAAAAGGAATTGATTAGATATAATAAATTTTCTATAAGCTCATTGAACCCGATTAAAGATCTTTTAGAATAATGCCACAAATATTCAAAATTCATTTCTTGTAAGTTTTTGTATAATGAATTTCTTCATTATGAGTTACTTTGTATTTTTTTGATTGAATTGTTTAATACGCAGAACAATCTCAATCAATTATTTATCTTTTATAAGCAGAATGTCATTAAAATAAATTTCTAAAGTGATTAACATATATTAATTAGCAGTTAATTAGTTTATTGCGGCCCTTCTTATGCTTTTAAGTGCATAGTATTAATGTCAGTTAAGCAAACTTAAATTGCATTTGTCATGCAGAGACGAGACAACTGTCACTTGAGTCTCCCACAGAGAGGAGAAGAAGGAACAGGAGTTGGATTCATGACGATGCAAATGCCGTCTGATGATATCTTTTTGTATGTAGACCACATTTAATTACATCAATGTCAGTGCAAGAGGCTGAGGCTGAGACTGAGACAGAGGCTGAAGCTTCAGCAGTTAAAGTTTGTTGTGCGCGTAATTTGTGGGGCCGTCACTCAACGCGGCTGCAACTTTTATGAGACGCTGACAGGCGCCTAATTAGATCTACATACTATATATTTGTATATACTATATAGTCAAGCACCCACAGAGACACACAGCAGGTGGCAGCAGAGTCTATTATAGCTGACTTACTTGAGATTTCGACTACTCGAAATTATCTTACAAATGCATTTAGCTTGCGTACGCTATGTGGCATGTGGCATAGCTGACATGCAAGATGTGCGAGTGTGTGTGTGTGTGGCATTCAAGAGTTTGCTTTTGCTGCTTGCTGTCTGCTGCTTGCTGCTTTCTTGGTGTCGGACTTTGTTGGCCAAAGAATTCCAATTTAAATCGAATTTGGGCCGGCATGTGAAAGGCATGCGGTTTGGCATTTAGTCTCTGCACCAGAAACTTGACCAAGTCAATACAACGTCAATGCAGTGCTAATTCTCCGACTGACACTGCCTGCATACAATTTGTGGTATATTTATTGGCTTGTTTGGCCACACACACACACTCGCACACACACATCGTATATAATATATATCGAAAGCAAGCACAGCTGAATTGTTGGCCTGTTAAGCTGACCAGGCTTAAAGTCTCTGACCATTGACATAGATATTTGCACATCTGCTGAGTTCACTGCTCAACCGAATCTTCCACCCTCATCTCATATAGTATAGTATTTTAATATGTTAAATTTGGAAAATTTTACCACATGGCAAAGGGGGCTGGCTGCTGTTGGTCACGCATGGCGGCAGCTGTTCTGGCAATGACTTTCGGCCCAGTTGCTGCTGCTGCACAAAAACGTAACGTTAACTTATGCAACAACTTTCAACTTTAAATAAATAAATTTGCACACAGACAGAGCTCAGGTTTGCCACTGAGACTCTGCTTGCTGCACGTAACAATTTGTGAGGCAAATATGGCTTTATTTTAGTTTCAATTTTTACTTCGTTATTTTTTCATGTATGTACAAACACACAAATAGACAGAGAGAGAGAGAGGAGGAAAGTGAGGAGGCTGTGTGTTTGTTTTAGAACGCGCTCTGTGTGCTTGTGTTGTCTTTGGCAGCTACGTCGTCCTCAACGTCCTTTTGCCGCCATTTTACGCTCGTTATGGCAACACTTTGGCTCAAAAGCAAACGACGCTGACAACGTGCACGCCTCAAACGGCCGACGCGCCACACAGCTACAAAAAAAAGAAAAAAACACAAAAAAAATGCTAAAGAAAATGAAGAAAAAACTACAAAAAAAAAAGAAAATGTTATTGCGTCGTGTGCGGCTCGTTATGTTCCATAAGGCAACACATACACACTGAGAGAGAGAGCGAGAGGCAGCAGCCTCGGCGAAAAAATCATTTCAAGCAGAAACAACAAGGGAAATGCACAAAACGCCTTCGCGCCTTGCAGTTTCCTTCCTCCTCCCACGTCTCCCTCTCTCCATCAGTGCGAATGTGTGTGTGTGTGTGTCAGTGTGTTTGCCTACATTTCGCTTCGTTGACTGGCAACTTTCGTCGCCTGTGCACTCGCACCCGCTTGTGATTGACTGCAACATGTCTGTCTTCCACTCGCTCTCCTCTGCTTCTTCTCCTCCTTGTTGTTGCTTCTACTTGTTGTTGTTGTTGTTTGGCAATAATTTTTTTTAACGCTCTGGCAAACGCATGCGGCGTTTGCCCGTTGTCTGTCGCCTGTTTGTTTACATGATTGTGCACAGAAGTGTTTACTTCTCCCCAACTCCTTTCGCCTCAATCCGCCTGCTTTGCGAGTGCATTAGCGCTCAAGAGTCTAGAGGCGAGGCAAAGGCAAAGGAGGAGAAGGAGTTTTGCATTTCCCTTTGAGCCAAATCACAGCAAATTATATTTTTATTGATTCTGTCAACATTTGCGCGCGCGATTTGCTCGATAAAAGCGCAGCAAAGTGAATTAATTTGACTGAGTTGCATATTGCGCATACGCCACGTTGCCCAGTTCCTGCTAGTTACCAGCGCCGTTGTTGTTGTCACTTCTCTGTTGGGATTGCCCAGCCGATAAAGGAAACGGAATGAAAGGGAGAGCAACAATTTTAAAAGCTTGGCACAACGCAAAAACCGCAGAAAGTCGCGACAGCAGCAACTACAACATCAACAAACAGCAATAGCAACATCAACAACAACAACAAAGCCAACAACTTTTCGCATTCACTAAAACTTTTCAACATTTTCTTGTTAGTCATTGTTGTTGTTGTTGTTAGCTGCATCGCCATAGACTCACTGAACAAATTGTAAATGAAAAAAACTTTTTTATGTTATTCAGTGTTTGCTGTGGGCGGCTCTTTCGTCATTTCCTGTCTCTCTCTCTCTCTCTCTCTGTCTCTTTTCTATGTGTGGTGTTGTTGTCGTTATTGCTGCATTATGTCTATTGTTGTCTATATAAGTTTTGTCGAAAGTAATTGTAAATACTGTTCCTAGTTCCACTGACTGCCTTCCTGCCTTTCTGCCTAGCTGTCTGTCTATCTTGCTGTCAATTTTTGTGGATTGTGCTTTTCATTTTCTACAAATTAGTCAATCCTGAAAGTCAACTTTAAGGCAACGACAAAAGAACTACCATGAAATATTCATGATTTTGATCTATTTCCAACTTTTTTATGTGCACTTGTTATGCATTTTTCGATCAACAAGGTAAAAATGCAGACAAGTGAAGCACACGTAATACAAAGTGTTTTTTATGTAAGACAGTGTAAGAATTAAAAACTACAGCATAGAGAAAATGAATGCAGCTCGGATTTAGATTAAGTCAACTTTGTAAGCAACAGCAGCAGCAGCAACAACAAAAAAACAAAAACTTGCACATAATAGTAATAATAATAATAATAGCAGCAACAATGGCGACGCTGATAGCAGAAACAGAGCATTAAATGCACTCAACTATAAAGTGTGAAAGGGTTGTTGTTTCACAAGGCAACAAAATTAAAAGTATACAAAGCAAAAGCAAAGCGAAAGCGTGTTGACAGCAGTTTGTAGAATTATTAAAATCATCAACCTGACGACGACGAGGAGCACAACACCATCGCTCACCATCGCTCCACCACCAGCAGCACCACCGTCCAGGCGAAGAACAAAGCGCATCCCAACACAGCGAACATGACCCGATTTCGTATCAAAAATTTAAAAATCCTCTCCTGTTGCCTCAGCGTTTGGGTCACGCTCTTTGGCTCTGCCCTCCATTTGGCCCGCTGCAGTGAATTTCCCGAGCGCGAATGTTGCGACTTGACCACCACCTCAACGGTGGGTCCATTACCTCTGCCGCCTCCGGCTCTGCCCACCGATAAATCATTATCGTCAGCGACAACGGCCTTGGAGACAGATCTAAATTTAACCATTGGACGATCGGGTAAGTAAGCGAAGAACAATTGCAATAAAGTTGAAATGTACTCAAGAATATTAACAATTCGTAAAGTGTTAACATAAATATGAGCAAACTCAATACAGCTAACCTTATTTAAAACTACGAAAGCTACATTCAACTATGAGACTAGATACCGATTATTTAAACATTAAAGTTAAAATGTAGCAAGATAAATATCAAGAAATACTAGAAAATATATCACAAGATATATTTGAAATGACAAGAAATACATCAAATAATAATAAAAGTATACCAAAAGTTATATTTGGTATAACCATTTACCTATACATTCATGATATTCCAAAGATAGAAATGGTACAAACAAGTTCCTAATGTTATATTTGGTATAGAAATATAGTTTTAGATTCAATTTATACCAAATAAAGAAATATATAAAGAAATATAAAAATATACCGAAAGCTGTATTTGGGATAACAATATAATTACATTCAAGATGTACCAACGGTAGAAATATGAATAAATACCAAAAATATACCAAAAGCTATAGTTGGTATAATGATATATTTTTTCCCCATTGGAAAAATTTCTTATTTAATAAATGCTATCCATTGTTATAGCATTATAGTTCAAATATACTAAAATAATGTCCCGAAAATACTAAAAATATACCTCAAGTTATATATGAGCAATACAATATACCACGGTCAAGACATGCCATAAGTAAAAATATATCAAGATATACTAAAATTTTACCAAAATTTATATTTGGTATAACAATATACTTCTACATTCAAGATATACCAAAGATACCAACCTATAAGCAAAAGTTATACATGGTATAGGGATATAGTATACTTTTACCCTATTGTATGAATTTCTTATTTAATTATGCAAGGCCAATTTAGCATTCTATTTTTATTTACAATTACCACAACAATATCGATAATGTTAGCATAAAACGGATGAAGACGTGTGACCTTTAAACTAGATTAATTCACTTAAAGCAACCGCAAACACTTTTAACTATTGCCATTTCACTATTTGTGCGCTGGGCTCTAAATATAGCGCAGCTGCTAAATGAAGTCGACACATTATTGGCAAACAATATTTAACGCTTCGCTGGCTACACAAATACTCTCGCCCCACATGTGGCAACTAACATATACTTATATGTATGTTATATAGTGTAGCATACTTATGTATCAGCTGGAAGAAGGAAGATAGCGGCAGCTGCCATCACTTATGCTCCAATTAACACGATGACCTTTCAAGCCATCGACGACGCGGCTTAGCTGATTGTGGTGTTGGTATTGGTGTTGGTGTTTGGGTTTTCTGGTGAAGCCATCGACCTGTTTCAACTCCTCAACTGGGATTGAGCGGGAAAGTGACAGCCAGCTCTGTACGTGGCACATTCCTCCCCGCTGCACTCCACCGCTGACCTCTAAGCCCCTGTCTGCATGTCTGTCTGCAATGGAGACGCTGAACTATTTGAAATGCAAAGCAAACGTCAGCTGTAAAACAATTTATATTCACTTTGAATTGAGGTTTTGTTTCGTATTTTATTGTGTGGCAACAGACACAGCAGAAAGAAAGCAGAGAGCACAGAGCAGAGCAAGGTGTGTGTTTGGAATAAGTTTGTTATCCTGCACGGCAACTCGACTTGTTTTAAATGTTTGCTGAGCATTGCTACGTGCCGTAAACAGGAATAGCTATTGCAATTGCAGTCTGTAGTCTGAAGAATAGAGACAAGACAACATTTTTCCAATTGGCCACGGGGACAAGGTAAATAAACATGCCACTCCATTGAGTTTGTTGTTAAATGTGTGTGCGAGTGTGTGTGTGAGTGTACTCTGCTATTGAAAATGGTTTGTTGCTTTCCATCATGCATTTGAAGAAGCAGTTAACGAGCTTTTCGTGTCCAAACTGACTCCAGACTCTCTCGCTGCATTCAAAAGTTCACATTAAAAATAACCGATAATAACTGCCCATAACCAACTCATGCCCTTCCACTTGTTTTGCATTGCAATTAAATTAATATTTACCCTTTACATCCAGCCCACAAAAAAGTATAAAAAAAAAACCGAAACTACTTTATCCATTCAAACTGTGAAAAAGTTTTGCAGCCAGTGAGTGCTGCAAAACTTTGGCAAATGAGTTGAGTGGTCGCTATTAATGGGGCTTTCATAGAATTTTCGTACAAATTTTAAATGTCAAATTAGTAACAAATTAAATATGCCAAAATGTAAATTGAATTAGCTCCTTCTTCTGCCAATCGTTGAAATGCTCGATACAAAAGAAAATGCGGGAGCAACAACCCCGCACACACACACATACATAAACACACACATACGTACGCAATCGCAGTAGCTGGCCCCTATAATTGAGTTTATTAAATAATCATAAATATCGATTCAATTCGATTCGATTGGATTCGTTTTGGTTTCGTTGCGATGCGATGTAAAAGAGAGAGAGAGAGAGCAAAGTGACTTCACTATAAAAATGGCCAATTGTACATCAGAAATGCAAAATGCTTGAAACTTGTTCTGACAAGTATGCTACAAGTAAATGTGATTGATTGACTGGCTGATTGATTGATTGGGTCAGCGGCATATATAGAGACACAGAGACATAGACACAGACAGACAGACAATTAAGTTGGCTGCTCAAATTAGTCATTAAATGGCACTAAAGCCTCGAGCTGAGAATGTGGCTAAGACTGTTTGCCAATTGCACTACAAAATCGATCGGCAAAAAAAAAATAGAAAAAAACTGAAAAATCGTAAAAGAACAAACACACGCACACACACACACATAAAAAGTCGACCACTACTCCAATTACATTATACTCACACACACACACATACATAGTGGAGGACATACATAACAATTTGCAATGAGGTTGACGTTGAGGGACATAAAAATTTCCGTATGCCTTTTCATCGACATCGACGGCAAAGTCTACGACATAGTACAACAACAACAAAGTCCGGCCAAGTCCTTGCCTTGCTCCTGTCACACAGCAACGTAGACGACGTAGACGACGACGACGATGTTGAGTACGTCTTGCAGTTTATAGCATTTAGATTGAGTTTGCACACATCCTTCACACACACAAGCTGCTTGAATTCGCTTTCGTATTCGACTTCGCCATCGACTTCGACTTCGCATTTGAATTGGAATTTTCTTTTAGTGGCCAAGCCAAAAAGGAAAGTACTCCGCCCCTGCCTGACATATGTTCGTCGAGTTTTTTGTATGATTTTAATCAGAATAAAATTTTCATTTTACGTTATGTAAACTGTGTTCGTTGGTCAGGCCAAAAAAGGATGCGATCAAGTTATGTTTAATTTGGGTTTTTTTCTTCTTATTCCTCATTTTTATGCCATCCGTTTTACTATTTATCTGGGCATTATCAATTTTATTCACTCAAGTGCTTTACAATCATTGCATGGCCAATGCCAACGTTTAAATTGCATCAATTTTAAACTTAACAGATGTTGCACGTAGCACACACATACAAGCACACACGCACACACTCTTGGCGAACACACAATGCTCTTAAGTTATTCCACCTTAATTATATTGCAACACCCGATACGGACACGACCCCACGACTTGCCACCACTCGACCGATGCGTTTCGAGTTCTGGCCTGCTGCCTCCTGCTGCCTTCTGCCTTCGCCTGCTGCTGCTGCTGTGTACACAACGCGCACAGGTGCCAGAAGGTCCGTGTAACAACGATGTTTTATGTACTGCCCTATGGTCCGTTCGCGTACTGTGTGTGTGAAAGTGTGTGTGTGTGTGTGCACATCTATGTGTGTGCGTGAATTAGTTATGAAGCCAAAGTCAAACTGGGTCAACGTTTCTTGTGCACTGCACTGGCAACTGGCAACTGCAACATTCGACTGTTGCCATATTTTTGTGCTGTGTGCGCCACAGCGTATGGCGCTGTTTCATGTTATTGCGTATACGTGACGTTGCCCACGCATTAAATCCAGAATCGTGTCTCTGCGCTTGTGCGTTTATAGCTGTTAAAATTGTAATTAAATTCAATACGCAATTCACACAAGTAATGCAAATGCCTGCCACATTTATCTGAGAATAAAAAAAGGAAATACACACAGATGCAAGTGGTTTACTGCAAGTGCCGCATCAAGCTCAACCGTAATATTTCAATTTGTAGCACACACACTCGAGCCACATACTAGAAGAAGGCAACCAAGCAGAAGCGCTATGCACTTAACCTTCGACTGCTGCTTGATGCTGAGGCGAATCACATGGGCATGACCTTCATCAAAAAGGTTTGAGGCAGGTTTGAGGCATAGAAAAAGAAAGAGAGAGAGAGAGAGACAGAGAGGGAGGACGACTTGTAACCCAAGCGTAACTCGTAACGGCAGCCGCTGCTGCTTTCTTGCAATGTTTGCCGTGCAAATTAAAAATTCAGCACAAGACAAAAAGCTGCTGGGATGGTGGCAATGACTGCCAAGAACAGCCATTGCTTTAGCCACACACACACACACACACACACACACACACAGTCAGAGTCAGACTCAGAGCTCAGTGCCAGAGCACCACGTGAATTGTGGGGCAACCGCTGCTTATGGGTCTCTAGCTGTCTCGATTTCACTTCAAATGAGAAAAAATGCGCAAAGCGAAGCGCGCAAAAAGTAAATTAAAATTGTGTGTGTTTATTTGCACAAAATTCCAGCACAAAAAGCACGAGTCGAAGGCAACAAAAAACAACAAAAATAAGCAAAAAGGAAAAGCTGCTGCCACACAGCAGGTGGCAGTCGCCTCTCCTTGAAAGTGCTTTAAAGTCAACTGACATTCAAATGGCTGAATGCTTTGGGTTTGAGTTTGGGTTTTGCCTTTAAATTTAACTCGGTGTCGACGTGTCAACGCTTAAAGTCAAGGTTGCTAATTAAGTGCCTTTTTTCTTTGCCTCGTATCCATACGCATGCTGCCTCATTCTTTATTTTTGTTATATTTTTTGGGTTAAACACATACAAGGGCATAAAGAAGCTTGCCACAGATTTTCGTCTGCTGTGCGTCACATTAAGCGGGTTTAAAAGTGCTTTATGCGTACGTGTCGGAGCCGCTGTCTGTCTGTGTTTCTCTCTCTCTCTCTCTCTCTTTCGGCATGTGTGTGTGCGTGTCGTACAGCTCATGTTTTAAGTCCCGAGCTTAGCATCAATTTTTGAGGGATTTATGGTTTTTATTTGGCCACCAAAACACCAGCGCAACATTGTGCATGTGTGTGTGTGTGGCATCATTTTGTGGCAACATCTACAATGAGCACGCTTTCCGCTTTTCGCTTTCCTAGGCATTTCGTTAGCTGCCGCAAAACTTCAACTCGTTGCACACACACATTTCGTTTAATTAAAATAAAAAAGAAAGGGCAACAATTTTGTATTTTAGAGAAATTATTTTACACTAAATAAATCACGAGTTACACCGACAGCAACAACATTTTAAAGAGCACACGCGTTAAAAAAAATCGCATCATCTGTCAAAATTCACTTTTCATAGACCGACGTCAGGTTGTTACCCAGTTGTCCTGTCTGAGTGTCCTCGTAGTCCTGTCTGTATGTTTGGCATACATTTTTTAACCCGCACGTAGTCGCAATTTTAATATAATGGCAAGCTAAGCATAGGCCGACATGAAGCATATCAACGACCTACTAAAGCATCTTTATATAATTTCATGAGGCTGTCAACACACTCCCACACACAGACAGGACACCTGGCGATCGCATCGCGCACTTTGCATAAATTTGTTATGCATATAAAATTAAAAGCATATTTTGGGAGAGACTGACAAGAAGTTTGAAGTTTATTTGAGCATGCGATGCTGTTGATATTTGTAATTTGTACTTCTTTTAACTGGCTTCAAAAGCTACAAAGATACACAAAGACTGAAATGAGTGCGTGCTGCTCATATCTGGCAAACAAATGAGCAAAGTTTTTTGTCTTTTTTCGTATTTGATTTTTGTGTGTGCGAGTTCCCCGCAGGCCAGGCGACTGTCAAAAGTATCCATTTTCTTAGCTGGCGCAAAAAGTTCACTTCAAATGCCAGCCGAAAAATGTTTGTGAAATAAACAAAATGCAAAGAGAGGCCAACGGTGTTGATAGCTATTAACATGCGTGTGTCCTTTAGCCTATGGCAGAAAGAGAGTATGTGTGTGTGAGAGTATATTATGTGTGTATGTGTGTGCTATTTAAATGAACTAACTCACACACACACACAGACGAACTCAGTGCTAGGCAACATTGACGGCAGGTGCTGAGGTTCAAATCAAAAAACATTAACGCGTTGCGTGCCGTTGCGAGGGTGTGTTCAGCTATCTGAGTGTGTGTATGTGTGTGTGTGTGTGTGTGTGTGTGTGTGTGTTGCCATCAAGCAGCAACCGCAGTCAGCTACAGCATATGCAAATATTTCGCCGCAGCGCGACACACTCGACATTCATGTCGCCATCGCTTCACCGCTCGCCCGCCCGCGGCTTAAGTTTGCGTTTTTATTTAATTGCGGAAATTGCGGCATCGCGTTGCCTACACACACACACACACACACGCTTTGAGATATTGAGAGTGGGAGTGAGGAGCGGAGAAAGGGAAGGGGAACGGGGAGCAACGACTGAGACAGTCAGACAGTCATTGAGGGCGAATTTTCCTTTATAATTTCTTTCATAAGGCAACGAAGCATTGTAACATATTTTTATGGCCTCACATTTTTCTGCTTTTATACGTTTTCGTGTGTCTTTCTCTCTCTCTCTCTTAGCAGCAGCTCTCCATCTCGCTTTCTAACTCTCGCACTTCCCTCTCACTTTCTCCTTTGCATGCGGCGGTTGGCCAAAAACATTCTTGGAATTCAAAAGCAAAAGCAAATATGAGTTTTGATACCATATAATATAATGTGTATGTATTTGAGTGTGTGTATGTGTACGTGTGTGTGTGTGAGGGAGTATCTGTATGGGTAATTCGCGTAAATTGAGTCAAGTGCGTCGTGTGCTCGCCGTGCGTCCTTCGCTTGACAAACCAAACTAATTAGAAAGTCACTTTGGTTGCCGTTTCATGCGCTTTGCCCCATTCCCTGAAGCTGCAAAATCGTTGGGCATAAAATTAAAAAATTGTTGCGCTGCCAACTCTTGGCATGCCATTTTTTTCCCTCTCTCTCTCTCTCACTCTTGTTTTTTTGATGAGCTGTGTCTGACGATATAAATAAAAATTGTGTATCAACATCAACAAGGAGAAAAATGCAGACGACAATAAATAAAAAACCAAAAATTCCTAATCCAATTAATTATCTAAATTTTGTTCGTCTTTTGTTCTTTCTTTTGCAGGTAAGCGACCGCATTTTTTGTTGGCCAATTCCAATCGCATTCAGTTCCCTGCGGGGTGGGTTTGTATATGCAGTAATTTGTTATTGAATTTCTGAATCACTGGGTACATGGCGTATACGTAACCTGATTTCAATGAGCCTTTTATTGATTTCAATTAATTGCCAACGATTTGCGGCTCACACTCCACACACCGCGCAACTGTCCAACTGCCAACGGTTAGCTGGTAACTGGTAAGTGGCAAGTGGCACAACAATGCGGATGTAAGTGAATTAGAGGCAAAGGACAAATGGCTCGCAATCAGCTTATGAGTGGCTTATGTGAACCGATGCCGAACATCGATACTCTAGCAGAGTTCGAGCTGTTTTCGTTGTTGTTGTTGTTGCTGTTGCTGCTGCTGTTGTAGCACAAGAGTTTTAATGTGTTTGCGCGTGCTCTTATCAAACCATTACGATCTAAATGACACTTTGACAGGAGCACGGCAGCAGGGGAAGCGCAAGAGGAGGGCAGAGAAGAAGGAGGCCAGGACGTTACCTGGCAGCTCGGTTTCGGGTTGTTCTCCTCTGGTTGCACGCAGTCGATGCCTGGCAGCGATAAGCGCAAGAAAAATCGAAGCAGCGCAGCCAAAACACACTCACACACACACACTCATACACCTACGATACAGTCACACACACAACACATTTATACACCGTCAGTCGTGAGTCACGAGAACACGCCACTTAGCTGTTAATATTTAAAGTTGCAGGCTGTGTGGCAACAGCAGCAGCAGCAGTAGCAGCAGAGGAAGAGGAAGCAGAAGCAGCAACAGCAGCTACACCATGCTGTGGCACACTCAAAACGGAAGCGGAAAGCTCTTCGCCTGCGGAAGTGTTTCGTGCGCGCAACTTTATATACATAAGTTGTTCTTGTTATTGCTGTTGTTGTTGTTGCTGCTCTGCTGTGTGTTGCATTCTCGTTGCTGAATATTGCAAGGTTTCTTGTAATGACAAAGCAGCAACAAACCATACAACAACAACATCAGCAACTACAATATCAGCAACCAAGCGAAGCACAATTCGTTTAAGCAGGCGACACTTGAGCACATTTTTATTGCCTGAGCCACTAACGAACCGTGCATAAGCAACTCCACAGTGGATCATCAGACACTTACATTGGCCAGAATTTGCATTTAGTGTATGACTTAATTCTCAAAGCTAAACTTGTGGCAATTTAAACTAATGATCTCCAATCCAAAATTTCAAATTTAACAATGATTAGCTTAATTTACACTAAAGAACAAAAGTCATTTCAAACAACGGGATTTTTGGATTCTTTAATGCATATACAAGTTTATTTTATTCAATTTACAATCTTCTCTTCTTTTGAGTACGAAAATTCAATAAGCTACTGATATCTTAATTGTACCTGTCAATTTTGACAGTCATTAAATATTAAAATAATTCAGTCAATAACAAATCAATAAATAAGTCAATTTAGTCAATCATTTTCTGACCATAAAAATTCAATAAACATTTCATTTTCAATTTATTATTTTATTTATGATAAGCAAGAGAAAAGTGATTTTATTGAATTTACTTACTCACATAGTTTGAAAATAGTTTTTCGTAGTTTTTTCACCAGATTTAAAATTATCTAATACAATTCTTTAAAGGCCATAAATATTAAACATACTGCACATGCAGATTTCAAAATTATGCCATAAAGATTTAATAGCTTTTGACACTTTTAAGACCATACAAATTATATAGTTTCTATGGTTACAATCAAGCAAAAAGAATATAGAGTGTCATATTGGTTATTATACTTTTTTGAATCAGCAAGCACAGACATTAAAGTAACCCATATAATGATTAAATAGTTATTGATACTTTTCTTATCAAACTTAAAAGTAGCTCATAAAATTCTTTAATGGTTTTTAATACTTTTGTGACCATACAAATAAAACTTTCAGCACAGACAGCTTTAGAAGTTAAACTATAATGGTTTAATAGCTTTTGATACTTTTCTTCCCTTTATATATATGTACTATTGGTGATACTATTCATAGAATAAAACTCAAATAATTCTAGCACTCATTCTTTAAGGCACTTCATGTAATGATTTAGCTTTTGATAAATTCCAACTATAAAAAATAATTTGCAATCGCAGACTCGCATAATGGTGCTTTACTTTTTATAAAAATGAAATAAACTCTCCTTAAAACATAAATGCCAAATGTTAAGAAATATTAAAAATATGCATCATATATACTAAAGTGGAAGTTCTCGCCATTATCTTACCTTTCTCGCCCACTGTGCACCCAGGTGGCAAGCACTTTTGCTAGCGGAGCGAGTTTAGCGCGGCTCGCATTGCCCTTTAATGGCAAATCTGCAGAGTTAGCTGATAGTTTTCCATTGCTTTATTTTTGTGCTATTTTGCACAACGCTTGTTTGTTGTTGCCATTGCTGTTGTTGTTGTTGTTGCTGTTGTTGATGCAGCTCGTTTCCAGCTTCATTTCCGCGCTATGCCAGTCGATGATTTTTGTTGACATCTTGTTGGCGCAGCATCCGCCTTCCGCCTGCTGCATGCCTCCTTGCCTCTTTGCCTCTTTTCCTCTTGCCACTTCGTGTGGCGCAATCAGCGCAGCTGCTTTGCATATTTTTACTCCAGTCGCGTGTCTCTGCAGATTGAAAAGCATTTTGCAATGTTATTTTGTATATTCTACTTCTTCGTTGCCTCTCTTCTATTTTCTTTTTTTTTTCAGTCATTTTTCGCCGTCATTGTCGTCTTTCTGGACCGTTTTCCGCTTGATATTTTGCCATTTTGCATGCATGCTCTTTGTGTTGACACATCGAAATAATCTATCTATATTCTCGAGCTCGAGATTGCAAAACCTAATTCTAAACACCGCACAACGTTCTAAGAAGAACTCACAGCTGATGAAATATAACATAAAAGAATAATTAATCACAATGAGGAAACGAAAACTATAATTAACGATTTAATATGCATAATTTTGTGTATAGTGAGTGTGAGTATTTTGTTGTGGTCTGTGTTAAGCCGTCTGTTAATTGAAGCGCACTTGCGAATTCACTGTGCAATTATTGACAAATTATATTTAAATTAATTCATTAAAATTCCAACAAAAAAGCACTCACCTTATATCACAACTCAATGCTTCGACATGAAATGCAAACAACAGAAAAAATATATGCAAAAATAAGCGAATGCCAGTTAAGCAATTAAAATGTAGCGCAATTTAATTGCCAAATTGATAAATAAATATTTGGAATGCCAGACAGAGATAGAGAGTGAAAATCGAATGGCAATCGGACTATTTTGTGCAATTAAGCAACTGTAAGACTGGAAAATCTCTTTTGCCTGCCTGTTAAGCCGCATAATGTTTACAAGCTAATAAATGTCAACAGATTGCAAACGGCAACTTCAATTGCAATTGCAATTGCAATTGCAACAGCAACTGACAGTTTCAATACTGACAGCAAAACGCAGACAACAAAACATTTTAACTGGTTTTGCATTTAGCATGCGGTCAATTTCGGTCAATTGGGCAGCTGGCCAAAAGGGCAATGACATGACTTCGAGTGCAAATTGTTTAATGATTCAGCTGCATTTGCATTAGAGAAAATGCACTTAATATTTAATAAGACGTTATCAAGGAGTAAACTGAAAGTAAAACAATCTTAATGCTCTGCACTGTATTTTGAATTAATAAGTTAACTTCATTTATGAACTTTGAATACAATGTTTAATGACATTTAAATTAATTTAAGGCCATTAATTAACTGTGTTAAAATACAATCATTAAATAATTATGATGCAAGTGAAGTTCGTGAGAAAACTGAAAATGAAATTGAAAATCAATCGGTTTGGTTTTAAAGGTTTACACGTTTGACAGGAAATCGTCTTGAAATGAACTGGTTGTATATAATGGTTGATACACACACTTACACACACTCACACACACACAGATGTGCGTGATTCGTGTGAGTTTAATAACAATTCAGCTAAACCGGAAGCCGAAATAACAACTTCCTTTTGTGAAAATGTTCAACGGTTGGTCACATGCCACTCGTCCAGCTATTGACATGTGTGTGTGTGTGAGTTTGCTTTTTTATGATTGAGTGCGCATTGCAGTAGTAGTAGTAGTAGTATTGTTAGTGTGTGTCTATGTTGGTAATGAGCGGAATCGCATGTGTGCTTACGCACAAAACTGGCAAAAAATAAAACTCACACACACATTCGCATTCACAAACATCTGCGTATGAAATTAAAATGTCATAAACAACTAAAACAACAACACTAACAACAAATTGCGTGTTGCTGTTTTTTATATCCTTTTTGGTAGAGCAATACCCTGTAAACGATGAATATTTTCAGCATATGCGGTACTATAAAAGAGTTAATTAGAAAAAGGATTGGCACAAATAAAAAACTTCAATATTTTATGCAAATTTGTTATTCAGCGAAAAATTGATAAAGGAATTTGCTTAAAGTGAAATAAAAATAATGAAAGGACCTTTTCAAGAAACGCCATTTTAATTAAGATTAATGTTGAACTATGTATATTGATCCAAAATCTTTGATACTTGAGTTCGTAGTACGTTTTTAAGACACTTTTTTTATGTAGTCCCACTATAGTTTAGCAGTTTATCTATTTCTAATCTAATCTTTTTTGAAAGTGAAACGTATTTAAAATGAACTATTTTTATATATTTCTCTTCTTTTCCTCTGTTTCTTCAAGGGATTATTGTTTTCTACTTTGATTTTAATAAACTACAGGGTATTTGACTCCCTCGAATGTAATCCATATTATGTGTAGGTCCACACATCATCTGAATGTTTTGGGTTGTACGCAGTAGTTGGCAACCCTTTCGGACTGAATTTGTTGCTTTCATTTTGAGCTTCCGTCTGCCATGAAATATGTAGCTTTGTTTTTTATTCCATATGAACCCATGCATGGCTTTAACTCGGCACTCTTCACTCTCTCACTCTCTCTCTCTCTCTGTATATATGTGTATACTATGTATATTTTGTATTTGTGTTTGTGCCTTTCAATTGTCGCAAAGTCATGCAGAACGTATATAAATATAAGAGTGTGTGTGTGTGTATTTTTGTGTACAAACACAGAGCAAAAATTTAATTTAAATTTGTACATCAAATTTTAACATAAATTTTTAAACATGGACAAATCGAAAAAAAGGAGTGACAGAGAGAGAAAGAGAGGGAGAAAAAATCGCATGCATTACGAGCAGCATTCATTGGGAGTGAACAAAAAAATGAGAAGAGAAAAGAACTTGTTATTTATTTAAAAAGCAAGCATATAAAAATTGTATAGTTTAATCATTCATATGGCCATTTATGCGGTGTGACAATCGCATGCCATTCAATGACATAATAAAGTGAAACCTTTGACATGTCGAAAATCTCAGTTAACTTTACGACACATGGCATTAATTGGTCTGCCAGGGGTGTTAACTATCTAAGAGAGAGAGAGAGAGCAATGATGATAGTCCGTTAAAAGTTTCGCCTTTTACTAGATTGGGTGTTTGTAATTCGAACCTCAGACCCAGAAGTTTCGGTATCACTGAATCGGTTGCCATGACGGCTTACGCAAAAACTTTTACAAAGTGATTATTATTGTATGAAAAGTTAGCCCTAGTCTAGCTTTTGGTCATAAAAAGAGAAGAGTCAACTCTTGGCTGTAGGGCCATACATACGTGTATGTGTTGTGGTTACATATGTAATACGAAAAACAAAAAAACTTATGGCACACAAAAGTTGTTGGTTGGTAAATTTTCATGCAAACTATTTGGCAACTAAACTTACACGTTGATGACAACAAGAACAACAAGAACACGAGATCTGTAAATACTGTGACGATATCGTGCACTAACACCAATTAAAACTCATTTAACATCAGGCTTTTGCATCAGCACGTGTTGAGAGTGAACTTATTTCTCTTTCTGGCCTGGTCAAAATGGGTTCAAGTGTTGCCGCAGTTCAAAAGTGAGTGAAACGTGTTGTTGTTTTGTGGTTAGTTTACTGACAGACTCACTAAATGAGTTGGCCCCAAAAAAGAAAGAAAATAAAGAAAGCTGCAGTCGATTATGCTCGATTGGATGATACCGGATACTCATTTTCAATAAAACTACTAAACTACTAAAATATACCATAGACTTTATTTGGTATGTTGACATACTATTACGTTCAACGTTAAGACATAAGATAATCGTTACCAAAATAATATACCGAATGGTACTAAAAATATACCAAATTTTGAACGTATCGATATATCAAATATGACCATATTTGATTCAAATATGACTATTTTTGATTCAAATATGACTATATTTGATATATCGATACGTTCAAAATATACCGAAATAATTTGTCTCTTACTTATATTGTCTGAAAGCACAACTTTATAAAATACTAAAATATACCGAAGACTGTATTTGGTATATTGATATACTATTACGTTAAAAATATACCAAAATAGCGTTCAAACTTATAATATCCTTCTACTCTACGGGTAGCGGGTATAAAAAGAAAAGTTTGGCTTGGACTACTTAGCATGCTTGTGGCAAGAACAATCAGCTGCCAATTGAAAAGTCACCTTCTGCTCCGCTTGGCGCTTTTGCATAAACTATGACAAAGGCAGCCTTGACCATCCAAACATTCCAACAGCTTTTACCAATTGAAATGTCTTCACTGACAGACCAAAAGTTAAAGGCAAAGCCAAAGACGAGTGCGGCAAAGTGGCCATTACTCTAATTAACCTTATTTCATTCTCAATTACAAGTGCAAAGAAAAAAAACAGCAAGAAACAACCTACAAACAAACCAAAGAACATCCAAAAAGGGAAAACAACAACAACAGCAGCAGCGGGGAAAATAAGTTGGTAAAACAAGAGGAAAACAAAGCAATACAATTGCCTTAAAACATAATTGTTATTTTGCACCATTTTCCCTTTTGATTCGGCATTCGCGTTCGTTCGTTGCCGTTGCCGACTTTTGGGCGCAGCCAAAAGGCAAATTAAGTTTTTGCTCTAATTTAGTCTGACGCACGCCACGGACAAGAACAACAACAACAACAACAGCAACAACAATAACAAAGACTTTGGTTTTATTTTTAAGACGCAGCCGCTTTTCTTTAGCTTAATTTACCATTTTTCACTCTTATCGCGCCCCGCTTTTCGTGCAGCAAACTCAGATAGAGTGCGTGTGGCACGACCAGCACATAGAAAGAGAAAAACACAGAGAGCTGGAGAGGGGAGGGAAAGGGAACGCCTTGGCGATTGGTGGGCGGCCATAAAAGTCATGGCAGCCGCGGCAAATGGAAAGCAGTTGGACCTGATTCTGTTTCTGTTTCTCCATTTGTATGAGTCTGAGTCGGAGACTCTGGCACTGGCAGCTGCCTTAAAGTTTAAGCTGCAAGCGTAACAATAATTTAATGCGACGCTTAAATTGTTTGTAAAATGTTCAACAACCGCGCAACGTTGCCGCTCGCTGGTTTCGCCAGTTGCCCAACTCTCGAGTCGTATGCCAAAGTTAAAAAGTGGAAAAGTTTTCTTTTCTATTTAACGTAATTTGCCTTCATTTGCGCCACCTTCTACGTCACTTGCCGCACTCTCTCTCCCTCTCTTGTTGACTGGGCAGCAGCTTCCATGACTTCCTCTAGAGATACTTACTTGCTGTTTGGCATATGTTGCTCTTGTCTCATAATCTGCCATATTCTTGTGCCATGTGCTTTTCCGCTTTTGTTTTTCTTGCTGTCGCTGTGGCTGTTGCTGTTCCTCTCGTTGTTGTTGTTGTTATTGTTGTCGTGTCTGTCGTGGCTGTCGTGACTGTGTCACTCCCCTTGTGTGACAACAAGCGAGCAAGAGAAACTTCCAGCGTTGAGCAACATTTTGGTTTATTTTCCTTCACATTTTTTCCTCTTGTCTTTTTTGCGCTTTCATTTTTGTGGTTAAGCAAATGTTTAACAAACCAAATCGCAGATTTGCATTTTATGTTTTCCTCTTGGCTGAAGGAAAATCAGGCGCTGCCACTTTTATAGCCCCAACTGTTTGCTGTTTATTGTTGCCGTTGCCGTTGCTCCTTGTGCTGCCTTTTCTGCTTGGATAAGCGCTGCTTTAATGCTACTAATCGGGCTTAGAATCAAAAGATGCTTAACACTGGCAAACCAAAATGCTCCTCTCGACTAGATTTCATCAATTATCTCATAGATGGATAGCAGAGAGACAGAGAGAGAGAGAGGAAGATGGAGATTAAATTGCGAGTTGTTGTTTAAGGCTTGTGGTTTAGCTTGTAAGCCGCTTAGCTAAACGACTATGGGCTCTGCTTTCAAACTGTGTATTAGAATCCTTTGAACTGATGTTCGTTCGTTCCGTTGCAATCTGATTATTTGATTTTGTGTTATTTGCTTTATTTCTCTATCCTTTTCGTTTTGCTGTTGTGTTATTTACACACAACTCAACGTCAAACAGTCTGACGACATTCGTTGCCGAAGACAAATTATTGACACGCTTAACACACACACACACAGAGAGTGAACAGGACAATAGATTCATTGTCGTGTGTTATGCCTGCGAGGCATGAGTATGAAAACATTTTCACTTATTTGCTCGAAATTGGATAACAATCGAACTGAAATTGGATCTCACTCATTTTTGTATACACTTCGAGTGGCGAGAGCGTTGCATTGTTTTGCTTTTAACTGCCTTTCCTTGCCAGCCAGCACATAAAACATTTTCCGGCTATTTGCTGCCTCCCTGCCTGCTTGCCACAAGCTCCACTCCACTCCGCTCCCCATCCGGTCAATTGGTGGCGATTTCAGTGTCTTCCCCCCTCTGGCGGCCCGCGTCGTTCTCTCTCTCTCTTATTATCGTAATAGAATTTGCCAAATTGAGGTTGAAATGCTTTCGGCCTTCCCTTGCCACTTGGCATCCGTTTATCGTTTGATTGTTTGTTTGCCAGTTTGCTTGTTTGCCTCTTCCTTTCCCCTTCTCTCATCTGGCTCTTCATCCTTCACTCGCTTGCTGCTCACGGTTTTTGCTGGTCTTCGGTATCGGTTTCGGTTTCGGGTTTTTTTGGTTTGCTTTCTGCCGCTTCGCAGTTCACTTGATTGTTTGCTTATTTTGGCCAGGCTCGACGCTTATCAATTGCCGTTTTTATTGGCATTTTAGCTTCGACGTCGTCGTTCGTTTATTGAGTACGAAAAAAAACAAACACCGCAAGGAAAAGAATTCATTGCCTACTTCTGGGCGCACGCCTGTTAAAACTGCTTACGAAGCGTAGAATATTGAGAGCCCTTTGAAGATATCGCTGAGTGCCCATTGTCCTATCCTCTTTCCCTTTACCTATCATCAATTTAATTGTTTATTTTGTGGTAATTGTTTGCCTAGCGGTAAGAGTTTTGCCCCTCGTGTAGAATTATGATTTATTGTCTGTTGATTGACTGCATGGCTAGCTGTGTGTGTGGCTATAAATATACATCACTAACAATTAAGTTGTCTCTTTTTTCTGTTGTACTTTAAGCTAAACATATCTTCACACGTTTGCAGTAATTACTGTAAAACAAACACAAGGTCACCATGCAAGTGCGGTGCGTGTTTGTAAACTCTAAAAACAACGAAAAACGAAAAACGAGGGGAGCAATGTCATTGTGTATATGTGTCACGTCCAGCTGGGGTGATGACGACTGCGACGACCTTTGGTCAATAGGCCAACTCATCATAAATACAAAAGCGGCGCTGCCTAAGTGAAAGTGTTGGAAAGGGAAAGCAAAAGCAAGAGCGAGCGCAGTGTCTGCGTAACATGAACTTTTTGCACCACAACATCATTGTTTTTTGCGGCTTTTGGTTTGGCAAAGAATGCCACACAACACACACAGGCAGAAAGAGAGATAGTCACGGCACACACGCATGGGAATTAAGGCTTTAGCGCTTGTTTTGTTTCTAGGCAATTCGAGTCACTTAATCTTGCACTGCGAGAAACAGCATTCGCAATGTTGCCTCCATTTCTAGCTGTGACTTTTTCCCCTAGGACTGCGTTTAATCAACGTTTGCTCAGTGTAGCCTTGTGTCGCAGTCGCAGCCCGTTTGCGTTGTCAGTGGCCATAAAACTGTTGTTTACTGTTGTTGCCGCTTGTTGCCATTTGTGTTGCATGTGTTCCACTCGGTTTGCCGCTTGTTGTTGCACACAATTTCAGGGATTCAGCCTGGTGTCATGTAGTACAAAGTTTTGGTGTCGAAGTTTAATTAGAACTTTAATAAAATGTAAAGTGCTTGGCATTCAATTTCAATATTTCCACTGAATAACATGGAATTACACTCAATTAGTGAGAGGTAAAAAATCTCTGGCATCTCACAGAACGACAGCTGGCAGAGCTCAAAGTGGATACACATCTAAACATAAACAGAGAGAGAGAGAAGAGAGACTTACACACACTTGCTGACATTGACATTTGGCCTAATGCTTTGCCGTGCTTCAATTGAGTCATACTTTGTGCACTGACAAGCCAGACAGACAGACAAATAGACAAGCAGTGAGACAGCAGACAGGCAAGTAGTCAGTCAATGAGTAGGGCTTTTGAGTGGAAGCAATCGGTATAAATTATTATGTCAACTCATGACAGTGGAGGCAACTGCCAGCCAGCTGGACCCAAGCTGACCCGTCACTCTTTCATCCCCATTCCCCAAACTCTCCATGAATTAGTTTTGACACGCAGCAGGCCAGAGACAAGGGCCAGACACCTCCTGAAGTAGCACTACTCATGTCGCAGTGTATACCTCTGTGTATCGATCTATAATTAAGATAAGCCCCAGCTCGACTGGTGGCACACGGCTTCATTATGCCCATTACTCGACTCTGTGTTGGCCATTGGGTCAGCAGTCAGTGGTCAGCAGTGAGATAGCAGTTGTGTTATTTGTTTATGAAATTGACCCGCGATTATCGCTGCATACAAAGCGTTGTGGTAACGGCCCATAAATTACACGCTATAGTCATGGGAGTTGATTGAGTTGAGTAGAGTTGAGTGAACACCGAACGCTTGGGGGCGTGGCAAAATATCGAAAGCCATTGCAACTTAAACGTTTTGTAAACTCAAATATTCGACACGTGTGCAGCTGCAGCTGACTGTTGGCACACACACACACACACACAAAAAAAGTTTCGTAAATGTAAGTATAAAACTTTCGAATTGACAATAAATGCCAGCAAGCTGCATGCGGTTTGAGTGGAGTGCCAGAGGGGGAAAGGGGAGAGACGTATTCAAAGTGTTTCTCACTGTTTTCTGAATAGAGTCAAGCATATGCATGGCACTCTAGTTGGAGATAAAGCCCGCAGCATGCAGCGAGTGAGGGAGGGAACAAAAAAATAGAATAGGATCTGTTTGGCACTTAGTTGCTTGAAAGTTGCCTAAAGTTGTGTGGCGAAGGGGAGAGGCAAACCTTTTATGGCAATGCCAGACAAAAGCAGACGAAAATTCAATGAGCTGCAAAAAGCAGCTAAAGTTCCTGCTGCCAGATTTACGCCAAGAAGAAAAATGCCAGGCAACACGACAGTCAGCCAGGCAGCCAGCTTGGCAGCTGCGGGCAGTCAACAAGGCGAACAAGGCGAATCTGAAACTTGCTACCTGCAACTTGCAACCTGCATCCTGTAACTACAAAAATATATATAGTATAAAAAAATACTATATATATATATAGTGTATACGCTTTATAGATGTGCTGCAACTTGAGTTGACTGCGTCTGCGGTCTGCGACTTTTGCAGCAAACGCCAGACAAATTGCGCTCGTAAATGCTTTAAATCGCAACACTCGCTTCGCTTCGCATCCGCATCTTGTCGCGTCGCCACCCACAAAGCCAAAATTGAAGTTGAGCAAGAAAAACGCGGTCGCTTTAAGCGAGCGGCAAACAAAAGTTGCGAGCAACAACAACAACAAAAAACTATAGAATGAAGCGTGCAAAAAATGGCTGAGCGTGTTAAGAAAAATGTTTTCGTAAGCTGCGAACAAATGCGCGACAATATTTTTGCTGCCACTTGCCACTGCCACTCCACTTCACTTCACTTTACGCAGCAGCACCATCAGCAGCAGTGGCAGCCACAAGATCTCAAGGCACAGCCAATGCTCCCAAACTTAAATGGAGTGTTTGCCAAGCGTCAAGATATCCTGCTATCAACATTGTAAAATTAAAGTTATAAATTTAGGAATATGAGACATTAAAATTAAATAAATTTAAAACACAATTTAATTTAAAACCTTTAGCATAATTTTGGCACACAAATATTTGCGAAGAGCTAGAAATTGTGGAATTAAAAAAGGACATTATAATTTGAATGTCAATAACACAAATTTCAAAATATTAAATATATAAACTAAGCAATGGAAAATATTTAATATATGTTCAATATTTAGTCTTTCGATTGAAGTCTAACTTAATATTAAATGCAAGATTAACTACTAAACCTAAGCTGTATTCTTTAAAAGTTTATAATATTAGAATATGCAAACTTATAATTAAAATATAATATCAATAATTGATTCGTAATTTTTGTCTAAAATAAATTTTAAAATTTTTAATAATAAATGCATTATTTGCAGCTTGTTTTAAACATATTTTTAACTCTATCAAATATATTTAAATTGTGTATAATTTCTTAAATGGAATTAAGCTGCAACCTTTGCTTCACTTTTTTCATATTACATTATAAACGTACACAGTTGTAAGGTCATTCCTAAACCAATATACCCTCGCTACCCTGTGTAGCTAATGAGTATAATGATGCCGACTGTCGACTCAGTGCTGGTTTTGCGGGGGAAGCTGCCTCAGTGTCGGATTCAACGTGAGCACCTTTGGCAGCGGTGAAAGAAAAGCGAACGCCTTTGTTGTAGAACAAAAACGGGAAATGCTACAAGCAACGCACTGCTCAGCTCCCCCATCCCTCACTCTGTCGCCCTCGCCTCCTTGTGGATGTTGCATGTAGCAAGTAGCAAGCTCGTCGTGTCGCTGTTTTTGCCTCTTTGGAGGTTGGCTTGATAACCCAAGCCGAAACCGATTGCCACTTAAAACCTTATGGCCACACTCTTGAACCATGCACCACTTGGGGCCACACGAGTGTGTGTCTGTGCCTCTCCCACCTCTCTCCCCTTCCCTCTTTTCTTGTCGAGTATGAGTTCAAGTTTCAGTAGGAGTATGTGTGTGTGTGTGGCGCTCGCAAGGTGTCAAAATGTTAAGTTAATACAAAGACCTGACTTTGGTGTCGACTTTTAACTTTCAACAGTTGCCATTGCCATTGCAATAGGATTTTTCTTTTTCTTATTTTTTTTTTTGCTTACTTTTCTTGCCAAACGTGTAGAATTTTTCAATTTGTAATGTTAGTTTTTGCCGAGGACTTCGGTAGCATGATCTAATGACCTCTTTCGTGTGACATTAAGACAACATTAGAGTCGAGTCGAACAACGCCTCAATTCCACAGCACAAAGTAAGTTGTTTAAAACTTGTGCAAACTTTAAATGCCAAATTGAAATTGGAAAATGGTAAATTTAAACGGCAAAGGTCAGTGTCAGTGTCTGTCAGCGAACTGATAACGTCTGATAGTCGAGCATAAATTCAATATTCGCTGACGCAACACTAATTGTAAGGTGTGCAAAGTGTGCCTCAAAAATAAGCCGAGAAAAGCACTTTAATTAATTAAAAAAAAAGAAAAGTTCACAAAGTAAATGACAAAATGGTCGCAATGGCAAACGATATGAATCCTTTTCAAGGACGAGGACGGAGACGACGCTGGAAATCGAAACGGCAAACAAAAGTCCGGAATTAGATGATTCGTTTGTTCGTTCGTTTTGTTACCAAGTATTATTGTTAAATTTCACTTTTTATTTTCGTCTTTCCCTTTTTTTGCTTTACCCTGTGTTGGTTGTTGTTTTCCTTTTGCCGTAAATGATTTATGCCAAGTTGGCAGCCCAGGCTGGCAGTCTGGCAGTCTGGCAGTCCGACTTCCCGGCAACACTGATAGGCTGTAGGCTGGACAAATGGCTGTGGGAATTGTCGCATACTCCCTTACACTTTAATGCTGCTGTGTTATGAATAATAACTTGTGACTGCTTTTTGTTTCTGCCTGAGCTGCTGTAGTGCGTTTCGTTCTCTACTTTCTCTCTCTCTCTCTCCTTCTCTCTTTCACTTTTTCGAAGCTGACGCCGAGCTTTGAATATTTTGCGCAGGCATAAATAATTTACAACAATGAACGAAGCACACGTTACACAACAAAAAAGGGATAAAGCATAAGGCAGAGAGTCGCATAAAAAAAGAACGTACACAGCGAACACAGAACAAAAGTGAGAGCGAAGAAAGCAAAAAGATAAGAATAAAAATTTATATTTTCTAAACACAGATGTTAGGGCGCGGGGAACGAGTAACTGGAACATTAGAGAACGGGCGGTACAGTGGGAATGGAACATGTCACAGGGTCGCTCGCTCTGGTCGCAAAAATGTTGTCCTCTTTTTTTCGGATTTTTTTCTTTTTTTTTTTGCCGACACTTGACATATGTGCCGGCTTTTGACCTCTTTCGTGGCAAGTGCGACAAGTATGAGACGGAAGTGGGAGGTGAGAGGGAGTGAGGGGCGGAGTGACACGCCTATGATATGTGCGGCTCGTAAATGAGGAGACGAAGCCAGACCCAAAACATTTGGCAGACGACTGAGGAAATGTAAATGCTCAACTGTTTGTTGTCTTTGGCTCTGAATACAAGCGTATTCGTTTGTGTTTACAGTGAGTGATGGCGGCTCAAAGGAATGTCAACACGTAAAGCCTACACGCACACTCATACACACACACACACACACACACACTCACTTACGCTCATTCATTCACACACGCTTGCGTTGAGAATTTCACTTTGACTTAACAAATAGAAAATCATTTATTCTGCATACGCAGTTTTCGTCCCTGACAGCGTTCAACCTCCCTCTCCCTCTCCGCCCCTCCGGCACCTCCTCGTGGAAAATTGTTTCCTCCCTAACGCGTTTCGATTTCAGCAGCAGGAGCAACAGCAAAGAGTCTCGACGAATGGGGTCTCTGTGATTTCCGGCTCCAGTTTTCCGCCTTCGGCCCATCGAGCTGTGAGATTTATGCGCATTTTGCATATTTTCTTTGTGCTTCATTCAAAGCCAGCAAAAATGGCCCATCAAGTCAAGTCAGAGCGAGTCAACTTGGCAGTCTGCGAGGGAGTCAAACGATTACAAAGGGGGAGAGAGGGAGACCGGGGAGACGGAAAACTCGCTCAATTTTCATTGCGCGACTTTTATGACTTTGTCTGCTGCTGTTTTTGGCTTTTATCGAATGCAAATTGTTTTGTAATAATGTAATCGAATCTTTATCAACTCTGTTTATTAATGTGTTTATTCTTCATTTTGATTTCGATAATTGAAATTGACAAGAACAATAACAGAGCGAATGCTAATAGATCAATTACATTTGGGATTTAAGACTGTTCTTGAAGGAAGATTTACAATTTCTTATTTAGTAATTAAATATACATTTTAGATACTCGAAACATATACTTATACCTATTTCTTATATAAATTCTTATCATTCCAAATTTATCTCGTTTTTATCAAGATTACAAATGCTGTTTTTAAGTCTGCTTCTTTTATATCCACTTTCCAACTTTTTATTACACAATTTGTATTCATTTTATGCATTCACCAAGAAATCATAAAAAAGTGCCAAGCAAAGAGCAAATGTTTCACAATTACTACAAAGTCAGATAAAATCTGTGTTCAGATCTTAAAGCAGCTTATTTACATTAGCCCAATAATCAACAAGAAATGTAAAAGGCAAAGAAAAATTTGTGTGGATTTATTTCAAAATTTATTGAAAACAATAAAAAAGAAGCTGAGCGAGAGAGACAGTGACAGAGAGAGAGAGACAACTTGAACACTTGTGATGACAATAATAATAATAATAATAATGGCATTTTCACTTAATTGACCATAATACGCAGAAAGGACCTAGCGAGCGGAATATCCTTTGCCATGCCATCGAGTAACGAATAAACAGATTTTTGCCAACAGCCTTCAGCTTCAGCAGCCAATGTATTGGATCGGCCATTAAAAAGCCCTTGGCGATATTTTACAATGTTGTTGTCGTTGTTATTTTTGTTGTTGTTGTTGTTGGTGTCATTCTTGTCGTTAAATGTTGTTGTTGTTGTTGTTGTTCGGAATTGTTGTTGAAATTGTTGTTGTCATTGCTGCGAACTCTTGGGAGTTTCGTTCAAGGCCTCGGTGCGAAGTGAAGTTCGTATTTTATGTACAAGTATTTAAATTTAAATGCCGACAGCGACAATGCTGTCACAATGTGCTGACCTATAAATTAAATCAAATGAAATAATTTCTGGTTGCAAATTGTTGTTGGCTCAAATATCAGATTTTGGCTGCAAGGCAAGAAACAATTTGATGCAAAGTACATTATCAAATAAATAATCGATTCACTTGGCTTAAAATAGTTGACCATTTGACTATAAAATTGTAGATTATTTTGATGTGTCTAAGTGAACTTTAATGTCTGCTGCTTTATTCATGTTTAGCAAGAATAAAACTTTATATGATTGTTCTTTTCATCTGTGTATTAGTAATTGGTAATTGACCCATATTTCTAAAAATGTTCCCCATTCATATCAAAGTTATTGTAAATTACGAAAGCAATTCTCATGGTTGTTACGACCTGAACTTGAACCAGAATATGACGTTGCCATGGCAAGCCGTTAAATAAATACGAATAGGAATAAGAGTATGAGTTTGGGTTTGAATTTCAGAGTGTGTGTGGAGAGAGAGAGTAGAGAGTAGAGAGTCCAAAGCTTTGGTATGCTAATGAAGTGCATGGGAATGTGGCCAATGGTCTGCGCCTGGCCAAAAACATGAGGCGGAGCTAGTTAGTGGCCATTGCTGTTGCTGTTGCCATTGCCGTTGCCATGGCCGTTACTGTTGCCAGTTTTGTTGGCCACACTCTGCATATTTATGGACCGGGGCAATGTCAACAGCAGGCAGCAGAAGGGCGCGCGCACGAAACAACCAAATCCACTTCATGACCGAAAATTAGTTTTTAACCCACAAAATAATCCCAAATGACATAAGATGACTCTCCGCCACACTCTCCACACGAACAAAAGCCAAGCCGGAACATAGCAAACATTTCACAGTTACTTCGCCTCCTCGAGTCCCAAGTCCTCGTCTCCTCATTCTCTTCATTCTCTGCGTCGTCTCCTAGCCACAGTCTCTTGGCGGAAGTTGTAAAGCTGCCATTTCTCGGCCATGTTTTTGCTGTCGTTGTTGTAGTTATTGCTACTGTTGTCGCTGCTGCTGATTGTTGTTATTGTTGTTACTGTTGTGGTGGGTCCGGGTCCGGGTCCGACTCTTTTTGGCTTACGGGCAATGGTGAAGCGCCAACAATTCGCGAGCTCGTAATGCGGTCGTTTTACAGCATTGTTGTTGCCTCTGCTTCTGCTGTTGCTGTTGCTGTTATTCTTGTTATTGGCCTCGTTGAGTGTTATTGTTGTTGTTGAGCAAGCGCATTTGTTGTATTAACTTTTTTCCAAGTGACGTGAATGGCAGCAACGGCCACTGCAACGCAATCCTACCTCGCTTTTTCTACTTTTCCTCCCTCTCTCTACTCTCACTCTCCTGCTCTTCATCATTTCCATGGCCCATGTGGCCATAATTTATTAAAGCCTGCACCAGAGTGCTCTCCAGTCGAGCGGCCGCCCCCGGCACACAATTGAAATTTAAGCAGCAACTGCTGACGAGGTGGGAATGGGGAGAGGGAGAGGGAGAAGCAGCAGCAGCCAAGGCATGGCTAAGTTGCAGAAAATGCGAAACATTGACTCTGGTCCGCAGCAGCAGCCACAGTTCCTTCAGTTCGATCGGCAAAATGGTAATCGAAAAATGCGCTGAAGAAGCGCAGCAAAGAGCCCACAGCGCTGGGCAAAGAAAGGAGCAGAAGAAAAAGGAGAACCAGCAATAGTTGCTGAAGGAGCAGCAGCAGCAACAGCAACAGCAGCAACTAGGAGTAAATGCCTTTGCTGCTTTGCTTTGCTTTCTTGGCTCCGACTCCTTTTGCTTGCTTTGCTTTGCTCTGTGCTGCTGCTCGCTCTCCTCTTCCTTTTTTTTTTGGTTTTTTGTGGCAGTCAAAGTTTGGCCGCCGACACGGAAAACTTTTTGGCTGGAAAATAATTCATGAAACATGGCGGCAACATGCGAACGCGAAAACGCGAACGAGAAAGCGGCGAAACGGCGAAATTTTTGTGCCCAATCCGAATCTGATTGTGACACAAACGAATTGTTCTGGTTGTCGCCGTTACCACTTGCCACGCCCCCGCTGCCCCTCTCCTCCTTTTTCAATACTTTTTCCTACTGTTTGGTCAGGTCGCCGTTTTTTTTTGGTTTTTTGGAGGGGCTTTCGCATATTTATGTGCCTATTTTTTTGTTATTCTTGTTGTATTCTTGTATTTTGTTTTCTATGTAACCATTCGAGTGTCTCGTTGCCCCGCCCACCGCCTACCGCCGCCTCACTTCTTCATGCTGCTTGGCATGCAAATTTATGGTGTGTCCCGAAACAATTGTTATTGTGTTTTGCAACTTTTGCTTGATTTGTGTTTTTAAGTGATTTCGAATGGGTCGCATGGGGCCCGAATAATCGGGCCGTCGACGACTATTTCTGTGTGTGTGTGTGTGTGTGTGTGTGTGTGTGTGTGTCCGGCCAGCTGCCGTTGATAATTTCTGGCCTGTCATCAGAGCCAGAGACGCATGTACAACAACAACTCTCAACTCACAACTGCCAACTGCAACTTACAACTACGCTAACTCCTACTAAGCGTCCAATAACCATAAAACACTTTCGGGATACCAAAGGGGCAGGCAACAGTCGAAACTTGCAACTTGCAACTGCAATTTTCGTGAGGCATTTTATTTATTTGTATTTCCGCAAACGATTCGAGTGCCGTGGCTGCCACAAAACTTTTGACTGTCCGGAATGTGCCACACAGTCAGTGCTGCTATTGTTGTTGCCGCACAGTTGTTACCGCTGGCAGTAGGCCACTTCCTGCAAAATAGGGTAACTTTTGCTCGAGCTGCATGCATTCGTGCATTTTTGAAGGCATTTCTTTTGCTTTCCTTAGTGACCTCGCCCCCATGCCACTCGCTGCTGTTCTTCCTGTTTGCCACTCTCCGGCTTGCAATATGCAAACGGTCATTTCGTTAATGAGCGCGGGGAGGGAGCAAGAACACAGCTGCAGCAAGCAGCAAGCAGCTACAACTTTTGCTCGGCATCCGGCGGATGGACAGTGGCAAGTGCAAGAGTCTGCCACCGAAAATTGGGGAGAGGAGAGGAAGAGAGGGGAATACAGCAGCCAGCCAAGCGAGTTGCTGCCACCCCAAAAAGCAGAGTCTATCTGACTATCTGTCTGACTGTCTGTCTGTTTTGGTTGGCAGAGTGAATGACTTGGTTTATTTGTACGTAATGAAATGAAATTGAAATGAATGTTTTATAAACCGCTGCCGAGTTAGAGCAGAGTCCCCACAAAACTGGCAGACTCATAAAATGATTATAATCTCCGTTGTGGGCAGCAGCAGCAACCACAGCATTACTTGTAACTTCACTTAAGCATAGAACTATGCAGATTTCATGCAAATCATAAATGTCAAAAATAAGATTGCAACATGCATAATTATGAACAAATTTAATGCACAGAAAACTAACAAATTTTTAGGGTGTAGTTATTATTAGTTAAATAAATCCGCATTGAAAACTCACACATGCATAACCAAGTGATGTAAGTAATCTATGTGATGTTGTTTGTCGTCGTCGCTTCGCGGCGATTTTAATTAAATTTCGCTTAATGGTGTCGTGGCATTTACTGGCTGGTTGCTGATGCTGCTGCTGATGTTGCTGCGGCATGCACCCATTAAACATTCTGCGGATCGTTGTTGTGGTTCTCGTAAGCCCAGAATTTATGAAATTCAATTAATATGGACACCACAGTCTCGCCCTGTCCGCTGCACAGTAGAACAGAAATACGGAAAAATGAATGCGTTTAAAATGACAATTGAAAATGCAGTAGACACACCAACCAATTGTGCAAATCCTGCAGAGTTATTTTCGTTGACTCCTTCGGCTTGACCATGTCGAAAATCTCATTCTTAATATCCTCGAAATTAACAGCTTCATCACTGTAAGCCGCAAGCTGTTCCTGTATTCCCTTGAAGAAGTGGCACAATGTTTGAGCTGTTAAAAAGCCAGCGTTCTGCACGTCCAGCATGCGAAATAAATAGTGCAAACCTTGAGGAGTCTAAGCTGAGAAATTAGCAAGGAATTGAGTCGAGAAATATTACTCCTTGTTCACCTGTCTATTGTCTAGTGCTAACGAAAAGTCAATAAAAGATTTATAGTCCATTTCGCCATCATAAGTATGCGATTCTTCGAATACGCGATCCAAAAACGCAGAGCTAAGCGTGCCAGAGCCAAAGCTAGCCAATTCCTGTTTGCTCAACAAACCATTCCGATCGGAGTCCAAGTTGAGATAACTGTCATAAATGCCCAGCACAGAGGGCATAGAAAAATGATTTGTTGTGCTTCCCTCCTCTCCCTCCTTAACCACCTTGCGCAGTTCCATCAGCTCGTTGATCATTCCCGAGGTTAGCATATCGCGAATACGTATACGCCCCGTGCGCAAGCGATCGAGGAAAAAGAAAAATCTTTTGATTACGGTGCAAACATAGAACTTTTGAAACGCCGGCTGCATCGAGTCGCATATTTGCGGCAATGTGGGTATGAGATCCATCAAATAGTTCTCCAAATCGAACTCCCGCAAATAACCCTGACCAACTTCATCATAGAAGGAGAGTCCAATGCGACACTTCGTCGTCCACACTTTGCGCACTGCATAATTGTAAATTGTGACGATTTCTACGAAGCCTAAATAAGGCGATTCACTAAGCAAATAAGCAAAGAGACGAGTTGTTAAATAGTTGCGACACTTTTCCCCAACCACCGTTTGCAATTTACAGTAATCATTGTAGTTGATCAACTCAAGTTTTCTGGCTGTGATCTCTGTAATATGTTGCTTTAAGTGTTGCCAAAGTTTCTGCAGCTCTTCGTCATCGAGTTGTTCGTCCGCTTGGCGTTGTAGAAAAACCGAGTGCGTCTCTTTGCGTAGTAAATTTCTCAATCGATCATCTGGCGGCGGCGGCACCCAAAAGAATTGTGGTATGTGGGCATAAGAAGAATGCTTTGGCTGAGCGCGTTCCTGCAGCGGTTGCTGCTCATCAAACTGCGCAAGTTCTTCAGCGGAAATTTGGCGTGTGGAAACCTTAAGATTAGCGAACTCTTCCACAAACTCTGGATCCAATTCCATAATGTTTAAAAGAGTTTATTTATTATACTTGTGATTATTTGGAGTTTATATGTTTGAAATTTAAAACAAGGAAAAATAATACATTTATATTTGTGTTGTTTATTTACAGGTTCAACCATTAAAGGCGTGGTTGCAATTCTCAATTGCATTTTGGCCCGTCAATTATGCTTTGAGGATCCCTCCTGCTCAGCCATACTGGAGATAATACCACGCGTCTGCGGTCCCATTCCAGGTAAGACGTGAATGAATCAATGCGTTAGCAATTCCTTTTTCTATATTTTAGTTAATTTAATGCGCTGCAGGGCAAAGAGCAAAGGCAAAAAAAAAGCAGTTGCCATAGTTAGTAGAAGTGTATGAACTGAGGTTGCCCAGGTGCTGCGCTTGGGGAACGTTTGCTCCACGTGTCCTCGGTTTGAGGCCATTCGAGGATTAATTTTGTTTAGCTGCTGCTTTTGGCGGTTGTTTCGTTGCGTCTTGCTGAGTGTGTGTGTGTGCGGGTGTGCGGGTGTGTGTGTGTTGCCACAACTGTGTAATTATTTTAGCAATTTTTGTGTATGCGCCTGCGTGCAATAAAACAGTAAATAACGTTCATATGCTTAAAGCGCAACAAACAACGACCACGAAATGCCATTTGAATATTCAAATGCCCCTGAGAACTGACCCACTCGGACCACGGACTACCGACTACCGACTACCGACTGGCCAAATGCTATTGTGGCAACGTTTGTCCGTCTCTCCGTCTGTCCATGTGCGTGCCACTCGAACCACTCTCTGGCTGTATATGCGCTATGCTTTTGCTTTACTCGCACATCCATATACAATTATATACGTTCACATAGTTTACCTAAAGCGGGTGGTTGTTAAAAAAGAAAATATTGTAAGCAGGTCACCCAAACTCCACCTCCACCTTGGCCATTGTCGTCGCGCACAAAGGCGAACGAAGAAAAAGTTAATTTATAAATTATTCAGTAATTTGTTTTAGACTTTGCTTTCGTCGCTACACCGCCACCTCTCCCCTCCTCACCTCAGCCACCCACCAACAACGAGCACAAACAAAGCGAGTAGCTGCAGGTATAAATTTCTTATGTATGCTACGCTTTGATCCGACTTCCCCCTCCCCACTAAAGCCAAAGCTAAAGCAAAAGCCAACCGTTGAGGAATTCAAATGTGTATTTAAGTTCAGTTTCTCACAGCTCGCACTATTCCATTGGCCACATCATGAGAGTCTTTGCAAAAGTGTGTAAAAACTGAAGTTGGGGCGTGTGTGTGGCAGGACTTTTCTTTTCCTCAATTTAATTATTAATGTTCAAGTCAGCCAATGTCTGCTGGTGTTTCAGCAGCTTTTCCTTAGCTTCCGTCTGTTTGTGGGAATTTTTCTTGATGTTGTCACATGTGAAGAGCTCACACATTTAAAACAAAGCATTAACGGCTTTGCTTCAACTTGTTACTGCAAACTTTTCGCCTTTAGTTCTGCGGCTTTGACCACTCCACACTTAGTATTAGATGATCATAGCCATGTCCATTGAGTATTTCAATCGCTTCCGCTGCGTCTTTGCGATATTTAAAGTGCACATAGGCAAATCCTTTGCATAAGCCAGAGTTCTTTTCTCGAGCCAAATACATTTTCGTGTATGGACCAATCTTCTTAACCAACTCCTCGAGATCATCTTCGGTCATCGATTCGGATAAGTTTGAAATGCGCACCGCAGAGGAATCATCCCGTTCACGTCCCTTGCTGCTCTCCTTGAGGTAAGGCGGCACATAACGTCCTGGCTTCGACGATTCTCCAGTGGATGTGCTGGGCACGATTATGGGCTTGCTTTCCATATCCAAAGAGGTGCCTTTATAGGGACATTTAACAGACCAATGTTCGCCATTGCAAATGCGACACTTTGCCATCGGCTTGCCAGCATCTAAAAGTGAATCTTGTGTTGGCTCAAAATCTTTAGAGCCAATGAAGTTCATTAGTATCTCATCGGCTGCTTTCGTTGTATATGAATTTGGTCCAGGTTTGTCGTCCTTCGAGTCACCGAACTTGACCCAATTGCGACGCTTGGCCACGGCTCGCGAAACAATCTTTTTCTCGATCTTAAAGCTGCGCACCACTTTGATCTTCTTGCCTTCCTCGTTGTATTTGTACTCGGTCACATGCTTGTAGTCACCGTCCACAGTCTCTTTGGATGGCGGCAGTCCATCGACATAGTCTGCTTCGAGTTCATCAGCCCAAGAAGTAGTTGCTGCCTTCATTTCTGACAAAGGTTGAATTTGCAAAAATTATAGATAACTCTATTTGTGAATATGAATTTATTGCTTGAATTTGTGCTCAACTCAATTTACGCTCTTATTTTATTTTGAGCTGTTACTAAATATGAAAACGTTTCACTCAGAAGCTACTGTGTATAAATAGAATAAAATGGAAGCAAATGTTCATAGATACTGTTGAATACTCTATCTAGGATGTATAGAAATTGTATTTATTAAAAGCGACAAGAGAGTAAATTGTTATATTCAATTTAAGACGAAGATATTAATAAAAGTAGATAACATTTACGAATCATAAATAATAATAAAAGGAGGAATAAATAAAAAACAATATATGAATATTTAATATTGAAAAGTAACAATAAAATGTATTGATATAATTCAAAACTAAACCCAAACTGTTTTAACTTCATTAATGTACTTTATTTAATTCGTAATAAACAAATATTTTGATATTTAAAAATAACCTAATAAAAATATTTTAATGTTTATAAAATGAACAAACAAAACTCTGACTGAATGAGAGTCTAAAATAAATACTGATTAGCAAAGCTAATGGAAAAATTTGTTGTCTTTTGCTGCAAGTGTAGCTCGAGCTCTTCATGCTGATAAGAAATTGAGATTGTTTATTTAAAATCTACAATGAGTTTTAATCGGTCTTCGCTCGTCAGCTCATTTGATACCTTGAATTAGTCGCGAGTTTGAGCTCAGCCATAAAACACATAAATAATTTAGAAATGCTGCAATTGAAGCATCCCAAAACTCATCAGAGTTTGGAAGTAAATGAGTTTTGGCTGCGGGATCATTGTCGCTGTGGCGAATGCCTCAACACGGAGACGAATCAACGTCGCTACGATCTACTCGAGCTACCAGCTGATGTGAAAGCTTCTCAACACAATTGGCAGCCAAGTGATGGCAATGACGAGCCGCAGCTTCGAGTGCTATGTAAGTTGGACAGCTAATTTGGTTTGACTTCAAAGTTTATTTTCCCTCATCTCAATTCTCAACAAGGGAGCGATGGACATCGTTCGAGTTACGCTGCCAATTTCATCTTCGACGCACAGCTGGAGCAACTGATAAGCCGACGAACAAAGTCCACATCGCTGACACCATGGAATCGCAGCATTGTGCTACAGAATGAGCGCCACTTGCGCTTCTCGCTGCCCCAGCTGATGGCCAGCGATGAGCAGGTCAAGTCACTGGTTGCCTCGCTGGTGCGTTATGGCATTATCTTTATCGATGACGTGTCGCCGACGCCCACAATGACCGAGTTGGCACTGCGACGCATCTTTCCGCTGATGAAAACCTTCTTTGGCGAGATGTGGACATTCAGTGACAAAAAGGATCACGCTGACACCGCTTACACTCAGCTCTACCTTGGCTCTCACACTGACAACACTTATTTCTGCGATGCAGCCGGATTGCAGGCGCTGCATTGTATTGAACATTCTGGAGACGCAGCTGGTGGCGAGAATTTCTTTGTCGATGGGCTGCATGTGGTGCACGAGCTGAGACGTCAATACCCAGCTGCCTATGAGCTGTTGACGCGTGTGCAAGTGCCTGCGGAGTACATTGAGCCAGGCGAACATCATCGTCACACAGCGCCGCTCATTCGCATTGATCCGCTAACTGGAGAACTCGTGCAACTTCGTCTCAATATCTACGATCGTGCTGTGTTCGATACGTTGCCTCAGAGTGAGATGGCCGAGTTCTATGCCAGCTTGCGTTTGCTGTTGCAGCTGGTGAGAGAAGAAGAACATCAATGGCAACTGAAGCTGTCGCCTGGCTGCATTGTGCTCTTCGACAATTGGCGTGTGTTGCATGGACGACATGCTTATACGGGTCGTCGCACCATGTCGGGGGCTTATGTGCAACGCACGGACTTTCAGAGCAAGGCTCGCACGCTGGGCATCATTGAATAAACGCAATTGGCAATTGCGAAAGACTAGCAATAAAAAATTACGATTACAATCAATGGACAACATCTAATTCGTATCAGAAGAAACAAAAACCAAACAAACAAATATCATTTGGCATTTGTTTTTATGGCAAACGTCGCATGCGAGTGTCGTTTGTTTGTGTGTGTGTGTGTGTGTAAACAAAATGGTGGCTGATGTCCTCGAAAAACAAACGTAAAACGCACTTTGAACTTTTTCATTTAAAAACTGAAATTACTTTTTTGGTTGTTGCCAAAGCCAAGCCCAGTGGGGAGAGGTAGAGCACAGTTTAATGGCTCTCATATTGTCCTTTAGATGTCCTCAAATTATAAAACACACACGTGCCGAGACAGCAGGAGAGAGAGGGAGTGTGTGTTTGTGTGAGCAAAAGGAAAACTTAAAGGCGGCCTGAATATTTATGATAATTGCATTTTATGCTGCGTTTCTGTTGGCTTTTCTCTCACTCTCTCTCTTACTCTCAGCGTCGTCGTCGCCTTTATGCGAGGACATGTCCGCGATGAATCCTTTAAAAGCATTGCCTCTCTCTCTGCCCTCTCTCCCTCAGTCTGCCATAAATATTTTGAATAGCAGTCCAGAGCGACACGATGCGACGCTTCTGCAGTCGTGCTCTTGCATTGCATACTTTTTGGCATATTTCTCTTAGCAACAGCAGCTGGTTTGCCTCCTTGCCCTGTCCTGCCCTGCCCTTTGCATTTTTCCTGTTCGCTTTGTGCATTTGCCGATGGTTCAATGGAATCAACACGCACACCCAGCTGTGCACATGGCAAACAACCACACACACACACTCACACAGATGACCCTCCACCCACTCAAGGCACAGCGCCACTTTTATGCGACAAAAGGACATGTGTTTTTTTTTTTTTGGTTTTTATCGGCCAAAGTTGTAAAATATTTCATTCACAAAGGCGTAAAGAAGACAAAAGTTTACTTAATTTAATTAATTGCATGCTGAAACTGTGCAAATAAAAGCAATAATATTTCCCACCCAAAAAGAAAGAAGAAACTTTTTTCTGGATGGCAAACTAAATAAATGCCATATAAATTTCAGCTATTGCACAAAATTTATGGCAATAACAGAAGGCAATAAAATGCTCAAAACAAATAACTAAAATCAAATAAAATAAGAGTCAAAAACATACACTCACGTTTGTGTTTGTGGCAGCAACAAAGAAATCATTGAACCAATTCAGCGACCAACTCAACAACCGGAAACGCGTTTCGAATAAAAACGAATTGAGGACTTAACAGTAACAGTAAAAGCCAAAGCCAAAGCCAAAGCCAATGCTAAAGCAAAACCAAAGGCAAAGGCAAAAGCAAGGGCAAAAAACAATGGCACGAGTCCAACAGTTGAACAGTTACTGCAAATGGCGTCAGTTGATGATGGCGACGAAGCATAAAAACCACTTGCCTTCTTTTATGACCACACAGCATGCGATGGCCAAATCGAACTGGCCACAACGAGAGCAACAACAGCGAGAAGAAGAAGGGGAAAAAAGTGCAGTGCAGGAAAAGGTGTGCAGACTCCACATCATCAGCATCAACTTCCAGCTGCTTAAGTGCCAATGGCTTCTAATTGAGGCCACGAACCTGAGAGCTGCAACAACAACAATAACAACAACAACTTAAACGAAAACAACAACAAAAATGTCGCCCAAGTGGATTCAAGTGTCGGCCATGTCGTAAATATGATGAATGCCTTGCAAAAACAAGCAAAACGAGCAAAAAAAAAAAGTAATAATGTCACTTGTTGCGTAGTTCGAAGGGAGGCGCTCAACTTTATGTTCGAGTAGCAAATAATCATGTCCTGATGTCAGAGCAGAGCAGCGTAGAGCAGCGCAGGCCAACGGGGCGTATGAGTGACATGAGCAATGGGCCATGGGTCGTGGCCAAGAGCTGACCCATTGACCATTGTTCGTTTTGCTAGCTTTGCTTTTTGGCGATTTTACGGCTTATGACGAGCCACACACACACACACATACAGTCTGTCTGTCTGTCCACTCTCTGTCTGTGTGTGTGTGTGTGTGTAAACACTCTGTGTGTGTTTGTGTGTGCTAAAGTGTTGCCGTAGTCGAGTTTATTAGTAGGGCTTATGTTTTATGGCCAAAAGGACAATGGATGGCCAACAGATGTTTGTTTGCCTTTTGTTTGTCTCGCCCCTATTCATTCGCACATTCAGTGAGTGAGTGTGTGAATGAGTATATGAATAAGTGTATGTGTGTGTATAGCAGTAGTTGTCATATGCTCGAATAAGCTGTCATATATGAAACATAATTTATTATGTTATAAAATATTATCGGATCTCTCATAACGGGCACAAATGGCCACATTGCCTCCACGCTCTACGCTCCACGCTTCATTGGCCGCTTAAATCGACCATTTTGCTCCCAGACTCAATTATTCATATAGTTCTTGTTGTTTTTGTTGTTGCTACTGCTGTCGCTATAGTTGCTGTTGTTGGTGTTATTATGACATGTTTTTGGTTTGTAGTTGTCCTGTTCAGTTCGGTTCGGTTCGCTTGTGTGCCTCGCTTGTCTGCCCATTTATAACAACTGTCAACTGGCAAACAACTTGGTAATCGATGTGAGTAGCAAACAGAAAACAACGCGAATGGTGGAAGCGATGCCCACAAAAATGTCAAAGTTTAAGCGTTGCTGCCATTTATAGATCATTAAATATATCTGCTTCGCTCACTCGCTCACTCGCTAACAATTTTCATCTTTTGTCCTTGCAGTGTCCTGTAGCACAGTGACTGTGACAAAATGCCAGGCAGCATTGCGCACGCTGCAAGCATTTCAATTCTTTCGGCCCACCTGCCTGTGCAAGGAGCCCGGCATGGATCCCGATTGCAATCATTTTCGGGATTTCCTCTTCGATCATCCGTGCGGATTTGTGCTCAAGAAAGGTAAGCACAACTTACGCCTTATCTCTGCCAGCGCAGAGACAATTCCAACACAAACTTTTTTAATTGATTATTTGACTTTGCAGCTGAAAAGGATCCATATCCGATTGATGCTTTGCCCACGTGCAATCATGCGCTGTCCGTTTGCCAGCAGGAACGCAAATGCCTGAAGCTCTTCGAGGATTTCAAAACGCACTGCAAAGTGCGCGACAATAAATGCAAAATGGAGAACAGGTGAGTGGGAAATAGAGATAACAATTTTATATTAAGCAGGGGCAAGGAGGAGGAGAGCGAGTAAAAACTAAAGACTTAACTGCGGTCAATGCACTGCAGCAGCTTCTGCTTATAATTTCCCTTTCTTCAACTTTTGCTCTTTAGAGCTCAACTTGTAATCATTTATAATTCAGTTCACATAATGAACAACATGCTCGCTTCGTGTACTTTTTAGGCAAACTTCTCTGCCACTCCCATTCTCTCTCTCTTTCTCTCTGACTACGCTAATTATAACAACGTAGGAAGAGAGAGAGGAAGTAGTAAGCCAACATTCAATTAAACAGTTTGGCTTAATGAGAAAATTGATTTGGTTTGCAGGCGATGCCACTGTAGTTAGACTAAACTGAACTTCCAACTAGAATCGACTGTGTGGCAAACAGCAGAAGTAACATTTAATTTCGATATTCGATTTCATTGGAAAAACACTCGACTTTAGAGACTTTCGAGTTGGTGGCAAAACTTGAGCAGTGAAATGAAATTTCCTGCGGGTTGACTTCTTCAACGACTGCTTCCTGGCAGCCTTCACATATCCTTATTGAAGCGTCTTGGCACCCAGCTCGACACCGTCTGGCTTCCAATACCCTTGGATACAAACGTTCTGAATGTTTTAATAACTCGAAATGACTTTTTGCGGCGGCGGCGACGGCCTCTGCTCTGAACAGTCTTTGCGCTGGCTTAAAGTTTTCACTCGCCTCGCCGTCTAAAGTTTTCAGCACGCACAGCGCACAGCGCACACAACATGGCAGCCAGAAAGGCAAAAACCGGAAAAGGGTTGACGCAATCCTCTCTCTCTCTCTCTCTCCCTCCCTCTTTCTGGCATTGCTGATATTGTGGCAGCCGGGGCACCTATGTGCGATAAAATATTAATTGCACTGCCGTATGTATGCATTTTTGATGCAATTGCCAATTTTAAAGTTTTGCTTTTGCGTCGAAGCGGAAGTTCGGTTTCATTTTTTTGCTTTTCGAGGATATGGCAGTTTTTAGTTGCGAGTTTTAGCTAAATATGAATTCAATTAACTACGCTGTGGCATCGAGGTTAACTCTTGCGGTTCTCCATTTAATGTACAAACTTCTCTCTATCATTTTCAGGGACGCCTGTCATGATTCGTGGACTAATCTGCGTTTGTCGCCCATGTTCGGATGCATCTGTCCAAATAATCATATGAAAAAGCGCTGTGATCGTATATTTAATATTGTTAATCACAATCCGTGTGTGGGTAAGTTTTCAGCCAGCAACTGCAACTGAAAGAAACAAAAAAAAACTACAACTGCAACAAACTCCAACAACAATAACAACAACACAATAAAAGAAAAAATGAAACAAGCGCGTTTGAAAAATTCGTCGAAAAAAGATATAAACAAAAGTAAATGTTTTCATTTTTGATTTTCTTCTTATGTACTCTAATGGTAAACGTTGAAAACAACAACAAAATATGAACAGCAAATAAGTATTCTGAGTACCTATCTAATTATATGATTTTGAGTTTACTTTTTCTTTTGTTTTTCTCAATCACAAGTGAGTTTTCCCTTCAGTTCTGTCTACTTTATCTTTTACTTTCACGTTCGACTTAGATTTCTTTCTTTTTGGTACTTTTGTGAACCGCTCAAAACTGAAACTAGCCTAACAATTAAAGTAACCCAAAACCAAAAAAACAAAAAAAAAAAAAACCAAAACCTGAAACTAAAATCGCACGCTTTTGCATCAAAACAAAAAAAAGTAAAAAATTTAAAAAAAAAAACCAAACTATTAGAGAAAAATGAAACCCACATTTGCGTGATATGCGATCAGTAAAATACATATTAGCAAATAATCTATGCCTATATCAGTACATCAATATATGGATATAAGTACTCGTATTAGCAATGCTCAGTAATATCGTAAATATCACGTATACGTAACATACTTCTATGTAAATCCAAGCTGCCGTGTTTACTGTCACCGCTCTCTCTCTCTAACTCTAACTCTCTAACTCTATCTCTCTCTCTAACTCTCTCTCTATATATATACATAAATCTATCTATCACTATCCAAGTAAAAGTATCGAATTATCATATATACTATATATAAATATATAATACTATAAATAGCAGTAAGCGTTACCCGAAACCCTCACCAAAAAACTTTGCCAGCCCATTGAACTTGATATGTCACTCGCTAAACTGATTCTGTTATTGTGCTTTAAATAGATTGATACTCGTATTGATATTGATATTGAATATTAAAGACATTGAATTGAATGCACACAAAACAAAATCTAAAACCATGAACACCTCTAGAACTATCAAAACTAATGCTGTCTAATGCTGCTAACCGTAACTTAGTTTTTAACCAAAACGTAACTGTTGCTGTACTAACTCTCGTAACTCTATCTAACTCTATCTCTATCTATCTTATTTAAAAAAAAAAAAAACTGTAACTGTTTATTTCACCACCTAGGGGCAGGCTTAGAGGGGAAACTTTCGTAGGTGCCAATCTCTCGCTCTCTCTGTACTTTTGTAGTCTTTGCGCAGTCTTAAATGCTTTTTCACGCCAAACAAGAAAAACTTTAGAAAATGTTTATCATTTCGCATTCTTAACATTTCACCCACCCTCTCAAACCTCAACCTCAACCCCAAGCGCGTTAATCAAGCTTAGTTTAGGTTGAATTTCGACACACATTCAGTTGGCGCTGTTGGGCAAGAGCATCACAGCAAAAGAGTCTCACTTAAATGCACCCTAGGCATAAATAGCACTAATTAAATAAACGCACACCAACGCACACTTAAGCACACTTTGCACACTTGCACACACACACCCGATATTTATGTATATTTGCACCTCTCTCACTCTAAACTTGACTTTTTCGCACACCTCGCATGCTGGCACTCTTTGCAGATAGACTAATATTTTTCCCCAACGGTTTGCCCAAACTGAAGCCAAAACCGAAAACGAAGCCAAAGTCAACGTCAACGCATCGCAGCAAACCGAAACAGAAGCACATCGGCCAACGCATTAGCCACGTCCACAATGGCACCGAACTGTTGTCCAACAACATCGAATACCAGTATCACGATGAGCCCAACAATGAGCCAACCAACCGACACAACAACAACAACAACAACAACAACGCTGATGATGTCGATGAGGATGAAGCGGATGGCGAGGACGACGATGAGGATTCGGATGATGATGACTATGATGATCGCATAAGGGCTGAAATTTATTCCAACTATCCGCATTATCTGCATCCACCGTCGTGGGGCATCAACAACCCGCTGGTTCTCGCCTCCCACAGTCCGCACACCTCGGAGGACGATGATGTGGTCGTCGAGGTGCCCACGACAACAACGCGGCATGGCCACAAGAAGCAGCAGCAACAGCTGCAGACGCACATGGATGAGCTGGAGCGCAGTGTTGTCGACGATGTTGTCGTGGTTGTGGATGCTGGGTCGCCGCACAACACACACACGCACAGTCGCACACACAACTACTACGCACACGGCACGGAAGCGACAAGCACGCTGGGATCACCGACAATGGCCACCAACAGCAACAACTTCAGTCTAAATAAGTATGAGGCGTCTTTAAGCCGGCCAAAAAGTTTCCACACAGAGGCATTCATTAACTCGTAGCAAACCGAAAACTATTTAAACCACAGCTGGGCAGCTGCTCGGGAAGTTCATGCAGAAAAGCTTTTAAAATAATTGACTCACTTGGGCATACCACAATTTCCGGTTAACAGCCAACTAATGAATAGGCACAAACAACAACAGCAGACAACAACACAGAACAAATCCTCGTGGTCTTTGCTCCCCGAGCACTTGTCGAGCATTTAAATACTTAATCTGTGCCTAATGCATTCCATCTTAATAAATATTCAAATGAAGTCCAGTCCACACAATACGAACACAGCTAAGCGCTTTTCATGGTCATCCTTCTAAGTCTTCCTGTTGTCCTACTCCAAATTACTGCATGCAACAACTGCTGCTGTTGCTGCTGCAGCTGCCCCTTGTGTGTGGTTGGTGCAATTAATTAATAATGCCTGCAGCATTGTCATTGTCATTTCGCATCGGAAGTGAAAAGTCAACGGCAGTCAACCAGCAGCCAACTAATTCTCGACGGTTCATCAACTTCAAAACAGCAGTTGGCATTCGCTTAAACGTTGGTAATACTTTAAGCCGATTTGCCAGCCAAGCATTAATTTTATATATATGTATTTTCTCGTATGTATATCTGCATAAACAGCAGGCACAATTAATGCACCTGCACTTGCCCCTTAGCTTTAAGTATTAAGTCTTCTTTCTATGCCTTTCACCTTTGTCACCACCAAAACTTGCTTTCATTGTATTCATTGCACTTAAGTAATTTTGCAATTTCCTAAATGACAAATCACAATCTCTAGCACTGGCACCAGCACGCACAAAACAAACGCACTTCCTGTCGATTTAGTTGCCGGCAGCGATATTACCCACCGCAATTACTCTGCTACCACCATGGAGGAGAGAGGTAAGTGCAACATTTTCCTTATCTTAAATAGACTATCTTATGCACCTAAATGCACTTGTCTTAAGTCACAAATCAAAAAGGGGAATATATCTATTTAATAATATTTATTAATGCAATAAGAGGGGTACATAAATTTTTAGTTTCTTTTTGTGGCCTGAAATACAAGGGGCAAAATTTTAATTTAAATGGATAACTAATGGAAAAATGTTCACGATAAAACAAATGGGCATAGATAACTTACAATTACGTTTATAAAAAATTGCAGCTACAAATTTATTTTAAGTGAATTCTATCATTCTATGGAATGATGGAATATGAATTTTAATAAAAAGAATTAAACAAATGGAGGACAAACATCTTCTTATACTTTTTAGTCCGAAATGTTATCCAATTAGTAATTTCAAAAAGAATTACATAAAGTTGGTTTAGTTTGTTTTGTAGGGAAAAATTAAAAAGGTGTAGATCAACATTTATTACGAAATTATTAAACTAAATATATTATTTATTTGATATACTTATTTTTTGGATTTATAGTAAGTTGTAAATCAGATAAAATTCAATATAAAATTAAATAAAAATAATTAGAAACGTATCAAAAAGGATCATTCTTTAAAAGTATAAACTTTTTTTGAAAATGATGACCTGAATTAGAAGAATTTCCATTGTTCAACTAGCAGAAATAAAATCCATTGAATTTGTGCAAAAAACATTTATGCGTAAACAGTGTTGAATGATTTATTTGTGTTGTTGAAGATTTTATTGCAACCTAACTAAATATTATGATTTAATTAAAAACAGTTTATTTCAAATTGGAGAGTATTTCAATTTATTTCAATGTGAACTCGAATTTAATTTGGCGAAATTTTGGACTTCATTAAGTTATGGTTAAAATTATCACAATGAGAGCATTCAATTGAAACTATTTGGGACTTTCAACTACTTTAATTAAGCCTTGATAACAATGCGAATGGTCTGTCAGTTAAATGGAACATGTGTACTCGATATAATTCACCATAACTGACACTGAAGGTAATAAATAGCAAAACAGCACAAGTTTTCGGGGCGAAGGGGGTTTGCGCTACTCTGATTTCTATGAAACTGAGGGCCAAGAGGGGAATCTGTGAAGCAAGGGGAGAGAAGGGGGTTGCACATTAGACAATTTGAGCACATTGCACATTGGAGCACTGCACCAGAAGCACTCACTCACTCACTGTATCATGGAGCACACCGAGCACAACACTGAGCTTCTCGCTCTATGCACACACACACACACACACACACACTTGCACACTTGCACACACTTACTTGTATCCTTTCATGGCACCATTTAGACAAACAAGCTGCAGGCAAGCAACGAACGAACAACGAGCGAAGCGGCAAATGGCGGCCAGTATCCTGATCCCGGGGAAGCAAGTAACGCTGCTTGCCACTTGCCACACGCTGCTTGCCGCTTGCTGCTTGCCACGCCGTTTGTTTACCGCTCGCTGTCTTGTAGTTGGCACTTGCAATAGCTATTGGAGCATAGTTATGGCTATCTGCCACTACAATCACTTGCAGTTAAAGTAATGCACACTCACATATCTGCACTCTGCAATACACACAAGTGCCATAAATAAGCATTTTGTTTGTATGTATGTGTGTTTTGGTGTTTTGCCCCAGCGCCAAAAGAACAACCGAATCGTCTCTTCCCCTCTCGCCACTCTTCAAAAGTTAACTAAGTACCACATCCGATATGAACTCTGCACTCTCTCACTCTCTGCTTTTGCGTTTGCTATTGGCATCTACCATATTATGTGCATTATATTCAGTTGCTGCTTATTTACAATACACACACACACACACACACGTTCAAACACAACACAATTCTCACACACACACAAAGAGAGAATGAATGCATTGATGTGCATTTATCTCTATCGAAGTCTTTCTCGCATGTCGCATAATGTTTAATACGCATCGCATCGCAGTGTTTGGCATTTTTATTGTTACGCATTTTGTGCATTTCACTCGTATTTATTGCCACAAATTGCATCCATCATCATCGTCTGCATCATCATCATCATCATCATCGTCATTGAGATTATCATCGATGGCTAGCTGACCCTTTTGTTTTTGCATGCAATGCGGCACTTGCGTTGACCATCTGGCTGACAAGGGTTATAAATTTAGTGCTGCTTGCTGGCATTGTGCTTGCTCTTCATTTGTGCCATGTGGGACACACACAAACTATTGTGAATGAATGCAAATATTGGCAAATATTTATGCATGTCACATGCAATGTGCAAAGAGCGCCTCATAGAAATTTATATGCACTCGACTACTACTATTTGCGTTTATTCACATGAGAACAACAAACTAGCAATAACAAATTGTAATCACACAAACACACAGACAACTAACTGATTCTGGTAATTAATGAGAGCTAAAATTAAAATGGAAACTATCTAACCAAAAAAAAAAAAAAAGCGAATTGATGAAATTAAGCATTTTAGATTTAATTATTATGTTTGCTCATTCAATTTTAGTCAATAGAGAGCTGCATTTGTTATTATATTTTTGTAAATCTGCAACCAAAAACACAAACAAAGTAAATTGCATAATGCTAAGCGCACAATTTGAAAATTTAATTAAGCACAAGTGAAAACAATTAAAGCGATTTGTCCGGCAATTGCGACAAAAACAATAACAAGCATAACAACAAACACTAGAGAGACTGACACGCTCATCCCCCCCTCACTTTGGTAGCGTCATAAAGTATGTGAACACCTATTTGGCATGGTGAATGTTTGCGTGGAATAAATATTTTCATAATGCTGCACAATTCACATTGTTGCCGAGCTTGACACACCCACATTCCGCCCACCCAACCCTGCCTCGATGTTTATCCTGAAAGCATGTGTGTGTGTGTGTGTGTCAGATACAAATTAGGGCATGGAAACCACTGATTCCCATCGAGGCTCACTTGTCCAGCAGATGTTCCACGGCCATAGACACAGATACAGACACACTCAATCGGTAGGCACGCAATGAGCTAGTGGCATTTGAAATTACAGCACATTCTGAAATTTATTTCACTTGTTTATGACTTTCAACAACAACGCGTCGTTTTTGTTCATTTCGGTTTGCAATCATAGACATGCTCGTAAATCGCCTTGAATGTGTCGCCCAATGAAATAATCACATGAATGTCAATTTATGCTATGCTTTAAATACATATATTTGCAATGGAAACAGGGACGGACATACGCTGCGTATACGTAATGCAGCCACATCTACTTGACGACAACTGCTTACATGGGCGATAACACTTAACAAACTGCGCTAATCTCATTTCCAGCTGATTCCCTTTTTCCTCGAAAGCAGTTTGTTGTGCAAATATTTGCGCTCGACAAAATAAGCGACAAACATAAATACGAATCGCAAAGACACTGACAGTGCTAAGCACAAGTCTTCATCGTTGCCTTCTTCTTGGCTCAAATCCTTGCCATTTAACGTCCCGCATTGACCGCCCCCCCTCCACAACAGCTTAAGCACATTGGGGTCCTGGCATCCTTTGAGCATTCCCCCGGCAACCAGGCAAAAGGCAAAGGCAGCAGGACTCAAATGAAGCGCGCTTTTGGCGTGCGTCCTGCGAGATAAGCAAATGCTGCTGTGGTTGCAAAACGTCTCCATTGAAACGTTTAGCATTTGAACGCTCTAACAGCGCATGACATTTGAAAGGCGCACATACACAGTTACACACTCACACACACACATTTACCTACGCACATTCTCTGGGGCGTGTGGCTGGCTGGCTGGCTGGATGAGTGTTGTGGCCCTGTCAATGACATTGATAGCGACGGAAACAGCTTCCCCGCAATGCCAATTGATCCGTGACGAGCCACAGATACACACACACACACTCGCACACATACACAGAAGCACAATAAGCAATTGGCAATATCGAGCTGCAAATCGTCTCTAAGCCAATGCCATTAATACCCCAATGACACTGGCTTCAAACACTCGCATTTAAGTATTAAATAAAATTTAAGCATTGCTTTGCGCTTCACAACTATATATAATTTCGTTGTAAATATGTAACTATGTAAATGAATGTTTGCTTCACACACTTTTCCACTAGATAAACGCACAGAAAATGTTCTTCTCGTCGCACAACACAATTTTCCTCAACTGTCCATGTAAAAATTTCAACTACTTTTATTTCATTTTCTTCTCAACACTTTGTTTAAATCAAAACTTATTTCAGTTGTTTATCAAGTCCATGCAATTCAATGGACAAAAACACACATATAACTATAACTATATTTTTTTTAATTTAATAAAGAAAAGAAACGCCAAGAAAATTTACAAAAAAAAGCAAAAAAAAAGTACATATCTATGTTATATTGAAAATTATGCTAATTCGATTGGATGCCCAAAAAAAAAAAACGTTGCTGTGTTCCAATTCACTGCTGTGTAGCTTCTACAACAACTAAAAAAAAACTACAACTACTACTACAACAACAACAACAATAACTACTACTACTACTACAACAAAATATGAACAACTACTCGTAAAAAGTAAAAGCCAATTGTACTACAACTACAACAACACTTCTACCATCTCTCTCCTCTTCTTGCTATACTTATTACAAATTGCAGTAAGAATATTGGGCATGGACGAGAAATTGCATCAGAGAATCTTCGATGATAATTTGGCGCTTATTGATACGCCATTGATAGCGACGGGCGGCGGGGCGAACAGCTATAATTATCCGGGCTCGGTGTCCAACTCGCTGCACGGTGTGCTCAGCTACCCGTTCAATATAAGCGGCTTCCATCAGCGCCACATGGCGGCAGCGGCGGCGGCAGCCGGGGGCGCCGGAAATGAGTCGCCATTCGATATCGTTGATACGGGCTACGGCTACGCCAATGGCAATGGCAATGGCAATGGCAATGGAAACGTCAATGGCAATGGCAATGGCAATGGCAACGGAAACGGAAATGCCGGTGTTTACTACCAAAGTATGTGTACATGTATTAGCATGAACGTAATCAATAAATAAAATGACCACCAACCAACCAACAAACAAACAATCTAGGCATAAACCTAAAACAGAAAACAATAATGATCAAAAACCAGAAGCAGCAGTCAATGATAATTCCCACAAAAAAAGAAAAAAACTAAACACAATAATTCATAGGCCAAAAAACGGTTTGTTGTATTGCATACGTTCGTTCGTTCTTTTTTTTTGTGTTGTCACCCGACAGGTAGAAGAATATTGTAATTACTCTTAATAAGCGAAATTTTATTTCCTTTTAATTATTCATATATATATTTTTTGACGTTTTTTACGCGTGTTGTGTCGTCCCCTGTAACTAACACACCCCGTTGCAGGTAATCTTTTAAGTAACAAATTTTTACTGTTCTCAATCTTTTTTATGTTATTCAAAACGAAAACCCAAAAAACAAAAACAAAAACAAAACAAAAATAATGAGACTGACGTGCTCGGAGCTCGTCTTGGCTTTGTGCATAATTTTTGGCATTTGCTCAACTTTTATATAAATATCAACAAACAGTAACAAGAAAACTGCCTATATACTCGTATATATATACATACAAAACTTTTATATACTTATATATATATATTTCAATATTATCAAAATCAATTACAAGTTTACATACATTTTTAGTTCAATTTTTTCCGTACGTAGCTTGCCACTTGTTTTTTTTTTACGAAAATGTTTTGGAAATTTTCTAAAAATTATTCAACAAAATCAAAAACCAAATCAAATTTAATACGATTGCTTCAAACTTCGTTAAGAGAATTTCTTACAATGAATTTTGTTTTGTCTTTTTGCTTATAAAATAACAAAAATAAACTAAATATATCTAAAGAGGTGTATAAATTGTTAATATAAATACATTGTACATTTTCTTGACTTAAATGAGATCAACTGGAATCAAACTTAAAACAAAATTCATTAAAAATATACATAAAAAACTTAAAGCTGACAAAATAATTTTTGTTACATTTAATTCATGCACATTTTTTATAAAAAATTTTTCGATGCACCCGTTTTTTGAAACCAGAACAATAACAATAACAATTACAATTACAATTACAATAACAGTTACAGTTACAATCACAACTAATTCAACTACTAAGTACAACAACAACATGCGTTACAAACATTTCTTTTTTCAAACTCAACAATCAATTTTGTTACAAATGCAAATTTTTTTACAACCATTCGTTTGCGTGTTCAACTAAAATAACAAACAAATACAACACGACGAACAAAGAAAAACATAAATTCATAAATTCATGCAAATCAATTAAATATCTCAATACAGAAAGATTTCAACAAATTTCATCTTCAATAAGACAAGCAAACAATTTGTCAATCAATAACCAAAAACCAAAGCTCGTATACTCATTTCTTTTTTGGATATTTTGGAATCAGAAATTCGAATCGAAACAAAAATCAAAATTGATTTTTCATTTGGTTTTCATATTTTTTTTGCAACGCAGCTGCTCAGATTTGATTTGTGCTTCTTCGAATTTTATTTTCGTTTCCTTTTTGTCCTCTTTGGCTTTGCGTGCATTGACAGTTTTCGGTTTGTGTTTATTTGGATTCCACACGAAAGTACACGAAAGACAAAACAGTTAATTGTATTTAGTAGCCAGAATAAACAACAACAAATACAGTCAGAGCTCATTCAAATGAAACAACATTTCCATTGACTCCATTTCTACCTCAGGCAAACAGAAACATTTCACAAACACACACACACACGTTGAAAACAATTACTCGATTCGCTAGTAATCGCCTCCCCTTAACAACAAAAATAATAATAATATTTTTATAATAATAATAATCATCATCTAACGTCGTAGGTCGTAGTCTTGAAGGCCGACAAAACTATTGAAAATATTAATGAATAATGCGTATAACTCTAGTAATTAGTTGTGTTTGATCAGAAACTCCCCGCTCCGCAGCCCCCCGCTGCACCTGTAGTCAGCCCCCTGCTGCTCACTTAATAATCGTAAAAATATTATAAATATATAAAACAGTCTGCGCTCTCCTTCCTCCATCTTTTTTCCCCTCTCTCTCTCCATTTGAAAGTTGAAAGTACAAATTGATTACCCCATTTGAAAGCCCCCATCAAGTTTGTTGGCAACGAATTTGGAAAATATATACGTATATACATAAAATATATATATAGATGTATTTGCTTTTAATTTCGTTATTTATTTATTTCGGTTCACATTATTCGATTCTTTCGATAATTTATGGGCGGATCTGCGTCGGGTTTTGTGTGGGACACGGCTCCAAATTTTGGGCTCGAGGGTCGCTCTTTGGTGGGTTTGGGTCTTTAAATGAAAATGAAATGAGTAGAAGAGCCAACGACAAGTTGGTTAATTAAAATGCAATCGATAAAATGGCACCAGCTGTTCTGCCACCCAACATGATGCGAAACACACTGCCTTTTCACTCTCTATGCCGCTGTCGATAATCATTTGTAATTAGGATTATTTACCATCTAGCCAGCGAATTAAATGAGCTCTAAATAACGGCCAGCGAATCATAAATGTTGTGATAAACACACCCACACACATGATATGAAAAGTAATCGCATCAAATATGCACGTTAATATCTTAATTAGTTAGTAATTAATACAATAATGAATAATAATAATATGTCATTCAACATTCAAACAGAATGCGACAAAAAGCAAAAATATTAATTAATAACATACCGCCAAATAAATGCCAATGTTTTCCAAGCAATTGGCAAACAAATGAATAAAACATTTTAATTAGTTTGCAATAATTCAAAATGCAAAAAAAATCCTCATGTTGGTGGCAGCAGTTTGAGTAGCATTTGATTTGAAGTGCATTTTGGTAAAAATAAATTATTGTATTTAAAGAAAGTATTCAGTTTGCCATAAATTGATAACTAATGAAAGTCTTTAAACGTTTTTCGTACAATCAACATTTTGCGGCTACAAATTGTGTGTGGCAAAAACGATGTTTGTGTGTGCGTATGTCTCTGGCGAATACTTTGGCCAAAAATTGCAACTTTAACTCGAATGCTCACTTGGGCACGTCTGATGCTGCAGGTGGTCAGGATGTGGAAGTTGACCTCTCAACGGAAATAATCAAGCAACACTTTCAGGTAAGTTGCGGCCCAGCTGTGAATGCTGTGAATATTTCTAGTTTTTTGTTATCCCAATGTACAACACACTACAACACAACACAATGCAATGCAAATTCATTCAAACACTGCGCAGAGTACCTGCCATACAGCGTTGGATACCTGCCGAGAGGATCCAGCCTGCTCATCGTCGCTGCAGCCAATGCTGATGCATTGCGAGCTGCATCGTTGCAATCGCAATGCGTGCATGACATCATTGCAGTCCTTCTACAAAGGACCGCACGAGGACTTGAGCCTGGACATTGCCTTTTGTCTATGCAAGTAAGTGGCAGAAGTTCCCCTTCCCTTTCTCTATAATCTTATTGTTCATTGTTCGGCAGAAAAACCACAAACAGCAATGGCAATAACAACAGCTACAACAACTACAACAACAGTCCGAGCCAACAGCAACAGAACGGCAATCGGCACGACATGTGCATGATTGCACAGGAAAAACTGCATCCCGTGTGCGCACAGCGACCGCCCGATAACAATAATCCAGCCAGCTCGAATGGCATTTACTACCATCCGCCACCGGCGTGCCATGTGGTTGCCGACAACTGCAAAGAGGATCGCGAGTGCAGGTGAGTGTGTGCGTGTGTGTGTGTGTGGGTCAAATTGTTATAGTTGCAACTCCTCCATGTTGCACGAATCTCGTTCGTTCACGGTCTCGTGTCCATAATTCAAATGCTCGCTAAACGGAAACGGAAATATGCGAAACGCATGTAAATCCGCAGTTCGCTTTAATCTGCGAGTCCATGTAAAGTGATTTTTGGTTGGTGGCTACAATTCAATTAAATAAAATTGAATTTCTTGTATGTAGTAGATTGAATTACCTGCATTTAGTCACAGCAGCCGCAACTTTTGATGGCTCTGCACTGATTTTGTCGACAAACTCATTAAGCAGCGTGTTGATGATGCCTCCACCGACCACAGACTACAGACACTGTGTCTCATGTCTCAAGTTGTTTTCGGCATTTTTCGTTTTTGGTTATCAGACCAAAATCCGCGTTAGCGTCAAACAGGGCGTTAAATTACCACTTTGTGCTTGTGCCAGGCTCTTCATTAAATACGACACGACAACAACAACGATGACGATGACGACAACGACGACGACACATGCCACAGCATGCTGGCATCCTGGCTTTCTGGCTTCCTGGCAAGGATGAAACTGCACTTTCGGCACTTCAGTTGGGTAGCCAAACTTGAAGCCAGGCCGCGAATGTGTCAAACACAAAGTTAAGTGATAAATACGATGCAACGCAAGGCTTTGCAAGTATGTGAGGGTGGTTAAAAGAGGGGTGTGTGTGGAGGGAGGGAGGTTTGTTGTGTTTGTTGTCATGTTACGGCTGAACAACCGCAGAGTACGTGGTGGAGCTCTGCCTGTGGCTGGCAAAATTAATTGCCTTTTAAGTGAATCTCACTTGCCTTAGTAAACAACTAAATTGCACTAATGACGCTCATTTTCTATGCCAGGGAGAGCGAAAGACAGGGAGAGAAGTCAACTGCAGCCTTCTTAGAGTGCTTATGTTGACTTATTACGCATACGACGTGTATTACATGCGAGCACGTGTAGCGTCGCATTGTTGCAGCACAGCAGTTGGGGTAGAAATTGTTTTATTACTTGGCTTTGGCTTAGTTTGGCTTCCTTCACCACGGCCACGTGCCACGTCACGAAACACTTCAACTGCAACGCAATTTGCATAACATTCGAGGGGCATTTGTGGTCCAAGACAGCTTCATTGTCCAAGCATCGTTTTATATAAGATTGCAGCATCATTAAACTATATACTATATAATTAGCCAAAAGTTTGCGACAAATTATGCAATTATTGACTGCTTTCGCATTATAATTAAGCCGAAATTATGCAGCAACCGCAAAATACTAAATTCTGAATTTCACTTAACAACACAGCAGCCTAATTACAGAAGTTAACATAACACATATTTGTCATACATTGAAGACAACTGCATATTACGTATACGCAGCGTAGACTTTACACAACAGACACACGCACTTTCCACAGTGAGAGAGTCGTAAACCTGATGCCGTAAATTTTGTTGCCGCTTTGCGGTAGAAGAAAGCATCTGCAGTACCATAAAATGCAGTAGACTATCAGGCAGTAGCTCGAGTAATTCCAGCACAAATTGCATGGCATCAATCTCAGACTCAGACTCTGACTGCAGGTAACGAGACGTTTATTCACAGACTACAACAATGACGATAACTGCAACTAACTGACAAGCAACTCTGGAGGGGGGGATGGAACACATGTTAACACACATTTCTTCATGCTCTTACTTTATATATGTATGTGTTCTACACCCTTTTTTTTCTCACAGACTGAAGCTGGAGTACTACGAGCAAGCCTGTGCCGTGGACAGTGTGACGAAGAAGTGTGCCGGCCGTCCCAGCGGTTGTCGCACCGCAATGATTGGCATACTGGGGACCATGCTGCGCACCACCTGCGCCTGCCAGGGCACAGATCCCCAGCACGCCTATCAATGTGTTGGCTGGCGTCGCCTGCTCTGGATGAATCCCTGCGTTGGTGAGTTGGTTGTAGACGAACTGCATCGCACATAATTGCAAATAAATGCCTCTCTTGTAGTTGAAGCGCAAAAGGACTTTCATATGAAGCGTTTGGCCGAGTTGGGTTTCCTCACAACAACAACAACGACAACTACGACGACGACCACAACTACGACAACAACAACTACGACTCGGGCACCGCCACCACCACCGCCACCGCCGCCAACAACAACAACGACCACAACCAGTTTGCAGCCAAAGCAAACGCCAAGGAAACCAGCAACGCATATCTTCAAGGTAAGTAGCAGAGCAGAGCCTGACCATTAGGCCAAACTAATTGTGAATCCGATTGGGCAGCAGTTGCAGTTGCTGTAGCAGTAAACATTGCTTTGAATGTTACCCCCGCCAGCAGCTGCTGCTGCTGCTGCTGCTGCTGCTGTTACGAGCGAGCACACACACATCCATCCATTTATCCTTCAATCTGTCTGTTTTCCAATCAGCACTCAATCAGTGGCTGAGCAGAGAGTTGAAAAGCCAAGCGCACAATATGACCCAATGTCCGACTATGAATTCAAACCGACAAAGCAATCAATTCGTGCTTGTGTTTTTTTTTCCTTATTTTTGCTCCTCTGCTGTGGCTACAGTTGCTGCGCTTTTTGTTGCACCAGCAAGATTAAATACAATACAGAGAGAAATATTCCGTGCATACGTATTGATAAAAAAGAAAAAAATACCTTTAACATCTTCTTTTCATGTATCAACCATTACTAACAACAATCATTGCCACATCCCTGCAACAATGCACCGCAAAAACCGCAAAAACAACAACCAACAACAACCAACAAAAAAAAAAACACACACTCTGCAAATAAATAAATAAAAATGAATAACTGCTGTATAAAATTGAAAAAACCACGCAACGCAACCAAACAATCGGAACACGAACGAAACGAAACTCATGATAACCGAAACACAGGCAAAGGAGAAATCAGAGCCAGCATCGGTGGAACACAATTATCTCGATCCGCCCGATTCGGTGCCGTTACACAGCGGAAACGATGCAAGCGGAAACGGCGGAAATGACGATTATCGTGGCGGCGGCAATGAACACGACAATATACATGGCACAAGTGGCAAGGGGGGGAATGGGAATGGGATTGGCAATGGAAGTGGAAATGGAAATGGCAATGGCAAAGGTGACCATCGGCAGCGGCAGGGTAAGAAAAATGGCAATGGAAATGGAAATGGACAAAATGCTGGCCTTGGACGGCAGGGCGTCGATTTCGATGATCCCGTAATTTTTGTTGACCAAATGGAAACAACAGAATTTGTGCACCGCATCAGCATCACAGAGCCGACAACCACAACAACCACAACAATGGCAACCACAACAACAACGCAGCCGCCAAGTAAGTAAATGCATCTGTTCGGAAAAGAATGGGAACAAGAACGGGAAATGGTTCTGAGTGGCCGCTGAGTGGCTGTGATTGCGATAACAGGCCTGAAGCTTGCCCGCACTTCCGGTCAACATTCCGGTTACATTTTTGAGTTCGGGAAACCTTTTCACATTGTGGGTCACTTTTGCGATGATTAGCTCAATGCGCTTGTCATTCGAAAACTTTTCCATTTTATCACAATTGGCTGATGTGTGAGTGAGTGAGTGAGTGAGTGAGTGAGTGAATGAATGAGTGTTTCTGTCAAGGGACTAAGGATATATCAGAAGGCTGTCAGCTCGTTTCCGTTTTGCAAAATTTTCAACATAATTGATGTGGTTGATGTGGTTCTGCGGCTAATTGAAACAACAACTCAACGTCACATGCATTGTACATATTTGTGCCTCATTCCTCGACATTTAAAATGCAGCATTCCGTATGCATGGCCTGCGTAGGTGTGTGTGTGTGTGTGTGTAAGTGACCATCAACCGGAAATGAGTTTGTTTTTTGGCTGATGTGGCAATTAATCGTTGTGGAGAGCCTTCGTTCAGCCCACTCAGTCAACTCACTCAGCACTCTGGGCATCTTTTTGGGCAACTGACTTTAAAATAATAAATATTTTCATATTTTTCTCATTCATTAAATACTTCCGACAAAACGATTATTGTGCATTTCACAGAGAGCAAAACTATTTTGAAATATCATTAAAAATGCAAATGAGTTTGTTTGTTTGCCACACGTCGTCTGTCAATGGACTTGAACAAACATTGCCACATGGTCACATATAGTATAGTATATATATATTTGTATAGCATATATGTATATACAAATTTAAGCTGTAATTATTTTGGACCATTGGGACAGTCGCGTGCGGTCTAAACTGTTGTTTGTTGTTATAGTTATAAAGCGAACGAGTCGAGTTTAGCAGTTTGCATGTCTCATCTATTATTGATTTACTCATGTGTGTGTGTGTGTGTTTTTGGGGGGTGCCTTCGTTTAAGTATTTTGCAATATAAATGATTTGGTTTTTGCCTAAAACACACACACACACAACGACACGAGCTGTATTCAATTATTTATTTATTTAATGCAAACAAGTGACCCGTTGAAGCCAAAAACTTTGTTTATTAATTAAAAATGTAAATAAGATTTGCAAAAGATGTGTGTACGTGATTTATTGGCAAAGTTTTTCGTAATTCATTTGCCAACATAGACATATTTATGCCCCTAGGCGATAGTTAAAAGACTTTGGTTCGTTAGAGCTCTATTGTTTTTGGCCAGCACTCCAAGCATGTGCCTTACGGGCCAACAATTAACACACTTTAGATAATACAGTTAAGCCAACTCGTCAACACACGTGCAGGGAAAAAAGGACAAACTGGGGACTAATGTGTGGGGTATTTTTGCTGGCATGTGAAATGTTTATAAATTGTCACACATTCTTTTTGCTGTCAGCACAAAAAAGCCTTAGTTATTAGACGGCTTTTGGCGTTTATAACAGATGTGTCAACCTTGTATAAATATGGAATGAAATTATGTGCTAATAGATACTCCTTTTTCTTCCCACTTCTAGGAAATTGCGTCGTTCAGCGTCCCCATCAAAGCGATCAACTAATACGCGAGGGCAGCAGCAAGAGGGTAAGTTAAACTATGATTTCTCTTTTTTTATATTAACGTTTATGTAATGGTTGCAAATCGTCAACAGTTTTGTGGCAATTAAAATGCTTTCATTTGCTTGGCTAAAAGGGGGTCACAAGTTTTGCCCGCGAGCGAGATTTATTTAAAATTTGTTTTGTATTTTGTTGTTGTTCACGAGCGAAGTTCAAAAAGTGCTATTAAAACACATTTACATAACTAAAAGTGCGCACAGCGAGCGAATGCAGGCAAAACAAACGGACAACTTTAAGTTGCAAAAACACGAGAACGAGAACGTGTATGCGTGTGTGTGTGTGTGAGTGCAACTGTGTGTATGTGTGTGTGTGTGTTTGTGCTTGGCTTACGTGTCGGCACGTGCCCAAACGAAAAGATATTACCACATTTAACAACAGCACTATGAAAATGGCAAGCGAAACACTACGCGAACAACATGGAAAATAAAAACAAAAAAAAAAGAAATACATATAAAATGAAAAACATAAGCGAAAAACAGAAAGCAGCAGCAGCAACAATGCACTTTGGCCACTTTTCTTTTCACTTGCAGCTTGTTGCTGCCGCTGCTTGCTACGTGCTACGTGCTGCCAGCAACAATTTGCACCAAGTGCAATGCAATTAGCGCTGTGAATTGTAAGCGCTACCAACAGGGCGTATGCGTAACATAATGCCCACAAAAATTAAGCTAAAAGGCATCATCAACAACAACAACAACAACAGCAACAACAACATCTTCAACCTTCGCATACTTTCAGATCTACTCCTTGGACGATGCCGAGTGCAGCGAACTGTGCAGCTGCGGCGACTCGCTAACACTCACCTGTCACGCCCTCTGCGTCCCCTTTGCGCCGTGTCGCACCGCCCTCGCCTTCTACAGTCACGCCTCGCCAGCTTATCAAGCGTTCCGCGGCCGCTGCCTCTGCTATTCGGGACGTTTCATCTGCATGAAGCCACCGCCCGGGGAATACATTCTGCCAGGTTAGTTGCTTGCTTTCCCCTCTCTCTCTCACGTTTGGTCCCAGCTCATCCAAATGCAGTTTTTCCATCCGTTTGATGCGTCGTCACTTCCATTATACTTATGTATAAATTTCATTGCTCGCTCTCTCTCTCTCTCTGTGCATTGTACTTCACAGTCTGAAGTCTGTGAAGTCTGTTTTCTGTTGAGCACTTTACGATTATCGCCGGCGACAGGCAATGACGAAGCTTGCTCCATTTTGCAGTTACTGCTCAGCCATCAAGTGAGGCTACTCGCCAGCTACACACACATATATACAATATTATTTTGCATGTAGCTGACAGTATTTTAAAGAGCTTTTCATCGAGAGCAGCAGCAGCTGATGATGTTATTCTTATGTATGCTCCCCCCACACTCACATTCCAGTTGCACTTTGTCGCTTCTTTGAGTCAGATTCACAAAAGCTGCTCTTACGTGCCTTCTTTTTGTCTACGTCCCACGTTGCGTTGCGTTGCGTTCCATTTTGCAGTCTCAGTTGGGTCGAGTGTAAATCATATATATAGTATGTATATTCCTGAGATTTATGGCATACTATTTGTGCTTGTGCTTTGGCAGGTGGCGTGTTCCTGCTGCTCGGTTACAGTGCTGCCGATGAGGCCCTGCTGCGTCCACACACCAACCTTGGGGTACAGGATGCCGTTCGCGCCTTGCAACAATACGTGACAACCTACATCAATAATCAGGTGAGAAGCGAAGAACGCAGAGGACTCAGAGCTCTGTCTTACTCAAATATTAATTGCAATACGCTGTCAATTGCCCATTTCACACAGACACAATGCACATTGACGCTATTCAACATGACGGAGGAGAATATCATCATTGCCGCCCGTCTGCCACACGATGGCAAGCTAAAGGACATTGAGCTGCTGCGTCGCGAAAAGGTTTGTATTTAGTTTTATTAAGTTCATCACTGAGAGCACACAGCAAGAGCTCAATATTATTATTGTTATTTCCTGTATCGTGTGCAGGACGAATGCACCGCGATACTGAGGACCATCAGTCAGCAGATCAACCACGAGCACAATGAGCTGCAATCCCACCGACTGCTGAGCATTTTCAAAATGTCTGAAGTCGATGTCGTGTGGCCGGAAAGCACGAGCGCAGCTCGCAGTGGTCATGGCCATGGCCAACTGACGGCAGCCAGTCGGTTGCTCTCCCTCCTGCTGCTCTCGCTGGCAGTCACCGTCCGGGGCACGCTGCGTATGAGCAATGTGCTCGCAACATGACACAGCAGCAGCAGCCGAAGCTAAGGCAACTCAATCCAATTTACTAACTGAAAGTATGAGTATGTATGTAGTATGTAATTTGTAAGCAAGCAGCAAAGGGCGGGGAACGGGGCAAACATCCTTAGGGGAGGGTCAACTGGGTGGGAATTTTCATTTCGGCGGTGCTCTCACTCAATACGATAACGATACACTTACTTAATTATACGTATACTTAAGAGGCGAATGATGTGTGTGTATGTGCGATATCTAGATGTGTATGTAGCTACAAAACAAAAAAGAGAAAAACGAAAACGAAAATGAAAACTAAAACCTATTCAGCAGCATTAAATGTGAGTTTCTAGTGTTAGGAATCTACATGCATAATTAGCAAAATATGTTGTATACTTTTAGGGGCTAGCTTCGTGTTAGCAAAAAACGAAAAGAAAACATTCGGGCGCTTTGTTGTTAACTTGAAAAATGTGCTCTTATGTTTTTGGATAGACACATCGTGTAATTGATGTACACCACAATTACGAATAAAACTTTACATAGTCAAACCGAAACCGAAAACGAAATCCAAACCAAAACTTAAAAAACTGCTGTCTAAATAATAATTATCTTAATAATAATTGAATGAAAATATCTACATATAATATATAATGTTAAACGGAAACTTAACGATAGAGAACTAGCGATAAAAGTAACTATATTTATATTGATAATAATTGAAAGAGATGTGTGTACATAGAGCGAGACTTGGTATCAATTTAAGGTTTACATCTACATACATATATTCTGACATATGTATATGGAGAAGAAACATACACGTAGCTAGTGTTTTGTACGATAAAAGTATACAAAAGAAAAATACTAGAACATATTTACTAACTTCTCTTTTTATTTATTGCTATCAAATTATTTATTTATTCTCTTTTTAATTGAATTGTAAATCCATCACACGCTTTTTATTGTTTTATGAGGCGCCAAGAGAATTAAGGTTTCATTAACAGTTCTACATTGAATTTTATTTTCCTAAGTTCAATTTGTGTTTCTTTGAGAAGGTTTCACAAATCACGCAAATTGAGTTGCAATTACGTTTTCAAGCTGTAAATAAATTGAGTAAATGGTTGATTTAATAAGATACTAACAGTACATATCAAAATGAACACCTAAATATACACAGAGAATCGTATAAACTGACCCTTTGTACATACCTCTATATACATATGTACATGCAATTTAAATATATATACACAACAACGATATACACACACAAGAAATCTACGATGATGATGATGAACTATGAATACAAATATTAAATTACCCAAACAGCAACAACAACAAAACAAACAAATAGTTATTGTACATTGAACCCAACTTGAGTTGCGCCTTAAAGTAAAGTAAAGCAAAAGTATGTAAAAAACCAGAAAAGAAAAACAATTAGATTATGTACATAATTCTAGGTCAAATGCAAAAATCAATGAATATAAATTGAGTGTTTTAGACACAGTCACTCCCAAAAACACATACACACACACACTAACACACACTAAGCCTAAGCTTGACCATTTGACAAAAGGCAACACGAACTCGTGCATTCCAAAATTGAAAAATCGAGAGAACATGAAAGAGAAAGAGAGAGAGAGAAATGTGTAAAATGCGCTGAATAAAACAAAATGGTCACAATCATGAAAAAATGTCTTCCTTAATGCATATACATTGACGATATGTGTTATATATTCATATTTATACATGCTAACTTGATATACCTAAACAACATATATATATATACTCGCATACCTATATACCTATATATATATATATATACATATGTTACATAATGCTATTGGTGCACCCTAGCCTATGCTTCAGTTAGAGAATACAACTTAGTCGAAAATTAATATGCAAAGAAATTGGATTCGATTCTCTTGCAAACATTATACCACTGTTGACACTATTTGTAGCGAATACAAAAAACAAACACAGCGCAAACAAAATATATAAAATTAAATATATAAATATACCCTAAACCAAATATACAAAAATAAAATATATACTTAAATCGAATTACTTACTCGTAAATATGTTCAAGCATTCGGCAATGCACTCGAAAGAAAAAATGAAAATAAGAAAAAATAGTTCCCCATGAGAACCAGCTTATGCCAGCTTGTAGCTACTTAATATTAGACGAATTTAAAAGCAAATTAAAGCCGTTGTCAGACAGAATCGCATAAGTGAGTAGCTGCAATCTCTTCTTGACAACCATCAAGAACACAATTAATTCAAAAGAGGTTACAGGCTACACTTTCCACTTACACAACTATGTCAATAACTAATCGGATTAGCATATCTGATATCTGTATGTATATCTATCAGCTTTAATATTACAAATATATATATATAATACGATTAATAATAATAATATCATTATTGTTTACATCCCGTTTACTTTGTCATTGTGCTCTCAGGTTAGCACAGCACACGAGGCGTAGCTACAATGTAAAGTACCGTTTAAATGAAAGAAAAAAACAAAAGCAAAAAACTACAACTAGATCAATACTATTAAGTGAAAATGAAAACCAAGAAAAGTTAGCTGCATTAAGAGAAAATGTAGCACAAATCTATGTTAATGAAAAAATGAGAAATGAAAAGTTAAAATATGCATGAGGAATAATTAAACCCGTAAGTTTGAATTATGTTAAGTTGAGGAATTCAAGTCGGCTAACTAAAAGAAAAAAGGAGCAGAATATAGCGTATAGAATACAAATGATGAAAAACAGAAAAAAAAACAGAAATATGATACTTAAGTAAGGAATAGAAACAAATACAAATACGAATAGTTTGTTTGTATGTACATGACTATGTCAAGGGCTTTACGTTAGTCCATGAACAGAAGTGAATCGCGTGGCATATTTATAATGAAACATTGTAAAAGCAACAACAACTGCAACAAAAATAAATACAAACAGAAAAATAATAAAAACTATGAAACATAAAATAAAATGCTGTCTATTAATTCCAACTTGAAGAAAACGTAAGTATGAAAAACTATTTTAATTTGAATGTCAATAAGGAGAGATAAACTTCGCTCTCCCTATATAGATGGATAGCTTAAAGTGGAGCATCTGCTGCCACTATTAGTTCGCTGTGTGTACTTCATTATTGACCCTCAGAGAGCAGCGCAGCGATCAAAGCCGTGTGACACAATTGAGCCGCACAACAATGGCCCAACAAAGGGAAGCGTTGCCGAAAAACACAACGAAAATAGCAAAAAGAACAGAAAATATATACTATATGTATGTAGTGGAGCATCACTTTGTGCACGGAAAAGCAAAAAGATGCGGCAGATGCCGCAAACAAATGGCAAAGAGAAAGAAGTGAACAAAAAAATGCACACAATGCCCCGCAGAAGATGACGACGAAGCGAAGACGACGACGACGAACAAAAGATGAAGCGAAGACAAAGGCGAGTGCGAGTTGCTATGGCTCAAGGCAAGCCTTAAATTCAAGTGGCTTCCACTCGAGGAGCCACAGAAAACAACACACACACATACGTACGTAAAACCACAAATACTTGCACACTTCGACTCTGATGTGGGCCAGGGCTTGAAGGGAAGGTCAATCATTGGAATGCTGCCAGTTAATTCACATACACAAAAGGCGATGGCCCAGAAGAAGAACAGTAGCCAGAGTAGCGACCCTGAATAGCGCCTGCCAGCCACGCCCATCCGAACACTGGGTGGCTGAGCTTGGCATTTATACTTCCACTTAATTAGGTAATAAATGATTGAAGAAATTATGTCTAGACGTGAGGACAATTCCGATGGCAGAAAGCACAAGCAAAAGCAGCGAGCGAGCGAGAACTTGACAAGCAGCCAATTCATTTGGCACGTGAGGGGCTAAAGTGTTACCAACACATATGAACAAAAGTCTCTCACACACACATAATGATATATGCTGCTGTGTGTGTATGTGTGTGTGTTTTCATTTGATGTTGAAAATTCGAGCATTGTGTCTGTTGTGATGAGCAAATTATTCGATTGACAAACAAATGCTGTTAAAATTGTAAACAAATTTTTGAGGTGAACGTTTTTTGGCAACAAGCTGCCACTAAGTGGCAAAGCATTTGTCATGCCTATTGTGCGTATGTGTGCGAGTGTGTGTGAGTGTGTGAGTGCGCCACGCGCTTCATGTTGCCCCATGCGGTACGTGAATGTCAAATTAATGAATCGCAATGAATGCGAGCCGTATTCGCATTCGCATTCGTATTTTATTTTTGCTATCAGTTTATTATTGCCTCGATGTTCGCTTTATGCCACTCGCAACATTGTCAGAGTGTGTGTGTGTGCGTGTGTGTGTGCTTGGTTGCTGTGGCTGCTGTGACTGTTATTTGCTCGTATGATGATGCTTAGGTCGCAGCTCGACAAGGCCGTGTGTATGTGTGTGTGTTGTCGCACGCACATTTCTCTGTCTGCCATGATTACGTGTTTGCCATTTTATCACTAAAACTGTTGCGCTTCTCTGCATGTGCTTATTGCCCCCGAATACTTCCCTACTCCCCTCTGCTGCTGCTCCAAGGCAACGGCAATGGCAACTTTGTCTGTCTCTCTGCTTGCTTTGTTTGGTTTCTGTTCCCACTGATGCTGCTGCTGCTGCTCAGTGCTTTGTTCTGCTTGGAATTGCCTTTTATTTTCTGTTAATTGAAGTTGCTGCCATCACATTTTTCTTTTTTTTTTCTCCCCCCTCCACATACACACACATATATATGTGAAGAGCGGCAGTCGGCTTGTGTTTTTCCTTTTATTATCGGGTCTACGTTTTGCCTGTTTTTGCAATTTTAATTAAAAACGTGTTTATAACAGCGCAAAATGTTGATGAGTGAGCAGAATAATTTATTTCAAATATACAAAATAAAATGCCAGCCACTTAAACATACACACACATACTACACGAAGAGAAGGGGAAGAGAAGAGTATGTGCTGAGTTAAGGCAATAATTGGCAATATTCGTGCCAGGTATTTGAATCAGCTTCATTCATTCAACTATTTCCCTCTCAACTACAGAATAGAAGTTGCGGAATTTATTCGTATTAATTGCCAGCACCTAAAAGTATGCAACACTTTTTTTACACTATGTTCGTATGTTGCCAGCACATGACATTGGCAACATTAGAGAGAGAAAAGAAGTGCGAAGGAGATTCTTAGCCATTACGAATTCCTTTGCATAACTCTGAGGGAATCTATATTGCCTTGCAACCACATTGGCACACTGCAGAATATGCGCTGCAGCACAAAGAATTCAATTCAATTGATATTCAAATGCGCATTGCGAACACGCCAAGACATCGGCATCCATTATTTGTCGATTTTACACATGGCAGCGAAAAAAAAACCGAAGGCAAAGCCGATAAAAAACAAAAATGAAAAACTACGGGACGCCAAGGAAAAGCAAGTAAGAAAGCTGTAGTTAAAAGTGTACGACTTTAAAGCACCTCATTCGTAATTTATTTACATATTTCATAAAGAAGTGTAAATCACAGATTTATAACATATTTAACTGGAAAAACATTGGACATTGTTATAATTATTAATTAAGTATAGCGACAGATGAAAAAAATTTCAGCTATGGTCTGCATTATCAGAAATAGTAATATTCATTTAACTGAAATGTTGATCATTTTATTTCGCACTGTACTTTTTACTATCAAATCTACTTTGTCATGAGTCGTGTAATTCCTAATGTCATATCAGTCACAAGCCTAAATAATTCACGTTTCTTTCTTTATTGTTAAATCAAACCAAAATCAAACAATAAACTAGAGCACAGATGTCATTGTACTTTATATAGTCGGAATTGCGGTTAAGTCATAATCTTATATTCTGTCTATAATATGAGTAAAATCCATATAGAAAATTTAAACATTTTAATTGCGTCACAAGCGATTAGCATGCGTATTTAATTGAATGAAATCTCACAAATGCCAAAAATGTTGAGATTCGGACTCGGATGAAGTCATAGTACCTTATCACTCATGGGTTTCAATGTATTTGTAATACGCGCCTATTAAAGAGAGCATCAATTCAAGATCGTGATTTAGTTCTGTTTTGTACTCGACTGTTAGCAGTTGCTAAAATCAAAATGAGGCAAATAATAATAATACAACTTTTCATACTTGCAGTACATGCAAATTTCACAACATACCTCGAGGTAAGAGTCAACATTTCAAGTGATGTAAAGTGAGTGCTAAAATTGAATATTCTTTATCATTACTAGACTCTTCAAACGCTCCCGCAAGAGATAGAAGAAATACAACAAAGTGATGATAGAGACTCAATCATAAAAGACTTGCGCGAAAAGCAGGAAATGAATGAGGCATTGATAAAGCAATTGCAAGCGCAGATTCATTTCCAAACTGAAAGCAGATTAGCTGAAAATGTAAGGTCGCAGTTACAAATTGATTATCACAAGCAAACTATTGAAAGATTAAATGAAACCAACAAACTTTTCGAATATTATGATAAATGTAAAGATGAATTGGCCGATAAATCGAGTAGTTTAAAAATTTGTCAATTTCAAGTAAATCAACTCAATTCAAGTTGTGTTGATAGCGATGAAAAGATTCTAGAATACACTGATAAGCTGCAAAATATTATAAAATATCAACAAGGAAATGAGTTGAACCTAAAAATGAGTGAAGTGAAGTTAGCACAAGCGGAAATACATCAACAATCATGTGAAGCAGAACTTGAAGAACTAAAGGCGAAGTCGAACGATAATATTCCCGCTAGTTGTATTCCATATAGCGAGTATTCTGGAGTTCATCAAATAAAGGTTTCTGGCATGGATGCCTTTGATGTTTTGTGCGATAGTCAGTTTGCCGGATCTGGTTGGATAGTTATTCAACAGCGAGTCGGTGGAGATGAGAATTTCAACAGGGATTGGAACTCATACCGCGATGGCTTCGGTTCTTTCGATAGTGATTTTTTCCTTGGCTTGGAGAAAATCCACCTTCTGACGAAATGGCGTCGCTACGAGCTCTTCATTCATTTAGTTGATGTAAAAGGCGGTGTAAGACATGCTCGATATGATGACTTTAAACTATCTGATGAGGAGCATGGTTACGCCTTGCAGTTGGGTGGATTCAGTGGAAATGTTTGGGAAGCGTTGCGAAGCGGTGAAAAAATGAAGTTCTCAACATTCGATCGAGACAACGACGCTTCAACTCACAATTGTGCAGATCTCTACAAGAGTGGCTGGTGGTATTCCAAATGTTATAATAGGTATGTATTCTAAATTGATATTTTGATTGTGATATATGATAGATAACTAATTATTTTTTTTTATGTCTTCGTCTGCAGTAACTTAAATGCTATATATGGACCCGATCTGAATTGGTTCAAGAGTCAGCCAATTAAAGAAGCAAAGATGCTTATACGTCCCAGAGATTAGACCAGCAAGTAAGGATAAGTTCGAAATTGCAATCTGAAATTTGATTTGAGATTATCAACAAATATCACAATAGATTATTAACTAACTTAGCAACGATTAACTAAAGCAGCAATAATATCGAAAAAGAATTCAATAACCGAATTATTTTAAAATGCAGTAATTGTGCAATAGTGTATTTTTAACTCAACTATCAACGATTTGTTAAGAAAGCATAAATGACATTTTAGTATATTTTTTAGTACTATAGTTTTTTTAATTGTATGTTATCTTGTAATTAATTAAAACAACAATGTTCAAAACATACTTTTACATATTTTTTTGTAATCATTTTCATAGAAGATAGGACTTTAAAAAATGTAGTTGGCTAATTATGCTGGAGAAGAATTCATAGAGAGGCAAGCCTAAAAATATCACTATTTTCTTATGGTTGATCATAAATATTGCAAAAACTTATCTTTTATACAGAATTTTATCCTTTTATCCTTTAATGAAGTAAAATTTAAATTGCCTTATTTTTAGCCCCTCTTTTTAAGCAATTTTTAGCAAAAGAATTGTTGAAATTTTGTACAATAAACTTCTGCTTTATAATATAAACTTCTGCTAACAGTTTTTATGGTTAAACCCCACTTAATATTCCTCAGCTTTCATTGGGAAAAGGGTATTTAAAGATAGATAGATAGTTGGCCACGAAAAAAACATCAGGCTGAAGATGGAGTGCGATGGAGAACACGCAGGCATGCCTACGACTATTCATTAGAGATGCAACTGTTGGCCAATGAACAATGGGCTATTGCTGATAACTTGGCTCCGGCTTATTTAAAGTGTGCGATGCTATGCGATGCGATTGCGTTGTGCAATTCAATTTTGCAACGAATATTACAACGCCATTTGCCAAACTCAGCACCTTTTTTTTGGGCTTGGGCCGAAACAAGACTTTGTCGGCCCAGGCGAGTGCAACAAACAAAGCAATACGAGGGGTGAAGGGGAGCAAGGAGAGAGAGAGAGAAGCGGCTGGATCTAGCAGCTAGGAGCCAAGAGGCAGCCATGCATCATTTGCATAGCCCAATGGGGGCTAGCCAGCAGAAGAAGAAGTCGAAGACGGAGAAGAACAAAGCCAAGGCGCAGCCAAGCCAAAGGCAGGCAGTACTCTGGACCCAAAGACAGATAGTCGGAGGGGGACGGGAGGAACGGGAGGATACAGACTGGCAGCGTTCGATGCGCTCAAGTGTAGAAATAACACAAAATACTCGTACTCGTTGATGGGAAAACGGGAATCCGAATAACCGGTAACAGCAACGGAAAAATGCTAAGGAGCCAAATACTTGAACATTTGCAAACGCGGCAAAGTAGCGAAAATTTGCAAATTGATTGCATTCCAGTGCCAAGCAGAAGCCGCTGCAGCTGCATCACTGTTCCTCCCCCTCCACCTCCCCCATCTCACTGATTTTTGGAGGTGCAGAGAGCGAGAGAAGCCAAACATCCAGAGAGATATGAAATCTTCTCGAGTGCAAATTTTGCACATTTTTGCGAGTAACTTTTGGGAATTTCTCGAGATATCGATGCAATGGCAAATGGCACAAGGCACCAAAACTCGTGCCCCAAAAGCAAGGCACAAAGTATTCGAACTATCAGAAGTGCAGGCATATTAAATTAATGTCGAATCGAACTGAAGGAAGAAGCAGAGTTTGGCTGTCAATCATATTATGTAAATCTAGGGCGCAATTAATTGAGTGAGTGCACAAGAAGAATAACTTTAAGTTAATTTCAAGCAGAGAGTGAGAAAAAATCGAAGTGAGGGAGTAGAAGATGTGTCTCAAATGATTTTGCGCATGTTATGTGCATCATTTGAGAGCTCATAAAATATGCAAGCACTTTGTCGCACATTGTTTGCCCAGCGGGTCGAAAACCGGAGTGCGAAGCAATGACAAGAATGTGCGGGCGGGGGCAGTGAAATGAGAAAAATGCGAAAAATGAGTGGCCATGTCGGACGGAGAGCAACAGCAACAAGATGACACCTAGTGCAGAAACATGAACACATGCCTAATAAATAATTCAAGGCGCAACAAGCGGACAACAAGCTCACTTGCGGTACATTGCCCGACTGTCGACTGTCGACTGGCAACATTTTCATCCGACCCACTGACCAAGACAGCCTTCAATCTGGCCGGCCAATATTAAGACAAGATTGAAATCTGCTCACAAATGTTATTTGTGTGTGTGAGTGTGTGTCCTTGAATAGTGCTGTTAACGTCTGTTTTGTCCGTCTGCCTCAGCATATGCGGGTCATTTGCTGACAGAAAGTTTAAGGTGCTAGCTGGCACTTCGAAAAAAATCTCTATGGAACATTCGAATTGAACAACTGCAATCGAGTACATGCAAATCTATAAGAGAGACAAGCAAATGCTTTTAGCTAACCGAATTTGACGTACGACACGAGAGTGATTGCCAAAAGTTGTTATCAGATAAATGAATTGTGGCTGCTTTATGTTTCTCGTTTCTTTCTTTTTTTGGTGAACATAAAATCTGCTGATGTGTTTATGAAATTTATATCATAAATGGTCGAAATGTTGATGCCGTATGCTATAGACATAATCAAGTCGTACATATTCAAATATGCAGGAGAGAGCAAAATTATTTTGTTACTCGATGCAAAAGAGTCGAGAAATGAAAAATGAGAGCACAAAAAATCATTTAGCATAATGATTAAAATAAATCATATTACGCGCTAGAGACACGAAGTGGAGTGAAACACCAACCATCCAGCCAGCCATACAGCCAGCCATCCAGGCAGTTAGGCAGACATATGTGAGCCTCTAAAGCAGCAACGAGCGAGAGAGCGAAAGGACATTACGTATACGCCACGTAAAACCGGCCACGTTGAACACAAACAAATGCAAACAGACAAACAAAAATGATTTATAAATTGGCACGACGTGCATAAAATGCTGAGCAGAAAAAATTTCCACTGCATACGTAATGAGGCTGGAGACTCAACACACACATAGAACTCGTGGTCTGTTTGCTGGGCCCAAGCAAACTCCACATTGTGCTAGAGTCCTGTGTGTTTATGTTTGTGTGTGTGTGTGTGTGTGTAGACAGGCTGCACGGCTGGACGATGACTTCCGAATCATGTGAGTGCGAAAGAAGTGGCATTTAAATGCGCGCATTTATTCACTTATAAATGCTACAAATAAAAATATGCTAAGGGAATATGCTAAAGAGCCAGACCGGAGACGGAGTCGGAGACGGAGCCGGATTCCCCACCAACCAAAAATAAGGCCAAGTATAGCCCACAAAGTGCACCAAAACTTTGCTAGAATTATAGTACCTATATACTATACGAGTGCTGTGTGTGTGTGCGTGTGTGTGCATGTACTTTAAATCTCATTTGGCCTGCAGCGCACTATGGCCATTTTTTTAAGAGTATAACTTTAAAATGAACAGCATTTTGTAAACTATTTTTTTCAGCTCATGATATGTTGTAGCATTTTATGAAATTTCTTTAATAACCTTCAAGCTAAGTTTAATTTGTTGTATATTAATATTATTATAAATTGTAGTACCAAATTATAAATGTTGGTCCCTTTTTTGTTTTTTATAAATCAAATAAATATATAAAATTCATCCAAATTGCATTATTAATAAAAAAAAAATTCTATGTTAAGGAACTGACAATTTCGACAATTTTCCCTTGTCGATTTTCGTTAATATTTCAATTCAATGTATAATTTATTTTTTTATAGAGGTTGCTTACATCAAACATTATCCAAAAGACTAAAGTAACATTATCGTATTTTAAAAGCTGGTAAGATAATAATACTTAATAATTTGCATTAATATTAATATAGATTCCATGTCAATAAAAATATATTTTAAAATTTAATTATTTTCATATATTTTTTCATGTTTTAAAAGCTCTAAAGATCTATTTCATTTTTCGATCGAAGAAGAAGCAACCACATCTGTAATTTATCCTAAATTTTAGATTTTACTCCACCGTGCAGTGGCTTAGAAATTTTTGAGCAGAGCAGAGCGAAACAGAAGAGAGTGCGAGCGAGCGAGCGAGAGTGAACGCGAAAAAGAATGAAAAAAGGCTATTTTAAGGCTTGTGGCTGTAACGGCGACCATCATCCAAACACTATCACTATGCAACGCAAGCCACTTTACACCACTCACACACACTCACACATACACACACACACTCTGAGACTAGCATACGCACACATACGCTCAGTACGCACGCACATATGCCATGAATTTCATTTAGTTTGTACGTGTATGCGTTAGTTAATATTCCACACGTATCTATGTTAAAGAGTACGCATATGTGTCTGTGTGTCTGTGTGTATAAGTGTGTGTGCTTGTTGCCTTTAAATTACTTAAACCATAAAGAAAACTTATGTGTGAATTTGTGTGCACAGCAATATGCTGCGTTTGATGATGATGCTTTAACTGCGCGGCGCGCTCTTGTTGTGTAATATATATTTTAATTAGGTTTCAAATTAAGGCCATAAGCACAGAAGCTCAAGTACAAGTTGATGGTATTCATATTTCGCCATAAATTATGCGTTTCAATAACTTAGGCAACCGATTATGTTTCTCTCGATGCTCAAAGGAAAATGCATGCTCCGTTTATCAGCAACATTTCTTGCATGTGCATCCTGCCTCGCTGTCTTTTTAATAGCTGTCATGCGAACTGCACGAAAAGAAATCAGAGCTAAAGGAATCTGGGAAGCCAAGAGTCAGAGCAGCGTGAAATTTTCGTGATGATAATGCGGCACACGTGCACTAAAATGCAAGCACTTAAAATATTTATAAGCTACAGCAAAAGGTAGCAAGTGCAACATTTTTTCGGCACTGCGAGATAAATCATGGCCGGAAGGCAGTCAGCTGAGTTGCTGTTGCCTTGTTCAAATGAAGAAAAATGGAACTTGCCATGTTGTTGCTTGCAACTTGCAGTTTAAGTTGTAGTCGCGACAGCAGCTGAGAGAACAATCACGACACCAAAATACAGCTGAACGTCCATAAACAATAGCAAACTCAGCATGAGAGACACTCTCTGACCTTGTCAAACCGCACTTTGCTGATGGAATTTCATCATTCAAGGGGTGAGGGAGATTGATGTACCAAAAAAATGAGAAACAAAGAAAGAAAGCTACAATCGAGTGTGCTGGACTGTGAGATACTCGCTAATGGAAAAAGTCAGTGGAGTATTATTTGTAAAATATACCAAATTAACAGAATTAAAAATACTGGAATATGCCGAATGTTCATTTTGGTATATCGATATACTGTAACATTTATAAATATGTCATATATTACAAAATATGCGTACTTTTCCTAATAAATTAATATACTGAAAAATACTAAAATATAACGAATGCTAATATTGGTACATAAATATACAATTGCATTCAAAATATACCATATCAGCAGTACAAAATATACCAACTTGTGCTACCAAATTAATATACTGAAAAATGCTAAAATATGCCTAAAGCTAATTTTGGTATATTGATTATTACTATACTACTATTACATTCAAAATTTACCATGGAGTGCAAAATATAGCAACTTGTCATAACAAATTAATATACTGAAAAATACTAAAATATGCCGAATGCTAAATTTACTATATCGATGTACTATTACAATCAAAATATACCAACTTGTTCTATTCCAATTCGATTCTATTCGATTTTCAAGGGCGGTAGTGAGCAGACAGACAGACAGACATGGCTATATCGTCTCTTTATGGGGTTGGAGATGTCTCCTTCTAGCTGTTACATACATTCGTAGCGGCACAAAGTTATAATGCCCCTTTACCCTATGAGTAGCGGGTGTAAAAAAAACTGTGTGTAAAGGTCAAATTTATGCGAGAAAAATGTCAAAGCTGCATGGCTGAAAGTGTCGCGAAAGTGTTGACAAAGTGCATGATGATGCGTTTAAATATTTTATGTCTTTTGCAAAATAAGGCGCATAAATATTTTGAGTGCGAAAACGTGTTGTGGTCTGAGGTGAAACTGAAGCACCTTATTACGCGGCGACCGTTGCCTGGACGATTGATTGTCTTGACAACGCTCAATTAGTGGAGGCAAAACTTTAACTACAGGCCTTTTGTTACTTTTTTTTGAGTTAAGGCACTTTAGAAATTCCATTGAACAACAACAGTTGTCATGTGAGCCGTTTGAAGAGCTGCTCCTTCTCCTGTTCTTACGGTTGCTTATTTTAGGCTTACGAGTATTTACATGTCGATTGTAAATTGTTTTTCGTGTTTTAGCACACTTATCACTTTAGTGCTTTGTTATTTATACGTTTTTGTGCTGCTGTTTTGTTACATTTGCGTTGCTTAGAAATCGGCAAAGATGTCAAGATTTTGATATTGAGAGGCTGCCGCCGATGTCGATGCCGATGCCGCAAATGGAGCAATCCCCGAGGTGATACGCTCTGACAGACTGCCGTAGATTTGAAGTGGCAGCTGCTCAGGCTCAGACTGCGACTACGGTTAAAGTAGTAAGTCGTAAGTGGCGAACAAGAAATCTCTGATATATGTGCATATATCACATGTCAATCTAATTTCATTTTTACGCCCCAACAAGTCGGCAATCGAGGTCTACGGCATATGGCCAACACCAACACTGTGTTGGCATTCGGCAACAAACAATTTTTTTGACAATTTGACAAATCGTGTATAGACATTTGCTGACGGGCACTCAGAGGAGCAGCAGCAGCAAAAAAAAAACTCGCACGTGACTGTGCGAACCCATGTGTGAGGAGGCGCTTGGCATTCTTATCCAATTGAGGCCAAGGCTTCAAAGAGCAGCGGCAGCAACAGTAACAGCAACAGCAGCGGGGCATCAAAACAGAACGCAAAGCTAAATCAACAGCAAGAGCAACGACAGCAGGGATAACGGCGGTGGCAACTGTAAAATTCAATGAATTGGAAAATGTTTTGTTAGCTCTTGTCATTATTCAGTGGCAGACATGCAGGTGGCACAAAAGCATTGCCTACTTTTCAGGGCCGTTGGGGGCGGGGGTGGGGGGAGCAGCTGCCATCACACAACACAACAAATCGTCAGCTAAATCTGGGCTGACATGTAAAAATGAAACAAAAGCATTCAGCCAACTGCTGCCAGAGCTGTAACTGTGTGCGTTTCAATACTCGTAAATTGAATAATTATGTGCAAATACTCTTCTCGTATGCAAATTACCAAACAAAACCAGAAAAATACTGCATACACATATATATTTAAATATATTTGTGTGTGTGTGTATATAATTTGTAGAATTGCTGCGGGCGCGAGTGTAAATTGAAATTTTCATGAAATCTGCTGGGCTCTGACTCATCAAGCTTTAAAAAAAATACAACGTGTGGGTGTGAGTGAGACAGTGCCAGCGATTCGGAGGTGAGAGAGGGAGGGAAAGAGAAAGAGAGAGTGAGAGTGAGAGTTATGGGCGGCACGCGTTTTATGAAATCATTTCAAACGCCTTTGTTGAAAGCGTCGTCGCGACGTCGGCGTCACTTTGTTTATTACTTATTTACCCGCACACACACACACGCGCAAATTTATGCACACAAATAAAATGAAAGTAAATGGATTTATCTGCGGCACAGAGCAGCACACACAAACACACACACACGCACAACACACATCGACGGCCATTCGAGGGTCGTGCCTTGGTCCTTGGCACCGCGAGCATTCATTGGGGACACATTAGCCAGAAGACAGACGCCAATGCTGTGGCCAACACACACACACACATGAGTGCAAATGCAAATACGGTAAGCACACACTCACACTTACACACACACTCACATGCTAATATGCTCGTAAAAAGGCAATTTCCACAAATTCGACGCCTCTCACCTTGGCATTCTTAAACATTTCTTTGGCTGTTGTTGATTTTGTTACTGCCATTGTTGTGGTTGTTGTTATTTTGTGGCTGTTGTTGTTGGCTAACTCAATTTTCTATTGCTAAATCTTCTTCGCTCTGCTGAGGCTCATAAGCAGCTGCCCAGCAGCAATGCATAACTTGTGCTACACACACACATACATACACAACTAACAAGTCAGATAGCTATACTGGAAGGTGGACTTTGAGATATCCATTACCTATTTTCAATAAAATCAAAACAATGCGATGTTCTTATAGAAATATACCGAAATTAAATACCGAAAAATACTTAAATATACCGAAATTGTATACCAAAAATACTTCAATATGCCAATCGGTACTAAACTAAAAATATACCAAAATTATATGTCAAAAAATACTTTTATATTCCGGAGACTATATTTGGTATATCGATATACTATTCTATGTTAAAAATATACCATTTCGTTTAAAATATACCAGATGTACCAAGAATCACAAGTATACATACATAGCTTCAAAATTACGCTAGAGACACATAGTCATAACAACCTTTCATCCTATGTGTAGCGGGTATAAAAATACACATCGACACCTAGTCGTATACTTGTTCTTCTCTTGCGTCCCTTCACACATTTATTTCAATTTTTACAACATCGACGCACAATTCCCAGACTTGGCTAATGTTAACTTCAACCTCGATTATGTACACTTAATTTGCATGGAATGCCATTGAAATATTTATAAATAACATCCATTGATTGCAAATCACTTTAAAAGCTTTAACAAAACATAAGAGATAAAGCTATATTAAATTCAAGTACGTATAGTATTTAAAGTGCTACACAGCTCAACACTTTAATTGGCCAAAATGATTACAATTGTGCAATATTATTAATTAGAACAATTTATGCTGCAATTTCATTTGATGGTCATTTAATAGACATTTTCATTAGCTTCGAGATTGGAATATTATTGCACAATTTATGCTTAAGCAAAGAGTTGCTACTCAAATAGTCTTTAATTTCATAGCAAATACTTTGGCATTAAAATTATATAAATAGGCATATTATCGCAACACCAAATGTCCGCCTACTTTCGACTGATTGCCAGAGATTTAAGCCAGTCAAAATCATGGAAAAATCCAATAGTCAGCTTGAGTCAAGTTTGGCGGCGGCAGGAAGAGCGCCAAACAACGACAACATACTAACAAAAGTCAAAGCTATTGTAATAAATGACAGCAGACAGCTGGAAGTAAAGCACGAGCAAAGAGTGGGAAGCGAAGAGGAGACAGTGTTTGGCGGGGTCAAAGGGCAGCGTTTGGCTTTTGGCAAATGCCAGCACTGCAAATCCTCGACGCTGCCGCCAAAGTGATATCCACTCGAAATGGCATGCCTGTGAAATTTTCTAGCATTTTAGCATCATTAGCATTGATTTATGATTAAGTTCAACCTCAATTTTCAGTTAAATCGTTTTCCATGCCGGCAAAATGCCGCTGCTCAGACGTCCTGGCACAATCCTTGTGCTCTTCGCTTCCAGTTTCGAGAATGAAGATGAAGATGGCGAGGGAGGCAACTCAGCTTCTACTTTAGCTCTCTGTGTGTGTGTGTGTGTGTGTGTGGGAGGCACAAACGTCGAAAACAAGAAATCAGAAATCAGAGTAACTGCGATTCTCACAATCGGACGCACTGATGTGTATAATGATCTTTAGCTGGGATTTAAAACGGATAATAAATAATAAAAATACATGGCACCGGATGGAAGGGAAAAGTAACAAAAGGAGACGAAGACGAAGCAGCGCGCTGCTGCTGCTGGAATTGAGGTCTTCAGCTTATTGCGAACTGTGGGCTTACTCAACTAAGTCAGCTGCGAGCTTCATAAAAAATGAATTGTTAAAAGGCCACACGCCGAAATGCTTACGAATATAAATGCGAACTGCCACAAACAAATCTAAAGTTCGAGCGAATATCGCATTCGAGTATTTTAGGCCCACAAAAAAATGGAATGACAATGACAAAGGCCAGTTAATATATGATCCTAAACTAGACGTAGGTAACGTGTACTTAGCGATGGGAATTGAAATAAATAGAATTTGTTAATGGCCGAGTCACGTAATAAACTGAAAAACTAACTAAAATGAATGATACTGAAATGTTTTGTAAGTCGTTAAAGAACTCGTAATCGGACCGACAAATGCTCAACAAATTTCATTGCACAACAAATCAAATGCACAATACAACTTAATAATATTTCCGTTTATCAGACAAGGGCTGCGCTTCGGGACCGGGACTGGGACTGGGACCAGGAACAGAAACAGGAACAGGCCGAGCATATTTGAATAATGCTGTTCAATAAATGGAATTGCCTTCATTCAGCTGGCTTCCCGTTGTCGGCGTCGTCGTCTTCGACCTTTTTGTGGGCGACTGCGATTGCGATGCGCGATGCCGACACACACACACACACACACACACACACACACACACACACACACACACACACACACACACACACACACACACACACACACACAGGATATTCACATGGTTGGCAGCTATTTTCTCGGTTCAAGCGAATGGCAGCGAGTGGCGGCAGCCGGCAGCTGCAACTACAGCAATCCCATTGAAATATGGAATAAGTTAAAAGGATTTATTAACTCTTAAAAGCTTCGCACAACAAAGCAAAAAGCCAACACAAACGTATAATGCAGCACACAAAAAGAAAATACTATACATGAAAAAAACGCAAAAGAAAACTGTCTGACTTGCCATCGGGGAAATGGTATATTATGCTACATTGTTATTCATATCTATCAATGCTTCATATATATGCGAAGTAATCATTTTCAATTGCAGAATATTATTCTTCAGCAATCACTAGGTATGCTACACTTGGTAGACCTCAATTAAAGAGTTTTATTTAAAGAAAACTTTGTTAATTCTTTCACATAGAAAAATTTCTAAATATTTCTATATTTTTAATTTAATGAAAATATTCTTAATATCAAATATAAATAACCCCTTTAAAATGCTTTAAACTAAAGGTTCAATAGAGTAGTAACGCACCCTACCGCTAGATGGCGCCACACCTTGCTCCATTCATGTAATTTCATTGCCTACTTTTAGGCTTAAATGCAATTTCTGCTATTATTATTATTACACATGAGAAGCCAATGATTAATTCCATTTAAGCTTTAATTTTCGCTTAATTCCAATGATTTACAAACTAATCTAATTTTGTTACCCATAATCCTGTTTGCCATAGTATTATGAACTTCAACAAAGTACACAAACGTATGCAAATGAATTGAAATAAATTGTACTGTCAATAAAAAATATTGCAGTCTCGAAAAGTGCATAGTAAAATCTCGTACAACGAAAGCGCATAGAAGTAAATTGACTTTACGGGCATGTTACCAGGACAACAATGCCAACATTCTAAAAAACTTCAGCAGGCGATGCGGGCTGTGCTTTGACACACAAAAAAAGGAATGAAAAACAAATGCAAATGCAAATAAATAAACAAAGTTTGCTGCACAAAGTATAACGCTGAATGTGAACGAATGTATTCATACATTCGACGTTGCGCTAAAGCAGTTACTTTTCTGGCCATGGCCAGAAGAGACATCATTTTCTTTTGTGCCATGATTTGAATTAAACACGTCTTATGCGCTCGCCTCGCCATCGTTGTGTATGTGTGTGTGTGTGTGCTATATCTATGCAGCTTTCGTTTCGCTCAATGAAAATTAGCACACTTTTCACATTTTTTACTCTCACCAGCTTCATTTCGTTTCTTTGCTGCTGCTCTTTGTGTATGTTTTAGTGTAGCTGCTGTATCTAACCAGTTGCAGTTTTTTTTGCTTTTTTTTCTGTGCGCTTGCTTTTAATTCGTAAATTCAAAAGTTCGGAAGCTGTTAATAATGTGGACAGGCGCACGACACAAGTATTTCATTAGAGTAGCAGCCATGGACATGGATACGGACACAGACTACACTCTCGTTTCCAGCTTGCCACTTTCCACATAGCCATTTTGTATGAGCTATTTTGCGATGTGCAAAAGCTCTTTCAAACTGCCAAGTGTGAAAAGCAATTACACAGCGCGCCGGGCAAATGAAAGAAAAACTAATTAAATCCTTTGTGCAATACAATCAAGTGAGGTGCTAAAATGAAACCAAAGTACAATTGCAAGCGTGTACTATAACAATAAGTTCAATGCAATTGATATGCCATTTTTATAGCTAGTCGATTAACAGGTGCTAAGCTGAGCATCATCATCATCATTACCCTCCCTCCCCGTCCTCCTGTTTTGGAATTTATCTACTTATATTCATTCGCTTAGCATAACGATCGAAAATTCGAATCGAAATTCTGCAGCACTTGCCCTTAATGGTATGTAAATCAAAGTGTCTTCACTCTGTCTGCATTGCGGCAAAGCGGCTTTTCCCACCGAAAAATCGTTTGAATTATGTAAATGCTTGAAGGCAAATCAATATGCTTTCATTTTCAGCATAAATGCCACATAAACGACATCTATCTAGATGTAAGCGTGCTTAAGTTATGCATTTCCCCCATTTCCAAAGCTAACAATGTCAAATGAGGAACGCAGCTGCTTCTATTGCTCAACTGAAGATGGACCACACTGACATTGTCGGTCATAAATTTCACTGCAAAAGAAGCAATCAGGAGGTGGACGGAGATGGGGGTCAACTAAAAGTATGTCTCGGGCAGGTGCATCTAGCCATCCATCCATTTACCTGCCCCCGTTTGTCTATTGGACTGCATTGATTTATGCCAATCACGATTTACTAATAACTCAGTGGCGAAAAGCGACGAGAGCTGCCCTCAACAATGTTGCTGTTGCTGCTGTTGCTGTTGCTGCCGCGAGTCCTGTCATAATGGCAGTCATTTGAGGGTTAAATTGGATATGCCACTTGCGTTGACAAGTCGGTCACGTGCCATGCCCCTAACAGGCGCACATAATTGACGTTTCATTAGCAGCATTTTTAAGCGAATTACCATGCAAATAACGGGCCAGAAATTCCACAGAGACACACACACACACACCCGCACACTTCACTTTAAAGTTGTCCACATAATTAAAAAAAAAAAGGGGCAAAACTCTAATGATGCTTACGAGTATTTTTCAACTGGTCAAGTCGAAGTCATAAAAACTGTTATTAAGCTTAACACACGCAACGCATATCAACTCAAACAACAACAGCAAAAATTGTGAGACAAATTTCATAAATGATCTAGGATTCAAGAGCAATTTACGACATAATGGTGTTTGAGTGAGGCAAATTATGCCAGCACGAGCCAACGAAATAGACACAACACACAGCTTGGGACACCAGCTAGCCAAAAGGATGTGACTGTGTGGGTGTGTTTGTCTTTTGTATGTGTGGGTGTGTGTGTGGGTAACCTTTTGCCTGCTCTCAACCTTAGACCCTATGTGGACTCATCGTCGTATATATTTTATGTAAATTACAAGATTATGCTGTGATTTGGAACAACTTACAGCTAGCCATGGGCCATGTTTTGGGATCTGTTTTCTGTCTGCTTAACGCATTCCATTTGGCCAACAGACTGTGTCAATTTGTGGCCAACTCGAAGGTGTTGATATGTTTGTTTGCTGTGTGTTGTCTGGCCACAAAACATTAGTTTGGTGCGCAATCTGTTGTGTACTTGGATTAAAAGAAAAATGGTCAAAAATTAATCAGCAGCAACAGAATTCTCTATTTGTAGTTGCAGAGAATAAGAAAGCGAAAAGTATATTAAGTATAAATCAACGAAATAATAATAAATGTACTTGAATGAAAAGTTTAAACAAGATTTAGTCAGTCTGAAAAGAATAATCAGCATCCTTAGAATTTCATTCTAAATTATAAGGACTACGATAGCGAAAAATATATTTAATAGAAATTTTAAAGTTATCTGAAATTTAACTTATGTTAAGAGTGTATTTTATGTGAATTTTTATATTAACTATAATATCTGAACAGAACTTAATCAGCATTGATTAATATTTATTCTTAATTTAAAGAATAAAAGTAGATATACATATATTATATTTAAAAGAATACTTTAATTTATTAAATAATTATCGTCGAAGTGTCTTTTGTTTAATACAATATGCAAAGGAAAAGTAATTAACATCATAGAATTCAATGTGAAATTAGAAGGATTAAGCTAGCAAACATATTTATAGTTTAATAATTATTACGTACACATTTGCTTATAAGTAAATATGTAAACACATTAATATTTACCTACACTATAATTACCAATACTATTAATTGCAAGTTAATATTTGTCGCTATAATTACTGGAGTCAATCGAGAGCTTAACACATAATCAAAAGAGAAAACTCTGCATTGAAATTGTTGCAGTTCTGGGCAAAGTTGTAATAGTTTATAAAAGTCCACTTTTCCCATGGCAGCGGCGGCAAATTTTCTTTCTCTCCCCTTGTCTGTTTATTTTTTTCCGCATCGTGTGGCAGGGAGTGCGAGGGAGGGGGTCAGACGGGCGGGGGGGAGTTAGGCGTTGAAATCCCTTCAATGTGATTAATGACTTGCAAACTTGTTTTCTAATTATTTAACACCCAAAAACTACGACAATTAATTATGTGGCTCAACAATAAAAGCCCTGGTCGACATTGTGGGTGACACACAGACACCAACACACACGCACACCCGCACACATACACAGAGATACATGCTAAGCACAACAATTGCAACTACAACGATAAATTTTATTGTTCACTCGCAAAATGGAACTGGAACTTTTGTGTGAGCATTTTTTTGTTGTCGTTTATCCAAAATGAAATTGTTGAACTTGCCCAACTGCACAGAGATATAAACATATATAGTCGCATACACATATATATGTTATATATAGATATATTTACAATGCAGCTGCGTTAATTGTTTTTCAAGGCACACACACACACACATACACATGTAACTATAGAATTCCCTTAATGGCCACACAACATTCAACATTTGTAGTCAACTTGCAACTTTTTAATTAAACTGAACTGTGACAATTTATTTAAACGATCTCATTGCAAATTGCGTTTAAGCATCGCATTTAGTTGATTTAAATGTTACCCAAAAGCAAAAAACAGACAGAACAGAGCAAAGATAAAATACTTCGACGCTTAAATAAAGTGCGTGTCCTAAAAACAACAAAGGCAAAACAGTTTAGGGAAAAGTCAAGAGGCCAAGTTTGCCGAGGCGAAAAGGCCGCAAAAGAAATCTGCTTAAAGCAATTACATTTGAGCATAATTGGCTTTAATTGTTGTTGGCTGTGGCAGTGGCCACTTTTGCTCTGGCAGCCGGCAAGCCGGCAAGCAGCAAGAAAATCTTCTGCTCAAGTGTAGGTCATAATGGCATCTATCAGTGTGGGCGTCTGTCGAGGGCCGTCGAGAAGCGAGAATGCGGAAACGGAAACAAGCAATTTTGCGGCAAAGTTACGAGTGCCACAGACAACAACAACAACAACAACAACGATGAGAGCGGGAGCGAACAGTCAACAGCATCAGTAAGAAAATAAAGCTGTGCCACAACAATAAACCAGACTACAACAAAAACAACAAAAGCAAAGTTAGGGCGTTGCTCATTAAACTGTGAAGAGTGAAGTGTAAGCGAGGGGGAACCTAAAAAGTGTTGCGAACTAACTGCTAGTGTTGAGCGGTAAACTTGGCTAGAGAGTGTTGCAAATATTTGCGGCTACTTTGTTTGGTCAGTGCGGCGAGTTGGTCAACAAGATAAACAACTCAACTCAACTCGACTCGACTTGAGTCAATTTGTCTCAAGCCTACAAGCCATCAGTCTTAATTGATTAGGAATCACAGTGTTATCAGCTCAACAAACACACTACAAGCTTAATGACAGTGTGAAGAACTAAAACTAAAGCACTCTACTTATAAACAAGTGCACTACTTGTACTTATACAACACAAGCAAGGGGAGTGTTGCGACTGCAACTTAATTAGAAATATTTTCACCAAATTTGAAGAGAAACTCTCCAGCCAACTCCACAGACAGTTCTCTGTCCATTTATATATATAAAAAGCTATATTTTTTTTGTTTTCATGCTTCTTTGTTATGGCTAAACGAGCTTGGCTGCTCATAATGAGTCCGGGAGTCTATACTTGGCTTGCAGCGAGGGCGAAGTTTTAAACAGGCAGCCACTTCACATTTTGTTATGGCGTGTTTTTGTCTGGCTATGCTGACTGTTCTCCTCATTGTTTCCTGCATAAATGTTTAGCTGAAGCAGCGCTAATTAATTGTTTAAGCACTTACGCTCTAATGGCTACACACACACACTCACACTTTGACACTGCTGTGGCCAATGCTGCGTATACTTAATGCGGCTACAGCAACAAAAACAAACAAAAACCCGTGCATGCTTCTTGTCTGCTAAATTATTTTCGCACACTTACAAGTGTCACAATTATGTTGTGGCACATTGCATTGTTGCATGTTGTTTTCATGCGCCAAATGAGACCGCATAAAATGCACGACACCAAAAACAATAACAGAGCCAGAGCCAGAGCAGAGAGCAACAATGTGACACATTTCAATGCCGCTTGTTGTGGACTGTCATTGCGAAATGCTGAATGAAAATGTAATCAGACTAATATCAAACCGAATTTCATAAACTCGCTGACAGCCAAATTAAAGAGCACATTTTTTGCCACGCTTTATTAAGTCACCGTCGAAATTAAACATTTTATTGTTTTTTGTTTACTTCGCCTTGGTTGTGCAACATTTATCCTTGCTGCCGGTTTTGCATACGCACTTGCAATCCTGACTGCAGGAGCAGTTGTCACCGCACTTGGTGTCCGTGCACTTGCAGGCTGAAAAGTGAACATAACAATGCATTAAGTCGCATATTAAATGAGAAATTTAAAATAATATTCACTTACTACTGCCGCAACCTTTGCAAACCATTTTGTATTGAATTTAATAAGTTTTAAAGTGTCTCACAGAACGAATTACTTGCTGGGTTTTGTTTCGAATACTTTTGCTGCAGTTGGCAGCACATATTTATAGCAGCATTTTGCACTCAGCATTTTGCACTCAAGAATCAAGAACAGTGCAAGCGTACGAAAAGCAAAACCGCGTGCAAAATCAACAAACAACGTTCGCTTTACTCAATCGGTCAACAGTAGCGATATGACTGATTAGATAACATTGCTGTAAGCAGTAAGTTGACTCAATTGAACTGACTTTTGTCAGTTTACTTCTACTCATTACGACATAATCATAATTGCAGCTGCCCCCAAAAAAAAATATTACGTATACGCCCAGTACGTAGCTTAGTAAGTAGTTGTCCCGAAAAAAAGGGAGAAGGAAAAACGAGTTGAAGTAAAATTACCGCAAATTGCGAAAGTTTTTAATTGTTTATCTCGCCAGACGACGACGACGACGACGATGGCGAAACATTAGTGCAACATGGTCAGAGGCTATGGCATTGTCCTTGCCGCAATCAGCAAACAAAAATCTTTCCGAGCGGATGCTTTGTAATTTCGCTTATGCCTTGAGTGTGGACCACACAGCGACACCCCCTCGCTCCGCTCTTCAGCTGGATGAGGTCAAATTATTAATTTAATATGTATCCGTGCCGCTCGGACTCGAGCTTCCGCCGAGCTGTGCTCAACTCGTTGCCGCGGCCATTTTAGCCATTTTAGCCATTTTCCTATTTCGCTATTTTTGGGGCTAGTTCAAAATGTTGTGTAGTAGTATGAAAAGTTACCGACCCGACCGACCGACCGACCTGTGACACAGTTGCCCACAAACTTTGCACCATTTCCGCTGCGGCAGCTCCACTTCCGTTTCGTTGTTGTTGTTGTTGATCCAGTCGCTGCATGTACCGCCGCTGTCAGAGAGCTAACCCGGCCATAGCCTGATTAACGTTTAAACTCATTAAGATAACGCAATTTTTGGCGCTAAGCTTAATTTTGCTTTTGCTTTCGCAGCTGCCACCGTCACAGCTGCAGGGCGCCCCAAATATACAGTGGAGAGGGGGGAGTGGGAGGAGTAAAGGTCATCCAGTTGGAAATCTCAAATCTGTTGCCATTGTCTGGCGCTTTTTGCTTGTAATTGGTTTGTAAACAATTTCAGTTGCTCTTTGACAATTTCTTGGCCATTTTGTTTCGTTGCGTGGCGGCTAATTGCGAAATGCGCAACAAACATTTTGAAAGGCATCTTATCAAAATGGGAGCACTGCGAATTCAATTTAAATGTATATTGGACAAGTTTTTCAACTGCTTCGGCCATTAAAGAACATTTATTGAAGTACTTAAGAGTTGCAACTACCTAATTTAATGAGTGGATACACTTAAAGCAATATTGTTATTTGTTATTAATTAATTTCACAGTGCTGCAACGGTAACGCTTTTAGATTATAGGGCTATTGTAATTTTTATAGCAATTCCTTGAGTTTGCAAAGAAAACGACGTAACCCTTTCTATACTGATTTATATTTTTTTAAATCTTAGATAATATTTTATACAAATGAAGAAGTTATTGAAAATGTTGATAAAAAAAAAGGATAATTAAAATTTTTCATATACAAAAGATGTTTTGGATTGCTAAAATTTACTGTTAATAATGCCAGGCTTATAAATAAAATGATTCTTAATTATAAAACATAATTTCCCAAAGCACTCTTCACTTTGAGGCATTACTTTTTGATTAATCTGAAAGGTGGCTAAAAAACATTACCTAGCATATCCAAATTCGAATTAGTTTTATGTATCTCTGAAGTACTATCTACTCAAATGTTAAATGGCAAAAGAAAATGAGTCGATGCTGAAATTATCTCAATATTTTATAAACTTTAATTAAATTCAAATCAGTATAAAGAAGTTAAAGTTTACTTTCTATCAAAATGCCGCACATGTTGCCTTGAGCTTGATTCGTATATCTCGGAGAGCGATGTGCAAGTGATGCGATAGCTGTACACATCCAGCTCCACTTGAACCGCAGCCATGGCTCTGAACACGCTCGACAATGGAATAGCTTCGAAAGGTATATAGTAGACACGATGCTGATCGTAGCTGCCACGCAGCTCGGCCATTGGCAACTCCGCCTCCATGAAACTGGCAGCATCCTGATGCCTCATTGCCTTAGTGTGCCACGAATCATTCTCGTCGCTGGAAAAGCTGTAGTTACCGCGTCGACGTCGTTCCGCCTCATCTTCGCTGTGGCTGCTATTCTCCTCGAAGTAACTTGAACCCAAGAGACTGACATACGGATCAACGCTACGATGCCGTGTATAAATCACTTTGATCACCTTCATTTCCACGAGGCAGCCACGCGAATGAAGGCTCGTCAATTGATCCACGGTGCCAATGCTGCGCAGCGAGCCATTGGCTAGATAAGCGATTGTATCGCACAGTTCGATGGCCTCATCAAAGTCCTCGGTGGCCATAACAACCGTGCGACCAATGTGCTTCAGAATGCGTATCAGCTGCCACGTGGCCACCTTGCTCCACTGTCCCATACCCCGCGTTGGTTCCTCCATCATCACAGTATTTGTGCTGGACAACACTGAGATGCCCACAGTCAGTTTTCGTCTTTGGGAGAAACCCAATCGATCTATGCGTGTGTGCATATACTTATTGAGATTCAAGGCATCGCACAGATTGTCAATAATCGTTGGCACCAACTCTACTTTCCGCCCATTCAACAGACAATAGAAACGCAATATTTCCCTGACAGACATGTAACCAAGTAAAGCATTGCCACCGGGACAATAGCCGAGATGCGTATAAGTCTCCTTGGGCCTCTGACGCACACTGATGCCCGCCACATAGATGTCGCCACTCGTGATGCTCTCGGCACCCACAGTCATTGAAATGATCTCCGATTTTCCCGAATGTCGCATGCCTACAATGCCAAAAACTTCACGTGGCTGGACCATAAAGGAAACATTATTCAGTCTATTTTGATTGCCAACACGTTTGCTGACATCTTTGAACACCAAAGGTAATTTCATCATCTCATACGAATTCAACTGATCAACTTTTTCATGCTCATCCGAAACATCATGGAAGGATAACGTTATTGTCTTGCTGAAACTTCGCGCTGTTCGCTTATAACGCTGTCGTATGCGCCAAATCCAATCCTCGACAATAAACGGATGCTTCGTAATGACGACCAACAGATAGCCATAAGCAAACAGCTGCAACACAAGCAACACCAGCTCCGTCATGATGCCCGGGTATTCATAGTCCGCATAGCCAGCCAGATGGCAACACGCAGCCTCAAATTTGCAGCCGCCCAACTGTTCGCAAGCTCTTCGCAGAGCGCGATTCACATGCAGTTTGCGCAGTCCACGATACATATTCATAGTGGATGACCAAAAGAAGAACGTGTAGATAAACTCGGAGCCACGCAGCTCAGTCAATTGGATGACCAGCATGATCAGTACGCTGCTACCGCCCAGAATAAACAACGTCACCATGAATCCAAAGAAGATACGCGCAAAGAGCGCCGCGATCAAATAGACAAATGGCAATACAGCCATGCCAAAGAGAAACAGCACCAGGAACATGTTAAACACAAAGAGACCATCGTCATAATTCCGCTTATCCGCATTAACCACGATATCGTGCACAACCAGCAGCACAACGAGATAGATAATTACGACTGTAAAGACAAACATATCAGCCAGCATATGCGACACCCAATACATAGTCATATTGTTGCCACTCAAGTAGATAACACGCCGATTGCCTGTAGTGAATTCTGATATCAAAGGCACCACCATCAAAGCAATACTCGCACACAACACCAAGATGATCAGGTTGCCCAAACCCAACACCATCCCCGAGTGTATGTTGTACTGTTCGAGTATTAGTTTGTTGGAAAACGTGATGGGATGATTGGCCAGTCGTATTTCCGATCGCGGTCCAATCAAATGTATAGCCAAGGCATTGTGCATCATATTCAATGAAATCGGAGCCGCGTGCACCAATTTGTTGTTCCAGAAACACAATATCGAATCGGGACTGACGTCGGCAGCAACCACATAAAATGTGGCCACACGCAATATGGATATCATTTGCAAGAAGATCAAATAAGGTTTCAATTCTCGCCTACCCACCAAATAGGTGAACACATGATCCTCGTGTTGATCACGATCGCTGAGACGACGATGATGCTTCTCATAGCCTTTAGTTATGGAATATGTGACCATCTGTTCGCTCAAATCCGTACGCTTCATCAGAACCACAGTCTCTGGATAAGTGGTAAGCGTGATATTCACACGCGGAAGATGCGAAAAGTGCGAGCTTTGCCAGTTGAAAAAGACACAAGCGGAAAGCAGCACGATTATAGTAATGGGTAGCCAATAGAAACGTGTCAATTGTATAATTTTCTTGTGCATAAAGGCCCCAAATTGCAGACAAGTGCGCTTGAATTCATCCTCCTCGGTGACTTCACTGTGGAAGCAGCGTTGTAGCTCTTCATTCATGACCTCCACATCAATCTGATCGGAGATATCTGAAAAATCCTTCATAAAAACATCTCGCAATGTTTGCACCTTCACCCATAAACGTCCTAAGCCCATGGTAGTGCTCCTTTGATGCAAGTCATCGAGAAGATCGGCCAGTCGAAGATCATTTCCCATGGGCAATGTAACATCTAATTTACCCGAACTGGGTAAACTTTTTATCACAGCATTGCTAGGAAAATACTGCCGCAACAACGTCATAAATTCATAATCCTGTGCTTTGGTGCCCGACACAACATCGCCAAGTAAACTGTAATTGTTGCAGAACTTTTCATGCAGACTCAAATTACGATCATAGCACTGCAAGAGACCACAATAGACAACAGCAATGCGATCGCCCAGATACTCAGCTTCATCACAATACGAAGTATTCACAATAAGCACCCGTGAGAGTCCCGCATGCTTAAGTAAGTCCCACATGCGATATTTCCATTGACTAGTCAAACCCTGCGACGGATCCTCAATGATGACAGCATGATTACCGCCGCACAAAGTGCAGCAAACACTCAAGCAACGCGCTTGGCCAAAACTCATATTATCGGCCAAACATTCCGCCTCATCAATGTCCATTTTAAGCAGTGAAAGATATTTGCGTGTCTCACGCACAATCTGACGATAGTTGCGCATGCCACGCAAATGCATATAGAAGTAAAGATTCTCGATCGTGGTCAACTGACTGAAGACAATGCTATCTGTTCGCAAGATAGTGCACAAGGTATCCGTTCCCTTATAGTTCTGTACATCGTTGCCATCGATGATGACGCGACCCGAAGACATTTTCACATCCCCTGTGATGATGTGACTGAGCAGCATATTATTGTGATCGCATTTCTGATTGAGTATCACGGTTATTTCATTCGGATGTATGATCATCGTGATGTCATTTAAGTAATCTGTATCGCCAACAGTTTTTGTTACCTGCAACACCTGAATGCCCTTGTTGTTATCAAACAACTCCTCATTAACAATCGCTTTCGGGTTCTCGTCTGGTTTTTCATGCCGCCGAAAATCAAAGGAGTGCAACGATTCAGGTTCAACGCTGCTGAATGAACTTTCATCCACCGAACTCCAAGCATGCAGACGCTCTGGCTGTCCTTTAATGCTCTCAAAGCTCGATGAGCTGTCCGGTGGCTCATTGGCAACTCTGCGTTTGTGGGCAGCTTCTCGTTGAATTCTGGTTGAGCCTGTTGATCTAAAGTTCTGTTTCAAGTCCTTATCCGAGGTGGAAGCTGGATTAAGTCGTCGCGTTGTCATTGTGCCAACATCCACCATATTGCTGGGACGCACAGTTTGATTACGTTTATCGCCAATGTGCTCGACACTGGCTGCATCTTTATTTTCATACAGATCATCCTCATGCACAGTGAGATGCACAACGAGAAACCAGAGAAATCTGCTAAGCAACGGACCCTTCTCCTTTTGCCTCTTGAGGTGTTCATATAAAGCTTTTAATGGGTAATACCATTTCTTTGCCACAGTTTGCTTGTCCACTTGCATCACATACAACTCCGGTGGATTTTTATAGTGTTGATAAATGAGGATTAACATATAAATGACCGAATCCAGCAGCAACATGCCACAGACATGTGAACAGCACAAAGTATCGCCAGCAAAATGCGGTTTACGAAAGTTCTTCCAAGCGAATCCTTCGCCGCTACTCTCAAACTCTAAAATGATATTCAAACCAATTGCGAGTCCAGTGTCATGCGATAAACAGGCCAACAGACTGTAGCTCATGGGCAACTTATGACTAAAGACCAACATAAATGTATAAGGAGCAATTGTAATCAGTCTCATCATTAGCGCATATCTCGCATTCTTGCTCTTGCGCACAACGACCACCGAGATCATGAGTATAAAACTGCAATTGGCGAAAACATAGCAGACGAGAAAGAAGAACACAGCTACCCAATTGCTGTACTCAAAGATGGCATGAGAACCATAGGAAGGTGATAAAATGAGCAGTATAATTAGACTTGCAGTCACCTGCGATAAAAATATGATCGAGAACCAAGCACACCAATTCAGCTCCTCGATGCGCATCATTTTCATTATGCCGCGTTCGTTCTCATCGGTAATCGCCTTGACGATGGAAATGCTGGGAAATGCGTAGGTGAAAAGTATGGTGAGGGGCAGCAGTATCTTCAGATGCGTGAGGTACTCGTCACGCACATGTCTTCGCGTCGGAAAGCTGACCATTTGTATTTGTGGTATAACCATCTTGCTGAGATCTTTATGGCCCGACTTTAGCTCGAGGAAAGACATGGCAATCGCATGCTGCAGCTGAACGAAACCTTCTTCGAAGTAGCCAGGAGGAACGCCTGTGTAATTTGATCTGTGCTCCTCACCACTAGGATTGTAAGCCTGTGAATATATGTTATCGGTACCCCAGAGCAGTGGATTCTTGGGATCAGGCGAAGTGCGTAGCACAGGGGGAAATCGCAACTCGTAATCAAGGACAATGGGCAGCTCAGTGGTGTTCTTTTCCATTCCCAGAAACTTAACACCCGCCAGGTAATTTGTCTGCTGCATGCGCAACTCCATTTCGTTGTCATCGGCAACATGATCGTAACCATCCAACTTCAACTTCTCCACAGTCGTAGCAATGATGTTGTCACATGGTTTGCACCTGGGCGTATAATACAATTTCATGATCAACAACTCACTTGAATTGTGCTGCAATTGGGCCAGCGTCTCGTGCATTTTATCCAGACTATCGATATTCACGGGATCGTGCAGCACTTTGTTCTCCACCTTCGGTATAGTCAAGCCACGCAGCAGCACGAGAATGGGAAGGAAAACCAGCGAAATCAGAAAGATCTTGACATAATGCAATTTATACGACTTTTGTATGTTCAACGTTTTCCAAAAGGCCAAAGCGAATTTGCGCGTTCTATTAAAAGATTTATTTTGTTCACGCAACACGGCCTCAGGATCCCATTTAGCATAATGCATTTTATATTTATTTTATCGAATTATTTGCACTCGAAAAAAAGATAGACGAACAAAGTTATTTCGAATGTCAATTGAAGTTATTTACGGCAAAAACAAAAATTGTGATTGACTGAGCTTTCAACGAACACTCAAAACAATTTCAATTTAACATTTCATCAGAAGAGGAATTGGTCTGAGGCAAGTTGCAAGTGAGGCATTGAGAATGAGGCCGTCATGTGGTCAAACAACCGACCGAGGCGACAATAACAACGACAGCAGCAACAACAACGACGACAAAGGACAAAAGACAAGCATCAGGGAACTTCACGCATAAACCGAAAAATAGGAAAATGTTGAGCGACATCGCAATGAAACAGCTGCTGCCCTGCTGAGCTGTGGTTGCAGTTCATGCCAGCAAAATCCCAGAGAAGTGAGAGGAGAGTGAGAGGAAGGTACATAATCCCTCACATATACACACACAGAGACAGACAGACACATTCGCATGTGGACACACATGCACGCATAGGCAATGTAACGGTCCCAAAAATGTTCTGCAATATGCGTCGAGGGGAAAATTCATCATAAATTTTATGCGGCAACATGGGAGCCAAACAAAAGCTAAACGCAAACTTTTCATATGCTTCTCAAAAATTGTCACACAACTGCTGCAAGAGATTTGCATGCCCTGCACTTGTTACTACTCGAATATAGGGTATATACATAGAATAGTTTTCGAGTGTCAATGCATATTGTTATGATAACTGTTAGTCGTTTACATTCAAGCATTGTTTTACAGCATTGTTGTTAAATGCAATGCTGTCACATTTGAATTGCACAGTCTGAAAAAAACCCTTAAGGATTTCACTGCTGGTCCACAAAAATTCTTGTTGTTAACTCAATTTCTCGATAGTCCGATTTGCATAAATGTCTCTTCTCTCGAACACCCCGCAGCAGTAGCAGCAGCAGCATTCCAAGAGTAACTATTGTTTTGCCAAGTGCCAGCAGCTGTGTCTGCGAACATTTCCTTAAAGGTCGAATCATGACAGAAAGACACAGATCAACTGGCAGTTCAACAACTTGTCTGCATTTTTAACGACTTATGCATAGACTTGCCCTTCTTTATAACATTTCATGACTGATGATAATCGAGCCATCGCTCGAATCCCATCATGATTATATGCCATTGACAGCACAGCTTTTCCCCTCTCTCTCTCTCTCTCTGCTGCTGCACATTTGTCTGTATTAAGCCGGCAATTGGTGTTGTCATCGAGTGCCATCAATTGAAATTGCATCACATCAAAAGTTATAAGTTTTCATTGCGCGCTGACGTTCAATATGGCGTTCAACTAATACATCAGCAATCCACACACACACACATACACGCTTATGCGAAAAAGTTTGTCAATGTGTCAGCAAATGACATGCATAGTGAAAAAAGAGGGAGACGGAGAGATGGAGACGGAGACGGAGAAGGAAGCGCAGCTGAATGACGATGGCGCATAAAAGTATGCAACACTTGACGACGCTGCCAATGTCACAATTATTTGGAGCTTCGCGCATGTGAGGGGGCGTGGCACAGATTGCAGCTGCAGCTTAACATTTGATACCCACACACACAAACACACGCACACACACACACACACAGGAACACACGGAGACTGGCAAACAGGAAATCACTAGAGCAACTTTTTTAATGGAATCAAATCAAATTGTTCGGAAGCTGTAAAAAGCGATTGCACGGAAGCGTTTTGAGTTGTTGACAGCCGGCGACAACCACCACCGCATTCGACAACCGCCAAGGTGCCAACACGCTGTGTGAGTGTCACAAGAAAACTTGCCAAAGTTGCTACAAAACGACTATGACCCCAAAAAAAAAAGGCGATGAAACTGAAGCAGCTGAAATGCGGATGCGAATGCGGGTGAGAGAGGAAAAAAAGAAAAGAAAATGTCATAAGTACACACTTGAGAGCTGACAGCAGTCACCGGATACGGATCCGTCGTCAATAGAGCGTTGACAAGTGTGTGCTTGTCGCCGCCGCCCTTGTGTATGCCACGCCCACTTCAGTGGGCCATCTACCTGTGCCGAGGCTCTGCTGACAGCTGTAATTGGGCAAATGAAAGGTGGCAGGCTGGATGGCTTTACAAAAAGTTCGCTGGCATTCGTTATATGGCCCATAAGTGAGGAACGCGTGCACTGCACTTTGCCGAAAGTTGCAAGGCCATAAAAATATACCATAAAGCTTACAGCACTAGTCCACTAGTCCGTGCCACAACTGCCCCAAGGTGCCGTTAATCAATGAAGGCAGTCGAGTTGGCAGGCGGCGAGAAACTCGCCACGGCATCTAACTAATAATTCTTGTTGACACTCGGAATAAGTTATGCCCATTGAACTTGAGCAGCTGCAAATTAAGCCAATCAATTCATTAACACTCTTCTTGTTGCCCCTCCTCTTTCCCCTCTTTGTCTTTTCAGCCTCCAGCAACTTTAGCTCTCTTTCGGTCTCTATCAACTTTGAGTGTCATTCGCAACGCGGCGCATGAAAATTAAATTGTCGCCTACAATGGCAAACAAATTTTGCTCAAATGCAAGCCAAATTGCAACAGACATACACATATACATACACTCACACACACTCGCATACACAATTGCACACATTGAAGTTGAAGCAGAACCCGCACCGCATTACCTTTTGTCTTTGCTTTCGGGGGAAGCAGATTAATTGCCAATGAGTGTGTACAAGTGTGAGTAGAAAAGTTTTTCAGAGAATTTTCCTGCTTCCTCTTCCCCTACCCCTTCTCCTCGCACTATTCAGTTGTCTCCCTCTGTCTGTGTGACACCCAAGTGGAGGGGCCACGTGCATTTTATCTCTGCTCCGAACTCAACACAATTCGAGGTTTTTGAGGTGAAACAAATTTCCGGTGACATAAACTTAATTAGCTTTTGTTCGAGCTTTTGTTTTATGGTTTTGCGGGTACAAGTCTTCTTCTCCGTGCGTGTATGTGTGTGTGTGTGTTTGTGTGTGTGTAGCTGGTTGCATGGGCGAATGATTGTGAGGCGAAGCTGTGTGGTTGGGGTACTTTGTTTTATAAATGGCATGTAACGTTGAAAGGCGGCATTTAGTTTTGATTTAATTGAGGCACTTAACAGATGTATCTTTAAGATATTTCATCCAGAGCAGTTACTAATTAAAAACGCAGACAACACAAACTTTTTGGCAGCCATGAAACAACTTTCAAAATTCCATGTTAAACGAATGATATTTACTGATAATATCAGATAATACTTGTACTCCAACTCGAATACGAATCTCAGCCACAAAAACCTCAGCTACAACAATGAGAGGTGCCTTCACATAACATAAAGTTGAAGGAGAAAGCTGTGGAATAACAATAAGCATAACCAGCATGGGCAAATATAATGAAATTGAAAACTGAACTCTGCTCTGAATTGAATTGAAGTGAACTCTGAGCTCGAGACTAAACGTGGCTGAATAGGTAAAAGAAAAACTCAAGTGAATTCCAAACAAAAGTTGTCTGGGGGCTTGTGGCAAAGCGCTCGCTTCTGGTATGAGGAAATGAGAAACGGTTCGTGAACCAACAAAAAAACACATCCACAACTGTAATAAGGGAAGGAGGAAGGAGCAAGCAAAACAAAGAAGAAGAAGAAGAAAACTGCTCACAAAACTAAACAGCAGAGACCTATGATTCCCATTGGATTTGCAGGGACTCAATGAGCGCAAAAGTTTATAAACAATTCTCAATATATTTAATAAGAGTGACGGGATACATTGCGGGTGTGAGTGCGATTGAATGTGTGCGTGTGCGTGTTACGCACAACCGACAAAAGTGGCCAAGGAAAATTAAATACTAAACAAAAGAATATATGGGGGATATACTTAATATTAAGTATACGTGTTTAAGAATATTTGAAAGCTTCATTTAATAATGAATCATTTAAATAAATTTGTAAATAAAGCTAATATCATATAAATGATAGATTATTAAATATTAACTATTAACTAGCGCTTAAAAAGTGTGTAAATCTTGTATATTTTACAGGAGTAAACGAACTCAACAATTTAGTTAATTAAAATCTATTAATATTAAATTGAATTATTTGTAAATAGGCAATATTATATCATTGCTCGTTATTTATATATTAATTAATTTAAATTTTGTTCAGTTATTATTATTTTGGCTAACTGAGGCGTATACTTAATATTTGGTATACATCTCCCAACATAATAAAATGTTGCATATAATTGTTTATGTAATTATGTCTAAATAAAACCAATAGTATGTTAATATTTAAAATTAACCGTATACTTAATATCAATACAATACATGTTAACAACTTATTAATTTGGGAAATATTTTTTTTATTTTTATCCAATGAATTGTGAGCGTGGTTTATTTATATTATCTTCATTTATATTGAGTTGAATAATTATTAATGAGTATATTTAAATGTATTTTCTAACAGCAAGAACTGCTGTAGCTGACCAAAGTAATTTAGTCGCCTGTCTCAATTAAGTATAAGGATTTGCATGAACACACTTCATCCATACACGCACACACCTTTACACACACACACACAGCAAGAGTTGCCCCTGCATGCGTGCTCATAAATAGTTCATCAGCCACAGAAGGCTAAGAAGTCGCAAGGCAGCAAAGTTTTACCTTTTTCCCTCAGCCCTCAGGCAAAGGGCAAGAGCAGCAACGGACGCATAGGCAAACTGACGATATAATGATCTCCCCTGGGGTATCAGCACGGTCTTCCCACTCCATTCCACTTCTGCTCCCTCTCCCCTCCCATCCCCTACCCTCGTTGAGCAGGCTCGTCTCTGAACTGCAGTGCATTGAAATTCCTGCGGCATTTCTCAGCATCACCTTAATCGCCTGCCAAAGTTGCTTATGCTTGCCATTCCGGTTTTGACTGGCTCGAGTTGGAACTAAAGCCGAAGCTGAAGTCTGGCTGTGGCTGTGGCCCGGGCAATATTAACAGGAAATGAAATCAAAAGGTTGCCTTTTACTTGATTTTCCCAATTCCGAGTGCTGGCTGCCGTTTCTTCTCCTTCCGCCCTCGGCGCGCGGAACTCTTCATTGTTCGTGCGCCTCGTAGTTTAGCTTCATCATCTGCACTTGGTGGTCTGTAACTTGCTTAGCTTGGAGATTGCCCTTCTCAACATCTTCCACCACAACTCCGTTTCCGTTCGTTTCATTCGTCATGACTGTAAGCTGTGTTGAGAACTCTGCTCAGCTCTCTGCCCTGTTCTCAGTATTCTCATTGCCATTGCTGTTTGTTGTAGTAAGTAGCTCATCTGCGGCTGAGCGCATTTTATTTGTTTCAAATTGAGTTATGCCTAATGAAAATCAAATAAGCCACAATCCAGCCGGAAATGTTGTCGACTCTCGCCGCCCCCGCAGACAATCCTCATCATTCTGATACCCAGCTCAAGTTCCTTGTTGTTGTCTGTTGTGTGTCTTGTCCACTTGGCTGCGAACCTGGCTTTTGCATTAGACTCATTTACGCATTATTCACGCCTATGTTGTGCAAATACTTGCACGCTTATTTCACGACAGCCGCAAATTGAAAATGCCATTGAAATGAGCTGGAAATCAATTAAGTTCTAACCAGCATGAAGTTAAAAGCTTAGCGCATCACGCATACGCCACGCAGGCCGCACGCAAATTTAACATTTCATTGCCTGCGTCTCTAGTTTGTAGTTTACTTTTGCCCTCCTGCTTGGACTGGAGTGTGCAAATAGTTACGAGTAAATTTACATATTTCATGCGAGAGAGAGAGTGTGAAAAATTTATATACTCGTCTTTTAGTTGCTCTACCGTGTATATGTGTGTGTGTGTGCGAAAAACACTACAGCATTTTGTTTATATATCAAATTGCTGCCTCACACTCCAACACTTACAAACATGATATCTGTTTATGAGTCGGGCCCCACACAGACTCTCAGTCAGCGTTAAGTGCAAGTGTGGAAAATTATTTAATGACTTTTCTGAATTTGAAACGGAATACGTAAGTGCGTTGCGGCAGAGTGTGGAGGACGAGAACGAGAACGAGGATGCGGATGTGGATGATGATGATGATGAGGCCAAATATTTGCATACGCAAAACTTGTCAGAGCCAAGCGGTTGAGTTGATAGCCAGATCCTTTGGCAACTTGCAACTGGCAACTGGCAACTGGCAAGTGGCAAGTCATTTAACACAACCTGAGCCTTGCCTCCTGGGACTTTCGTTGCGCATTTTTCTACAGTTTTATTAATTATTAATGCGTCTTTTGCGCGGCGCGCTGTAAGTAAAGCAGCCGCCTCCTGGCCACTTGTCCAACGTCGCCTAATGAAGCCACACTCCAGCTAGAGAGAAAGATGGAGATGGAGAGAGATGATGATGGGGTCGGCCTACTATGGCGACGTCGATGTCGATGTCGATGGCATGTCGTCGTCGTCGTCGACATCAACATTAATTTGTTCAGGCGACACTCACAAGACAGCTGAAGGGAGAGCACAGGAGAAGCAGCAAGCAGTAGCACATAATTTGTAATTAATGACCAGTTAAAAAGCAACCTTGAGCAGAGTCTTCGACTTCGACTACGACTTCCACTGCGACTACGACTGCGATTTACAGCAGCAAAGTGTCTGACAGCCAAACGCTGATTTATGGCCACAGACCGCAAAATTTATATGCCATCAGAGAAGTGGCGATGCGAGTCGACTTTCCAGCCTGATTCGTCGTAGTTGCCATCTGTGGTGTCTGCTTGTCTTTACTTGCAATCCATATTCAATATTGCTGCCAAGTCGAGCGAGCGAGAGTCACAACGACTTGTGATTAGTTTTGCCACAAAACTAACGAGCATAACTGCAGTTATTCGATTAGTTTTGCTAACAAGAAAATGCATAAAATTTACAGTCATCAGCATTGAAAACATTGCAGATGAAAGTGTATACATAATTCAGCACTTGATATAAGCTCGATTGTTTTTTTACTTTCGTTTTTCTTTATCCTTTGGATTTTGCTTTTGTCACAGCATTTGAATGTGAAATGTCAGTCGCATGCAAAGGCAGGACTTTATGCTCATCTCAGCCCAGTTGCTTTTGCCATAGCTCAACTCTTTGTAGTAGCAAGCAAAGCAAAAAAAAATATATAGAAGGATCTGTTTCATTTTGTTACTGCTTTCTCTCTGGTCTTGCCATGCGAGTAGCAACCAAAGCGCAATTTGTCTTCTGCCAGTCGCCTCGATAGTCAATGCTGAGCCCATTTACATTCGCTTTATTGCCACAGGCGTTTCTTTCTAGCATTTTCTTGCTTCTCTTTTTTTCTTTACTTTTGTTTTCTATGCTTTTTTTTTGCTCTATGTTTTGCATGTTGTGAGTTTTGTCTGCGGCTGCTGTCACTCGACTAACTTAGCCGACTCGATTGAACTGCCGTCTAAAGGCCTAAGACTATAGCCTAGCCTCAACAAGCAGTCTACTACTACTCCGACATACACACAGTGGCCCATTCAAATTGTAATTCCTCAATTATAAGAGTGTCTATGGCATGCCTATAAATATTTGTTGCCTGACGACAGTTTAATACCAGCTACCAGTTTGCTACGCTTTTTGATTAATGGCTGCCCTCGATTTGATGCACTGACAATCCCATAAAATCCAAAAAAAACAGCAGCAGCCGGAAAAACAAAAATCTGTGATGAAGCTCAGCTAAGTGAAACAACACGAGAGATAACATAGAAAACTGTTTTTTGCACTCTGTTTATTTTGAGACCAACTTTTAGCTAAGTGCAAAACAATTTACCCAAATACGCATGCACCTCACTCATCCTCTCACCCTCCCTTCATCCTCCCCTTCCTCACACACTCACACGCTTAATTGTTCCCTCGCCTATTTGCCGCTCTGAGCCGCTGCCGCTTCAGTGGAAGCTTTGTTATTGTTTGTGGCAAGCTTGTAGATTCAGCCAAAGCTGCTAAAAACTTGGCCAGTTCAGCACTCTTCCGCGTTTGCTTTTTATACCCTGTACTCCCGCTTACAGCAAGGATTAAACGGGCGTCCTTGTTCACAAGTTAATATCTCACTTGAAAAAATATTGAACGAAAAATCTGTTTTATAAAATCGCTGTTTACTCTTTGCTGCAATCAAGTCTAGACAACTTTGTTTGTCTTGTGCAAACTTTAAGCATTTTTCCTTTAGTCGTGCACTCCCCTTTCCACCTGCTTTATTATGCTAATGCAAAGACACCTCTCTCTCTCTCCTCTTGCCAAGCCACGTTTTGTTGTTATATTCTCCGAGTTGATTGTTGACTCTATTTTTTATATTTTTGTTTTTTTTTTTTACACATGCTCTTGCAATCTAGGTGGGATTGAAGGGTGAAAACTATGTCAGAGGCTTTGGCAAATGCAATGCATTTGCGTTATGCTTTTTAAGTAGCATTACACTGCATCAAAGTTACTTGTTAAATGCACAATAAGTAGGTGCAACAATTTTATATTGTCACGAAACACGCCTGTAGCATATTTTAAATAAGCATGCGTTGCAAGCTAACTTGAATAAGCTTTCGTAGTTGCTCTAATGGATAAATGTGAGATTTATAAGGAGTAAAAAAAATGAAGATATAAACTTAAACCAAAAATATTTATTATTGTCTTTTAAATTGGTGATTACTCTTTGTAAGATTTTTTATACAAGTTGTAGAAGTTATTGAAGAACAAATTGTATAAAGCAAAAAAAAAAAAACACTGCTGCAGTCGGGTTTCAGTTGCTTTGATTGAAAATCTGGTATTTAATTATAGTAAATTTTGAACGTAGTACTATATCGACACACCAAATATTGCTTTCGGCACAATTCAGTATTTTTCGGTATATCAATTTGATTTATTTATAGACTATAATACCCACGATTATCTCACATTTAAGTCCACTCGACTGCAACATCGTTACGTGTTATTTTTTAAATATTAATTTACTGAAATTACTGAAATAAGTTAATAAAATTAATTCAAATGCTTTCTATTATTTCCCTTATTTTTCAGCTATATTTCTTTAAAATTTTAAATCTTTTTATACCCGCTACCCATAGGGTAGAAGGGTATTATAACTTTGTGCCGACAGGAAATGTATGTAACAGGTAAAAGGAGGCATCTCCGACCCTATAAAGTATATATATTCTTGATCAGCGTCAACAGCCGAGACGATCTAGCCATGTCCGTCTGTCCGTCTGTGTGTCTGTGTGTCCGTCCGTCTGTCCGTATGAACACCTAGATCTCAGAGACTACGAGAGATAGAGCTATAATTTTTTTTCGACAGCATTTGTTATGTTTGCACGCAGATCAAGTTTGTTTCAAATTTTTGCCACGCCCACTTCCGCCCCCGCAAATCAAAAAAATCGAATAACAAGCGTAATTTTAAAGCTAGAGTTGCAAATTTTGGTACATATAATAACAACTATAGTAGTTATGATTCCTGAAAATTTGGTTGTTTGGTTGTGTCGAAGTTATAAAAGAAATACTTTTGTATGGGCAAAAACGCCTACTTATAAGGGTCTTATTTACTTTGGTTGACAATCTGGTATATTGAGCCGTCTATGGTATATTTTGAATGCGGTACTATATTGATATACCAAACATACCATTTGGTATATTTTTAGTATTTTTTAAGTATTTTCGGTATATTTTCAAAATGATACCGCAATATTTTGCCTTTATTAAAAATGGGTAGCGGGTATCTCACAGTCGAGCACACTCGACTGTAACTTTCTTACTTGTTTAAACTATATTTTACTTTCCCTCATTAGAGAAATTTACTCTAACAATAAGGTAGCTAACATTAGTGTCGTGTCTTGATAGTTTATTCAGTCAGTCACAAATTAATAAAAACTGCTTTGAATTAGCTTTCTTCGTTGTTTGGTCTTAAACAACATCAAGCAAAGGCGATGGTGACGACGATGAGAATGACGCGTCGTCTCGGTTAGGTCGTTGCCTGAGAACTTCAGCAGACTGTAAAATAAAATAATTATGAGCAATAAATTTGCAAGAGCGTTACAAAAAAAACAGCGAACGAACGAAACAAGAAACACTGTCGCGACGAAGGCGTCGGCATTGACGTTGATAATGAGCCCAGTGTTGGCCAAAGGTTGTTGTAGGCAACCTTAAAGACCGAGACGGAGACTGAGAATGAGACCGAGAAAGGGAAGAGGGAAGAGGGGAGTGCATGACGAGGCACTGCTAGGGAAGCAATTATGCTGGCAAAAGTACGTACAGCATCTAATTGGATCGAATGGTTGCGAATGGTTGCGAATGGCATGCAAAGCAGCACTGAAGAGAGAAGTGGACGAATCATTTCAAAGATGCTTGCCATTAAAAATTCATAAGATTTGCACTTTGTCAGACAGCGGGCACAAAAAGAAGAAGACTCCAGTCTCGGACTCGGACTCAGACTCGGCTTGTTTGGCTAATTCAATTTAAAGCCTTAAGTAAGGCAGCAAATCCACTTGCAATCGAGAGAGGGGAAAACCTTCGCAGCGGTGCTCATATTTTATCGGTGCTGTCGTCTGGCTGCCGTTGCCGTTGCAGTTGCACGTGCCACACTCTGTCACACTCAACGGCGGCAAGCGGCTGTCCCGGCATTATCGGTGAGCGTAAATTTTGCCGGTGCGCCAAGAAAGTCGCGCACAGATTTATTTCATTTGCTGCGAACGCTGCTGCAACCATCCTTTATATAATTTCAATTATCGCCTGTTGGCCGTGTCATAAATTAACGTGAAATCCAGAGCGTTCAACGTTCGCTGATTGCACCTGGCCAGGCGATTTAATTAACTGCAAGCACTCAGACAAAGACAACTATGAACTAGTCGTTGTGTATGTGTGTACAAGTTGTGAGTATATTAAGCAGTCGTCTCACAAAGATATCTGAGCATTACGCCTCCATGAATGCACAATGCTAAATGGACGGTCGACGGGCCACAAATCTCGCAGTCTGGTCACAAATTTCGTTGACACTCCAACGGGCACTTTGACTGCCAAAGCAGCAACAACACAGAATTGCATATTGTTGTCAACAAAAATGGTAGATAGACTGCAACTGCAAAACAGTCAAACTGTCAAACATTTTGCTCAAGAGTTGTGGCCAAAAAAAATAAAGGTATAAACTGCTGTTGCTCGGTTGCCGTGCCACAAAAGCAACAGCAGGCAAAACTCTTGCAACAAACGATGGCAAACAAGTAAATGCTAACAAACGGAAACAAACAGCTGCATTAGCAGACGCAAATCAGCAACCAAAGCAACAGCAACAGCAACGACAACCAGAGCAGAGCAATAAAAACAACACAACAAACACGGCGGCTGCAAAGTTAAGCGCAGTTGAGTTACTCACTTAAAAATTCGAAACACAAAACGGAAATATGCAGAAGCTTGGGTCAGCAGCGGAAATAACTCAGCCGCCATGTTTGCCAACACAAAATACCCTGTAACTACAATGCTACCCTGTAACAACTGTGCTGAAAAATTAACATTCTAAAATGGATTTTTCATTTATTATTTAAAAAGGGATAAAAGTGTAGCCCAAAAAATCATATTAACTTAATTCAAATTCATTATTAAATTTGTACCCCATTTCTATATTCAATTTAATATTGAAAAATAGGCACTATTTATGAAAAACTTCATTATATATTTATTTAATTAAGTTCTATATTTCAATACCAGTTGAGTTTCTTTGCCAGCTCTAAAAATTATTGCCTACACTTTTTGCCATGAAACCAAATTCTAGATGCCTGTGTCTTAGGCAACTATTTACAGGGTATAAGCTTAGTTGTGCTCATTTTGCTAGCAACATTTCGCAGTTGTCGTTAGCGTTGTTCGCTGTCATCTACCTGACCTGTACGCTAACGAGTGACGCCAAATGATGAGACGCTTACACATCCTTCAGCTGAAGACTTATGAAATTCACTTTGATTGCAAGCGATGTTTCGAAGCAACTGGTAAATGGTTGTGCCGCAGACCTATGCCCCGGCTTGACTCGACTTGGCTTGACTTGACTTCATGTAAGTGCTATCCAAAACCGCTACAAATTAGTGATAATGAATAATTTCCCTAGCGGTAATTAAGTGCATCATTAAAAGGTGCTTAATTGCCAGTAAGGCAGCTTCAACGTTGCAATCCAACAAAATTGAAGTCAAGCCCAAGTACGATGGGCAAAAAGTCCAATTTATTATTCCTTTAATACATGTATACATATACGATGTCAGTAATTTATAAAATTATAGTATAAATCATATTATATAACATTCAATTTAATTGATGTAATATCAAAAACATATTGTTACTACCTTTTTTATTAAAGATTAATTTCTTTAAACTATTATACATATAAAACATATTCTATAACTAACATAGAAGCAATATCGTAAATATATGTTATGTGAAATTGAATAGATTTCTAATACGCATTAATAAAATATATATTTCACAATACTTATTCGCTCTTAAATCGCATAATAGAAATGTACTTCTAATCCTAAAGTCTCCGCAACTAGAAGCATTTTCTCCATTGTGTTATGTGGCAGCTACATATACGATGTGTGTGTGTGCGTGTCTGGCTCTCTAAACGGTTTTCCAATTACCAGGTAGCTAAGTCTAAGTCAAAAGTCATTTTCAGTTTGCATATCCGCAAAACTGGCGCACTGAAACAGCATAAGCAACCCGATTACGCTTGCCTGCGGATTTGCCGAGCACCCGCATCCGTCTATCGTCTACCCCTTGTCCCCCATCCGCCCTCACTCTACGGCTCCCCTATGGCACTGCACTGAAAATGACTGGCTGTCCACTTATCTGTGAAGTGGTCGAAACTCTTTGGCCAGGCAGTTAGCGACCAAATAGACCAGCAGCAGCAGCAGCAGGAATAGGAACAGCAGCAGCGGGCTATCAAAATTGTTTGGCCTGCTTCGAGGGATGTGAAAACGTGGCTAAATTGCAGCACCAACTGCTGCTGCTATTGCTGTTGCTGCAACATGGTGCGGCTTTGGCATTGGCATCAGAGTTGGCGTGCGTGCGATTTGATGTACGTGCGACACGTGTTATGCCGCCAGGCAAACAATCAGTGACCAGCTTCCACCTGTAAACCGCAAATTAGTTGCGTCCTCGTCGTTTTCGTTCTCGTTGTAGTTGCATGCACTGCCATCGCTTGTTGTATAACAGTTCGAGGAACAGTGCAACGCCGGCAATGCTGAAGCCAAAGGCCAGCACAAACAGTGCACCGGAAATGTCATCTACAACGAGTGGCTTCGGTGCCTTCTTCGAGACAAAGCCATTCACCAGATTGTACAGCATCTGCACAATTTTTTTGTCCAGATACTTGGCCACGAACTGCGCACGAAAGTCTTTAGCATATTGTTTGCCTTTGTTGTAGAAGTGCTATTACCTCTAGTTCCCAGCGCATGTAGAGTCCTGTTTCCTGACAGGTGCGTATGTGTTTATTCAGCTGCTCCATCAAAGTCCAACCGCGTATAGAAACAGCTCGCGTCCAATCAAAGTATAGATCATCACGCAGCACCTACAAAATAATTAACTAATTTCATACTCAACTTCAATCCAAATTCCTTCGCTTACAGTGCGATCTTCTAGCGCTGCTAGCGTCACATAATTGCCAAAGTTAAAGCTGCCTGAACTCATGCGTTCCACACCCAAACCATAGTTAGGACGAAAGCTGGCATTGTACATGAAACTATAATCTCTGACTTCAAAGATACTTGCGAGTATTTGATCAATGAGTAGATCCGATTGCTCCACTGTGTGCACCCAAATAATCGAGGGTGCTGCCCATTTCCATTTGGTTTGCGACCACTTTTCAATCGTGTCCACAGGATCGCCATGGAAAGGCACTGTGAGCAAGGACTTTAGTTGCCCACTGTAAATGTTCTCCAACGTGATTGTGGCACACAGCAAAGTTGCCAAAAAGAAGCGTGTGGCAAAGCGATCAAAGCTGCACAACAATTAAAATAAATTCCAATTTTGATATACTTTAAAAATTAATTAATCCAACTAACGTCAAGGGCGCCGATGGCTGTTGTATGAAGAGTGCAAATATATCCAGTATTGACTTTTGTAGATTCTGTACATGCATAAAAGCTTGCTGCACTTTGTTGTAGCCAAAAAAATAGTTTGAATATCTCAGCACATACAAAACCAAGCTGCAGGTGAAGATTGTTGACACTAACAGCAACCAACTAGCGCCATTAAAGGGCAGAATATCAGTGCACCAAGCAGGCAAGGGACTAAGGAAAGAGCTCTAAAGGATCGTTTTGAATTACGTTAGATATTTCCTACTCACACTGGCGCTGGCCCTAGAATAGTTACAGCAGATCTTGCTATGGGATGCGAGGTCTCTGTGATGCCATCGTACCAATTGTATATGCAGCCAATGGCCAATTCGACGCGCTGTTTGTAAATATCGCCCAACATGCCATCGGCACTCTCATTCTCATAGATGCTGCCCCAGTTATCAGCGCCATCTATGAAGCGGAAGCAGTAACTTTCAGAACTTAAATCAGCATTAAGTAAGCTGCAAACTTACAGGCCTCGACACGCAAGTGACAATTGTGCACCTTACAAAAGGTCTTCATAATATTCGCCTCGGCTCCGTCGAAGGCAATCGAGCGATTTGCCTTATGCGAGTTAATTGGATCCTCGTTGCCTTCGCCAGCTGCCTGAGAGAGAGAGAGAGAGAAGCAGAGAAGTAGAGCAGAGAACATAACACACGAGTGAGTGAGTTTATTAAGTTTTGGGCGGCAGCGTCTAATTGGCGTCCATTGTTGGTCATTCGAGTGTCTGTTCTAATTTACTAAATGGCCTCGTAATGGTTGGCACACTATAAGCCACGCCTCCACCAACACATACACTAACACACCAACACACTCAAACACTTGGACAACGTCGACACTCGGCGCCAATTAAATGGAAACACGTAATTTAAATCAATGTTGTGCTAAAGCCGAGCCATAAACAAAACCACATGTACACGCTTGCGGCTATCTATGTGAATGTGAATGTATATGTGTGTGTGTGTGTTGGTATGTGTTGTATTGTTGTTGGTGTTATTGGCATAAGTGTGTTTACAAATGTGCGAATGTCCTTAAGGCAAACAATTGAGTGCGAACAAAACTTCCACCAAGTGACAACAAAGAATTTTTTTGTTCAACTGTTTTGTTTTTGTTTCGTATGTGTTTTCGGCCATGTGTTGTGTACTGCACAGTGTCCAAAGTGCGATTGTAAATGGACTAGATTTTGCGTGAAGCATGGAAAATGGTTAAATGAATTCAATATGAAATTTTTTGATGAGATTTTATGTAAACACATTTTTTCTCTAAAAAAAAAAACTATTGCATTGTGTTCGTAACTTTGCTTTTATTTTATTTCATTAATCTGTTTAAGTAGAAAGGTTTAAAGTGATGTGTTTATATTGTGCAAATATTTTGCATTAAACAATTAAAATAAAATTAATATGATTAATAAAAAAATGAAAGAAAAAATAATGAAATTTCATCACATATTTTGTAAATATAATTACTAGAAATATTGTTGTTTTTTTTTTGTGCTGCTGAAGATTAAAAAAGTAATTAACATAAATTGATTTTTATTAATTTGTAATACATTATTAACATCAACAATTTAGCACAATAATAGAGAGAAGAATTATCTTTTATTTGCAGAGTATTGAATAGATATCAATTAGGAAATTCGCCCCACACAGCGCATATAACAATATGCTTAACTGAATTATGACACGCTTGCGAAAGGCGAATAAAATAGGACTACATGCTGTTTAGTTACCCAAATCGTTGTCCACAACAATAACAACAAACACTCGTATGTCTGGACACACAGCAAGGGGGCGACCACCATCAGTCCACAAATTGTAAGCCACCCGCTCAGATCAGAGACAGAACGAGAACGAGAAGCAGCAGAGACAATTGGGGGAAAAGCAACCGCTGGCCATTTATTCATGACCACTTGGCACAGTGTTCAAATGCGACGAGAACACAGCATTGTATGTGTGTGTGTATGTGTGTGTGTGTTTGGGACAGTGTGCAGATGGGAAGAGTGGTGAGCTGGGGGAACGACCAATTGGCTTTGCTTAATGCCAGCGTGCAAATCTCCGACATTTGTGTGTGCTTTGGGCGTGCCGACAACTCGAACAACAAACAACAGCAGCAGCAGCAGTAAGAGAGAAGGAAAACAAGCACGAGCAGCAGGCAGCAGGCAGGAATAACGATAAATATAAACTTAACCGGCAATTACTTACCACATAATTAGTAACTGTGTATGGCACATAAGTAATGGAGCCCAAGCGAAGCGAGCGCCTCTCCAGATTGAGCAGCTTGTTGGGATAAAGTTCGACTCGGTTGGCAAAAGTTTTGTTCGGCAAGAATGCGTCCAAGAGTATACCATCCAAATTTCCACTGGCACCGACAAACTTTTGTGTCCACAGCTCGAAATTGATGTCGCGGTGTGGTAAAGCTGCTTCTGCCTCTCCTCTAGATTCCTCTACTTCGTCTCTACTATTTGTCTGGGATTGTTGTTGTGGCCGCACCAGCAGATGGTGTGGGTAGACTAAGTCGGCAGGCATGACACAAGTACAACAATTGGTTCATTGTTGCAGTCAGCCAAGGCAAAGACAAAAGACAATGGCGAAAGACAACCAGCAACCAAATTAAGTCCCAGCCAATAACAATAACAGTCAGCAGCAAGCAGCAAGCAGCAAAAACAAGAGCAGAGAAAAAAACAAGGAAAACTTTACAATTGAACAAGATGCCGTCGAGCGTGGAAATTATTGGGCAGTGGCCGAAGTTTTAAAGCCAACAAACAAAACTGATCAACTGAGGCGCCCCGCAGCTCTTTTTGCCACGTTTGTGTGTGGCAACTTCGAGTGTGAAACTTGAAGTTTTTTTGAGTTTGACTTGTTCTGTCAGTCGACCACCCAAGGGAGCCACGTTCAAGTCCGCATTTTATTGCCAACTAATGTCAGAAAAACATAAATAAAGAACGAAACTCTGCTAAACAATTGCTCAAACTGCTAAACACGAAAAGTAAAGAGTAAAGTTGAAAGGGATGTTTAGTAAATCTCAATCGATAGTTTCGTATTAGTGACACTTTAAAGCACTGTCCACAAATTCATATTAAAACTAAGACACTTGTACTCACATTGCAATAGTTCTGAGCTTAGCAAATCCTTGGGATTTTCATGCTCGCACAGAAACAGATACTTTTTATCCTTAAGTCGCACATTCGCATTGCGTGTGGCAAAATAGCGAGCGTGCAGAAATTGCCGCGTCTCTGGCAAGACCGTAATAAAACCCTACAACCAACAACTGATTAGGATTAGCTTCAAATGGACTTCAACTCCTCACTTCAGTAACGCTCGCGTTGACAGTGCGAAGTATTTGCCACTCAAGGGTATCCTGGCCAACGGGTAACTTGGCCACATTGATCCACTGAAGTTTCAGTGGTCGACTAAGATTATGTAAAGAGGCTTCCAATGCATCGAGATATTCCAGCTGAAGTGGCGACGCTTCTTGGCTCACATTATGCACGATCAACACCGAGGAGAGTGTTGCAAAGTATTGTCCAACTGTCAGAATTTATCAGAGAATACCTTAAAAATAATTGTAATCCTCGCTTACCTATGATATGAATGAGTTTGCTCAAATGCGTTAGTTGCAGCGTCAGCAACATGTTGAACTGCTTTAGGCCAACAGCGAAAGAGTACAAAGTCTTTTATAGCTGAACATGTGTTTGCCAAATTGCTGACCATAAATTGGCTGGCAAATTGAATTTAATGAGAGTCACAAGGGCTAAACTGCTCCTGCTGCTGTTTAGTTACCTTAGGCCATGTTTGCATTGGCATTAGCTTAATTAAAGATACACACACATTGCGCAGCTCATATCAATATTGTTTAGTTAGGCCTTGAAGCCAACAAAACAATGCAAATAAATACGCAAAAGGGTTCCAAGAAGGGGGGAGGAAAGAGGGCATCAAGTCAACGCATCATCATCATTGTATAATATACACAACATTATCCAAGAGCTGGCCAAAGGGAAGTTCGTCACACATGGCACACACTGAATTGTTTGTCCACTGCATGTAAGCAGGCTTAATAATAATAATAATACTATATATACAAGTTTGCATACATATTTACATAAATAGGTCGAATGGATAACTGATAGTTTCATATTTACATAAATTGGTCGAATATGCCCGATAGCCCCAAGAAATTGGCCAAGTGTGGCATTCGAGTATTAGATTAAGTTAACAACTGAGATACTAGCTGAATGACAATACACAGCAGAGTGGAGAAAGCATATTAAACGCAGAGCTTTGGATGAATTACTGTTAACCTTTGGTATTGAAATTTAATGAAAATTCAGTTCTGGTCAATTGTAAACTAATTTATAAAGTTAAATACAGATTTATCATTAATATTTACTTTTTATTTGTTATATATTAGTTTAAGCTTTTAACGGCCTTGATAAAAGAAAGCTGATTAAAGATAACATTACAATTTCACTGAAGTGAATTTTGAAAATTATTCAAATTATTACCTAATGTAACCCCGATATATGTATATAAATTTACCTTGAATAATTTATTTTTCAATACTACTTCAACTAATATAACCTTGATGCATATCAATTTAGCCTAAAAATGTATTTTTTGTTATACAACTTTAAAGCTTTTTAAAGCCAAAAGCATAATAACATTTTAGTCATTGTTTGTAAACAGACTTTTTTGAAATACTAATCTAAACGCATATTCGTTTAGCTTACCACTTCAATTTTTAAAAAATCAACTTGAAATCTCTTTCTTGCATAAAGCTCCTTAAAGATACTGTGCGAGTTTTTACATTGTAAATTAAAGCTTTTACAGCTCTTGTTAGTAGACAGTTGATTAAATTAATGAAATATTTAACCGTTCTATTTTTTTTAAACATCTTGCAAACTCTTGTAAAGCTTCTTAAATATGCTATGCTACTTTAAAACTTGTGCTTTAAAGCTTGTAGAAAGTTGATTACATTTAATGATTTTATTGTTATTCATTATATAAAACCAATTGAAATGCAATTGATATTTATTTTCAGCTTGGCCATTCTTTATACTCGTACTTCTTTAAAGCATTAAAAGCTCTTACTGACAGAAACTTGATTAAATAAGAGTTGTATTCATATGCTTTAAACGCAAATTTTCTTAGGCAATCAAACAAATGTGTCACTTTGATCTAAATAGTTGCAGTTAAAAGGACAAACTGCAAAGCTGCAATGCAACAGATTTACTTGCCGAGCCGAGCTGAGCCGAGTGTGTGCTTTGCCAATTAACTAACCAAACAAACAACCCTAATCCGACCACAAATGCTGCAACAACAACAAAGATAACAACAACAGCAACAACAGCAAATGAGCAGGACACGGCATACGGCAGGCAGGATACGGCAGGACAGCATAGCGCACAAAACCAGTTAACGCATTGACTTTCATTAAGAATGCGGATAAACAAGCAGAACATTCTGTGGGTCGACAGCCGTAACTGAGACACCGGACCAAGTAGCAATTGAAACAATTCAATTGCTCACTAAATGTCTCCCTCTCTCTATGGGTGTGTGTGTGTGTGTGTGTAAGTTAGTGCACATGTGTGTGAGTGTGTATTTAACCACAGAACTGGCAGTATTGCCGAGACAGATTAAGGGATTTGCACAGAGTACAGCAAAAAAAAATACAGATAAAGAGAGAAAGAGAGAGAGAGAGAGATTGAATGCGAGGCACCTACAAAAGAAGAGCTTTACGGCTGCAGTTTAGTTGGTTGAGCAGCACTCACCATTTTGTGGATGCACAGCACAGACGTTGATTTCATGGGGCATGCAACAGCCCTGCCCCCCACTCCCTGCCTCTCACTCCCTCCACTAAACCATTATGCTGCCAGTAAAAATATCATGGGGCCAGGCAATTAAACAGTCAAGTGCCAAACTCGGCGAGTTTGCTGCCCAACAGCTTCCTAACTTGGCCTCAAATTAGCTATGAGCGGGGTTCGTTTATCCATAAATATGTGTGTTGCAAATAGAACTGAAGTTTTGTGCGTGTCTTTGGCAATTTACACAGCTCAGACACGCAAACAAAAGCACCGCAAAGAAGCCAGACTCTGATGCTGGACTTCGTCTTGGGGCCAATTTGAGTGCCACATTAAATGCAGTTGCAAGTTAATGAAAACTGTTGCCTCATGCGGAACACTGCACTTGAGAGAGCAAAACTTTAAATGCCCAAAATATGATGCGCTTTAATGCCGCAGAGACTGCCAAATCCATTTGCAATGAAATAGAAAATTATAATAAATAGAAACATGCGGTTGCCAAAAATTTGCATTGGTTTCATTTCGGGCAACGAATCGAATTATATCGTTATACTGAATGAGTGAGAGGAGAGGAGGAGTGACGAGTTGATGTGTGTCAGGTTGAATTTCATTTCGAGCAAGTAATAAATATATAGATGTAGATAGATGTAAGTATATGTTTCTAGTATCAATTTAATTAATGCGTGTGTGTAGCGTAACACTTCATTTCACAAGCACTCAAAACAATTGCAATCCATCACATTCAGCGAAAGGTTTATCCAAAGCGACAGATGTTGAATGGGAAAGCAAAAGCGTAATGCAAAAGAGAGCAGAGTAGTTGCCACAAAGCAATGCATAGAAATGCGACAGTATTTACATGCTAATTAGCTGGCACATCAAAATTTTACCACAGCATTGCCACAGTATATAGTAGTGTTTGTGTCCTTGAAAGGACAACATGAATTTTCTTTGCGCATTTGCGAGGCGAGTGTGTAACAAAATAAATTGCAAGGCCGAGCATAATATTTCTCGCACAATTATGCAGATTGGCTGGCTGTGAACACACACACACAGAGAAGAGAGAAGAGGGAAGAGGAAGTGGGAACAAAATGAAGCAATTGCTCTGCATCAGCGGGGCGTATACGTAATATGCGCAAATATTTGCTAACTGAAGCCGAACGTCATGTTTGCTTGACTGTCCGGGGAAACTGTAACTGCAACTGCCACAGCAACTGCAACAGCAATGGCAACAGCAATGGCAACGGCAGCTGCGAATGTTTTATATTTACTTTTGCCTTTTTTCGGCATTGCAAATTGCATTTTTGCCATGATTTGTAAATAGACTTGAGTATTACGGGTATTTGTATTTGTTGTATATTTGTATTTGTACAAGTATTTGTATTTCAGCTTTTATTTCTTTTTCTCTTGGCTTTTTTTTCGGTGCACTCGTAAAGTATTTGTGGGTTGGGCGCAAACACTCGAGCGTGTAAATGCACACACACACACACACACACTGAAATAAAACTAAAATAGAAACACATTTCATTTCCGTAAGTTCTTGCAACAGCATATGCCACAAACACACACACACAGACAGAGACATAAGCACAGTGGTTTTGGCAAATAAATACAACAATTTCCTATAATAAAATATTGAAGTTTATTCTTGTAACTTGTTTTTTTTTAAACTTCTTTGATTTTGATTTAAACCACTGTGCAACTTGCTGCACAACAGTGGTGCAACAAAATGTGGCAGCTAGCCAGAAACAAAGTTGGCGATAAACCAGCGAAATCGATTGGAAATTTTGTTTTTAACGAAAATTGCAGCTTAAAGCGTCAACGCAGCTTGCGACTGTCAAAAAAAATGAGAAGAAGAAGAAGAAATGCTGTTGAAATTGAACATCAGCTCGCTCTAGATGATTATGACACAGAAAGTCTTCGTCCGACATTTACACTTAACAAATGTTGCACTGTGGATTTTCTTGATAATCGCCTCTCTCGTTCAAGTGTGCAATTCAACTGAACAGCTGCAACAACAACAACAACTGAAAGAAACAGTTGCAATGGTAACAATGCTCGACGGCCCAAAGTCCGGAGTGCGGTCAAGTGTTCTGCGCCGGAAACGAAGTGTAATGAAAGCGTGTAAAGTGCAAATCGAAAATGCAATACAAAATACTCCAAGCTCCGTGCTAACAGGAGGCAGCAGGCATTTGTAATGTTCCCCTCTCTCTTTGCCCCTTTTACCTGCCTTTTTGGCCGAAAATTACCAATGTCGACAAGGCGATAAGGTAAAGGCACCAACAAGAAGAAGCCAAGGCGAACATCCTGAACGTAATGCTGCAGCAAATTGTTGCAAGATTTTTATGTGCACCTCGTTTTCCGCAGCTAAATTATTTCTTTAATTAAATGCTGTTAATTTTAATGTTGTCCACGGGCAGCATTAAATGCCGTTCGCTGACTTATCAGTGACACGTGCAAAAAATCAGCAAACACCGAAAAGCGGAAAAGCAAGCGAAAAACTAAAAACTATTGAACATGTAATATGAAACAAGTAAGAAAGTTACAGTCGAGTGTGCTCGACTGTGAGATACCCGCTACCCACTTTTAATAAAGGCAAAATATTGCGGTATCATTTTCAAAATATACCGAAAATACTAAAAAATACTAAAAATATACCAAATGGTATGTTTGGTATATCGATATAGTACCGCATTCAAAATATACCATAGACGGCACAATATACCAGATTGTCGGCCAAAGCACCTAAGACCCCTAGTAAGTAGGCCCTTTTGCCCATACAAAAGTATTTCTTTAATAACTTCCACATTTTTTATCTGATAACAACCATTTTCAGGAATCATAACTACTATAGTTATTACTGTATATACCAAAATTAGTAACTCTAGCTTTAAAATTACACTTATTATTCGATTTTTTTGATTTGCGGGGGCGGAAGTGGGCGTGGCAAAAAACAAACTTGATCTGCGTGCAAACATAACAAATGCTGTCGAAAAAAAATTATAGCTCTATCTCTTATAGTCTCTGAGATCTAGGTGTTCGGACAGACGGACAGACACACAGACGGACAGACACACAGACGGACAGACACACAGACGGACAGACACACAGACGGACAGACACACAGACGGACAGACACACAGACGGACAGACGGCCATGGCTATATCGTCTCGGCTGTTGACGCTGATCAAGAATATATATACTTTATAGGGTCGGAGATGCCTCATTCTACCTGTTACATACATTTCCTGCCGGCACAAAGTTATAATACCCTTCTACCCTATGGGTAGCGGGTATAAAAAAGGTAAACGGAAAAACCGAGTTCAACAATTTCCGATGCTCTACTAAATATTTAAAACATCAAATTGGTTTGGGAGCAGAGGGAGCGAGGAAATGTTGTAACGCATGTAACATTTGAATAAATAGTTAGACAGCGGATACTTTTTGCGCAGTTTAAAAACCAAACACACACACAGACATATGTGCGGTGGTTTTTCTATCTGTGTGTGTGTGTGTGTGTATTATCAGTCTAAACCGCATTTTTATATATTATTAACAATTACATTGCATTCACAAAACCGCCAACGAATTAAATATTGATAATTGTTTTTACAAATCACATTTTTTTCTTCGTTGATGACCGCTTCACCTCATAAATATAATATGCAACTCACATAACTATTTATTTAAATACATACATTTTTTTTGTGTTCATTCACTTTGTGCGCATATTTTTATTTGGTTTTTATTTGCTTTTATTAATCGAATCGGGAGAGATAGATTTAAATTTCATGGCCATCAAGAGTTTAGAATATTTTTCAATTACCAAAACTATTTGCAACAACTATTGTTGTACGTTTTTAATTTGGCGTATTTTCTTTTGCAGCGTAAAAAAAGCGTAAATCCTTTTGTTCTATGCGCTGTGGTTCATTCCATGCAACAACAATTAAATGCACGCAATTGCATGCCCCTTTTCACCTGGCACCTTGCACCTTGCCACCAGCTGGGGATCAAACAGCATTGCCTCACCTCAGCTTAGCTCTCAGTTGTCCATCTATTTGTGCAGCTCTCTTTTTATCTGGCGGAACACACAAAACAGGCTTTCATTTATTCATATAGGATTGGCTTTGCCAATCAATGCACTATGGTCCCAAATCCCGATTTGGTGGCATAAAGTCCAAAATTTCATGGAAGAAAATCTGAATTTTTTTTTTATATATTTAAACTAGATACCCTAGATAGAAAGTATCAATAAATATTTTTGTCAAAAATGCAACCTTGCAATTTTTACAGATGTTTAAAGTCAGGTGATTGAGCAGCTGATTTTTGTGACAAAATTGGCGGGAAATTTTTAATAACTTTGAGCGCTCGGCAAATCTAAACTAAACAATATTTTTCTATTATTTAAAATGGATATTGAAGTTGGAGGTATGTAAATTACGAATAATAAACACAGTTTGTGTGGTAATTTGCTTAACGTTATATATTTGTACTGTTTTGTGTTGTCCAAGGAAATCAAAAAGCTGACAAAAGTGTTCGTCTTCTGTAGAGGAAAAAAAGGTGTTCTGCGTATTTGTGCGTTGTTTAATGTATGTTAAACAATAGTAGACATTTTATATTAAATTTTAATAATAGTTTGGTTTGCGGCTTTTTGCGGCTTTTCCGATGCTTTAATTATTTAGATGTGCTTGAATTCTGTCACGCCACGTTGCTGGACGTGTGGATGGACAGCGGGCGCCACTCTTCCGCGCTGGTTGAACTTGTATTTGGTCAAATAGATGAATGTACACTGAGTGACGACAAAAAAGAGAGCAATAAATAAAAAAAAAAAAAAAAAAAAAAAATTTAATAAAATATCACGTATACGTCATGATGTCTATATGGTCATTGGAGTAGGCGTGGTCAAACTTACTTGAAAGTTTGCTTAAATATTTAGAGTGGTCTATTAATGAAGTATGCCAAGTTTCAGCTCGATAGATGCAATATTCGATTTTATGCCACCAAATCAGGATTTGGGACCATAGTGCAATGGACAACATCGATGACGGCCGAGTCGAATTGAGTTGAGTTGAGTTCAGCTGCGTTGCGTTGAGTCCGATGCCAATGCCATTTCACTGAGCTTTCAGTTGTTGTGTGCAGTTTTCCATCTCTGTCACAGATTTTCCGCAGCAAATCAATGCACATGCGGTCGCTGTGGGTATCTATGTGTGTGTATGTGTGCGTGTGTCAAACGTGATTGAAACGAACAAAATCAATGCGAATTATTTGGTTTTCCAATTCGTTACACTTCACTACAGCGCTCAGTTAATTAACGCTCGTTTTTTGCCCCTCGCCATTGAAAACAACAATTCACTGCATTTCAAATGAGGATGGAGAAAAGAGAGAGAGGGGGGGCGAAATGTTGCCTAAAACCTTGTTGCTGCTGATCCTTTAATTGTTTTATTTCATATCTGTATTTCAATGCACCTTTTTCAATTGTTCATCAAATAGCCGCAGGCTGCAAAATTTATTTTAGGCCACCGCATAAGCCGCACTGCTCATTTGTAGCCAACAAAACCGCCAATTTGGCAGTGTGGCTGTTGGCCCCAAACACGCCCGCAAACACGCTTTTATTGTTTATACGTTATGTGTGTGTGTGTCTGTGTGTGTGTGCAACCCATCATTATCAATGCTGAGAACGAAAAAAAAAGGAAAGAGAGACAGACACATCACTAAAATTGTCGCTTGGTTATGCAAGGACATTTTAAGGTGCTTGTAAAACACGAGGCATGAAAATAAACCAAGCTTATCGCACTTTAATTTCTCTATATGAGCAACCCACTCCGCCCCCCTCTAGATCCCCTCTCTCCCCGCACAGAGCAAGACCGAGACGACTCGCAGCATTTGCCGGCGACGTAAATAAAAATTTATGACCACAAAAGTATGCTACAAAACATGCGCATAAAATGATTATGACGATTATGTTGTTGTTGCTCGCTGCTGCTGTTGATATTATGGCCAAGACCAAAATACCAAACACCCCAGATGAAACATCAACACATGTGCAGTGCTAAACGGTCACACGCACACACACACAGTCACTCGTATATGTATTTATTGGCACAAATTGCTTTTTAGAACAGCATTTTCTCTCCCTCTTTCTGTCTGCATCGCTTGTGAGTTGTTTTCTTCTCTTCTGTGAGTGTGTGTGTTTTTTTTTTTATTAAAGCAATAATAAAATATTCATAAAGATTTCGTTTACGCAACGATGACAACATTTTACCGCCTATTTTGCAATAACAACAATCTTTTGCTTCTCATTGTATTAGCATTCGTTACTCGTCTCCCAATCTATCAGTGGATATATTGTAGTTTATTAGCTCATCTAACATGCATGAGTTATTGTGTTTGTGGTGTGTGGAAGGGGAGGGGAGGGGAGAGTTGCGATTTTAAAATGATTCGGCGAGTGTATAACTACGATATGTTCATTTAAATGGCACCACGACAAGCTGTGGCCGCGCAATCATGTCAAGAATTCAATATCAAAATGCGCGCACAGCTGTCGCTGATGACATCGAGCAGCAGCAGAAGCAGCTCAACAAAGCGGCCCATCACCACCCACCTCCCATGTCCTTCCCCCCTGCGACCCTTTGTAGTGCCTTATTGATGAACTGACTTGTAGTTATGAGTGCCACAAGGCGCGAGGCAAGAGGCGGGTGCAAAGTTTGATTACAAATATGAAGCATGTTTATGGCACACACACGCACACTAACTAATATTGCACAGTGGGGCAATATTCAATTCAATTGCCGCAAGTCCCATTGCAATTGAGCTAAAGCAACTTAACACATTCGCAATCAAATTTGATGCACTGAACAAGTGGGTCACATTCAATAGAATACGAGTAGAATTCAAAACTATGATTTACTATTATCAAACGTATATTATTTAAATAAATTAATCATAAACTAAAAGAAAAATATATAAACTTAAATTGTATATTATATTTAAGTGGTAAACATATGTATATGAAGAATGGAATTTCGTTTATTTTAAAACCGCCATTTGTTATTTTTCAGTTTAACTGAAAATATATGAACATTTACATATTTACATTTACATTTATATAGTAACTGAAATATTTTAATTTTAAGTAGTAAATATATACAATGGATAAACTTTTACTTATTTTAAAATCGCTCTTTTTTATTTTTAAAATATATGAAAATTTACAATTATGTAACATTTATTCAGATAAGTTACATTTTATGACTTAATGGTTTTTTAAATATTCTTTTTCACTTTTCCAAAACAAAATTATTCAATTTGTAAACATGTTCTACTAACTTTTTTTAATTAAATTACATTTTTCATTTAAAAATGTCTTCTTTTTAATTTTTATGGATAAATAAAACAAATAAAAGTTTTTTTTTTACTTCTTTCGAATTAATCAGAATTGCTTGATTTCTTAATGTATACCTAAGTATGACTCTCTATATAAAATTCTACAAAAATATCATAAAATATATATGTAAATTTTTATCAAAATAAATATAAATATTATATTATGAAGCTAATAATTTTCGTTGACTATCAAAGTAAATAGAAATATAATATTATAAGCTAATTTTTTATGTTGACTATTTACATCTATGTATATAAAATATTTCTGTCGCTTTTAAACTTTCCTAATTTGCCCATAAGGAAATCAGTTGTCGTCCCACTGTGCATTGGCCCAAAACAACAAGAACAACTGTTTGCGTGTGTGGCATGCATTTAATGGTGTTTCCGAAATTGTATTGAGTAGCTGGCGTTATTCAAGTTCACAGCACTTTGGGCCAAGTTAAGTCATTCGGGTCAATTGGCGCGCTTATGTAGCAAGCAGATAGTTGCAGCAGTCACACTCGACATATATGTATATCGATAATGGCTGATGATCTTATCAATCAGTTTGGCATGACTTCGAAAGCCGTTCAAGAAAGTCCATTAGTTTAATTACCTGGCATTTCTAAGATGTGGCGAACTGCAAAATCAACTTGCAACTTGCCACTGCAGCTTGCGAACCTGCAACAAATTGCTGCACTCAACATTTCCGATGTGTTTCCGTTGTCATTTGCTGTAGCGATGCTGCCTGCATCTGATTACTTAATGCATTTGCCCATTTGGCCAGGAAGGAAGACACGATGAGCGGGAAGGGGGAGGAGGAGGGTAAAAGTTGACATGTTACCATTACTCCCGACTGATTTAGTATCTGTGGCTGCTCTCACTCGATTATTCTGTAGCTCTGCTTGGTTTTAATTAGTGCACACGAGTGGCTGCATCGTTCGTTTAAGTTTGAAACTCAGTTACGAGTTACGGATACGTATTTTCTATGTGGCCAATTCAACGCAGTCGCAGGCGTCAACACCGGAGTCCGGGATTGCGGAAACAGCGTGCATCTAAGTATGTACAAACACATGTGGGTGGATGTTGCCATGGCCGACAGATTGTGTGTCATTAACGTGATGCAACCAGGTCGTAAAGTGGTCCAATCCACAACTGATAGCAGATAGTTGATAGCTGATTGTTGTTGTCTGTGGAAGTTTTAGCGACCCGAAAAAACCACTAATCTATTTTTTGTGGTGGAATTGAAACAGCTGCTTAACGGTCAAGATAAAACATTTATAAACATCTATATATATGTACATATATATATGAATATTAAAATATATATATGTGTAGTAAATATACATATCTGTACTCATCCACGCATTCATTATCCTACAATAGTCATGTACTCGTTCAAAAAATTCATTCCATATTGCACGCATAACATTTGCCTAATTTAAATCTATCCCCTGTTAAAACCCACGCTTATCTTTTATAGTATACCCAGTCATCTATTGCTTCGAACTCATTGGTGAAGCAGCCTCTTTCTCCTTCTCCTCCTCCTCCTCATCATCCGGGAGTTGCTGTCCAGCATCGATGAGCTGCTGCAACTCTTTGTCCCAGCCCAAGGCTTCGGCCAAGGCTAAGACACCAGCATCGCAATCGCCTAAGTACGCCACATCGCGTACATTCTTGGCCTTGCCATACAACAGCGATCGCTTCTCGGCAGGATCCATCCAGGGGGCAAAGCTCGAGCGTCCCACAGCATCGCGATTGATCAACAACCGCACACAGCGCGGTCCGGCGCGCTGGATGAGCGAAGCAAACGGCATCACCTCCAGTGAAGTGCCCATAATGATGAGCAGATCGCAATCCTTGAAGTCCTCATCGGGACTGGTGTAGAAAGAGGACGGCAAATTCTCTCCAAAGAACACAATGTCCGGCTTGACCAAGCCCTTACACTCGCAACGTGGCAATTTATCGGAGAAGATCTGCTCCTTCATCCAGGCCATATCATATGCCCGCTTGCACTTCAAGCAGTGATTGGTATAGAAGCTACCATGGGCCTCGATGATCTTGTCATCGGGCAGACCGGCCAAGCGATCCAACGTATCGATGTTTTGCGTGTAGTGACGTTGCAACAATCCCTTGTCGTGCAACAGGCGCACAAAATAATGTGCCGGAGTCGGCTCAAAAGAGCCCGGATAAAGTTCCTTAGCCAGGGCAAAGAATGGAGTCGGATTCTTCTGGAAATAGTCCACATCAAAGATGGCTGTTGGATCCGGCAACTTGTACTTCTTCAGGTTGTTGTACAAGCCGGTGCCCGGGGAACGGAAATCCGGGATGCCAGCAGCTGCACAATTGTTTATTATTAATATACATATTTATATACTATATAGTTTTAGGGCAACTTACAGGTAGAAATACCAGCACCCACCATGGTCACGATGTTCTTGAAGCCGTGCTCGCGCCAATGCCTTATTAGGCCCTCGAATGTCAACTCCGGCATTACCTTCAAAACAAGGATTTAAGATTTAGTGAACTTGGCAAATCCAAGATTCATCTGTCAACAGGTTTCTTTTGCTTGAACTCACTTTATCGACAGCAACTTCGTCGTCTGGTGATGTGCTCGAGCCCAAGTTTAAAGTCTGTGAAAAAAAACGACGAATAACATCCATTGTACTTTTATCTGGAAAAAAAAACAAACATTTTTGACTACTAGATCAACTATTTACGTCAATGTGCTTTATTAAACCTTCTTCGTTGTTGTCGCTGTCATCAGAATTCGATGATGTTGTTGTCTCATCCTGTTTCTTTTCGTTGTAATTTTTATCGCTCTCCTTTTTCTCACTCATTGTTGTCCAAATGTTATTAACAGTTTGCACGCAAAATGTATATGGTTGTGTTGTTTTTTGTTTTCTGTTTGATATTTCTCTGAGAAATGTGTGTCTTATTTGACGGAGTGCGACCACAAGCGACATTTACTAAAAAATACTAATTTCACCGAGATGGCATATACCAAAACACACAGGAACTTCACAAATTGCCGCCTGGTCACACTTTTCAAAGACGGCACTAAATTTACAAATCGCGAGTGAAAAAGTGCGCATCATTTTAAACAGTTTGCGTTCTCTGCGGTATTCAAAATATTTAGTCGGTGGTCTAAAACAATTCTTTTCGCTGCAGTCAAGTGACTTCCTCCCACTAAACCGAGATTTGTTAAAAAATGTTATTAATTTGGAAATATGCGAATTCGAAAATCAAATAACGGCATTTTTATTACGCATGAAGCTGAAGCAAAAATTGGTAAGACAGCTCGAAAATATCAAAGCAACGATTGGGCACGCGATTAGCGTTGCCACATCGTCATCTTGTTGCCTGGGTAAAACTGACTGCTATAACACGCTTATGCTTCACATGCTGCTGGAGGGATAGCTGTTAAATTCAAATTGTTGCTGAAAGCAGCCAATTCAATTAATTTATTTATTTTTATGAAAAAGAAACACATTTTTTTGATATTCAGAGTATCATTCTGCTCTTGTTTTATTTTTATTATATTGTAGAATTTCCATTTCGTTTGCTTATTTGATAGTTGTTTTAAATTAGCATTGTTTTTTGTTTAGTTTTTCATTTTGTTTTTTTTTTTCTCTTTTCAAATTCTTCACATTCTGTTTTTGTAATCTTGGTTTATTGTTTAAAATTAACATATACATTTAACATTTAAATGATTTCGAAGAAGTATATAATATATTCTCGTCGGTATGTCGGTTTCTTCTGCTTAAAATACTTTAGTATGCATTATCATGATGATCATGTCATTTATGAGAAGTTTTGACGGATGTAGTCACATGTACATGGATTGTGTGCGAAAGTGTGTGAGAATGAGAATTATCCTTTTTTGTCGTTTCGTTTGGTTTGGTTGTTTTTGTTTTCGATTAGTGTGATTATGGATTGAATACATTCATACATTTATGTAGAGAGATGGTACATACATTGTTTGTATAGTGTAAGTACATTTTGTATAGCTAGCACAAAAAGTTGCACATTTAAGTTTAGGGTATGGAATGAATATTCGTAAAGTCATCGAATATGAATCTAATACACACAATTATGGTTGTTACTTTTGTTTTCATTTTTCGTTTTTGGTTTTTTTTTTGTTTAGGTATGAAACTTATCATAAAATCAAAGTTGTATGAAGCAAAAAAGCGAACCAAAGTACAATACAATATACAATTATTCTGTATCTGTTGTTGTTAGTTGAAGTTGAAGTTGATTTTTGTGGACAGGTAATTCTGTTACAGCATTAAGCATTAAGTATCCTGTATGCCTGTACAATTTAGTACGAGAGTAAGTTGTGTGTTTTTTGTTGTGTTGTGATTTTCGAGTTCCGAGTTTCGATTTCGATTTCGAGTTGCGTTGAGTGTAAATATATAAATACATATGTGGTTTGCTGTATATAAAGACGCAAAATATATACTTATGTCTTCTGTATGTATGTATATGTACATATAAAAAGATTTTCTCGTATTTATATGCAAATATTTCTTGTTTATTTTCTGTAGTTTTTGTCTTTGGTTTTCTTTTTGTTTTCTCTTATTTTTCGATTTTATTTTAGTTTTGCCTTCTCTCAGATGGATACTGATATTCAATTAAAAAATGTGGCTATAGTCTGTTCCATTAAAATTTTTGCATTTACTCTTTAAATTTATCGTTATCGTTTTCTTTGTTTCTGGCTCTAGTTAGTTTTTCCTTTTTTTTTTACAAGTTTGCTTTGCAAAAAATATATAGAATGTATATAATTTTCTCTTCTGTATTTTCTTAACTTGTTCATTTATTTTCTCTTTTTTTAAGTTTTTTTTATTTTTCTTTATCATGTTTACATTATTTTGTTTCCTTGCTTTGTAGGTACTCGATTCTCACGTAAAATGTTTTTTCTTTTTTTATCTTATATTTCACGATTTGTTCTAAACATTTTGACTGCTCTTTAAAATTTGCAAATGTTTCACTGTAGTTTCATTTGTTTTGTTCTTTTTTTGGGGTTCACAAATAACTGCATGTATATGTAAATATTATTCTTCTCGGTATCTGTATCTGTATCTGAATATGTAAATGTATCCGTATCTGTGTAGTTAGCTAGTATCTGTAATTTAAGCATGTCACATTCAATCACTAGTATGTTATGTAGTATGTATATCTATCAATATTAAGAGATGCCGTTAAGTTAAGTTCTTGCTGTCGAAAAGTATCTCGAAGATCGTTTCTCGTCTTTATGTATTTCCATCTTTATAGGGTATGTATATGTATATGGTTTTCATAATTGTATGTACGTATATATATGTAAAGTATGTATATATATTTACTGTATATTTCATATATATATATATATTTTTATATATGCATGTAATTATGTATGCTTTTTGGTTTTGTATCTATTTAACATGAATTTACACGACATTTAAGTTTGCTTGGGTTAAACGGTTTAATTTACTTTCTTATTTTTCGTTATGCAAAAACTTAGTTATGCTAAATTCAACTTTATAAGTATGTTTTGCAATTTACTGTGTGTGTGTTTGTGTGTGTCTGTGTGTTTATGTCTGATTTTTCACCTGCTCCCCAGCCCGGACTTAATCGTATCTTAAGTTTTGTTTTTTTTTTTTTTTTGAGGGCTGTCACACTGTGTGCCTTATTTGTACCTTGTAATGTGGTGTTCATTTTATTTGTTATTTCATATTATTTATGTATAGATATATGTTTTCGATTTCGTTTGCTTTCTTGACAATTACAATCCTATTTATTTTTGTGTTTACCATGACAACCAGTTCAACTAGTTAGATAGTTATGTAGTTAGTTTTTAGTTTATCAAAGCGGAAATCAGATTGGTTTCGTTAACAGAATGCGTATATATAATATCTTAGTTAATCGTTTATTATTTGTTCAACATACTATATATTAAGATAAACAAAAACATCATGTACTTAATGAGCCATAAACATAACAAAATCATTCACGTTTTTCTTTGCCATTTTTATTTTTTGTTTTTTTTTCACCATCGGCTGCTTAAAATTATTATGATCCTTAAGGACTTTTGGATGAAGACACAACAACGATTATGTTTATAAGTATTATTATTATTTTGTATTATGCACTACTACAATGTGTATGTGTGTGAGTGTGTGAGTAAATGCGGCGAATGAATGAATTTCAGGTGCATTCGAATTGAGGACGCGGGCCAATGAAAGTACGATAGTCTCTAGATTAAAGAATCTGTGCTCATAGATGGGCTACTATAAGAAGCTCCGATTTATATATAGTATATATATAGTATATAGTAGAAGTGATAACAAATTGAGAAATGTTAAGTGTTAATACCATTAAAAAACATTTTAAGTAGCACGTTTTAGTATTGTTTGTAAACTTAATCAAATGATCATCATTGTAAATGTTATTCATATATTTTCTTTTGTATGTACACAAGTTATATATATATATAAACATTCGCTTCGTATATATGATTTTTGACGCACGCTCAGTACAATGTTAATTTATCGCAATGTGCAAATAATATAATTAAATGTTCTCTTTTTGGTTTTTTTGCCGGGAGTTCTCAGCGCCAAATTCGACTGCCCGAGCGAAAAGTCTTTTGAAAGTAAGGTATTATCTTTTAGCCAATTTTGAAGACATTTTGTGGTTGATTTTTTTTTTTTCGTTTTTTGCTTTTTTGCAACTTAGTTTAGTGCAATCTATAAATATCCTATAGATTAAAATGATGATAATGCCAATGCCAAAAAAGTCATTTTACTCTTTTTGCGCGCTCATTGAATTGAGTTTTTTTCTTTTCTCTCTTTGTTATTTGTGTTTCATTTTTTTTTTTGTTTTTTCAGTATCAGTTTCAGTTTCAATTTTCAGTTTTACAAAAAATGCATTTGCCAATTAGCATAAAATTTAAATCGTAAAAAAGTTACAACAACTCTTGGGTAGAAAAACTTATTTAAAAACTATTATTGAAATTATTTATTACGTGTCTCACTTAATTATAATATAATTAAGACCCGCTCAAATCTCGAAGAGAGGCTTCTCTTGTTTCTTGTTTTCAAAATGATCTCTGGCCTTCTTCAATTCGAGAATTTCTTAATATTTTTTTTGTTACGTCTGATTTTTGTTTTTCTTTTTTTCAAGTTTTCAGTCAGTTTATAAGAATGTGTGCGTCTGTGTAGCACTTGTGATGCAATGCATGTATGTAATGATGTATGTATGATGTATACATACAAAAGTACATACTATGTGTGTGTGTGTGTGTGTGTGTGATTGTATAAACAGCTTATTGCTTCTTCAATAGTATAAGTACGCGTCTTTTTTCTTTGTCTTATTTATTTACTGATTCGAAGAGATCTTAATTTTTCTTTTTAACTAATGGATGAGCTTTGATGCTGTTGTTTTCTGATCTTATGGGCAATACTTTTTCATTTTTGTTGAATGCTTCTTTGGCAGTTTTGAGCCATATTTTGTGTGTTTCGTATTTGTTTTGCCCGTTTATAAATACAATTGTCTGGGAAGGTGATCGTGATAATGAATGCAGCCAATTTATAATATAATAATAATGCGCAAGTCTTTTTCGCTTGGATACACTAAACTAAAACTAAAACTAAACTAAACTTAACTAAACTAATCAACTAATCAATTGAATGCAATCAATGTGCGAGCATTTTTTGTTTGTAAAAATTTGCACTTAATTTTAAATTTTGTTTCATTTTTGCTTTTGTTTTTATAAATTGATCTGGACCTGGTTTAATCTTGATACTTGATATGACAGAGAGTGTCTAAGTGTGTGTTTAAGTGAATGTGTGTGTGTGTGTTTAAGAGTGTGTGTGTGTGTGTGGTGTGTGGGTGGGTGGTGCTCATCTCTCACTATAATAAGTATCTTTATATACGAGTAAAAAAACGAACAAGTCAAATAAATCAGCCTTATTTTCAATTCAATTTTCTCTTTTTGTTTTTCTTCATATATATTGTTTAATAACTAATTTCGCTTTACCAATTTGGAAAAATTGAACCACCCGCACACACATACATACATACATAGGCATACGTATATGTCCAGGTCTCAGAATCGTATATAGACAACTATATATATATAGTATATAGTATATACTTATGCGTTTATTACTTAAAGATAACAACACCAATGCAATTCAATTCAATTCAATTTAAGATCGCCTTCATACACACATACATATATGTACTATATATATATATAATAAGTGATATACATATATAAATGTATTACTTATTTATCGTTTTAGTGGATGCAACATACCGCGCTGTTCCAGCAACTGTTGAGTTCATCAACAGCTGCCAGATGAGAGATTTCTAATTGTAAATACTCCATACAATACTTCTTGATCTCGATCTCGATCTGTTCTCTTAATTTAATGTTAAGTTTTAATAACGTCAACACATCAATAACGACAAATACAGTAAATATCAGAAGAAACATCATAAGTATCAATCTAGATATTTTCTTGTGGTTTTTTGCTATCAATATTTTCCTCATTTATTTTTTTGTAATATTTTCTTGCTTATAAGTATACACATACACATTGGCAAATACTCTATATATATGATTGATTACATATACACATACATATATCAATATTATCATCATCATCAATTTCATTCATCTGAAATAAAAGTGAAAAAGAAAAGAGGTAGAAAAACTATAAAGAGAACGAATAAAAATATCTACTCGAGTTTGTACATGGTCTCAAAAGTTGTTCTATAGACTTAGGAATTAGTTTCGATATATAATCGGGATCAATAGCTAGATCTATGTACGATCCAAAGGGGGAAACCGTGTCACTTAGAGAGAAGTTCTTCGATAGATATTTTCACGAGTTGTTTTCGGGAGAGCATTCAGGAAACCGTTGTAAATAGTACGACATGGAAAACAGAAATCGAAATGGAAAAATTTTGAACTGAAATCGAACTGAAATAAAAACAATATAAAAGAAGAACGCAAATAAAAACAAAGTCGTTTGTTGTTTGGTTTTTTAATTATAAATAACAATTGTATATTTTTAATAAAACGGGTGTTTGTTTCTTGTTTTTTTTCTTTCTTTTTACTGTTGTTGTTGTTGTTGTGATTTTGTGGTCATTTTGCATGAAGGTTGCTTTTGCTTTCGTTCATTAAGTAAGTAATGATATCGAGCCCCCGATATAATGTTAAATTACATACTCTTTTACATCTTTGTTTTGCACAATAATCATTTTTCATTTAAACATTTATTTTCTTGTTGTTGTTGTTGTTGTTTTTGTTGTTGCTTGTCATTTGTTTTGTTTTGTTTTCGGTTTGTTTGTTTGTTTTTGTTTTTGTCGAACAACAATTGTGCCATTTGTTTTGGGTGATCAACATTGATCAGCGCTCTGGACAACATATTTTGTTTGTTTTGAGGATCCTTTTGATAGAATTTGCATTTCTTGCGTTCTCATCGTAATCATATATAATCATAATCATAATCATAAACATAAAATAGTAGTATATGATATATGTATGTTTGTATGTATGTTTTTTATGCATTAGAAGTAAGTTATACAATAATGGATAAAATTTTCTGTTTGTTTTTAAAAATATCACTTATATTTAAATAATTTCCAGAACGCAACGAAAAAGATCGAGAGTGTGTGTGTCTGTGTGTGTGTGTGTTAGAGTGTCTGTGTGTGTGTGAGTTGCAAAGAGAATTAGAATTGGGACCACATGTCGTATGCGTTATTCCATATTTCATTTGCAATTCATTCATGTTTATGTTCGTGTCAAGTGTGTGTGTGTGTTAGAAACGTTGTTGTTCTTTTAAACTTAAGCTTAATAAAAACGAAATACAATTGTAAAAATGTTGCTTGCTTAAAGAAATTGTTAAACTTTGTCGCATTCCAAAATAAACAATGGCCACCATTATGAATTTCATTCAAATCACGGCAAACAATTTCAAAGAAATTTACGCGCCTACGTGTTATCATCATCATCGTTAATCAATTGTTATGATTTATCAATTTTTCACTTTTTCCTTTCTTCATCATCATTATTTTTTGTATGGGGTTTCAATCAAAAATTCTCATTTCTCATTTTCATCTCAAATCATGATTTTTCTCATTTTTTTAAAGCTGCTGCTGCTCTTTCTTTCTTTCTTTCTTTCTCTCTTTCTTTTAAGCTCAAGTTATCATCTGTTCTGTCTGTTCTTTCATTGCATTCGCATTCTCTTTTCTCATTGTCATTCTCCTTCATCTTTATCTTTAACTTCAACTGAGCCTGTAGGCTGGCTTCTGCGCTTAATTCGAAAAATATATGTATATTCATATATCATATTTGTTTTTTCAGTTTTTTTTTTTTTTTTTTTTCTTTTTTTTTTGTTTGTTTATAGTTTATACATATTCTAGATTGTAGTTTGTACTTCCAATTTGGTTAAGAATTCCTTGTGTATTTTCTTTTCTCGATTTCCACTTTTCATATTTCCTCTCCTTTCATTTTCTCTCTCTCTTTCACTTCAACCTCGTTTCGGGCTGTTTGTGACTTCATCATCATCATCATCATCTTCATTGTTGATACCGTAATTTGAACAATTCACAATAGTCGCACAACGCGAACAGTTTTTAAAGTCCTAAATATTAGATTTTTTAGTCGTAGGTACATTACAAATTAATTAATAGACTTTTGTTTTTGTGGTTTGCAAATAATCAGCTTAACAACGAAATAAAATTTGAACATTTCTTTCAAAAAATAATTTATTCTTCTTGGCTCCAAAGTTTTTGCAATTTTCAATTTTCAATTTTGACAATATATTTTTTTTCTCATTCTGTCTGCGGTTGTAATCTTTTTTTTTGTTTCTGTATCTGACTGTCTCTGTATCTGTATCTTTATCTGTTTATCTGTGTTTTTTACCTATGCCTATTGCATTTCGTTTCTTGTTTTGTTTTTTAAATTTTACTACATTTAAGATTAAAGTTTTGCTTTATATGGTATATATATTACATTAGCTTTTGTGTGTGTTTTTGTTTTTGTTTTGGGCTGGGTTTTTTGGGGGGATAATTGTTCTATAGATGGTCGGCAAATATATATATAAATATATATGTAGTATGTATATATGTGTGTATGTATGTTTGGGGGCGTGGTGTTCTCTTAAGTTTATTATCTATAATATTTAATCAGCGATTTTCCTTGTGTTCATCATTATTTTAAGTTTTGTTTTTTATGAGTACTCGTTTATGTATTGCAGTTTTTTGTATTCATGAACTCTTGCTTAATACTTAATTCTTAGCGATCTTACACACACACATATACATAAGAATACACATGTATATGTAAAATTGGTTTAACTGTTTTCTGTTTTCATTTATACACAAGTAATTTCACTATTTTTCTTTTTTTTAGAGATGAATAGTTTTATTTCGCTTTTTGTTTATCTTTGAAGTTGATGCTTGATTAATATGCTTTGAATATATATATTTATATATACGTATTGGTTATTTGTTGAATATTTTGATTTGTTTTTGCTTTTTGTTGAGTTCGTTTTGTTTTTTGTTTTGTTTTGTTGTTTTTTAGAGCAAGAAGAAGAACAAAAATTGCACTAATACTAAGAAAAAATTTACTAGATTCTTACAAACTAAAAAAAATCAGATGTATATTTGTTTAAGATTTGTTTTGTTTTCTTTTTCATTGTTTTTTTGTTTTCTTTTTTTATCTCTATACTTTCAACATATCTTTATATGCATTTCATTTTCTTTTTTTCCTTTTTTTTGTTGTTTTTCTCTATGTATATAAAATTGCTGGCCAAACGAATTGCAGCTGAAAAATGTTTGCCACGAATTTGTTTTTTGTTGTTTAGTTTTTAACATAAGAAATAACAAAGTCAGGTTTTAAAATAAATATGTATTGTATTGTATGTATGTATATATATATGTATATTTATGCATAATAATTATGAATTATTTCTGTTTATAATTATAATTATTATTATTTGTAATTATTATTATTGTATATTGCAAATGTTGCCCAGCGCAAATGTTAGCAACATTTGCACGGCAGTTGGCAACACCAGCACAACAACAAAGAGATACCATTACGTTTAAGGTTTTTGTTTTGTTTTTGTTTTTGCTTTTTGCTTTGTTTTTTGCACAATTCAATGCAGAGTAAATAAGAAGAGACCATTTTTCATTTTCATTTCATTTTTGTTTTGTCAACAACACTTTACGACAATAACAACAGAAGCAAGCTGATTGCACAGCAACAACATTCACTATATTTAAACGTTGTTACTGCAGCAACAGTTGCTGCTGTTGCTGCTGCTGTTGTTGCTGACCTGCAGCTGCAGCTCGACTCCAAGCCAGCAACCCTTTGGCAGCAGCAACCTGTTCTTGCTCATAGGCGGCAGCGGCAGCAATTGCAGCAACATTGCTGTTGTCGCTAGCACCTCCTCCTCCTCCTCCTCCTCCTCCTCCTCCTGCTCCTCCATCTTCGTTGCTGCTACTGCTGCTGCTGTTGGCGGTGGGCGAGGGGGTGGGCGTTGGCCTGTTGCTGCTGCTACTGTTGGTTGCTGCTCCAAATGGCGATACAATCACCGAGGTAGCAACACTTTTGATGCGCGTAAATCTATTGATATTGTTAGTGTGATTGTTGCTGTTGGCATTGCAATTGCTGCCGTTGTACTTGTGTGGTTGTTGCTGTTGCAGTTGTTGTTGTTGTATGTGGTGGACGCCATAGCGTCGATTGGTTTTGATAGTCAGCGATGCTGGCAACTGTTTGCCAGCAGCCACTTCGGCAGCCAATCTTACCACAGTTGTTGTCATTTTAGCAGCTGTTGCTGGTGTCGATGTCGATGAAGATGTTGTTGCTGTTGCTGTTGTGGATGCTGCTGCTGTTGTTGATGTTGCTGCTGATGGTGTTGCTGTTGCTCCTGCCTTTGCGATGTCGCCTTGTCGCAGTGTCGTCGACGCTTGGGCTGCCGCCTCTGCCGACGATTTCTGTCGCTTTCAGTCGCCAAAACGACTGCAAGCCTTCTTCCATCGGCATTGAGTGCACCATTGCTCTCGCTTCTCCATGCCATAGACCTTGCGGCATTTCTTGTTCTCGCCACGCGTGCGACGATTTGGTGAATTGGGCGTGTGCTTGGCAGCGCTCACCGTTTGTTGCACTGCAACATGTTGCAGTGGCATGTGTTGCTGTTGTTGTTGTTGTTGGCCGGAATTGGCAACATGATTGTTGCTGGCAGTTGTCTGTTGCTGGCCGCGCAAATGCTGTTGTTGTTGCTGCTGCTGCTGATGATGATGTTGCTGTTGTTGCTGCTGCTGCGGCGGATGGTAATTCGGCGTGATTGTCACGCTAGACAGGTGGTGTTGCTGCTGCTGCTGTTGCTGCTGTGTGTGGCCATTGCTGGTGTGATGCGCCGTCACTGTGACATTCTGTTGCGACAATTGCTGCAACATGTTGTTGGCACTGCTATTGCTATGTATGACCGGACTGCTGTTGCCGCTGCCACTGCTGCTGTTGCTGCTGTGACTGTTGTAGCTGTGATTGTGGTTGTGATGGTGATGGACGTATGTCGGCGATGGATATGGCGCAGTCGAGTGGGACGGACGCGACGATGATGAGCGTGCGTGTTTATTGAGTGTCGTCGAATTGTGGTGATGATGATGGTTATGGTGGCTGTGGCTGTTGTTGCTGCTGCTGCTGCTGCTACTGTGGTGGGATGTCGCCGATGGAGCGCTCACTGTGATCGCAGCCGCCGATGACCAAGTGTAATTGTGATGCGCCAGCGGCGATGTCGGTATGCAGCTAGTGTTGTTATTCTGCAACTGTTGCTGCTGTGTGCTGGTGATGTGATGAGCACCACTGCTGCCGCTGTTGCTGTGATGTAGCTGTGATTGCTGATGCGTTAGGTGGTGATAGTTATTCATAGCGCGTCCTTGTCTGTATTTAAATTATATATATAGTACATATCACTCATTAAAATTCACTTTTGTTACTCACTTGAAATTGCCAACGATCTGTCTTTGGTATTCGGGATCCTCGTGCGGCGGACGCGCCATGTCCCGGTGGCTGAGCGTGGGCGGTGACGCAGGACTAGGCGTTTTGATCGTCGACTCATCGTCGTCGTCGTCTTCGTCGTAGTAGAACTCCTCTTCGTGCTCATTTTCACTGCAGGAATCTGAGTCGCCAGAGCGTCTGGCCTTTTTGCTGCAAGTCCAAAAATAATGCCATCGATTAGTCCACTGCATTCTCTTTGTTTGTTTTGCGCGCCACATGCAGCACAGGGTGACTATACACTTAATTTTCAAATATTCTAGTGATTCAATCATTTTAGTAATTCCCCTCAACTAACTTATATTTCTAACTTAATTATGTTCCACTCCCAAAAATATTGTTAGTTTTTAATTTTTTATATTTTATTGCTTATATTTTTGTTTTAATGTTTATTTCACGCGCCAAGTGCAGCACAGGGTGTCCGTGCATTGCAATTTCAACTGCACCAACTTGTGCAAATTATTCACAGTCAATCTAATAAACACTCCCAATAAATTAAAAAAAAATATATAAAATTTTCTAAACTTGATTAACTTTATTACTAATCGTATCGATTGCTTTTTAAATATATATATTTACTTTGCATGCATTGCATACGTTATGCCCACTACTCATCGTGACTGTGCATTCACAATATATCGCTTGCTTGGCGTTGCCAGCCGTGCGCGCCGTCAGCGTTGCCACTCGCGCTAGTCGTACGGCAACACCGCAGCTGCCATTCACGCCACAACGCTAACCACACAGCTGCAGGGTTGTAGCAACGTTTGCAAAAAAAAACACGCACGTTCTGTGTCAAATCAATACGAAATCAACAAAAATCAATCGATTTTCGCGAAACAAGCGACACAAAACGCACGTCGATTTCATTACAACTAACAACGCATAACATAACGACGTGCTGTGCACTGTACTCTTGCCCGCTTGCCAAACCAAAACCAAACGAATTTGCTGTGGAAAATTTTTTCGGAAAGAGAAAAAAAAATTTGCGCGTCGCAAGTCTCGCTTCTGTAGCGTCTGTGTGTGTTGTCTCCCTTGCTGTGTGCGTGTGTGTGTGTGCGTGCGTTTATGTGTTGTGTCTGTGTGTGTGTGTGGCGTCCGCGTGCATTTCTCACGGTCTACAATTGTCAATTATAACGCGAAAATATTGTGATTACTTCCCCCTCCAAATAAAAATAATAAAATAACCTTAACTCACTAATATATAAAAGCAAAAAAAAAGAAGCAAAATGTCCACAAGCAGCGCCGTAGTCGCTGCCGCCGCCGAGCAGAACAATAAATGTGCTGCCGCTGCCAACGTCGCTGTCGCTGCCACGAACAGCGTCGCTGCGGCGCTTTGTCCGCTGAGCAACTGCCAATTTACGGGCGTCGTAATCAGCGCCATTTCCGATGAGCAGAAGCTGGAGTTCAACAACATATACAAGAGCAGCTGTACGCTCAGCTGCAGCTACGATTCCCAAGGCGTTTTGCTGCGCATCATGCTAGGTAATGTCTCCCTTCTCTTTCGCACACTGCCTGTCCAACTCTACCTCTCTTTCTGTCTCTTTTTAGATAATGATCTGGGACGTGTGCTAAAGGAATACATGATATCAGCGGACACGGATGCCGCACAGCTCGGCAAACGTTGTTACGCCATCTCGCTGGATGCCGAGAATTTGGTGTTGCGCTTCAGCAGTGATCAGGATCAGCTGCTCTTTCGTAAAGTCGTCGAGAATGTGAAGCACCTGCGCCCCAAGTCTGTGTTCTCGCAACGAACTGAAGAGTCCTCGGCCTCGCAATACTTTCAATTCTATGGCTATCTGAGTCAACAGCAGAACATGATGCAGGATTACGTGCGCACCTCAACGTATCAACGTGCCATTCTTGGCAACTCGGTTGATTTCCAGGATAAGGTTGTGCTCGATGTGGGCGCCGGCTCGGGGATATTATCCTTCTTTGCTGTGCAAGCTGGCGCTGCGAAAGTATATGCCATTGAGGCATCGAATATGGCGCAATATGCTCAGCAGCTGGTGGAATCGAATAATGTGCAGCACAAGATCTCAGTGATCCCGGGCAAGATTGAGGAGATTGAATTGCCCGAGAAAGTGGATGTGATCATCTCTGAGCCCATGGGTTATATGCTGTACAATGAGCGTATGCTCGAAACGTATTTGCATGCGCGTAAATGGTTGAAGCCACATGGCAAAATGTATCCAACGCATGGTGATTTGCACATTGCACCGTTCTCGGATGAATCGCTGTACTTGGAGCAGTACAATAAGGCGAACTTTTGGTATCAATCGGCGTTTCATGGCGTCGATCTGACCACACTGCACAAGGAGGGCATGAAGGAGTATTTCCGTCAGCCAATCGTGGACACTTTTGATATGCGCATCTGCATGGCAAAGTCGGTGCGACATGTGTGTGATTTTCTCAACGATAAGGAGGATGATTTGCACGTAATTGGTACGAAAAGAAAGCAAGTGAAACCATTTAAGATTTGTATTAACAGAATGATTTCTTCTATTAGATATCCCGCTTGAGTTTCACATAATGCAGACTGGCATCTGCCATGGACTCGCTTTCTGGTTTGATGTTGAGTTCAGCGGCAGCAGTCAACACGTCTGGCTGTCCACCTCTCCCATTGCACCCTTGACGCATTGGTATCAAGTGCGTTGTCTGCTGCCCATGCCCATCTTCATTAAGCAGGGCCAAACGTTGACGGGTCGTGTGCTATTGGAGGCCAATCGCCGGCAATCGTATGATGTGACCATTGATCTGCACATCGAGGGCACGTTGATATCGTCGAGCAATACTTTGGACTTGAAGAATCCGTATTTTCGGTACACGGGGGCGCCGGTGCAAGCGCCGCCGGGGACTAATACTCAGAGCCCATCGGAGCAGTATTGGACTACGATGGACACCACGCAGGGCAATCGTAATTGTAGGTAAACTATGCGATAAACTAAAAGTTCTTTTTACTAAGCGAATTTCTCTCTTTCTTGTGTAGCAACTAGCATGCTGAATGGCAGTCTGTCTGTTAATGGAATGGGAGATGCTGGCATGGACATCACCCATGGTCTAATGCATCCGCACTAGGAACAACTTGCTACTGCTGCAGCTGCTGATGATGACAACAATTTCTACAACTTGTTAGCTAATGCCTGGATTGCAAACTAATTTAGTAGATCGCAGATTGTATTTATTATTTTATGGGGTCTCGATTTTTGTTTTGATATTCCGAATTTTAGATGCTTTTGTTTTTATGTTTAATTTATATTGTAATTTATTTATTTTGCAAGCAGTTGTTCCCCCCAAGTTCCAGGTTCTTTGAAATATGTTGTAAGAGATGAAACACCATTAACCATTTAGCCATTAGCAATGAGAATAAATGAAGAGAAGTAAATGTCGAAAGAAAGCAGAAGCAGAAGAAGAGTAATCAATGAGAAATCGCATAGATCATCAACAATCAACAAAGGCAGACTAATAATGTGTATGTAGTTGTTTAGAACAGCAGCATATATAATCGATAAGCTAATTTTAGCCCCACTTCCCAAGCCCCCAAGATAGCATTTAGTGTTTTTAACGTATGTATGTTATTATGTAATACGAGTATCATATTAATAATAATAATAATAATAATCAATGTAGAGAGCAAGCACTGCAGCTTCAGGAAGTTTATTATTACATATTAGTTAATGCCAATTGCAGTTTGCAAAAGCTTTTGAACAAATCCAGATCCCAATTATCATCCACCCAAAAACACAACTAACACAGAGAAATTAAATAATATTCAATTTGTCCCCATGTAACTACCTACAACTACAACTATATATGTATATTATGTTAAGTATAATAATATGAATTGTATTTCAATTATTTCATGTACCTCAACGAAAATGTAGAACCTAGTTTCAATTCTCGACACAAATGTTTTGTGTAGAAGTCAAATATTCAAATGGTTATGCTTAGTTTTTGTTTTGTGGAAATTATAACGAATTGCTCATAGAAATTAGTTGATAAGTTTACAATTATTTATACGCATATATATACTACTACATATATGTGTGCATCATAGTCGTGCTGAGAGATTATAAAATTGCAATTTTCCAACTCTGTACTGTTCTCTTATTATTTGTCCGCCTTTCAAATTCAATTTTAAATTTATCTTTGTTTCTGTCCTGGCATATCTTGAAACCACAATAGAGATCCTACGTCGCTACCAGCCTGCCAAGCGCATAGTTGACATATTAAGTACTATAAATATACGTATACACATATATAGTATAATATATATACATATATATATAGTAATATATAATTATACAAGCATAAATATATCTATACACTTCCATATATAAGTGTGTGTGCATTGTACTTTTTAGCATAGTTTTTGCCAACGACATCAACACCAAACAACAATAACAACACCAACAACAACACCACCAACACATTTACAAAGTATCAACTATAATCCTCTATACATACGACTACAACATACCCATCATATGCATCTACATATGCAAAAAGAAAACAACAAAAAAAAAAACAAAAATGAATATGAACAATTTGAAAACAAGTTCAAAAACTAAACAACTTTGTCTTTTTCTCATAGTTTTCTCTGTGTTGGATTTGTAGCTGTCGTCAACTCATCGCATCGCTCGTTTCCTGCCGCCTTCGCCTTCCCCATCGTGTGCGAAAAAACAAACACATAGGAAACAACATTCAACAACATTCGCAAATGTCAAATGCTTAATGCTGCGACCCACAGTTTGGACCTTGGCCTCAAAAAGCCAGAATCAAAATCAAAAAACTTGCAGCGCAGTCGCTGCCCGCGCACAAGTTGCGCTCGAGTTTGCCACGCCCCCAGCGCCTTTCGCGCCCCTTCGTATTAAAAATGCAGGTGTGCTGCGCTGACTGCGAGGGTGCGTCTGTATGTGTGTGTGACCTGGTTTCTATGTACACACATATCGACTTATGTACAAGTGTTCCACTTTCAAACTGCTCGAATCCGACTGCACAGTGGGCTGAATGACAAAGTAATGTCAGCAAAACTTTTGTAGCAAAGTTTACAAACTTTTCTAACGAGCACGGAATTTGAAATACTTTTAAGCACTTTGTACAGAGTAAATAGTATAATGCTCTCATAAATGTTGTATTTCCTGAACTTTCTTTATTGGTTGTCATAAATATTGAAAGTTCTTGAACTTTAAACTAAATTTTCTTGTGTCAACAAGTCTTCAAAGCGAAGTATGTTAAATACTTGAGCAGATCATGTATTTGGTTATTATTTTGTTGTGTTTGTTAAACTTATTTTATTTAAAGTTATTTTACTTTAAACTAAACTGTTTTTTTTACCCAAGCTTTTAAAAAGAACTAAAAAAACTGCTTCTTTAATAAGAGAACTTTTTGCAAGTTCAACTTTAACACATTTTAAGACCACTCAAGGGATCTATTAAGTTTATAACTATCCAAAGAAATCTTAGTTTGCCCCACTGTGGAAACAATTGTGACGTGCTCTTGCTATGTATTGAGAGGGTATTACTGTTGTTTTGTTGCAGCAACTGTTGTTGCTTTGTTGCACTAAGTCAAGGCCCTGCCACTTGCTGCTCATTGTTGTAGTTGCGCTCTGACCGATGTCAGAGCATTTTAAAGGACACACAGAGCTCTCCCCTCCCCTTCTGGCACTCACTCTCAGTCTCTCATCACTTTATTGTTGTGTATTGTTATTGCAGAACTTACCCCAAATGTGTGTCCCTCACGTGTCGTTCAATTTTCAATTGTGTGAGCTCCACGGTGCCGCATCCCTTCCAGATACAGCGGAATTTTTTCGACTGCAAGCAAAGAGAAGAAGAATCATAAATGGATTAGTTTTGTAATGAGCCAAGAAAATGATGAAGGGATTTCAAAGATTTAATGCGCGTACTTTGCGATGTGCCAAAGTAGGAGGCGGTGGGTCAGGAGGAGGCGTGCCGCTGCGTGATGAGGATGCGGATACGGATGCGGATGATAGACAGCCCGGGCTGGCTTCACTTTCGCTGGCACCGCCGCCAAACGACTCGTAGTCGCTGCGTTCCACGTAATAGTTGAGCGCGGTTGCGTGCATCTCGTTGCGACCAGTGAACGAACCGGTGCCGGGCCGGTGCCAAATGCGACTGTGTTGGTGGTGCGGACAATGCAACTGGCTGCCTCGATGCCTGGCTGCGATGCTTGGCTGGCCAGGATTCGGTTGTGTGTGGCAAACGAGCGAAGCCGAGTGAGCTCCGGTCTCCCGGCTCTGCACTCAGCTCGGCTGCAACTGATAACAGAGGCCGCCGACGTCGCTGTCGTCGTTGCCTTGTCTTTGTGCAACACACTACAACAACAAAAAAAAAATGCGATAGAAGAAGAAAAAGTATTGCCAGCCTATTTACTGGGTCACCTTGCAATACCACAAACTACCAGCATGCAACACCCATGCCACATGCCACGCTCTTCGCCTTGACACGCTTCTCGATGCGAGAGAGAGAGAGAGAGAGAGAGAGCGGAAGAGCGAGGGAGACAGGAGAGCGCTCTGCAATTTTTAGCGGCCTTTAGCGCCTGCAATTATGCTGCGCTTTATGTTGAAGGTTAGGCGACAACGTCGACGTCGACAGCACTGTTGACCCAGTTTTTCGGGCAACTGGTTTGTTGTCTTTCTTCTCTCTTTTTTTCGCTTTTTTGTTTGTTTAACTATTGCGCGTCCTTGCCAAGTTGTGTCCTTGCAACGCGTTGCATGCAGCAGTTCGTCATTTAATTGGCAACTGATTAATGATTTGTTTACCAAAGAATTTTCAAATTTAAATCGACTACTTGCCGCATTATTATTTCGTGTGGCAAACGCGTCGTATGCGCATTATTTCTAATCTTGTTTGTTATTCTGAATTTACCACTGAAAAGCAGGTCAAGTTCTCTAGCTTTATTTGTTGAGTATTTCGTCGACTTTGCCCCCAAAAAGGAAAAGCACTCAGCTTAAAGAACTTAATGACGTATGGCCAATTTTAGAAATGTTTGCTCTCTAGTTCTGAGGGGAGAAAAGTGGAGGGTGGGGAAAGGAAAAGCAGGAAAGCGAAAGCGAAAGCTGCCAACCGCAACGTAATCATAAACATAAATAACTTGGTCTACATAAGCGGCGTAAATTGTTAACGCACGTGGTTGTGTGTGCAAGTGTGAGTGTGTGTGGATGAGTGTGAGAGTGTGCCAGTGTGTGTGTGTGTGTGTTACATTAACTGCCTGGGGCCTGCCAGCAGGTCTACTACACATTTTTCGTTTTAACTCAGTGCAATTAGTGGGCGCCATAATTCGTTTGTGGCCAGCGAACAGAGCGCAGGATATGGCGCATATCCTGCTCATAAATACTCGCATATATACCCCACACACACATATGTATATATATACTATAATATTAAACAATTGTTGCCATTTGTGGCAGATGTTTGCATTCAAGTTTGAGGGAATTTTTGGCAGTTGGCAGTTTGCGTTTGGCATATTAATGCCGCCTGCGACTTTAATGTGATGTGAACGCCAAGCATTCATTTCAGTTAACTAAATGTACGCAGCGAAAATTTGATTAAATTCGGAATTCATCAAGACGACGATGCGTATACGCAACGTGTGTGTGGCAGCGTTTTGGCTTCAATTATTTTTAATTAATGCGCCAACAGCAGCAAGTTGGAAATCGTTTTAGCTTATCAATTGCCGTAGTGTTTTTTTTTCCTTTGGTCAGCCTAACAATCCGCTTAGCTGTTGGCCACCTGCCGCATGCCACCTGCCGAGTTGCATAAATCCAGCACACTAAATGATATTAGAAGCTATGTGCTGTGTGCTGTGCTGTGTGTGCGTTAATTATGTTGCCATGTCTAATGAGTTACAGTGGGCGGGGCAATCGCTTGACTACTAATGAAAGAAAGCAAAACTCTGCCGAACTGAAGTTGGGCATTTCAACCCCCTCACTCCGCTTTTATCGACTCAAAGTGAAAGCAACCATCCATCCCTGCCTCCCCTCTCCATCGAACACAAAGAGCAAACGTTGTTCCTACCGCACTGTGTCCTGATTTGACGGAGCCTGAACAGAGCGCATAAATAGGTAAAACGAGTATGCGGAAATGGCAGGAATAACACAAATCTTGTTAGAGAGCAGAGCAACAGAGATAGCAGAGATGCGACAGAGAGAGAGAGAGAGAGAGAGAGAGAAAGAAGAAGGCAAAAGAGAAAGAGAGTGGAGGAAATTGACGTGGCATTCCCGGTTTGCCTTCGGCTCGAACTTCGCTTGCCTGTATCCAGCAAATGCTTTTTGTTTCACATGCCGTGTGTGTGTGTTTGTGTGTGTGTGTGCTTTATGGATCACCGCTGGGCTGAGTGGCATCGTTATGCTGCCAGCAGCAAACTACATCAGTTTCAGTTTCGCCTGCTTTATGTTTTCAGTTTCGGTTTCAGTTTCGCTTTTCGTTTTTCCCTCGAAAAATAAGGCCAAACTGTACTCCTCGACTTTAACTTTAACTTTTGTTGTGTTGTGCGTGAACTGGCTTAATCTTGCATCTAACTTTAATTGCCAACATAAATATGTTTTGTTCATGCTTATAAACGGCGCTTTCACATGCACGCTGTGCATGTGAGTTGAGCTTTAAGAATTGCACTGACAGCTTTAAAAGCTCACGCACACAATTACAATTTATTTGCTTGAAATTAATACACTTGTCGGTGAATTGCGTTATCAGCTTTTATAATTTCCTATTGCCTTCACATTCAATGAACATTTCACTTGACAGCGCTGCCTCCTCCTCCTCCCCCTCTTTTCTCTCTCTTCTCTTTCTCATATATAAATATGTATGTAGTCGCATTTACGTGCCTTGTATAAATAACAAGTTTTCTCTGCTTTCGGTATTTCGCTTTCCATTTTCTTTTTTTGGAAGGGGGCCGCAAACATAAACAACCCCATACCCCAAAAAAAAGCAGCAACGAAAAACCCAAAATGCCAGAAGCAGAAGCAGAAGCAGAAACAGAAGCGGAGGAGAATCGAGAAAGCAGAAACCAGAACAGCTGTGGAAAGGACAAACACGGAATTGGGTCAACTGTATATAGCCATGCTATATTTATGTATTTCACTTTTTGGGGGTTGCACGTTTCCCGTGTCCCTGTCCCTGTCCCTGTCACATGAAAAGCGTCAGCAGAAGCAGCAGCAGAAGCGTTAGCGGCGGCTGTTAACTTTGCAAAAATAACTGGGCCAAAAAGAGCGGCCGGGCTAATAACAGTGGCAGAGAGACAAAGCGAACAACTGCGCGCGCATTTGACCAAAGAGCGATGTAAATAGGCTATAAGAGAGCGAGAGCAACGAAATCAGGTTAAGAAGAGAGACGCACTGGAAGTGTGTTTGTTTTGATTTGCAGCAGCAGCAGCCGACGATGACGACGTTGAAATTGGGTCAATGGAAGCGCATTAACTGCCAAGTTTTGCCCAAAAGCGAATGTAGCATAAATTATTGACTTTTACATAGAATCGGGCTGAATAACAGTCTATAAATAGCACACTTCATGCAAGAGTAAGTGAGTGTGAGTGAGTGTAAGTGAATGAGGCTGAAAGCAACTCAGCATCAGGTTGCAATGGCATTCATATTCGCTGAGGAATTCCGTTCCTTTCCCCAAAACGCAAATAAAATAAGTAAAAATAAGTAAAAAGCTTAGACAAACACTCTTGCAAACTCAGTTCCCTCTAATAAGGCTTAATTTTTTTTTTGGGAGCAACATTCGAATTGCACTCACGGCGACGTTTATACTTGTATATTTCACAGCGCGCTGACGACATAAAAGTCAAAGGCAGCGCACAAAAGTAGGCAACGCAAATCGTTGTCCTTATTATCCTCGGGCCAGCTGGCAATTTTATGCGCACCATTAAAGCTGCTTAAGCGCCTCATGGCAATCTTCACTCCAGGGGGAAAAACTGGGGAATACACTTCTTATGTGTTGTGCTCTGTATTCTGTGTTCTGTGTTGTGTTGTGTGTGCTCGTCATTTGCATTACCGAGACAACCGAAAAATGCCCCAGGCAACGCCTCCCGCTCCGCTTTGATTTACATATAGATACAAATAGAGAGCGTATCTCTCGCTCGCTTCTAGATATTAAGATATTAGATTCACACTGAAAATGCAATTGATTGAGCCACATTTTTGGTAGCCTGGCTTATTTGCATGCGGTTCTAAATGGGAGCAGGCGAAAGCGTTATCGCAACCCCAGCAGGCAAACCCCAGACCAAGCAAATTGGGTCACATCAAATGATAACAGACCCAAACAGCAGCAGCAGCATAAAGGGCTGACAGCAGAGAGAGAGAGAGAAGGGGGAGGCAATTGGTTGACGCTTTCAACAACAATTTTTGGGAGCTTTGAGGCCTTTGGTTGGTTTTACAGGTAACATAATTGCCGCCAGCTAAAATGCTTTTGGGTTTTGCCTCAATGCGGTTTCAAAATGTTGTTGCTTAAATAGTTTGCTCGCCCTCTATGTGTGTGTGTACTTTAGGGGTGTGTGTGTGTGTGTATGATTATTTGATTTTCAGCTGAGCTCACACATGAGTATAAAACATGATTACCTCAATTTGTCGCCCTCGTCTGGAAATTCGCTTCAAACTTAATTTGATTGCGTATAAATAAACACGCGACGCTGGCGACAGTGACAAACTGACAGAAATGTGTGTGTCTACACACAAGCACATACACACACACACACAAAAGTTGAGAGATCATGCATATGTGTATGTAGATATCATATGCATACATAACTGATGTGACAATCGCACGCGAAATTGTCATTTCTGAACGTCAACGAGGAAAGTTGCGTTGCCAGGAGTGAAAAATAGCGAGAGAGAAGAGGAGAGGAGAGGAAAAGAATGTAGGAAAGAGCGAGAGGGGTAGCTAACATGATTGAGCATGTCGCGAAAACGACATGGAAGCTGAGTTGAGTGTTCATTCATGTTGTTGATTTTAACAGTAACAGCTGTGCGTGTGTGTGTGAGCATGTGTGTGCGCTTGGGTATGCGAAAGCAAGACAATGAAAATGGCGTCGATTTGCAAACATATTCACATATTCACATGTGTATGAATACAACAAGAGCGCACTGGACAGACAAAAGCACAAAACTGACTGAGTTGACATGACAAAAATTTGCTGGAAATTCAGCTTAAGGGTTGCCCGCACAACATACACCACACACACACACACACACGGACACATATACGCGGGGCAAGTTTCGCATTCATATATACAAAATTTATGTGAAAAGTTCGTGAGTGCTTCAAGTTGTTAACGAAAACACATTTGAAATGAAAATTGTTTGCCAGCTCAAAGCTTCAAATTGCATGCACAATTGTTTATGGCCGCCAGAGCGAGAAAGCGACTGAGTGTATGAACGAGAAGAGGAAGCATAACGAATTTGTTGACGCTGCCTAAAAGTAGGCAACACTTTTGCAACGTGCGCCGACACATAAATTGCAACTCAAAGGAAACTCTGTACGTAATAAAACAAAGCTGCGTCATGCTTTCAATTTTGTGTAATATAAATTTTCGCAAATTTGACAAGTCACAAGACAAGCGACATGACAATAAAATGGGACACTCAATAAATTACATTTAAATAACATTATTATTTTCTCAAATGTAGAGGGAAGGAAACTTAAGCTGTCAGAGTCGATGAGAGATTTTCATTGTCGTTGGATTAATTATTTGATAAGTAAGCGAAAGAAGGAAGGAGTATTATTTCATTTCAATTTCAGCTCTTAATTGGCTTGATTTCCTTGACAGCATATGAAAACTGAGGAGTTGCTGATCAACTGCAAATTATAGCAGTCAAAGTCGATGTCACTCTCTGTGTGTGTGTTCTCTTGTGTGCTGTCCAGCACAGACGAGTCGTTGACTGTGCCAAGCGACAACAATATCCGGTAGGACTCAATTTACCACAACATCTCCACCCCTCATCATCATCTTCTTCTTGCCACACACACTCGTTCACTTGCCTCATTCACATAAAATGGCTTATCAGTGAAAAGGCTCGAATTACAAGCAGGCAAACGTGGCAAGCAAACGACAACGACGTCGTCGACGTCGACGTTGGCATCCTTTTGGCCAACGTACTAAAGCAACCCTCTTTTCACCGCAAGTTAATGGACCAAGCTCCACAACAGAGTCAGAGTCAGAGTCAGGGCAAAAAAACAGGCCTGATTATCAACGCCATTGTCACATCTCCAACGACAACGAAGAGTCTTGCAACAAAAACACAATGCCTGGAAATCCAATTATGACATAAAAATTTGCGTAAATTGTGAAATGTAAATTTTGTCAACACTTTTTGGCAACTAAAAAAGGGTTTTTTGGTGTGCCCACCCGCAACGCAAGATAAGCAAGCTAAAATTATTATTTGACACACGTAAATTTTTTCGGGGGCGGCAGCGATAATAAAATCGTAGTATAGCTAAAGTATATATATATATATATAGAATATATATGTATGCCAAGTAGCTTTGCATTTGCCATTGACTTTTATTGCTGCGGTAATTGCCAAATGGAGCTTGAATGGGTCGTCCTGTTGTTATGCCCACTGTGCTCGTGGGTTAATCAATGTGCCCAAAGTTGGGTTGCGGTTTTGATGATGCTTTAAAGACCCAACTGGGCAGCTAGCAAAGTAATTGGCTTAGAATCAAATATGAAATTGTGACAGTTGTGACCTTGGCCAGGGAAAGAAGGAGAGAAGACACTTCTTGGGCAGCTATAGTTAAGTGACAGAACTATAGAGAACTGTTCAGCCCCCCAGAAAGTAAATGCTATCTGCTATATTATTATTTCTGTGTGTTTGTGTGTGTGTGTGCGAGAGAGGACAGCTTGATGGCAGCTCATCTATTTCAATTAAGCTCTGACTGGGGGCTACTTTTATAGGGGCTGTTGTTGTCGTTGTTGTTGTTGTTGTCGTTGCTATTGTGTTGCTCGTGCCTGACCCGCATGTTGACCCAGAATGCAATGCAATGCAAAGTAAAAAGGCAAAAAAGAAGCCGGGGCAGCAAAGTAACTAGGTCACTTTGGCTAACCAATTGACGAAATACTCGTAGTGTATGCATGCTGCTTGCCAATTTTTGTATTTTATTTTGTTCGTCGTTTGTTGCACATTGCTGATATAGCACAAGGCTCTGGCGCCTGGGACGACCTTGCCACAAACTGTGGCGAGGCTGTACCAAAAACACTGGCAGCAGCAGCAGCAGCAGCAGCGAGTGAATGCATCAAGGCCTAGCGCATACATATTGCAGTAACTGTACATTGGAAAGTTATGTTTACTTATCAGCGAGAGAGTGAGAGAGCACGAAAAAGAGACAGAGAGGGAGCGCAGTGCAGCGCAGCGTAGGGAGCGCTTCCTCTTTTCGCACATTGTACAATCAAAAGTAAACCAGGTCAAGCGTCAAGCCAACTATATATAGAGAGAGAGGGCCCCACACATGCATATGATTATGTGTGTGCATGTGTGCAGTAAGTCTGTAAGTGGTGTGGCAAGTACATAATGTGTCACACACTCACACACACAGAGCATAGTCTAAGAGTCTTATGATTTAAGCCCAGCTGACAAAATACGTTTCCCACTCTTTCGATAAGCCATTATTGTAGCATACTTTTTGGGGCATTGATAATACGACTACAAGCAAAATGATTTTGAATTTAAATTACATTTCTTCTCTTGTGCACAGCACAGGAAGGGACCTAAACCTTAAATGCTTTAAACTCTTTACAAATTTGAAGGACATCTTGAGTGGGGTTCGACTATTAAAGTAGCGCATAGACGGCCAGAGAGGGAGTGAAGGTTCTCAGCCCTTGGGACACATTTCAATTTGGCTCTCTAAAGGCAAACGCATAAACTGCCAGACAAGAAACGTTGATGTACGAGGCGTCCCCAGACTTTGGGGACTGGGGACACGTGTCTTCTTGACACGACGACACAACGTAACGCAAAGTAACGTAACGTATCAAAAATGGCCACATAATAATTCCCAAAACTCAGCGTACACGAAAAATAAACTAAAAAAAAAAAAATGTAGAAAAATGGTCAAAAAATAATCAACTTGTGGGCCCAGAGCTTTATGGACACCAAAATGGGGAATGGAATGGCATGGCGTGGCATACAACATGCATCAAGTTTTGGGGCAGCATTTTTCGAGAGGAGCGTGCGACAAAATGTTGCCAGCGTTCGCTCGAGTTACGTTCTGTCATTTCATACGGAATCGTTATTGGACAGCAAATATTGGTAAGGGCTCGATGCTGGCGGGGGATTACCTAGAGGTAAGGGAAGTGAGAAGGGCGGAGTAGAGTTGAAAGCGGTTTATTGCGCACCTAAGAACCTACCTGCCAACACACACACACACACAGACACAGTGGCAAAACCACTCTACGGCTTTAAAACTGCACTGTCGATGCTGTATTTGAAATGCTATTTGATGTGCTGTCAAAGGAGCGACTATAAGCTGCTTATGGCCAGCAAATTAGACATTTTCAAAGTGCTTAAAAAAAGGGCCGAGCTTCAAACTTTCAAACACTGCTGTTCGGCTCATATTGAAATGTATTAGCCAAGTTATATACATTGTTATTCGATGGGAAATTAATCAGATCAACACTGTCCATCGATAACAGTGTTCGATTAGTTAGTGAACTTTTCTATGACTTCTGCTTTAGTTCTAGGCAAACTTTACTTTTTCGTATTGTAAATTTCAACTGCATGCAAATAGTCTTAGAAAGTCAATTGCAAAACTTGCAAGTTGCATAAAAAGCGAATCCATATATGAAGAGGCAAAGGAAAAAGTAAACCATAAACCATATCGTTATGACTTCAACAATTTCACACTCGCAATCGCAATTCAACTCTGAAAGCAATACCAATACAATTTGAAATTCAATTCCAATGCACACGCACGTAACAAAAATAAAAAAGAAGAAAACAAGAGACACCGCAAGTGAGTAAAGAAGAAAGAGAGAAAAAATTGTGGCAAAAATTTGAAAGCAATTTCATTTTTGGAAAAACAAATTTCGCAACAGCTTCGCTTCGACTCGCATTATATATAGATAATTTTCATTTCGCTTTTCTATTTCTGCTGTTTTTTCTTATTTTTTGCCTGTTTGTTGTTTACTCTGCTTGCATATTTCATGTGGCTCCAGGCTCCGAACCCTTTTTGCAATTTGGCGCTTCTTTGGATTTACGCTGGGATTTAAATATTCAATTTCTTAAATTCCACGGCACTTGAAATTCTGATGCGATAAGCCGCCAGACCCCAAGCATCGTAGCACACTCACTCACTCACTTAGTTACAACAGTTTTGCTATCTAGCTAGCTTCAAACAGCTGCTTCTAAACCAACCAATTTGCTATAGAATTAGGTTTTTTTTTGCCCTTGCTGCCCTGTTAAACTTTTCACTCTACATTTTAGCTCTGTGTTTTCCCAGCTTTTTGGCGTTCCACATTTTCGTTGTTGTTTTTTTTCGGGGCGGCTCTTTTACAAAAACTTTTTGCCGGCCAAGTGTCGACGCGTTTAATTGCAAATGATAACAGGGCCATGCTTAAAGTTGTCTCCTTTGCTTTCCTCCTTGGCTTTTTAATTTCTACTCTTGCTGACCCAATTTGCAGCTTTTTCATTATTTTTATGCAAGCAGCCAGCCACACAGCAATAGCAGAAGAAGCGGCAACATCAGGACTCTGCTGCTTCTCTAGCGAAAGTGTCGCCCATTTTCCTGGTCCTGGTTTTTCATTATTTGTTTTTTTCCTTCCCATGTCGTTACTTTGCTTTCGCTTGGCTTCAGCTTCATCTCCATCTCCGTCTCCATCTGGAGTCCTACTCAGTGACTGTGCGGCATCTTCTTGTTTAGATAAAATGCCAAATACCGGAAGATTTTTAATTAGAATTTTGCTTCTTTGTTTTTTTTTTTGTTTTGGTCGCTGCCACCCTCAGACCTCATCTCAATTATTGACTCGAGACAATAAGGCAAGCAGCTAAATGGGCGGGTAACTGACAACTTTGGCCCGCAAAAAGAGTTCAAGTGAAACAGAAAGAGAGAGAGTGAGAGTGAGAGAGAGAAGAACAATGCTCTAAATTTTTGGCGATTTTCTTGAAACAGGGCAATTCCAAAGACCTACTGTTGCTGAATGAATGAATGCATCGACCCCAAAGTAAGAGCTTAAATCATTTTAATAATCCTTTACATTTACTTGGCCAGGACTTTTCTTTGGGGTCTTAAGTCCAGCTGCCTTCCATTGTTTAATTTGCTACCCGCTGATTTTGCTTCTCCTTCTTGTTATTGCTTTCTTTTGTAATTTAATACACAGCATTTCCTAATTAATTCCCTTTTTTTTTTGCTTTGCGGTTTTTCCAGCTGCTTACCAAATCATAAATCGTAATACGATACGGGACGATAATTTCGTAACTATGGGGCGTCCAAAACTGAAGTTATTTGTTTCGCTAAACAATTATTTATAGCTGCACATTTAATAGGATCTTAAAGTGGCATAGAAGACGTTTAATCAAGCAAATTATAAAGCTGATTAAAGCTGCCAAAATAGGATTAATTATTGCACAAGGTGAATACACAATTGAAAGCCTCATTACGCTGAAAGCTTTTATCTACTGTACTTTGAAATCACTTTTCAATTGTGACAACTTGGTAAGAAGTCGAATTAAAATGGTATTCAATTTGAGCTGGTGGCGCATTTGCATTGATGAAATGACAATTGTTATTTGAAAAACTTCAAATCAGACAAAATGCAAATAACTTTGGCTGCAGGATATCATAGCACAAAAAGAAAAAAGAAAATAATAATAGACACTGGGATGTGGAGCAGCTGCTTGAAGCAAATTCCAGCTATCGTTGCCATCGACAAGCGAAAGTGGATGGAAAAAGAAGGCAAAAAAAAAAAAAAAGAAAAGAAAAACCGACTCGTTGCCACAATAATTTTCATAAATTTTCCAGTTTTCGGCAAACGAAATTTCCGCATTTTTTTTACTGTGCGCAATCAACACAAATACAAGATAGAAGAAAAACAAAGAAAAATGCAGTAGTCGAGAAAGTCGATGATGTAATGGACAGCGCAAACATTTCATTTGAATAACTTCGTAATCACCAGGCAGGCATACTCTAAAAGCCTGGACCCTGGCAGACGTGGCGTATGAGCAACCTGAGTAAAACTACCAAAAAGCCCCAAATAGAAAACAAAAAAATAGCACAAAACAAAATAAAAGAGGAAAAAACATCGAAATAAAATTGCCTTTTTGCTCAATGGGTGATTTTTTGTTAGTCGAGCAACGGATTTTTATGGCTAACTTTGTTATGGCAAGTTGCTGTTGCTGCTGCTATTAGGGGGCGGGCGTTGATTGTGGCACGCCCACTTGAAGCAAAAGGTTTTCGACTTTCAGTTGCTGTAGCTGCTGCTGCCTTTGGCGTTAAATGTTGCCTGGCTTTAAAATGTTATTTGCAATTTTGATTTCAACTCAATTGCTGCTCCAGACAAGGCAACGCTTTGCGTTTGAGGAGTTTGCTGCAAGTTGTCTTCAATAAGTTTACTTACAGCATTGGGCATTTGGCAAAGTCGGGATGTGGTTGTGGAGCAGTGTGGCAATGCGGTGTGGCAAGCACTCACCTGTAAAGACACAGACAGAGAAAAAAAGTTTCGAAAATTAAGTGTGTGCAACATTTAACATTACATTAAATTTTTAAGCGAACGACAATCGATCGATCGAATTCGATTAGCTGAGAGATAGGTTGAGCACTGGCATTGGCAATTGAGAGTTGGGAGTTCGCTTTGACATTATTCGCGCCTGGCACAAAACCCAAATTCAAATCGAATTGAGCCCTGCACTTGCGGTCTGTGTTTGTGTTTGTGTTTGCATGTCATCGTCGCTAGTCTGGGAGATAGCCTCGTGTGCCCATTTCCAAGTTTACCATGTCGGGGTCAAATAGTTTGCCGACAAGCTGACGTGCACAAACCAATTGCGAATTGCGCCTATAAATATGCATTACACACACAACGATTCGTATCGCTTGCTTGCTGCTCTGTTTTCATTCGCTTTTAATACCCTGTAACCGGGTCACATATGCTCGCTGATTCAACTAAAAGATTACACGACATTCTATTTGTTTTGTGCTCTGTGTGTTTGGGCTGCAGTCTGTAATTACTACGAAGTGCTTGGCAGTCTGGCAGAGTGCGCGACTTCTTTTCGCTTAGGTTCCTTTTTGGCATTTCATGTCGCAGCTCATTTACAACAAATGCCAGGCATTGACATGATTTCTTCGCAAAGACTTGTTTTGCATTCACGTCTAATTGCCACGTTAATTGTAAGCAATTACAAAACAAAAATTACAGAAAAAAATACACCCTGGAAGGCCGACACTAGACGGGTCTATTCGACATTGCAGCTTGCATGTCGAGGCTGACTTTTTCGGTAATTTTACAATTCTTGGAAAAACCTTTAATTGACTTGACTGTTTTTAATTATATTAATCCATGACTAAGAGAGCGAATAAAACACAGTCCGAGAGATGGAGAGAAAGAGAGAGAGAGAGGATTGCAAAGTCAAAGTCATGAGTCGACAATAAATTTGGTTAATTAGCAAAAACGTCGCTTGGAACAAATTAAAAATGAAAACACCAACAACAAAGAGCCGGACAATTATGCGGGGAGGTGCGCGCGTGTGCAGCAGCAGCAGCAACAGCAAGAGCAACAACATCAGCCGGCAATTTGTCATGTACGTGCAATTAATCAAAAGTTGAATGACTGCAAAGGCTGCGCGTCTTCGTTCGGCAACTGATTAAAGTGATGCTCTCTCTTCTTCGCTTTGTTGTTGCTGTAGTTGTTGCTATTAAAGAATGTTTGTGCGCCGCAAAACTGACAACGATTGCAGCTCGTGAAATTAGTCATCATTACGCCCACGCATACACCGACCAACCGACCAACGAAAAAAAAAAGCATTGCATACTTGTGGGCGAAGCAGCGTGATGCCGTCAGACTGTGATGGATGGATGAGGCGTGTGCTGAGATAATTGACCTCTAAATATACTTGCGCACAGTCGACGCACAAACACTCACACACATACACACAGCTTAAAAGTCGCAAACCCATTGAGCAGCCTTGCATCCCGCGCCGCAAAGTAGGCTAAAAATATGGCACGACGCGCAATGATGATGATGTTGGTCCAATAACCTTTTGGGCTGTCGGCTTTGCGCACAGCTTGAATGCCATTGACACTGCTCTTGCTTCTTCTTCTTCTTCTTCTTTTGGTTCAGTTCGGTTCAGTTTAGCTCTCGGCCTGAAACAGATACTCATTTTGGGCCAGGAGAGCAACGACAACGACAGCAGCATCTCAGCATAAGAAGTCATTGCTCGAGAGGCTCACGCACTTCTCTTTGCTGCCCATTCCAATGCTGCCGCTGCTGCTTTAAGTTGCCTCAACTTTTGTTTTTGTTTTCTGTTCGCTTTTTTTTTTGCGTTTTGTTTGTTTTTTACTTTTGCTCTGCGTTTATTATTCTCGCTGCTGTTGTTGTTGTTGTCATCGTCGTGGGGATTTTATGGCTTTGAGGCAGGCGAGCTACGAGCTACGCGTTGGCGTTGTGGCGTCGTGTCTGCCTTTTTGGCAATGCGTGCGATTGCCCCGTTTCAAGGATACTTTGCTGCTGCTTTGGACTTTTTCGTTTTCTCGTTTTTTCGGCTGCCTTTTGGCATTTTATTGTGTCGTTGGCACGCATCGAGCCAGCGAGCGAGCGAGCAAAAAGTTAAATGGTTAATCATAAAAAAAGCAAATAGGTAGATAGACAAACATATTAGAAGAGAGAGAGAAAGTCTGTCGATTATCAAGGATTCTCAAATGAAAAGCGTTGCCTCATTGAAATGAATTTTCGACTTTGAATTGATTCATGCTTCTAAGAAGCACCTTAATTTATTTCGAACTGAATTTAAAGCCACTTCCATCCCACTGTAACTGCGTTTTTCGCACCTTGGGGTTAAAAGGAAGTTTGTGCCATTCGCTTATCTTGGCCAACACTAATTGCTGCCTAAACATAAAATGAAACACAAAACTTTAAGCCTGTAAATTTCATTTACTGCTTTCACGCTTCGTCTCTCTCTCTTTCTAATACTGTTTGCTGTCTCTCTTTTTTGTGTGTGTGCGCCATTTTGCCAATCGGTGCGTTGACTGTGCCAATGTCCTGGCGATTGGCCAAGGGTTTGAGTCGCCCACTCACAGAGAGTTCTGTGTCGCCTTCTGCAGTTCACAGCTTTACAACAGCGAGAGTTGAATAAACTCGCAGTTGTTCACGATATTTATGCCTGTCTGTGTCGGTGTCTGTGTGTGTGTGTGTATTGTTTGATGTATGTATTTAGGTATGTAAAATTGTCAAATCCGTCTAGACATTGAAGGTCAATTCTGGGCTAACGGTTTGAGGTTCACTCTCAACTGAACTCGACCTCAACGACAGGAAAATTCTTCCTTTTGCCACTGATTTCAATTCCATTTGCCTTGCTAATTGTCATACAACATTTATTCGATTTGATTTACGAAATAAAAAACAAAACGTGACTAACGCTGCGAGTTGTAAATAAGACACTTGGACTTTAAGCTCGAGAACTCGAAACTTAATTTAATTGCAGTTTTGTTTTACAATTGCAATGAAACTTTGTACAGCGATTGCTCATAGATCAGTTTTTGGAGTAGAGAGAGAAAGAGAGAGAAGAAAGAGAGGAGACTGCTGAACATTGATCGCAGCACATTTTTGTTGTTGTTTGTTTGATTGTTATTCTGACTGCCTCTTGTTGCTGTTTCAATTCAATTTGTAGCGCACTCGCGGCCGCTCTTCAATTTCATTTCCTTGGCTGTTAGTGCATTGACTTTAGCGACAACAGCAACAGCAACAACAATGGCAAAACAAAATGATATCAACGATAACAACTCGTTTTCAGTTGTTTTTCCTCTGGCTGCGTTTATAATTTAATTAAACTAAATGTAATTAGCATGTTAACTCTATAATGCAATCTGCAGCAGCTCTCTCACAGAGAGACTGAGTTCAATGGACTCGCAAATTGCGTGTAATTTGCTGACACACAAACTCATGAGCAATAAAATATAGTACTGTATACACTCTATATACTCTATATATATAGACTGTCTGACTTTGTCTGATCCCACGATCGAAACTAACAAAAAATAGAACTCGTGGCTGTGCTGTCTTATCAGTCAGCACACACATGGCCTAGGCCCAAGGCCAACAGCGCTGCACTTCCAAATATCAATCTATAATCAAGTTTATTTGTTCACGTTTCTTTTTTTTGTATTTTTTGTATATTTTTAACACTTTGCTGGCAACGCACAGACGCAGTTACAATCACGTCGACCTTGATGACAATGAACTCACTTACACTCTTCACACACACACACACTCACAGATACACACACTTGCATACACTAAGCGTAGCGTATGTGAAATTGTTTTGTCAAGTGCTCGTCGCTTTGCTTTATAAAATAAAAACATCTATTTTATGCCCATATCGCTTTGATAAGATACGAAATAGCCCCCATACAATTTGCATCATAAAATATACTTAAGCGATTCTATCTGTATAAAGTAAATACAGTATAGAATTGTTATTTCTTTTTGTGTTTTTTACTGTTTACCAACTTTAACTTTGCTGCCAATAAGTCTGTTGAGGTTTTTACGACACTCTTTCGATATGATTGATATCTAAGTGTAGATTATCGTTGTGAAATATATTCAGAAGGGCAATAATTCTAAAGAGAGTGAGTTCAATATCAGATAAGCAAGTTCAGTGTGTGATTAAAAAGGACTTCTTTGGCAACTTTTGTGATTACTCAAAATGAGTTGACTCACAAAAGTTATTGCATTGCACAATGAAATAAAAATGCATTAGCGGAAATACTTTCAACATATTGTTTGTTTGCTTTTTAGGGGCTGCCTTCAACTATATTATTAAATATACAATATGAGTGTGCACACAATCGACCTGCAGGGAAATACAATACTCCCGCTTGCTTTTACAAATGTAAAAAACAGAAAATCGACTGTACATTGCTTTATGTCATGCCATTAAAATTTGAAAAGCCGTATCGAGCGATGTCGGTTAATAACAGCCTACAAAATTGTGGCAGATGACAACCACAGCGCCAAAGTGGGCGGAGGGGCAACAACAACAAAAAAAAAACAGAAAAATAAAAGAGGGGCAAAAAAATGATTGCAGCAAAAGGGGGGAATATAAATATCATGGAGGCGTCTCAGCGCACTGGCACCTGGCTCCTATTACATGCGCACGGCATTATTACAAAGCCACCAACAGCAACAATTGCAAATAAAAGCTAATATTAAAAGCGGCAATTTTCCATGGCACCACCGACAACAGCAACAACCAGCAACCAGAAACAACAACAACAACAACAGGCAACCAACTAGAGCCACCCAACTTTGCCTTTGCTTTTTGCGTGCCATATGCGAGTTCGAAAGGATTTCCGGTTTATGCTGTTGCTTGCCAACTGCCTACTCTACTGTTGCCTCCTCCCCCCTCCCTACCTCCCTCCTCCCTTGCAAGCTCCCTCCGTAACCTTTTGTAATTGTTTTGTTAGGCAAATGCAAAGCACATGGCAAATGCCACGTCTTCAACAGCGAGCTAATGACCGAGTCAATATATATTATTTATTTATACCTAGATTTTCTCTACTTCAATTCCTTGACAATTGCTGACCTGAAATTGCATTTGCACACAAAGCATTTCGTCGCTAGGTGCCAGCAACATTTTTAATAACAAAAATATTTGTAGAGTTTGTGGAGAGTTTCGTCAAAGGACCGCATGCCAAATCTAATATAAATAGTTTTGTCAGCAAAAAGGACTCGTAATTAGCGAGCACACTCGACATCTAACTGAAATGAAATGAATCTATGCGAAAACTCGAACATATGCCAGGACAGCAGCAGCAACAACAATTCGCCTGCAGCGTGCATGGCGATACTTTTTCTTTCTTTTCTTCCACTCTTTTTTTGTTGTGGAGGAGGAGGCGGAGATGCGTTGCAAACACGACTCGTGCTCGAGCGTGCGTGCTGGGCTTCATCTTGATGCACTGTGTGTTAATCCCAAATCAAACAAAAATTGAGACGAAACGAAACGAACGAACGAAGGGGAAAGAATATGCAGGAGCAAGCAGAAGGTAGCAGAGGCAGGTTTCAGCTTTTGGTTTTGTCGATTGTGTTGCACTGACTTGAACCTGAAGTGCAGGCGGCGTTCTACGTTGTACGTGCTGCCTGCCACAAGTAAGCCCCTAGCAGATGTTGCCCTCTGTCTCCTGCCTCCTGCCTTCACTTGCAACTAGAGTTGTGCTGTTGCTCCACCTGCTCGCACCTTCGTTCTTCGTTGGCTGCATTGCTCCTGCTGCTGGTCGCCTGCTGTTGCTGTTGCCTGTTGTTGCTCTTGTTGTTAGCCATGGCTTTGTTTTCGATTTGAGCTTCGTTTTTGCCTTTGCTCGCCGCCTTTTTGCAACGTTTACATTTTGTTGTTGCTGGCAATGTTTATGCCGGTTCGTTCGCTTGTTGTTGTGGTAGGCCTTGCTTGCTAGCTGCTGCTGCTGCTGCCATTGTTGTTGCTTATCCTGTGTGTCGTTGAACTCAAAGCCGGTGTGTGCAGCAGAAGGAATAGCAGCAATACACCTAACCAAAGGCCGTTGCATGTCGCCCCCAAACAGCAGCAGATGCCTTTCCACCTTTCCACCTCTTCGCTCTGCACTTGACTTTGCCCCCCAATACGGAGCAACAGCCAGCTTGAAACGGGGGCAGGACATAAAAGTTTTGCGACAACTCACACACACACAGCGAATCGCCCCCGAAGCCAAGCATAGAGTGAATAGAAAGGAGCTAGAGCTGGCCATAAGCTTAAGCATAAAAGCCGAATAAGCAAAACAGCCAACTGAACCGAAACTAAAGAAATGTAAACAAGCTAAAAACAAAGTGCAACAGCAAAAGGTTTCATGTTTATCCAGGCGCCATGGCAACCCTGCCAACTACTATATTCAGCTATTTGTGTTTTTTCTTTTTAGATGGCGTGTGTCATGTGCCGATGGGTTGGACAATTTCTGCATAAAAACTCTATTGAAATTTATTTCTGCATCTCTCTGTGTGTTGCACTATGGCGAATTTTGTTTTTCGTTTTTATTCTTTTTTTTTCCTTTTTTTGAGGGGACAGGGCAGACAGCCAATACCATAAATTGTGAGCATGTGTAAATATTTTAGCAGATACAAGCCAGGACTAGAAACGAAAGCAATATGAATGTGTGTGTGTGTGTGTGTGTGGGCAATATGCGACATGAATTCATTACGAACTGCATAAATTAAAACATAAAAGATACAAGCAACAAAAAAATTGAAGTCCAATTTGGCATGCTAAATGCTTAAAAAGGCTTTTTGCACATAAGTATGGTCGAAACATAAACTCGATTTATATATGGTAAGAGCATAAATTCGACTAGACAAATTGAATGAATCAAGCGCAAATCAAATGCACAGAAAAGTCTTCAACTTGCACACACTCAAAAGATATAAAGATACATACTGATACAAAGTCTAGAGAGAGAGAGAGACTCTAGAGCCGTAACCTCTGGCAAATTCGTGCTTTAATGTACACATCACGATTAAGAGGGAATGGCCACAGAATATTTCATAATTTCATAGTAAAGCAACTTTGGCCAGTGGCCTTAAGATACATGCATCCAACAGATACAACTGGATTTTCTATGTGTGCTGCTTGGGGGCTCTCTCTCTCTCTCTGTCTGTCTCTTTCTCCCTTGTGTCTTGTGCTGTCCTCATTTGCCGACATGTAAAATGATGCGTAAACAATATTCTGACGCATCATTAAAACGCCTGAACAACTGAACGAGGCGCATCGATCAGTTTCACGTTCAGTTGGGAATCAACCCATCGTCGATGCAAGTGTGTGTGTGGAACGAACATGATTATGATGACGCATCATCGTAGCTACAAAGCTACGGCACTGACCTGCCACAACAACAACAACTAATTCAATTTTATTCGCTTGGACACGGCTCGAGAGTGCTGGAACTTTAACTCGAGCTAGGGACTGGGTTCGTCATGTCCACCTTCAAACAGAGTTCAACTGCCTCGAGAGTACGCAACATGCCACGCGCTCTCTCTCTCTCTCTGTCTCTCTCTAGCTCTTTCTAGCTCTTTGTGTGTATCGCTTGATCGTTTGCTTGCTTCGTTGTCGTTGTTGTCGTCGTCGTCGTCGTTGTTATTGCTGCAGCATGCTCAGCGCTTGTTTATGCTGATCTCTGTAATGAGATATAATGCCGGCCGGCCGGCCTGCCCCAAGACAACCAAAATAACAACAGCAATTGCAATAACAGCAGCTTCTTTACGGCACCGGGCACCTGACCTGGACATGGAGAATGGCAGCTTTGTGCTCCAGCGGGAGCATTGAAGCTGCCTCTACACAAAGGCACTTAAGTTAAGCGAGGGTGGCAGCTAAATTTGCGGTAAAACTATAAAAATGTATAACTCGCTTTGCAGCAGCTGCGTTTTAAGTTATGTGCACTTAATGGCCACTTTAAAGTAGCTACTTAAATGCACTTAGTTGCATATTTTTATTCCCTAATAGTTACCAATAAAAGTAACACTAGAAAAATAGTAGAAAAATCATAAAAAGTAAATGATGGTGCTACTATTAAAGAACTTTCGCTTAGTGACGTCGCAGTTAAGCGAGATATTGGTTGAAAACTTCAATAACTGCCCTCGCAACATGTGTACGTATTGTGGACTGAGCCCATTGTGTATTGTGTTGTGTTGTGATCAACAACAAACATCATTATCAGCATTTGGGCCACATCATTATCACGCTGCATTCGTGATTGTTGTCGCAGCACAAACAGCAACAAGAGCAGCAGCAACAACAACGGCAACAGCAACAACAACATCATTATCATCGATAAGTCGTGCGGCGACAGAAGCATTTGCAGCCTCTGACAAAGTTTTGCTTGCCAAAGCAGTTCACGTATGACAAAGCGAAAGAGAGAGAGTGAGAGAGGAGGAAGAAAGAGAGAGAGAAGGAGAGCAGCACCACAGCACTGACCTGGACAAGTGGCCAGAGTGACGAAGTGACGAAGCGGATCCTCAACTGAATCAGCAAATATTATGCATACAGCTGATTCGAATTGCCAACAAAAACAGTGGGCGTAGTTTTGCAAGGGGTGTGTTGATGCGAGGAACCAAACGGGGAGCGGGGTGTGCACAAGGGGTCGTTGCGCTGAACTTCATGCGTGGATATTAATGACCGGCCTCGACCCCAAAGCGAAACAAGCAACAGCAACAGCAACATCAACAGCAGCAGCAGCAACGTCAACGAACGTGCCCAAGTAATAAAGAAATCTTCAATGTTCGGCGGGGGTGCACGTTCATGCGGATGCATGGATTATGATGATGACGACGACGACGATGATGATGATGATGCAGCCAAGGCGTAGGAGAATAGAGGAAGAGGCTAGAGAAGAGTGTGGAGGAGGAGGGTGGCTGACTGCTTCTCGGAATGAAGCAAAAAGCCAGAACAAGAAATTGGCAAGCGCGTTCAAGAGGCGCATAAATTACAGCGCAGTTCGTTGGGGCTCGGCTTTTGTTTTTGTTTTGTTGTTACTTTTTTTCATTATTGTTGCTATTATTGTTGTTGGCAGGAAATGCATTGCCACCGCATCGTTGTCGCATCGTTGACATTGCAAAAACGCTTTTGCATTGACTCAAAATATAATGAAAATACAAAAAAAAAACCCCAAAGACTTTGCCGCCCCAGTCCAATGCCACACCCATTGACAGAGGCAGGAACAACAACAACAACAAAAAGCAGCAGCAACATTTTCCACTTGAAGTCATTGCAAAATTTTTGCTTAATTTTTTAATTGCCTCGCAAGGTTTTTGCTGTTGCTGCTGCTGTTTTTTTTTGTTGCTGCTCTTTGTTGGCCGCCTGCAATCGAAGTTGGTAATTAAAAATGCGTAACGCGGTTTCTAAAAGTCGCCTTTGTTCTTGTTCACCACTCACAGTCATGTTGTTGTCATCGTCTACTTTATTGTTGTTGTTGCTGCTGTTGCCGTTGCTGTTGCTGTTGCAACTGTGTCGGCCGCCTGCTGCTTTGATCGTGGCTGCAACAACAGCTGGCAAATTCACAGCGCAGCTTGGCGCTGTTTCCTGTCTTGCTAAAAGCAAAGTTTAATTCTTTCTTTTTGCGTTGCTCAACAACAAATCGCTGCAAATAATAAGCAGCTCCCCCTTTAAGGGATTTTCAATGGTTTTCTCTCATTCACCAAGCTGCCAACTTACCAACCGACCAACGACTTTTCGCAACTTTGGCTTTATGCTAAGAAACATCTGTTTACAACTCACCTGCAATGAAAAGAAGATAAAAGGCATTAGCTAAAGTCAAGTAGATTATGTAAAGTAATTGAGATAATATAAATTTGAAATGCGAAAATATTTGAACAAAGACTGTAGGAAATATTATTTATATGAAATATAAAATTAAGGAATAAGTAAAGTATTTTTTGCACCACATATAAAGATCTGATATAATTTATATATGTACATTATTTATTAAGCAAAAGTTGCGTTGTCGCTGCGGTTGCAACCACAAATTGTTGAGCTGAGATTTGACTCTGACTAAAACCAAAACTTAAACCAAAACTAAAACCCAAAACCAGATGATAATAATGGTTGCCGTAGCCGTTGTTCTGGTTCTGGTAAATCCAAAAACAGAACCTAGCCCAACATTGTTTTTGTTTTCGCCAAGCTCATCCTCATCTTCATTCTCATTCTCAGTCGCAGTCGCTGTCTCAATGTTGTCGTGGTCGCCTCATCGTTGTTGTGTTCTCCTTTATTTTTATTTTGTTTTTTTTTTTAGGTTTTATATCTGCGCCTCAGAATCATGTCGCGGAGCCAGTGAGCAACATGTTTGTGCGCCAGCAACAACAATAGGCGGCAGCAGCAACAACAGCAACAGCAACATCAACTTTTGCGAGTGCCGAAGCACTCGGCGATGGCCAAGCCTCTTGCCAGCTGCTTTTTGTGCCACTTCCACACACACACACACACACACATACTCATTTAGTGATGTTGTTGTTGATAATGCCAGCAATGATGTTGTTGCTGTTGCTGCTGTTGCTGCCACTTGCCATGGACTTGCTCATCAACTGGATTTACTGGAGTGAAAGAGAGCGAACGCGAATTGCAAGTCCAAAGTCGCTGCTGCTTGTTGCATTTAGTCATCGTCCTCCTTCTGCTGCTGCTGCTGCTGCTGCTGCACCACACACTATCATCAACATCACCAACATCATGACGATGATGAGCAACATCATTATTATCATCATCATTGCTGCCCATTCGCTCTACGTTCCACTTCAACACCCGGCACATTGCCTTTCCCACAGTTGTTGCTGCTGCTGCAATTGCTGATGTTGCTGCTGCTATTGCTGTTGTTGTTGCTGTTGCTCAGAGTGCAGCAGAGTTCGTTCCACTCGGGTTTGCTTGCTGTATTTCTCTTTTTTTTGTTGTTGTTTTGTTGGTTTGTGGCGTTGTTTATGTTATTTTCTTCTTCATTTGCTTTATGCTGTTGCCCGCTTCGCTTTGTTTTGATATCATGCATTTTGTTTTGCTATTCAGATTTCTTCTGGATTTTGTATTTTGCTCGCCATTCCCGACGCTCTCTCTCTCGCTCTTGCTCTCTGGACTTGGCTGATAATTGCAGTAGCGAGGCGAGAAACTTGATTCGCGGCACACTCGTGACGTCACTGAGGGCATTCACTTTATGCTGCTGCTGTTGCTGCTGCTGCTTAACTGTTGCTGCTTCTGCTGTGGCTGCAACATGTTGCTGACAGTCGCTGGTCGTATGGGCAATCAATTATTTTCATGTTCCAACTTTGGTTCCATTTACAATTGGCCACTGACAAGCGATTGCTTCGCTTGCTCCTTGTGCCCCATTGTCCAGTTTATGAGACACGAAATTTAAATTTACACATCGATAGCAGAGACACAAAGAGTGAGAGAGCGAAAGAGCGAAAGAGAGAGAGAGAGAGAGAGAGAGAGACTCGCGCCCATTGTCACGATAAATCAATTGCACTCTTGGCCCCAAAAAACAAAAACAAAAAAAACGTTGCAATCGCTTTCAGCCTGGCTTTCGAATTGGCCTCAACGGTAGCTCGACTTTCGACTCACAAGACACATGCGATCGTTGTTGTTGTTATTGTTGTTGTAGTTGCTGCTGCTGCTCACGGTAGCAACATGCAACTGACACTGACACTTACGTATGTTAATGTTGACAAAAAAGAGTCAAGACAACAAGAAGGCAGCAGAAAACACTCGACACAGAGCAATTGTTTGTTTGTTTTATATGCTGATCACAATCAAAGACTGATTTTTGACAAAAGCCCTAAGTAAAGTGACTTTTAAAAGAAAAATACTCTGTGTTGAATTGCTTTCGGATTGAATTTGTTAAAATAATTTTGCCTTTGCTTAACTATTACTTTTAGAAAATTGTTAATTAATATTGGTTGCTGCTTTGCTGCATTGCATAGACAAATTGTCTCGTTTTAGTTTGCAGTTTTGTATGCAGCTCGTTTTGTGCCTGCCTCCATACAAAATGCTAGTCACAATTATTAAGCTTCTGTTAACAATTTGGAAGCATGTTCAACGCTTGACCTTTTTTTGTAACGCTCAATTTATGAGCTCAACACATGAGCATTAAACATGCAAAGCGCCATGTCAACAGTAACAGCAACACTGGCAACAGCAACAGCAACACTAAAAGCAACAACAGCAACACTGGCGTGTCAGCGTTGCAATTATTTGCGCTGTTGTTGGGAGTTTGAGTTTTTTCGTTTTTTTTGGTCTATAGCATGGTTAGAGCAAATAAAACGCCGCCAGAGCCTCACATTTTCATTTGAAGTTGAAGCTGAAGTCAACGTTTTGGGACTTCAACTGGATCATTAGGCGCGCCCTGGAGCCATTAATTTCTGTAGAGCCCGAAAAGTGTTTGCCAATTGGCAAAAGTACACAGCAAAGGAGCGAAGCAGAGAAGCTGCTGGGGTGAAAAGTGAGTGGAAAAGGCACAAAAAAAAAAAAGAAAACTAAACGCAGCATTTAAGATAAATTTGCGACGATAGCATAGACCAGAGACCAGAGAGTAAAACAGAGTAGACACAAACTGAGACACAGAGTCAAGTCGTAGTTGTTGCTGTAGTTGTTGTTGTTGCAACATGGGGCACATGAAGTAAGGGCAACAGCAACTGCAGAAATGGCAATCAAGTTCAATGCACAGCAACAAGTCAACACACATACAGAGAACGTGGCCTAAGGACGGCACTGGACTCGACACTGCAATCGAAATCAGACTTGGACTTGGACTCAACTCGAGTCGAGTCGACTTCTTGGCCATTTCGTTTTGTGGCTCGAAAACTTTGTCTTACCTTTCAATCTGCTTTAGCTGGGCAAAGGCAAAAACTAAAAAAAAAAAACGGCAAAAAATAATAGGCCAGGAACAGCAAAAGCAGCAAACAACAACCAAAGCAACTCAAACTGCAACTGCAACAGCAAATGACAACAACATGTTGCTGGCAAAAAACTTAGAATAGAAAGTGGAGCCTCACATGTTTTTATTCTTTCTCGGCTAAGTTCAATGCTCCATTTGCTTAGTGGAACACAGAGAGCAAGCGAGTTGTTGGGGATTTTGTCTGCAAGGGTTGCCGTCGGCCCGTAAATCAGAAAAATCAACACATAAAAACTAAACAATCGCCTCATTAATTACAATTAGAAGTGTTTATTGCCAAAGCGCAGCCATAAACTCGCCAACCTGCTGCAGCAGCAGGCGAAGACTGGACTTCCAAAGCACGGCTTGCGTCATCATCAAAGAAGAGAGTCGAGAGATGAGTTTACTTAACGATCACAGCACAAACATTTTCGCCACATTGCATGGTATATTTTTTCTTCTCTCTTTTTTTTTTTTTTTTTTTGTGATGCCAGTTGACAGCGTACCCAAGCAAGTCTCTCCCCAGGCAGCAGCCGAAGACGACGACGATGCCACTCGGGGGCATTACTGTAGGATTCATCAATCAACAGCTGTCAGTGCAGCCGGCAGCAGCAGCAGCAGCAGCCGAGCGGCCAACAGCCAGCAGCTAGTAGACGTCAAACCGACCGGTTCTCAATGGTCCACAGTCTGCCCCATCTCGGACTTCTTTCCTGCTGCTGCTGCTGATGCTGCCGTTGTCCAGTTGTCCACTCTAAATCAGTATCAGCCGCTGTCCCTTTATGCGTCGTCTGTCACTGCGACTGCGGCGCATGCGCAACGTTTTTGGCCAGTGCCAATTCCAATTCCCATCCCCATCCATTTGCCTCGAGACTCGAGAAGACTCTCGAAGATGGGGGGCACCCTGGAGCTCAGCTTCCTGTTGGCTCGTAACTCTCTCGCTCGATTCATTCGGTTCGTCTCATCCACTTTTGTTTGTTTTGCCTTTGGCAAATGCTCTCAACTTCCTCCTCCATTGACCATCATTCGTTTGCCATTTGCCGTTTTGTTTATTTTTCTTGCATTTTCTTCGACATTTTTCTTTTTTATTGGCGGCGGCTTCGGCGTCGGCCGCGTTTCGTTTTTGCTTGGAAAATTTGCTACTCATTCAGCTGTCGTCGCTGTGTGTCGTCCATTTATGCAAATGCTAGCGATAATTGTGGCACGAATATTGCATAATCATGACACATAACAAATGAGATATGCTGCATCGACTGCTGTTGCTGTTGCTGCTGATTCCAGCAGCGATATCCGCGCTCAACAGCAAAATCAATGTCAGGGCTCATTACAATTTGACGAGTGCAATATCAGTTGCACAGGCGGCAGCACAGCTGTAGTTGAAGGACTTGGATTGAAGTTTTTAATTGAGGTTTTTATTCACTGAAGATTTTAGACTGAGATTTCTAGCACAAATTTTAGTCATAGGTTGTAACTCTAAAAAGTCTTAAGTGTGAGGATTCTACTCTAAAGAAATTTTCGACTGAGATTTCTTCTACCAATTTTAGTCATAGGTTGTTCAAGAAATTTTATTCGGAGATTTCTATTACACAAATGAAATTTAGTCTTAAAATTATTAACCTGTTGTCCCTAATTAAAAGGGACTTTTATCTGAATTTTCTGCTTTAAATAAATTCTAGAGTAAGCTATTGCAATGAGACTTCAAGAAGATTGAAGACAAAGAATTCTAATATATAAATAAAAATATAAATAAAGTTTAATCCAAAAATGAGATCGAGTGTTCTGTGTATTTAAATAAGACTTCTTTCTGAGATTTATATTTCAAATAGATTTCAGTCTAAAGTTGCTACTCCAAAGCGACTTCAGACTGCGATTTCTACTGCCATCGAAGTGAACTTCCCCACATTTCCAGGCCATTTGGTTTGTTCGTCGCCCACAGTGTCCTCTTTGGCTATTTTCAGAGTTCGCTCTGCTCAGTTGATTTTCACTACCAATGCCATCATTTATTTTTGCTGCTGTTGTTGTTGTTGCCCCTCTTGATATTTTTATCTCCATCTCGCCATGACGCCCACGCAGCAGCAGCAGCAAGGGTTTTTCCTTTTGCTTCCTTGTGGGCTCCTTTTTTATTGCTCCAGCTCCCTTTTTAATTTAAGCACCTGCCGGCTGGCGGCTGCTTTGACAAAAATGTCCTTTCTGGGTAACGCCCAGGCGCTGTTGGTGGGCGTTTTGGCGTTGCACTAGGCTCTTTTGCCAGCTTTAGCTTTAGCTTTGGCTTTCGATTTGAGCTGCCTGCGGAGCGACTTTGTTGAGCTGTCTGTATAGAAATAAACGCCGTTTGTCGACTGAGAGAAAGAGAGAGAGTGCTTCTCCTGTGTCCTTTTTATTTTCTGTTCCCTTAGCTTAGTGCCCTTTTGCAACGTCAGCAAACACACACACACACACGGTAAACACTCTTGGCACACTCACATATTCACATTAAGTACACACATAGTTCTTTTTATTTATTTTTTTTTCAAAAAGGATCGTTTTCGCTCTGGGTATCCATTTCCTTTTGTGCGACATTTTGCTTGGTTTTGAGCAAAACTTTTTAATACAAGTTCAGAGCATAAGAACACACTTATACACACTCGTAATTGCAGCTCTCTTAACTCTCTCACTTACGTTGAACATTTCTATTTAATAGGATCACACAATTTCACAAAAATATTTTGCTGCCTGCCAGCTGCCAGCTTCAAATGTTGGTCAAGAGTTTACTGGCTTCGTATTCCCTTTTATCATTTCTTTTTCTATATCTTGCTTTTTTTTCGTTCATTGCAATTTTGATTTGCAAGTCGACGATTACGATTTCTGCCAGCAATTTAGCTCGACCAGCTCGTGTTTCAAATTGACGCGCTCTCGAGCCTTTGGGCCATGCGATAAGCCGAGTGCAGCGACCGACCAAAAAAACACAACTCAACGTATAATACTTTTCTCTTCTGCTCTTTTCTTTGTGAAATTGCCAGCCGGCTGTGTTGTTCCCCCTCCCAGACAGTTTAGTCTACTACTACGTCAATTTGGTTGGTCAAGTACTTGGCGGAAATTGGGTTCGTTAGAGTTGAGGGCATAAAACTTATGTCTGATATCCTGTTGAAATAGTGCTAATGAGCCGGCAGATGGACTCCACTCAACTAGTTATATAGTAGGCTATAAAAAAATCCCTTTGTGTCGTTTCACCTGCAACTTTCCCAGCTTTGTCAATAATCAAACATAAAGCGCAATTATCAAGTCGCGTTTATATGCAAGTCGCATGGCAAGTGTCAAGCAAACAAGTTAAACCGCAAAGAGAATTGATTGTACTACGAATTTAAAATGCTCTTTAAGTTGAAGTGGGAACTAAAAACGTTTTGAATAATAGTTAGCTATTAAATTAAAGCGATTTTTATACTCGGATGCAGACTTATGGTATATTTTGAGTGTAGTGGTATGTTGGACAGTATATTATTTTGGTATATCTTTTTGTAGTTGTTTGAATTTTAAAATATACCAAAATAATTTACTGACCAAATAATAAAAAATGTGCCAAAATTATATACTGACCAAATACTAAAAAATACCAAAGACAATATTTAGTATTTTGTCAGTATTTTATTTTGGTATATCCTTTTGTAGTTGTTCGAATCTTAAAATATACCAAAATATCAGTATATTATTTTGGTATATTTTAAAATTCGATATCAGTATATTATTTTGGTATATTTTAAGATTCGAACACACTCAACTGTAGCTCTTTCACTTTATTTTTTATTTTTATATAATTTTCAACTACATTTATTTTTATATCTCATACTCAACTACTAGACACAAAGTGCATTTATGATTTACTTTATAATTTGCACTTTTGACGTGCAAATTGCCGCTGCATATGGACACTCCCACACACACACATATGGAAACACATAACATAACTGTCACTTGGTAATTATTTTGTGTGCTTATTAAACTGATTTATGAGCACATTGCAACATGAAAGTTGCATTAATTAAAGGAAATGTGCTTAGCTGAGCTCTGATAGATTTTGAAGGGGCAAACTCTTAAGCTGGTTTCGGATCATAAAATAATAATGTTCATACACAGATAGAGATGGAGAAACTGAGCGAGCGAGATAGGCATAGAATTTATGAGTTCATTTTGCAGTTTGCAAAAAAAAAAGTTGTTAAAGCGAATAACGAAAATCGTTAACGTAATTATGGCACATGGTATAGAATCGACATGCATTTCAACTGTGAATATACATCTACATAAAACACACAGCACAACACATGCAATGTGGTGTCAGTTGGAGTTGTTGGCTATTGTTTGTAATAGTTGTAGTTGCTGTTGCTCGAAATGCAAGTGCGCAAAAATGAATGTGAACATGATACATGCGAGTGGAAAGCCACTCAACGTTCGGCTCAGACAGCTTGACGCCAAAGCAAACGCTAAAAAGTTCCGTGTAATGATGATGAAGCTTGCCACTTTTATTGTTGTTGTTGTTACTCGCTGTCGCTTGCTGTTGTTGCTGTTGTTGTTATAAAACAACAGTCAGTCAGTCACTCAGTCAGTCAACTAGCCAACGGGGTATAACAATGTCTATAATAGCAATTACGAAGCAATGGAAATTCCCGTTGTATTTGTGCAGTTTATGAAACGTTGGCAAAATGCAGTGCAAAGTTTTAACAAAAGCCAAATGGACATTAAACAGAGATAGCTAAAGAGTAAGAGGGAGAGAGAGAGAGAGCGAGAGCGAGTGTGTGACTAGGTAAAAACAACGATAATGATGCAAAATGCTAGCTAGAGACTCGTGTAACAACAGCTAAAAGGTAGAATTTGCTGTGTTGCTGAGATAGATAATGATGTTAGCAAAATGGTAAACGAGAACGCATTACGCACACAACAAAACAGATATTGCAACAATATTATGCTGCAATTTAATATGCATAAGCAGCATAATAATAATAATAATAATATTGTATTTAATGAGCAGCAAAAGCTGTCAGTTGCACGTCCACTTGCAGCAGCAACAGCAGCCACAAGAGACCAGCCAACAGTTTGCTGTGTGTATTGTATGGACAATCGCTGGCCGCTGAGTTGTCAAAAAGATTGAATAACAAATGAAATGTCATAAAAAATTCAACTTGGCACGACATCTAGCGTGCAGCCAGCAACAGCAGCAGCAGCAGCAACGTCAGCAACAGCAGCAACAACACCTGGACAACCTCGACAACAACACTTCAAGTTAGCCCGCATGTAATCCTATTAACCTTTTGGCAACTATTAATCAATTGGCCTCACTGTGAGCAGTCAAAGTCTAGCAACTTGTTCACATTGCATATGAACACAAAAAATAGTAATTAATTAATCAAGTTTTATAAGTTGTTAACAACAGTTAATTTTTGGGCAATCGAAAGTGCAGCTTAAAATGTTCTCAAACGGCATATTGACAAATTAAATACATTATGATCACACAAAGCAAACAATCAATGCGCTTATCTTGTGCACTTTGTTGTGACTTTGGCATTATGCAAATTGCCAGCTAATCATTTCAACTGCCATAATCATATAATAATACTCGTAAGCAGTCAATATTTTTTTTACTTTTATTTTTTTGCATTCTAATTTTTCTATTTTGTTTTTTACTTTTTTTTTTGGCAAATTAGTTTCATTATTGTTATTATTTTTTTTTTCTCTCTTCATTTTTTTTTGTTTGTTTGTGATTTGCTTTCAAACTCGGCGGCGCATTGTGCGAATTTGTGTGTATATTTTTTTATTGTTTTGTTGTTGCTGTTGCGGTGAAATCTTCAAGGCCATGCATATTGACTGACTTGAGGTTTTTTTTTCGATGTTTTCGCGTTGTGCTTTTATATAATTTTTTTTTTGTGAACAATATTTTTGTTGCTGGCTGCAACCTGTCGCAAAATATTTCGACGCATTTGTTATGCTCAGCTTATTTCATTATGATGATTGCTGTGTTGTGTTGTGTGCTGTTGTGTGCTGTTGGTTATATTTATAACTGCTGCAGTCATTCATCATGTGAACGAAAAATTAATAAGCCAAAAGTCAGCACAAGTTCCGCCCACATGCAGAGCAGGAAATGGCCAAAGAGAACAGGTCGGACTCCAACTCTTGCGCTAAGTGCCCGATAATTTTGTGGCCGAAACTTAAGTGTGCCACACAACACAATTCAAGTGAATGATTTTTTTTTTATTGTTGGTTGCACATTATACAAGGCCATAGAACCAGAAGGTGATTTGGCAAAAAAAAAAAAAAAAGAAGTGCGCTGCGATTTGATTTCGATGTTGACCGATTGTCGAAGGCGTCAAGGTTAGCTACACAAATTTCCCCACAATTATTTCGTTTTGGCCTTTTATTATTATAGAAATCAAAGTGAAATCACAACGAGTTGCAGTTGAACATAATTAATGACCAGCCGGCAACAAAAAGGCAACTTTCATATAGAATTGTCTAAGCCGATGACGTGATCTATAGCAGACGAGGCGCTTTATCTGATACATACATAACATATGTGAATAAGTTAAAGATAAAGCTGTAGCTGACTAATATTTGGGATGAACAGTAAACGGTTTCAGTTAAGTGGTTTCAATGGCAAGTTATCAAGTTGGATTGCTAATCCATTAGATGCTTATATGTTAAACGATTCTCAAAATATGCTGATGACGCTCGTGGCAACAAAAAACCGGAAATATAAACAATGCATAAAGTTAAACAAATAAACCAAGCACAAGCGAATGCAGCATAAAAACTGCGGCAATAGAAAATGGAATAAAAATACAAGACCCATAAAAAAAAAAAACAGAAATAAGTTATTATTTTTATAAGTAAAGGCAAGAAGGTTAATAATACAAAAGACGTAAATAAATACGAACACTTTTGCGTAGTTATTTGTATTATTTCGAAATGCAAATAATTGCCAAAAGCGAATGAACGCTGAGAAACCATATATTTAAATGCGAATGAACCGAATGAACCGTTCGCTTTGGATCAGATCGGTTGAATGCACTCTCGCCTGGATACACACAGCAGAACACCGCAAAAATTCTAAAAACAAAAAAGCAAATAAAGGAAAAATATTGAATTATTTATGTCAGTGGCAGAGGGAAACCTTCGCATAATGCACAATCGGTTTGTTAGCCAGCCAAAAAGGATATTCACAAAGTGAAGGAAAGGAAAACTCTGTCGATGTTCGTTGTCTGTTGTCGCTGTTTAACCGGACACTTGCTATGCAAATGCGATTCAAATTTCAGCAGTGCAAATTTGCAAGTGAAACGAGTATCCGAAAGATACTTATAGTATATATAGTAGAACAAGAACTGTCGTCATTGGCAGCCAGCGTCACAAGTTATACAGAAGAGTTGACGATGTTTCATTGCTTTCGTTGTTGTTGTTGTTATTGCTTTCCGGCATTGCAAGTCGCGCACGGGTAATAACAAATACGAGCGACGACAGATACAGATACATCTACAGCTACATCTACAGATAGAGATACATATACATATACAGAGAGGTAGAGATACATTTGGCGCGGTAGCTGAAAGCGCATTTTATAAATAGTTGCTGCTGCTTGGTTTTTTGTTTAAATGTATGAGTCTCGGCGACAGCAACTTGTTTGTTGTATTTTGTCATTGCAAAAACAAACAATAAATAAAGGAAGGTTGGGGGGAGTATAAAGAGTAGATTTAATATGCCCATTCCCGATCGCAGGTGATCGACAACTAATGCAAGAATCGGGAATGAAAAGAGTGTGAATTCGCCAGTGCAAATTCATCTTGCGAGCGAGTGAGATTGATTGGAGAGGAAGCGAGCGAGTGAGAGCGAGAAAGTGCGATCGTTTTCAATTTTCGTTTGTTATTAGTCGCTGCCGTCGCCACCTTCGTCAACAGCAAACGCTGACGACAACTGCGACGGCGACGGCGACTGCGACGGCGACTGCGACGCCGGCGACGGCATTGACCGCTAGAATGCAATCAACCTATTCCAAGGCCAAGTGGCCAGCGGTTTTTGCTTGTAGTAGGTGTGTGTTTGTGAGTGCGACTATAAAAACGTATCTCTCTCTCTCTCTCTCTCTCTCTCTCTCTCTCTCTGTAGCAGTAGCTATAGCTATATCCGTTGCTATAAATGTTGCTGTGACTGTGCGGGTCGGCCAAAGTATCTGTGACTTATTAGCGGTGAATTTATTTGATATATTTTTTTTTTTTTGGCGAATCAAAATAATGAAAATGTCAGGAAAATTGGCAAATTATCATATTGCGAGCCAAATAAACAACATTTTTCTGTATGGCGATTTCTTTTTTAAGCGTCTCCGCCAGGTCAGACAAACAACAAATTGCTGCGGTCTGCATTTTCGTTTCGTTCTCATATGACTAATTGTTTCTGATTCCGGGAACTCTATGATATTTTATGACGAAACTGTGGCGATTGGGTGACGCATTCATTGATAAGCGCACAACTCATAGAATGCCCTTTTACATCACGTGATTTTTATTGCAACTTTCTTTGCCACACAAATTGGTATTTGCAACGTTTGCAACGCAAAGCAACTACACAAAAATTGTGATTTATGCTGCGCAATTAATTGGCCAAAAAGCTTCTGTCAATGCAGAAAATATATATTCGGTAAACCGGAATCAGAAACGGAATCAGTTCGCTGCTTTTACTTTTCTCTTTTGGGGGGCTTTCAATATTATCGTATTGATTTATGCAATTGCACTGAAATTTTTGGGTAAATTGTAATTTATGAATTGAAATCCCGCAGCGACAGCAAAAATAAATATCTATCTATATGAAATTTTGCTACTCTATTTCCTCCCCTGAACATGAGATAATCATTAATCATTTGAGCAAAAGGTGCGGTAAAGTAAACAGTAATGATGGAGTTAAATGTTAATAAAATGTCTTCACATGATCAAACCAAACAAAAATGGATCATAACTCATTATTTTCTCGTTCAGTTAATTATACAATATCAATGCTCAACTTTCGAGTGATGCTTGAAAACTGTTTGAATTTTTCTCTCTACTCTTCACTCTACTTCAAATTTTGTTGGTTGCCACAGCAACGAAAAGGAGACTCCAAAAAAAGAAGGTCAAAGCGAAGTGAAATGAATGTAAATGATTGCTGTCTAGACAAATATAAGTATCATTATGATAATTAAAACTGGTACTCAACATCATCATCATATTGTTTCTCGGATGAGTTTCTGTGTTTTTGCTTTTGTTTTCAATTCAATGCAAACAGGTAGAAAGGTGAGCCAAAGTGTGTGCGTTGTATTATGTTCTTTATCTTTATAAATAAATAAAACAAAAAAAAAACCCAGAGACACTTGCCACATTTCTTCGCACTTTGTTTCCAACTTCAATTGCATTCACATTTGCATATCGCATAGAGACATGAGTGTGTGTACATTATAAGCGTATGCTAAGTGTCGGATCGTAGATTTTTCAAGGTTTTTAAGCCCACACGGAAATGGTTTGTACACAATGCTTGCGAATTGTGATAAATGACATAAAAACTGCGTCATACTCACTCACTCACACTACTCACATTGGCTTGCGTTTTGCGGCCAATTAAATGCATTACGAATCGAGAGAGATTTACTCACCTGCAAAGAGAGAGACAAAGTGAAAAGTGGACTTTAAATGAGATGTCATTGGCGAATGGCAAACGAATTAATTAATAGCATTTAATTAACATGTATTAATTGTACGTGGAGCGTAATCAATAAATCATGTGGTATACGCAATAAAAATATTACGCATACGTCGCATTGCACACGCAATTCCCAAAAAGGTCTCGAGGGCTAAACGCGACATTTACGAATTTCCAACACACAATTGACAGCTGTTAACTTTTTCTTTTTCGAGGAGGCGGAGGGGTAACAGCAACATCATCGTGGGGCGCAACCTTGAAGTAATATCGATTTCTTAATGCGAAACGCCCACAAAAAAAAAGGCAAAAAAGGAAAGGGCAAAAGAAATGTTGTGCAGTTGCTGACGTTGACGTTGCTTTGCCTTAGTTTTGGCCAAGTGTCTGTAATTGGCCGGGCTTAATGAAGAGCTTGTCCACATACACACAAAGAAGCGACAAAGCCAAAAACCAAAACCGAAAACCGAAAAAGCCATATCCAGAAGCCAAAGGCGAAAAAGCCTCAAAATTCAGCTATAATTAAATCCAGGCTCAATTTAAAAACGCACTGGTTGCAGCTCGCTCAAGGCTGAGGAAGGGAATGAGAGAGAGAGTCGGCACGACAGTGAGTGAGAGGGATTGTTGAGGCATGCGCAGAGAACAGAGAGCAAAGCAGAGCAGAGTAAAATGCGCGGGAAAACCGAAGTTGCAGCAGTTGTTGTCGTTGTTGTTGTTGTTGTTGCCGCCTGTTACTGTGGCACAAAGCGTTGCATGCGACCCACTGAACCACTGAGCATAGAAAATACTTCGGTGGGAAAGGGTTGCTGTGTGTGTGAGTGTATCTGTGTGTGTGTGCCAAATTCGCCGCAACCCTTAAAAGTGTTGCCATATTGATTTTTGCTCCGTGGCGGTGACGTGTGTGTGGGAGACGACGTCGAAAGCTAGCGCTGACTTTGCTGCCTGACCTTGAATACATCTGCAAATTCTGTGTGTTGTTTTCTGTTTTTTTTTTCTCTCTATGCACTGCCAACTAATGTGTGTGTGTGTGTGTGTGTGTGTATCTTACTTTTTGCTGCTGTTGCTTTGGCAGCGATTTTAATCATTCGCTTTGTTTTGCTTTTTTGCTGCTACCCGGCAAAGACCCTTGCCAAGAGAGCTCATCATACTTATACTATATATAATATAATGTATGTGTATAACATTTATTTTAATTTGTTGCTGCTGACGTCATGTGCAACACTCATTACTTGTTTTTTTTTTTTGTTTCTTGTTTTATCTTTGCTGTTTGTTAACACCGGGGGAGAAGGAAGCTGATTTGACACGCCCGCTGACATTTCATAATTTCTTTAGCCACCAAATATCGTTGTCATGTTTTTCGCTTAGGTGGAAAATTAATTGGTTTTAGCGAGCGGCGAACAAATACTTTGTTTGCCAACCTAAACGATATATAATTAATTTAAGCAAATCTGGGAAAAGGGGAACTCTTTGGCCTTTTTTTCTCTCTCTAGTTGTAATACTGTTTGAGATTAATTGCTTGCACAAAATTTATGAGCAGAGGTGCTTTTATGGAGAGTAGATCAAGGCCAAAGCAATTAAATGTTTGCATTCATCTTGCACCTGTGCAGCGGCATTTGCATTAGTTTATTATTAACTTGAACAAGCTTATGGCCATGATTTCCATTCGCGCGCCCTCATTCTTACCCCATGCCTTGACTTTGCCGGCATTTGAATTTGCTTTTTTTTCTGTTGTAGTTGTAGTGCACTTTTGTTGCTTCCCTCGCCCACACAAACACATAGTAATGGCATCGTGCTTTGGACACAAAGTCAAGCTTTGGAGGCGTGCCGATGCGCCGATGTGCAATGCGATGCGATGCGATGTGCTCTGCTTTAATTAAAGCCAAGCGAGTGCCCACCCACCCAATGCTCTTCAGAGCCACGGTTACAAAATGCAAATGTCAACGACGATGACGACGTTTGCAATTGCAGTTTGCATTTTGCAGCTTGCAGTTTGCAGTTTCGCTGCCTACGCTTGTTGCGCATTTCGAGAGACAAAAGTTTTCCATGACACGTGTCGCCCTTCATTTTGTGTATGTGTGTGTTTGTCTCTGTTTGTTTATCTGCCGCGATGCAATTGCGAAAAACACAAAACTATTTGTTTGGCAAACCCAATTGCATTTTGAGTGATGTAAGTGACGCGTATCTATTTCATTGTTTTAAAGTGAAACGCTGCAATCGCTTATCATCATCATCATAATCATTATATTGTATATCGCGCATACGAACCGTTGCCCTTTCTCACTCTCTCTCTCACTCTCTGCGGTTTAATTGGAAATAAAACTGAACTCATAGCGTATAATTAACAGGCATTCGCCTGGCAAGAGTCGAAAACCCCCCAAAAGCCCGAAACTAAGTTGCTAATGAAATCACCTGGCTCTGGCTGTTGCCAGTCTACGCAGCTTGTTTGGCTTTTAATTATGGCGCGCTGCGCCGACGCCAACAATAAATTTTGATGTGCATAAAGCTACTTATACTCATACACACAGAGAGAGATGGGGAGAAACACGTACACGATTAAATGTTTGCTTTGCATATTCATGGCATTCGCATTAGTATTAATTAATTTTGCGCAATACGAAAATTAATTAGCCATGAAAAGTGAATCGACCGCAAAAACATTTCCAACTTTTGCAAACACAAATGTTTGCTGCAATCTATATATATATATAACATATATAGAGAACATATGTGTCTACATGTTTTTATTTTAAATTTAATCAGCTGCGAGAAAATACATGTGTCGCTATTAGCATTGATTTATCAACAAGCGAATGTTAAATTCATTTTCCTTTTAATAAACTTGTTATTAATTAAACTTGATTTATGCCCCAGTCTTTTTAAATGTCTCGAAAGCCGGCAAAACACAGTTTCAGAACCACTTTAAAACCACTTTCGGCTCGCGCATACGATTCTATTGCCAATGCATCCATTCACTTTACGAGCATGATTATTGAGAATGTCTGTGGAACAATCAGCCAAAATGCAAGCAAAAAAACAACAAAAACAGCAAATACAAAAATGGTGATTCGCACAATAAAATTACACTGTAATTTTCCCTTGACGACGTCAGCGCTGAACGCTGAATGTTGAACGTTGGCAGCGACAAATTGCACACACACAGATTGCGCTATGTGTGCATCTGTGTGCAAACACGTGCCGTAATTCCTTTGACGTCGCAGCTGCCCCCTCGCAAAAAAAAAAAAATAAAACCCAAAGAAACTAAATGCGGCGAGTTGAAACGGAAGTGAGCTTTTGCGCATGGCCGCAAAGATGGCGACGTCAGCGGCAGCAACGAGAGAGTGAGAGCTGAGCGAGAGACAGAGAAAGAGAGAGAGAGAGAGAGCAGAGCTCAAGTGCAACTGCGAGTGTATGAGTGTGTGTGTGTGTGTTAGAATGGGGGAAATGCATTTCATTGCGCAACATTCGTTTTGCCGGCCGGCCGGCGCAACTAAAAAGCCTGCAACAGTGTGCTCATCTGTGTGTGTGTGTGCGCGTGTATGTATGTGTATGCGTGTGTGTGTGTGCTGTATAACCTACAAAAGTGTGACACAGTTGCATTGGCAGCGCGCCCGCATACACTGGCACGAAAAAGTACAGCCACGACACAACAGTTGCAGTTGGCCGCCATTTTGTTTGTGGAAAAAGTGAAACTGGGCCAATTCGCCGGGTACAGTTGTGTGTGCGTTCGCTTTTGTGTGTTTTTGCGATTTAACTGTAACTGCAACTTCAACTACTACCATTTTGAAATTGAGGCTCCACTCTTCATCTAAGGGAGACAGATTGTAAAGTTTAACAACAGCAGGAAAACTTTTCGTTTCAATGCAAAATGCAAATGCAAATGCGAAACGAAACGAAATCGAAATGCAGCTTGCAACATTTTGCCACATTTGCAACTTTTGCAAGTTTGTGGCAAAATGTGTGTCAGAGCCGGCTCGTGGCATAGTTGGCAACAGCCGCAACCAAACAGCCAAAAAATAGAAAAAAAGGAAAATAAAATAAAATGTTTCGCAAACATTTTTCAATTCAGAGCGAACGACATTGGACTGGCCTGTGGCTAAGTATAAAGTCGCTGCAATGTCGACCGAGAGACAGAGTGAGATCGGCTGCTGCTGCTGCTGCTGCCGCTGCTGCAGTCTATTCAAATTTATTGCAATTTGAGTGACATTTTGTAATTTGCATGTTGCACAAATGGGACGGACCGATGGCAACTGCTGTTTGCCCAAAAATAAAATCAAAAACATTAAAGAAAGCCACAATAAAATTGTGAATTGTGACTTGTGATGGGCGGGAGGAAGGGGGAGGGGCACGGCTCGGTTTTGGGGCAAAGTGTGTCAGGTGGGCTGATTGCCAAAGGCAACGATGACTGGCAGCTGCTGGCAGCAGCGAATGGATTGCAAATTTTCTTGGCTGCAGTTATCGGTAAATAAGTAAGCAAAAGACCAGGAAAGCAACTCACTGTGCTCTGCTTGCAATAGATCGCAGATACAAAAATATGTTATACATATATCCAAACAAGTTGAAACCGCCTCTAACTAACAAAGCTAAAGTCGAGTGTGGTCGATAGAGAGATATCAACTATCCATTTTTAATAAAAGAAAATCAGTAAGGTATAATTCTTGAAATATACTAAAAAATATACCGAAAAAATACAAAAATATACCAAATACTATATTCGTATATAGATATTGTGCTACATTAAATATAAAAGTAAAACAGTACGGTATAATTCTTTAAATATACTAAATAGATATACCAAGAAATACTGAAATATACCGAAGACTATATTTGGTTTATTGATTTTTTGTTACATTGAAAATAAAAGCAAACAGTGTGGTATAGTCCGGGAAATATACCAAATGAATATACCGAAAAAATACTGAAATATACGAAAGACTATATTCGTATATAGATATTGTGCTACATTACAAATAAAAGTAAAACAGTACGGTAAAATTTTTGAAATATACCAAATAAATGTACCAAGAAATACTTAAATATCCGAAGACTATATTTGGTATATTGATTTTTTGCTACATTGAAAATAAATGCAAAAAGTCCATTATAATTTATTAAATATACAAAACAGATATATCGAAAAAATACTAAAATATATATTTGGTATATCGATATTGTACTACGTTCAATATATACTATAGATTTCATGAAAAATACCATATCGTAGACACGACTGCAGCAGCCCCACCAAATTATTTCTTGAATAACTTCTACACAAATTAGAGAAGACATTAACATAGAAATGCCGAAACGAGCACAAAAACGTTTTGGCTCATTTTGGCTCAAGTGTCTGTTCAATATTTGTCACCTTGAACATGAAAATTTTGCCGTTTGCCGTTTGTTGTTTGCCGTTTGCACTTGGCACAGAAAATTGTTGTGTGTTGGCTTTAGCGCTAGCCGCATTTTCCAATTCATTTTCTCAGTTATGTCAATATGATGCATTTAAATGAGAATTGTGCAATTTGCAAACGGTAATATTTAAACAATTTTTACAATTTTATTTTATGTTTTTTTATTGTTATGTTGGGAAACCAGAGGAATGTTTTTTTCCGCTGCCCGTCTTGTTATGGCAAATTATTTTTATTGCATTTTTGCTTTACGACTTTTTCATTTGCATCGCATTTGCAGTTTTGTGTTGTTGCTACTGCTGCTGTTGTTGTTGTTGCCATTGTTGCTCTTACACATTTCAGTCACATTTTTCTGCCTTTTGCAATTATGATAAATTTATGAGTTCGTTTCTCCCAAACGTACTGCAACAACAACTACACCCACAATGCAAGTGGATGTGCTTCACTGACTTTTGCTTTTTGTTGCCATTGTTGTTGTTGTTGCTGTTGCTTGTGTTGTGGCTGCCACTCCTGCTTGTGACGCAGACGAATTGTTTGCTGCTGCTGCTGCAAGTATTTCGCCTTTAACTTTACAACGCATTCACACATATTCGTTTGTATTTTGTTGTGCGTTTCCGTTGAGACTTTGGTTTTGGCTTTGGCTTTGGCGTTGGCTTTCAATGCATTTGACAGCTTTACGCTCAATTTTAAAACACATAAATTTCGAGCTAAACAAACACTACCACTAAACTTTACTTTTATATGCATGACTTTGCACTTTGTGTATGTGTGTGGCTCCACAAAACGAGGAAGAAGAACTACTGCTTCCGAGTTGCTCAATTCAATTTCCGAAAACATCAAAAGAGTGAGAGCAAGACGGAAATATAAATCTTGCAAAATAAATATATTATAATCGTGTCAGATATAGCAGAATTTATATATTTAAGTGCAGCGCAGCACAACGCGTAGGCAGACAGCTTGGCTGACTGACTGTCAGTCAGATAATCATTTGTGCTCAGCTGTTTGCTCGATCATTACTCATACGCCCCGTTGCCAACGCTGACGACACTTGAACCACAACATTTTACAAGTACTTTTTTTTGCTAGCAAGCGCACGCTCTCTAATGCTTTAAAAATTGCACCTGGCACCAGGAGATCGCGACTGTGCGAAGGCGAAGGGCGGCTAAATTGCTTTTTAGCCACACAATTAACTTTTTAATAATAACACCACAAGTTGAATAACTCAATAAAAATACATTATATATATATATATCTCCGACAGAGCACAAAGCAAAATAAATGACTGATAGATAAATTGAAATTGCTTCCTAATCAGAATTCAAGGTTAGTTTGCCATATGAGTGAAATTAATACGACGTTGGCTTATGAATCAAGTGCCAAAGGCATCGCAGCGAAGCTGTTTGCCAATCTCTGTACTCAATGTGTTTGTGTTTGTGTTTGTCAAGTGAATGTTGTTTCAAGGTTGCTGCACACACACTCGCAATTGAATTGTACAATTTTTAATTAAATTTTTGCGCTTATTTTCAGTTCTCTTGCGGGATTTAAAAATAAAATGCACACACAGTAAAGCCAAATATGAGCAACGAAGCATGCTGCACAAAATCCATCTATCCATTAGGCGGTTAAAGATACTCTCACAGCGGCAACAGATACAGAACAAAACAACATCATAAATATAAATTTAAGCTTATTTAGAAAATGCAACAGAAAAACTTTGTCAAAAACAAACAAACAAAAGCGGACTAAAGGTTTGTCTGCAGCTGCACCTAAAATAATTGAAGCTGCACGCGAAAATACCCTGCAAAGAAGTACAAAATAACAAACAAAAAATGTAATTGAATAAATTTTTATAAGTTGTAAGTTACTTTTGTCTGCCTTTGACTGACATTTCTGCTTACTTCCATCTATCATAAGTAGCCAACTTCTGTTCGTTACCTTTTGGCAAAAGGAGAAAAGCAAAAGCAGCTGGCAGTTGCCATTTGCCAGCGCATTTTGTCGAAAATAAAAGAGAGGCAAAATTGCAGCTAAGCTGCCAACGCACGTACACAAATGTAAGCTGACACATACGCACACACACACACACACACACACAGAGACAGTGTCTATAGCGACACGTGTGCCGCGCCATGTTGGCTGGCAACGATGCGACGACTGCATTTCGCTTTTTACTCGTCGCAGTCGCAGTCGCAATCGCTGATGATGTTTGTTATTGTTGCGCGCTGCTGCTGCTGCTGCTGCTTTTGCTTAGAACTGTCAGCATTTGCAAAAAGCTAAACCGCAATTGCATTCCCTTTTCTTTCCTTTCATTTGCTTTGCTTTTTCTGCCATTACCCTGCCATTAGACTAAGCCCACCCCTCGCGGAATTTCGCTGTGCACCAATGTCAGTGCTTTGCACACGCCGCGCTGTCTGCCTTATTTTGCACTATAATTTTGTGTTTGCTTTTGTTCAGCTAGCTGCTGTTGCTGTCGCTGTTATAAAACAAATTAGTTAGAAAACTAAAATAAAAGAACTCTGCTTGCTGCAGAGAGAACTCAACTGCGCTGCCACAAAAACGAAAAACGCAATAGAACATGCAATTAGCCGGATCCACAAAACTGACAAAACTGAAACATACTTTGTTTCAAAGTGCTCAGCAATGAGTCCAAATAAAACTCTATGCTCAACTATTGACAGGCTTTAAATGAAATGCAAATTTAAGGCACACAAAAGAAATGTTGGAAAAAAGTAAATTTAAATTGAATAAATTGAAAACCTTAAAATGAAACAAATTTAAGCCACATAAAACAATTTCTTTGATTTGAAAGCTAAATAGAAATATAATCTGAATATACTTTGTGACACTTTCTTTAATTTAAAAGTGTTCAGCAATGAATTAAATTAAAGTTAACAAAGTAACTATTGTTAAGCTGTAAATGAATTACAAATTTGAGGAATTTAAAAACACTTTAAGACAATTTTTGTTCACACAAAGCCTTCAATCAGTGAAACTTCTAATCGCCCTCGACATGCAGTTGTGTGTGCGGCTTTGCCTTGCCTTTTCTCTCTTTGTATCGTCGTCGTCGTCGTCGTCGTCGTCGTTGTCGTTGTAATGCACAAGTGTGCAGCAGGGCAATTTACGAGCAACACTTTAACAATCCACTGCGGTTGCCAGTTGGCAGTTGAGTGGTTTGCCGCGCCAGCCTTGCAATCGCAGCCTTGATTAAAAGGCAAAAGTCCGTGGCTCACGCTCACGCTCTTGACTTCCCTTCTCTCCCATCTCCCTTCTCCTCCCACCTCCGGCAAACGGCTTTGACTGTGACTGTGGACTGTGCTGTGCTTTGCTGTGTGGCAGCAGTTGTCACTGCTGCGTTGAATGCACATAAATCTGCATTTAAAATCGTTTTTACCACAAATGAACACACAAAACAAAAGCCATCATGGCGTATGAGTAATTTTCAACGCTCGGCCGCTTGGTTGAGTAATGAAGGTTAATCATGCGCCATGTTGTGCCGCGCACTTTGCGGCCGCTCAAAGGCAGTTGCTGCCGCATTGCGTTTAACAGTGCGTATGAGTAATGCGCGCACGTTACGTATGCGCCACGTGTCCACATTTTGTTAAATTGCTCATTCCTTATTGCGCTCTTCGCTTGCCTTCCCTTGCTTCGCTGCAAACACACAGAGAACACAACGGAGCAGCGCATAACAATAATTGCACACAATTAGACATTAATTGCATTCATTGCAGGCAACGCTTTTGCAACGCTTTGCGTCGCTCAATGCCAGCGCTGAGATCATTTTCGCCACAGCTCCCATTTATCTATCAATCTATTTATCTGTCCATCCATCCATCCGTCTAGCGTAAGCATTTATCGGTTTGTCTGTTTTTTGTTTGCCACATGCCACATTCACAAGATTATGCGGAAATGTTGCAAATGTCTTTCAAAATGACCGCCACAGTGTCCGCAAATCAATTTGTGCATTGTCTGTGCCTCCAGCTGTTGCTGGTTGCTGTTTGCTGGGCGTGTGCCTGACTGTCAAGAGAGTCAGAGAGCCGAGAAATTCAAATGCAATCGGCCACAGACAAACCGGAAACATGACAATTTTGGGCAAAACTTTCAGTTGCTGTGTTGTGCAACAGGTAATCAGCCGGACACAACGTAAAGTGAAAGTCTAGCCATAGGGAAATCAAAAACTTGCCACACGTAATTACCAAAGAATTTGCAAGACAGTCAGTTGGCTAAGCGTTGCTTAAATATTTGTTAATCAGTTAATACGCGTCTGATTCATCATTGTAAACCTTTAACCTGCTGTCAAAGCAACTTTATCACCTCTTTGCATTATCATTCTCTATTCTCGACTCGACTCAAACACCGACCCTTTTTTTTTACAACATGCCAAGCACGTGGAGTGGAGTGGAGTGAAGTGCGGGGGCGGAAGAATGACGGTGACGATGGTGTTGCCATAATGTAAATAAAATCTAATCACATATTCAAGGTTAACAAATGCTCGACAAATGCTGCTGCTGCTGTTGTCGTTGTTGTCGTTGTTCACTTTTGATACGTATCGTGTCCGATGTTGTTGTGGCCTTGTGTGTGTGCTGTGTTGTGCTGAGAGCCCTTAAAAGCAACAACAGCTCACAACACAACCTGAAAGACGAGCTGACAAAGTGACGCACAAGCTGGCAAACAAAAAACAGCACACAAAAAAAACAAGATATCTAAATAGTTGGGTATATAGAGAGAGATTGCTGGCAAACAAATTGCAGAGGCAGAGCTGAAAAAGTTGCGTAAGCTTCTTTACTGCGCTTTTCAGTTTTAAGTATATAGTTCGAGGGGGTAACAAAAAAATCAACTTCTAACTTTTTCCCCTCCTCCCACACACAGAAAAAGATACGTTAAACGGCTGCAAAAGTTTTGCTTATTGAAATTTTGCAAAGCGTGTTTAGTGCTTAGTGTGTGTGTGTGTGTGTGTGTGTGTGTGTTTGTCTGTGTAGTTAACGAGTTGCCCTTTGATTGATGTTCTTGGCAAGCAGAAGCTTGTTTCCTGCTGTCCACATTGCGTATGAGTAATGACTCAATAGGCGAAGCAAATTATGCATACGCCATGATGTACACACATCGCCTGTGCCAAGAAATTTATGCTTCTCTGACATTTTACATAAATACCGTATATACATATAATTATAGCAATTAAATTCTATTTACAATGTTGCAATTAAAATCGACTGCAACATTTTGTTCGTTGAGCTCGTTGCGCTCTGTTTGTCCGCCTGGTCGTCTGACCGCATTCCTTTTGATCTTATCGTTCGTATGTGTATGTGTATGTTCATGTGACCTACCTTCTTCTTGCGCTCCTCCTTGAAGTCGGTGACAATGCCCTCATCCGATGTGGACACCGATGTTGTGCGTATGCGTGCATTTGCCGATGCAATGGCCGCATCGTGCGGCGACAATATTATGTGACCATGCAATGCACTGCCATCATCGCTCAATGGCGGCGATGCCGAACCGGAGCTCCAAGATGCCGACGAGCTGCTGCCCGGGCTGGAGCCAAACCATTTGTCCGACACTGCAAATGTATAAGAAATTATAAAAAAAAATTTAATTATGTTATACATAAATAAAAATAAAAACGCAGTGAAGAAGGTTGAAAGGAAAAGAATTAAACTTTGAAGTTTGAAAACTTTGTGTTCTTAAAAAAATGCTTGATACATAAAGAATTCATGCTACAATTAAAAATACTTGATCCTCAAAAATAATCTCTAGATTGACAAATTTGAGAAACGAGATTTCCATTTTCAATCATCGTTAAATGATTTTTAGCTTTGATTTCATTCTTGACTCTCAATTAATTAATATCCGGACTTGTAGAATTTTGATCTCGAGTTTAAGAATTTTTCAATCTTAAAACAAATTCTTGAAACTAAAGCTCAAGAATTAAAATTTCTTAAAGCACGAAAAAAAGATTCTGAAATGTTTTATAAAGGGTTTCGATATTGAACTATGAATTTCAGATGGAAAAATTCGTGAAATTTCTTGTCGATACTTAACCTTCTTTCGAGATTAAAAATGCTGATATTTTTGCATTCTTTAAATAACAAATTTATTTTGAAACTTTGATCTTGATTTCAAAATTTGTCATATGGGTTCAATTATCATTTGAGATTTATTTCTAATATTAAACACAATGCAAAACTTACCCGTATTCGGCGAGTTGTGTAGATTCATTAAAATTAATGCTGCATTACATTCATTCATGACGTCCACTTTGCAATCATCGCTGCTGCAGTCGTAAGTGTCGCTTGGCGGACGCTTTCGTGAGCTGTAAGAATAAAAAAAGATTAAAACGATGCGTTAGTTAAGCACAAAACATAATGATGGCAAATAAACTCAATTAATCTGTTCAAGTTGTCGGTCAGTGTCATACACAGTCTGTGTTGTGATACGTAAATAGAACCTAATTTGTTTGGCAATTTGTCGGTTACTTATTGCATCGCATCTCGCAGATAAAGAGCCACATTTGTTGTTTTGTTTTCTCTGAGGCAATTCAAATTCAAAGAATTCTAGCTGCCAGCATTGGCCCAGTTGTTGTTGTTGTTGTTGTGAGGCTCGGCTTTAATTAGACGCCCTCGCAAAAAGCCTAAACCCGAAGCACATCAAAAGCAGCCGCCGCCACACACAATGTTGCTGTTATCGATGTAATTTGCACAACAACAACAACAACAATGTGACGAGGTCTCTTTACGATAATCGCCCCGTGAGGCATTTCAATGCAACAACAAAACTATTTTTCCATTTAACTAATTTTGTGGCCAGCGATTTTGAATGCCCCTGCATTGTTATTGTTGTTGCTATTGCTATTGTTATTGTTGTTGTTGTTGTTGTAGTCGATTTCTGCTCATTCGTCATTAATTGGCAGCTACGCGATAGCATCAAACAACAAAATATATTATGGTGAATTTTGTTTTGCAAATTTTACTGACCTTATGCAAAATTAATTTATGCTTTGTTATTGTTTTATAACATATTAGATATACAGTTATATACAGTTATTTAAGCGGCAAATGTTTCAAGCTTTAAGTTCACCTTGCAGCAACCTTGGAGATATCCAAGAGCGAAGAAGCATTCAACAATGGCTCAGCCAATTCAGATATCCTTTGGCGTTAGCTTTATGAATATCATTTTTACGCTCGAATAACTTGGACAAAGGCGAAAAGCTAAAAGAATGCAGTCCCAGTGTGCAATGCAATGTCAAGAAGGAGCAAGAGCAAGAGCAGGAGCAGAAGCAGGATAATAAAGACGCGACTCTGACGCGGCGTGTCATAAATTCAAAACATTTTCAAACGGCAAAACTGATTTCGAAATACTCGTAATCAAGTTGAGTGGAAAGCTCCTTCAGATTTTTTCTCCACTTCTTTTCGTTTATTTCCTTTTTTCTTTGCTGCCATGGCATTTACACATAACTGAGCCAACAATTGAGACGTCGCGACGACGTCTTTGTTATGGCCCTGGCCAAGAAGCCTTTTGCCAGTTGCGTGCTCGGATTAATATTTGGTTGTGTGCTGAAAATGATATGGCAGCTCCATTGTTGTTGCATTATCAGAAAGGGAACACACTACGAAGGGCTTTTTGAGTTGTGTGTGTGTGTGTTTGACGCATTGCCAACTGCAGTGTGCAATTATTGATGATTGGCAGCTAAGCGGCTTAGCTACTTCAAGTTGCCATTCGCAACCAGTTGCATTGCCTACATCAAATGCAAACGAAACGAAGCTAAAGCTGAAGCTGAAGCTGAAGCTCTATTTAAGGTTCGATTCTTAATTAATTTAAGCTTTGGCAAATCGAACAACAACAACAACAACAACGATTTTTTGACAATAGTCTCTGCCTGCTTTATAGACCATTTGTGTCTTTTGTTGCTGTTTGGTTATCGCTGCTGCCATCAGCACTTCTGCTACATTTAAGCCCAAAAGAAACGTGAAAATGCATTCAACTTCTCCGGCTGAAACCCTTCTGCAACCATTTTGGGTCCATTGTGCAACATCAGAGGCCGCCAGGCACAACGAGCGTTCGCTCAAGTGAATGCAACTCCTTCTGAGAACAGCTGCCATAAAATTTTATTGCCCAGCTACCAGGTTTGGTTTTCAGCCTTTTGTCTAATGCATAGAGACCCAAAGGCATACACTATTTGCAGTCTTCTGTTGTTGTTGCCAGTTGCTGTTGCCTGTTGCAACTCTCTGATGTTGTTGATGTTGGCTTTTATCCATTTGGCACCTTCTGCTTCATTTGCTAACTTTCTGCGCCCCAATTAAATTGACTAAACTTGACGATAAATTTGCGCCGCTCGTTGCTAATCGCATAAAAGTAAATTTGCGCATAAATCGACTTTTGAAATCTCTGCATTAGTCTCTCTCTCTCTCTCTCTGTCTGTTGGTCAGCAAACGCTTGATTTTTGCCGGCCGGTCTGCAGCAATGTTGTCCACTGTGGACAGGGGATATTTTAGCCATCACGATGTGGCCATTTTGTGCGCACAATCGGTACCGTTAGGTTCAGCAGCGGCAACAACAACAACAACAACAACAACAACAATAAACAGGCCGTTCGTTGCTTTCCGCTCGATTGCGCAGCAACTTTAATAAACTGCAAGCTGCAGTTGCAGTTGCTGTTGCTGTTGGAAAATTGGTGGCCGCTGTCTCAGAGAGTGTATATCTCTGTCTCTTTCGCTCGCTGCGTGGCCGCACGTAAATTGCGGCAGGCGTAGATCGGACAACACACACAGAAAACAGAAAACAGAAAACTCAAGAGGGGAATTGTTGGCGCTGCTCTGGCGCGTGATTGAAATGCGATATATTCGCGCCGATTTCGGGGCCAAAACTCGAGTTTGAGCCTGGGAAATGCGCAGTGATTTTCACTTGGTTGTGTTTGTAATGTGCAACAGCAGCAGCAGCCACAGTTGTTGTTGTCGTTGTTGTTGTTGTTGTTTTAGCTGGGCGATGAGCCGCAGCACTGGTAACTTTGGCCCGACGTTCGCTGTTTTGTTGGCAATTATTTGCCCACGCCGCTGGTTGCAATCAGCGGGCGATGCTAGCAGCCAAAACGTTGCATGCTGCATGCGGCATACAATGAGCAACAACAACAGAAAAAAAAGGTGTTGAAAGCAAAATTACATTGCAATGTGCAGCGGCGGCTGTCGGAAATATGCGCGCTCCAGAGATGCGATATGATATGCCTAACCAAGTGGCAAGAGAGGGGAGAGGGGGAAGGGAAAAGATGGAAGGGGATGGAAGTTGTTGGGTCTCTCTTTTTTCTATTCGTTTGCATGCCGCATAAAAATTAGTTGCAACTGCAATTTATAGCTCACGTTGCAAGTTGTTGCTTTGAATTGAGCTGCATTCGTTTTGCTTTGATTTGTGGTTTGTGCAAAAGAAAATAACAACAACAAAATACGAGTAACAACTGAAATACAATTAAAGTCCGCTGCAAAATGAGTTTATTGAATTAGACACGTGCTCGCAAAATTGGACCGGGTAATTGTTGTGTTTGAGAGACCGAGGCAAGGACCAGAGACAAGAGACCGAAGACCGAAGACTGAAGACCAGACATTAAACAATAGCACAACGAAATTTTGTTGTTACTTTTGATTGTGATTTGAGCGACTTTCACCAAAAAACTTTTTGCAACAAGAAGCTACACAATAAAATCGAGAGAAAAAAGTAAAAGTGAGCTTTTTGCACGAACTGAAAACTTGATTCCCGAAATAAAATTAATTTTTATATTTAGTTAGGCGCAATGATTGATTGGCTTCCTTTTTTTCGGCTGTTTTTTTTTGGTGGGTTCATTGCCCCAAAGAATATTGCGCAGCTTTCAAGTCCAAACGAACTGAAGTATCCAGAGACTATAGCTTATCGTGTGTCAAAAACAAAGTCAGCGGCTTGATTAGACGAACCGCGTGCAAGGTGCAAAAAAATCTAGATAATGTGTGTAGAAAAAAAAAGCGAATGTTATTTCTTATTTTGTTCGCCTCAATGGCAGGTGAATTTCATTGAGGCTTTTTCTCTTTTTGTGGCACAAGTGTTTATCAGTTTGTACGATAAGAAGCAGTAAAGTCATTGTGAAATAACAACAAGTGGAAGCACAAACAAGCCATGAACAAGGCACTTTTTCTAGCGTATACTTAATATGTGCATTTGACCGTGAAAATTAATAAAATAAAATAAATGTATATATGATTTTAATGCTAAGAATGAATTTCGTAAATAAACTACTTTTAATTTTGGTTAACTCTAATTTTATTTAGTAATAAATGCGATTAAATTACTAAAGCAATTTTGTTTTCTATTTTTTTTCCTGATATTTTTGCCAACGCGCCAAAAAGTTTGTGACGTCGATAGTTTCGGGCCAAAACATGCGTTAGTACTTATGAGTAATTTTTTTGTTATTTTCGCTTGTTTTGTTTCAGGGCAAACCTGTTATTGTTGCTTGTGCTAATTCAAATCTTTCGGCCTATGCGTAATTTCCAAAAAAAATTTCGCATGGCTGAATTTGATTTGATTTGGTTGTTTTGCTTTTTTTGTGGCGCGTTTCTTACAAAAATAAAAGGCGACCTCTTTATGAATTCATGCTGTTCGTGTTGTTGTTGTTAATTTGTGAGTTTATTTCTTTATTTTGTGCGTCGCTGACACACATTTCTTATACGAAATGAAAACAGCAATAAAATCGAATAAAGCAAATAAATGCCAGTCCAGCTCCGTCTCCGTCTCCAGCTCCCCACCTCAGTTCAGGGACTGTCTGTGTGACCACAGCAACAATAACTCAGAGAGGGGAAGGGGCGAAGAAAACAAAAAAAAATGTAAACAAATATTGAAATTTGACTGCGGCCTTCGTTGGCAGGTGAGCCACGCAGACAAACTTGGCCAGAAGGCGGAAATTTCGCATGTATGAAAACGAGGCAGGGTAAACAACAAAACTCTTCTTGTTGTTGTTGCTAATTTGTGAGTGAGCAAGTGTATGTGTGTGTGTGATGCGTAACTGTAAAATGTGTGTCGTGACTCCGTTCGCAGTGCGTGCATGCGTGAGAGGGAGAAGGAAGAAGTTGAAGCCAAGCGAAGGCGAAGGCAAAGGCGAAGGAGAGATGAAGAGCAAAACTTAACTCAATGGCACATGCGTGCTTTTTGCTTATATTTGCTTTTTGTTAACTTTGTTTTCGCTTTATTTATTCTTCTCTTCCTTTTTTTTCTCGTCTGCTGCGCGCTCTTTTTTTTATCACGCCACAATTTGTTGTTTACTTTTGCATTATTATGTTTTTGGTTGTTTTTTTTCTTTCGTTAACTTTGGCTGCTGCCATTTTTGTCATATTTTTTTCAGTTTCGTTTTTTTTGGCTTGTCTGAAACATAGATAACAAAATGCTGAGTAACAGTTGTATTAGTAATAGTAGACTGTAGTAGTAAATACTAGTTTCTCTATTCATTCGTATTTTTTTGATGCGTAGTTTCGTTCCTTCTTCCTCATTCTCCCTCGTTCTCACTCTTCACATTCGTTTCACCATTATCAGCCAACGAAAATGTGGAGCACGTGCTTTTCGTTCTGATTACGTATGGAAACTATTTCAACCCAATTTGGCCCCATTTTTCGCGTACAGCACTTGAAACCGCCAAAATATGAAAATTGAAGCGATTTGTATTAATTAATGTGGATCTATAATAATACTTTATTTCTTCATATATTATTAAAGCATTAAGTTGCATTAGTATTATTTAAATATATAATTTGGCTTGCTTTTAAATGTACCTTAACTTTATTCATTACTTTTAATGCTTTGTTTATACTATTCAATTATGCTACCATTAATAATAATAATGTGTATGCTTTATTTTCATTTTATACTTTTTTCTATATTATTTATAACATTTTAAAGCCTGCTTGTAAATACATCTCAATTTAATTCAATAATTTAATGCCTTTTTAATATATTTTTTTAACAACACGCCTTAAAATATATCTAATCCATATTAATGAATTTAAAGCTTTGTTTACACTATTAAATTTTACACTTCTTGCACTCTTGTGCTAATTGTCAATTAACATAAAATGGAGAAATAGATTTTCTAAGGCAATTGAGTTGCAGAAACACAAAAAAAAGCGTCGCTTAACTGTTTTTCATTCCTTTGGCTTTTAAATTTTGTCCATTTTTTCGCTGCTGCTGTTGCTGTTTTTTGTGGCTCACGTCTAGAGCTTTCGCTTCGTCTATGCCATTTAGAGGCTCATTTGCACAAATTACTAACATTGCGACAGCGGCTAAAGACATCGGCGACAGCAACAAAAATAGCAAAACGACGACAGCAACAACGATGGGCATAAGAATTGCAATTGTTTAAAACAACATCGCGACATCGGCAAACGAAAAAAAAAAAGAAAACGACGAGAGGCATTGTCACCACATTCCGGCAACGGAAGCCAATGGCAATGTTTTGCAATTGCCACTCGCAACCTGGCGGCAGTGGCAGCAACCAACAGTAGCCGTGGCAGTGGCAGTGGCAACAACAGCAGCAGCGGCTGCCAGATTGCCAATCGACCCATGGGCGCCCCCAGGTCCCAAGTCCCTGCCAAGCAGTCATGAATAAAAATCGTATTAATTTGAGGCACAGTCGATTCTTATTTTCTGTGGAGGCTTGCTTGCCTCAAGGGCAGCGAACAGGAGCAGGCAAACAACTTGAACTTGAGCCTAGCCCTGGACAGAGGCAACAACATTCTGCTCTGTGTGTCTTCTCTCCATTAGAAATGCGCGGACTATTTGCGAGTGACAGGCGACGTTGGGCTCTTTCCCCAGAGGCAACTGCACCTTGCCATCAGCAGCAGCAGCAGCAACACAAAGAGGCAGATATATATATGTATATATAAAGAGGAAGGCGACTCCTGTGTTGACTGTACCTAGACTTCAGTTTTGGCTGCCACTTTCTATTGTTGCTCTCTCTGTTGTGTTGTTTTTTTTTTGGGTGGCCAATTGATAAATCACGAGAAATTCAATTTGAAAAATCAGTTAACATTTGCGTGAAAAACTAAGGATTTGTTGGCCCACTCACCGAGTCCATCACTGACAGCGCCAATAAGCGTGTGACAGCGCCAAAAAGGGCGTAACAAGCCTTGGCAGTTGTCGCCAGACAACGAGTTAGAACAGACCGATAGACAAACAGACAAACAGACAGACAGATAGACGGACAGACACACCTGCCTCAGGTACTGTTCGCATGTGGGCAGCATATGTTTCTACTAGTTGTTGTTGTTGCTTTTGTTGCTGTTGTTGTCACTCATGTGTCAGCGGCATTGCCAACGCCTCCAGCTGCTTAGCATGCAGCGCAGCAAGCGTCAGGAAGCGTTGTTGTTGCTGTTGTTGTTGCTGTTGCCGTTGCTCATGTTGCCGCTGTTGCTGCAATTGGCTGCAACAATTTAGCGGTACTTGGTCGGCCAATGCAACCCAAGTCCACGACCACGACCAAGTCCAAGACCATGGGAATTACACGCTGGCTGAGCACAGTGGAACAAAGTGCATTGAAAAATAAGCAAACACATCAGCTAAATATATGTATATACTATATATATATACTATATATGTACTATACTATGTATATACTATTCATTCTATTCAATTCTGTAAAATAAGAATATATACAATCTATTTATTTTTGTTTTATTTTTATTCTTTCTTCTTTTTTCTGTTTTATGTTTTGTTGTAATTTGTTTTTTATCATTGTGAAATTTGTTGTTTAAGTGCAGAATCCTTACAATTCATAATTAGCACCTTAATCACACAGGCTTTCAACTCGAAAATAAAGCAATCCGTTTGCTATAATCTTAAAGAATCATAAACTAAAGAATTAAATGGACTTGGCAAGCTGAAATTTTACAAACGTTCTGATTAGGCAGAGAGAAAGACTCTCATGGCTGTGATACAAAAAAAATTATACAAAAAAATAATAATACAAAAAGAACAATACAAAATAATGATGTCAACATTTGCATTAAGTCAATTATTGTATTGAAAAATAAAAGAAAAATGAATTCGATGAGTGATGGCGTTTCATATTATAAGAAACCCAAAAAGCAAATACTCATTTAGTCCACTTGAAGAGCTTAATTTAGGTGAAATCCGTATATGATTTTGGTGGGGAAAAAGTAGTTACGAAGCCCTCATAATAGATACTAGAAATGAAAATTACTGGGTATTTCTTCTTCGCAATTTATATAAAGAAAATTTCCCAGATTTTTTCTCAACATTTTGTGTTGTAAGCTTTTAGTTTCCCAATCTATTTAAGTCAGTGATTTATTATTGCTTTCCAATAATATCATAATAACTGTAGGCTGCAAAACTAAAATGCTCTATTCAATATTTATGACTTTAAAACTTTTCAACTCTCGCAATTGAATTGCCATCAGTTTCAGTTTAGTTGCAATGTGCTTGGCCCACTCGTAGTATTGGCCAAGAGCTGAGCTGAGCTGCGTTGCGTTGCGTTGCATTGAGACCCGTAGTCGGTCGCGTACGTGCGTTTGCTTTTACAGTTAAGCCTGGAGAGCTGCCGCACACTTTGGCTAAATGGGTTGCGCAGACAAAGAGACAGAGAGAGGGAGACATAGAGAGAGAGACAGGCAGACAGACAAGAAACTATAGAATTCGTAGCCCGTAGGGGCGATGTTGCCAGCTGCATTTTGATGACCCGCTGCAGCGGCCAACATTTAATTCAATTAACAAATCGCAACAGCCCAGCAAACAACTAAGAGACAGCAAGAAAAAAAAAAGAAAAAAGCAACGCGCTCGGCACTTTAATTATATAGAAAGAGTGTCCAGGCATTCAGCTAGTGTGTGTGTGTGTGTTTGTTCCACTAGCCCAACTAAAACACAGTTCATAGCTTTGATTACATCAAGTTAAGCTGCAAATTTTGATTTAATGGTGGAAGAACGCAAAGATTTTCTTTCTTGGCCACTTGGAGCTCAAGGCTGAGATGAAAATCCCTTCATTAGAGTCTCGCTGAAACACGAGCGGCGAAGAACGCGAAGGCAAAAGCAGCAAACGTATTTGCATTCAAATTGCCAAATTAAACGTGATACAACAATTTCATGTAAATGCCTCTCATTGTTGCTGCTGCTGCTGCTGCCATTGTTGTTGCTGTTGTTGCTGGTTGTTGCTATTGTAGGTCGTCGTCGCACAATGACAATGCCCAAAGGCATTAACAGAACTTTTCGACCAGGCTTGAACTTTAATTGACAACAGTCTCAACACAACAACAACAACAACACAACAGGAAAGCTAAGCAAAAGCAAAGAAAGCATTGCAATTTCCCAACCGACCGCAATAGTCACAAAATAAGCCAAATCAGTTTTCTAGCTTGTAACTTGTAGGTTGTTTAGCTTCAGCTTCGACTTTGGATTTTCCCTCCCCTTACTTAGGCACTGGCCAAAGGCTAGAAATGTGTAACTGTAACTTTGTAGCTGGCAAATTATAGCGTGCGGTTTTTCCTCCTTTTTCTTCGTTTTTGTGTTTTTCTGTTTTTCAGTTTTTCTCTATTTTGCGTTTGGCAAATGACTTTTGTTTGGCAGACATTCGGCCAAGGCAGTCGCTCATTTAGGCAGTCAGTCAGTCAGTCAGTCGCACGTCAGAGTTCCAACACCCGCAGCGTTTGCCATTACAATTGAAAACGACTCAATCAAATTGCCAGTCCGCCAGCCAGATTCAGTCCAGACAAGACACTGTCCGACTTTGACTTCAACTGCAACTGCAATTATGCGTCCCGCTGCCTCATGCCTCATGAATACAATTCAATCTAATTTTTGCGCATTTTCCGTTCTTAGAATTTGCGTTCTTTTCGTTTGTGTGTTGCGTGTTGCCACCACTGCCACGCCCATCGATCTTTTTTCCTCTGTTTGCGCCCTGCGGCCACAACTCATAAGTGTGCACATTAAGTTTTATTGCCAACGATCGAAGAAAAACTTTAGCTCAATTGTGGCCTATTTCAACTCTCTCGATCGTCGGAAAACTATGAACTGACAAAATGCACTGGAAAAACTTTACTAGCTGCAAACTTATGCGCCACATTTGTGCTTGTTTCCCATCGAACATACATAACATACAGCTCCTCATATATATTTCGACATAGACGCTGCGGGCTTATTAATGCATATTGGTATTCGTGCATAAATAATGCCGGCCAAGAGTTGTTGGCTACACCAAATGCACTTTTAAATATAGCCAAAAGGGGACGGCCATCGAGTAGTGAGAACTGCAAAAGCACTTATTATACGAACATAACGTTGGGGGCTTTTAGTCGGGGCCAACTTCCCTTGGGGAGCGTTAATAGAAATGTCCGGTAGAAAAATATATTAAAGTGCACACAACACAGTTGCAAAATATGGGAAGCTTCTAAACTGATTGATGGAACAAGTACAAAAAACATTGTGAGCTTTCAGATTGATTGCACTGCAATTAATGCAATTTATGCGTATACGTAATATAGTATATATAAAAAAAAGCAAAGCATAGCCTTTGAGTTGTTTTGACAAATTAATTTAATTACTTATGATGTGTAATAAATCAATTGCAACGCACTTTTTATTAGCTAAATGTTATGACATTTAATTAATGCGTTTTATTTTTTGCGTTGCACATTTTGCAGCTATGCAAATCTATTTCACGGCTTGTTACCTTTTGCCTGCAATTGAGCACCTGAATGTGGAAAAAACATGTACGAAAACTACAGTTGAGTGTGCTTGACTATGAGATACCTTAATAAAATTTAAAGAGTGCGGTATTAAAATATACCGAATTAATATACCAAACAAATACTGAAGTGTGCATTCGGTATATTGATCGAAATGCATATTTGGTATGTTGATAACAAAAATACTGAAATATACCAAAATGTATATTTAGTATTCGGATATACTATATATCAAAAAATACTGAAATGTATAATTGGTATATTGACATAATATATAAAAAAATATTGAGATATACGGAAATACATATTTTGTATGTTGATATAATATATAACAAAAAATACTGAAATATACCGAAATGTGTATTTGGTATATTAATATACTATATCAATAAATACTGAAAAGTGGTGAACTTCATATTTGGTATATTTATATAATATACTGAATATAAAATACTGAAATATGACGTAATGGTATATTGATATACCAACATGACAATATCGTCTCAGCTGTTGATGCTGATCAAAAATACGTATACTTTATGCTGCCGACATAGTTATAATACCCTTCTAAGTTATGGTTAACAGGTATAACTATATACATATATGACCCTGCTAAACGTTTTGGTATTTTTTGGGGGGGGGGGGGGGGGGGGGGAAACCTAGCACGAAACTCATTGAAGGCGACTCCCTGTGGACGCCGCTAAATGTTGGTGAAAAAAGGCCGACTACGAAAAAGCGGCGACGAAGCGAAGAAGTAGAAGGAGCTTAACTTGCAAATGGCATTTGGCGAGTTTTTATTTGTTGCGCCGCGATTTGAATGCAAAAATAAAATTTTACGATCAAACAAACTATTCGTGCAGAACATCGGAAAATTGTGTTTACGTTTTACGTTCATTGTTGGGTACGGCAAAGGGAACGACGAACGGATCGGAACGGAACATTGGGCACTCTCGCACAATATGCAATCGTATTTATGCCAAGCAGAGGGGGGAGGAGGGAGGAGTAGGGGCTAGAAGACCATTTGAAACTATCTAACGAGTATCTCTCTGGGCTGCGAATGCGAATCCATTTCAATAATTTGCCGTCGAGGGGCCGAAGCATTGCTTAGAAAATGATTATAAATTTATATTTTTTCCCCCCACTTTTTGTAGTTCGTTTTTTTTTTTTACAGCATTGCATTTGCCATTATCGTTGTCTGCTCGTTGCTGTTGTTGTTGTTTTTGTTGCTGTAGCTCGCTTGCTTTGTTTTTGTTCTGCTTCAATAATAATTTTGACCCACTTCTGCGCTCGACTTGACTTTTTATTGTACTGAAATTAAGTATTTTTGTTGTACTTATTTCTTCTTTATTTTTGAGGGCAACACAAACACTCGCTCCGCATAATATTTGTGCACACACACACACACATACACACTCACACACTTTCGTACGTATTCTTGGCGGCAAAAACAACGGCAAATATTTTTCAAGACTCGGCTAATTGCCGCTGCCAGCGTCTGAATTTGTCTCTGCTTTTGTTTTTTATTTACTCTTTTTTTTTTGCATTATTATTTTGTTGCTGTCGTCGTCGTTGTTTTAGTTGACGTCACGATGCTGTTGTTTATGCATTTCTGTTTTTTTTTCACAAGCGCTTTTCACATGCCTCTCAAGTGTGCACTCCAAAAAGCTCAACAAAACTTAGTATAACAGCGGGAAAATGACACTAGCTTAAAGTGACATTTAATAATAAGATTTACTAATGCAAATAAAATATAAAAATTGTATTCTTTTTCTTTCTAGCGTTGCATTTCAACAACTTGAGAATTCTTATGTGACTCATTAACATTTAAAAAACTTAGTTTTGCTGCTGACACCAGATGAAAATGCCATTTAATAAACTAGCTTATCAGAAAACAAATATAGAAATGATTATTATTAAATTAAATTCCTATTCCTTGCTAACGTTGCATTTAAATATTTCAATAATCCTTTTTGACTTATTAATCATTCAAAATTGTTGTTGCTAAAAATGACACTAGCTGAAAGTGACATTTAATAAATTGATTTAAAACGCAAATGAAATAAAAAAGAAAAATTTAAATTAGAAAACTTGTGAAATTTCACTTAAAAACTTTTAGGCTAAAAATAATGACTTTATCAATGCGAAAATAAAATGATAGAAATTATATTATTTTCCTTGCCAGCGATGCATTTAAATAATTTCAACATTCTTATTTGACTCATTAACAATTAAAAATTACATTCAACATTGCCTGGCACTTTACCCAGTTTTAATTGTTCGCTTGATCAAAACGCGAAAATTTCCAAGTTCGCATCACAAAATTGAAGCTTTAAAGAGCTTTTTGTCAAAGTGCATGTAAGTTTTTTGTATTTTTTTTTTGATGCGTCATTGTTGTTGTTATTATTATTATTATTATATATTGCAACGGTAAACTCGTTTTGTAAATTGTATTTTTTTCGCTTTTGTGCGCTGCAATTTTTATGCCATATTGTTTGTTTGTTTTTGCAATAAAGAACAACAAGAGTGAGCAACAATTGCACAAAAAGCAAGTCGTCGACGTTGTTGTTGTGTTGTTGTTGTTATTGTTAATCATGGCAATTACAGCAACAAACAACATGCCTGGCCAATTGGCGCTTACACGCTTTCATTAAGCAACCAGCAGCAGCAACCAGCAACCAGAGACCCAGGAGTTGCTGCCTAACCGTGTGCCTCGATGTGTTGTGATGCGATATACAGCTGGGTTGAAGAGTGAAGAGGGGAGAGAGGGGAGTGCCTCTCGGATCTGGAGACCGGCCGGTCTATTCAGTCTAGCGTTGAAAATTAGCAACTGACGCAACGCGTTCGCAGCGTAAATTGACATTTACGCGATAATTACGCGCTTATTATATTTATTACCAGTTTTTTCCGCATTTAATTCTTTCTCTTTTGCCTCGTATTTTTTTTATTTTGTGTTATTCATGGGATTTAATTTAATTTTTTTTTGTTGTGCAGTTGCAACGTTTTGTTCTTTGTAATGGGGAAGTGAGAAAAACCTTGAGTTAAGAGCGAGGGAAAGGAATATAACGAACAGCCAGAGAGCTGCTGTCAGCTATGTCGAGGAGTCTATTAAGCTTCGGATAGCAATAGATTGTTGTTGTTGTTGTTTCTGTTGTTGTGCTAAAGATGTTTTCAATGTAACGACGTCATTTGGATTGTGTGGCGCGTAATTGAAGTGTGATTAGCTGAAGTGCCCCCGCAATACTGACTTGATAACTGGTTGTGTTTATCTATATCTATATACGATATATACGATACATATATGTATATATCACATACTTTATTTTGTTTATAGATTGCAACTGAACAAATATCTATGTACTATAGTTCGTAGTTTATATCTTACACGTGTGCGCTCGAGTGAATCAAAAGCAAATATTATTTAATAGCAGTTGATTTTGTTTACAAATTCAATTATCAATAGCGATACGAATTCGTTTCCAACGATCATTTTTGTTTACGACAACAAAACTATGTAAATTAATAAAAATATAAAAAGCTTAAAAACACTACATTCAACAATAACAACAATAACAGCTGGCAATACGTAAGCGAGAAAATCACATTTTAGATTACCGGGCAGATGATCGAGGGGGGTGGGGAGGAGGGAAGAGAGCGAAGAATATTACGTCGCATTACGTGTTGGAACACGCGTGGCATTCGCTTGATTGTGTGTGTGTGTGTGTGTGCAAGGTGAGCTGGTTTATATGTATGTTTGAAGGTGTTGTTATCATTACACGTGTACACACATAAGATAGAGAGCGAGATACATAGAAAGTGAGAGGGAGAGAGAGAGAGGGAGCTGCGCATATCAAAACACCGCATGCCATGGAAGACAACGACGACGACGACAAAATGGCGACGACAGATAGAACCCATAGAACACACACACACACACACATGCACAGTGGGCTGTATTTGCGTATCTGTGCGCGAAATAAACACTTCCGCATTCGAGTTCGAATTGAATGAAGCAACAACAACAACAACAGCAACAAGAACAATCATATCAACTGGACTCGACGTCGAGTGCTTATAAGATAAATGCGGCCGGCAAAAAGTGAGCGTTGTCTTTTCCCCACCCCTCTTCATTGCCTCCCCTCACAATGTTTGCTGGGTGCTGCTGTATGTATGTAAGTAATTAAATTAAACTGGCGCAGAACTCGCGTTGAACTCAATTGAATTTTATTTGAATTTTATTACAGAACATTGTCGACTGCAGTTTGTTTTTTCTCTCTATTTTTTTGCCGATTGTTATTGTTCTTCTTATTGTTACAGTTTTCATTTTGCTCTCTTTTTGTTAGTTTTTTTTTTTTTAGTTTTTTTCGATTACGACGCAATTGAGTAGCCTTCTTCCTCTTCTCTCCTCCTGAGCATGACGAGCCACATTTTCTTCTCATCTTGCTTTCTTTTCCTTTATTTTTGTTGCGCTTTTTTATTTTTTGTATTTTGATTATTATTGTTATTACTTTTATTATCAATTGAGAACGTGGCCGGCATTTTGTTTTCCTTGTTTTTGTTATTGGTTTTTTTTGTATTTTGCTTTTTGCCCGGCACACTTGTTGTGCTGTCGCTATTCTCGTTGTTGTTGTTGTTGTTGCTTTTGCGCACTTGACTAATAGTTTGCCATGCGGCGCGCGAAGCTTATCAATTGAAATTGAAATGATATAGTCCACAAGCCGATCAACCGAGTGTTAACAACGAACTGGGAATACCCTGCCAACTAATACCGAAAGCAATCTAGATAATTTGCACTTCGAGTGTAGCTAAAATTAAATTTATGGACAGACAATTTTAGTTTTTCTTTTGTTTTTTTAGTTTGTTGTTCTAACTTAAACTTGCACTGATATCGCGCAACTATTTAAAGTTCTAATCAAATGCGTTTTGTCGTCGTCGCGACGTCTGAGCGGTCAGTAATTGAAAATACGAATTATTTTGCAATCAGACGGAGTATTTTCGACGACGTCGTCAGTCTGTGAATGGCGGGAGGGGGGAAAGACTTAATACACTAGCCATTTTATATAAGTGTATATAGTAATTGCATCGACGTCGCTGTTCACTGTTCAGTGTTCAGTGTTCGGTGTCTATGCTAAATAGCCGGGCGGTGTCTAGTCAGCCGGGCTGTGCGGGTTTCATAGATAGATAAGCTTCAGCCAAACCCCGACGTCGAATTAACTGCGACACATTCGAGAGCGAGAAGGCAAAACAAGTATCACAGATAGAGAGAGAGAGAGAGAGAGTGAGAGAACACATATTGTATCTGTCCGTGACTTGTCGGTTTGTTCCGCTAATTTGTCGCCGCTTATGAATTATTGATATAGCCTAGACTCCATGGACGCCATCGTTGCATATTTATGCAAACGACGCGCTCACCAAATGACGAAAAAACTCAAAAACAAAACAAAAACCATAAATAGAATAGCCAAAAGCATACCCTGCACAATGAAACATTTAATTCTTGTTACTTGCTAAGTAAAACTTTGGCAACTACTAAAAGTATGTGAGTGTGCTCGACTTTGAAATACTCGTTAGCCCCTTTTCAATAGCAAAATTCAAAAGGAATATATTAAAAAATGCTTAAATTGCAATTTACTAAAAATACTAAAATAAACCAAAAGTTGCAATTGGTATATTAATATACTATTACATTGAAATATACCAAATATACTCGCTAGTCCTTTTTCAATTAAAAAGGTAAAATTAAAAAATTATTAAAACGGTATATACCAAAATATACTTAAATTTACCGAAAGTTACATTTGATATATTAATATAGTATTATATACCAAAAAATTATATACATACATATATCAGATATATCATTTAATAAGACAACTTTTGATAATCTGGTATATAATGTACCCTTTGGTATATTTTAATGAAATAGTATATTATTATACCAAATACAATCTCTAATCACAAAAGTCATAATTTGAATTTTATTTAGCAAAAGTATCTGAGTTCTAAATATTTAAGCAATCTGGTATATATTGTACCCTATGGTATATTTTAATAAAGTAGTATATTTGTATACCAAATACAAATTCTATTCACTAAAGTCACAATTTGTATGTTGTGTAGTAAACGTATCTGAGACTTAAATGTTTAAGCAATCTGGTGTATATGGTATATTTTAATAAAGTAGTATATTTGTATACCAAATAAAATTAATTATTATTCTATGTACCAAAAGTGTCTGAGATCTAAATGTTTTCGTCACGCTGATCAAAAATTTTATAGGATCCTTTGCCTGTCACGTCAATTTTCCGTCCGCATAAAGTTCGAATAAAGTGAATTGGGATCGAATAAGTTGTAATTTGACTCACTTGTGCGACGGCGGCAGCGTCAATGGCACCTCAATACTGTGTGTGGTTCGGCGACGATCGCCACCCATGTCGGCCAATCGTGCAAAGTCCGTGTCGCGATCCTGATCGGCTAAACGAGCGGAGCGACGTGACTCCAGCAGACGCACTTCCTCCAAACGCTTCTTCAGCTCGATGGGTTCCTGCAAACAGTAAAAAAAACAAAAGAATTTGTTAATTAATTCATTCAGTTTAAAAACATTAATAATTGTTTATCGCTCTACTAAGAAAAATCGCTTATCTCTGTTTTGTGCTCGTCGCAAATTGTGAATCATTTGCTTTAATTGTCGGCGTTCAAACTACAATTTCAATTGTTTACAAGCTGTTTGTCAATTGATTAACACAAAAAAAAAACACGAGAAAAAAATCCCAAATTTCTTGTAGGTCAATTCCATGAGTTATCTAGGTATTTTCCTAGAAAAAATGGCAAAACACGCAAATGATAATTACAACTACTCGCAATATGAATATAATATTATGTACTAGAAAAGTTAGTTGTTTCGTAGTAATTTCATTTTCCGAGAAATGTGAAACAACACAGTTAATTTATCTAATATATTAATCGAGTAAGTTTGCTGATTCACGCAAATTATATATTATATTCGTTAATAGTTGTGGATAGTTTTAATAGTTCAACATATTGTTAGCAGATTGTGCGATGACCTTGAAATTTGTTGGCCAAAAACGATGCCTGAGCTAATGGGGTCACTCGGTTACAGGGCACGCCCAAAAAGCCAAAAAGCAAAAAAAAGAAAAACCGAAACCGAAATTCGTTCAAGTTTTCTGCGCGTGTTCTTTGACACCGAGAATAAGTACATAATGTGAGTGAGTACTGTGTGTGTTCGTACTTTGTTTTCAGTGCCTTTCACATTTTCACATCGTATTATAATAGAACTATATAGTATATATAGTATTGTATCTTTATGTAATCACCTTTTTTGATTTGTTGCGGCAACCTTCAAAAACTAAAAATGTGAAATTTTTACACAATTCTCTCTCTCTCTCTCTCTCTCTCTGATGTTGTTGTAGTTGGCAAACAAAAACACTTTAGCAATTGATTATGACAACTATTATGCCAAACATCTGTATTTAGTTATTTGCACAATTTTATTTCTATTTTATATTCATTCAAATTAATTTTTCTTTGTGTGTACATATGCATACATATATTTATTTTATTTTCTTTTTTGTATTTTTAAACTTAGCCTTTTGGCTATTGCAACTGCAGTGCAAAAACGGACCGGGAGTGTTGGCTATAAATATTAGAAATATATATTTTAATATACTATACTATTTGGTCGTATCTTTTTGTGTAAATATAAATATGAATATATAAATATATATAGTATATATGTATATTTATTAGATACACTCGCTCACGCACAATCCTATCGGTTAGATTAGATATAATTGACTTTTGTAACTAATTAATTTTGTATTCGAATTTCTATGCCTCAATTGTTGTTTATTTTGCAACGAGTTTTGAATGCCAATAGAACACACACACACGCAAAAAAATAACGGAGCACTTTTTAGCCGGATTTGTTGTTGCGTTAATTGGGCACAAAACGCCGGCCGGCTAGGCGACGTCAACGGAGACAGAGACGGAGACAGCAACAGCGGCAAATGCGTCAGCGGGGCGCGTATCTTACAGATACAATTCAATGCGTACTGGCGTACGTAACATAAAGATACAGATACTCGCACACGCTTGCTTTGCTTTTGCTTTGCTCAAAGAATTCGTTGACGTCGTCGCCCGTCGTCGTGAGTTTATTTATAATTATTTAAATATTTGAGAATTTTGTTGTTTTGCGCTACGTTTGTTTTTTTTTTTTTACATTATTTTTTTTTGTATTTTTTTATTTGCCAATGTCTCGTCTGCTTTTGGAATTGGGGCTACTAGGCCTCGTTCTTAATTATATATGCGAGAAACTCACTCGGCTGCGTCGTCTCTTTATTTATTTATTTCATTTCTTGTATTATGCTTCTTAATTTTTTTCTTCTTTATTTTTTTGTTGCTTTTTTTTGTTACTATGCGAGACTCTCGCGCGCTTACACTTTTCACTTTGGGGGGCTTACACTGAAAAATTCACTTGCACTTTTTTGCTGCTTTATTTTTTATTTTTTTTTTTTGGGGCTGGTTTCAAGTTTCGCACGCTTTCAAAAATAATTAGTTGGCCTTCGCTAAGGGAAGCAACTCGGCTCGCGACACTTCGTTGTTGTTGTGTTTTGAAGTTTTCTCAAACTCGCGCGACACTGTTGACTGTTTTTTTTCCTTCTCACTACTCTGTTGTTGGTATATGATTATGCTGTTTTTTTTGTCTTAGCTGGTCTGTTATTTTTTTGTTTTAAGGGGGCTCTTGGCTGGTGCGAAACGTTCGCGCGCGCATTCAAGAATGATTCTGTGTTGCGGCTCGCTGTGTCAGTTTGCCGGGTCTGCGCTGCGCTGCGGCATTCGGCAAAAAAATATTGTTCGTTTGTCGCGACTCGGCTTTTGTCGTCGTATTGAGTTCGGCTTGCGCTCTCTTCGTGGCTCTCTCTCTCTCTTGCGCTCTCGTTCACACTCTCTCTGTGTATGCGGCGTTTGCGCTCTTCGTGTGTTTTCGTGCGATTTTTCCGGTTCGTCGTGTGTTACTTGTGACGTTTGTTTTTGTTTCTATGCTTTGTGCTCGCCTTTCGCATGCCGCTGTTTTTGTTTATGGTATCCATATACCGACAGCGCGTCGTTGCTGTCGCTGTATCTGTACTGGCTGCACTCTCATTCCCCAGTTCGTCTGTTTTTTTCGCACTCTCACTGCGTCGTCGCGAGTCTGAAGTTCTCTCGCTCTTTGAGTGCAACTCAACTATGGCTAAAAAGTCACTCGAGCCACTTTACGTAAGTCAAAAACAAAAAAAAAGTATTTGCTGCTGCTGCTGCATCAAAATGCCAAACGCAGGTAGCTGCACTCAACTCACTCATTTTATATAATGTGTTTACCTGTTGTCTGACGACTCTGACTCTGACTTTAACGCGCTTTGTCGTTGTTGTTGTTGTGGTTGTTGCTGTTGTTTGGCACCGGCTAAAGCCAGAGTTAAAAGCCAGGCCAGCGGAACAGACAAAAGGCCGCTAACCGCCGATCGCGTTGTTGTTCACTTTGATTTAAGAGCAATTAACTTTGACTTAAGAGAAATATTTTTGTTGTTTATGACGCTGCTGCGGCTGCTGCTGCGGCTGCTCATGATGACGTTGAGCTAGAGGAATGATGACGAAACAAATGCCATCCGTTTAGTGTTTATGTTTCTGTTTTTTTGTGGCTGCTGTTTGCTTAGCTCACCTTTGATCTGAGCTCATGCTGGGGATTTTTAGCACCAACTGAGAAGACTTTTTAGCATTAAGTCTTAATCCAAGCATATTTATGATGTGTTTATGACACAGCTAATTCCAGCTGATGGAATCATAGACACTCAGTACGTTCGCTTCGCCTTGCTCCCCACAGTGACTTAGAATGTAGCAAACATTGCAGTCACATTTAATGACTGGCTCCCAAAAGGCCAGTTTATGATTAGCCAAACTGCCAACGAAACTTGGACTTAGCCTGGCCAAAAGTTGTTTGCCCTGACTGACTGACTGACTGACTCAAAGAAATAGCAGCACGTAGCTCAAACGGTAAGAGCTTGGAGGCTGCAATTTTGACACAATATGGTTTACGATATAAGACAAGGCTGAGTTTTGTTCAGATAATTCCCACTCATATTTTTTTAGGTATTTAAAAGAAATAAAGTTGTAAACATTAAAGTTGTAGAAGTCTTGCAAAATTGTGTTGCATAAAATCAACGGGAGGTTGCAAAGACAGCTATAAATTTAACACTTTGATTTGTTTTACTATATTTGTTAATGTGAATAGTTTAAATAATGGTTTAAAGTTAAATTATGACAGCATTAAAACAGCTATATTCAGCTCAAAGTAACTTAACCAAAATTAAATTAGGAAGAATGCAAAATAGTGAGGTATTTTCTTTGAAATATACTGAATTAATATACCGAAAGAGTAAAAAATGGTGCTGAATTGTATATTTATACTGAATTATATTGAATTGTAATATTATTTTCTTTAAAATATACCATATTTATATGTAAATGTATTTGGTATGTAAATTTATATATATTTTAAAGAAAATAAAATAATACAATATACATGTTGGGTATATAAAAGCGGTATATTTTAAAGAAAATAATAATACATCACTTAAATATACTGAAATCTATATTTAGTATATTATTCATTGTATATGCATGTAACAAACGTTGTAAAAATAAATTTTGGTATGTAAATTTTATATATTTTAAAGAAAATAAAATAATACAATATACATGTTCGGTATATAAATTTGGTATATTTTAAAGAAATATACTGCAATCTATATTTGGTATATTATTCATTGTAGTTTTATGTAACAAACCTTGTACAAATAAATTATAGTTTTATCTCAAAAACTCTCTACAGACAGTCGAACAAGTCATAAGACCCTTCCACCCTTAGGTTAGAGGGTATTTAAATATTTTTAAGAATATCAAATTTATACATATTTAAAAATTTGTGTGTAAATTCAATTGCCTAGATTAGTTTAACGCTTATCATTATTATTTAAAGCTGAGCTGCCCACAAAACTAGAAAAATGAAAAGCTGTCAGCCACAAATGTAATCAGCAGACTTTAAGTAAACATAATCCCCCAAAAACCCAGAAAAATAAATTGCTATCTTTGGGCCATGTGAAATGTGACAAAATGTGGTTTTCGTCAGTGATTAGACATGTTTCTGAAATACAAATTCAAATTGAAATGTTTATGTTTTTGGTCGAAGGTTTTGCAGTGTTTGCCTGAGTCTGGTTGCTGATATGCTGCAGACGTTGTTGTTGTAGTTGCTGTTGCTGTTGTTGCTGATAAGCAGCCAAGTTTTTGCGGTGAGATACGAGCTTATCAGGCCAAGCGGCTATTCACACGATTACGAAGGGACGCTGACTTATGTATGTATGTGTGTGAGTACACGCCCAGACCAACAACAACAACAACAGCAGGCGGCAAATGCAGTCTGGGAATACCGCTAGCTGATAAAGCGTTGTCCACAACAACAACAACAACAACAACGAATGCGATAAGGTTGCCCAAAAACCGCATTCTGTGGCCGTGGGCTCGTTTCGAAAAAAGGCCAACGCGTTGATGTTGATGGTTATAGACCACAAAAAAAAAAGCTAAATAAAAAAAACAGATATATATATTTTTACAAGGCAAAAAGTCGCAGCAATTATGTGGCGTAAATAACGAGCGACCAACGACCAGCGACGACGATAAATTGCATTGGCGCATGCGCAAAATTTGTTACTTGTCACTTGACGCGAAACTTCATTATGTTATTGATCATAATAATGCCCCCAATGATTGCGATTGCGATCGCAATCGACGCGTGTCACTTCACTTCGATTCCATTCGACTTTTCGAAATGCGTCGAACGTGTGCCACAAGTAAAAACCTGAGATGAATACTAAAAACACTCGATGCGCAAATGAGATGTACATGATTATGCATGAAGTATTTCTTATTTTATTTTTCGTTTCTTACACTGTTTGCATATTGATTTCTCGATCCATTTCAATCGATTAACTAATGCCTGTGTGTCAATCAATATCAATTTTTTTGGAGTTAGGGCTATCTAAAGTTAAGCATCTTGTGGCTGCAACTCGATATGTTGCATGTTGCATGCCTAATTTGCTAGCCGAGCCCAGCAACAACAACAAATTTTCGCAACTCTCGTTGCCTTTCAAATGGCCAAGAGGCAGCTGCCAGATGACTTTTTGCTTATGCAATGATCTCTCTTCTGGTTCGTGTTGCATTTGCTGCTTAGCTGTTGCAAGAATACGCGCACAAGAAAACACATTTTTTGTTTTTTTTTTTTTTGGGTGCCCCAAAAACTTTGCCCACGTGCGGCAAACAAACAATTTCAAGTTAATTGTCTATGGATCAAGTCAATGACTGTGACTGCCATTGTAAGAAAAAACAAAAATAAATACAAAAAACACACACAAGCCGCTTAACGCCTTGAATTCTGACACGCGCTCGCTGCCAATTTGGTAAAATATGGCGCATGTTTAAGCCACACAAAACTGTCACGATAACGCATGCTCCAACAAGGGGTTTGCAGAGAGGGGCGAGGGAGTGCATTACATATATATTTCAACAACAATATATTATGCTTCACACAACAACAACAACAACAATTGGCTGCACACTGAGTCAGCTTTGAACTTTGCAACGTTGACGATAATAAATTTTTAGGCGTCATTTGACGCGTTTTCAAAAACTGAAAGTGCGACTTTGTTGTTGTTGCTGTTGTTGTTGCTGTTGTGCTCATTGTTTGCTCTCCAATGCTAAGTAAATGATAATCGGGTTTTACGTAATATTTGTCGTTTGTTGTGTTATACCCCATATGTCAATCATTTGGGTAGTTACACTGGCGGAAGTAAAACAAAATATTGTAAATTTTGGGAGAACAAAATTGGAATAAAGAAATAACTTTAACTACACAGAGTACTAATTAAGAATTTAAAAAATGAAGCTCGAAATTTAGCAATAAGAAAACAGTAAAAACAAAGTTACAAACTGGAAATAAATTGTTAAACAAATATGGCAAGAATGTAATTTGAAGTTTTATTATCAAAATCTACATTTGAAAGAATATATTTACGCTTTTATAAAGAAATAAAAACAAATTAACATAGTTGTAGTAAAGAATACAGAATAAATTTAACATGTGGTCAGTAACAACTAATTTGTATCACAGAATAAATAATTAGAAACCAAAGTCTTAAAATGGAAATAAATTGTAATAAATATAGCAAGACTGTGACTGAAAGTTTACTTGATAGGAAGTAAACTTATATATGGAACAATATTCTGAAATGTATTTTGATGTACAACTAAAAAAATTGAAGATCAATAAAGAAATAACAAAATCGAAAATTAAAACCTTTGAATTTACTTTTGTTCAATTGGAAAAATATCTATAAAGAATCTATCTAGTATATACTTAAAATATTTTGTTTTTACCCCACATTTCACACTAATTATAATTTTCAATCAAGAGTTATAATCTTTGAATCTATAAAAAATCAATCATTTATATATAATACTTGAACTAATACATATTTTGTTTTTAATTATATTTCAATCAAGAATTATAATCTTTGAATTTACATTTGTTCAATTAAAAAAGTATCTATAAAGAATCAATCTTTTATATACTTCAACAAATTCTTAATTTGTTTCTACAGGGTATCCCACAGTTCATCATCGCTATACTTTCAGCCAACTTATGCTGATTTCCTCATTCATATGTCAGCCATCTGCCATCTACAATACACAACGTTCATGTCTCATGTCTGTGATGCGATCTATGTGGAATGACTCGTTGCAAGCACCTTACGATTTGTTAGCGATTTTTGAATTCGAGTTCAATTTTATGACAAATTGTCTTTGTGCTTTTGTAAAGCGTATTGCACTTATCTGGATAAATACTTGTATTATATATTTGAGTATAGTAAGTATGTGTGACAAAGAAGAAGAAACGAAGCGTGAGTCAATTTATGCGGAAGTGTTTTTCTTGTGGCAGGGCGTGGCACATGTCGATGTCGATGTCGATGGGTCGCCTAATGATTCACTTCATCATTCAGTCAAGTCGCATTGCATGAAATGGAATTAAATGCTTTACGCATTTTTCTCTGCTTTTTGTTGTTGTTGTTGTATCTAAATTGAAAGCCACTTAACCCATTTGCAGCATAATGCGAAACATTCAAAAGCTGCGTGACAAGCGGCTGATGCTCAAGGGCGGGGGAGAAGGCAAAGATCTTTATTTTTTTTTTATGATACAAAGAGAGAACGCTTTTATCGCTTCGCCTTTTGTTTGACTTATGCGCCTAATGAAGTTTTAAAAAGTCATTAAAGCAACTGTTTTTCATTCGCGCAGTGTTTTGTATTTTCTGGGTCATTATATAAGAAGAACCAGGGGGGGAGACAGAGAAACTGGAACGATCGGATCGATGGGGCGGACGAAAGATCGTTCGACTTCCACTTCGAGATGCAGCACATGTTTCGCACAGTGGTGCGGCGATTAGCTCTGCTTTCGCAACGCAAGACAACGACAACGACAGCTGCTGACCTGGAGTGGGAAGCTGCAGACAAATTCAGTTTTGTTTACGTGTGGCATGATGCAACTTTTATGGCAGCTAACAAGTAAGAAAGCTAGAGTCGAGTGTGCTTGACTATAATCTATGCGATACCTATTTTCAGTAAGAGCAAAATTGTGCGGTATTATACTCAAAATAAATACTAAAAGTATACCTAAATCTATATTTGGAATATTGAAATAATTCGAAATATCCTACTATTTCGAATTATACCAATCTGCTTAAAATATAAAGGTAATATACCAAAAAAATACTACAAATAAATTGAAATCTAAGTGTGGTATATTAAAATAATTCCGAAAAATACTAAAATATATTGAAGACCTCATTAGGCATATTGATATATGTTAATTATTAAAATATAACAAATTAATATACCAAATAAATACTAAAATATGCCGAAGATTGCATTTGGTATATTAATTTCTTATATTTATTTAAAAAAAATATAGATTAACATACCAGAAAAAGCACTGAAACATGTCAAATGCCAAATTTGGTATATCAATATACTATTATTATTAAAATATACTGAATTCGTATTCCGAAAAATGCTGAAATATACAGAATGATACATTTGGTATATTAATTTCTTATAATTATTAAAAAAAATATGAAATTGATATACCAGAAAAATACTTAAATATACCGAGTGTCAAATTTGGTGTATCAATATAATATTACTATTAAAATATACTGAATAAATATTTCCAAAAATACTGGAATATATAGAATTATACATTTGGTATATTAATTTCTTGTAATTATTGAAAAATACGAAATTGATATACCAGAAAAATACTTAAATATGCCGAATGTTGCATTTGGTATATTGATAGACTATTACTATTAAAATATAAGAAATGAATATACCAGAAGTATACCGAATGCTACATTTGGTATATCGATAGACATTATAAATATAGCATAGATTCTACTTTATGAAGTTGGTGATGCCTTTATTCGTCACAAAACTATAATACCCTCCTGCCCTATGAGTATCGGGTATAAAAACAGATTGCAGTGACATGGCAAAGGGAAAAGGAAAGGCAACCCGAAATGTGGGTGGCTTGTAATATCAAAGCAAATGCTGTTGTTCGCTGATTAAAATAACTCGAAACTTCAGCATTTGTTTGCTTGCTTGACCCAGTCTATGCCACACCGTGTGGCACGTAAATGCGTAGCAAATGTGCGAACAACATCATCGACTTGCTGAGATTTTGTTTGCCGCTGGCTGTTGAAAGTTGTGCGCACCTGTCCGTCTTTCCCAGTCTTTGTATCTACAGTCTGTATGTCTGTCTTTGCCCCTTTGCCAAATGCCAATGACGATGGCGGCGCCGGCGCACTGTTTGCATGACTTGCCACTGGTATAAAGCAAATGCTTTAGCTTGCTTCACCCCCTCTTCAACCAACAGCAATAGCTACGAACAACATTCGCCCACCTCGCTGCTTGTGCCTGTCCAGCCGGTTGACTGACTTGCGTTTCATAATACCCATGAAAGCCAAGTAGTCGTTGGTTTATTTCACTTTTTACATTCGGTTTTATTTTTTACTTTCACTCAGTGGCTGCGCTTGCTTTGAGTTTGTCTGCGGCTTTACAGATTTTTATTTTATTTTTGTTTTTGGCGAGCACGCGCTTTGCACACACACTGAAAACTTAAAATCAATTTCATTGTTTTGCTCACCTTGTCTGGCTTTCTAAATTAAAGACAAATTTAATTTGAAAATTGTAACGCGCCCTCAAAAATATCAATCCGAAATCCGAACAAAAATCTCAGCAATCTCAATCGTTCATTCGTAATTGTTGACGCCATCCAAAAGCCCTGTCTAATTGTTGTAGCTCACAATGGTTCCCCCTCTCTCTCTCTCTCTTCTCTTCCCTCCCTCTTGAAATGAGTTTCAGTTTTAAAAAACCATTTTTATAGCGTTGCTTTTCTATTTGCTGCACTTTCATTTTCCGCTTTATCCGCGCGCTCTGACTCTTTGGCTGCAATTACGCCGCAATTATGCTGCCGGGCAATTACAGTTATGTTTATGCTGGTGCTGAACGCTAACGCTCCGCCATCTCAATGTTAAAGCTGCTGCTGCTGCTGATGCTGATGCTGATGCTGCTCGCTGTTGTTGTTGTTGTTGTTGGCTCCACAATCCCACAAAACCTAACAAAATTAACTGTTATTTGTGTTACGTGCGTAGCGCTTAGAAATTAAACTTTGCGTTTCTGTTTTTCCTGCCACAACATTTTTTCTTCTTCTTCTTTATACTATTCGTTTTTTCTTCTTCTTCTGTGTGTTTTTTTGGGAAAGTTGACTTTCGTCTTGGAAGCGTGAGAAGTGCTCAAGAAATGCAAATGACCTAATGGAAAATGCTCAGTTTGTTTTTTTTTTGTAGTTTTCAAGGTGCGTTGCTTGGTTATGCAAGCAGCCAAAGATACAACGAAATAAAAGTTGTAGAAATAAATTAAATTAAATTTGGGTAAAATATGTTCCAGATACTATAAAATTACTATAAATACTTTATTTGCTTTTATGTTGTGAAAATGAATAAAGTATTAAACGAACAAATATTTAAAATGCTGACAGATAAAATGAAGCCAAAACTATTAAATATAGTATAAAAATATAAAATAATTATTCTAAAAATAAATTAAATAAAAGTTGAAAACATATTTAAAATACATATGGAAACAAGGAATTCCGAAATACTTTACTTTAGAGTATTGAAAATAAAATGAAAATAAAATCAAACAAATATTTTATTTGAAAATATTTAGTCTTGACAATCTGGTATATTTTGCCCTCAATAGTATATTTTGAAAGTAGTATTATACCAATATACCAAATATATCCTAGAGTATTTGTAGTATTTTGTGGTATAATAATTTGGTATATTTATACCAAATGCCGCACTATTTTGGTTATATTCTCAATGAGTAACGGATTTTTCACAGTCGAGCACACTCGAAAGTAGCTTTCTTACTAGTTTTATATTTAAATGTAAGCTTTGCTTCTCTTTTGCTTATAATAAATTCTATGTAAAGAATTAATAAACTTTATTTTCTTAGAAATAATATGCAAACTGTAAATAGATCAATATTTTATATACTAAATATAAACTTTATAAACTTAGAAATAATATTCAAAATGAATGAATATTTTATGTACTGTAATTTCAATTAATTAATATATTATTTAATTTCACTACCATTGAAAATCACCACAAAAGCCCTTATAATGCTTTTATTTTCTTTTATTATTAATTAACACACTGATTATTAAGAGGTTCGAGTTTTTTTTTTATGGTGGCTCATCAAAGACTCGTTTGAATATTTATTAATTTCTTTTGAAAATTATCTCACACACAAGTGTTGCCAACTGTTGCTTGGCCAGACTTTGGAGTAATTTTTTTTGGTAGCCAATTTGCCGGAGGGGGCAAGCTGAGCTGCTACTTAAATAATTACCGTTAGATCTGAGCGAGCGAAGCGTCTATGCCACAAGCGGCACCTGCCCAGCCAGCGAGCTCCCGCACTTGTGGATTACAAAACATAAACTTAATTTTTTCTCATTTTTCATGTCGTTTTTTTTGCCTTCTTTTCTTTTTTTTTCGCTGCTGCTGCCACTGAAATTAATTATGCGTTTGCGCTCAATTTGTAGCTCAAGTATTTTACACACACAGGTAGAGAAGGAGGGCGTAAAACAGGTGAAAGATTTGCGGGTGGTTCTCCTTCCCTCCCCGCACTCTCCGCACTTCGAGTTCGGCGTGAAGCGAAGCGAAGTGAACTCAACTGAAGTGAGGGGCATCGCCTCGGCAGATTTCACAATGTGACTCGAAAACACAGCGCACAGCCGAGGAGGAGAAGGAGGAGGAGGAGGAGGAGGCAGCTCCACTGGCCCGGGGCGCTTTTGAAATCAGTTTGGCCGGGTTACATGTCTGCCACATATATAAAGATGTATGTGTGTGTGTATTTAATGTGTTGTTGCAAGCATGTTGCACTCACACTATGATAAGCATTTTGTGCGCTTTGTTGCCTTTCTATGCTGATGTTGCGTCCTCTGCAGGTGCCGTTTGCTTAGCCTCAACTTCAACTTCAATTCCAACTTCAGCTCAGCTCAGCAATAAAGATTTTAATTAAGCGATTGGCCTGGCCGATTTAAATTAATGGCTAACAACAAATTTTCGGCCGAATTTCAAGTGCGCCTTTTGCTTGTTACCAGCTAATGATTCGTTTTGTTTGCTCTGCGGGCGAAAGTTCAATGCGTTTTCATTAGAAAGTACATTGAACAAAAAAGGGCAGAAAAGTACAAGAAAAAAATCACTAATTAACAGCCACATAAACTAAGTAAATTTTCTTAAGCGTTACACTAATTTAGCCACATAAACTAATTAAATAATTTGTACTAACAAGCAGTTGAGCTTGCAAGTTGCAGGCTGTTAAGTTTTATTGCGTATACGCCGCGGGTGACGAAACTTATACGACACCATAAAACGCTGATTGAGTTCTCGCAAATAAAACGTTATGATAAATAATAAGCGTATGCCACACAAAAATGAAAAAAAGTACAATCCAAATTGAAGAAGATTATATTGTGCACATATAAAGCTGAATTACTTTTTTCACTTTACTCCACACACAACACAACACAGAGCTGAGGTGGCAAAGTATCTATTAGATGCCGTTAACTGTAACTGCAGTCGTTTTATTCGCAGCCAACACGCAGCCAGCCAGTCTCGACAGTTCCCCCCTCTGACAGCCAATCCGTCAATCAGGCAGTCAGCCAAATGCGCTTGTCAGCGTTTCAGAGCATTTCAAAATTGGCCAACTGCATTTTCATATTGCCAACTAGCAAAACGAAAAGGGGAGGGAAGAGAGTTGGGCGGTCAGCTACAGTGTGGAGTTTAGCCGTATAATTACGTGCGACAGGCACAGGAAACGGCAAATTAGAAGCGAGTCGGAGCCCCAACAGAGGCAACAACAACAACAACAACAGCTCGCATTATCCTGCGGCCAAATGCTTGATGCCAAGCTTTGGTCGCGATTAGTGGCCATAATTTCCGCGTTTGACGTGCGGCGCACGCGAATTTTCATTTGCTTTTTTTCAGTTTTTCTCTTTTTTTGAGTTATACCTAACTCTGCATGGGGCGTTGCTTTCATTGGAATGGAGCCATAAAACTTAATGATTTTCGAATTAGCCATCAAAATGATAACAAAAAAACCGTCCATTATTATCTCTTATATGCAGATCACTGATAAACAACTAAAAAAGAGTCTTGTTTGGCACTTGAATATGACAAAAAAAAAAAAAAATGAAATACAATTCTAATTATGTGGCTAAACTTTTGACATTTGGCCAGACACGATTTGCAGTTGCATTGGATAATGCTAAATTTGCATTAACCCGGAAACTTAAGACTTGCCCAGGCAGCTGTTGCTTTTACTGTTGCTATTGCTGACTCATGACCGCCAATTGTTGCAGGTGTGGCGAGACTTCAAACTTCGTGGTCTAGGTTCAATTGTGAGAACTTAACTTCAGTTTACAGTTTGTCCAGCAATTAGAGGCGGTTGAAAAGCGGGTCACTCAGATTTATCACTGATTTCTGATTGCTGTTCAGTATTTCAGCATTCCAGCGTCCGGAGTCCAGTTCAGACTTTTCTGACTGACTGACTGACCCACATCGAGAGTCCAAGGCAGCTGGCTGAAAGTGAAAACTCGCACCACGTTGACCCTAATTCATAATATTTTTTGGCTATTCGCTTTTTAACGCCATTCGTCGTCGTCGTGGTCGTCGTCGGGTTTATTAAAAAAATCAACGTCGTTTCTTTGACTGCTGTTTGTTTTGCCTTTTCTCAAAATATATTCGCATACCAAACGAGTTGGAAAGTGCGAATTTTTGCACGCCTCGAAATTAGCATAAAACGCACACAAAGAACTAAAAGAAAAAAAAAATAAACGTAAAACGAGCAAAGCAAAAAAAAGACCGAGCAAAACAAAATAAAGTCGACAAAAATACTGTGCGTATATTTAACTGAAAACTGAAAACAAGTTGCCCAAAAGTCCACAAGCCAAAGTCAATGGAACAACTTTGAGTTAAGTTGCATAGAGTAAACTTGTTCAAAACGAGCGACGACAACTGAACTGAGTTCAACTGAACTGAAACTGAAAAACAAAATAGATAAATTTATTGCTTAGATACCGAGAACGAGAGTCTATCTCTCTCTCTCTCTCTCTGTATCTCTCTCTTTCTATATATATATATATATCGTTTAAGAAACTTTTCGTCTACCATTATGAAACAATAACATTGGACTAAACTGTGAGGCATCTTGAACTACGCACTTAATGGATAAAGTTTGATTGATCTCGTTGATTTGAATTGCTTTTCAAGTGATTTTTAAGTTATTCAGGGTTAATTTTTTATTACCCAAAAAAAAACTTTTACTGAAACTATTCAAACTGCATTTAAGTTGAATTTAATTCGGATAATTTGGGGAAGCGATCCAAACATTTGCATGCGATTAAAATAAATTATTTAAACTGCATTTGAATTAAATTTAATCGAGCAAAACACAATTTTGTGCAACTGCATTTAAGCTAAATTTAATATTGCATTTAGGAATTTTATTTATTTAGGAAAGAAAAGCGATATTCATATGAAACTAAAACAAACTATTCAAATTCCATTTAAACTAAATTATGTTGGCATAATTTGGGGAAGCAAGCGATTTATTTGTATGTGGCTAAACAAAACTATTGAAGCTGTGTTTAAAATACATTTTAATGTAATAAAAATGACCGAATTTGACAACCATTAAAACTGCATTTCAGTCTAGTAAAAATTGGATTATTTTGCTAAGAGAAAGATACAATTTATAGATACAAATCTAAACAATTCAAGCTGCATTGCAGTTTGATTTAATCTAGTAAAAATATCTTAATAAGAAAAGAAATATATGATTTGTAAATATTAAACTATTAAAACTGCATTTAAGTTTCATATTAATCTAAAAAAGGAGAGATACATTTTAAGACGCAAACTTAAACTATTGAAGCTGCATTTCAGTTTAATTTAAACTAGTAAAAATTCACTAAATTTGAGAAAGGGAACAAGACATTTGCACTGGCAAAAGTAAACTATTAGAAGTGCATTTAAATTTCTTTTTAATCTAAGAAAAAGGAAAGAAAACCTAAACTATTCAAACTCCATTTCAATTTAATGTTATTTGGTAAAAATCACACAATTTGAGGTCTGAATTGAACTTTTTAACTTCATCAAACTGCATTCAATTTTGTTTATTTTTGGAATAAAAAACGAAACATTTGTATGAGGTTAAAATAAAACTTGGTTTATATTTAGTTCGCATAGCTTTTGGCAAGGGAGCGCGACATTTGTATGCGTCAAAAATCAGTCATTAAAAAACAAAAAAAACAAAAATAACAAAAAAACTAAAATAAAATCATAAACAAATTCCGGCAGCAAACAAGTTTCGCATGCAAGGCGGCAATCATAAGCAAACGAAGCAACAACAAAGACATTTGCTAGACAGTCTGAGACTTGACTTCAAGTCGAGCTTAGCATTAGTCTCAGCTTCACACTCAGTTCACACTTTCAACAGCACAAATGTGTGTGTGAGCTATGCTTCAGTAAGTTGAGAAAAAAAAAATAAAAGTATCTCATGGATGCGACGCGACGGTCGGCAATTGTTGCGTGTGTGAAGCGCGTTGTGTTGTGTTTGACTGACTGACTGACAAACAGCTGCTGATGCGCTACGCAAACAATGATTGGCATTTGTTGTTATCGTTGCTGTTGCTGTTTGCTGTTTGTTGTTGTTGCTGCTGCCGCCATTTCAAAGTATTTTTGCACTCGCTGAAATTGCTTAGACGCCGCCAGTGCAAAAACTTTTCAAATAATTTCCCCATTTTGCCATGATACGCCTGGTTTGAGATGAGGAGTGGTGAAGAAGGAGAAGGATTGAAATAACTTGAAGCAGGCATATTGGCAACTTAACTTTAATTAAGGAATCTCTTCAACAATTTTACTTTCAGCTCGCCGTTAAACTGTTTTGTTATCTAACGCCAAACAGAGATCCGACAAAGTCTCTCTCTCCTTCTTCATCGATGGCAGTTTCTTTCCATTTTATATTTAATTAAAAGTATGTGGAAAATGTACTTCACCTCATCAGTTCAACAATTCTTTAGCACTTTTAGAGTCAATGGTTAAAATACGCACCTGCAAAGACAGAAATAAATTGTATACGTTTAGTTAATTGTTTAAAATAACACAATGTGACTATATTTAACTTATAAACAAAAAACGAAACGAAGAAAAAAGTGGAATACAATAATGCAAAAGCCAATTGCACTTTTGTAATGTGTTTTTGTTGCAAGGCGTGTGCCATAAATTGCCGTCGAGTTTTCCTCATTTTCCAGTTTTGTTTATTATTGTTTTTTGTTCGTTTTGTGTTGTTTTGTGTAGCAAACAGATGGAGCAAGTTTTTTTTTGTTGTTTAAGTTTTGTTGTTATTGCCAACACCTGTAAGCCACAAATCGTTGTAGCCAACTTCTTTCTTTCTTTTGAGCCCATTGAGAGCAAAACAACAACAACAAAAGCAACAGCAATGACAACACAAAGACAGTTGATATGTTTTAAGTTGTTGCATAAAGCAAAAGCCGCTGTTGCTGCCACTTTAAACAAATGCAAACAGCGGTGGCAGGAATAAATGGTGCCACTTGTAGAGCAACAGCGAGAGCTTAAGTGGATAGAAGAAACCGTTGCTTTGATTTAACTGCATCAGAGAGAGAGAGAGATAGAGAGAGAGAAAAAAGTGAAAGTAACGCAACAACAAAACAGTAGCCAATAAAAAACAACACAGCACTAACTGGAAAACAAACAAAAGCAGAGGCAGAAAATATATATAAATTTCCACAGGTGAATGAATTTAAATTTTTCTGCAAAAGCCAGTTGCTAGCGATAGACAGTGAAGAGGGGGGAAGGAGGAGGGGAATTAAAAGTTAAAAGTTCACAAAACTTGCATCTTGTTATTTGTGTTGCAGGCGCAAGCGCACCTGTTTTGATTGCAATTGCCGTAGCTGTTGCTGTTGCAGTTGCAACTGTTGTTGTTGTTGATGTTGCAGTTGCTTGGCTTTGGCCAAATCTCATGGCAACGATCGCAAGCAACAACCGCAGACGACAACCGCAAGCAACAAATTCCGCATTTATCAACAAGCGGCGGCAAAACAACTAACAACAAACTTGCAACTTACAAGTTGCAACTTGCAACGCGCTGGGGCATCCACGCAGCAGCGAATGGAATGCAAAACAGACGACTTATAATTGAGATATGCATATGTAGACACCTCGCCAAAAGCTCACAATTGACTTAACCACATGAAGTGCTCGACGAGGAAATGGCCACAACAAAAGTTGTCAAAAACATTAACAAGATTAACAATAACAGCAACAACAATAACAATAACATAGCAAATAATGACGAAGGCTGCCTTTTGCTTTTGCATTTGACGTGGCCAGCGGGGCGCTCTAATACGGAAATGTTTGTATCCAAATTGAGAAAACAAAATAAATATGAAACCACAAGTGAATTCAATGCCTGCCTTCGTCTTGCCTCTCTTTCCTCCCTCTCCACTCTTCTGGCTTCTTAAAATGTGGTAAAATGTTGTATTTGCCTGTGATGTTAGCGTTTGGCTTAAACAAACCACCAACCACAAAGGTAATGGCCTTCCGTCTGCCACCAGCAAGCAGGGAGTGTTTCAATGCATAAATAGAAAAATGTATCTGAAGCTGTAGCTGAAGCTTTAACATGCGACGAGTAGCAAACAAATTCGTGCTACAAGCCACAACAAATAATTCAAAACAAATATCAATTTTAATGGCCTACTGTTAATGATTTTTAATTTATTGCTGGCATAGCAAACAGTTTGCTTAAAGTGCTTTCTTTAAGTATAATTATTGTATTTGCCATATTTATTATGGAAATTTTCTCGTTCATGCCAATTTACAATTATTTTATCAATCAGTTTTCCATAAAATATTCTTTTTATTCATTATTTTTTATTTGCTAACAATTTGCTGTTTATAATGATAATCGATTAGCTTCTCTTTCATGCTAAGCTACACATATTAACTTTATTGAATAAACATTTCTTTATTAAATATTTTATAATTTTGCATTCTCTTTATTTGTCAATATTTTGCAGTTCATTCCATAAAATGATCATTCAGTCTTAATATCATTTTTTTAATTGTCTAACTAAACAACCATTTAGTATAATTTCTTATAATTGCTGGTAATTTCTTAATAATAATAATAATAATAATAATAATAATTTCTTATAATTTTATAATTTTTAAAATTATGATAAGCGACGACCTTTTTTTTTTAAATACATTAATTTTCTTAAAAGTATTTTCTTTTTTTATTTTCAATAAATTTAATATTTTTTATTCAATAAACAATTTTTTTTAAGAAATTGGTTTATTTGTTATATATTTTTTTGTATTTTCTAAGAAAAAGTTTTCTTTAAAATATTTAATTTATTTTTATTATTCATTGCCTTCCTGAAAAATGTTTTATTTAAAATGTATTCTTTATTTTTTTATTTGCCAATTTTTGCCGTTTCTTTTGCTCATCCATTAATTTCTCTTTCATGATTACATTTATTTAATTTATTGATTTTTTGTTTATTATTATCTTCCTCAGTTAAGCTATTAATTTCTCTTTCATTCTGAAATATTTTACCTCGCATTTCTCGCCACATTCTTTGCTGTTAATTTATTGCGCAGCTTTGACAATTTATTGTTATTTTTGTTGTTTGTAATCTTCTTTATCTTCTTCTATTATTTTCTTTTGTTTTTAATTCTGCATTCTTTGTTTCTTTCACGTTTTTGTCTTGTTATCATTTTGATCAATTATTTTCTTTTGTGTGCATTTCTTTTTTTTATCCAACTTCATCACTTTTATCTGTATTTGTCTTGGCCAAGATCAATCAATATAGCCAAAGAGCTCGCTCGTGTGGCAATATTTATTTAATTTGTTTAAATTCGTTTCACATTTTTCTTCCTATGCTATTGACCTTTGCCCTAGCTAGCTAGTATATTTTCAACACCTTTTTACCTGGCACTCGTGTGGCCTCATAATAGTTTTTCTTCTGGCCGACACAAACATTTTTCTGGCACTTTATTTATTTGTCTTTGTCTAATATCTTTCCGAGTTTGAGTTCTGTATGCGCTCAGGTGCAGCGTGAAGCAGCGACCCAATTTTAGAGACGCAGGCCGGTTTTCTCTCTCTCTCTCTGTCTCTGTCGCTCAACGCAGCTAATTAAAGGCAAATGAAGTAGAGTTTTGAAGGGATAACACGCTAGAAAGATAGCCGGGTCATTCATTTTCCAACTCCAAATTTATTCAAAACTAACGCCGGTTTACACAGAATTCACTTCGAGTTCAGCGTTCTAGGTTTGCCTTTTGTTAAAATATAAATGGGGTCATTTGCCTTGGGACGCATTAAATATAGCTGGGAGAGCGAGGAGAACTGTTTAAGGCATTCCAAGTGCATTTTATTTTAATTCGAAAATACAAAATTGGAGTCAGCGGGGGGGAGAAAAAGATATACAGAGAGAGGGAGAGAGAGAGAGCGAACTGTTAACAATTGTGTTGCGTTGAATATTTGTGTTGCACTTTGAATTGTTGTTTAATCATTTCCTTTTTGCCATTGTCGTCGTTGTCGTTGTCGTTGTAGTTGGCATTGGTTTTGTAATCGGGCAATTGCATCACTTGCACCTGAATATAGATAAACACAGACAGCAACAACATTGCACACCTTGCACTCATTGGCAGCCAGCTGTTTCTGTTTCTCTTTTTTTTGCCTCTTATCATTCCAAAAAGAAAAAGTTTCGTAATGTTGTTGCCTCTCTTATCGTCGACGTGCATAAGTGCTGGCAAGTGTCAGCCAACCATATATATATACTATATAGCATATATAAACTACAAATGCAACTACTACCAGCAAGTGAGAGAAACACTTCCGTTTTGTTATCAGTGCTCACGTGCTGGTTGCTGTTGCTGCTCGTTGGTTGCTGCTGGCTGTTGGCTGTATTTGCTACTTTTGGCCTGATTAACTCGAAGCCAGCTCATATCTGCATTTGCGAATTGCGATTTTCTATTTGCATTGTTCACTCGCTTCAACTATCAGCGACACACGTGTCACAACGCCAATCACAACTTTGTCACGTCCCCATTTGTTGTATTGGCTTTGGCTTGAATCGAGTTGCAGTTGCAGTTGCAATTGTTTGACATTAATCTCAATTTATATATATATTTTATTTTTTTTATTTCATAGTATTTCGCACAGCTGCGTGCACTTATGTTTGCCTTTTCTTCTTTTTTTTTACATTTCGCATAGCATTTCTATGCATATTTATATAATAAGCACATTGTCAATCTTTAGCTGATTAGCTCATTATTATTATATGCGATTTAATTGCTCACTGTCACTGCATCTCATTGTCATCTAAATGCGCAGTTAATACAATAGATTGTTCAGCTGTAATTAATTGTAAATAACATGCTTACATTGTAAGCCACCAAAAAGTCTTGGCTAATTGCTTCAAAACCCGCAAAAGGCATTCCTCTGAAGTTATAGAGCTGACTTTTTTTTCTTGCTTCATTATTGCAGACACATTTCAAAGCATTTTTCCCTATGGCAACGTCGCTGTCGAGCGACAAGTGACACACATTTCCATAGATTTTATTTTCGAAATTGTTTACATTACGGCGTCGGGGCGGGGCGTGGCAAAAAGGCGTATGCAGAGAGCGCTGCTGCTGTTGCTGCTGCTTGGCTAAGTAAAATGCTAAAAATGCTTTTATGCACACGTTCAACAATGAGGAAATCTTTACGAGCACATCTGGCACATAAAGTGTCCAACGAAACTGCGGGAATCGTCGTCGTCGTCTCCATTCGCTGCCTCTTTGGGGCAAGTGTGTGTCTGTGTTGCAGCAGTCAAAGATGTGGCCATGGTCAACTTTGCTTTGCTCCGTGTTGTAGTTGCTGTTGCTGTTGCTCTGGCAATTAATTACGTCTACCAGTTGACAGTTGCGCCTCTGCAGCAGCAGTTGCCGGTTGCTTTACTATTTGATCTTTGCACTGCGATAGCGTAACGTGAAAGAGTAAGAGACCAAAACGGGGAGGAGGAGGGGGCGGTGTGTGTGTGTGGTCAACAAATGTCAAAGCAACCAGGAAGTGTTTGGCCAGCGGTCAGCAAATGTTTCAAATTAACAAATGCCACTTACACTGCCCCAGTTCTTGTTTCTCCCCCCCCCCCCCCGCCTTCTGCCACGCCCATCGTTTCTATGTGTGTGGCATTTTCAAAGTTAAAACAACACAAAAATAAAATGCCAACGTGACATTTGTAAGTCATGTTAATTGGTTTAGAAATCAGGCAATGGCAAAAAACAACAAAAACAGAAAACTTGACAGAGAACATCGTTCCCTCATCATGTCTCGCATTTATTTGTCGTTTATTACAACTTGTCCAACTTGTCGGCTTCTTTATGAATTGTATTTAAATTTTTGCTCCTCTAACCACAGATGGTCACACACACACTCCACATTAATTAACTGAAATTCTACACTAATTTGTTGGGGGACAATAAAAAAATGAAAATGAGGTCACTATTGTGAAAAGCCTACCCAAAATGCAACAATACAACAAACTGAAAAAAAGAAGAAAACAAATTGACGAAGCGTTAAGCGTCTGCCTTAAACCCAAAAGGTGGGGCAATATAATATCAAAAAAACCAAACCAAAAACCAAACCAAACCAACCACAAAAGCAACACACACACACACACACAACACCCTGTTTATGCAGCTCACGCACCCAAAAAAGGCCAAACGAAATGAAAACTAGCCAAAAAGAAAATTTGTATAGACATTTTCTAGTTGTTAGCTGTCAGCTTTTGTATTTGAAAAAGAAACACGAAAGAAAAAAAAAAAAAATAGCTATAGACTGTTGCAACTTTACATGTTAAGAAGGCAGCAGCTGTTGAAGCTTGAATTTCATGAATATTAGCTTTCATTCAATCGACTTAATCCCCATTTAAAGCTGCAGATATTTTGATATATTTTCAGTCCAAGTCTCTGTCTTCTAAGCTATTGAAATGTTGAAAATAATACAAAGTACTTTCAAATCACAATTCAATTACAATAATTTTCGTGCTGTAATAAGCACACATAATTGATTTATTAGACCGTACTCGATGCAATGCAAAAAGCTTCTTTTACGGTTTCAGTTTCGTTTTTTTTTGCCAATTCCAAATTCAATTAACAATCTATTCGCCTTCGACTTCGGCCCCAACACACACACACACATACAAAATTTACACAGTTAAATTATGTAATAAAGAGAACAGAATCGCGTTTGGAAATCATAGTCCAAGGTCTTTTCGAACCGAGCATTTAACTTCATCAGACAGCCAGTCGGTCATTCATTTGCCTGTCAGCTGGAAACCCAAACGCAAAACTTTACTGTACTCTACCAAACAAAACTGCTTACAAAACGCTTCGCTTAGCCTCCCCAGAGCAAAGCCCGTTGGCCGGTTCCGGATAAGTCAAATTGGGCGCCACTCCCAAAGTTGAAGTCTGCGTCTGAGACTCTCAGAACACAAGAAAAAGATACAAAAATTTGCAAAGGCGCAGGCGCGGCCGTTTACCGTTTTTGTCCGCTTTTTGCCGCTTGCCACATAAATTTTTGACTGAACTTTTTTTTCGTTTTTTTGGGTTGCCTTGACATGGGTAACAGGAGCGTAGTATGACACAATCTTTTCTTCTCTTTTGTTTTGTTTTGCTGGGTGACATTTAAGCGAGTGTATCTCAAAGATTGCGTATATCTTTTTGGAGTGTGTATCTAACTCAAAAACGAAAAACAAAACAAAACAAAGCAAAACCAGTGGCCAATCAATAACGAAAAACTGGTCGCTTGGTGTTTTATTAATACACAAGTAAATTTGTTTTAACGGTATTTTAATTTACACTATGCAACGACAATGATGATGACGACGATGCGGCGCATCATCAACGTTCGACATTGTGTTCGCGCCTTTGTAGATGACTATCTATTTTTTTTTTTGTTGCTGTTGTTGTATGAGTCCCGTGTGTTGTGTTTGTGGAACATTGTTTGCAACATGCAATTTTCCAATTTGCTTAATTGCTTCATTTTTTATGCTCGAATTTAGTCAATTTTATTGTAGCGCAAACTGCAAGCATGGGAATCAAATTGTATACCTCTCCAAACCCAACAATCACTTTAACTGTGGAATATTTTGTAGATAAAAAAAACAGATACAAGTGCTAGTTAGCATTCACATTTACAATTGATTATTATAAATTGTTATTTTATCGGGAATCTCTTCTCGGCACACTTTTAAAATTAGCCAACTTGATTTCGATGAGCTCATTAAATAAAATCAACGAGTGTGACATTTTGTGACCACACAAATTAGTTTAGGTTAACATTCTTACATCATTGAAATGCATTTGATGCAGGCAACTCCCACTTGTGTATGTGCCTTGGCAACAAACACAACTCACACCTTGCTAGATTTAGCATTTTGTGTGTGTGGGGGTGTTTCATTTATGACAACTATTAACCAAATACGAAAATTTACATATTTCTGGCGAGCTGCAGCTGCAACACAGAGTTGTACATATATATAAGTGTATGTGTGTGTGTGATATGTTGCCTCATAAATGCCAACACCCACACGTTAACCTTCTTCGGCGTCAATTTAAGCGACTTAATTAGCCATGAAGGCCTACAAGTGGTAGGCACTGTTTGAAATGACTGAATGACTAAATGACTGCCAGCCACGCCGTCTTTCTTGTATGTAATACCCTTCATCCACCTCAAAGAAACAACAACAGCAACACCAACAACAACAACATAAATATACAGACGTGATCTGTCTGTATTCATTATGTACACACACATGAACTGCTTTTTTTTCGTAGCTGGTCGAGAGCTCTTGGAATTTGCATTTTAATAATGAAATCCGAAATGAATGTAATAAAGTTATAAATATGTATTTATATTTACACGAGCAGACACAAACACACACACACACAGAACATTCGTATATTACTCCATATACTATGAATATTATTTCTATTTAATATCAAAAGGAAGAGAATTTTTTTTTATTATGTTGACCCTTTTCATGGCACTTTCGCACTCGATTTCGTGATTTTAATTAAAAAATCTATGTGTATTTCGATGGCAATTTATATTGACAGCATTCTACGAATTGTATTTAAAACATATTTTTTTTGTGCTCTCAAATGAAAATATAATAAGAACCTTTTTTTTGCTTTCAGATGAATTCATTAAATTTCATGTAATATTTTTATCTTTGCCATCTTTAAACTGCATTTTAAGAACTACATTTAAAACGTATTTTTTTGTTGTATCACATGAGTAACGAATAAATAATAAGAATATATTTTTAATTACGATATTCATTCATTCATAATTTTGTCTAAGATTGATGTAGGTAAAACATTTTAAAATATACAACATTCATTCTAGTCTTCTTACTCAACAAAAATGTATTTTAAAAATACTCTAAGGAACTTTATTAAAAGCAATTTGCTTTTCTATCAAATGAGAAATGCTTGAACAAATAAAAATGAAAACATATTCTTGTTTGCAGCATTTGTAATTCATTTTCTTCTCAACTATTTGAAAAGTATCTTAAGTTGATCCAAATGTTCACACTTTTGTAATCCCAGGAACTCAATTTAAAATACATTTTTGTACTATAATATTTTCTTTTCAATATAAAATTTTGAAAAGAAATTGAGAAGTATTTTACAATATTTTTTTTGTCAAATTTATTCCTACAATTGTTGACAAATGTTTATACAAAAAAAGCCAATAAAATATACAAAATGTATTCTATCTTATATACGACGTTTCCTATAATTTATTTGATGCCATAACTGAAATAAATATCTTTAAATATACAACAATTATTCATCTTTGCCTACTCAACTCAAATGTATCTCAACAGCACTGTCAATGTCGATACTCTCCCAAACTCTTCAGCTCACACTCGGCGCTCACAATTCACACGATAAAATATATCATTTAATTTGAGATGAATTCGAAGGTATTTAATAATGATGATTGCCCAAAGTATTGACTCATTTTCAAGTGGTGTGCGGGGCACTTGAAGTTGCGCCCGATTCGGAATTAACGTGCATGTTAAATTAATTATGCGCTGAAAATAAAAAGCCACGGCAGCAACAACAAAGCTGCTCAAGTAGCTGCTTAAGAATTATTTTTTCGCAAACAAAAACAAAAGAAACACAAAAAATATTTTAACACTTTAAGCAGACGACAAGCCGATAAACAGCTACAGAAGAGTCAGGAATAAGAAGAAAGGCAACGCATTGCCAACAATTTATTAAAAAAGTTGAATGCCATCTGTTATGTGAGTGTGTGTGTGTGTTTGTATGTGTTTATCGCGATCTGGACGTTGTGTCTTGGCCTGGTCATTTGCTCAAATGAGTTGGCAATATGCATGTTGGCAATACAACAAGCGGATTACATGTAAGTTTTACACGGGATGAACAGCCAACGTTGCAACGCCCTGGGGGGCCTCAGAGAGGAAGAGAGAGGGGAAGATGGGTAGCCAAGTGGGTGTGGCACAAAGGGGAGTTCAAGTCAGCCTCGGTAAAAGTCAGGCCAGTAACTTGCAAGCGGATTAAATTTAATTTTATGACTTTCGTTTACTTTATTGTTGTTGTTGTTGTTGCTGCTGTCTAAAGTGACCTGCACTTGTGTGTGTGTTGTGTGTGAGTGTGTTTGTGTTTGTTGCCTGTCATAATAAAACTGTTTAATTTGCACAACACTGTGACATTCTGAAGTCATTCCCCATTTCGCATTCGCATTTCGCGACTATGCAACTCGCAACTCGAGTGCAACAATTGTTTGTTGTTCGCTTCGCTCAACTTTGTTGCATGCAACAAGCTGGCTCTGGTTTTGCCAATTTTGTGCAACGCCGGCCGGCTGCTAGCCATAAAACTATTAAGATGGCAAAAAACACAATCAGTGACTGCATTTTGCACTCCACACCAAATTTGGTGCGATTCGAGCCAGACAATTTGGCATTTTGTGCAACACACAAAAAAAATCGCATTTTGTCGCTGCACTCAAGATTTTTGTTTTAAGTGTTTTTTTTTTGTTTTTCGTTTGTGGTTTTTGACAGAGTCGTGTTCAGTTCATCAAAACGACAGGCGGCACTCCAATTTGGTCACAACAACAACAACAACAACAACAGTAACAAAATTGGCTGGTGAGTAAAAGGCTAATTGAAGTGGAAACAATGACCTTTCATTGTGTAAATTAGTCACAAGCAATTTAAGTTGAAGCAGCCAGCCAGTAAGCAGGCAGCAGTCAAAGCCACATTTGGGGCCAAACAGGTGGAGCTCAAATTGCTAATGGCCAAATAAGGTTAACTCTGTTCAATATTTATAAAGTTCCTACCCGAAAAAAACAAAAAAACAGAGTTCCAATTACATCGAGCAGACTAGCTTCTAATGTCTGTTTAACCTTTGTGGGCTAACCCGTATTATTATTTCGAGTGCCGCGTGGCATGCCCATATAACATATTTGTTGACCAGCATGTAGTTTAGCTCTGCTCTCTAATCAGCTACTTGTTGATCTCAAAAACACGAAAAAAAAGCTAAGAAAGCTTCAGTTGCGGGTGCTTGGCTGTAATATACCCACTAAGAATTTTAAATGAAAGCCAAAAGTACCGAAAGAATATTAAAATATACCTAAGGTCATATTTGGCTTTGTGGTATTATTTTCAAAATATGCCAAATCTATATACCGAAAAAATACTGAGCTACACATAAGGTAATATTTGGCATTGCGTTATTATTCTCAAAATATTTCAAATAAATATGCTTTAAAAATAATAATAAAGTCATATTTGGTATATCAATTCTATTCAAAATAGACAATAAAGTTTTAAGTATTCCATAAAGTACAATATACATATACCATATTTAGCATTACGGTATTATTCTCAAAATATACCAAATAAATGTGCGATGAAAGTACTAAAATATACCTAAGACCATACTTGGTATAGCGTTATAATATTAAAAATATACGATAACGTTTTAAATATACCATAGCATACAAAATATACCATATTTGTCAGTGCGGTATTATTCTCAAATGTAATGGGAAAAGTACTGAAATATACCTAAGGCCATATTGGGTATATCCTTATACTGCGATATTCAAAATATACCATAGAGTTCAAAAAATACCACAAAATATAAAATATACCATAGAGCACAACATATACTAGATTGTCAACTAAAGCACTTAAGACCCTTCTATCCATCGGTTAACTGGCATAAAAATACAACAACCTGTAAGCTACTTAGTATACATATCAGAAAGTCGCCACGTAAGCTGCATTTTTCGTGTGGCAGGCGACAGCGACACATATCAAAGTCAAATGCAGCAACAGCAGCGGCAAAGGCAACGGCAGCTCATTAATCAACGCCTGCTGCTGGACAAGACAAAGAAAGCAACAAGTCAAGTGGCGACACTTCCTCTTGCCACACACTCCTCTTCGTTCTCTCTTTCTCTTTTATGACGACGCTGCATTTGTTTTAAAAGGAGCAACTAATTACGCGTTAATTTTGTGCTTAGTCGACGGGCAAGTTGCAGTGATTCACTTGTCAATTTCGTAAATTATTACCTCATGCCTCGAGCGATAAAAGTAAAGAAAATTGCGGCGGCGACGACAAGTTGTAAACAAAGTGAATCAAGTTAATTGCCATTAAATTTCGCCATGGCTTGGTAACAACAGCAGCAGCGAAAGGTCACCGAAGGCCAAAGAGAGAAATGCAGTCAGTAATCAAATAAAATGCGTAAATTGCCAATCTTAAGTGCAGCATCTTTGTGTGTTCTTGACTTTGTTTGAAATCAAAGTGACCGCAAAAGTGCTTGTCAAACTGCGATTTATCAACGTCAGCAGCAGCAGCAACAGCAGCAACCGCGTTCCGTAAAATAAAGCTGTAAATTTACGACTTGAATGAAAAATAGGTCACTTGACTTCTAATGACTCAAGCCGTAAATGCGGCACACAGATTACATCGAGCCAACAAACAAACAAAACAAATTAAAACTTTAAATGAGGCTGCTGACTTCATAAAAAAAACACAGAAAAAACTAAAATTAAACTTGTCCTGTTTTAATTTTCGGACACTCTCTCAACACTCAATGTCGAGCTGTGTGCACTGCATCAATATCGATCTATCGAACGATCCATCGATCAATACAAAGAAAAAAATAAAAATAGAGCAAACAACTTCTTATATTGCGCATACGACTTGTGGGCCTTGCCATGCAATTTTCGCTTTGCTTATTTCAGTATTTTTTTTTTTTTTGCAGTCAGTCAGTCTTGCCTTGCAATTTGCCTCAACCCACATTTGAAACTCATATCCAATCAGCCACTTTAATAACCACAGCCAGGCAGGCAGGCAGGCAGCAAAAGCCAAAGCCAAAGCAAAAGCAGGCTGGCAACAGTAACAAATTACGAATACAAGCCGCAATTATTTGCCACTCATTGAAATTGTACCATACAACAAACGATGACGACGGGGAATGAGTGCAGTTTCGGTTTTTATTTCTTGCAATAACAAATTTATATATACGCAGCGCAAAGCCGCTTAACCTTGAGCTGCAAAACAGCAAAACAGTAAAAAAAAAACAAGCAAAATCAAATCAAACTCGAGCCCCAAAACGAAATGAAACCAAAAGCCAAGCCAAAGCGTTTACTGAAGTCAATTTTGAAAATCCGCTCACGAAAACAATTGCACAAAGAGTCATTAAATAAACCAGAATTTGAAATGGCGACAAAAAAAACTGAATACGATCGACTGTTGATCGTTGAGCTGCATTCAAAACTAGGCTTAAATGCATGTCAAATTGCCAATTGGCAATTGGCTAAGCGGAAACTGTGAAACAAAAGTTTTATGACAAGGACAAATGACAAGTCACAAACACACAGAAAAAAAAACAAAAATAAAAATGCTTCCCAGCCTCATTGACTGACCGGGTCAGCAAACAAGCCAAAAGAAGCACACACACATACACACACAGAGAGTCGAAGTCGATTAATTTGTTTTATGATTTTACGACTTGGCACTGCCCACAAGCAGCTAAAGCAGCCAAAGCAGCAGCAACTACCAAAGGAGGCAAGTAGAAAATGCCAAGCAAGTAAAATTTGTACTTAGCCAGCAGCTAAAATGACAGTAAAATGGTTCTTCTCTCTTCTTCATCATCATCTTTAAGTATGTGGCACGAATCAACGAAGCCCAAAGGAGTTTTACTAGCAACAAGAGATAGATACAGAGAGTGCAGACCCCTCGCTTTGCCAGCAGTCAGTTTGTGCCATTAGAAACGCCCCTTAATGGGTAGTTAACCGCCTTAAAATGTTGCCGAACGACACAGCGAGTTTGAGCAACGAAAAGGCAAGAAAAACGCAATAAAATCGGTTAATAATGTTTTTCACAACGCCATTCAAATGCTGACCAGCAACAACAACAACAACATCTTATGACCTAAAATATAGGTTAGCCTGCTGCCTCGATCGAGCCCGGACAACAACATCATCATTATTATCATCATCGCGGTTTCGTTGTTGTTGCAACAGCGAGAGAGCAAACGCAACGTTTAACCTCTGATCGAAGAGGCAGCAGCAAGCAGCAAGCAGCAGCAGCAGCCAAAGCAGTGAAACTGCAAGACTTGACCAAATACAACAAGACCAGATGAGGTGAGGCTCAGAGTTGAGTTGAGGCGTGTCTGCAATGCAAGGCGGAAAATGCCAGCAGACAACATCAAGAACCAAAGCCAAAGTTGGTAAATAGTTACAGTGAAGCCATCGTATAAAGTCTAGTGCCATCCAAAGTACCTGCTAATGATTGTCATACTTTCTCTGGCATTTGTTTCAATGCGCTTCGATACGAGTAAAATAGAATTTCACAACAGATTCGAGTTGTTTGATTGCGCCTGCATTTCCCAAAGAATTACGAACATCACTGACATGGACAGACAGTTAATGTAATTTCCAGTGAAATTTTCAACGCTTTGGTTTTTTTTATTTTTTATTCGCAAAATGATTTCAAAGTGCAGCAAACTGAAGAAAGAGGTGGAGCAACAACAATGCTTGGACTGTAACTAGCTACAGGTAGAAGAACAAGCAAAGCAAATCTAAATGTGTTTTTCACGGTTAGGTTTTTAGGCCAACGTAACCATACAAGTACCGAGAGAGACGAGACGAGACGCGACGAGAGAATCGAGTATGAGTACCAAGTAATTTCTGTTATCTTTTGTGCATCATTTTATTGCCGCGTTGGCAGAGCAGCAAACTCTGAACTGAACTGGTTGCCACTATACTACAATTGTGCAGCTGAACAGACAGACGGACAGACAGACAGTTGGACAGACAGCTAGCTAGCTACCAATTATTATGCTGCTCATAAGAGCAACAACTACGAGTTCTCTCTGTTCTATGTGAATATACAATATGTGCTGTCTATATATGTGTGTATGTGTGTGTGTGTGTGTAATCCGCATGAGAATGTTCAGCAACCAAAATGCAAGCAAGCTCCACTTTTTTTCTTCCAAATCAAAAACAATGGCAGCTTTTGTGTTTTCTATTCCGCATAGAACTAAACCTGTACTCACTTTGCATGCCGCTGAGCAAAATGCAAAGCTTACTCTCTTTACTAGCTTACCGACTTATCGATACGATGGAGTAAATATTCTTGAATTTTAAAATATCTTAAACCATGTGCCTTATATAGCTTTTCTTTTTATTAATCTTGTGAAATTTACACGTAATTTTTAACTTTTAAATTGCTTTAGTTATTGCTCGAAAACGAAATAAATAATAACGAAATAACTGAAATAATTTCTTGCCTCCACTTGATACATTTTCTATTCGTAAATCAATGTCTGAATTATTCTAATAGAATATTGCTGTTATAAATTATTCTCCTTTCAATTAAATAAATAATCAATTTAAATAAATTTGTATTCAGTTTCTAAGAACTCAACTTCCTCCTTATTAGCTATCTATAATTTATATGAAATTTCTAAATGTAGAAACATATTTAGTATGATATCTAAATTATTCTATTATATTTTAAACTTACTTAAGTAGTCTACACTCCCTAAAATTTAATAAACTGTCTTAAATTTCTATAAAGCAACCTACTTAACATGATCTATAAATAATTCCATTTAGAGCTTGATTAAATTCACAAATAAAGTAAGTTGTTGCTGTGTTTATTTTTTGTTTCGTAAGTATTTCTATTTCGTATTCGCCTATTATGCGTTTACTGTTATTATCGACATCATTGTTGAGTTCCTGTTGCGTTGGCTGTGCTAACAAATTGATAACTCTAATATCATATTTTCCATGCTCATTTTCCACACACACACACATGCAGTTGGAGAACTATTTACACAATGTTGTGCATAGAAGTAAGTAGATACACAATCCGGACGTCAGCTGCAACAACAACAGCAACAAGGGGGCGTGGCAGCAACAGCAACAGCTAACAATTGAAATCAAGCATATGCGTATTATTGTGTGTGTGTGTGTGTGTGTGTGTGTGGGCCGAAACAACTTTAGCTGCATATCAATGCAGTTGCAGCATTCTTATTGTAGTTGCTTCTATGAAAATCATTAATAATGCGACTACTGCTGATGATGATGATGATGATGTTGATGCTGTTGCCGTTGCTCTATTGAGCGTTGATATCGTTAGCTGAATTATAATTTTCTATGCTGTGAAGTTCAAAAGTGGGCAGCAATGAGTGGGGTTGGGTTGGCTTGAATTGAGTTTTCATTTCAAGTGGGATATAGAAAAAAAATGTAAAAAAAACTAAACTACAATGCTGCAACGCTTCGCTGCGTGCAACTTTATTTCTCTCTCTCTCTCTTTCTCTCCTCTTTGGAGTTTTTGTGTTTCTATAATAATTAATTAAAATTGACATTGAGTCGCAACGAACAACAACAAATTGCAAACAAGCTCTTCTAATGATTAGTTGCATGCCTCTTTGCCTGCTAACAATGTGCAAAATGCTATTTGTGTTAACAATTAGTCTTCTCGCTATATTCTGTGTTGTGTTTGTGTCTGTTTTTTTTTTCTATGTTTTGTTGTAGCATTATTGTCGCTGAAGTCGATCTCTTCCCTCGTGTTCGTGTTTTTCTTCCACCTCTATTTGCCAAGGCCATTCGCATTGTTGTTTGTGTGTTTGTGTATCGCATTCAGGAAGTCGCCACATAACTCAAAATCGCTGACATTGTGCTGCATATTGAGTTTAATTTACGATTGCGGTTTAAGACCAAAGCATATATATATTATTGAAAATCTAAGCAACAACAACAACGATTTGACAAACAACCAATTAGTGTTAAGTTCTATCTGTCGTCCACTGCGTATACTTAATTTGCTTAAACATCTGATTCAGCCTTCAAATTGAACAACAATAAAAACCAGTAGCAATCGAGAAGTTGACTTTGATACATGAGAAGCACTTAAAAATAGAAGAAGCACCAAATTTGATAAGGATTGCTCATTAATTAGAGCAAGTTTGAAAGCTATGCAAATTTAGTTCTTGAACAAATTAATTTGTGTCTACTTTTTTTTGTAGGGTAACTTGTAGTCTATTTGCTACACTTGTTCTCTCAATTAGAGCTATATATCTTTTGTTGATTATTTTATAGTTTATTTGCGTTCGTTCTTAACATTTTCTCATTTGAAATAATTTCGACCAATAACCGAAAGTATTCTATACACAAATTTTCGACAAACATTTCGAGAGGCCATAAAAATAAAAATAATAATAGATGCATATATAAAACGCATTTGTTGCTAAGTGATTTATACAAATTCAGACAGCGTAATCAATAAATAAATTTCCTATTTATGCAACAGTCTAGTCGGGGTCTCTCTCCCGCCTTCTCCTCCTCCTCATTCTCCTCCCCTTTTCTGCTCTGTGCTGTGTGGCAACATAACGGGCCAAAGCGGCCGACAAGCAACTTGTCATGAATACGAATACGATTATTCACATACTCATGCATAGTTTTATGTGCACTCACACTCACTCACACACACACTCTCATAAAAAAAAACGCTTTTTTTCTTCTTATTTTTTTTTTTTTATTTTAATTTATGCAAATAAATTTCCACTTTGCACAGAAATCAAAATGAATTAAGTGCGAGTGATAGAAATGTTGTTGCACATATGCACATGTGTGTGTCGGTGTGTGTGTGCAAGTGTGTGTGTGTACCGTTGCTTGTGCCACTTTGAACAAGTTGAGGTTGTTTTTTTTTCTCTCTCGTCGTTGTCTTTTCGATTTTTAATGCAATTTTTCGCTTTTGGCCGGCCGGCATCGAAACGAGCTGCGTGTTGACATCGTCACGCTGGCGGTGGCGGTGGCAAAAGCGGTGGCGGTGACGGTGGCGATGGCGGGGGAGACACATCGAAATGCGTCTCGCGACTTGGCAAGTGCGTGTGCAATGCAGTTGCTTGATCAAACTCGTTTCGTACTCGCCTCTCTCAAAGTAGTCCAAGGTGTGTGATATAAATTTTGTCGAGCTGTCCGAATTGCGATTTGGATTTCAATTTGGATTTGGATTTGTGGATGCCATTGGCCTCCGCATAAGTTTTTCGCAACACAAAACAAAAATTTTCCTCGATTAGCTCTGCCAGTTGCACTTTCATATATAATTCGATCAAAATCCTCCTCGCAACAATTACTCAAGTCAGAAAGAAAAGCGATGTTGCACGTCAGCTTGGCTGCCCCGCTGTGTTGTGTTGCGTCCGGTTTGTGTTTGTGTGGTGTTGCCACCCACAAAATAAACGACAACAACAACAATGAAAACAATGTTGCAAGCGAGGCAACAACGCTCAACATTGCAGCCCATATGCCACACGGCAAAATTGCGTAAATTAACATAAATTACTGACTAAGTGGAAGTTGAAAAGCGTGTACGCAATCGCCTTGAAAAATGTGCAGCGGAAATTTAAGCGTAATTTGCTGACCAGCAACCAGGAAGAGAATTACAAGGACTTTTTGTGCCCGCCTTCCATACACACACACACTCACACACACCCTTCTGGCTTCACCCCGCTAATTAAGTGGAAATTTATGGAATGAAATTACACTTTATACATTGGCTTGAGCATTGCGAGGCAAAAATATGATTTTAACGAACACGAGAGAGAAACAGAGAGAGAGAGCAGAGCGAGTGGAAGCGTTTGCCAATTTTCCATGCAATTTAAATAAAATTGAATTAAATGCCACTTGCAGTTTGTATGTTGCACACTCACACACACAGACACACACACTCACACATGTCTGAGTATCCTGAGCCATGTCAATTATTGTGATTTTAGCCACATTGAACACACATTATGGCAGCAAATTGACCACAATCTGTTGCTCAACTGTGTTGAAGGCGTCGACATCAAGGTATGCAATTTTCATGATTTTCCACCCCCCATCCCATCCCCAAAAAGGAAATTAAAAGGACGAACGGACAGTGTCGAAGACTGAGTAAAGTCTGGGCCAATCAATTTCCGCAAGAAAATATCCGAAAATTCATTCAAATGAAATAATTGCAATATTTACATTGACGCTGCAACTACAATAAATTTTGCTGTAAAACTTATTCAACTAAAATCAATTGAGTTTATGTATTAAATAACTATCAAGGATATTCAATATATATTTTTATGATATTTTTTATTTTGATTTAAACGCGGGATCTGCATAAAAAACTGATGCTGTAAATCTGCTGCTCAATCAACAAATTGAATAAAAGAGAGACGACAGCAAAAAGCTTTATTTTGTTGTTTTTTTTGCGACCCCTTTTATCTACTAAGTGTGCAACAGAAAATGCAAACTGTGTGTACTATAATATTGCATTTTTTTCGTATGTGCGTGAGTGTAAACATTGGCATTAAAATAAAATTGTAATTCATGCAACTGGCGATAAAAATCGCGGACAAACAATTCGCTGCTGAGAGTTTCATTTTGCGCTTGCGAAAAATAATAATAATAATGAAAACACTGTGTGTAAATATGTGCTGAGTGGTCACAGTTTAATATTGTTGCATTAATGCACGAATGCATTTAATATCCTTGGATTAAATCAGAGATACACAGAGAGATACATGCCTCTGGCCTCGTTGACAAAATATCTCCCCGCCCTCTCCCCACAAAAGTATTTAACGATGATGCCCAAAAATTTTCACGTTTTCGAAAATAATCAATTAATTAACATGACCATGAGTGTCTGTGTGTGTCTGTGTGTGTTGGGCTGATAAGTAAAGCTGGCTTATTCTGGTTCATTCAGCTAGCTGACTTATGGTATTGTTATGAATATCTAATTAAATTATAATCTAATAACCAATGGGGACTTATGCAAATCTCTCTTCGGGGTAATTAAACCGAACAACAGGCCGAATCAATTGATAGAGGCTACACATTCAATTTTCACAGCACCGCAAACAAAAATTAACATACGGCTTTTCATAACTGCAATGCAAATGGCAGAAAAACAGTAAACAGTAAAGGCAACGGCAACGACAACGGCAACGACGAAATCAATCTGCTTAGCATTTAAGCGGCTAAAAGACAACGAGGCCTTTGGGCCATCGATGGCAACGACAAAAAAAAAAAATTATTGCTGAACTGGTTTTCGGGTTACCAACCAAACACGTTGCAAACGTTACAAATGAATTACAGCAAACCAGTTGGGCGGCTCAAAAAAGCAAAAAAAATGAGAAATAAAACTGAAAATTAATAATAGCAATATCAGAATATCTGTGGCAAGTACTTTATGCAAAAATAATTCCACATTACATTCGCACACGTATCTCGTACTGTGCGTGTGTAGCTAAAAATACGACGATGCCACGATACAAAAAAGCGCAAATATTCTCAATGACAACGCGGCGTATACTTAATTCGCACGAGAGATATGAGTACCGCAAACGCACAAGTGAATGGACTTGCAATTCGCTGTGTTGTGTTTGATATTGAGTAATTCCCGCACAACTAAAATGCCGCTCGGTATAATAAAAAGCGAAGCCGCAGCGCCAGCAAGTGCATTTTCAACTTTTACTACCAAAAACGCCGCTTGCAAAATATGCGGTAAATTTTATTTCGGTTTTTTTGATTGAATTATGTGCCGCTAACGCCGCAGTTGCTATGCCGCCCCCGCTTGCCATTCCATTTTCAATAATGATTACAGCACATTTTGTAGTTGGCCTCGTGGCGCCGGCAATTGCACAACAACAACAACAACAGCAGCAACATCAACCACAGCAGCAACAACAGCCACTCAACTAGGCGCAGAAAAAATTGAAAGTGAACTTGCGACTTTCATTTTTGGTTTGCTGATTTTTTCGTTGTTGTTGTTGTTGTTGTTGTTTCGTCTTCTCCACATTTTGATACTTTTAAGCCGCTTTATTGTTTTCATGTCAACTTATTTAGCTTAATTTAACTTGGCTCTTGAGCCGACAACTTGCCAAAGGGCAATCAAAAAACACAAAAAACGATATCAAGGCGCCTAACTAACTCATTTGTAAGTATGATTTGAACAATTTCTATGATTTTTTCGTGCAAGTGAAAGTCAAACAAAAAAGAAACAAAAATAAATTAAGGCGCATAATCAACATACAATTTTTTAAGGGGTATTATGCTGCTGCTTTGCTTAATGTTTCAAGTTCGTTGCCTCATCGCGGAAGTCGTAAAATGTGAATGTTCAACGAATTATAGACATCGATGCACTCTCGCATAAGTGTTAATTAAAATGCATTTCAAATTTGGGAAATTGAGTAATGCACTGCAATTAAATTGGGAGATTTATGTTAAAGCTTATATTTTGTTTTCCCTGGTTTTAGAGAGAACATTTTCTTGCTTAGCAGTCGCAGTAATTTTTCCTACTTTCCTAGTAAAGTGAGAAACATGGCGTTGGTTGAGGGTGCCAAAATGCCAGAGTGTGCAACTCGACAGCACTCATATGTAAATTAGTGAAAAATTCCAGAACATATTAACCGGAAGTCTGAAGCACAATAAATATACCTGAATTATGATGTTTTGTTCCAGGTTTTTCTCTGCTGCAGTTTTTCCTGGCAACACAAACACCACCACCAAGTTCTCGGTGCTCGGTTCCCTCGTTCTGGATGAGTGCTTGGAAAGTGCGTTACCCGCTGCCAACCCAAAAAACAAAAAAAAAAAAAAGGGTAAGCCAAGCCCTTGCCCAGAAAAGGGGCAGAGTCATTAAGTCTGTGGTTTTGTTGTCGTTGTGGTTGCAGCAGTTGCAGTTGCAGTTGCCGTTTGCCACAGCCGCTGAGAAGTACCGTTTTTCGATTTTGTGGCAAGTGCCGGGATAAAAATGAGGGGGAAACACATACACACAAAAAGCATGCATACATATATGAGAACTTGTTGTTCAGTTGAGTTGAGTTCAAATAAATTACCATAAAAATACGCCGAATAAGAATGCAATGCTCGCCAGCGAAAAAAAATATGCGGAAATCTATGTATGACACTTTTAAACCCCAACTCGAACTCGAACACGTAATGAGACAGACGCTCTGAGTGTGGTTGCTGTGTGTGAGAGTGTGAGTGCGAGTGTGTGTGCGATATCAAGCGAAATTATTGAGAAATGTCACGCAAATTTTGTGCAGCGCAGCGATACACACACACAAAAAAACAATGAAACGTCATAAAAATAATATTAATAGTAGTAAAATATGTGAGAAATTGAAATGTCAAGCGATAAAGAGAGCGTGAGCGTCTGGCCAACAGGGCGTATGCGAAATTGTGTTTGTGATTGTGATTATTTGCTCTATGCGCATGAAATTATGCAACTTTATGCGTGTCGACTTTTTGTTTCCCTATACAATACATTTTTATACCCGCTAGCCCTTAGGGCGAAAGGTATTTATAGCTGTGTGTCTACTGGCAAGAAAGATCAATAAAGACAGTCTGGTATATCAATATACCAAATATATGTTTTGGTATATTTTGTACTCTATGGTATTTCTGATATAGTATATTAAAATACCAAATATATACCTCAATGTATTTTGAACCATGCAGTATATTTTGAATTTTTTTTAATATAGGTTTTGGTATATTGTGTATTTTTTGGTATATTAAGAATTTAATAGTATATAAACATACCAAATACATATTGTAGTATATTTTGCAATTTGGGACATATTTTAAATTAAATACTATATTAATATACCAAATACAGCCTTTGGTATATTTTTGCATTTGTGGTATATTAATTTGGTATATTTTAGGAATAATATCGCAATGTTTTGGTTAAATGAAAAGTGTTTGCGGGTATCTCATAGTCGAGCAGACTCGACTGCAACATTCTGACTTCTTCTATTTGGTATTTTTGTTTTGTAAATTACACTTTTCCTAGAACTGTAAAACGGTAAAGTTCCGTATCACAGAGCAATGGAAAACTCTTGGTGATTCTTGTAATTAAAAACAACAACATTGCAGGAAACCGAATATGAGTTGAAAATTGAAAAACAATGTAAACTTGCATAGTTACCACACACACACACTTACACACAATAGAAATGCATCAACTTACTGCGTTAATTATGCATAATGCACTTTAAAGGATTTTCGGGGCAGATTTTCGGTGTGTAAATTGATTTGCGTCAGGATATTAGATTTTCCAGCTTACCTGCAAATATAAGAGAAGGAGAAGAAGAATGTGAATGAGAAGAATATAATACAAAGAGTTAATTAATACAACGTTTGCCAAGCGCCGTGCACTGCACTGCATTGTTTGTAACATGAGAGTAATGTCTGTATTATACAACTGTAAATTATGTTTACATAGATATCTGACTACGTTTATTATGCAAATTAATGTGGCAACCACAGCAACAGCGGCAACAAAATGAGAACACAATCATAATGCTGCAGCAGCAGCAGCGAAAAAAAAGAACTGACCATGAAACAAATGTTGCCAACAATCAAGTTAAACAATTTTTTTTTTTTGCGCAAAAAACTTTGGGCATACTTTCAATTTGAGCCGCGTTGTTGCTCATGTTGCACGCAACACACAACTGGTTAAAAATATATTAAAAAAAAAAGAAAAATATCAACAAATATGCGCGAGCGCGCGGTTCTCGAAAAGTTTTTAATTATGAAAATGTTTGTGTCTGGCAGTTGGCAGTTTGTGCAAACTATTTGCATATGAGCAGTTTGAGTAATTAAATGAAAACCAAAACCAACAAGGCAACAAGTGAAACCTCAAATGCAAAACGCATGGTAATCCACCCCTAATCCCCTCTACCTCCTCCTCCACTCTATAATATAAACTGGCCATTGACGCAGTTCTCTCTCAGTGTGTGTGTGTTTTTTTGCTTTTCTTCTCTTGCATTATTATGATGGCAATTAATTACAAACACTCCGACGCCGACAAGGTTTAAGCTTATGTTTGCACCCAGCGAACCAACTGAGTTGTTGGCCAGCTCGATGGCTGGTTCGGTTGGTCGCTTGGTTGTCCCTGGCGCCAACAAAGGCTGTGCTGTGGCTTTAAATCGCTTGCGGTTTTATTATTAGTCTACCTCAGCGCACTCTCCCCTTCGCCTCTCCTCTCTTTTTGCCTGGCAATGCAATTAACAGCTGCACTTCGTTGATAGTAGTAGCATAATTAAATTTGCACTTTTGCCGTTAACCTCAAAATTGCCGCAGCAAACGTTTATTAACTTGGCTAGCGAAATGTCAACACTGACTTTAGCTGCTTTAAATGTCAGGCGGGGGCGTTAGTTAGTTAGCAGCCTTTTGACTTGATAAATAGAATATAGAGCGTGCATCTCAAAGAGATCGTTGCTGAATGGAAATTCTCTGTGCTCTGACAAATAATGAGATTAGCACATTAATACAAATAATTTTGCTGTTTATGGCATCAAAGATTAGTGCAAAAGTATTCCACGAGTTGTAAAGAGTTGCGAACGCAAAAGAAAGGGAAATTAAATCAAATAAATGAAATACATAATATGACATTTTATTATTATTAATATTGCAGAAGTTATTCCTACATATTTAGTCATTTTAATTCTCAAACAAACCAAAAACCTAAGCAGCCAAAGCTTGTATAAATTTATTTGTAATGTATGAATTAGTAATAATAATAATAATAATAATCTTCAAACAGGATTAATTTAACAATTTAATCTCAAATACATTGTTCAAAATCTATGGCTTATATTTTCAACAACTTGTTTTCTGTATACTAAATTATTTATATTCAATAATTTTCACTTTTCGACATTTGTAGCTCAACGTCATTGAAAACTCACTGCGACATTTATTTACCATATTATTTACGCCTTGACAGTTGCACTTTGCTTTCTCAGTATTCTATATTTTTCTTAGTTACGTGTCCAATATTTGTAAAGTATTTTTATTATTTTTTTTTTTAGCTGAGCTGACGTCGATTTGATGCGCTTATCTTGTCACGTAATTGCACGTCAAACACTTGAACGTGCGAAACTTTCAATTTTTATGTTGTGCTTCACCCTGTGATACGCATATGAAGCAGTGAAAAAAGTAGAGCGAACGCAACAGGGCGTATGAGCAATGTGCATCAAAACAAATCGAAAAAGCGAGTCAACAAACAGAAAAAAACTATTTAATAAGACACGAAAGAAGTCGTCAGGAGTGTCCTGTTGGGACTCGCATTCAATGAAAGCAGGAATTGTGAATCATTGCGATGCGTGTGTTTTGTGGACTTTATTGGCTCGCATACCAGTTGCACACACATACATATATTGACTGCCCTTTTTGAGTGGCCAAATGAAGTGTGTATATGTGTGTGTGTGCTGTTCAGAGTCCGACAGGATGCAGCTAGCCAGCCAGCCCGAGGACTGAGGCAAACGAAATTGGCACGCCGTCAAACCAGTTTTCAGCTCTGTCTGCTCAGCTGCAGCAGCAGCTGCATAAATGTGTTTGTGCCTGGGCTTGGCCCCAAAATGAAAAGCCCAGTAGCTGTCGTACTGATTTATGTGCCGCCTGCAGATTCGCGTTGTTAATAGTGCGTACGATGATGGAGAGAGAAGAGAGAGGGAAAGGAAGCGGGAGTCAGTCACTATGGCAGCAGCAGCGGCACGTGTGGGGACACAAAGGCGCAAACAAAATTGAATCAGGAATTTTTTTCTTCTGTGCTTGCCTCCTCTTTCCATAAATCAGACCCGAAGCCATCTGCTGAGTCATTGCAATGCTTTGACAATTATGTCATGTGCCGGCCAAACAGCAGCAACAGCAACAGCAGCAACTTCATCAATTGCGAGCCATAGCCGAAAAATTCCGTGTGCACTCTAGCTGCAAATTTATGGCATTTATACTAAACTATAAGATGCGATAGTGAAGCAGCAATTTGTTGCAGCTGATCAGCGATAAATGTGCAACGCGATTGATTCATGATGGGGGGCCAGCTATCGACAATTGACTATCGGGAAAAAAACATTCATTTTTGCGCTTATCTAAACGTGAAGCGTATATTAATGGATGGCTCTTAAATAAATTGGCCGTGTTAACTGGCCTCTGTGCTGCGGGGTGCAATTCATTTGCCATTTGATAACCCCCCCGGGAGGTCTCTGCACATTAAATAAATAAGCAGGCGTTTAAATTGGATCAAAACCGTAAAAACGAGTTAACTTTCTGCATTTACTTTTCGGCTTAGTTCATACTCACGTTAAATGCATTTTGCGTGTCATAATCAGAGCATAATCGAGAGCACAGCTCAATCATACATACATATATGTTTACCATATGAACAACAGTTCGGCCCAAGGGCTGACAATTTAATTAAAAATTCTTCACTATTGCATTTAATTAACTCGCCTTTGAGGACATTGCAATGGCAGAAATTACTCAATTAGCCTCGGAACTCGGACCTCGGACCTTAACCAAACCTGACACCTGGCCAGCACGATGTGAATGTGAATGTGAATGTGAATGCGAATGAATGCATTCTCGCTTTTTGTATTCACATCATTCAAAAATTGTACACACACAATGCATTACGCATACGAAATGTTGTTTGTTGGTTTTTGGACTCTGCGCTTTTGTTAGCCAGATATCTGTCAGATAAAATTGGTCCATTGGCGGCTGTCATGGTTACTGCTGCCACAGCTGCAACTGCAACTGCAGCCACAGAAAATTTCCCTTTTTGCCATGACAACTCTTTCGACTTGATGTTTCAGCGCCGCGTGTTGGCAGCTTCAATTATTCAAATAGCCAACGGATGCGCTGTTTTGGCATTTTTGCGTATTTGGAAATTTAGACATTGCTTCGTTCGTTTGAGTTGTAAGACTGTAAAAGGAGTTGCTTGTTGATGTTGTTGTTGTTATTATTGTAATACGAAAGATCGAAATTTGCATTGTTCAACGTTGTTGTCCATACCTCTGACCCACTTGCTCAAAAAAAAATTTCATTTCGTTGCATACCGTTTATGGGTAGACCATGAATCAACGGGCTTATCTGCATACCCTGCACACTGCTCACAGCTGCTAATCATATAAATTAAGGCTGTTCGTTGCATTGCTCATATGCGAGAAAGAGAATATAACGACAGAGACGGAGAGAGTGAGTCAGAAAGAGAGAGACTCTCGCTTATATCTTTACTTTCAAATCAGAGTGGCGTCTCCGCTGCGAAAGGGAAAAGCCCGACAACCAAGTTGCCATTTGACCCACAAATTAAGCGTAATAACTTTCGAATTTCGACGTTCCATTGCATTCTGGAGTTTCTCCGCCAATTACGACATTTTTATTGTACTTTTTGGGTCACCAACAAGTGCGCTAAGCGCTCGAGGTGAAGGTTGCCCTTCATTCTTTTTATTTTTTGCTTTTTTTTTGTTTGCATACTTTCTGCATCGATTCGACGATTCATCCCGAAAAAAAAGATCTTAACCTTAACCGGTTGTGGCTTTTGACTCACGTTTACCGTTAGACTCGCCTCGCGCAAATATAAATCTCGAAATTTATTATTATCGAAGTGCATTAAATTAATGGGCCACTTCTTATGAAACCCCAAAAAAAAAAAAAAAAATGATTCAGACATTTTAAAATTTTGAAATGTAATTCAATTTCTTTGGCCATTGCATAAATATTTAACACATTAATGAAGGCCATTTATCAATTGAATAAATAATACTCGATTGCACTTTAATTTAATATTGTAAAGAATGCATATGAAAAAAAAAACAGAGTACACAAATCTATCAATCAGCGTATGAAATGAAAGAAAGTCATAAATAAATAAACGCATACATAAATTGTTATTGATATTTACGAGAGTTGTACAATAAAAATCAAATACGTATAAATTGGCCATTAATTACAAATACAAACATATCGTGTAAAGTGCTTCAGTCGAAATAAAATTAATTTATTAATTGCAATCAAAGTAAATTAAAAACGTCAATTGAAATTTAATTAAATAAATAAACACACAAAAAAGGCCAAACTAATTGGGAAATACTTTGTACAACTTGTTGCACAACTAGCGGGAAAATAGGCGTGGCATACACACACACACACACATCTGTTTAGCATTTCCGTCTATGGAACGTTATCCAAATATGCATATCACGCGCCTTGAGCTGCGATGGAATTTATCAGCGACATTTTCATCGCAACCCAAAAAAAAAAAAAAAATAAAAAGAAACAGTACAGAAAAGATATGTATAAGGCACAACATATATGTATGTATATTGAAGGGGAGCCTTAAGAGCACACGCAGTCGAATTGTATTTGAAATAATGAGCAATAGCGAAGATCACGTTTTCCCATTAGCATTTTGCCAGTTTTTCCGTGTGTGCCTTATGACCATTGTCTTGAAAATGCTTCGCTTCGCAATAGAGGATTGCGATCGTTTTTTGATACCCGCTACTTATAGAGTAAAAGGGTATTATAACTTTGTGCCTTCAGGCAAAAGGAGATTTTGTATAAAGGACTATATAAATATACAATATATAATCATTGGTATATTTTTAGTGTTTTTGAGGCATATTAATTTGGTATATTTTAAATTTAATACCACTCTGTGTAGCGGGTATGAATGGAGTACAATATGAATATACCAAAGATAACTTTTGGTATATTTTTAGTATTTTGAAGGTACATTAATTTGGTATAATTTAAAACTAATACCACACTGTTTTGTGGGTATGAATGAAATACTATATCAATATACCAAATATACCATGCAGTATAATTTCAGTATATTTTAGGTATTTTCATTCGGTATATTTTCAAATTAATACTGCAATGCTTCTCTTCCATTCGCAATGTGTAGCGGGTATCTCACAGTCGAGCTTGCTTACCTGTAATTTTTTTTGTGGCAGCTGCGTTTACTCGACAGTTACCGTTACCTTAGCTTAGCTTAGGCCATATCCATAATAAGCCGCGATTTAAGCAAGATTGTATCTTTAAAGTCCGTTCATCACGTGCGTAAAATCAATAAAAATCCAATTAAAATATTCAACGAAACAAAAAAAAAAAGTTTCATAATTACGCCAAAGTGCTTTTTAGAGGAGGAAAAAAAATGTCGATCCCGCCCGCGGGTCATAGAGAAATTTTGCCAACTGAAGGAGAATTGGAGTTGTGCAAATGCAATAAAACAAGTACAATTCGCAGTGGCTGTTGTTGCTGTTGTTGTTGCAAGTTTACACGCAATTCAGTTGTTGTGCTTTTATTGTTGCTTACAACATGCCTTTAATGCTACCCGATTGCAGTTAAAATGAAAATGCAAATGGGAAATGTTCGCCAAACGACGTGCTAAAAAGACATTTTTCCCCCTCTTTTCGGTGTTAAGCAATTTTTTTTGTGTTTCGCTTTTTTTGACATTTTCATCATTTACGATTATGACACTTTAAATGCCGGCACCACGATGTTTTTTCTTTTTCTTTTTTTTGAAGTCATCATAATTAAGCATTTAAAGGCAACATTTTGTGTACAAAGAAATGCAAATTAACTGCAGCTGCAACTGTTTTCGAGTTGTATAAATTCAATTAGAGAAAATGCTAAATATTTTCTACATTGTGGCATGGTTGTAATTAGCTACTCGCATTGCATTGACAGCTCTCGCTTTGTCATGGATACACACAGAGTAAAGTGATACACAAAAGGCAGCAGTTGCATGCACCACACAAGACACACACACTTATAATCTCTCGCTCTCGGTTATATAGATTCTTGACCGCCACAGCTATGCTGATGCTATTGATTAGCGAGCGGCATGCTTTGTAGTGTTTTGTTGTATACGGCGGATAAGCAACAAACACAAAAAACCCAACTCTTTTGAAATTTAATACATTTTCAAACGAAGCAGGCCAAAGAAATGGTATCCGGTAACTGGTTGGGGAGAGCGCAACGGGCTTTGTACGGTTCACTAAGCGGAAGCAACTCACGCTCAGTCCTGCCACAAACTGCACCTGACATAATGCGCGCAGCGCGAAGAGAGGGGCCACAAAAGCTAGGCGGATGCACCAAAGTTGATGTCATGTCATAACATAAAGAAAAGCAAAAGAAAAAGCTGAAGAAAAAAACACCTTCAAAAACTAGCTAAATGAAATGCGAAACCAATTTTTAAATAAACTGAAAGTTTCAATGATTAATTAAGGCGCAAGCAGATGTTGGGGAATGCAATTAACTGAGCCAATATGCAATCCACCTGGAAATTGTCGCTGACCAACATTAACCATAATTGGCACAATTGTTAAATTCTCTCTGGCGACGTCGCATTTGATATGTCAAATTAAATGCAAATTACATATTTGGCATTTAACATCGCGCTTGCCGCAATATGAATTTCACTCTAGCCAGGACAGTCGCTTCGGTTTGGTTTGGTTTGGTTTCGTTTGACTGTCTGTATGTCTGTCTCTCCATCATCTGTCATTGTTCGCTGCTCCAGGCGAAACCCATTAAAATGCCATTAAAATTGGCTACGCTGACACTAATTTCTGTCAACATTGTGTGAGTGTGTGTGTGTGTGTGTGTGTGGCATGTTGCATAGGTTGCTTGTTGTGTGTTGACAGCAACAGCGCAACAATTTACCAAACTTGTTAAACTTGGTTTAGTTAATGATTTGCCAGATTGATTCACTTTTGACTACTATTTTTGGCACCCAATTTTATGTGAAAGTTCAAATTTGTTAATTAACTAAAAAAGATTGTTAAACTAAAAAGCTTATAACTATTTATTAATAGCCTTTAACTGCTCTGATTTTAAAGGTTACAGCAACATGATAAGTAGATTTTCTTGAACTTCATTATTGTTTTACCCTGCGATTGCCGAAGTAGCCAGAGGAGTAATTGAAAATCAAATTCATTTCAATGTAATTGCTTCAATTTATGTTTGTTTAATTTACAAATGGAATGCAGCATTTTAATTGTCTACCGAGAGTACCTTCAAGTCAATCACGCTCAACTTAAGCTGGCATATCTTTAATTGCAGAGCTGTCAATTGCCTAATGCACTATTTTACTGATTTTCAAAAAGCATTTCATTAAAATTTTTTTGATGGCTCATTTGAATTCATATCGTACATTTGAAGTAACAACAAACAAGATTTCCCAATACGAAAACACTAATTACACAACATACTTCACATGCACCGTCAATTGTATTTTTAAAGCTTAGCGAAATTGGAATAATTACAAAAAGCTTCGAAATAGAAATAAACGTTGCATAAACAAGTTGACAGCACAACAAAAGAAGAACAAAATAGTGAAATAAAACGTTGTAAAGCGCAAAAGCGACAATAAGCATTAAAATAACAATGAACTAAGTCGAAAACATGGAGGCACGTATGCAAAATAAAAGCATTAAATTATAAATAAAAAACAATAAAAATGGCAATAACAATCTCTGAACATAACAACAAAGAGAGACAGAAAGAGAGAGAGAGCGAAACTGCATGAATTTCCACATTATGTCGCTGATGACGATGAGGGAGCGTTTATTTATGTAAAGGTCAATTTGCAATATTTGTGCAAGGTTAGGCATGCAAGCATGTTGGAATTGGAACTACAATTGGAACTGGAATTGGAACTGAAATTCCAAATGGAACCGAAATGCGAACTGCAATTGGAACGGGCAGTCGAGCGAACGAAATGCTGCGAGTTGCTAATTGAGGGAACTGAATAACAAAGCAAGGGAGATGAAAGTTAAATAAACTGCAAAATACCCTGTAAATAAGTTATTTAATTTAACAAGAATTTGAGTGCAACAATAGCAAAAGACATTCTCATTTGTATAGATCATTTTAGTCTTTAAATTTAAAATTCTTTGTCTTGACGGGCTGGCTGGCTCAGCTTCTGAACAGTTAACGTTCAAACGGTAACAGGTAGGTTTATATTTTTTATAAAACAGTTGAATTTGATTGTGCAATAAGCAGACCCCTAACTAAAATCTTACCTCATCAAATACAAATAGTTATATTAAATTAGAACGTGAATAATGTTGCGAATCAACGCATAGCCCAAATGGTAGAAGCTAGGAGGCTGACATTATTAATAAAAATAGCTAATTTTTCAAATTTCTTCACTAATAGTTTGTGTAACTTTATCATGGAATAAAGTACATTTCTATAAGCTGCAGCGCTGGCAAATCTGCGGATCAACAGCACAGTTTAGACGGTAGAAACTAGGAGGCTGACATTTTGAACCAAAATAGTTTATTTTTCAAATTCCTTAATGTCAATTATGTCAATGTAATATATATTATAATTATTATTTTATCTATGAATGTTTGTAGTTTGTATAACTTCATAGAGCAAGAAGTAAGCACTTCTACAAGCAGGTCACATTTGGGTCACATTCCAAATGGTAGAAGCTAGGAGGCTGATGCTATATGTAGTATTGAATTAAAAAAATTTCTAATCTTACACTCTTAAATCACTCATCACATACAATAATACTATTACAAATGCATATACCCCACTTGCGGCTAGCAATTTGTGCAGGGTATATAGAATAATGATTGCGCAACTATGCAGCAACAACTACTAAATTGCATAGCTATAGGAAATACCTTAAAATAGCTGGAATTTTTGCAGCTCAGAGATTAGTGCACGCTCTGCCTCCCGCGCGATTCTCGCCTCGCCTCCCCTCTCTCTCTCTCTCGCTATTGCTCAGTCTCTTCATCGCCCCTATCAGTTAGTTGAGTGTAACGCGGCCTGCAGTGAAATGACAATGCCACTTACAATTAGACGGCCGTTTGGCAGGCGGACTGATGGCCCCGGGGCAAATAGCGATGCCACCACCGCCATCGCCACCGCTATCAACCACAACCACAGTGGCAACCACAGTCGAGAGCCACTGTCAGAGCCTCTAAGCTGGCAAAGAAAACTCTGAGTAAGTAGATCTATGTGTGTGTGTGAAAATGGCATTAAAAGGAATTTGTGCTGACAATGGCTAACGGATTAGCGCCATGGGTAAAAAGCAAAAGCCAAAGTGCAAACCTTGCGGCACTCGTTGCCTCGTTGAGCTCTGTGTGTGTGTGTTTGATGCGGGACGTCAAATGGCTTTGACAGATCCTTGAGCTATGCCTAAATACGGCCAAAGCAAAGACAACGGAAAAAGCGTTAAACACAACAAAAAAACAAAAAAAAAACGCAAATACTAAGGCCAATAATGTTGTCAATGGCAATGCCAATCACTAAGATTGTGTGGGCGATAATTGAAGTCGATGGCTTTTAATTATTATACCATAATCAAGCAAATACTCGAAAATTGATTTTGCAGTTTCGCTCTTTCTCTCTGTTTGTGCATTTTTATTTTTTGGGGGGAGAAATGAAAACAATGCTTTTATTCGTTTTTCGTTTCAGTCTTTTTTTTCGGTTTGTCGGTTTGTTTTATCGACATTGGCAATGCCAGTCCATTTATGCCATTTGGCACGCCTTCATGTGCATTGTCGTGTGTTCTGGGGCCAAGGTTGCATTTGGCATTCCATGAGGGCGCATTGTTGCATTGACAAAAGCCCCGAGACTGATAACTGTAAGTATAGTAAGTATATGGGCATGCATAATACATGCGAAGAGACAGTCTGAGCGACCAATCGAAGGCCTCAAGCTGGCGGTCGTCTGCTTTTGTTGCAAGGTCATCTTAATGGGTTATTAGACAAACTCTGTCTGTTATCAATTGGACAATTTGTTACAGCTGCAACCACACCCGCAAGTGCAACGTTTACCTTGCGAAACACGTAGATTGATATAGGATTATATTATGGCTCAAATCAGACAAGTTTGTTGAGAAATAGTAAAAATAAATGTAGTATATTGTAAGAACATATTATAGCTCAAAACAGTCAAGTTTGCTGAACAAATTCTGTACTACAATTGAGCACAAATAATATAGAAAATTTAAGAATATACTATTGCTGAAATCAACAAAGTTTGCTGATCTTTTACTCTACTACAATTCAACAAATATTGTAAATGAAAATTAAATAAAATATAAGAACATATTCTGACTCAAATCAGTTAAATTTGTTGGACATTTTCTCTACTGTTATTCAAAATAAATAGTTGTAGAATATAAAGCATATATTAAGGGTGAAATCAACCAAGTTTGCTGATCTATTTCTGTTCTACAATTAAACACAAATAATCACAAAAGTATAGTATATATAAGCTCAAATCAGCCAACTTTCTTGACCACAAATAGGTATAAAAATAAAAATAAATTTATAAAAACATATTACAGCTCGAATCAGGCAAGTTTTGTTTACAATTTTCTCTATTGCGTTTGAAGCTGTTACATAAAAAGCAAATACCGGCATTGCTTGTTAATTTAACGTGTTATTAATACTATTTTTTTTATTTTTAGTATAGCAATTCCAGAGATAGCGAGAAAGAGAGAGAGCGAGAGAATGCACTCTATGCATTGGCATAACACAACTTTTATGCAATCTCAACGCCTGCTGTTTGCTGTTTGTTTACAAATGCCAACAGCAAAATGCTAGACACAAAACAAAGCTGTCGCTTTTCGACTGTCGTGTTTAAATGAAATGTCAGTTATTTTTGGCTTTTATTCAATAAATGTGGAAAATATGCAAATAGATTTTTGCTATCTTACTCGCCAACGCCCGCAAATATGCAATTTGCAGTTTATTTTCGCATTTTATCTGTCGGTTAACTTTTCTTGATTTTGCTAATGGCACAAAACTGCACACGATGTCCGTCAATTATGAAACATTTTTTGCTTACCTGAAATTAGAAACAAATGGGAAAAATTACGAATCAATATTTGCAGTAAAAATATTAAAGAACAGACTTATTAAATTTCGCGTAATATTCATTAAATATTTTATGTAATTTTAAGCAGCTTATTTTATTATTAAAATCGCTTTTAAAAAGTGCTTTGCCAGCTAAATATCGGTTGTGTCATCCGTCAAAGAACTTTTGCTGTAATTTTCAGATATCACTTTTTTTTAGTCTTTTTTTTTTAATCCAGTTTACCTTGTACAGTTAATTTGATATTTAAATTTCCGAATTCGTGTTTGTAAGCGAAGCAAAAAGTCGCTTAACAAATACCCTCTCTATGATTTTTTCTATATTTTTTTCGGTTACATGTTCTATTGCCAAACCGGAATACCCATTGACAAGCGGGGAGGAGGGGAGAAATAAATTTATTTTTAAAAAATGACAAGTTCTTTTGTGCTCGTTCGTTCGTTGTTTCTGCAACTGATTTACAGCGACAAATAAACAAATTCAAATAAATTACAACCATAAACGAAAATGTTTATAATACCCTATAGAGAGTGTTGTACATCAGCAATGCAAGTTTTCATTGTTCATCAACTGCTTATTCATTTCACTTTACAGGGCATTCGAAGCGTCGATCAATTGTGCTTAGCATGCCAACTTGTTTAATCAAATTCACCTTGAAAAAAACACAACAACTGACGAAGAAGCGTACAGAAAAAAAAATACCGAACACGAGCATAAATTTGAAATTACAGCGGTCTGATAAAAGTTTGTAGATGAAACGCATGAAGTAAAGAGGGGGGGCAGATGGCGGTGGCGGTGGTGGTGGAGAGGGAGCAGGAAATGGTGGGCACTTGATAAATAAATTGAAATAAAATATGAAAAATTTGCCTCAACACACACACAGCATATTGTTTACATATGTGCGCTGCCTAAAAAATGGGCAACATTTTTTTTCAGCATTCATTATTACATACTTGCCAACATACAACAATAACTTTACACGCAATTGTCTAGTACATAGCATATTGTATATATATATTTGAATTTAGTTGTACATAGAAGTACAAATACAGCTGCAAATGTGGCAGCTTAATTTATGAAATTAACAAACCCACAGCACAAACACACGGAAAAAAATATGTATGTGTATTCTCGCCAACAAATAAATAATAAAAGCAAACTACCGAACAACAATAAAAAAAACAACAACATGAAGAGCGTATGCTAAAAATATTTTTACTACGTTCTCGGCCCTTTACAGCTAATGGCAGCAACCCACGAGAATTTTAGTTTCCAGCTTTTTTTGTGTTGCTTTTCATATGTCACCGAAATTAGAAAAAATGCAAGCAGAAAAAATAAAACTTGCGAGGCGCTCAAAACATTGAAGGTGATAGCGATTCAGAGCTGACTTGATGGACGATAGTGACTGAGGAGCGGTGAGTGGAGAGGGGCTAAGAGAGGGGGAGACTCTGTTGTTGGTAATCAACCTTGAATTTGTTTATTTACACAGCACACACACTCACACACACACACACACTCGCACAGACAGTCACCTACACACACTCTGACCAAACGAACTATTTTATTTCTTTTCATATTTTTTGTTGTTGGTGCCCAAACCGGCTAAAAAAGAATTCTTAGTGCTCCCGTTAACGCAAAACTAAAGGTGAAAAATTATATAGATTACCAAAAAATAAAGAAAAGAATTTAGTTACATTAATGCTAAGATTTTCCTTTAATTGTTTTTTATGGTTATCATTAAGCTACAATTTATCCCTTTTTTTGCTCAACGCCATTAACTGTTTGCCATTAACAAATTGACGCTTCTGCCGCATTGTTTTGCTTAAATTAACTACTTTTACCACTGCTTTAATAATCAATTTATTAAGACATAAAATCAACATAAACGAAACATAATTTTCGAGCTCACTGCCATCACGTGATGGCAACATGCAATCGCCTAAAAATACACATTGTTGTTGTGATTGCTCGTTGTTCGTTGTGTCCGTTGCTGCTGCTGCTGTTGTTACTGAAATTTATTTATAGACAAGTTTTGTGTATGGCACTTCACGTTTACCTTTAGCTTTTGTCCAAAAACAACAACAAAAACAGCAAGAGAAACATACACAAAACTTGTAGCGCCTAAATCAGACAATATTCCAAGGCAATGCATTAAAATTCAAGGCGTGCCTTTAAGCATTTTATTTTATCTACGTCATAAATTGTTCATAATAGCGCAAAGCTTTAATGCACAAGTAAAAGCGCTGATCAGCACTTGACTACGCATCGAAATTCAATCGAATAATTAAAGCCAACAGTGCGTATACGTAATGTTTGTTAATATATCCTGTATACGCAGCGTTAGAAATGGTTTTCCACAGCTGATTTATTTACTGTTTAAGTATGCTTATCTTTTTAAGAGATAGTTAAAAGGCTGTTTACTGGCTTTAGTCCCTTGTTTAGATCCAATTTAGAACACAACAAATACAGATTGAAATCAGGGTTCATAAAACTGTGTGAAAATATTTACGGGGCAAATTTCGGGTGTCATTGCACTTCGGATTGTGACAGAGTGACAGTTCAACAGCCCGAGAGCAACTTGACTAATAAATATTTGATATGCTGCGACCCACAAAAACAGGTCGTGAGTAAGTAAGTTAGTAAGTGAATGGCTGACTAAATGACAGAGTTATTTGCATTCATTTATTTCGTTTCGAAAATATTTAATTATTTATTTACGATAACGCACACTGATTGAATAATGCTCGCTTTTGTCAGTTTTTGAATTGTAGGAAGCATGCAATAGAAATAGAATCGAAATGTAAATGTAAATGTAAATGTAAATAAATAGATAAAGACTCAACACTTGGCAATCACGCACTTGAAAATGCATCGCATATATATGTGTATATGCAATGACAAAATAGAAAGAGAGAGAGATCAAAATCTAAACTAAAAATAATGCTTATTTATTTGCCAGTTTGCTTTTGTCTTCCGTTGCATCAGTAGCTGATGAAAATGAATGCATTGCAAATGGCGATTTGCAGCACAAATAAAATAACATAACAGAAGAAAAACAAAGTAAATAAATGAAAAAAGCAACTGTTCACTGTTGCACAGTCACCGTCAGCGACGTGCCACCAAATGGGGCAGCTGCCGCTCAGCCTTAGCTCAATGCCAGCTCAATACACATAAGTGTAGTTTGCTGCTGCCGCTGCTTTGCTGCTGTTGTTTTGTATCTATGCGCTACATTTTGCCCACGTTTGCCGGGGCCACTTGCAGTTTGCCGCTGTCATTGCGGTCGCCAGGCGAAGCAAGCAGCGGCAGCAAGCTAGCGAAGCGTGTGTGCGCGCAAGCGAGATGGGTGACATTTGGAAAATTGGGTTATTGGGTCATGATTCAGTTCGACTAGCAGCAAAAGCAGCGACACAAAAGCAACAGCGTCGTCGTCGTCGTGGTCTCGATTTGTATTTCGTTTCTGTTTTTTTTTTTTTGCCAGCGCCCAGTCGTTGTTATTGTGTGTACTTGTAGATACTTGTGTTTTTTAGCTACTGTTCAGTGCATGCAATACTATATTTTTGTTGTCGTCGTCGTCGTCATGTTGCAATTTAAGCGCAGACTCCGAACCTGAACCCAAAAAAAAAAAAAAAAACGCTAGGCCCGAGTTTGAAAACTGCAGCTGAGAGCTAAGAGCTGAGCTTGTGCTCTGCGCTTTGTATCTTTCTAATTGACTTCCCTCTTTTGTATGGCAACTGCGATGTTGTCATTTTCATTGAAGTTTATTGTTGTTGTTGCTGGGGCAACACTTGACACTAATTAGGCCACTCTTTGTGCTTTGTGGCAGCAACAGCAGCAACTCGTATAAAGTTTATCAATGCAGCCAGCTACTAGAAAACATTATCTCTAACTCTCTGTGCTGCATCTCACTCTCTCTCTCTCTCTCTCTCTCTTTCTCTTTCTTTGGCATTTGCTGCATGCAAATAAGTATCTTTTGTCCGCCTTTCAATTAGCGTTCGCATAAATATTTACTCAAATGATAAGAACCAAACAACAGTTTTACAACACAACAAAAATGTAAATAGGAAGAAAATCAATTGCCCATTACGAAATAAATAGGAAAAACTCACACAAAATTGTTTTGGCTGCTGCGGTTGTTTCTTCAGCTATAAATACGCAATGAAAATGAAATGTAAACAAAACTATCGATCGACTGCAAATACTTTTGAGAAGAAATCTCTCTCTTCTGCGGTATTTACTTGATTCGCCCACAAATCAATGATGCTCTTGTCAAAGCATTTTTAATTATGACAATTTTTGTTTTTTGGTTTTTTTAGTGCGTTTTCTTGTGCGTAAACAGAGCATGTAAACACAGCATTATAAAAAGAATCTTTTGCCTGAGAGCAATCGCTATCTATCTATCTATCTATGCCAAATTTAAACTCATGGCCCGACAGCGATGAAAATTCTTTGTGCCATTGACCAACATTTGTTTTTGCCTACTGCGACGAGTATGAAAAATTGAAATGAAAATGTTGAAAATGAAAATAAGATTGAGTCTGAGGACAAAACACACAGGCCATAAATTTCAATCAAAAATCCCGTCTGATGTAAGCAATTAAATTGCAAATAATTTATGATGTTCAGTGAAATGCTTAGCAGACAATCCACAAAATTAATGCATCAAAGAGGCAACTTTTTTCAAGTCAATATTGCTACACATTATATTATATAGTACATATAATATTTTGAAGACTGCTTTTTAACTATGGAAATAAAAGAGTTCATGAGGTTAAGTTATTAATTAATATCGAAAATGTGCGTAGAAAGAAATGCTTACAGAAATGCAACATTTCCAAGTCAATAATTTATATATATTTTATTATATTTTTAACTATGAAAATAAAAAAGTTCATTAGGTCAAGTTGTGAACTAAAATCGAAAATGTGCTTAGAAAACAACATCCTATATTAAAGCATCAAAGAGGCAACCGTTTCTAGTCTTTTTCATATATTCATTTTATATTTTCAAATGAATGAAATAATGTAGTTGATTAGCTCAAGTTGTTAATTAAAATCCAAAATGTGTGTAGAATGAAATGCTTACAGAAATGCAACATTTGCAAGTCAATAATTTATAAATTTTTTATATTTTCAATTCCATTTTGAATCATGAAAGATGTTAACTAAAATCGAAAATGTGATTAGAAAGAAATTCTTACAAAACAACACTCAATATTAATGTAACTTTTTTATGTCATTAATATATTAATTTCTTATATTTTCATTTTATATTTTCGATTACATTTTTTAACTACAAAAATAAAAGAGATCATTAGCTCAAGTTGTTAATTAAAATCGAAAATGTGCGTAATTAATAAGTGTGATTAAAAGTTGTTTGTGCTTAGCACTTTATCTATGATCTAAACGAGCAAACGCTCGAAATAAATGACTAAAACAATTTCCATAATCGCATATCAAATGCGAGAGTCTGGGGCAAGGTTTTTATGGGGGCGTTTGTAATATTTTTCTCTCATTGTTGTTGTTGTTGTTGGTTTTTTGTTTACGCATTTGTGCCCCCCGAATTATTAACGTGCAATAATTTAGAGTATTTTGTTGCTGCTGCCGCTCAAACTTCGTAACATGACACGCAACATTGTAACAGTGACACCAAATAAATTTTGCTATGAAAAATTTAACAAGCAACAACAACAACAGCAGAAACAACAACAGCAACAAGGCAATTGGCATTGCTAATGCTTATTGTTGTTGCTTTGACTTGCTTTGAATTTAATTTCTGTGACAAGGCGACGCGCTAAATTTGTTTACGCCGACTGAGACTCAATGACTCCCAAGCATTGAGGGGGGGAAAGAGTGTAAATGCGGGACGGGGGCATGCAGGCGGTTGGCACACATTTTACACTTGGCGTTGTTGTTGTTGTTGTGTGGCTGCTACTTTATTTTATTTTATCTTATACTCTTTTTTTCGGGCTGCATTCAAATATGAGCAAAACACTGCGAGTGACACACTTTGCAGCAACAGCAGCAGCAGCAGCCACATCAGCTAGCGGCGCCTCTTACGAGTTGAAAGAAAACAACAACAACAACAACAAAAAGAGAAGCAAAACCCAAACCGCAAACGCCAAATGCCGGCAACACTCAAAGTTTGGCCCCCATGGCGGCTACGAAATATTTTTATATAAAACATATATGTGAATATATATTTAGATATATATATTCATGCATCAAAAAATATCACACATATAGAACAAAGAAGCTATCAACACGACGGAGCCAACTATTTTAATGAACAGGTGTTAAACATAATTAAAGTAATTAATCTACATATTTAAAACTAAAAGTTATTCTGCTGCAGTCACAACAAATTTACAACAAGTTGTCGACTTTATAAGATAAGAATTAATGCCTGTAATCTGTTGCAATTATGCCCTAATTTTTATGGAAATAAATATTTTTGCAACCACCTGACTCAGTAATGTGGCACACCTAAAAAAAAGTTTGCAAAATAAGTAAATACAATTGTAAATTATATTTTGTTTAATATTATTCATAATTTGCTACGAAATGTTATTAAAATATTCCATTTAAATTCAGATTCTTTCTGTAAGTTACTCATTTGAAAATAAAATCAGAAAATATAACAAAAAATAATCCATTTAAATTCAGAGCTTAATTTCTAATTCTTTTTATAAGTTACTGATATAAAAATAAATTCAGAAAATATAATAAAAATATTTGATTTAAATTCAAAGCATACATTTAATAATATATTTCTACCAAAATTCGTTTAGAGTTCAATTGTGAAATGTATTATTTTTAATCCTAAATTGATATAGTCAGAAAATACAATAAGAATTTTACTTCATTTCGCAGCTAAAGTTTTTACTTTGTATTTCTTTTTGATTTGAATTTTAAATCATATTTTTTTCAATACTTTTCATTAGAATATTTTACAAGAATATAGGTAGAAAATATAATGAATAATCGACTCAAATTTGCACACATATTTATACTATATTCATTTTAATATATTTTGTATTTATTTCTTACTTATTTTTGATACTTTATTCTCTGCTTTTAACAAAATTATAATAAATGTTTAGCTCAAGTTTATGCTCCCTCTAAACTATCTATAAACTGTAGCCATATTAATATATTTGGTATTTGTTTCTTACTTATTTGTAATACTTTTTTCTCTCCACTTAACAAAATTATAATAAATGTTTAGCTTAAGTTTATGCTCCCCCCAAACTATCTATAAACTGTAGCCATTGTAATATACATATTTTGTGATAGTTTCTTACTTATTTTGAATACTTTTTTCTCTGCAATTATCGAAATTATAATAAATGTTCTACTTTAATTTACAGCCTAAGTTTATGCTCTCTTTAACATATTTCTTCGCAAATTCCCTTAGAGCATTAAAACTTCGACTTTTTGGTTTCTATGTCAACTGAATTTTTGTATTCTTTTTTTTTATGGTGGGCGCTACAACATAAATGTGTGTCATCATTCGTTGCTGTTGTTGTTATTTCGATGTTGATTCCGATGGGTTGGCTCCCATTCTTACAGTCTGCTTGTTGTTTTGTTTTGTTTTGTTTTCAATTCAACATTTGCATTTGTGGCACACACGGAGGCAAATGCTTTAGTCATAACAAACTTATGCGCAACGTTGCCCGGTTGCAGGTTTCAAATATGATTCCAGCGCATACACAACAACAACAAAATAAATAAAGTCAGTGAACGAAAAAAAAAATGCTGTTTGACCTATTTTCACGTTGCCAGCGCAAAAGCAGGAAGCAAATTTGACGCCATTTGCAATTGGCAGACTCAGAGTCAGATTCACAGTCAGGACACAGCAGACAAGTCAACTGCAAAATGGGTCAACTGAATCCTCTGCTTAAAGTCTACACCAGCGAAAGTGTTCGGAAAAAAAGAAAAGAGAATCAAGTTGTATGTGAATATATGCTCAATTTGACTTGATTAGGCCTCGAAGCGATGGCATATCAATTGATTTGAAGGGCTCCAATATTTGGGTGAAAGCAACGCCGATGGTCACGTAACCAATTAAAGAAACGCGCACGCAAAACTAAATAAATAGAAACCGAATAGACATAGAAAAAAAGAAGAAGAGAGGAGAATGTGCAAAGTTCCATTGTTCGTAATGATAGTTAGCAAAAGGTTTTTTTTTGAGAGGGGAGCTCAGCTTCTTCCCAGCCGAAAAAACAAACACGACACAACAAATTGTTTGGGCCTACTGGTAATTACCATTGGCATAAATTTCGTCATGACGATGGTCAATAAACTTGCCCCGAACGTTGTCTCATATTTGGACTCGGGTTCGGATTTGTTTTGGGTATGGTTTTTTCGACTTTTTCGTTGTTGTTTCGTCTTCTTCGTTTTTTGTTGTTGCTGGGTTGACTTGACCGACTCTCAAGTGCCTGGCAACGGCATATTTTTGGACTCATGACGAAATCAAACGCGTCTCTCTCCCCACCTGCGTTCTCCCTACGCTCTTTCATAAATAAATTAAGTCTGACACGCATTGAAGTCGAGGTTTTATTACGGGTTCTTAGAACCTTTCATAGGCATAACTTATTAACTTAGTAACGTAAGCTCTTCGTCTAAGATATGCATCTTCAACTTTAGAGTATCTAAGTGTCGGTGGCCACAAAACCGAACAGAAAACTATTCTATCTTGTCTCATTTTATGGTTAATTTTCGAGTGAATTTCGTTTGTTGGGTATTCGTATGGTTTCTGTTTTGATTGTCGGCATTTTTCTCCACCTCCACCTCCACCTCCATCGACAGTGCGGCAAAAGAGAATCCCCAAAAAGATTGGATTCAAATTACCGTTTTTTCAGGCTTCGCTGCACGACGACGACGCCACAAAAGGAATAAAATACACACAGAAATACACACACGAATTTTTCGAGTTAGACTAAAGTTCGTTTGCCTCTCCCTCTCTGTTGCTCTTTCCCTGTGTGGCACCACCAAGTTTGTTGACCTTCAGCCGGCGCAAAAAAACACGAAGAAGACAAAAAAAAGGTAGACAACTCTCTGGGTAAAGGCAAAGGCAAAGGATCACCTGTTGCACCAGCTGCTGCTGTTGCTGCTGCTTTGCGGCGAGACGAGACGAGACTACAAGAATGTTGTTATTGGAGAGCGAGACAATGAACCCTCAATGCCGTGCACTGAAATTTCAACACCTCCAGACACACAGAGAGAGAGAGAGAGAGAAGGGAGAGGGAGAAGGAAGCAAAGCAGAGAGCATAAAATAAAAAACAGACTGAAATGCCGGCAAAGCAAACCCCATGCTTTGATTAAAAAGAGATACGCGCTTCGAAAATAACAGAAATTCTTCTTAAATTATACGTTGCACAGCAGCAAAGAATAAAACCAAAAGAAGAACAATAATTGTTGACAACTTTGCTTCGAAGATCAAGCACAATTGGAATCGAGAATGAGCAGAAATTTATTTGTATTTATTATATGTGATGATTGGCCTACTCCCCCGACTGATTCACTCAAAAACAAATTCTTACATAATAACTGGACAAAAGCTAAAAGATTGACAAGTGGATTGCAATTGCTGAAATTGAGGCGCAAGCAAAGCGAAAATATTTAAATGCGTTTGTTACCCTGTTCAAATAAAAATAAAAAAACACACACACACAGTCGCACTTGAGGAAAAAGTATACAACAAAAAAGCGGGAGAGCGACAGAAAAGAAGAGAAGAAAAAAACGAATACAACCCAAACAGTTTTGGAAGAGTCAAACGGGATCAACGGCTCGACTCGACTCGCGGTCGTTCCCGAAAGTTGAATAACCCAAATGGGCGTATAAACAACACACAACAACAACACAAAAAATACACACACAAAAAAACGCCGGGAGACAACGTTTCTCTCTCTCTTTTTGGGTTATTCTCTCTCTCGTTGAATTTCAAGATTATTTTGCATAATATTATATGGAAAAGTGACGCATCGTTGTGACAAGATCAAAACCCCTCCTGAGGGGACACGACGGTATTTCTTTTGGTGTGATTAATACGCTATTCTAGAGAATGACGACGCAGGCGCAACCTCCACATCATAATGATGCTGATGAGGGTCTTCAAACCTCTAAGTAATCAATGCGAATACGCATTTAGCAACTTAAGAACGTCGTCGTAAGTAGTTCGATATATTGACCATATCCAATTGCATTTCCGATGCGCATAAACTACTCCTTAACTCCTCTGCAACAACCCTCTTTTTGTGGGTCGCAACCCCTGTCAAAGATTTCTTTTCATTGCATTGAAAATCTTCTAGCAAAGCGACACTCAACCTCCTCTCGCTCTCTTTGAGCTGGTGAAATTTATGCGAGAGTTTCCTGTTTCAATTAAATTTTATTAGTGGCGATAAAATTTTACGAGCGTTCATTGTAATCGACAAAAATGTCAAGCAAAATGCCAATGAAAATGTTAAGCAATTTCATTGCGTTCTACAAAAATTGTTTGCCAAAGTTCAACTCAGACAACAAACATAACTTAGCGCAAAAAAAAAAATACGTAGATATATAAGTAAAATTGAATTTGAAAACACGTACGCAAAGGAATTTCAAGAATTTTGCATTGATTTCCCTAAAATTTGTTGGATAAACACTTTTTCGTTTTCTACGTCATCGACACAGAGAAGAAGCTGCGTGAGGACAACGGAATGAATGAATGAATGAACGCTAAGAGAGTGTGTAGTATGCTATATGCTATATTTACATTATGACGTCGTACAAAGACGCCCACATGCTGCTGCCAACAACAACAACAACAACAAGAGAGAGAGAGAGAAAAAAACACGCCCAATACTCCAGCAGTTTTACGCCCACGCCTCTTTTTTGGAGCAATGTGATAATGGCCAGGCTGCTAATGAAACCCACAGCTGTTTGGCAATGAGCTGGGCGCGAGAGTGTGAAGAGGGAATGGGAAGAGGGAAGCAGGGAAGAGGGGATGAGAAGGCCGGCAAAGCGAGCAAATAAGTGGGAAGCCATAAATATGAGACTACACTGAGAGAGCAAGAAATGTGGCATGAAAAGCGAATACGAAAATGAGTCAAATAAAATTGAAAAGGTTTTTCTTTCCGGGTAAATGTGTAAAAAGGCGGCTTAGCCAACACACAGGGAGTCGCCTGATAAATGCTGAATGCCTTAAAGGAAATAATGCTACGTAAGCAAACAAACAAACAAAACGTAGAGTTGGTAAGACAAACGGCCAGACGAACTCAACTTACTCACATTACGTATACGCAGCGTGCGATGACGACAAAATAGAACACAACGCAACACAACACAAGATTGCGTACCAGATGCCATTAAAACGGAAGCAGCGCCAACGCCCACAAAAGCCGACACGCCCACTGGACCCCTCCAAAGAAATATGGCAAAAAGGGCGCAAGAAAAAAAACTGCGGAAGGTGGCAAAACTTGCAAAGCTAAAGCTAAGGCTGAGAATGAGACTGAGACTGAGAAGCGGCTGCTTTTGTCTATATATTTTTTTTTTTGTTTTTTGCATGCTGCGCCGTAAAACTTAATTTAATCGCGTAATTTACGCATGATTGGCATCGAAAGCGTTTCACACAGTCTTGAAAGCGTTTTTTTCTTGGTCGTTTTTTTTTTTGTAGCGCTTTCGAAATGTAAATAAAAACGAAAATAGACAGAGAGAGAGAAGGAGAGCGGGCGATGCGTAAAAATGCGTGATGACGTCGCCGCCTACGCAAGGGAAGAAGAAGAAGCAACAGTGGCAGCGAAAAAAACGCGCCAAGGAAGCTCGAAATTGATACGAAACTGAGAAAAAAGCTGAGAAAAGCGAAATAAACAAAACAAAAATCGAAATATATAGACGCCGAAAACGCGAACAAACTCAACATAACGGGGCACGAAACAACAACAACAACAACCAGAAACAAATACGCACACACAAAAACAAAATGGCGGCCATATTGCGTCGTAGTTTTTCGCCCTCCACCTCCTCAATTTCTGCTTGTGGCGCTGCTTCTTCTTCTTGATTATTTTCAATGAACAGCTTGGGCGACTGCCATTTTGTTTTTAGTAGTAATACTAGTTGTATCTCGCTCACACCATCATCTCGATATCGCAGAAGTATCTTTTCTGCTTTCGGCATCGTCTTTTTTTTTAGGGCTTTCGACCCGGCCGGCAAAACTAATGGACACATTGATAGAAATACGCTTTCATAGTCATTTCTAGGGCGCGCAGCATCCACAGCAGGAGAAAGTGTGTGTGCGAGTGTGTATTTGTGTATGTGTGTGAGTGTGTGTTTACATTAGATAAAAAGTATCTTCAAACATTTTCCAAACTGCCAAAGGAATTTATCGAAAAGTTCGCGTTCGACTTGGAAAACATTTGGAAAAACTCTTTGATTGGAGTAACATGTTATTTTTAGCAGCTGTCTTTTTTAATTTTTATTCAAATTAAAAAAAAAATGATCATTCATTCTTAAAGCAGATCTCTTCTAAACACACATTAAGTGTTAATTGAAGCTTAAAAACAATTGAATTAAAAAATGAAACTAAATTTTTACTTTTTGTCACACATATTTTATTGATCTTAAAAAATTTAAAAAAGTATTTATGAAAAATTTTTATTAAATTTCTTATGTTAAATAAATTTGATTTTAAAAAATTTGCATTAATTTGAATTTAAAGCTGTAAATAAAATGTTATTTGAATTAATTTAATTTGAAAACAGATTTAAAATAAAACAAAACTAAAGTTTTACTTGTTGTCATACATATTTTATTGATCTTAAAAAATGTAAGAAAGTATATATGAAATTTTTCTTGTGTCAAACAAATTTGATTATAAAACATATTTATTAATTTGATTTTAAGGCTATAAATAAAATGTTATTTGGATTAACTTATTTTAAAATGTCGATTTTATGTTCAAATTGTCAAATTTTTAAGAATACGAGAATGTAATATGAATTAATTTTGGACGTTTACAAATTCTGCTAGACAAACGAATATTTTATTTATTTAGAATTCCGATTTAAGCTTAAAGATTTAATTTTCAATAATATATATATTTTATCAACTGTTTTTATATACATACAAATGACAAATGTATCTTAACGACAATTTTATGGCTATGAAATTTTGTATTTTATTTTAAATACTTAAAAAAAAAAGATTAAACATATTGATTGTATTTTGAAAAGCAATTTAGTTCAATAAACGATATTTTCATTGATTTAATAATGAAATTCATGGCTATTGTTGAATTTAATTTCTTTGAAAATTAAATAGCAATAAAAAGATGCTTTCCGCTACAAAGCCATAAATTTATTAATATATTTTCCGCACATTCTGTGTTAACACATATCCATAAAATTACCAATATATTGAAGCTTATGCTGAGCTTCAAAAGCGGTTCTTCTTTCAAGTCCAGATGCACTTAATTCCACGCATATTTTCAAGCTAATCTGTGGAATTTTCTTTTGCCTTGCCACGGTTTTCACTCAAAACAGACTTTTTGCGCAACACAATCAATTGAGTTATTGATAAACAACAATGTTGATGAAAGAAGCTAATCTGGCAAAGCGGAGAGTGAAGTGTGGAGAGCATAATCAAGACATTATCATAAAGTTATCGCTGCAGCAGCTTATTCAATTATCGCGCACATTTGTGCAGAGTATGTGTGTGAGTGTGTGTGTGTGTGTGTGTGTGTGCAGTGAAATCGCTTTCCACTCGCAAGTGATTTTGAGTTTTGAGTTGAGTTGGAGTTCGCTCTCGAACAAATTCGAAGCAGCAGCTGTGATAAGCCATATACGATAAGCATACGAGATTTACAATCGCACTGCGTCGTTGGGGATTTCACGATTTGATATGTGTCGGATACTTGAGCTGCTGCTGCCGCTGCTGTTGTTGATTCCCCCTGGGGGAGCAGCAACGCTTGTGGAGTAAGTTGCCACTGTCAACTGCTTCACACAAATCTGTTGAAATCAACAGCAGCTTGCAGCAGCAGCAAAACTGTTGCAGTTTCACATCCACTTCAAATTATAATCAAATTGGTTGCCTCGGGGCAGCAGCAACTGTTGCAATGCATTTGCCTGCCACACACACACACACACACACACACACACACACGCACAACTGCACATCAAACAATTGTTGTGCCCTCTTTCCACCAACTTTGGCCCCTTTTTTTTGCCTCTGCTGCTGTCGAACATTTTAATTTGATTAAATTTCATGTGACCCAAATACCGGAAACAGTTATTTTTGGTTGCCCCAGACGCCGCTGCCCCAAAGTGACAATGGCCGCAACATTATGAACAAAAAAAAAGAACACAAAAATTGTATAGAAGAAGAAGAAGCAGCAGCAGAAGATGAAAACAACAGTGGAGCAAAATCAAGTTAAGGGTGGGGCAGCAAATCAAGGGTGGAGTGAGACAGAGACAGCGACAGCGAGAAGTAGAGTTGTGGGGGTGTTTGATTATGCTGCCAGGGTTGCCCCAACAAAGCACAAATAACAATGTCGATGACGTTGCCGCGTCGCGACGTTGCTGACGTTGATATCTTCTCTCTCACTCTGTCTCTTTTTTTCTCTGTACGATTTTTCGCTGTGCGCTGCCAACATGAAAAGCAATTTTCATGCGTGGCTTCTTCTTTGTTAAATACGTCTACTCAAGTGTGTGCGTGTGTCTCTCTGTGTGTGTGTCTGAGTGTGTGTGTGTCAGCGGGCGGTCAACGCTGCTGCGTATTTCCGCCACACAAAACCCAAACTCCAGGCACCAAGCGAGTGAGAGAGCAAGAGCAAGAGAGCGAGCCGGTTTTTCTTCAAAGGCAAAGGCAAAAATATCAAGACACACTCACACACACTCACACACACACAGAGGCAGCAAACAAGCTGACAATCAGCTCAGAGCGTGCGTAAAGTGCGTAACTGTCGCTGTGGCTCCGTTTATTTTATATTTTTTTTTGTCCTCTTCTTCGTTACTCAAACGGGTTTCTGCGGGAGACAACAACAACGACAACAGCAACTGCGCTGCTCTCGCCTCCACATTGCGTACGGCATCTCTGTCGCTCTTTGCTTGGGCTCGCTTTCATGGTGTGTACAGCTGTTTTCTGTTTATCTCGCACTTTCCGCTTCTTCTTTACATTCGTGTTTTTGTTTACGTTCTGTGGCACGCACACGACCCAGCACTGTCAGCTCCCCCCTTCCCCATCTCTTCGTCTGTAACTGAGAGCGTATGCGTGTGTTTGCGTTTGTGTGCGTTCGCTTGGCAACTTGATTACTTTGATATAGACTGTGTCTCTTTTTTTCGGTGGAGAGTGGGTAGCAAACTAACTTTGTCCTGCATTTCAGATTACACTGTACTTTGTACTCCTTCTCCCTCACTCACTCTCTCTACATATTGCGCAGCAAAGTTCCTTAAAGCTTTTGAAGTCGCTTAAAGCTTTGCGTCGTAGAAACTCGAGCATTACCTAATAACGTTTTAGCTACGCATCAAGCTCAAGCAACGCTTTCACTTTTAAATTAAGTCATAATTTTATACGCAAAAAAGCCGAACAAAGGCCAACGCAGAAAAAAGAAGAGAAAAAAAAACTATTTAACCTACATTTTTGTTTGAGCGTAAAATACAAAAAAAATACAAAATCTGCGCAGATGATAAAAGAAAAAGACGCACACAACAAAACAGCGTGAGTTGGAGCGTTAAATTTGATTGAGACTTGTTGGTCTCTTTATCAAGTGGTTTTTAAGGTATTTTAACTGTTTCCCCCACAACAGCAACAACAACAACAACAAAAAGCCGCAAATGCTTTTCAAAGAGACTTCCGGAAAGAGGAATGTCAACTAATATAATAAAATGTATATAATAATTATTTTCACTCAAATATTCAAACATTAAATTGCCAAGCATTTATAATGCATTATAATTTGTTTGAATTTAACATGTAAACAACATTAATTTTAATACAAGCAATAAACACAGTAAGCAATAGTGAATCAGCTACTTTAATAGATAGGAAAAACAAAAAGCTTAAAGCACAAAAAGTTGTCAATACTTTAGGGAATTCCCCCGATTCATAGAATTTCCCCCTTGGGCATTTTTTACATTGATTTTGAAAAGAAATACCCAAAAATTAAAAAAAAGTGCTTTGAATTTTATATTTATAATGTGATTTTTGTATATACTTTATTTTCAGACAATTCATTTATTATAATCCTTCTTTAAATTAATTTGTATTGTTTAGATTTTATTATTCCAATAAAGAATTTTAATTAGAAGTAGAAGTTTAAGTTTTTAAGTATATTAATTGGAAGTACTTAAACCAACTTTTGTGTTTTTAAGTTGCCCTTTTTTTCGCTAATTCTTATAAAGGAAATATATTTTTTATTTTTTTGTTTTCATTGCAATTTTTTGCAACGCACCTTTGAATTATCTCTTCTGATGTTGGCCACATGCTTAGTCAGCAGTTACGCCTGCTGCCAATAATCTATTCAATCTGCGCGTTTATGAGGCATTTGCCGCGCACTTTGTGTGAAAATGTCTCAACGGCAACGGTCCCTACTTCTTCATAAATAAAAGAAAAACCAATACCAAATGGCAACCCGAAACGTGTTCGTTCCCGTCTCATTTGCTGTTCCCGATTCAGTTTCCCATTTCCATTTCCATTGCCATGCCTCGCTTAAGCGTTTGGCAATCCTGTCTCGGGATATAACTACAACTCACTGAAAGTGTGTGTGTTTGTGTGTGTTGGACTGCCTGCTGTTTGGCCTGGCTAACGACCTGACTCGGGGTCTCGGGGATTCGCTTGTTTCGCCTGCTGCATTGCTATGGTTTTATGATAGCGGCAAACATTTTTTGGCTGATTTTTTTTTTTGTTCGGCCTGCGTGTTGTTTGCCTTTTTTTCCACTCGTCGTTGTCGTCTTCGTTTTTTTTTTGTTTTTAGTTATTTTTTTTGTCGAAAAAAATGACAGGCTGGCAGGTCACTTGAACTCCGCAGTGAACCCTTGTTTATGTCCAGGTCGATTCGGGGTCGACTCTGGGTCGGGTTTTGGGTCGTCCACATTTTGCTGCACTCTAATGACTAATCAACCTTGTGGCCCAATCCAGCAGCAGCAGGTAGAGGAACGTCTCCGACTTCGACTTGAGCAAAATACCGCCTCAAAAAACCAACAACAAAAACCGCGTGCTCTAATTGGAAACGATAAATTAGAGACAGTGAAGTATCAGTACTTGGTATCATAAATAATTGAACAAACTGCGCTCAGAATGCAAACAGAAAGTATCGTATGGTATTTGGCATTTATTTTATTTGATGTGACTGGAAATTCTTTCTCAATTTTTGACCTTTTCTTTCTATGTATACATATAATATATATTTCACTTTATCACTGCCTCAGGTTGAACGACATTTTGCGGCCCGCTTAATTGTTTGTTGAACTTGTCTCCATTTACAGATGTCATCGTGTGACGAAAAGTCTGAAGAATGTTGCCAGTTCAAATATCGTTTTGTATAGATATCATTTCTTTTTCTTTTTTTGCTGTCGACCCAAATGCCCAGTTATGGCCAGCAAAAGTGACAAATGACTCATTTTGTAATGTACAACAGTGGATCTCATGTTGTTCTTTAGCAAAAAAAAAAAAAACGAAAGAAACAAAGACAACATCAGTCGCTTCCTCAAAAAGCAAACTTGTTTTGTTAACAATCTGTGTGTGTGTTAAGGGAGAGGTGAGACGTGGCTTTATTCTAAAGCCAAAAGGGAGTCCAAAAAAAATACAACTGAAACTGAAGGTGAGCCAAAAAAAACAACAACAAAAAACTGAAATAGTCGAAAAACCAAAATCTAAACGACTTTCAAAAAATACAAAATGTAAAAAAACAGAAACAAAAAACTGCAGGCAGCTTTTGAAGGGGGGATTTGGTTGTAGCGGGCTTTAATGGTTTGGCTTTTGCCGCTTTATAGCGGCCTTAAAAGCAACAACACACAAATGCACACCTGACAAAAGAGAGAAGTGTGTGTGTGTGTGTGTGTGGCACCTTGGTATGTGGGTCAATTTGAAATGGTTTTTGATCAACGTCAAAGCGCCGCTTGAATTGAATGACTGATAAATCGTACACAGATAAATACCTAACATATATTGATAAATTGAAGCTTTTAACATATTTTCAAATGTAGCTTAACGATTATTAAATTATCAAGTTTTAAGGGAAAAGTGAAAGGATTTCCTACTTTCCAAAAGACTCAAATCCTTGGAGCGCCCTTTCACTTGGTTTGCAATTTATAAATATAAATACAATTTCCTTGAGCTTGAGAGTTGAGAGTTGGCTGCCTGCAGCTGACAAACAGCTCTGGCAACCTTTACCAACCTCACAGAACTTGTTAAACTACAGTTAAAAGCATTTTTCACTTTCTTTTGGGTCAACATATAAACTGTTTATTTTTTTGCAGCGTTTCTGTCAGCTGACAGTGAAGTCAGAGCGTTGTCAGTGCCATTGCCAATGACATGGTCAACAGTTTATATATTTTTTTTTGTTCGTGCAATGCTTTTCGACTGATGAAAAAATACTCGTACAGAAATACACAAAATGAAATGAAATGCGTTGGCTCCATTAATTTTAAAACGCGCTCAAAGTGCGCGACTGCACTTTATATTCTCTCCCAAATACTTTTAATTTACGACCAAAATGGGTCGAAAGAAAGAGAGAGAAATACAGAAACTAATTGCAAGACAAATGACGAATGAAAGTAAAGTAAGAATTGAAAGCGAATCATACCAAAAATTGGCAGTTTTTTTTGGGAACGAAGACACACATGAGAAACTATGTCAGAGAGCAAGTTGCGTGTGTTTCAATGTCATTAAAATAAATGTACTTTTAAATACACAACGAGACTGCGGAAGTGTGAGTAAACAAAACAACAACAAAAAATCTCGAGGGAGTCCAGTTAAAGTAACCGCAGTTAACGCACTTATAAAGTAAGGGGAAAAGAAAAAAGGAAGAAATACAAAAATAAACTTGATAAATGGCGCCTGACATTTTCCCAGACAGTTGAGCTTAGTATACTCGTATTGTGTTTGTTGTGCGTTGCCCTTTAATTATATTAGGCTGGCAAATTATATACGACTCCTGGACTGATTCATTGGCTGGTAATTAGGCGGCTGACGCGGCGTATACGTCATCGTAATTGAAATGAAAATGCGAGCAACAAGTTTCTCGTTCACAAATAACCTTAGAATAAATTGCCTCACGTTTCCGTCACACACACACACACATACACACTCATAGAGAGCCGGCCAAACTAGTTGGGGAGTGTATAAGTGTATTTGTGTGTTTGTGTGTGTGTTTACTCGCCATAAACAAAAGGCTGTTGCTCAAGTCGAATTCAAATTCAAATTCAAAATATCGTACATATTTTGTTGTTGCTGTCGACTGCGTTTTCCACATTTTTACAACAAGCTAAACAACAATGGATCATTGTATAAAATATGAAACTGGCTCGAACTGGCAGCCAAAAAAAAAAACACACACACACAAAGTATAAAACACACGTGAGCATCACATGCGAGGACAAGCATAGATACAGATACATTTACTCAGATACAGATACAACTTTTCTATATATTTTTTGTCTTTTCTTTGCTGCTGATTCTCCCCCTCTCTCTCTCTCTCTCTCTCTCTCTCTCTCTCTCTCTCTCTCTCTCTCTCTCTCTCTCTCTCTCGTTGAGTTCATCGTGGAAGTTTGTATTACGATTACGAAACCAATTGTTGATTGACTTACGATGAGCGGCAATCGCTATATAGCTATAGCTACAAAATAAACATAAAGCTTCGATTTAGCTTTTTGACTCTCTGCACATCAGGTCACATTTCGTTGTTTTGTTTTCTGTTTTTTTCTGCTTTTTTCTCCGTTTTTTTTTGGGTGTGTTTTGTGTAAATTATTGACTAGCGCTTGATGAGGTCATAAGCGACTTGTAAGGGCTCAAATGAAACTGACATTGAGCATTCAGTGTTCAGTATTCAACATTTAAAGGCATATTGATTGTACTATTAACGCAAGTTTTCAAAGTGAACTGAGTATAAAATAAAGTAGAAAAAGTAAAAAAAAAAGTATAAAATTTTGTAGAAAATAGAGTAGAAAAAACATTACTTAATTTTAAATTGTTTAAAATGAAACGATCTAGGGACAATCGCATTAACTGAAAAGTATTTCTTGCTTAAAGAAATAAAAGTGTATTATACTAAAACTATATACTTTATACTTTAAAGAATAACAAATCTATTAAATACTTTTTAAGTAACAAGTAACATATAAAATAAAGTAGAAAAAAGTATAACATTTTGTAGAAAATAGTGTAGAAAAAACATTAGTAAATTTTAAATTGTTTAAAGTGAAACGATTTAGCGACAATCGCATTAACTTAAAAGTATTTCTTGGTTGAAGAAATAAAAATCTATTAAGCGAAAACTGAAACGCATTTCTACTTTGAAGAAATACAAATATATTAAATACTTTTTAAAGATACAAAGTTTCAATTTTATGCTGCACAAAAGTTTGTAAAATTCATGTAACGATTGTTTATTGTTTTTGTTGTGCGTCGTTCTATGCTTTCAAATAGCTGAACTCAGGGTCAAACAAATAGTTGAGAAATATATTTTTCAAATACAGCATAGAAAAAAACAACAACTATAGTGCGTGTCCGCTCGAAGCGTTGCGCATCTGTTGGATACATTGAGTCCCAGCACACACACACACACGCACACACACTCTTTGAGGCACACACCCATGTAAGCACTAACTGAGATATATTGACAAGCCACACGGAACAGATACGCGCAGCTGAGTTGGCATTGAGACTGGGTATCTGTAGCTACATCTACATCTATATCTGTAGCTGTATCTGTATCTGTATCTGTATCTGTAGCTGTAGCTATGCATTTGTGTAGCTCGTTGTTAGCACACGCCTCAGAGTGCAGTGTAGTGCAGCAACAATTGCAAAACGTACGAGTATTTAGCGATTATTAGTTGCAAAGCTGCGGGCTGCAAAACAATAATAACAGCTAAAAGAAAAACAAAAACATCACAAGTGTAGGAAGTAAATGAGATAAACGAAACTGAGAGAGAGAGAGAAAGATGTGGCGACAGATAAAGAGAGAGCGCAAAAGGTGAATTCGAAAACGCAGTTTGAGGCTGTTTGTTGCCGGTCTCAGTCAGGGGCCGGCTGTAGATACATTTGTATCTGTAGCATGCAGGCGAGCGTACGTACGTACGCTTATCTAACTATCAATGACATCCAACTACAAGCCGCAGCTATTTTTATATATATGTTTCTCCTGGCTGACTTATGACGCAATTAAGCGAAAACAATTCCTATGTTCATCAGCGCCAGTCTGGCAAAATAATCTATATAATTAGCTATCAAGCATTAGAATTGTGAGAAATTTAAATTGAACGAACGAACTTGTTATGTGTATCTACAAAAAGAGAGACAGAGAAGAGACAGAGAGAGAGAGAGAAAGAGAGCGAGGAAGATACAAATACGTTTCCACGTATGTTGTGTGTTTATTTAACCCTGAACATTGCTTATTTTTTTCTGTTATTTGTCTATCGAATTCTTGCACGAATTTAATGCTAAACAACATTTCTATTACGACATCGTCGCGGCATCGTCATTGCCATCAACAACGAAGCATCGAAGCATCAAAGCATCGGAACATCGTAGATCGGGGCATCGAAATCGAGCAATTCTACTTATAAAAGTTGAACCCCCCCACGAATGATGCTTCACTCTGGCATAGAAATCGTGCGGGTCGCTCTTTTGCTTTTGGAGTGACGTAATTGTATTTTTGGGGCTGTGGCCTGGAGACGCCACAAAAAAAGCATTATTACACACACAAAAACGTGAGCAATGATGAGTTGAAAACACACACACACACCACAAAAATGCAACCAGTGGGTTAGCAACCCACCAAATATAGCACAAAATTTCTATTTTGGACTTTTCATCGATGATGATCGACTCAATTGAGTCTCAGGAATGTTCACAAAATAACACACGATTATTTCTAAGATCAAATAATTGTGTGTTCGAGAACAAGCGTCATGAAGTTGGTGTTATTTTGATCTGCAAATGATTCATAAATTGGAGGTTGCATTATTTATAAATCCACAGCTGACGATGATTTTCGTAGAAATATTTATAATATTATACATTTATTATTAAATATTGAATCAAATCGGTCAACGTTGATCTCGATGCATAAATCACAGCCGAATGACCATGGAGGACACTGAAATCAGGTCAAATGTGTGAGCATAAAATTCATTAAATTTTATGTTTGGCTGCAGCTTAAGATGTCGTCGTTGCTCTTCGCATTATAGTTATTGTGTTGGCTTTTTGTATTTAGGCCATCCAGGGCATTTGGCAGCTCAAGAAGTAGCAACGGCAGCAGAAGAAGGCCAACAGCACACACACACATACAGCACACCCGAGTTAACCCAGTTACGTGACTCTGAAAAGCGCGAAATGCGACCCTCAAAAGCAATTTTGCCAGTGACCAAGCAATGCAATGCAATTGCAGTGCACTGCACAAAAAGCATATGCACATAATGTATGCTCAACCCCACACAGATACACACACATAGATACATAACATAGCTACATATGTATTGCATGTAGTTTTATGTGCAGCAGCATACAACTCTGAGGCTGCGACTGCGATTCCGACTGCTATTGGGGCTGGGGCTGAGGCTGACCTTGGCACAGTTTTGAGCAAAACGCCGCCAGCTGCACATTTGTCGTGTCGTGGGTGGACACAAACTGAAACCAAAAAAGCCAACCACCCACCCACCGCCACAAATGGGGGCAAGTCAAAGCTTTGATTTTATTTTATATGCACTGCATCGCAATCTCTTATTATTTTTTTTTTTTGTTCATACATCTTTTTGTGTTGAAAGCACATGCAAAACTGACAAATAATTAGACTAATAGTGGGTTATGCCTAAAACGACTAGAAATTTATATAAGGTAAGAGCTAGGAGGCTGCACTTTTTTTATAAAATAACTAATGACAATTTTATATTCTTCCTACAACTATTTAAATTCATATTTACATATATATGAAGTGGTTTGAGCTGATTGAGTCAACTGAAACGGTAAGAGCTAGGAGGCTGCAAGTTTTTATAAAACTCATAAATAAAGATTCCTGTTATAACTTCTTTATTCTATATATAAAGTTATTCAGATTGAATATCAATGTAAAACTCAAACGAGAAGACGTAGACGGTAATTTGTGAACGCATAGTTCAAATGGTAAGAGCTAGGAGGCTGTAAGTTTGTATAAAACACAAATTTTTAAATTCCTTTTCATCTTCCATCTGTATATCAAGTTATTTAGTCGGATTGACTGACTAAACTATTAATACAAAACTTAAACGATAATACCTAAAGATCAAATGGTAAGAGCTAGGAGGCTCCAAAGTTTTTAAATCAAATAGTTAATGACATTTAAAGTTCCTACTCTAGCTGTTTTAATTCATATATGTATATTTAAAATAGTATGAGTTGACTGATAGACTAAACTTATACGGTAAGTGCTGGGAGGCTGAAATCTTCAGAGAATAACTACTTTAATCTATATAAAGTTGTTAAGCCTGATTGACTGACTGCACTATCAATGTAAAACTAAAATGGTATAACCTAGAAGGCTGCAAGTTTAACATGATATTGGATCGGAAAGAGATAGGAAGCCGCTTATTTTACAAATTCCTATTCTATCTATTTATATTTATACATAAAGCTATTTGTAATAATTGACTAACTGGCAAATGAAACTATTAACGTATAGCACACATGGTAAGAGCTAAGAGGCTGCAACTTTAACACAACTTAGATGACGAAATTTGACATTTTCTAAATAGGAAATACTCCTTTAATGCTTGCTATGTTTGACGTAACTGACACACCGATTATCTCTATTATTATCACCCACCTCAAAAGGTAAGAGCGAGGAGGCTGCAATAGCAAAAAAGCTAATAGCTAATAAACAGATATTTGAAGCATATAGATACGTATTAAATGTATATTTACTACAGATATATTTCGAAACTCACCTCATTGCCAATTGTGGTGATCTTGACAACGACCTCATCCTTGTTGACATCATGCTGGACCACATCGCCGCTCTGCTCGCGCCCATTGTAGGTGATAAAGATGCGTTGTCCCGGCTGCAATTGAATGCTCATTATGGAACGAAAACCGGGTCCAATCAGATCGGATTCACGGAACTCCTTTGTCATTGCATTGCGACGCAATGCCTGAGCCGGACTAATGTGAACGCTGGCAGCAGCGGCTGCGGCGGCGGCGGCGCGACGCGTCTCGACAATAACCGACTCGGAACCGGCGACGACGACGGAAGAAGAAGCATTAACGTTAGCGGGCAACGTTTGCGTTTTGAAATCGAAGCGAACTATGTAACGCGTATCCGCATTCAATTGCGCATCGCCGGGCGCCAAGAATGTGGGCGGCGGCATCGGATCGGCGGACATTAGTGTGGGCGTCTTAACGTCCTGTATGACGCCCGAATACCAAAGTCCGTCCGGACCCGGAGCACAGACTTTGGTGCCAATTATTGAGCGTTTGGCCAAACGGCGGCTGGTTGACATTTTTATGTTATTTATTTTTTTTTACTGGAAAAAAAGGGGAAGGTTGTTGTTGTTGTTGTTGCGTGAGCGCTTTTCTTTTTTAGGGGTAAATTGTTGTTTTTTTATTCCGCACTGTTCTTCGACTACAGAGTTTTCTTTTTAATTTGCCTTGGCACCAGCATCTTTAGCACTTTTCATTTTTCATTTGATTTGCTTTTTTATTGCACTTTTTATTACACTTTTCTTTATTTGCACTTTGAGCTTTTTATTTTTGTTGCTTGCACTTTTGACAACTTGTTGCACACAGTTTTGGTTTTGATTGACGACAGTTTTTCGATTTCGATTTCTATTTTTTGTTATTTTTGTTGTTGTTTAACTCAATTTGTAGACATTGATTTTGTTGAGCTCGCTGAGTTTTTTGATAATGTTCTTGTGATAAAGCTCCAGACAAAGCGTGACACGTTGATTCAAATGCTGATTGTAATCGAGACGCAGTTGCAAGGCTTGGACGGTTGCAAGGCGATGTTGTAGATGATGTTGATGATGCAAGGTGGCAGCATCATCGAACGTTTGGGGCAGCTTCACATGCTTTGTTGCCGTTGTTGTTGTGGTTGTTGATGTGTTGTTATTGCCTTTGGGCCTAAGCATAATCCAATTTGTGGCTGCTTCCTCTGGCTCTTGTTGGCCACGACGAAATCAATGCGCAAAGAAATGAACAACAAAAAAACCAAAACAGTCTCTTTGCTGTTGTTGTTGCCACATGCAACCGATATGTTTTTCAATTCGAAAACAACAAATTTGAAATGTAGTTTGATTTGTGTTTTTTTCGTATTCTATTTATTGCTTGGTTTGCTTTCACGCTGCTTTCGCTGCCGGTCGTTTCACTTTTTCCTCGACAAAGTTTTTCTTTCTTTCTCTCTGAGAAACGCACACACACACAAACACACACTCACATACACTTGCAAAGCGTCAGAGAGCAAAATGGATGCAATCTGCTGCCGCTTTTTTGATGCTGCACGAACTTTTTTATTTTGTTTGTTGTTTGTTGTTGTTTGTTTTGTTGTTGCTGGGGATTACCCAATACTTTGTGTTGCTGTTGTTGTATTATTAACCAACAGTAAGTTGATATTTTCACATTTGAAATTGCATTTGTTGATTGTTCCAATACATATGTATATTTGTTTTATTGTATTTTGGTTTATTTGGCGTCTACGTTGACGACGACGACGTTGGCGACTCGCAAATAAAGCGCTTATCGGTCTGTACACGAGAGTTGGCTATCAAAGACTAAACGAGCGGCAACGAGTTACATTGGCGGCGCAGCAGCGAGCAACATACACACACACACACACTCACACATACACATAAACTCTCTCATGCTCGCTGTTCATGTCGCTCTCTCGTTCGCTTGCTCTTTAGACTGCGCTCTCTCTGTTGCTGTTGCTGTGCTGCTTGCGTTTGTTTTATATTATGCTTTCACACACACACACACACACCCATCCAAAACATGCATAGATATGCTTGTTGTGCGTACCTGCTGTTGGAAAACTATGCTGCTGTGTGTGTGTTTTCCACAGCATAATACGTAAAATACTTGAGCAACACAGCATGCTCTTGAAATCTTTGCAGTACAAAATGCATTTGTATGCTTGTATGTACGTAGGCCTCAAATTCACTTAACAGACAAAATGTTAGTTTTTAACAGTGAATAAACATAAATATATACAACACATATACATAGTATATAATACATTCACATACAACATATGTAGCTTAATTAAATTTGACACTCCCTTCTCTCAACCCCCGCCTCCGCATCAGCGCGTAATTATCGCCAATTTGTAGCTACGCAGTCTCGCTTATCACAATATAACAGTCACATATACAGTACATAAAGCACACACACACACATTCATACTCTTTGTGACTGTGAGTCTATGACGCCATCGTCTGTTTGCCAGCATAACAGCAAATGTCGACGTAGACATCGATGTCGCTGTCGCTGTCTCCGTCGCTCTGCTCTACCAACCCCAACCCAAAAAAAACTACGCAGTTAACAAAAAGTTAAACACTTGTCAACATTTTTCACAACGTCAACAGAGCGCCGCATAACTGTGCCTCTGTGTGCGTTCATGTGTGTGCCATATCAACAACAGACCGTGAGCGAAAGAGAGAGAGAGAGCGAGACGCTGGCAACAACACAATAACAGCTGTTGTTGGCAGCACAGCAACAATGTTGCGAAAACAGCTGTTGAGCGCAGAGCCAATACAGAGAACTTCATCCACATAATAAATGAGTCGCAATTCCAATACATTCAACGACACTTCAATACTCTAACTACGGTTGCACTAAAATTAAGTTGCCATCAATTGCAGTTTTGTAATCTAAATAAATTGAATTATTTATTTAATTAATTTCCTCGCTTATTATGGTATCTATGCGCTACATTTATCAATGTAAAACTTAACATTTTATTCTTATTTTCCACTGGTTGCTGAAATCGACTGAGCAATGTTATTGATTTGTTGCTTGCAGGGCATTTACTGTAAAAGCGCCGGCCGGTTTTCTGTCAACGTCACAAATTTAACAGTTAAAGAGCGCGCTCTGCTGTATGTATGAGTGAGTGAGTGTGCCTGGGTGGGGGAGAGTCTGATCTTACTCTCTTGGTTTCGCTCGCTCTCTCTCCCTCTCTCGCTCAACCAATAACAGCTGCTTTTGTTTACATCGGCATGAATTCTATGTTGCTGTTGACGTTGCTGCCTCTGCTGCTGTTGTTGCTGCCGCTGTTGTTGTTGTTGGTATTTATGTTGTGCGTATGTATTTCAGATTTTTTTTGGGGGGTCTTTGCTGTTGTTGGTTTTGCTTTATGTTGGCTGTATGTAGCTGTTATTGGCATTGTTGTTGCCTTTGGAATGACCTCTGTAGGCATAGCGCAGCGACGATGGATGGCAGCGGAGGAGGAGGAGGAGAAGCAAGTGATGAGACTGGCGTATTTTTTGTTGTTGTTTTTTTTTTTTGGGCTTACGCACTCTCGATATCCATCAGCCAGCATAGGTACACACAAATACATGCATACACATACCCACATATATACAGGGGCATAGATTTGTGATGTTGTTGTTGTTGTTGTGTGTGTTTGGGGTGGATTTCATGCCAGCAGAATTTTTGAGAACGCCATTTGCGATAGACGCCCAAAATGCGTTGCGTAGTAGTTCTGGGGATCATAGGGGGAGGTTATGCTCACACACATATTATATTTTAATCTGTATTTGTATTGGTAATTGAATCTCTAAGATATGCTTTAATATTTATTTATTTTCTTTAATCCAAGCTGATTATGAACATTTTTGATCATTGTGGCAAATGGGCGACCAACTGCAAAGATGCGTTATCTGACAAATTCAATTAATCATTTTCTTGAGTGAAAATTCCTAAGCGCAAAATATGTAGGCACAACAACAATAACAAAGCACCAATTGTATTCAACAGAGCGTTGCTGGCATTACAACAAATACGCAGTTACGAAAAACCCAAGCAGCAATAACAACAACGACAGCGACTGCGACGTCAGCAGCGCAGCGATTGCCGGTGCTCCATTGCCTTCGAATGCAATCTTCGAGTTACAAAACCAAAACGAAACGAAAAGAAACGCAAAAAGCAAAACCAAAACAAAGCGTTAGATGGAGCAAGACAGCAACAGCAAGCGCACCAAGCACACAAAGCCACATACACACACTCACATACACACATTGACATATTACTAAACTGGAAAATAGGTCAACCAGCTGAGAGAGCGAATCATTGTGCTGCTAACTCACTCTAACAAAGAGAGTTTCTATGTTCCACAGTCTATGCGTGTGTGAGTGTGCGTGTGTGTGCATTTGTGAGAGCATAGCTTAACATTGTAAGAGAGCGAGCATTGACAATTAGAACGGGAACTACTGTTAGCTAACAGCGGCCTCAATACACACACAGTCTGATTGGAATGAGCCAAGTGGGTCCATGCAGTGGGTGGCTAGCAAAGTTTTTCACATACATAATTATTAATAGTGCCACAGTGACTGCGTGGACTGTGTGTCCTGTGGCATATCGTCGTATGTGTAATATTACTGTATGTAACTAGGCTTCGTCTTGCGACACTTGCCAGATAAATTTGTAATTTTATTGCATTTTGATGAAATGGAAACCGGATTTCTTGATTTCTTTTTGGGTAAAACTGTATTTTGTTTGCTGTTGTTGTAATTTTATTTTTATCTGCTGTTGTCTTTGTTGTAGCTGCTGCTGCTGCTGTTTGGTAGGGCGCTGCTTTTATTTTTTCTCGCTTTTTGTATTCATGTTACGTGAGTGTGAGTGATTTTGATTCGATTCAGTTCGAAACCGGATTTTCAAAATACATAAGTATGAATACATGTACGTAACAAAGTATGTACAAATGTATGCAAGTGTGTATGGTTGGGTATGTCATTACATTTCCATTCAATTTGGTTTTTTCTTTCTGCTTATTCTGATGGATAACAACGGGTTGCCAACTTTCCATTATCGCCATTACCAACAAAGAGCTCATTGAGCCTGACTTGTTCAATATGGTCAATTGATAAGCACAATAATAATATAATAGATATAGATATAGATATAGATATAGATATAGATATAGATATAGATATAGATATAGATATAGATATAGATATAGATATAGATATAGATATAGATATAGATATAGATATAGATATAGATATAGATATAGATATAGATATAGATATAGATATAGATATAGATATAGATATAGATATAGATATAGATATAGATATAGATATAGATATAGATATAGATATAGATATAGATATAGATATAGATATAGATATAGATATAGATATAGATATAGATATAGATATAGATATAGATATAGATATAGATATAGATATAGATATAGATATAGATATAGATATAGATATAGATATAGATATAGATATAGATATAGATATAGATATAGATATAGATATAGATATAGATATAGATATAGATTATCGATTAATGTATCCATCGATAGGAAGATACAAATGTATCTTTCGGTCAAGAGGCAACAGAGTGAGGCGCATGTCGAGTTGTCCATGGACACAGCTTGTGGCAGGCAACTGTGTGCTCAGTTGTCCATCAAGGTTGTCAGTGGCAAGCGTCGCATGGATCGCTGGTCACTCCAACGTTGGGGGCACGCAGGGGAGGCAAGGTTGCGTGCTGGCTCATTAGAATGTTGAATGTTGAATGTAGAATGTTGAGGTGATGTTTACCTGGGCGCTTGCCATTGTTTGCGTTTTGTGTTGGAAGCAAAACTGAAATCATAATGAAAATCAAGTTAACCAAATGGGGAATCGCTCAGGGTCGTCTCTACCGCTCTCTCTCTTCCTTTTGGTCTCCCCTATCTCCCTCTCTCCCTCTCTTTAGCTGATTGATGTGCACATGTCAGCGCCAGGAAGCATAAATTCTAGACGAAAGATGAGCGTTGGCATTACAAGACATCAAGCTGCAAGTTGCCACGTTGCAGATACAAATTTATGTCATGTCCAGCATTTTGACAACCGGTTTTCTTTGCCTCCCCGCTTAGGAAGCGTGAGCTTGGGGAGGGGGTCAAATGGGCACCTGGCTGAAAGAAAAACTTGACATGGCTAACAAACTAATTTCACCGATCAACGAATGCGGCATGCGGCATGCGGCATGCAGCAATTCAATTGCCGCTCCCAGTTACCAGTTGCAAGTTGCCACACATCGAAACATGCTCTTTGTGCGTGGCACTGTTGACATTTGGTCATAAATTTTCGTGGAAAGCAGACACAATGCAGCCAGCCAGCTAGCAAAGAAGAAGACGTACAAACATTTCCATTGTTTTGAAAACGTTTGACAAGCAAATAGCGAAATGGTTTGCTGCAGCAACCCCAGTTTGCCCCCACTCCAATCATGATAAGAAAGAAAAAGAAAAGAGCTGCATCCAGCTGTCAGCAGGGAGACAACTAAATTTGTTATTATTATAATTGTTGACATTGTGAACTTTCAACTGGCTCTAATTGCCTAAACAAGTCGAACAAGAAGGCATCTAGAATTAGAGAAAATAAACAGTTGAAACGGATAAGAATTAAGAATTATTATGATCTTGAATAAATTAAATCTATAATTGCATTCTTTACGTCAGAATTATAGTTTGATTTTCATAATAATATTTTCTAGTAACAAGAAAGAAAACTGCTGATCGACTCTGAGATACATTCTACTTATTTTGAATGTAAACAAAAGCTATATTTGGTATCTTGGTATACTAAAACATTTAAAATATTATATATAATGCGTTTTGAATGAAAGAAAAAAGGTTGTTATTATACTTAAAATATACCAAATTAATCCACCGCTAGAGATTTTGAAATATATCGAAAGCTATCTATTTTATATACTAATATACTACAACATTAAAAATATACAAAACAAAATATACTAGCGAGTATAAAAATCTAGATGATTGTTTAAAGGAGAAACATACATACTGAAAATGTATTATTCAATGTGTGCTCATATAAAACAAACCAAAAAATATTATATTATTTTTTTATATAAATTTATAAATAATTATTTTTCAATAATTGTATTTTTATGTCATTTAAAAATACAAAAACCAGTTGGAGTTTAAAGCTTTTTAAAACATATTGTCGGACAACTTTTAGCAGAATGAAACCAATTCTTAATTTATGCTTTTATGCTAATACCTGAATTAAATAAATAATTCCTATTTATAGGTTATATGCTTAATAAAAGTATGCATGTTATTTGTAAATAAAATGCGTTTAGTGGGGTAACTTGCAGCTTTGATATTAACATAAATGGGGCACGACGCAACCTGAGGCAGCAACGAAAAAATATGTTGACCTACATTCGGCATTTTCAGCACAAATTTATGTACACATAATACGTATGTATGTATTAAGTTTGTATGTACATACATAGGTAGCATATGTATGCATTAATTCAACTTGATGAAAATTGCAGAGCAACTTGAGCTGTGAAAATGTTTATTGCTTATCAATTTTATGCAAAATTGCTTATCAAATTGATGGACCGTTAAAAGAGCGCAGATACATAGCTTAAATGTAATTGGGAATGTGTGTGTGTGTGTGTGTGTGTGTGTGTATCTGTAGCCAATGCCATGTATTCATTCTGAATCCGGTGGCAGGCATCAAGGACAAATTCACCGTGCCAAGGGCAGCAGCGAGTTACTTGACCCACTTTCCTGCGACGCCTATGTATGTGCATGTGTGCATCTGTGTGTGTGTGTGCCACATAAATATATACTGAAAGTGGGGCAGCGTTTTATGGCCCCTCCCCTAGCAATGGCGAGAGCTTTGATGCGCATAAAAATGCTGCGCTTTTCACACAAAACGCTTTCGCGCAGCTTAGTTGTAAAAAGCTCTATGGCTCAGCATTAGGGTGGCTCAATATTGCAAGCAAGAGCTTTATATTGAAAGCCCAAAAGTATGCAACACTTTTTTTTACGACAACTCCAAGCTGCATATGTTTTCAATTAATGCTTATAGCTTGAAACCCGCTGAGAAAAGAAGGAAAAGTTTTGTCTTGTTCTCCTATTATTCAATGTAGAAGTTTTAATTGTTACAAATATTTTTAAAGGAGCTGAAAATTATATGCATATTTGTAATAATTGTACCAGCCTCATTTTAATGTGTGGAAAATCAAATAGGTTATGCCAAGATTATAATAAAACATGTACTTAACAAACAAAACGTTTTGTGTACAAAAGATCCGAATTAGCAAAGATAACACCAAAGACAGCTTTCAAAGACAGCTTTGATTTAAATAAAATTGAGTAAACAAATAAAACAATTGAGTAAATAAAGCGCCTAATTTAATCTTTGTTACTATAAGGAAAATGTAAATTATATTTAAAAAATACGATTTTAAAATATTTATTAAAAGATTTATTAGCTTCTTGATTAATAGAAAACAAGTAAGAAAATTACTGTTGCGTGTGCTCGACTGTGAGATACCCGCTAACCATTTTGAATAAAAGTGCGATATTATTCTTGAAATATACCAAATGTTGAAGCTTTAATGTTATATGTATTTGAATAAGAGCTGAAAATTATATGCATATTTTTATGAAAATTTGTCATGAATATGTATGTTAGGAAAATCCCTAAAATTCATAAAAAAAAAATTCTGTTTAAGACCAGATTTCGGGTTTTATTTCTTTATATAATGTAATTTTACACCTAATTCAGTTTTGTTCATTAAATATAATATGAGAACACATAATTTTGAAAGCTGATATATGTATATACTTCATAAGATTAAAGCTGTCGATTGGCTTTGCAGATAAACTATTAAATACTATAAGGGGCTGTCCACGTTTTCTGCGATTTTTGACCCCCTCCCCCCCTGGTAAACAAAAGTCATTCCCCCCCCCCCCCTAACAATGATTACGTAATCACAAAAAAAGAAAAATATGAAAAATTGTTCTTTTAATCTGTATTTTCAAAAAGAGATTCCAGCCAATCTTTAATATTTTTTATTATTGGAAGTTGGCTTGTCAAAATCTCTTTATATCCGCAGGTATCATCTTCGACTTCGTCGTCTACATAGTCCTCGTCAAGCCATTCGAGGTCTTCACATCCTTCATATGACTGAATTACTAGGCATTCTCCCTTTCGCCGTCCAGCCACATGGTGAAGGGGTTTCTTTAATTTCCAATCGAAGCTCACAGCTACATTTATATGAATTATTTCATTCGGTACTTATCGACAGATTAATCGGCTCTAAACCAATTTTTGAATAAATACTTTTAACAACAAAATTTTTACAAAATGATTACGTAATCATTGTCCAAGACCCCTCCCTCCCCATGTAATCAAACATAATCATTTCCTTGACCCCCTCCCATCCCCTAAGTGATTACGTAATATATGGACAGCCCCTAATTCAAATGCACTGAGCGGGCGTAAACAATTCACACGATCAGCTGCTCAGTTTGAGTGTCATTTTTGGTTTTTTGAGTTTCACGACATGCATACCACAAATCTTGAATTATCTGTGCAAAAATTAATATAGCAAAGCATATAATAACTACTTTGCCCATTTGAATCGCTTTTTGCTTCCAATGCTTTTGGGGCTCCTCGGGAATGTTACATTTTGCGGTCAGAGCAATACTCTTCTGTGTTTCATCAAGATCATCACGAAGGCAATACAAAGTTGTTTTTTGCTTCTTTTGCTTCTGCAAAATTAATTGACATGAATTAAACTTAAAAACAAAAATATGTACTTATAATCCCTACTTACTTTTATACGTTCATTAAGTTCGAAGAGTTTCGGCTCTTCGCATTTGCACTTGAACACATTGTTGGCAATAAAGATTTCGACGTCGTTTCTTATCGCCAACAATTCCAATGGATTCTTCAAAGAATTGCAGCTCACGTTAAAGGTCTTTAAGTCTTCAAAAAAGTGCATCGAATTGTCAGGCAAATTCTTAATCGCATTGTAAGAAAGATCAAGTTGCTGAACATTATTGAAGTTATACTGAAACAATTGTGGTGGTATCTCCGTTAAACCATTATTTTGTAATATCAGTTCAGTTGGTCTAAAATGCGATAGGCAGTCATAGTTTATTTTAAAGCTGTTTGAGCAGTCAGCTGTGCGCTCATTTTGGTTACTGATCAATTGGCATCCACAGTTTTCAATGCCTTGGGTGACCAAGATTTGCCAGATCAATGTCAAAAATAATATTACCAGCTTCATTTTAATCTGTGGAAAATCAAAGAGGTTATGCCAAGATTATAATAAAAAATATACTTAACAAACAAAAAGATTTATGCACAAATGTTCCGAGATAGATAGATAAATCTTACACCAAAAATCTATGCACAAAAGATCCGAATTAGCAAAGATAGCACCACTTAAAGACACCTTTGTTTAAAGTAAAATTGAGTAAACAAATGACAACTAAATAAAGCGGCTAATTTAATCTTAATTACAATAAGGAAAATGTAAATTACATATTAAAAATACGATTTTTAAATATTTTTTTAAAGATTTATTTATAACAAATAAAAAAACAAGTTAGAAAATTACAGTGGAGTGTATTGATCTTGATCTGAAACTTAACAGGAAATACTTGCTACACGAGTTAAATGAATGCAATCAATTTGTCACTTAAGTTTTAATAAGACGTTGTCATGTAAGTATTGATAAGGCTAATAACGCCAATATATTTCTTTTAGCAAAAAGAATTTGCAATTGGTTGTCAGTACAGATACTAATGTTGGGGTAATTTCGAGAATAATTACAAATTATTTGCACTATATTTTTCACTCGAGAGCAAAAAGAAGTTTATAAATAAAATAAAGAAATTTGTTAGATGTCAATTTTTATACCCGTTACCCATAGGGTAGAAGGGTATTATAACTTTGTGCCGAAAGGAAATGTATGTAACAGGTAGAAGGAGGCATCTCCGACCCTATAAAGTATATATATTCTTGATCAGCGTCAACAGCCGAGACGATATAGCCAAGTCCGTCTGTCCGTCCATCCGTCCGTCCGTATGAACACCTAGATCTCAGAGACTATAAAAGATAGAGCTGTAATTTTTTTTCGACAGCATTTGTTATGTTTGCACGCAGATCAAGTTTGTTTCAAATTTTTGCCACGCCCACTTCCGCCCCCGCAAATCAAAAAAATTGAATAACAATTGTAATTTTAAAGCTAGAGCTACGAATTTTGGTATATACTGAAGTAGTTATGATTAGTGAAAATTTGGTTGCGATCAGATAAAAATTGTGGAAGTTATTAAAGAAATACTTTTGTATTGGCAAAAACGCCTACTTACTAGGCGTCTTAGTTACTTTGGCTAACAATCTGGTATATTGTGCCGTCTATGGTATATTTTGGATGGTGTACTATATCGATATACCAAACATACCATTTGGTATATTTTTAGTATTTTTTTTTAGTATTTTCGGTATATTTTGAAAATGATACCGCAATATTTTGCCTTTATTAAAAATGGGTAGCGGGTATCTCACAGTCGAGCACACTCGACTGTAACTTTCTTACTTGTTAATACTAAGTTTGTTCTAATTAGAAGTATATTTTTAAGCCAAAGTTTATTTTTATTGGATTTCGATTTCCAATACTACTTTTTTTTTTACTAGATGTCGGTTTTCAGTACTAAGTTTTTTCTCGCTTGGTAATTTTGCTATATTAATGCAGTAATAATACAATATTTCAAAATATAAACGACTTTCGGTTCTCTGACATTCTATGAGATCCATGACTTGCGCTCTCAAGGAATATATACTTGCATGTATATTATCAGCATTCTCTGAGCAATTCTTCTCTCTTGCTGATAATAACTATAAGCTGAGTTTTACACGAATTTACAGTGAGCATTCGTTGAACTGATAATAATAAAAAGTGAAAATTATAATTTCGATTTTTTAAAAACTGTTATTTTAATCCATAAACATTTAAAAACGTTTATTTAGACCACACAATTTTCAAACTTAGTGAAGTCAGTTTTTACTTGCGTTGATATAAACCGCGAATGATCACTGTATGTACTATATATACATATTTATATATTATTTATGAAACTGCACTTATTCATTGCTTGAATACGAGATTATAACATTCATGTCAGTGATCATTTTAATTTCAACAAAGCACAGCGAACAGAGCTAAGATGGGAATAAAATCTGCTAAAGTGGAAATACTAAATATATTGTCGTGGAGTCAAAGGAGATGAGTACAGTTTCCTGCAGAAATATACTTTTATATCAGAAACGCACACTGTGATTATATTCTCCTTCAATAATAGCAATAAAAAGGTACGTCTAATATTAAATCAAATAATTTCTTTTTAACAAGCCCAGTACAAAGTTGACATATGGTTCAAGAAACCGACATTCAGATAGACAATCTGTTTTTCCAATCTTCCTCAACATAGTATAAAAAAAACTGTAGTTTGTATACTCGGTAGGAAACTACAGTATTTATGATTCGTGAGAATTTGGTTCTGATCGGTTACAAATTCTGGAAGTTATCAAAGAAAAACTTTAGTATGACAAATTTTACCAATGGGGACTTAGCTGCTTTGGCTGGCAATCTGTTATATTCTGCACTCTCTGGTATATTTTGATTGTAGTTCTATAGAAATATTCCAAATATATATGTAGATTTATTACATGTTATACAGAATATCATTAGTATATTAATTTTATTTCAGTCAACATGCAACTGTCAAGAACACGATGAAGAATTTACTCTGTAAGTGATTGATTGCATTTGAAATTTGAAATGTTGTGCAATAAATCCTAAAAAGATTATAATTTTATAAATAATAAAAAGAATAATCTTTTCCCAAATTTCTTCTTCTTTCGCCGATGAACTTTAAAAATGTGTCAACGTGAGCATAAATTCTTTTCACGTTTAAATCAATTAATATCATCTATTCCACTACCATAGGTTCCGCAGAAGGAGACTGAATTGTTAGATTTGAGCGGCTTTTAATTCTTATTGGATTAAAATTAAAGGCATCTGAAAATGCATTTAAAAGAGCAACCAAATTTGTATTGCGACTAAGACACAATAAATTGTGGCTTATAGGCGGAAATAAGGTACGTGAGGTATGTGCGTAGAGTTAACTTTATCAGAGGTGTCAGAGGAAATAATTCTACTCAATCTTTGTAGTGGTCGCTTGGACCGCAATAATTTCTTGGATGGGCCTAAATGTAGGCAAAGAATTTTTGGCTATTGGAAAACGCCAGCGCCACGGCATTTCGTGTAAAAAAGTAGTTAATGTAATAATAGTAATGTAAAATGCAATTTTTGTTAATTAATTGTTAGATGTATAATAATTGTTTAGTGTTAGTATAAACTTGTTGGATATATGTATTTTGTTAGGAGAAATTAATTAGCGCCATCTATGTGTGAGGCTTGGCAACATCGTAGAAAGATTTTCGCGAGACTGAGAACACTAACCATACAATACAATACGATGTATTGTATGGTTAGTGCTGTGAATGTGAAAGAATAGGAGAGCAAGAATGCAGCAAAGTTTAATGTCTTATTGACAAGCCATATATTTTATTTTATACCTGATTGGGTTTCTCGAAAGTCACGGACTAATTTTGTCGTGGTGATATAAAATATAGATTGAAAAAAAATAAAGTGCGACGATCGCCAAATAAAAGCTAAAATAAATAGTCAAATAAATAGTGAATAGTGCGAGAAAAATTTGTGTGAAATCACCCACCCCATTAAGGCCAGCAGCCAACAGGCGACAGGCGGAGAGAAACTTTGAAGGAAACTTTGCCGTCCAAAAAGGCAGGTTAAATATTGCTTACGGCAGATATAAAGTTTACATAAATGATATTAATGCTCTGATCAGACGGCACGCAGTGTTATATTGTTCTTTTGGATGAATATATTTGGTTCATGAATATATGTTAGATGAAAAACTGTGTTGTGTGTGTGTTACGTATGTTATACTATGTAACAGATATAAATAAACTTCATTAGTTACTATAAAGTTATTCTACATGAATCTTGTCCGTAAACATTTTTATACCCGCTACCCATAGGGTAGAAGGGTATTATAACTTTGTGCCGGCAGGAAATGTATGTAACAGGTAGAAGGAGGCATCTCCGACCCCATTAAGTATATATATTCTAGATCAGCGTCAACAGCCGAGACGATCTAGCCATGTCCGTCTGTCCGTCTGTCTGTCCGTCTGTGTGTCTGTCCGTCTGTCCGTATGAACACCTAGATCTCAGAGACTTTAAGAGATAGAGCTATAATTTTTTTTCGACAGCATTTGTTATGTTTGCACGCAGATCAAGTTTGTTTCAAATTTTTGCCACGCCCACTTCCGCCTCCACAAATCAAAAAAATCGACTAACAAGCATAATTTTAAAATCTAAAGTTGCGAATTTTGGTAATAATTACTATAGTAGTTATGATTCCTGAAAATTTGGTTGCGATCAGATAAAAACTGCCGAAGTTATTAAAGAAATACTTTTGTATGGGCAAAAACGCCTACTTACTAGGCGTCTTAGTTACTTTGGCTAACAATCTGGTATATTGTGCCGTATATGGTATATTTTGAATGCGGTACTATATCGATATACAAACTATACCATTTGGTATATTTTTTTAGTATTTTTGCAGTATAATCGGTATATTTTGAGAAAAATACCGCAAAATATATTTCTTTTATTCAAAATGGGTAGCGGGTATCTCACAGTCGAGTACACTCGACTGTAGCTTTCTTACTTGTTGTTTACTGTGAAGATTTGCAATTTTAAAATTGAATTTATATTTGTTTATAAAACAATTGGAACATCTGGCATAAAAGCTCAGATCACCATGTTAGTATAAAGCTTTTGTACATTTTTGCTCCACAGCTGAAACAACAACAACAAAACAACACACACACACATATCTCCGACTGTGAAAGAACTTTCGATGGTCCATTGTCAAACTATGATATGGATTCATAGTTAAATAGTTTTATATCGTATGAAAACTTTGAGTAAATTAGCGTTCCATATTTAAAAATTGTAGTATAAAATATTGGCTATTTATTTCTATTATTCATATTTATTATTTTTATCTATTTATTTAGTTTTTAAGTATTAATGAAATATTTTTTTCTTATTCCGTCCATATCTTCTTTGGTTACCATAATTGCCGTTTCTTTATGTATGTTTATAATGTATAAATTATTATATACTAGTAATTTTTCAAATTTGGAACCATGCAGCGTTTGTATGAGGAGGGTTGAGTGAAGAGGAGCTTCTCTGAGGGATCCTGTAATTTAAATTGATTTTTACCAATGAGTGCACCGTAAAGGAGAAGTGCTCCAAGTCGAAGGTAGATCTAACCTAACTTCTTTTTTCTCTAATTTTCTTCCAACTCTTTTGTTGACTGTCCTTGTATGTCTCTTCCCCATTTTCCCCCTCCAACTTAGGTGCGCGAATTTTGTAATGATGTAATTAATCTATGGAAGCACGTAGCGGAAAGGATTTTTTTTTTGCCCACAACTATCCGACCAGACAACAACTGTAGCGATCGCGTACGCCTTTCATACCGTTACAAGTCCACCAGCTTCTTTAGCGAACAAGCTTCGTTACTCGTTACATCTTCACATTAAATTCGCTTCAATATGTCAAAGAATTCTTTTTCAGTGCTTTTGAAAACTCCGATTATTTGAACTGTATTTTGTCTAAAAACATTAATGAAACATTAATTTTGTGTGAAGATCCATAACATTTTGGTAAATTACTATTTAAATTAACACAGAATTAACTTTATTTTGAATGAATTCAGATTTCCAACAAGAACAATTTGCAGACTACTTAAGCACAAGCAATGAAAAATTTAAAAAATTAACAAACACACACAGCAGAATTAGAACACGACGAACAGAACAGAAATTAAAGAACAATTTTTAAATGTTAAATTATATGCCAACCAAAAGAGGATTTTTGTATGGGATATTTGAACCAATGTAGCTCAAAAGAGACCAAATAAGGTTCATGTCTACGCTAATCACTCGTAATACTGTTAAATGGCGAATATGTTTCAGTGATGAAATCACAAGTAAGAAAGCTACAGCCAAGTGTGCTCAACTGTGACACACCCGTTACCCATTTTGAATAAAAGCAAAACAGTTCGGCATTATTCTTAAAATAAATTCTTAAACGTTAAATGACATATTAGGTATATTTGTATATTGTAAATATTATTGTATGAACCAAAGTTCGAGACTCTTACATTTGCAATTCGATTTTTGTCAATTTGCAGGGGCGAAAATGAGCGTGGTAAAAATTAAAAAAAAACAAGTAAGAAAGTTACAGTCGAGTGTCCTCGACTGTGAGATACCCGCTACCCATTTTTAATAAAGGCAAAATATTGCGGTATCATTTCCAAAATATACCGAAAATACTAAAAAAATACTAAAAATATACCAAATGGTATATTTGGTATATCGATATAGTATACCATTCAAAATATACCATAGACGGCATACCAGATTGTCAGCCAAAGCCCTAAGCCCAAACCTAAGACCCCTAGTAAGTAGGCGTTTTTGCCCATACAAAAGTATTTCTTTAATAACTTCCACAATTTGTATCTGATCGCAACCAAATCAGAAATCATAACTACTACAGTAATTATTGTATATACCAAAATTCGTAGCTCTAGCTTTAAAATTACACTTGTTATTCGATTTTTTTGATTTGCGGGGGCGGAAGTGGGCGTGGCAATAAATCATAAAAAGATTATAATTTTATAAATTGTTTTGTGTAGATTCGTTGTTCAATTAATAAGTAAAATCACCATCCTTTTTTGTTATCAACAGCTGTATACATGTGTTACCATTAGAACTACCATACCCCTAATAAAAAGAAGAATCCTTTCCCAAATTTCTTCTTCTTTCGCCGATGAACTTTAAAAATGTGTCAACGTGAGCATAAATTCTTTTCACGTTTAAATCAATTAATATCATCTATTCCACTACCATAGGTGCCGCAGAAGGAGATTGAATTGTTGGATTTGAGCGGCTTTTAATTCTTATTGGATTAAAATTAAACGCGTCTGAAAATGCGTTTAGAAGAGCAACCAAATTTGTATTGCGACAATAAATTGTGGATTATAAGAGGAAATAAGGTACGTGAGGTATGTGCGTAGAGTTAACTTTATCAGAGGTGTCAGAGGAAATAATTCTTACTCAATCTTTGTAGTGGTCGCTTGGACCGCAATAATTTCTTGGATGGGCCTAAAAGTAGGCAAAGATTTTTTTGGCTATTGGAGAACGCCAGCGCACTATGGGGCATTTTCCATTTTAGCTGGCATTTAGGCGTTTTTGAAAAGTGTTCCAATTAGAAAAATGTTAATGTCAATGCATTAACAGAACATCAAACTGTTATGGCTCATACCAAAAACATGTATATCTAACAGCTCTTTTGAGCATAACAGCTGTAAAGTCAGTTGTTGCATCCGAAAGCACGCTTGCTAAGTTTGCATATTTTTTTTTGAGTGAACTTTGTTATTCAGTGCACATCCGGGATAGGATTTACATTATGTCTTCCAAGAATGGGGTCGTTTGCTCTAAAATTGCTCAAAATATTCAATTTTTTTTAAATTTTGAGGGCGGAAGGGGCGGGGAAAAATTTTAAGGGGCGTGTCGAATTCTGAAGGGTAAGTATATATTGGTGTACAAATTTTATAATACTAACTCTATAGGTGTCCGTAATATTCAATTGTTTCCGATTCTTGGGTGCGGTAGAGGTGTGGCCACGCCCACTTTTCTATGATAGATTCCTTGGGAATATAGTAACATAATACCGAAAACTGCAGTAAAAAATCTCGTATGGTTTACTCGTAATATTAAATGCCAGCTAAAATGGAAAATGCCCCATAGTGCAGCGCCACGGCACTATGTGTAAAAAAAGTAGTTAATGTAATATATTTATTAAAGTTACGTTTATATATATTAAAAATACAATTTTTGTTAATTAAATGTTAGATGTATAATAATTGTTTAGTGTTAGTATAAACTTGTTGGATATATGTAATTAGTTAGGAGAAATTAATTAGCGCCATCTATGTGTGAGGCTTGACAACATCGTAGAAAGATTTTCGCGAGACTGTGAATGTCAAAGAATAAATAGGAGGGCAAGAATGCAGCAAAGTTTAATGTCCTATTGACACGCCATATATATTTTTATACCCGCTACCCATAGGGTAGAAGGGTATTATAACTTTGTGCCGGCAGGAAATGTATGTAACAGGTAGAAGGAGGCATCTCCGACCCCATTAAGTATATATATTCTAGATCAGCGTCAACAGCCGAGACGATCTAGCCATGTCCGTCTGTCTGTCTGTCCGTCTGTGTGTCTGTCCGTCTGTCCGTATGAACACCTAGATCTCAGAGACTATAAGAGATAGAGCTATAATTTTTTTTCGACAGCATTTGTTATGTTTGCACGCAGATCAAGTTTGTTTCAAATTTTTGCCACGCCCCCTTCCGCCCCCGCAAATCAAAAAAATCGAATAACAAGCGTAATTTAAAAGCTACAGTTTTGGTATATATGTACAATAATAACTATAGTAGTTATGTATGATTCCTGAGAATTTGGTTGCGATCAGATAAATATTTTGGAAGTTATTAAAGAAATACTTTTGTATGGGCAAAAGCGCCTACTTACTAGTGGTCTTGGTTGCTTTGGCTGACAATCTGGTATATTGTGCCGTCTATGGTATATTTTGAATGCGGTACTACACCGATATACCACATATAGTATACCATTTGGTATATTTTTTAGCATTTTTGCAGTATATTTTGTATATTTTGAGAATAATACCGCAAAATTTATTGCTTTTATTTAAAATGGGTAGCGGGTATCTCACAGTCGAGTACACTCGACTGTAGCTTTCTTACTTGTTTATACCTGATTGGGTTTCTCGCAAGTCACGGACTAATATTATCGTGGTGATATAAAATATAGATTGAAAAAAAAATAAAGTGCAACGATCGCCAAATAAAAGCTAAAATAAATAGTCAAATAAATAGTGAATAATGCAAGAAAAATTTGTGTGAAATCACCCACCCCATTAAGGCCAGCAGCCAACAGGCGATAGGCGGGAGAAACTTTGAAGTTTCTATGGTGCCGTCCAAAAAGGCAGGTCACGGCAGATGTAAAGTTTATATATGTATATGATATAATATTAATGCACTGATTTTTTTTTTAAATCAGAGGGCACGCAGTGTTATATTGATCTTTTGGATGAATATATTTGGTTCATGAATATATGTTAGATGATAAACTGTGTTGTGAATTAACGTATGTTATACTATGTAACAGATGTAAATAAACTTCATTAGTTACTATAAAGTTATTCTACATGTATCTTGTCCGTAAATATTTTTATACCCGCTACCCATAGGGTAGAAGGGTATTATAACTTTGTGCCGGCAGGAAATGTATGTAACAGGTAGAAGGAGGCATCTCCGACCCCATTAAGTATATATATTCTAGATCAGCGTCAACAGCCGAGACGATCTAGCCATGTCCGTCTGTCTGTCTGTCCGTCTGTGTGTCTGTCCGTCTGTCCGTATGAACACCTAGATCTCAGAGACTATAAGAGATAGAGCTATAATTTTTTCTCGACAGCATTTGTTATGTTTGCACGCAGATCAAGTTTGTTTTAAATTTTTTGCCACGCCCTCTTTCGCCTCCGCAAATCAAAAAAATCGACTAACAAGCATAATTTTAAAGCGAATTTTGGTATATACAATAATTACTATAGTAGTTATGATTCGTGAAAATTTGGTTGCGATCAGATAAAAACTGCCGAAGTTATTAAAGAAATACTTTTGTATGGGCAAAAACGCCTACTTACTAGTAGGCGTCTTAGTTACTTTGGCTAACAGTCTGGTATATTGTGCCGTCTATGGTATATTTTGAATGCGGTACTATATCGATATACAAAATATACCATTTGGTATATTTTTTTGTAGTATAATCGGTATATTTTGAGAAAAATACCGCAAAATATATTTCTTTTATTCAAAATGGGTAGCGGGTATCTCACAGTCGAGTACACTCGACTGTAGCTTTCTTACTTGTTGTTTACTGTGAAGATTTGCAATTTTAAAATTGAATTTATATTTGTTTATAAAACAATTGGAACATCTGGCATAAAAGCTCAGATCACCATGTTAGTATAAAGCTTTTGTAAATTTTTGCTCCACAGCTGAAACAACAACAACAAAACAACACACACACACATATCTCCGACTGTGAAAGAACTTTCGATGGTCCATTGTCAAACTATGATATGGATTCATAGTTAAATAGTTTTATATCGTATGAAAACTTTGAGTAAATTAGCGTTCCATATTTAAAAATTGCTGTATAAAATATTGGCTATTTATTTCTATTATTCATATTTATTATTTTTATCTATTTATTTAGTTTTTAAGTATTTATGAAATATTTTTTTCTTATTCCGTCCATATCTTCTTTGGTTACCATAATTGCCGTTTCTTTATGTATGTTTATAATGTATAAATTATTATATGCTAGTAATTTTTCAAATTTGGAACCATGCAGCGTTTGTATGAGGAGGGTTGAGTGAAGAGGAGCTTCTCTGAGGGTTCCTGTAATTTAAATTGATTTTTACCAATGAGTGCACCGTAAAGGAGAAGTGCTCCAAGTCGAAGGTAGATCCCTAACTTCTCTTTTCTCTAATTTTCTTCCAACTCTTTTGTTGACTGTCCTTGTATGTCTCTTCCCCATTTTCCCCCTCCAACTTAGGTGCGCGAATTTTGTAATGATGTAATTAATCTATGGAAGCACGTAGCGGAAAGGATTTTTTTTTTGCCCACAACTATCCGACCAGACAACAACTGTAGCGATCGCGTACGCCTTTCATACCGTTACAAGTCCACCAGCTTCTTTAGCGAACAAGCTTCGTTACTCGTTACATCTTCACATTAAATTCGCTTCAATATGTCAAAGAATTCTTTTTCAGTGCTTTTGAAAACTCCGATTATTTGAACTGTATTTTGTCTAAAAACATTAATGAAACATTAATTTTGTGTGAAGATCCATAACATTTTGGTAAATTACTATTTAAATTAACACAGAATTAACTTTATTTTGAATGAATTCAGATTTCCAACAAGAACAATTTGCAGACTACTTAAGCACAAGCAATGAAAAATTTAAAAAATTAACAAACACACACAGCAGAATTAGAACACGACGAACAGAACAGAAATTAAAGAACAATTTTTAAATGTTAAATTATATGCCAACCAAAAAGAGGATTTTTGTATGGGATATTTGAACCAATGTAGCTCAAAAGAGACCAAATAAGGTTCATGTCTACGCTAATCACTCGTAATACTGTTAAATGGCGAATATGTTTCAGTGATGAAATCACAAGTAAGAAAGCTACAGCCAAGTGTGCTCAACTGTGACACACCCGTTACCCATTTTGAATAAAAGCAAAACAGTTCGGCATTATTCTTAAAATAAATTCTTAAACGTTAAATGACATATTAGGTATATTTGTATATTGTAAATATTATTGTATGAACCAAAGTTCGAGACTCTTACATTTGCAATTCGATTTTTGTCAATTTGCAGGGGCGAAAATGAGCGTGGTAAAAATTAAAAAAAAACAAGTAAGAAAGTTACAGTCGAGTGTCCTCGACTGTGAGATACCCGCTACCCATTTTTAATAAAGGCAAAATATTGCGGTATCATTTCCAAAATATACCGAAAATACTAAAAAAATACTAAAAATATACCAAATGGTATATTTGGTATATCGATATAGTATACCATTCAAAATATACCATAGACGGCATACCAGATTGTCAGCCAAAGCCCTAAGCCCAAACCTAAGACCCCTAGTAAGTAGGCGTTTTTGCCCATACAAAAGTATTTCTTTAATAACTTCCACAATTTGTATCTGATCGCAACCAAATCAGAAATCATAACTACTACAGTAATTATTGTATATACCAAAATTCGTAGCTCTAGCTTTAAAATTACACTTGTTATTCGATTTTTTTGATTTGCGGGGGCGGAAGTGGGCGTGGCGAAAATTTGAAACAAACTTGATCTGCGTGCAAACATAACAAATGCTGTCGAAAAAAAATTATAGCTCTATCTCTTATAGTCTCTGAGATGTAGGTGTTCATACGGACAGACGGACGGACACACAGACGGACAGACGGACATGGCTAGATCGTCTCGGCTGTTGACGCTGATCAAGAAAATATATACTTTAAATGGTCGGAGATGCCTCCTTCTACCTGTTACATACATTTCCTGTCGGCACAAAGTTATAATACCCTTCTACCCTATGGGTAGCGGGTATAAAAACTGGATCTGTGTACCAAAATATGAAGTGCTATCGAAAACAATTATATCTCTATCTCTTATAGTCTCTGTGATCTCTATTTGTAGGTGTTCATACGGACAGACAGACAGACGGACATGGCTACATCATCTCGGCTGTCGACGCTGATCACGAATATATATATTTTAAAGGATCGGAGTTGTCTCCTTCTACCTGTTACATACATTTCCTGCCGGCACAAAGTTATAATACCTTTGCCCTATGGATAGCGGATATAATCATATAATCAGACGCAGCGTGGTGTGTGCTATGTACGTGCTTTGACCGCCGGCTGGCTAAGGCGTTTCGTTTCGATGGACGGGGTTTTAATGTATGTATGTGTATGTGTGGTATGATATAAAAATATATATATCGGAAAACTAAATCTCTTCATATCTTTTCAGTTTAGGCCCTGCAACTCGAAAAAGTGCGGCAACTGCGGTGGCAATCACACTGCTAACTATAGAGGTTGTCCAGTTTATAAGGATCTGAAATGCCGCATCCATCAGAGAGGAATTACAGCCCGCACCCAAAATAAAACGTTGAAAGTCTCCAGATCAAACCCTGAAGTCTTCTTCTCGACTGCAGCCAGATCCTCACTAGGACCTATTAACTCTGAGAAAAGTGTGACATCCGCAAGCGCTTTGAAATCAGGACCGGCTATCCCTGCCTCAAAAAGTTCATTTCTGCAATCAACATACCAAGAACCGAACATGGCTCAGCAGCATCAATCGCCGGAGCAGCCAAAAAGCAACTTCGATGCTATGCCTTATGGAATTTATGTCATTTATGTGCACAACTATGCAAGATTTAATGCGAAACCAAAATCTATTGATTCAAATGCTGGTTTCAAAACAATTCAAATAATGACTTCCTTACGGATATCTACGTCGAACGCTAACGGCGTTTCGCAGCACAAACTTAAGTTAGCTCAATTCCTGCTCGACAATCAAATCGACGTAATGGAGCTTTCAGAAACACACCTTACAAACTAATACAGTTTTCAACTACGAGGATATTCGTTCTACGGAACAAATCATCCAGATGGTAAAGCACATGGTGGGACTGGAATTCTAATCAGAAGCCGTATTAAGCACCACTATCATAACAAATTTGCTAAAAATTACGTACAGGCCTCATCTATAAATATACAATTAAATACTGGCAACCAACTTAAATGCGTTTTGACTCGGATAAACACATAACTAAGACTCCAGGAAGGAATCCCGTCACACCAATTTTGGTTTCGTGAAAAGCACGAAACAATTGAGCAGGTCAACCGGATAACATCAGAAATTCGGAACGCGTTCGAAGAACGAGAGTATTGTACTGTCATATTCTTAGATGTCTCTCAAGCATTTGATAGAGTCTGGCTAGACGGTCTAATGTACACGATCAAGACAATGCTGAGATGCAACATTGCTATATCTGAAGATTTCACTGTTGGAGCTGGAGTTCCGCAAGGTAGCGTTCTAGGGCCAACACTATACGTCCTATACACTGCAGACATCCCGACAAGCACACGAATAACAACATCTACGTTTGCTGATGATACAGCTATTCTCAGCCGCTCAAAATGCCCGAGGCAACCAACTGCGCAGCTAGCTCTTCATGTGGTCGATGTTGAAAAATGGCTATTAGATTGGAGAATTAAAGTCAACGAACAAAAATGCAAAACTGCCCGCCGCTAATGTTAAACAACACTCTACTCCCGCAATTAATCGAAGTGACATATCTAGGAGTACACCTCGACAGAAAACTCACATGGCGGCGGAACATTGAAGCCAAAAAAACACCCCTAAAGCTAAAAACCATCAGCCTTTATTGGCTTATCAACGCTCGGTCTCCCCTTAGTCCCCTTGGGGGAATGCCAGCAATAGCAATATTGACAAAGTCCAGCGAGCTCAGTCGAAGATCTTGAGAACCATCACCGGGGCACCGTGGTACGTTCACAACGAAAATATACATCACGACTTAAACATTCTACCAGATCGCAGAACAGAAGGAAAAGTACCTTACCAAGCTATTGTTGCTGAAGTGGACAACCATCTATTGCATATGCTATATGCTAAGTGGACGGCAAAGGTGCACTTTTGCGAAAAAAAAACACAATTAATGTATCAGTATAACAAATGTACATTGCAGTATCATTGTATATTTACTTACTGATCTATGCATCAGACTTCATCAACCACTTCACTGCGGTATATATTTTTTTGTTTTAGCCACGTGCACTTTTTCACACTTTATTTTTTTTCTCAGGATTTTCACATAACCTGCTGAAGGAGCAGTTCCACCCTAACCACTTGGCGAGAGGTCTAACAATGTTGAGCAACCAATCACGTGTTCGATGCAATGACTTACCCACACAGCGACAGACTTGAGGGACGCGCAACCGGAACGCAGTCTTAGCACACTCTAAGGCTGATGTCAGAGTGCGCGCGAGAAGCGAAGCGAAGCGAAGCGATGCGAGAAGCGATGAGCAAAGCGAGAAGATGTCAGAGTGAGAGCTTTGCGAGAAGCGAGTTACATTGTTATTTTGTAAGGTTTGAAAATAAACGGTAATTAAATCAAAGAATGCAAGAAAACAATCGTACGCTCTGAGAGAGTTGAAGCGATAAAGCAGGTTGCAAACTGCTCTCTCGCTTTGCTCTCGCTTTCTCGCTTGAACTCGCAACTCGCTTCGCTCTCACTCTGACATCTTTCGAGCGATTGCATATGAAAAGGGTTGCAGTGGTTTATCGCTCGTTCTCGCCCAATATTATCGCATCGCTTCTCGCTCGCACTCTGACATCAGCCTTAGATAAATTTTAATGTTACGATTCGTAAATTTATTGTTTGTCTCAAATTGATGTATTTTTTTATTCAAATCACATGAAATTTTTCACTATTTTTCACTCAGGTTCTGCACTTAAATAGCCAACAATTTTCTTGTATATGAAACCAACGAAAAAAGCTCTTTTCTATTTTTGTGTGGAGTTAACATGATCAGTTCTCTGTTGAAGGTTATAAAAAAATACTTTGAGCAAGAACGTGCAACATGTATTGTTATGTCAAGAAGTGGCAAAAACGAGCAAAGAAGACCAATTAAATTGTTGCCGCCATTTTGCAAGTTTCATGGTTGCAATGAATCAGCTGGTTAAATGACCGCGCTAAATTAACAGAGTTGCAATAAAGCTCAAAAAAATGTCTATTTATATTTATTTGGGATATCTATTAATCAAAATTTTGTTCATATTCAAAAAATAGTTTCATATTTTTTTCGATTTTATGCCGCGCTGGGACCATTGTGCAGTGTGTAAATTGTAATAACCCAGTCTCAATTTATATAAACGCCGTAATAATTCATATGAAAATTTATGGAAGAAAATCCTAATTTGTTTTTTATATATTTAAACTAGATACCCTAGATAGAAAGTATCAATAAATATTTTTGTCAAAGATGCAACCTTGCTTTAATGCTTTAATTATTTAGATGTGCTTGAGTTCTGTCACGAAGGACCAAAATGTGTAGGGGGGCGTCTTCAGATAAATAAATCAACACTTTACAAATTTGAACTTTACAATTATTTTATTGCACTTGGAAATGCACTTGTTGTGCCGAGAATAGAAACATATGATATTAGGAAAAAGCACTAAAAGAGGGCAGGGTGGCCAACATGAGGATAAACTAGATCAGTGTGACTGCGCGTGTGCTAAGGTCACACGCACAGTATACTAACTTTGTCACTATCGATATCAATCGATCGCGACCACACCCTCAGCTGTTTTGAGTGGTCACACCTGCCATCATCCTCCCCCCCTTGCAATGAGTTGCAAACGGATTTATTGTCCACATGGACCGGACAGAATCCAACTCAATGTAGAGTTCTGGGCCATTGGCAAACCGTTGGTGCTCGGCAGGATGCCAGGTTGAAAGATGTGAGGATACACATCAGTGCCGAGCACCAGGGAGGTGAGGTCGTTGGAGAATCGAGAAGAGGAGCAGAAACATCACGCCATGAATCCCTTGGGGCAATCGCATTCGCAGAACAGCAACTGGAACTGATGCGTAAAGCTGGCAACGAATTGCAATATTTGGAAGGTAGTCAGGTACTTCTTCCACCAAATGAATTCTTGGTACTTGGGTCCCATGGCAGCAATCATGTAGTAGAAGTACATCTCAATGTGTACGAGCGAGTTGAGGCCCATCCACACGGAGAAGGGCATGCAACATGGAACGAAATAAGAACAGATGATTATTACAGTAGCTTCTTTAACATACATTGTCAATGACACATGGAACAGGACAGTATAGGACAGCACAGAACGACGAATAGAGAAACGAAGGAGGATGTTATTCGTCTTTGTGTCGGTGCCTATCTGGTTTGAATGAATGATGAGGCAGATAAAAATTAGGAGTGGTGACGGGCTTCCGGAATGGAAGAGTCACCCGAGATCTGCCACATCTGCTGCGTGAAGTTGTGTTTTCGCAGCTAACCAGCTTCGACGGAATATCCTTCGCCTCCCAAAATTTGGAGCTTAGTCTGTCGAGTTGATCGTCTGCTTGGATAGCGACTCTTGTCGAAAACGCAGAGACAGTTGTCGACACATTCTGGGAGACGGGGCCGGTGAGAATCCAACCAAACACGGTTTGTTGGCCAAGGAGTGAGCCACAAATGTTTGGCCGTGAACCGCTCTGGAGGACTGACGGAAGGATATCCGCGCCAATTAAGATGTCAATCTGAGCCCTTTTGTAGAAGTTTGGATCTGCCAGTTCAATCGCTGGTAGATCCTTTAGGAAGCCTTTCGGCACACGGAATGATGGCAGCTTGTCTGCCAGTTGTGGAATAACGAACGCTGAGGTCTCGATATGAAGCCTCGGCTTCGTTGGAGAACCAATGCTGGACAGCAGGCGCCACTCTTCCGCGCTGGCTGAATTTGTATTTAGTCAAATAGATCAATGTACACTGAGCGACGACAAAAAAGAGTGCAATAAATAAAAAAAAAAAATAATAATAAATTAAATTAAATATCACGTATACGTCATGATGTCTATATGTCTTACTTGAAAGTTTGCTTAAATATTTAGAGTGGTCTATTAATGAAGTATGCCAAGTTTCAGCTCGATAGATGCAATATTCGATTTTATGCCACCAAATCGGGAATTCGGACCATAGTGCACTGTTTAATTGTACAAGGTCACAATGGCAAACACTTAAGAGTGCATATAAGGCAACAGAAATAGGCAAGATTTCATTGTATAATTGTATTTACTTATAAAATTTAATGATTTTGTATTGCCGCCGCTACAACCATACCTGCATACGTGTGTATGTATGTATGTTTGTTTTGATCGTCTTACATAGCAAGTAGAAAAAGCTCGGAAATTATTATTTCTCTACAGCTACACCACAGACAAGCACCAACTAGGGTTGCATGATATTTAAAAAATATCGTATCAGTGATATATCGTTTTTCAAAAATATATAAAATTGATAAAAATATTTATCACCCAAAAATATCGATATATCAAGTATTTTTGATATTTAATTTTTATATATTTATTTTTTTTCATTAACCAAAATTTAACTCCACAATTATATATATGTATAATAAATACATAATTATATTTTTTTGTCTATATCAACATATGCATCTGCATAAAAACATATATAATCCTGATTTTATTTCGCCTATTAAATCTCTTACACGGAATACACGAAATCCCCAGAAAAACATCAGACAGACGCATGTGTGTATTTCCCCGAAATTGTGAACCCTTGGCACAATTTCGGCGAAATACACACATGCCGATGCCTGTTTTTAAGGTGAGATAGTAAGTTCGACGAGTTGCCGCTCGTTTTGACAATTTTACTGCAAATTTTGCAGGTTGCAGAATGATTTTAACTTCCGAAAAAAAACTTTTTGCCGCGCTCATCTTTACAGGAAGTTAGGTCAAATCAAAGTGACCAATTAGGAAATATCAAAAATATATAAAAAAAAAAAAAAATCGCGATATTCGTTATATCAGGGGGAAAAATATCATGATATAAATATTGATTTTTATAAAAAAAAATATCGATATATTGATATTTTGATATATTATCAACAACCCTAGCACCAACACAAGGAAAGATCTTTCTGCGTGGGAGTCGCGACTGTATGTAAGTCTGATTCATTCTAACTAATTGATTTCTTATGAGCTAGAGCTAAAGCTTTCGTTTGCTTGTGGTCCCCCTGACCATAGCGCTGCTACAGCTGTTTGCAGTCCCAGCGGTCAATGACCTTGCGAGACTGGCAATAGCAAGTCATTTATTTGAGCGACAGCCATCAGCTGATCCACATTTAATTTCAATATAATGTTTGCCTATATTCTGAGTGCTAGCAATGCATTCTAAATGAACCAAAATTAATTAATTTTAACTATCATTTTAGTTTCACTTATGCTAGAACATATTTTATATTTATAGGTTAATTATTTTTAGTATATATTTATTTATTCTTTCCTTTTTTGCGTTATTTAAATAATTTCCGCCTCATACACACTTACTATGTTTGTCCGTTAAATTATTTATTTACTTATTTTTCTTGTCATTTCGTTTATTCAAATCACTTTTCTTGTATGTTAATAAATTAAGTATGTTCGTTTAATTCTATCATTTTATTTGGAACCATGCATAACCAAGCAGGAGTAGGTTAGCCGAACCACTTTCTTTTAGCGATCCTGCCAACTTTTAATTTTTGGCATTTGAATGCAGGATCACGGTAGGGTGGGCTTCTGCACACAATAACAGTTGTGTTGCATTAGAGAGTGGCTTCGTCTTCTTTGTTAACCTACCTTCCTCTCCTTCCCTTTCTCTTCTCTTTCACTATTGTTTAATGTAACCTTCCCATTACACTCCTTCTTCTGTTTTCCCATATGTATGCGAGTTTTAATGTATTATTGTTATAAGTAGTGCGTCTTATTAGTTGGCCAGACGAATACTACACTACCCTGCAGTTCTGAGCGCTAGTTCATTGCTGGTGAAATAAGCACTTACCAGCAGACCACCACTATTTACAAAGTGGCGTCTAGCCATGCGTTTTTATACCCGCTACCCATAGGGTAGAAGGGTATTATAACTTTGTGCCGGCAGGAAATGTATGTAACAGGTAGAAGGAGGCATCTCCGACCCTATAAAGTATATATATTCTTGATCAGCGTCAACAGCCGAGACGATATAGCCATGTCCGTCTGTCCGTCTGTGTGTCTGTCCGTCTGTCCGTCTGTCCGTCTGTCCGTATGAACACCTAGATCTCAGAGACTATAAGAGATAGAGCTATAATTTTTTTTCGACAGCATTTGTTATGTTTGCACGCAGATCAAGTTTGCTTCAAATTTTTGCCACGCCCACTTCCGCCCCCGCAAATCAAAAAAATCGAATAACAAGCGTAATTTTAAAGCTAGAGTTGTCAATTTTGGTTTATACAATAATAACTATAGTAGTTATGATTCCTGAAAATTTGGTTGCGATCAGATAAAAATTGTGGAAGTTATTAAAGAAATACTTTTGTATGGGCAAACACGCCTACTTACTAGGGGTCTTAGTTGCTTTTGATGACAATCTGGTATATTGTGCCGTTTATGGTATATTTTGAATGCGGTACTATATCAATATACCAAATATAGTATTTGGTATATTTTTAGTATTTTTGCAGTATATTTGGTATATTTTGAGAAAAATATCGCAAAATATATTTCTTTTATTCAAAATGGGTAGCGGGTATCTCACAGTCGAGTGCACTCGACTGTAGCTTTCTTACTTGTTTAATTTCCGTTTTTGTATGAAATGTCCGCAAATAGGGTCAATCGGCACCGCCTCGATTACCCACGAACTAGTGAAATAGTGCAACATATTAGGGTCTTTAAAGAAACTACTTACATTAGACCCCATGGAACGGCCGGTGAAATAAGTACTTACATGGGACCCCATTGAAGGGTTGGTGAAGTATGTACTTTCATTGGACCCCATGGAGGGGTCGGCCATTATAAATTTAAAAAAATTTACAATTACAATTAGTTTTTATTTAATTTTAATTTTTCTTTATTTTAATAGGTCGGATACTTTTATTACGTTAAGGCAACTTGAGTTTTAAAAAATCGTTTTTTTTTTAGCTGCAAAACCTTTCTCAACTGGTCCTCAGTTATTGAATCTGGAAATAAAGGATTTAAAAGTTTTAATAGATTAAAGTGGATAATGATTATTAAATAATTATGTTTTAAAATACTCACCGCTCATAAACTCAAAGAAATTGTCTTCTTTTTTTAGGGCCGCATTCCCCTGTCATTATTTCCATAACGTAGATTTTCTGTCATAATTTCCACTACCTCTTCTTTAGGTGCATTGTCGCTTTCCACTGTAGAACTATACATTATGCTAACTGCTTGACGTTCTTTTATTATCTGTTTATTTAATATTTTACACATTAAACATATAATACATACATAAATTATTTTTTAAGTAACTCCCCTAATAATTGATCGCGTTGCACTTCTCAACTCAAATGCTTGTAAAAATTTCATCAGCCAGGAAACACAGCTGCGTTTGAGCAAAAGAGTAGCACAAAATAAAACAAAGACGCGTAAACAAACAGTGATGTAAAGCGTAATCGAAGTTTTGTCTTTAATCTTGTGTATGCCCTTTCCACAAAATAACAAAAACAAAAGCGATGCTTGCCGTTATTTTGAACTTATGCTTTAAAACGCATACATTTATTAACTAGGTGGTTCGACGTTCGTTTACTATAGGGTCACATTAGTAAGTACCCATGCAGTGATCGGCAAGGTAAGATCTTACCCATGGCCAATCGACACCTCCAGTTCTGCAGGGTAGTGATTCGTTACAGCTTGCAAGTTGCAACTTGCAAGTTTCGTAGTCTACTAATAGATGGCGCTATTTTTTGAGCTTTCAGACTCATGGATAACTGAAGCTCCACTTCTCAAAACAAAATATGACAAGACATTCAGTACCACTTTCCCAGGCTACAAATAGTTTTCTTCAACTAAACAAATTAAATAATATAAATTAAATAGGACAATAAATATTTAAATCACTAAAATAATAAATAATATGTATAAATATGGGTGCAGAAAAAGAAGAAAAAAATATTGCATACTTTTAGGCTTAGTTAATTTCAGCTACGATAAGCGGCCTATTACAGCGAGTTCGGGGACGGCCTCCTTTAAAAATGTATATAGCAGTATTTGTGTGTTTTGCTTCAAAGGCTGTTCATCTAGTACTGGTTGCTGACTTGTCGACTAACTGTTTTGTATTAACCCTAAAAAGCTTCATCGCAAGGCGTGGCGTTCCACTTCGGATGTATTCGGAAAACGCCACCAACGTCGTCGGGAGAAACAACCTGCTCAGGGAGCTGCGGATGGAGTTCTCGAAGCAGCAGGAGAAACTACAATTGTTCGTGTCGGAGCTAGGAATGCACTATGGAGCATTTTCCATTTTAGCTGGCATTTAATATTACGAGTAAACTATACGAGATTGTTTACTGCAGTTTTCGGTATTATGTTACTATATTCCCAAGGAATCTATCATAGAACAGTGGGCGTGGCAACACCTCTACCGCCCCCAAGAATCGGAAAAAATTGAATATTACGGACACCTATGGAGTTAGTATTATAAAATTTGTACACCAATATATACTTACCCTTCAGAATTCGACACGCCCCTTAAAATTTTTCCCGCCCCTTCCGCCCTCAAAATTTAAAAAAAAATTGAATATTTTGAGCAATTTTAGAGCAAACGACCCCAAAATGTAAATCCTATCCCGGATGTGCACTGCAAATTTTGTGCCGATCGGATCAAAAACAAGGAAGTTATTCACAAAACATTGCTTCAGACGGCCCTTCTCTCTATTTCCTACAGAGCTCTGCAGAGCACAAATCGGTGTTGGAAAACGTGAGGTTCTCTGAGAAAAATGCGAATTGCGCCAATTGTGCGCAAAAGTGCAGAAAAAGACAACTATTGATGGATTAAGAATTGACAACACTACAACATACACTTGAAGGTTTTGCTAACTTTTGCTAACTTCATTTTCAAAATCCTTTCCAAAGTTGAAAATTGTTCTTCAAAATCCAGCTTAAAAAGCTTTTAAAAAATTACAAAATCTTAGTATAAACACACACAATTTGATTAATTATTTACTTTTAACATATAGTACAAACATGCGAAATTATTATCCATCACTTCTTTTTTTTGTTAATAGCTTTCAAAATAAATAAATGAATAACAAAGTTCACTCAAAAAAAATATGCAAACTTAGCAAGCGTGCTTTCGGATGCAACAACTGACTTTACAGCTGTTATGCTCAAAAGAGCTGTTAGATATACATGTTTTTGGTATGAGCCATAACAGTTTGATGTTCTGTTAATGCATTGACATTAACATTTTTCTAATTGGAACACTTTTCAAAAACGCCTAAATGCCAGCTAAAATGGAAAATGCCCCATAGTGGAATGGAATGACACTTCATCCCTCCTCGAGCCCCACATTTCGGAGGGCTGTGGGAGACCGCGGTGAAATCCGCAAAGCACCTCCTCGTCCATCAAATGGCCAGCGTCACTGGCGGAAAGCGAGGTCAGAGCTCATCTGGCAGATGTCGAGGCCATTCTCAACTCGCGACCTCTCACCCCACTCAGCTCCGATCCCAACGATGCCGGGCCACCTTCTAATCGGGCAAGCCATACGTCCGCTGCCGCAAGGATCCGTGCCAGACAGGCCCAACAAAGAGCTGACGTATTGGCGAAGGTGGCAAATGTTATCCACGCTCAGACATAGGTTTTGGCTACATCCACAACCTCCAAATCCGCACCAAATGGAAGTCTCCACAGCCCGGCTTGGAGGTCGGATGCCTCGTCCTGGTTCACGAGGACAACACGCCACCTCAGCGGTGGATAACTGGAAGGGTCGCAGGCGTAACCCGAGGAACAGACGGCCAAATTCGGGTGGCCGAAATTAGAACGGGCACTGGGACATTCAAGCGCCCAATCCATAAATTAGCGCGGTTGCCAGTAATTTGAAATCCCACGTCGGCTATTCCAAGGTGGCGTTAAATCAAGCGCCTTGTCCCACTGTAGGCCTGCTCAGCCTAACTGAGCAGTTACATTTTAGTCTCAATCTTTCGCTCAGTGTTACAGTTTAGTTATAAGCTTTCGCTCATCTTTGTTTTTTTGTAACTACTAGTGTCAGAATGACCGCCAAAAAATAAATTGTCGCTCTCTTCTTTTGCAACCATCAAGGTATTCTCTCTTTTTTGCTCCCACCAACAATAAACTTTTTTCGAATTTCGTAATTTTATAACTTGAGTAATGCCATTATAACGTAACGTAAACTTAAACCACAATCAGTAACGAAATGTAATTCGTATTTCAATGTAAATTTGAGCCTTTGTATTTATAATTAGTTTTTTATGTTAGATTTAGTTGAAGCGTAAGTTCTTATGTTTCAAATGGGTATGGTATGTGTATCAAATCATATAAAAGCTGTTATATATAAAGTATAAGTAGAATAGTGGGCACAATGGAAAAAGTAGAACATATGATATGTGAAAAAAGTACTAAAAGTGGGCAGAGTGACCAACATGAGGACGCACAGTATACTAACTTTGTCACTATCAATATGAATCGATCGCGACCACAATGTCAGCTGTTTTGAGTGGTCACACCTGCCATCATCTGGCATCAACATCCTGCCCTCCTTGCAATGAGTTGCAAACGGATTTATTGTCCACATGGACCGGACAGAATCCAACCCAATGTAGAGTTCTGGGCCATTGGCCATCCGTTGGTGCTAATCAGGATGCCAGGTTGAATGATGTGGGGATACACATCAGTGCCGAGCACCAGGGACACCATCGATGTAATGCTGCGGACAGGTCGGAGGGGGGTGCAGCGGAAGAGTTGGGAATCAAACTGAAGTAGCACCTTTCGTCGGAAGTCGTATGTCGGATGATCGCCGTGCAGACGCCCTTCGTACCAACGCGGGTGACGGATACCCGATAGGCCGTTGCCAATGATGCGCTGATACGGCTGGTCGATCAGTGCTCGCATCTTGAACCTTTTACATCCGGTGTCGATAAGAATGTTGGCCGTCGGTAGGATCCTCACAGCCTTATTCTGCAACAAGGATGCGAGCGACGTCGGAAAAGCGCCCTCGGACAGAGTTGTGGCCGGTCGATGGGGGGACGGCGAGCGGGAAAGTGGCCGTGCTGGAGTTGAAGACCGAGCCGGTTCCGGCTGGTTGTCGCGTCGTTGCTGACGACTTCCGTAGTGGATGGATTCCACGGCACACGCGACACCGGAAGGAGTTAGTGCCAGCGGGGCAGCTCTGGTCGGCGGCTGCATGTGATGGCATGCTGCATGGAATGAAACAAGAACAAATGATTATTATAGTAGCATCTTTACATTGTCAATGACATATGGAACAGGACAGCATAGGACAGTACAGGACGACGAATAGAAAAACGAAACAAGAGGTTATTCGTCCGTCAGTCCTTCCGATAGAGAAGGTTCAATCTTGCTGTCCTCCATCAGGAGTAGAATTAGTTTGGCGACGGGTCTGCGAATAGTACCCCGCACCGTGAGCACATCTACAACTCGGACTCTTGAATCGGTGCCTGAACACATCGTCAGCACCCGTCCTAGGCGCTACTCGTTGGAGGGAAGGTTGTCTTCCTTTACGACGACCATGTCACCGATCCGAAGGTTCCGTGTAGCGGATTGCCATTTCGTCTGTTCCTTCAGGTACGCATCCCTTTAAGGGAAACAAAATTGTTGGCGAAGAGCCGGTTGGTTAATTTCTGGTTCCAACACCGAAATAAGCGGGCCACCTATGAGGAAATGGCCAGGAGTTAAGACTAGTAGATCCGAAGAGTCTTCGGACATCGGAGAGATCGGCCTCGAATTCAGGCAGGCCTCGATCTTAGACAGAAGAGTATATAACTCTTCAAACGTATATTTTGTGCTGGAGGTCGCCTTGTAAAAGAGTGCCTTAAAGCTCTTTACGCCGGCTTCCCATAATCCTCCTATATGTGGGGCGCCCGGCGGGTTGAAGTGCCAGGATAGGCTTTTGATACCCGTGTGCGTGAACGGTGTCGAGTAGGACGCCTTTTCCCTCATCTTTTAGATCTCCAATCTCTTTTTGTGTATCACGCAAACCTTGCATGAGTTGATGGTGGATTTGACGACGACCTTCAGCTTTGGAATCCAGAATCTGGAGTGGATCAGACGCATGACGACTTGGTTACCCCCATGTAAGGATATACCATAACAAACCAATAGTCGCGCAAAGGACAAGGAATATAAGAGCATGATTGGATGACATAACGCAGCGAGTGGGACGCCCTCAGACGCCCACAGGCCCGTAGAATCCCGTAGCCATCGAAAAATGGATACAAGTTTCGAATTGAACTTGAAGAAGGAACCTGCTGTCTGGACTGAAGACAGTGGTATTCCTTCGGAAAGGTTTGTCGTTGAGCCATGACGACTAGACTGTTTAAAATAAAATTGAGTAAACAAATGACAACTAAATAAAGCGCCTAATTTAATCTTTATTACAATAAGGAAAATGTAAATTTTATATTCAAAATACGATTTTAAAATATTTATTTAAAGATTTATTAGCTTATTGTTTAATAGAAAACAAGAGAGTGCCCGACTGTGAGATACCCGCTAACCATTTTGAAAAAAGGCTGTTTTGCCTTTATGTGCGGTATTATTCTTGAAATATACCAAATTTATATACCACAAAATAATATAAATATATCAAAGGCTACATTTGGTATATTTATATAGTACTGTATTATAGTAAGCGGGCATACAAAAGTGTTTATATAATAACTTTGACAAATTTTTTGAATACTATTGTTATTATTATATATATTATATGTAACTTAACAGGAATTACTTGCTTAAATGAATGCAATCAATTTGTCACTAAAGTTTTGATAAGACGTTTCATGTAAGTACTGACAAGATTAATAACGAATTCTACGCCGATATATTTCTTTTAGCGATAAGAATTTGTAGCTGGTGGTCAGTGCTGAAAGTAAAGTTTGGGTAATTGGTAGAAATGATAGATGTATATACTTTATAGGATTAAATATGCACTGAGCAGGGGTAAACTATTAACACGATCAGCTGCTCAGTTTGACTGACATCTTTGATTTTTTAAGTTTCATGACAAGCATACCACACATCTTGAATTATCTTTGCAAAAATTAATATAGCAACGCATATAATAACTACAATGCCCATTTGAATGGCTTTTTGCTTCCAATGTTGTTGGGGCTCCTCGGGATTGTTACATTTTGCGGTCAAAGGAATACTCTTCTGTGTTTCATTTAGATCATCACGAAGGCAATACAAAGTTGTTTTTTGCTTCTTTTGCTTCTGCAAAATTAATTGACATAAATTAAACTTGAAAACAACAAGAAAGAAAGCTACAGTCGAGTGTACTCGACTGTGAGATACCCGCTACCCATTTTTAATAAAAGCAATATATGTTGTGGTATTATTCCCAAAATATACCAAATATACTGCAAAAATACTAAAAATATACCAAATGACATATGTGGTATATCGGTGTAGTACCACATTCAAAATATACCATAGACGGCACAATATACCAGATTGTCAGCCAAAGCAACTAAGACCCTTAGTAAGTAGGCGATTTTGCTCATACAAAAGTATTTCTTTAATAACTTCCAAAATTTGTATCTGATCGCAACCAAATTCTCAGGAATCATAACTAGTATAGTAATTATTGTATATACCAAAATTCGAAATCCTTGCTTTTAAATTACGCCTGTTATTTTTTTTGATTTGCGGGGGCGGAAGTGGGCGTGGCAAAAATTTGAAACAAACTTGATCTGCGTGCAAACATAACAAATTCTGTCGAAGAAAAATTGTAGCTCTATCTCTTATAGTCTCTGAGATCTAGGTGTTCATACGGACGGACGGACAGACGGACAGACACACAGACGGACAGACGGACATGGCTAGATCGTCTCGGCTGTTGACGCTGATCAAGAATATATATACTTTATAGGGTCGGAGATGACTCCTTCTACCTGTTACATACATTTCCTTTCGGCACAAAGTTATAATACCCTTCTACCCTATGGGTAGCGGGTATAAATATGTACTTACATATTCTCTACTTACTTTTATACGTTCATTAAGTTCGAAGAGTTTCGGCTCTTCGCAATTGCACTTGAAAACATTGTTGGCAATAAAGATTTCGACGTCGTTTCTTATCGCCAACAATTCCAATGGATTCTTCAAAGAATTGCAGCTCACGTTGAAGGTCTTTAAGTCTTCAAGAAAGTGCATCGAATTGTCAGGCAAATTCTTAATCGCATTGTAAGAAAGATCAAGTTGCTGAACATTATTGAAGTTATAGTGAAATAATTGTGGTGGTATCTCCGTTAAACCATTATTTTTTAATGTCAGTTCAGTTGGTTTAAAATGCGAGAGGCAGTCATAGTTTATTTCGAAGCGGTTTGAGCAGTCAGCTGTGCGCTCATTTTGGTTGCTGATCAAATGGCATCCACAGTTTTCAATGCCTTGGGTAACCATACGGATTTGCCAGATCAATGTCAAAAATAATATTACCAGCTTCATTTTAATCTGTGAAAAATTAAATAAGTTACGCCAAGATTATAATAAACAAGTAAGAAAGCTAGAGTCGAGTGTGCTCGACTGTGAGATACCCGCTACCCAATTTATTACCACATGCTAAATATACCATATATTTGACAGCCAAAGCAACTGAGACCCCAGTAAGTATGCGTTTTTGCCCATATACCATAAACACGAGCTAAGTGTGTTTGCATTTTATTTGTCACTTAAGTTTTGATAAGCCGTTGTCATGTAAGTATTGATAAGGCTATTAACGAATTCTACGCCAATACACTTTTTATCTATAAGCATTTGCAGTTGGTTGTCAGTGCAGAAAGTAATGTTGGGGTAATTGGGAGAATAATTACAAATTATTTACACTATATTTTTCACACGAGTGCAATGGAAAGTTAACGATGGTAAGCAAAATAAAAAAAAATGTTAGATGTTAATTTTCAATACTAAGTTTTTCCTTATTAGATGTCGGTTTGCAGTACTAAGTTAATTCTAAATGTATGTCGATTTTTAGTACTAAGTTTTTTCTCGATAGGTAATTTTGCTAAATTAATGCAATAACGTTGATATTCAATAGTAAGTTTTTACTCACTTGATAATTTTGCTATATTAATGCAGTAATAAAGCAATACACATTTCAAAATATAAACGACTTTCGATTCTCTGACATTCTATGAGATCCACGACTTGCGCTCGCAAGGAATATATACTTGCATATATATTATCAGCATTCTCTGAGCAATTCTTCTCTTGCTGATAATAACTATAAGCTCAGTTTCACACAAATTTACAGTGAGCATTCGTTGAACTGCTAATAATAAGAAGTGATAATTAATATTTCAATTTTTTAAAAACTGTTATTTTAATCAATAAATATTTAAAAACGTTTATTTAGACCACACAATTTTCTAACTTTGTGAAGTCAGTTTTTAATTGCGTCGATATAAAGCGCGTATTTTAATTGCAGCATATCGATATATCATATATAGGATTCGATGTATTTAAGTATGTATACGGTAATACCGACTTAAAGAAATTTAATGTCAAATTTATTTATATTCTCCAATTAATCGAGTGGTCACTGTATGTACTATATATACATATTTATATATTCTTTATGAAACTGCGTTTAGTCATAAGAGATTATAGCATTCATGTCATTGCTCATTTTAATTTCAACAAAGCACAGCGAACAGAGCTTAAATGGGAATAAAATTTGCTAATTTGGAAATACTAAATATATTGTCGTGGAGTCAAAGGAGATGAGTACAGTTTCTTGCAGAAATATACTGCATTTATATTCTCCTTCAATAATAGCAATAAAAAGGTACGTCTAATATTAAATCAAATAATTTCTTTTTAACAGGCACAGTAAAAAGTTGACATATGGTTCAAGAAACCGACATTCAGATAGACAATCTGTTTTTCCAATCTTCCTCAACATAAAAAAAACTGTTTCTCAGACGTTTACTTTTTATACTCGGCAGGAAATGGAATTAACAAACAGTAGGAGGCATCTCCGACCCAATAATGTAAATATATTCTTGGTCAGATTTGCAGACTACTTAAACACAAATAATGAAAAATTTTAAAAATTAACAAACAGACAAAGCACGGCCAACAAAACAGAAATTAAAAAACAATTTTTAAATGTTAAATTATATGCCAACCAAAAAGAGAATTTTTGTATGGGATATTTCAACCAATAGAGCTCAAAAAAGACCAAATAAGGTTCATGTCTACGCTAATCACTAGTAATAGCGTTGAATGGCGAATATGTTTCAGTGATGAAATCACTAGTGAATTCAGTGGTATTCTGTTGTTCTGTTGAAAACTACAGTCGAGTATGCTCGACTGTGACCCATTTTGAATTAAAGCAAATAGTACGGTATTATTCTTAAAATAAATTCTAAAATGTTTAATGATATATTTTGTATATTTGTATATTGTAGATATTTTTGTAAGAACCAAAGTTCGAGACGTTTGCAATTCGATTTTTGTCAATTTGCAGAGACGGAAGTGAGCGTGGTAAAAATTTAAAAAAAAAAAACTTGATCTGTGTACCAAAATATGAAGTGCTATCGAAAACAATTATATCTCTATCTCTTATAGTCTCTGTGATCTACCCATAGGGTAGAGGGGTATTTTAACTTTGTGCCAGCAGAAAATATATGCAACAGTCAGAAGAAGGCATGTCCGACCCCATAAAGTGTAAATATTCCTGATCAGCATCAATAGTCGAGACGATCTAGCCATGTCCGTCTGTCTGTCTGTCTGTCCGTCTGCCCGTTTGAAACACTGGATCTCAGAGACTATAAGAGATAGAGATATAATTATTTTCTACAGCATTTGTTATGTTTGCACGCAGATGAAGTTTGTTTTAAATTTTTGCCACGCCCACTTCCGACCCCATAAACTGACAAAAATTGAATAAACAGTGTAATTTTAAAGCTAGAGTTGCGAGTTTCGGTATATACAATAATGACTATAGTCTTTGTGATCTCTGAAAATTGGTTGCGGTCAGATAGAAATTGTCGAAGTTGTTAAAGAGATACTTTTGTGTGGGCAAAAACGTCTACTTGCAAGGGGTCTTAGTTGCTTTGGCTGACAATCTGGTATATTTAGCACTCTGTAGTATATATTGAGTGTAGTACCATATCAATATACCAAATACACCATTAAGTAAATTTTAAGTAGTTTTGTGGTATATTATTTTAGTATATTTTTTAACAGTAGCTTTCTTACTTGTTATATAAATTGTTTTCTGTAGATTCGTTGTTCAATTAATAAGCAATTGTTTTTTTAAAGTGCAAAAAGCTTCATATTTGCTTGAAGACTTTTTAGAAATCCAAAACAATATTTATTTATTAAATTGTGTTCTTAAAATCACCTTTATTTTTTGTTATCAACAGCTGTATACATGTGTTACCATTAGTACTACCATCCCCTAATACCCATACCCTAAGGCTTCCCGCATAAAAAGAAGAATCCTTTTCCAAATGTCTTCACCGATGAACTTTAAAAATGTGTCTACGTGAGTATAAATTCTTTTCACGTTTAAATCAATTAATATGATCTATTCCACTACCATAGGTTCCGCAGAAGCAGACTGATTTGTTGGATTTGAGCTGCTTTTAATTCTTATTGGATTAAAATGAAACGCGTCTGAAAATGAGTTTAGTAGAGCAACCAAATTTGTAAGCGGACTAAGAAAATTGTGGTACACAAAATATTGTGGCTTATAAGAGGAAATAAGGTAACTTTATCAGAAGTGTCAGGGGAAATAATTCTACTCAATCTTCACATTAAATTCGCTTCACTATGCCAAAGAATCCTTCTTTCAGTGCTTTCGAAAACTTCGATTATTTTGTCAGTATTTTGTCTAAAAACATTAATGAAACATTAATTTTGTGTGAAGATCCATAACATTTTGGTAAATTACTATTTAAATTAACACAAAATTAACTTTATTTGGAATGAATTCAGATTTCCAACTTAAACAATTTGCAGACTACTTAAGCACAAATAATGAAAAATTTTAAAAATTAACAAACACACAAAGCAGAATAAGAACACGACCAACAGAACAGAAATTTAATAGTTTCAGGAATTAAAGAACAATTTTTAAATGTTGCCAAACAAACAGAGGATTTTTGTAAGGGATATTTGAACCAATAGAGCTCAAAAGTGAACAAATAAGGTTCATGTCTACGCTAATCACTCGTAATACTGTTAAATGGCGAATAAAAACAAAACTGTGTGCCATTATTCTTAAAATAAATTCTTAAATGTTTAATTAAATATTTATACCCGCTACCCATAGGGTAGAAGGGTATTATAACTTTGTGCCGGCAGGAAATGTATGTAACAGGTAGAACGAGGCATCTCCGACCCTATAAAGTATATATATTCTTGATCAGCGTCAACAGCCGAGACGATATAGTCATGTCCGTCTGTCTGTCTGTCCGTCTGTGTGTCTGTCCGTCCGTCCGTATGAACACCTAGATCTCAGAGACTATAAGAGATAGAGCACTTTCGACAGCATTTGTTATGTTTGCACGCAGATCAAGTTTGTTTCAAATTTTTGCCACGCCCACTTCCGCCCCCGCAAATCAAAAAAATCGAATAACAAGCGTAATTTTAAAGCTAGAGTTACGATTTTTGGTATATACAATAATTACTATAGTAGTTATAATTCCTGAAAATTTGGTTACGTTCAAATAAAAATTGTCAAAGTTATTAAAGAAATACTTTTGTATGGGCAAAAACGCCTACTTAGTTGCTTTAGCCGACAATCTGGCACATTGTGCCGTCTATGGTATATTTTGAATGCGGTGTTATATCGATATACCACATATACTAATTTGTATATTTTTAGTATTTTTTTAGTATTTTTGCAGTATATTTGGTATATTCTGAGAGTAATACCGCAAAATGTATTGCTTTTATTTAAAATGGGTAGCGGGTATCTCACAGTCGAGTACACTCGACTGTAGCTTTCTTATTTGTTTGTATATTGGTATAGAACTACATTCAAAATATACCATAGAGTCCCAAATATACCAGATTGTCAGCCAAAGCAACTAAAACCACTAGTATAGGTAGGTATAGGTAGGACCGGCTGCTCCAGTTCGGGGCAAAGCATAGACCAGTGGAGGTCCGTAGCTGTACCGGTGAAGCGTAACTTCGTCTCAGAAGTCGCACAGTATGGATGCATTTTTGGCAAAAGCCAGCAGCATCCTAGGTGGTAGCCGTGAAATGTCACGAAAATCGTTGTGGCACGGCGAATTGAGGTACTATATTTAAGCTGCAGTCAGGATAACACTGGGCATCTACAGAGAAGATGCTCAAGTGTTTCCTTAACTCCGGACCCGTTGCATTTCCTGCACTGATCACTGTTCGTGATACCCAGCTTTACAGCATGGACAGCCGACAGTCAGTGACCAGTTAAAATGCCTAGCACTAGCCTGCAGTCTATCCTTGAAAGCTGCAACCGCCCATGCCTTAAATTCCCGCAAAGTAAGTTCCATTACGGAACTGAGGGTGGTTGGGCATTTCCCAGTTATCAGAATGCTTATGTCATCGGCATAGTGAATTTTTGTAATAGGCTATTCGAAACCAGGTTCCAAAGGAGAGGCGAGAGGACCCCACCCAGGGGAGTGCCACCTCGCACTTCCTTTGTAATAGTCGAATCGCCCCACGTGGCCACCACCCGCCTGTCGCTAAGAAGGCGGTGGATCCATCTGTGGATCGCTGGAGCCGTATTCACTGAGGTAAAGCCCTTCATAATAGCGTCAGTAGTGACATTATTGAAGGAGCCTGAAATGTCAAGAAAAGCCCCCAAGGCGTATTCTTTGAAATGGTCTTTTTTTTCAATGGTGGCTACAAGAGCATGGAGAGCCATCTCGATAGACTTGCCCTTCGTATAAGCATGCTGGATTAGGGCAAACAAATGCAATGAATTGCTTCTGATGTGCATATCAAGTAGTTTCTCCAGAGTTTTAAGCAGCAAAGAGGTTAGGCTGATTGGCCGAAAGTCATTTGGGACCATGTGACTGCATTTGCCCGCCTTAGGCAGGAAAATGACTTTAGAGGTCCTCCAAGAAGTGGGGATATGACACCATGCGAGGCACGCCGTGTAAATCTCTGATAACCATGGAACAATCGCAGATTTGCTGGCTTGCAGCATCGCTGGTGAAAGTCCATCGAGACCGGGCTATTTGGGCTATCAACTTTCCAAAGGTAAGCTGAGAGCAGTGCTTGAAGAGTTTCAGCGCTGTTCTCCGTCCACACTCCATCGCCCGACTTGAGCAGACTTGGGACTGGAAGCCTGCTTAGACAGCAGCTTCCTCAGTCTGGAGGTGTCTTTTATGTTATCTAGGCTCTCCATGAGGATCTTTTAGACCCCTAGTAACTAGGCGAATTTTTTAATACAAAAGTATTGCTCGAATAATACGATAATTTTTTTTTTACTTTTTTTTTGTTTTTACAATATATACATAAATCGCCAGACATAGGTTCTCTCATTTGGCACCATTAAGTCCATATTGCTTATCAATTTAGATATTATTGAATGTAAGTGCTATCGAAAAAAAATATATCTCTATCTCTTATAGTCTCAGACGGACATGGCAAGATCGTCTCGGCTGTTGACGATCAAGAATATATATATTTTATGTGGTCGAAGACGCCTCCATCTGACTGTTGGGTATAAAAATATCGATATCGAATAACAAAATCTTTTCATATCTTTTTAGTAGAAGTTCCAACTTTAGCCAAAGGAAAAAGATGGTTTGTTACAAAATTCTCGGGCCCACAATACAAACACAAAATGATGTCATTGACAAAATGGCTGAAGCGTACATCTACAACCAATCAACGGTCGTATAACACAATGCTGACCGCTCGTGTTTGGGACATATTTTGCTGCGAGAGATAGATTTGTAGCAAGAACCGTTGCCAGTACTTTTCCACTGCATGCTTAACTTTACTTGTAGTTTATAGTTTTTTGAGTTGTTAGCTTTATATTATATGTACTCTCCGGCCCTTTGCCGCAAAAAATATTATAAGTCTGATCATTATTTCTGTCAGAAGGCAAGCACATTGGAAGAGTGAAATTTTCCCAGCATAGTCTTCATAGACTCCAACAACTTACCCCGGCAACGTGGATCTGGCGAGACACTGGAGGATAGTATCTACCAACTCACCCCAGCAACCAGTAATTGGCGAAATATAACTTATGTATATATATATATATATATATATATACATAACTTTTTATTTTTTTTCATTGGACACAGTGTTATAGCTCACGCATTAATTATCAATTGTTTTATTGAATATAAAGACCACATTTTAATGAATCACAATTCATACATGGAACTTTACTTACCGATTAAAACAAGACTTTCACAGAACAAATTTGTTTTAATTATATTAAGCTGTGTTTGAGTTCCTTAGCTTTGTCGATTTTATGGGTGCGATATAAATACCTTTGCGATCAGCGACGGAATTAATATCGATCAATTAAATTACCCCATTACATTGTAATTTATCGTGTATTCGATAAATATTTATTCTTTTAATAGAGTTCAAAAATATAAATGTTAAACTTTGTGCCACGAAATTTGATGGTTCAAAGTGCAGGTCATTTCATTGTTCTTTCTTAACCTCAAGAAATTTCCCTAGTTTTTGGACATTGAGCAACACTGGTGGTTGTTGTCTCCGCTAAGCTAAATTGCTGTGCTGCTTGCAAGCGGTAAACAGCGCGCGACGTTTTAAGTTCGAATTCAACTATTTAAATTCATTTAAAAGCTTAAGTTCTAATGCAACAATTAATGATTAATTATTTTATATGTTGCGATAGGAAATTCCTAGAATCTTAGAAACATTTTTGTAGAGCAAGACTTTTTTAGAACGTTAATAAAGGTACAATTTAATGTGTCATAATCCAGTTGTAGTTGTCGTTGCTAATAAATTTCACAGCTCTGTTATTTTGCTTTTATATGTGAAATTTTGCTTAATTATTTCATAATTTAAAATCAAATACCCATTACTATTTTATTTTTGCTTTAATGTATTTTTAAAGATGATTAAAAAAGCGGTACACAAGATATTTATGTAGAAATTATTTTATTGCTAATACTACCATGCAAATAATAATTAAGTTTACTCAACTAAAGAATATATTGAAAAGAAACAAAAAAGTCAACAAATATCAAACAATAAATTGCTACTCGCATTTCTTTTACTGTAACGACAATATTGCCTATAGTGATCATTGTTTGGGAAAAAGTTTATAAAAATAAAGTAATAAATAAATATACTAAGCTAAGCTTATACAGTAGATTCCGGTTATAGCGACTTTCAAGGGACCGACGATTTTACGTCGTTATACCCGAAAGACGCACTAACCGAAAGGAAAAACATAAATTTTTGTTTTGTTTTTTTTTATGGTTGCCATGTTTGTAACGAATCACCAAGGATGCATTCGTCTGGTGCTGGTGTTGGGTTTATTAGCGAGGCGTACGCGCTGGCTTCTCCGGGCTTTGCTCAGATACCATGTGGTTCAAGGAAAGGGCCAACTAATAGGACGCACCACTTATAACAATAATACATTTAAAATTCGCGTACATATGGGAAAACAGAGAAGAAGGAGTGTAATGGGAATGTTACAATAAACAATAGTGAAAGAGAAGAGAAAGGGAAGGAGAGGAAGGTAGGTTAACAAAGAAGACGGAGCCACTCTCTCATGCAACACAGCTGTTATTGTGTGCAGACGCCCACCCTACCATGATCCTGCATTCATTGCCAAAAACTAAAAAATTGGCAGGATCCCTAAGAGACAGTGGTTCGGCTAACCTACTCCTGCTTGTTTATGCATGGTTCCAAATAAAATTAAACAATTAAGCGGACATACTTAATTGATTAACATATGACAAAAGTAACTTGAATATTAACAACATTATGAAATGACAAGACAAAATGACAAGAAAAATAAAGAAATAAATAATTTAACGGACTAACATGGTAAGTGTTTATGAGGCAGAAATTGAACAGATAAGGCAAAATAAAGAGAAAAAAAAATAAATAAAGACTAAAAATAATTAAACTATAAATATAAAATATGTTCTAGCATAAATATAATATAACTAATTATTTTTGGGTTTGAAAATTACTAATACTTTAAGAATTTTGCAATTAAAATGACTTCATTGAGAATGATGAAAAGCACAATGAATATAGGCAAACATAATCTATCTTTTTAAACAGAAAAGCTCTGCGCAAGCAATTGGATGAGGATCAGCTGATGGCTGTCACTCAATGCAGGCATGTATATGGTCAAGGTCATTGACCGCTGGGACTGCAGTAGCAGCTGTAGCAGCGCTATGGTGAGATGCACCAAAAGCTCTAACTCATGTATATAGTATCATTTAGTAAGAGTGAAACAGACTTACATACATTCGGCGACTCCCACGCAGAAAGATCTTTTCTTGTGTTAGTGACTGTCTGTGGTGAAGCTGCGGATAAATAGTAACAAGAAAGCTTTTGCGCATGCGTAAAAGCTGGCTGCTATGATCTGCTAGTGCAATTCCACACAAACATACATATGTACATACAAATGTACATATGTAGGTATGAGTGTACCTACCTTGCAGGCAATACAGAAACATTAAATTTAATAATTAAATACAATTGTACAAAGATATTTTGCCTATATGTGGTGCCTCATATGCATTCTTAAATGTTTGCCATTGTGATCTTGTACAATTGACCAGTGGTACTTGTACTATGCGGCCCCAAGAAAAGTTGTTGTTATCAATTTTCTCGTCACATCATAATACACTTACAACACTTATAAACATTCACTTAAAAATGCACATTATAACTAAACAATCTAAACTAACAATAATCCAACAAAAACAAACAAAAACATAGGCTGACATTCAGATATTCGCCATCGGACTCGATGTCACAATAAGGAACGACACAATCCGTAGCTAGAGATTGCGGCGAAGCTGCCAGCCGTAAGTTGTTCTTCGACAGCAGACGAAGTCAACCTGCTTGGAAGCAGTTCTCCGTTTAGCAGTGCGAGTCTGCAACTATCTCTGGCTACCGTCGTTTATGTAGACCATCTGTTTGTGGTGTACCGACAGCTGATGTGGCCAGCACAGCTGCGCCGTGAAGCTTTTGTTGTTGGCCGTTAATCACTCATTACAGTGTGGTGAATTTTCAAACGAAATCAAGTTCAAAACTTTGGGTTTATATAAGTTATTTCGGCCTTTTGATAGACAATGATTGCGGTTTATTTAGCTTAATACTGCGTCATTACAATTTACACACTGGGTTATTAGATTCAGTGTAAATACTGGGTCATTAGATTCAGTTTAATACTGGGTGCCGAATATAAAAATAAATACACAAAACTAAACTTAGAACAACAAAAAACTAAACATACGTATAACAAATATTTACCCTAATCTGGAAAACGGCACTTGATATGGGAGGACGTGGAAGTGGACAACCATCTATTGCGTAGGTTAAGTGGACGGCATTGGTGCACTTTTGTGAAAAAACACAATTAACGTATTAGTATATCAATTATACATTGCAGTACCATTGTATACTTACTAATACGATATATGCAACGGACTTCGCCAACCACTTCACAGGTTTTTCACATAACCTGTTAACAATTGTGTTACAAACAAAACCAACAACAAAAACCTCTTTTCGGAATTTGACAAATAATCCTACTCAAAAAGGTAATCGTTGTCTATTTTGGTGTGGACTTACACGATCAGCTGATCTAGTAACTCACGCTTGTAAGTATCGTGGTCCACCAATAGATAGCGCTATTTTTGGAGCTTCCAGACTCATTGCTAAATAAAGCTCCGCTTCTCAGAACAAAAGATGACAAGACATTTAGTACCATTTTCTCAGACTACAAAAATAATTATATACAACTAAACAAATTCAATAATATAAATTAACTAGGACAATAAACATATAAATATATAATATCATAAATAATAGGTATAAATATGTATGTGTGCAGAAAAAGAAGAAGAAAAATGTTGCATACTTTTAGGGTTAGTCAATTTCAGCTACGACAAGCGGCCTATTACATAGGTTATGCCAAGATTATAATAAAACATGTACTTAACAAACAAAACGTTTTATGTACAAAAAACCGAATTGGAAAAGATAACACCACTTCAAAGACAGCTTTGATTAAAATAAAATTGAGTAAACAAATAAAACAATTGAGTAAATAAAGCGGCTAATTTAATCTTTATTACTATAAGGAAAATGTAAATTATATTTAAACAATACGATTTTAAAATATTTATTAAAAGATTTATTAGCTTCTTGATTAATAGAAAGCAAGTAAGAAAATTACAGTTGAGTGTGCTTGACTGTGAGATACCTGCTAACCATTTTGAATAAAAGTAAAACAGTGCGGCATTATTCTTGAAATATACCAAATTTATATACCACAAAATAATATAAATATATCAAAGGCTGCATTTGGTATATTTATATAGTACTGTATTCCATATCCATAGTAAGCGGGCAAATTTTCTCATACAAAAGTATTTATTTAATAACTTCGACAAATTTTGTATGGTCGCATCCAAATTCTCAGGAACTTAACAGGAATTACTTGCTTAAATGAATGCAATCAATTTGTCAGTTAAGTTTTGATAAGACGTTGTCATGTAAGTATTGACAAGACTAATAACGAATTCTACGTCGATATATTTCTTTTAGCGATAAGCATTTGCAGTTGGTGGTCAGTGCTGAATGTAATGTTGGGGTAATTGGGAGAATAAACACAAATTATTTGCACTATATTTTTCACTCGAGATCAATGAGAAGTTAATGACGGTAAGTTAAATAAAAAAAATGTATTAGATATCGATTTTCTATACTAAGTTTTTTTCATATGTGTTGTTTTTTTGTGTTTTTTTTTCAAATGTTGTCTTGTTCTCCCATTTTTCAATGTAGAAGCTTTAATGTTATAAATATTTGAATAAGAGCTGAAAATGATAAGCATATTTTTATATAATATCGTCATGAATATGTATGTTAGAAAAATTGCTAAAATTGATAAAAATTCGATGTCACAATAAGGAACGACACAATCCGTAGCTAGAGATTGCGGCGAAGCTGCCAGCCGTAAGTTGTTCTTCGACAGCAGACGAAGTCAACCTGCTTGGAAGCAGTTCTCCGTTTAGCAGTGCGAGTCTGCAACTATCTCTGGCTACCGTCGTTTATGTAGACCATCTGTTTGTGGTGTACCGACAGCTGATGTGGCCAGCACAGCTGCGCCGTGAAGCTTTTGTTGTTGGCCGTTAATCACTCATTACAGTGTGGTGAATTTTCAAACGAAATCAAGTTCAAAACTTTGGGTTTATATAAGTTATTTCGGCCTTTTGATAGACAATGATTGCGGTTTATTTAGCTTAATACTGCGTCATTACAATTTACACACTGGGTTATTAGATTCAGTGTAAATACTGGGTCATTAGATTCAGTTTAATACTGGGTGCCGAATATAAAAATAAATACACAAAACTAAACTTAGAACAACAAAAAACTAAACATACGTATAACAAATATTTACCCTAATCTGGAAAACGGCACTTGATATGGGAGGACGTGGAAGTGGACAACCATCTATTGCGTAGGTTAAGTGGACGGCATTGGTGCACTTTTGTGAAAAAACACAATTAACGTATTAGTATATCAATTATACATTGCAGTACCATTGTATACTTACTAATACGATATATGCAACGGACTTCGCCAACCACTTCACAGGTTTTTCACATAACCTGTTAACAATTGTGTTACAAACAAAACCAACAACAAAAACCTCTTTTCGGAATTTGACAAATAATCCTACTCAAAAAGGTAATCGTTGTCTATTTTGGTGTGGACTTACACGATCAGCTGATCTAGTAACTCACGCTTGTAAGTATCGTGGTCCACCAATAGATAGCGCTATTTTTGGAGCTTCCAGACTCATTGCTAAATAAAGCTCCGCTTCTCAGAACAAAAGATGACAAGACATTTAGTACCATTTTCTCAGACTACAAAAATAATTATATACAACTAAACAAATTCAATAATATAAATTAACTAGGACAATAAACATATAAATATATAATATCATAAATAATAGGTATAAATATGTATGTGTGCAGAAAAAGAAGAAGAAAAATGTTGCATACTTTTAGGGTTAGTCAATTTCAGCTACGACAAGCGGCCTATTACATAGGTTATGCCAAGATTATAATAAAACATGTACTTAACAAACAAAACGTTTTATGTACAAAAAACCGAATTGGAAAAGATAACACCACTTCAAAGACAGCTTTGATTAAAATAAAATTGAGTAAACAAATAAAACAATTGAGTAAATAAAGCGGCTAATTTAATCTTTATTACTATAAGGAAAATGTAAATTATATTTAAACAATACGATTTTAAAATATTTATTAAAAGATTTATTAGCTTCTTGATTAATAGAAAGCAAGTAAGAAAATTACAGTTGAGTGTGCTTGACTGTGAGATACCTGCTAACCATTTTGAATAAAAGTAAAACAGTGCGGCATTATTCTTGAAATATACCAAATTTATATACCACAAAATAATATAAATATATCAAAGGCTGCATTTGGTATATTTATATAGTACTGTATTCCATATCCATAGTAAGCGGGCAAATTTTCTCATACAAAAGTATTTATTTAATAACTTCGACAAATTTTGTATGGTCGCATCCAAATTCTCAGGAACTTAACAGGAATTACTTGCTTAAATGAATGCAATCAATTTGTCAGTTAAGTTTTGATAAGACGTTGTCATGTAAGTATTGACAAGACTAATAACGAATTCTACGTCGATATATTTCTTTTAGCGATAAGCATTTGCAGTTGGTGGTCAGTGCTGAATGTAATGTTGGGGTAATTGGGAGAATAAACACAAATTATTTGCACTATATTTTTCACTCGAGATCAATGAGAAGTTAATGACGGTAAGTTAAATAAAAAAAATGTATTAGATATCGATTTTCTATACTAAGTTTTTTTCATATGTGTTGTTTTTTTGTGTTTTTTTTTCAAATGTTGTCTTGTTCTCCCATTTTTCAATGTAGAAGCTTTAATGTTATAAATATTTGAATAAGAGCTGAAAATGATAAGCATATTTTTATATAATATCGTCATGAATATGTATGTTAGAAAAATTGCTAAAATTGATAAAAATTCTTTTTTGTCGTCTGGTATTTTAAGACCAGATTTCGGGTTTTATTTCTTTAGAAAAAGTATGATAATATATTTTATATAATATGATTTTACACCAAATTCAGTTTTGTTCATTAAATATAATATGAGAACACATTGTTATATTTGACAATAGTTGGTGGAAGAATTCTTTAGCTTGTTAAGTTTAATTGAATTAACACATGCACGTCAGTGCAGTTTTGGTTTGGTTTTATCAATGTTCGTTTATTCTGAGTAAAATATTCTCTTACCCTAAGTACATAAGTTCAGCGCACACTGCGCTGCCGGTTCAGCCGGCAGCGGCGCGGCTGCATTATATATTACTTATATGTATATACTTATACTTAGGTGTCAATGGACAAGCATGCTTTTGTCTTACATAAATTCTTTAGAGTGAGAGAGTGTATTATGCACTTATGCATAGGGCACTGGCGGTCAGCGTGCATATGCTGACTTAGCCGAATTCGCACAAGCGGCGGATCATGTTACGCGCTCACTTGATTTTGTTATTGTTTATTATGATTTGTATGTGGCTGCACAAAGTGTTGCCGCCACATAAGTGCCAAACACAGTGTACACTCGATACAAATGGTAATCACAGTGTACACCCGATATGTATGACATATGTGCATATTACATCTCCCTCCTTTTGAAAATAACGTAATATAATGAAGTTATTTTAATTTATTGTTTTAAAATGTTTACAAATTTAAAATTGAAATTTTGAAAAGGATTTTACTTTATCGTTTTTTTTTAATTGAAATTGAAATATAAAATTTGATTTTTTAGTTTAAAACGCGATTATATATTTTTAATGTAAATAATAAAGTAATTATATATATATATTTTTTTGTGTTTTGGTTGATCAGGCCAAGTTCCTTTTTTTAAATTTTTTTTAATTGAAAATTTTTAACCTATCCTTATGGACCTTTTGGGTCTTATTTTTCTCGCCTTTAATTACTACGTTATCTCTGTCTTCTATTTTAACTACTGTATAGGGTCCTAAATATACTGGGTCCAATTTATGGCCAGTTTCGTTTTTTAATATAACTTTATCTCCTATTTGTAGTTCGAAATCTACAGCCTTTTTGTCATAAATTTCTTTATTCTTAGTTTTGTATTTGTCGAGCATTATTCTTGCTCTTTTATAGGCTGATTCTAACCTAAACTTAACTTCTTTAGCGTAATCATCTATGTTATATAAAGGATCTATTCTATTTATAGTACTAAAATCATTTGGTAAATTATGCAATTTTCCAAAATTTTGAAAGCAATTTTCGAATTTTGAAAGCTGATATATGTATATACTTCATAAGATTAAAGCTGTCGATTGTCCTTGTAGATAAGCTACTGAATACTATAATTCAAATGCACTGAGCAGGCGTAAACTATTCACACGATCAGCTGCTCAGTTTGAGTGTCATTTTCGGCTTATTGAGATTCACGACAAGCATACCACTTATCTTGAATTTTCTTTGCCAAAAATAATATAACACAGCATCCAATAACTGCAAGGCCTATTTGAATGGCTTTTTGCTTCCAATGTTTTTGGGGCTCCTCGGGATTGTTACATTTTGCGGTCAAAGGAATACTCTTCTGTGTTTCATTTAGATCATCACGAAGGCAATACAAAGTTGTTTTTTGCTTCTTTTGCTTCTGCAAAATTAATTGACATAAATTAAACTTGAAAACAACAAGAAAGAAAGCTACAGTCGAGTGTACTCGACTGTGAGATACCCGCTACCCAATTTAAATAAAAGCAATATATGTTGTGGTATTATTCCCAAAATATACCAAATATACTGCAAAAATACTAAAAATATACCAAATGGTATATGTGGTATATCGGTGTAGTACCACATTCAAAATATACCATAGACGGCACAATATACCAGATTGTCAGCCAAAGCAACTAAGACCCTTAGTAAGTAGGCGATTTTGCCCATACAAAAGTATTTCTTTAATAACTTCCAAAATTTTTATCTGATCGCAACCAAATTCTCAGGAATCATAACTAGTATAGTTATTATTGTATATACCAAAATTCGAAATCCTTGCTTTTAAATTACGCCTGTTATTTTTTTGATTTGCGGGGGCGGAAGTGGGCGTGGCAAAAATTTGAAACAAACTTGATCTGCGTGCAAACATAACAAATGCTGTCGAAAATTATAGCTCTATCTCTTATAGTCTCTGAGATCTAGGTGTTCATACGGACAGACGGACAGACACACAGACGGACAGACGGACATGGCTATATCGTCTCGGCTGTTGACGCTGATCAAGAATATATATACTTTATAGGGTCGGAGATGCCTCCTTCTACCTCTTACATACATTTCCTGTTGGCATAAAGTTATAATACCCTTCTACCCTATGGGTAGCGGGTATAAAAATATGTACTTATATATTCTCTACTTACTTTTATACGATTATTAAGTTCAAAGAGTTTCGGCTCTTCGCAATTGCACTTGAACACATTGTTGGCAATAAAGATTTCGACGTCGTTTCTTATCGCCAACAATTCCAATGGATTCTTCAAAGAATTGCAGCTCACGTTGAAGGTCTTTAAGTCTTCAAGAAAGTGCATCGAATTGTCAGGCAAATTCTTAATCGCATTGTAAGAAAGATCAAGTTGCTGAACATTATTGAAGTTATAGTGAAATAATTGTGGTGGTATCTCCGTTAAACCATTATTTTTTAATGTCAGTTCAGTTGGTTTAAAATGCGAGAGGCAGTCATAGTTTATTTCGAAGCGGTTTGAGCAGTCAGCTGTGCGCTCATTTTGGTTGCTGATCAAATGGCATCCACAGTTTTCAATGCCTTGGGTAACCATACGGATTTGCCAGATCAATGTCAAAAATAATATTACCAGCTTCATTTTAATCTGTGAAAAATTAAATAAGTTACGCCAAGATTATAATAAACAAGTAAGAAAGCTAGAGTCGAGTGTGCTCGACTGTGAGATACCCGCTACCCAATTTATTACCACATGCTAAATATACCATATATTTGACAGCCAAAGCAACTGAGACCCCAGTAAGTATGCGTTTTTGCCCATATACCATAAACACGAGCTAAGTGTGTTTGCATTTTATTTGTCACTTAAGTTTTGATAAGCCGTTGTCATGTAAGTATTGATAAGGCTATTAACGAATTTTACGCCAATACACTTTTAATCAATAAGTATTTGCAGTTGGTTGTCAGTGCAGAAAGAAATGTTGGGGTAATTGGGAGAATAATTACAAATTATTTACACTATATTTTTCACACGAGTGCAATGGAAAGTTAACGATGGTAAGCAAAATAAAAAAAAATGTTAGATGTTAATTTTCAATACTAAGTTTTTCCTTATTAGATGTCGGTTTGCAATACTAAGTTAATTCTAAATGTATGTCGATTTTTAGTACTAAGTTTTTTCTCGATAGGTAATTTTGCTAAATTAATGCAATAACGTTGATATTCAATAGTAAGTTTTTACTCACTTGATAATTTTGCTATATTAATGCAGTAATAAAGCAATACACATTTCAAAATATAAACGACTTTCGATTCTCTGACATTCTATGAGATCCACGACTTGCGCTCTCAAGGAATATATACTTGCATATATATTATCAGCATTCTCTGAGCAATTCTTCTCTTGCTGATAATAACTATAAGCTCAGTTTCACACAAATTTACAGTGGGCATTCGTTAAACTGATAATAATAAAAAGTGAAAATTATAATTTCGATTTTTTAAAAACTGTTATTTTAATCAATAAACTTTTAATAACGTTTAGTTAGATCACACAATTTTCTAACTTTGTGAAGTCAGTTTTTAATTGCGTTGATATAAACCGCGAATTTGAAATGCAGCATACCGATATATCATATATAGGATTCGATATATTTAAGTATGTATAAGGTAATACCGACTGTAGATTTCTTACTTCTTTTTAAAGATATTTATTGTCAAATTTATTTATATTCTCCAATTAAACGAGTGGTCACTGTATGTATATACATATTTATATATTATTTATGAAACTGCGTTTAGTCATTGCTTGAATAAGAGATTATAACATTCATGTCATTGCTCATTTTAATTTCAACAAAGCACAGCGAACAGAGCTTAAATTGGGAATAAAATTTGCTAATATTGACGTGGAGTCAAAGGAGATGAGTACAGTTTCCAGCATAAATATACTTTTATATCAGAAACACATACTGTAATTATATTCTTTTTCAATAATAGCAATAAAAAGGTACGTCTAATATTAAATCAAAAAAGTTCTTTTTAACAGGCACAGTAAAAAGTTGACATATGGTTCAAGCAACCGACAGTCAGATAGACAATCTGTTTTTCCAATCTTTCTCAACATAGTATAAAAAAACTGTTCCTCAGACATTTACTTTGTATACTCGGTAGGAAATGTATTTAACAAGCAGAAGGAGGAATCTCCGACCCAATAAAGTAAATATATTCTTGGTTAGCGTCAACAACCAAGACGATCTAGCCATGTCCGTCGGTCTGTCTGTCCGTATGAACACCTTGATCTCAAACACAATAAGAGATAGAAATATCACTTTTTTTTTACAGCTCTTGTAAAATTTGCACGTAGATCAGAGTTTGTTTAAAATTTATACCACACGCACTTTCTCCCCCGCAAATCGAATAACAAGCGAATTTTGGTGGAGACAATAATAACTATAGTATATATGATTCCTGAGAATTTGGCTCTGATCGGTTACAAATTCTGGAAGTTATCAAAGAAAAACTTTTGTATGACAAATTTTGCCAATGGGGTCTTAGCTGCTTTGGCTGGCAATCTGTTATATTCTGCACTCTCTGGCATATTTTGATTGTAGTTCTATACAAATATTCCAAATATATATGTAGATTTATTACATGTTTTACAGAATATCATTAGTATATTAATTTTATTTCAGTCAACATGAAACTGTCAAGAACAAAACGAAGAATTTACGCTGTAAGTGATTGATTGCATTTTGATTTTGAAATGTTGTACAATAAATCCTAAATAGATTATAATTTTATAAATTGTTTTGTGTAGATTCGTTGTTCAATTAATAAGTAAAATCACCATCCTTTTTTGTTATCAACAGCTGTATACATGTGTTACCATTAGTACTACCATCCCCTAATAAAAAGAAGAATCCATTCCCAAATTTCTTCTTCTTTCGCCGATGAACTTTAAAAATGTGTCTACGTGAGTATACATTCTTTTCACGTTTAAATCAATTAATATGATCCATTCCACTACCATAGGTTCCGCAGAAGGAGACTGAATTGTTGGATTTGAGCGGCTTTTAATTCTTATTGGATTAAAATTAAACGCGTCTTAAAATGCGTTTAGAAGAGCAACCAAATTTGTATGCGAACTAAGAAAATTTTGGTACACAAAATATTGTGGCTTATAAGAGGAAATAAGGTATGTGACGTATCATATATGTGTAGTGTTAACTTTATCAGAGGTGTTTCAGGAAACAATTCTACTCAAATTTCACATTGAATTCGCTTTAAGGCGCCAATGAACCCTTTTTTTTCAGTGATTTGGAAAACTTAGATTATTTTATCTTTGTTTTATCTAAAAACATTAACGAAACATTAATTTTATGTGAAGATGACAAAACAGAGGATTTTTGTAAGGGATTTTTGGACCAATAGAGTTCAAAAGAGACAAGGTTCATGTCTACGGTAATCACTCGTAATACTGTTGAATGGCGAATATGTTTCAGTGATGAAATCACAAGTAAGAAAGCTATAGCCGAGTGTGCTCGACTGTGACACACCCATTACCCATTTTGAATAAAAGCAAAACAGTGTGGCGTTAAAATAAATTGTTTAATAGATTAATAAATAGAACTACATTTAAAATATACCATAGAGTGCCAATTATACCAGATTGCTACCAAAACAACTAAGGCCCCTAGTAAGTAGGTGAATTTTTCAATACAAAAGTATTGCTTCAATAACTTCGACCATTTTTTTTACTTTTTATACTGCTACCCATAGGATAAAAGGGTATTATAACTTTGTGCCGGCAGGAAATGTATTATTGTATAAAATTAAAATTACGCTTGTTATTCGCTTTTTTTGATTTGCGGGGGCGGAAGTGGGCGTGGCAAAAATTTGAAACAAACTTGATCTGCTTGCAAACATAACAAATGCTGTCGAAAAAAAATATAGCTCTATCTCTTATAGTCTCTGAGATCTAGGTGTTCATACGGACAGACGGACAGACACAGACGGACATGGCTAGATCGTCTCGGCTGTTGACGCTGATCAAGAATATATAATATATACTTTATAGGGTCGGAGATGCCTCGTTCTACCTGTTACATACATTTCCGCCGGAACAAAGTTAAAAACACGCAAAAAGCATTCACAAAGCAAAAGTCATAAAATCTAAGCATCAATAGGGGTGAGTGAGAAACACAAGTGCAAGAAAGGCCTGAGTATGACAATCACTCACACTCGCAGTACTCGCATGATTTTGAGTAAGTGTGTAACTCTTACTCGGTTTGCGAGTGCTAAGTAGTATGTTCTGTATATTCTGACAAAACGTACCTTTTCAGGTTATGTGTCTTTTGCACAAGGTATGTGAGTATGTATGGGATTACCACAAACACCAATTCACTTAACACTGCACTTAAGTGGGTATTTTAATGTTTTCGGTTACTCCGTCGGCTGAGCCAGTTTTGTTAACTAAGTTCTGTTAACATTTAATTAAATATAATTAATGTTTTTTTTTGTTTTTTAACTTCTGTTTATTTATTATTCACTCGCACGAGTTACAGTCCAGTGACCGAGGGAGTAAAGGATGTCTTATGTGCGAGAAAATTCTAGAAGATGTTAGAAGAAAGCTTACGAATAAAACGACTGTGTTGTGGGGAGAACAAAATAAGAGTAACAATTTATTATTGAATCAGTTTATGTCAGAATCTATGTATGAGTGTCATAGCAGTAGCAAAGAAAAATAAACAAGTAAGAAAGCTACAGTCGAGTAGCTCGACTGTGATATACCCTCTACCCATTTTGAATAAAAGCAAAATAATGCGGTATTATTTTCAAAATATACCGATAATACTACAAAAATATTAAAAATATACCAAACTGTATATTTGTTATATCGATATAGTACCGCATTCAAAATATACGATAGACGGCACAATGTACCAGATCGTCAGCCAAAGCAACTAAGACCCCTAGTAAGTAGGCGTTTTTGCCCATACAAAAGTATTTCTATAATAACTTCGACAATTTTTATCTGATCGCAACCAAATTTTCAGGAATCATAACTACTCTAGATGTTATTGTATATACCAAAATTCGCAGCTGTGGCTTTAAAATTACGTTTGCTAATCGATTTTTTTGATTTGCAGGGGCGGAAGTGGGCGTGGAAAAAATATGTAACAAACTTGATCTGCGTGCAAACATAACAAATGCTGTCGAAAAAAAATTATAGCTTTATCTCTTATAGTCTCTGAGATCCAGTGTTTCATACGGACAGACGGACAGACACACAGACGTACAGACGGACATGGCTAGATCGTCTCGGCGATTGATGCTGATCAAGAATATATATACTTTATAGGGTCGGAGATGCCTCCTTCTACCTGTTACATACATTTCCTGTCGTCACAAAGTTATAATACCCTTCTACCCTATGGGTAGCGGGCAACTACCCTATGGCAACTGCTGCTGCTGATTTTATTAAGGCAATGTTTCTGTTATCATATACTTGCATGTATATTATCAGCATTCTCCGTGCAGTTCCTATATTCTGCTCTCTTGCTGATAATAACTATATGCTCAGTTTCAGACAAATTTACTGTGACCATTCGTTGAACTGATAATAATAAAAAGTGATAATTATAATTTCGATATTTTAAAAACTGTTATTTTAATCAATAAACATTTAAAAACGTTTATTTAGACCACACAATTTTCTAACTTTGGGAAGTCAGTTTTGAATTGCGTTGATATAAACCGCGAATTTTAATTGCAGCATATCGATATATCATATGATTCGATATAGTATTAATAAGATATACCGACTGTAAATTTCTTACTTGTTTTTAAAGATAATTATTGTCAAATTTCTTTATATTCTCCAATTAAACGAGTGGTCACTGTGTGTAGCAGTGCGACACAAGAAAAAACAAAATAACGGATTATTAGCATATATGCTAATATATGCCCATATATGGGCATGTCCCCGGGTCGAGAACGTACGTTCGTACGAGAAAAATTAAAAAATAAAATCGAAAACAAACGTTTCCTTTTTTTACTTTTCGATAGCATTTGTTTAGCTCTTTGGTTAGTGTAAATTATGGGGCTTATCGATTTTTAATTTTCATAATAAAGGGTTGGCAAAAAAGTCTTGCAGTATTTTTATTGAATTTTCAATTGTTCATAAAATTGGTTATAATAATGCGATTTAAGTCAAATATGCGCCGTTTTGTTCGAGTTCCCAACGAGATGCCAACTTGATAATGCCCCTATTATAGAAGAATAGGGAACTATTGGCAAAAAACTCGGAGAGCCAATTTTCACAGAACTCTCTTGTGGCCAACTTCCGACTACCAAGTTCGTTCGCCATGGACAGAGATAGGTGGTAATCACTTGGTGCGAGATGCAGACTATACGGTGGATGCAAAAGAACCGCCCATCCGAGCTCCCGGAGCTTTTGGCGCGTCACCAAAGATGTGTGTAGCCTGGCGTTGTCCTGATGAAAGACAATTCGGCCTCTGTTGATCAAAGATGGACTCTTCTGCATGAGTGCTGCAACTTGCAAGTTTTGTAGTCTACCAATAGATGGCGTTATTTTTGAGCTTTCAGACTTATGGATAACTAAAGCTCCACTTCTCAAAACAAAACATGACAAGACATTTAGTACCACTTTTCCAGACTACAAATAATTTTCTACAACTAAACAAATTAAATAATATAAATTAAATAGGACAATAAATATTTAAATCACTAATATAATAAATAATATGTATAAATATGGGTGCAGAAAAAGAAGAAAAAAAATATTGCATACTGTTAGGCTTAGTTAATTTCAGCTACGACAAGCGACCTATTACAGCGAGTTCGAGGACGGTAATTTTACAACTTGAGTAATGCCATTATAACGTAACGTAAACTCAAACCAAAATTAGTAACGAAATCTAATTCGTATTTCAATGTAAATTTGAGCCTTTGTGTTTATTATAAGTTTTTTATGTTAGATTTAGTTGAAGCGTAAGTTCTTATGTTTCAAATGGGTATGGTATGTATATAAAAACATATAAAAGCTGTTATATTATATATTAAGTATAAGTAGAATAAAAAAACACTTACAATGAGAATTTCACTTTTGTGTAACACGTTTATTAACTATTTAATACTGGTAGAAAAAACACTTGTAGTGCGCACAATGGAAGAAGTAGAATATGTGATATGTGAAAAAGGTACTAAAAGTGGGCAGAGTGACCAACATGAGGACGCACAGTATACTAACTTTGTCACTATCAATATGAATGGATCGCGACCACAATGTCAGCTGTTTTGAGTGGTCACACCTGCCATCATCTGGCATCAACATCCTCCCCTCCTTGCAATGAGTTGCAAACGGTTTTATTGTCCACATGGACCGGACAGAATCCAACCCAATGTAGAGTTCTGGGCCATTGTCTAACCGTTGGTGCTAGGCAGGATGCCAGGTTGAATGATGTGGGGATACACATCAGTGCCGAGCACCAGGGACACCATCGATGTAATGCTGCGGACAGGTCGGAGGGGGGTGCAGCGGAAGAGTTGGGAATCAAACTGAAGCAGCACCTTTCGACGGAAGTCGTATGTCGGATGATCGCCGTGCAGACGCCCTTCGTACCAACGCGGGTGACGGATACCCGATAGGCCGTTGCCAATGATCCGCTGATACGGCTGGTCGATCAGTGCTCGCATCTTGAACCTTTTACATCCGGTGTCGATAAGAATGTTGGCCGTCGGTAGGATGCTCACAGCCTTATTCTGCAACAAGGATGCGAGCGACGTCGGAAAAGCGCCCTCGGACAGAGTTGTGGCCGGTCGATGGGGGGACGGCGAGCGGGAAAGTGGCCGTGCTGGAGTTGAAGACCGAGCCGGTTCCGGCTGGTTGTCGCGTCGTTGCTGACGACTTCCGTAGTGGATGGATTCCACGGCACACGCGACACCGGAAGGAGTTAGTGCCAGCGGGGCAGCTCTGGTCGGCGGCTGCATGTGATGGCATGCTGCATGGAATGAAACAAGAACAAATGATTATTATAGTAGCATCTTTACATTGTCAATGACATATGGAACAGGACAGCATAGGACAGTACAGGACGACGAATATAAAAACGAAACAAGAGGTTATTCGTCCGTCAGTCCTTCCGATAGAGCGGGGTCAATCTTGCTGTCCTCCATCAGGAGTAGAATTAGTTTGACGACGGGTCTGCGGATAGTACCCCGCACCGTGAGCACATCTACAACTCGGACTCTTGTATCGGTGCCTGAACACATCGTCAGCACCCGTCCTAGGCGCCACTCGTTGGAGGGAAGGTTGTCTTCCTTTACGACGACCATGTCACCGATCCAAAGGTTCCGTGTAGCGGATTGCCATTTCGTCCTTTCCTTCAGGTACTCATCCTTCTAAGGGAAACAAAATGGTTGGCGAAGAGCCTTCAGTCGCTGCCATCGATTTAGGATGGAGGTGGCCGGTTGGTTAATTTCTGGTTCCAACACCGAAATAAGCGGGCCACCTATGAGGAAATGGCCAGGAGTTAAGGCTAGTAGATCCGAAGAGTCTTCGGAGTAGATCCGAAGAGATCGGCCTCGAATTCAGACAGGCTTCGATCTTAGACAGAAGAGTATATAACTCATCAAACGTATATTTTGTGCTGGAGGTCGCCTTGTAAAAGAGTGCCTTAAAGCTCTTTACGCCGGCTTCCCATAATCCTCCTATATGTGGAGATCACTGTCAGCTCCAACGAAAGTTTTCTCGTTGTCCGAGTGCATTTGCTGTGGGCACCCGCGCCGTGCTATGAATTTCTCCGTCGTGAGATCCGATGTCGCCTCCAAGTGCTGAATCACACAAAGACGCAGACATATCCCTTGGTGATGAGGTGCGTAGTTTTTGACTTCGAATGGGCCAGCGAAGTCAACTCCCGTGTGCGTGAACGGTGTCGAGTAGGATGCCTTTTCAATATATAGAAATTTACTTATGTATTTTTACGTTTAGATATTAATTGAATCGAACAAATGACCGGGCTAGAGAGCCTAAGGTCAACGCTGAAGATAATTAAGTTTCAAACAAGAAAAAAACACAAGAGCGAATTTCAATGTTCGTATACTTTATTAAAAGATCAGCTTAAGACTAAATACATTCTCGAACCAACTTGCATGTCAGCATTTTTCAGTTATGCGCATGCTATTGCAACACGATCAAGCGGTCGTTTATGTCTTGCTTATTTTTTTTTAGAAATTTGAGTTGGAGTTGACAAAGTAGCGATGCATAGCATGTACTTTAAGTAAAAAGCAAAAATTTGTAACAAACTTGATCTGCGTGCAAACATAACAAATGCTGTCGAAAAATTATAGCTTTATCTCTTATAGTCTCTGAGATCCAGTGTTTCATACGGACAGCCACATAGACGGACAGACGGACATGGCTAGATCGTCTCGGTTGTTGATGCTGATCAAGAATATATATACTTTATAGGGTCGGAGATGCCTCCTTCTACCTGTTACATACATTTCCTGTCGTCACAAAGTTATAATACCCTTCTACCCTATGGGTAGCGGGCAACTACCCTATGGCAACTGCTGCTGCTGATTTTATTAAGGCAATGTTTCTGTTATCATATACTTGCATGTATATTATCAGCATTCTCCGTGCAGTTCCTATATTCTGCTCTCTTGCTGATAATAACTATATGCTCAGTTTCAGACAAATTTACTGTGACCATTCGTTGAACTGATAATAATAAAAAGTGATAATTATAATTTCGATATTTTAAAAACTGTTATTTTAATCAATAAACATTTAAAAACGTTTATTTAGACCACACAATTTTCTAACTTTGTGAAGTCAGTTTTTAATTGCGTTGATATAAACCGCGAATTTTAATTGCAGCATATCGATATATCATATATAGAATTCGATATATTTAAGTATTAATAAGATAATACCGACTGTAGATTTCATACTTGTTTTTAAAGATAATTATTGTCAAATTTTTTATATTCTCCAATTAAACGAGTGGTCACTGTATGTACAGCTGTGAACTTTGAAATAGCAGTGCGACACAAGAAAAAAACAAAATAACGGATGTTTCGCATATTCCTTTTTGTTAGTTGATCCCCGGCACATTATTTTTGTAAAATGGAACATATAGATAAGAAACTACCAAAAACCCCGTTAGATTTGTTCAGTTTTTCTGAAATTTTGATATATTTGCACAAGTGCACCACTTTTGGGCTGCACTTTAGAATAGCAGTTTTTTCTTTTCTTCCACGAAAAAAGCCGAAATTGTTTTTAATTTTATTAAAAGTGAGTTTAATTTGTTTTATTATTATAGTTTATGCGACAATACATTATAACTATGAAAAAAAATTAAATTTTAGTGTGTAAAGGACCTCACCGGTCCAAGGTAGAGACGAGCTCCAAGTGGCGTAATATCCTTTGGACAAATGAGACTAAACTGGTGTTAATTGTTAGAAAAGTTCAAGACAATATGTCCGTTGATCACCAAACACCGAAAACGACCTAAACCATACACTTAAGACCGCTAACCATGGTGGTCTTAAAATCGTGATATGGGCATGTTTTTCATACAGTGGTGTGGGACCTATAAATATGATCGATGGGATCATAGACCAAGAAGTCTTTGAAAATATATTAAGAAACATCATGCTGAAGTATTCTCATGATGAAATGCCCCTTCAATATGGACTTTTCAGCAGAGCAACGACACCTAAACACACCGGCCAACTGGTCACGGAGTGTTTTGGTCATGAAAAAACTAATGTAATGCCATGGTCCCCGGATTTCCCGGATTTAAATCCGATTGGGAACTGATGGGGAACTTCAAGCATTATGTTGCCAAGAAATCCCCGACATCTAAGCCACACCTTCGACAAGTTGTGTATTTTAAAGGATCGGAGATGCCTCCTTCAACCTGTTAGATACATTTCCTGCCGGCACAAAGCTATAATACCTTTGCCCTATGGATAGCGGATATAATCATATAATCATACGCAGCGTGGTGTGTACTATGTACGTGCTTCGATCGCCGGCTGGCTAAGGCGTTTCGTTTCGATGGGCGGGGTTTTAATGTATGTATGTATATGTGTCTATATCGAAATCTATATATCGGAAAACTAAATCTCTTCATATCTTTTCAGTTTAGGCCCTGCAACTCGAAAAAGTGCGGCAACTGCGGTGGCAATCACACTGCTAACTATAGAGGTTGTCCAGTTTATAAGGATCTGAAATGCCGCATCCATCAGAGAGGAATTACAGCCCGCACCCAAAATAAAACGTTGAAAGTCTCCAGATCAAACCCTGAAGTCTTCTTCTCGACTGCAGCCAGATCCTCACTAGGACCTATTAACTCTGACAAAAGTGTGACATACGCAAGCGCTTTGAAATCAGGACCGGCTACCCCTGCCTCAAAAAGTTCATTTCTGCAATCAGCATACCAAGAACCGAACATGGCTCAGCAGCATCAATCGCCGGAGCAGCCAAAAAGCAACTTCGATGCTATGATATGGAGCCTAAAACAAAGCCTTACGGAATTTATGTCATTTATGCGCACAACTATGCAAGATTTAATGCGAAACCAAAATCTATTGATTCAAATGCTGGTTTCACAACAATTCAAATAATGACTTCCTTACGGATATCTATTTGGAACGCTAACGGCGTTTGGCAGGATCCCTAATGAAGAAAACGGCACTTGATATGGGAGGACAAACTCCTGAAGTGGACAACCACCTATTGCATATGCTATATGCTAAGTGGACGGCAAAGGTGCACTTTTGCGAAAAAAAAACACAATTAATGTATCAGTATAACAAATGAACATTGCAGTATCATTGTATACTTACAAGTATGATATATGCATCAGGCTTCACCAACCACTTCACTGAGGTATAATATTTTTTTGTTTTAGCCACATGCATTTTTTCACACTTTATTTTTTTTCTCAGGTTTTTCACATAACCTGCTAACAATTGTCTTGCAAATAAAACCAACAACAAAAACCTCTTTTCGGAATTTTGACAAATAATCCTACTCAAAGAAGTGATCGCAGAACAGAAGGAAAAGTTCCACCCTAACCACGTGGCGAGAGGTCTAACAATGTTGAGCAACCAATCACGTCTTCGACGCAATGACTTACCCACACAGCGACAGACTTGAGGGACGGGCAACCGGAATGCAGTCTTAGCACACTCTTAGATAAATTTTAATGTTAAGATTCGTAAATTTATTGTTTGTCTCAAATTTATGTATTTTTTATTCAAATCACATGTAATTTTTCACTATTTTTCACTCAGGTTCTGCACTTAAACTGCCAACAATTATCTTGCAAATAAAACCAACGAAACAAAGCTCTTTTCTATTTTGGTGTGGACTTAACATGATAAGGTGATCTAGTGATTCATGCTTGCAAGTTGCAAGCATGCGTTGATACAGATAAAAGATTTGCATTTGCCTTTAAAATATAAAATAATTTAGATGCATAGTGATAAGAAGCAACTAAAAAGATAACGAAAAGAAAAGATAAATATCAATTGTGACTTGTGACTTATTTTTTTTTTTTGCGCTATTTTTTTTTTTTGGTTTGCTTTGTTCTGTTTACTATTATTGCCCTAGGCTTTAAAGGGTATATGCGACGTGAAACACAATAATTAAATAAAATATAAAGAAATAAATAATGAAAATATAATCTTATACCACAATAACCAACTACAACAAAACACTGTGCAACAAAAACAACAATAATTATAACAAGGTGTGTGTGTGTGAACAAACAAATGGTTTTATGTTCCTTTTACCCTTATCCATCGTTTTCCAACATAGCAACGCTTCCTAGCAACACAACACAGTCTAGCAACAAAATCCAGCAATACAGTTCAGCAACACGAAAACGGCAGCACAAGAAGTGCAAGAAGAGAACTTACGGCGAATTCAAATCACGAGGCTTTTGGAATCTTTATGCGGTGTATTCGTCTTGGCTTCTTCTTGGAAATATGTGAAAAATTGTATGCGGCGAATTGGTTGCAGCGCCATATATTGTGAAATTAATAAGTCATATTGTGCAATTTTTATCACACAATAATCAAACACTTCCAGCAATTACATATATTTCGATGCTGACTGTAAACGTAGTCATTGGATCATGTAATAGGCCGCTTGTCGTAGCTGAAATTGACTAAGCCTAAAAGTATGCAACATGTTTTTCTTCTTTTTCTGCACACATACATATTTATACCTATTATTTATTATATTATTATTTTTTTATATGTTTATTGTCCTAGTTAATTTATATTATTTAATTTGTTTAGTTGTAGAAAATTATTCTTGTAATCTGAGAAAATGGTATTAAATGTATTGTCATGTTTTGTATTGAGAGGTGGAGCTTTAGTATCCATGAGTCTGAAAGCTCCAATAATAGCGCCATCTATTGGTGGACTACGATAATTGCAAGCATGAATTACTAGATCAGCTGATCGTGTTAAGTCCAGACCAAAATAAATAATATGTATAAATATGTGTGCAGAAAAAGAAGAAAAAAATTTTGGATACTTTTAGGCTTAGTTAATTTCAGCTACCACAAGCGGCCTATTACAGCGAGTTCGGGGACGGCCTCCTTTAAAAATGTATATAGCAGTATTTGTGTGCTTTGCTTCAAAGGCTGTTCATCTAGAACTGGTTGCTGACTTGTCCACTAACTGCTTTAAACAGTTAAAATAAACTTTTTTCGAATTTCATAATCTTACAACTTGAGTAATGCCATTATAGCGTAACGTAAACTCAAACCAAAATTAGTAACGAAATATAATTCGTATTTCAATGTAAATTTGAGCCTTAGTATTTATAATTAGTTTTTTTATGTTAGATTTAGTTGAAGCGTCAGTTCTTATGTTTCAAATGGGTATGGTATGTATATAAAATCATATAAAAGGTGTTATATATTAAGTATAAGTAGAATAAAAAAACACTTACTCTGAGAATTTTACTTTTGTGTAACACGTTTATTAACATATGATATGTGAAAAAAGCACTAAAAGTGGGCAGGGTGACCAACATGAGGACGCACAGTATACTAACTTTGTCACTATTAATATGAATGGATCGCGACCACAATGTCAGCTGTTTTGAGTGGTCACACCTGCCATCATCTGGCATCAACATCCTCCCCTCCTTGCAATGAGTTGCAAACGGTTTTATTGTCCACATGGACCGGACAGAATCCAACCCAATGTAGAGTTCTGGGCCATTGGCTAACCGTTGGTGCTAGGCAGGATGCCAGGTTGAATGATGTGGGGATACACATCAGTGCCGAGAACCAGGGACACCATCGATGTAATGCTGCGGACAGGTCGGAGGGGGGTGCAGCGGCAGAGTTGGGAATCAACCTGAAGAGTGCCTTACGCCGGCTTCCCATAATCCTCCTATATGTGGGGCGCCCGGCGGGTTGAAGTGCCAGGATAGGCTTTTGTGACCATGCTTTGCGATGATTCACTCCCTCGTCGCTTCCAAAAATTCGGTGGAGATCACTGTCAGCTCTAACGAAAGTTTTCTCGTTGTCCGAGTGCATTTGCTGTGGGCACCCGCGCCGTGCTATGAATTTCTCCGCCGGGAGATCCGATGTCGCCTCCAAGTGCTGAATCACACAAAGACGCAGACAAATCCCTTGGTGATGAGGCAGGCTAGTGTAGTTTTTGACTTCGAATGGGTCAGCGAAGTCAACTTCCGTGTGCGTGAACGGTGTCGAGTAGGACGACTTTTCCCCCATCTTTTAGATCTCCAATCTCTTTTTGTGTATCACGCAAACCTTACATGAGTTGATGGTGGATTTGACGAGGACCTTCAGCTTTGTAATCCCAAATCTGGAGCGGATCAGACGCATGACGACTTGGTTACCCCCATGTAAGGATATACCATGGGTGAAACAAACCAATAGTCGCGCAAAGGACGAGGAATATGAGAGTACGATTGGATGACTCGCATCATAACGCAGCGAGTGGGACGCCCACAGGCCCGTAGAATCCCGTTGCCATCGAAAAATAGATTCAAGTTTCGAATTGAACTTGAAGAAGGAACCTGCTGTCTGGACTGAAGACAGTGGTATTCCTTCGGAAAGGTTTGTGGCTGAGCCATAACGACTAGACTGTTTAAAATAAAATTGAGTAAACAAATGACAACTAAATAAAGCGCCTAATTTAATCTTTATTACAATAAGGAAAATGTAAGTTTTATATTCATAATACGATTTTAAAATATTTATTTAAAGATTTATTAGCTTATTGTTTAATAGAAAACAAGTAAAAGAAAAGAAAATTACAGTCGAGAGTGCTCAACTGTGAGATACCCGCTAACCATTTTGAATAAAGGCAATAACCAAATTCGGTTTTGTTCATTAAATATGAGAATATATAATTATAAAAATGATAGATGTATATACTTTATAGGATTAAATATGCACTGAGCAGGCGTAAACTAATCACTCGATCAGCCGCTCAGTTTGACAGTCATTTTTGGCTTTTTGAATTTCAAGACATGCATACCACACATCTTGAATTATCTTTGCAAAAATTAATATAGCAACGCATATAATAACTACAATGCCCATTTGAATCGTTTTTTGCTTCCAATGCTTTTGGGGCTCCTCGAGATTGTTACATTTTGCGGTCAGAGGAATACTCTTCTGTGTTTCATTTAGATCATCACGAAGGCAATACAAAGTTGTTTTTTGCTTCTTTTGCTTCTGCAAAATTAATTGACATGAATTAAACTTAAAAACAAAAATATTCTCTACTTACTTTTATACGTTTATTAAGTTCAAAGAGTTTCGGCTCTTTGCAATTGCACTTGAAAACATTGTTAGCAATAAAGATTTCGACGTCGTTTCTTATCGCCAACAATTCCAATGGATTCTTCAAAGAATTGCAGCTCACGTTAAAGGTCTTTAAGTCTTCCAAAAAGTGCATCGAATTGTCAGGCAAATTCTTAATCGCATTGTAAGAAAGATCAAGTTGCTGAACATTATTGAAGTTATATTGAAACAATTGTGGTGGTATCTCCGTTAAACCATTATTTTGTAATATCAGTTCAGTTGGTCTAAAATGCGAGAGGCAGTCATAGTTTATTTCGAAGCGGTTTGAGCAGTCAGCTGTGCGCTCATTTTGGTTGCTGATCAAATGACATCCACAGTTTTCAATGCCTTGGGTAACCATACGGATTTGCCAGATCAATGTCAAAAATAATATTACCAGCTTCATTTTAATCTGTGAAAAATTAAATAAGTTATGCCACGATTATAATAAAAAAGTAAGAAAGCTACAGTCGGGTGTGCTCGAATGTGGGATACCCGCTACCCATTTTGAATAAAAGCAAAATATTGCGCTATTATTTTTAAAATATACCAACATAATATAGTATGATATATATAGTTAATTGCTATTTCAATTTATTACAACACGCAAAATATACCGTATATTTGTCCGCCAAAGCAACCCAGTAAGTCTATTTAAAGTTTCTTGACTTACACATTTTTGGTATATTGTTGAGTGTGGTTGCTTGTTGTTAAGTGTCATTGCATTTTATTTGTCACTTAAGTTTTGATAAGCCGTTGTCATTTAAGTATTGATAAGGCTATTAACGAATTCTACGCCGATATATTTCTTTTAGCGATAAGCATTTGCAGTTGGAGGTCGGTGCAGAAAGTAATGTTTGGGAAGAAAAATTACAAATTATTTGCACGATATTTTGCACATGAGTGCAATGGAAAGTTAACGATGGTAAGCAAAACAAAAAAAAAATTGTAGATGTTGATTTTCAATACTAAGTTACTTCTTATTAGATGTATACTTTTAATACTAAGCCCTTCTTGTTGGAAATCAACTTTCAATACTAAGTTTTTCCTTATTAGATGTCGGTTTGCAATACTAAGTTGATTCTAAATGGATGTTGGTTTTTAGTACTAAGTTTTTTCTCGCTAGGTAATTTTGCTATATTAATGCAATAACGTTGATATTCAATAGTAAGTTTTTACTCATTTGATAATTTTGCTATATGCAGTAATAATGCAATATATTAAAATATAAACGACTTTCGGTTCTCTGACATTCTATGAAATCCATGACTTGCGCTCTCAAGGAATATATACTTGCATATATATTATCAGCATTCTCTGAGCAATTCTTCTCTCTTGCTGATAATAACTAAAAGCTCAGTTTCACACAAATTTACAGTGAGCATTCGTTGAACTGATAATAATAAAAAGTGATAATTATAATTTCGATTTTTTAAAAACTGTTATTTTAATCAATAAACTTCTAATAACGTTTATTTAGATCACACAATTTTCTAACTTTGGGAAGTCAGTTTTTAATTGCGTTGATATAAACCGCGTATTTTAATTGCAGCATATCGATATATTATATATAGGATTCGATGTATTTAAGTATGTATAAAATAATACCGACTATAGATTTCTTATTTGTTTTTTAAAAATATTTATTGTCAAATTTATTTATATTCTCCAATTAAACGAGTGGTCACTGTATGTGCTATATATACATATTTATATATTATTTATGAAACTGCGCTTATTCATTGCTTGAATACGAGATTATAACATTCATGTCATTGCTCATTTTAATTTCAACAAAGCACAGCGAACAGAGCTAAGATGGGAATAAAATCTGCTAAAGTGGAAATACTAAATATATTGACGTGGAGTCAAAGGAGATGAGTACAGTTTCCTGCAGAAATATACTTTTATATCAGAAACACACACTGTGATTATATTCTCCTTCAATAATAGCAATAAAAAGGTACGTCTTATATTAAATCAAATAATTTCTTTTTAACAGGCCCAGTAAAAAGTTGACATATGGTTCAAGCAACCGGCAGTCCAAAAAAACTGTTCCTCAGACATTTACTTTTTATACTCGGCAGGAAATGTAATTAACAAGCAGTAGGAGGCATCTCCGACCCAATAAAGTAAATATATTCTTGGTCAGATTAGCAAACTACTTAAGCACAAATAATGAAAAATTTTAAAAATTAACAAACAGACAAAGCACGGCTAACAAAAAAGAAGTTAAAAAACAATTTTTAAATGTTAAATTATATGCCAACCAAAAAGAGAATTTTTGTATGGGATATTTCAACCAATAGAGCTCAAAAGAGACCAAATATGGTTCATGTCTACGCTAATCACTCGTAATAGTGTTGAATGGCGAATATGTTTCAGTGATGAAATCACTAGTGATTTCAGTGGTATTCTGTTGTTTTGTTGATCATAGTATGAACAAGTAAGAAAACTACAGTCGAGTGTGCTCGTCTGTGACCCATTTTGAATAAAAGCAAATAGTACGGTATTATTCTTAAAATAAATTCTAAAATGTTTAATGATATATTTGGTATATTTGTATATTGTAGATATTATTGTAAGAACCAAAGTTCGAAACGTTTGCAATTCGATTTTTGTCAATTTGCAGGGGTGGAAGTGAACGTGGTAAAAATTTAAAAAAAAAACTTGCCTTTTCGTTGTTGCTTTGCGGTTCTGCCTGCGCTTTGCGCTCTACTTCTTCCTTCACTTTTATGCATAGAATTTCATAACTTGGCAATTCGTCGCGCGTTTCGATCGCCACCACGAAATTCTCATAATTTCTTGGAAGACTGGAAAGCAGAATGATTGCTCGTAGCTCGTCACCAATCTGTATCCCAACTCCTGCAAGTTGATCAAGCACTTCTCCAAATGTCTGCAAGTATCCATTGACATCTCCACATTCTGACATCTTAAGTCCCAACAACTTCTTGTACAGTGCGACCTTCCGTACTGGTCCACTAGGCAGATGCACTTCTTTAAGTTTTGTCCAAGCAGCAAACGACGTTGTACAATTCTTTATATAGCTCAACTGTGATGTTTTCACACTTAGTGTGATCATGGCCAGGGCCTTACTGTCTTTGCCATGCCAATCAAATCCTTCGCTAGCATCCTCGAGCTTCAGAGCACCCGATGCCAGCTGCCACAATTCCGCATGTACCAAAACACACCGCATGTGAATGCACCAAGAATCGTAATTCTTTTCTTCGAGTTTTTCAATTTGGTATAGGGAATTCATTTTTAATCGTATTAAAAATTCACTTTCGGTCGCGTCCCTTGTTCGTTAACAAGTCCAACTTTTCGTATACATACATACACAAAAGCACCGCACGCGCGTGCCTGGGCCCATAACCTGTAGAAGTTACGTTTTGCTGGGTGTGTGTGTATGTATTGAAAGAAAAAGATCGCCGAGCACGTCTGCTATGTACGAAATTTTATTTGCGACTGACATCGTTAAGTTATCGTTACAATCGGTTAGTGTTACATAAATCGATATACGCACGCAATGAATCGAACACATAGAGTTTCAATAAAGTGCAAAAAGCTTCATATTTGCTTGAAAACTTTTTAGAAATCCAAAACAATATTTATTTATTAAATTGTGTTCTTAAAATCACCTTTCTTTTTTGTTATCAACAACTGTATACATATGTTACCATTAGTACTACCATCCCCTAATAACCATACCCTAAGGCTTCCCGCATAAAAAGAAGAATCCTTTCCCAAATGTCTTCACCGATGAACTTTAAAAATGTGTCTACGTGAGTATAAATTCTTTTCATGTTTAAATCAATTAATAAGATCTATTCCACTACCATAGGTTCCGCAAAAGCAGACTGATTTGTTAGATTTGAGCTATTTTTAATTATTATTGGATTAAAATGAAACGCGTCTGAAAATGCTTGTACGCGGACTAAAAAAATTGTGGTACACAAAATATTGTGGCTTATAAGACGAAATAAGGTAACTTTATCAGAGGTGTCAGAGGAAATAATTCTACTCAATCTTCACATTAAATTTGCTTCAATAGCCAAAGAATCTTTTTTTCAGTGCTTTCGAAAACTCCGATTATTTTGTCAGTGCTTTGTCTAAAAACAATAATGAAACATTAATTTTATGTGAAAATCCATAATATTTTGGAAATTACTATTTAAACTAACAAAAAATTAACTTTATTTTGAATTATTTTGAATGAATTCAGATTTCCAACTTAAACAATTTGCAGACTACTTAAGCACAAATAATGAAAAATTTTAAAAATTAACAAACACACAAAGCAGAATAAGAACACGACCAACAGAACAGAAAATTAATAGCTGCAGAAATTAAAGAACAATTTTTTAGTGTTGAATTATATGCCAACCAAACAGAGGATTTTTGTAAGGGATATTTTAACCAATAGAGCTCAAAAGAGACCAAATAAGGTTCATGTCTACGCTAATCACTCGTAATACTGTTAAATGGCGAATAAAAACAAAACTGTGTGCCATTATTCTTAAAAAAAAATTCTTAAATGTTTAATGAAATATTTTGTATATTGGCATAGAAGTACATTCACAATATACCATAGAGTGCCAAATATACCAGATTGTCAGCCAACTAAGACCACTAGTATAGGTAGCTATAGGTAGGACCGTCTGTCCCTGTTCGGGGCAAAGCATAGACGAGTGGAGCTCCGTAGCTGTACCGGTGGAGCGTATCTTCGTCTCAGAAGTCGCACAGTATGGATGCATTTTTGGTTGGTTGTAGGTTGAAGCCGTAAAATGTCACGAAAATCGTTGTGGCACGGCGAATTGAGGTATTTAAGCCGCAGTCAGGATAACGCTGAGCATCTACAGAGAAGATGCTCAAGTGTTTCCTAACTTCGGACTCGTTGCATTTCCTGCACTGATCATTGTTCGTGATACCCAGCTTTACAGCATGGACAGCCGACAGTCAGTGACCAGTTAAAATGCCTAGCATTAGCCTGCAGTCTCTCCTTCAAAGCTGCAACAGCCCATGCCTTAACTTCCCGCAAATTAAGTTTCTGTTGCTAAGAAGGCGGTTGATCCATCTGTGGATCGCTGGAGCCGTGTTCACTGAGGTAAGGCCCTTCATAATAGCGCCAGTAGTGACATTATTGAAGACGCCTGAAATATCAAGAAAAGCCCCATATTCTTTGAAATGGTCTTCTATTTTAATGGAAGCTACAAGAGCATTGACAGCCGTCTCTATAGACTTGCCCTTCGTATAAGCATGCTGGATTGGGGCAAACAGATGCAATGAATTGCTCCTGATGTGCATATCAAGTAGTTTCTCCAGAGTGTTAAGCAGCAAAGAGCTTAGGCTGATTGCATTTGCCCGCCTTAGGCAGGAAAATGACTTTAGAGGTCCTCCAAGAAGTGAGGATATGACACCATCCGAGGCACGCTGATAGCCCAAACAATTTTATTTGTAGTGATTACACCGGCAGTGGGTCTCATAACTGGGAGACTGGGAAAGAGCTGCCAGTCATTGTTTTCTGTTGCAATACGTCCCGGGAAATGAGCTGAGAGCAGTGCTTGAAGAGTTTCAGCGCAGCTCTCCGTCCACACTCCATCGCCTGGCTTGAGCAGACTGGGACTGGAAGCCTGCTTGGACAGCAGCTTCCTCAGTCTGGAGGTATCTTTAATGTTATCTAGGCCCTCCATGAGGACGACCTTCTAGACCTCTAGTAACTAGGCGAATTTTTTAATACAAAAGTATTGCTCTAATAATACAACAATTTTTTTAAACTTTTTTTTTGTTTTTACAATATATACATAAATCGCCAGACATAGGTTCTCTCATTTGGCACCATTAAGTCCATATTGCTTATCAATTTTGTTATTATTGTATGTACCAAGTGCTATCAAAAAAATATATATCTCTATCTCTTATAGTCTCAGACGGACAGACGGACATGGTTAGATCGTCTCGGCTGATGACGCTGATCAAGAAGATGCTCAAGTATTTTGCTCCGGGGTCAGAGATGCCTCCTTCTGACTGTTGCATACATTTCCTGCCGCCACAAAGTTATGGGTAGAAAGCCAATGGATAACGGGTATAAAAATCTTGATATCGAATAACAAAATCTTTTCATATCTTTTTAGTAGAAGTTCCAACAGTCTCAGCCCTCGCCTCGTTGCATTCGGACGTGCGCTAAGCAGATCTCCGCAAGAAGGCGTAAGCCTTCGATCTTTACTCATCAAGTTTACGCTGATTACCATAGCAAATCGGCAAGTTTATCAACCTCGTCTGTGGCTTCTACAGTGGGACCCAATGTTTCCACAGCTTTGGCTACATCGACCGCTAACACATCGTTGAGCGACTTCTTCTCAACAATGGCTCGGAAGAAAAAATGCTTGTTTCAATCCCGTGAGCAGCATATAAGCAAGAAACTTAAAGTTTCTGCAAGCCCACCCAAAACTATAACTAAAGCTAAGCTGAAGGTCGCGAAAAGTCCAAGTGAGAGAATTGACTATTTCGCATCCACCTCCAAGGCAGCGGCAGTAAGCAAAAACCGTTTTGCAGCTCTGGACGAAGAAGCTAGCCATGTTATGCAGATGGACTCGCCAGAAATTGGTTTGGACGACGAACCAGAAACACCTGTAGATGTCAATGAGTATGAACATACCCAGAAAACGATCGCTAAGCCTCCTACTATTTGTGTGCCTAACGTTGACAACCCCATAGATTTGAAAATGGCCTTGGACTCGTGCGTTGGTGTCGATAACTACAGTATTCGTACCTCAAAGTTCGGTGTGTCAAGAATATACACTATCAACTCTGATGCTTTCCGAAAGACGGTTAAGCATTTAAACACTCTTAATTGTTAGTACTGGGACCAAGAAGGATAAGCCGTACAGGGTAGTCATCAAAGGAATTAATGCCAGCGTGCCCACAACCAATATCAAGAACGCTCTTCTCGTAGAAACGAAATTTTGCAATGTCTCAAATGTCATATGTTTGGTCACTCCAAAAGTTACTGCTTTCTAGAACCAATCTGTGGCAAGTGCGCTGGCTCGCACACGACTGGTTCGGTACTATGCACTAGTGATGACTATTTGTGCATCAACTGTGGTGGTGATCATGCTTCAACAGACAAAAAATGTCCAGTCAGGGCTGAAAAAAGCAGAATGCTAAATCCAAAACCAAGGCTCCTTGCCTCCAGCAACACTTTGAGAGCAAGACATAATCAGGACGTCACGCGGAGTTGGATCAAGCGCTCTTAAACATAACCAGCGAGAAACAAACGTGATGCCTGATAATAAATTCCTGGCGTTGGAGTGCTCCATAATGGAGATCAACGCAAGAATGGAACAATAATTTAAGCTGGTCCAAAAAAACATTGGAGGCAAACAAGGCATTTCGAGAACTGGTCACGGTTCTGATTTCTCGTATGCCAAAATGATGCAACCGACAGTTAAAATCGGATTGTGGAATGCACGGGGGCTAGCTAGGGATTCTGAAGAGCTCCGGCTTTTCCTCAGTGCTCATAATATAGATGTTATGCTGGCCACAGAAACACATATGAAAGAAGGACAGCGTATATTTCTGCCAGGATATACTTCTTTCCACACCTATCACCCCAGCGCCAACGCCACAGGTGGCGCCTCAGAGATTGTGCGCTCCACATTGAACTACACTCCACAATCTTCTATCGTGGTGCCGATATGAGTATTTTCAAGGCGCACTTGGAGGAGGAATTGGACATCTACATGGAAAGAGGAGGAGGATATTGACAACGCCATCAATATTTTCATGAACCAACTAAGACAAGCTGCAACAAGAGCTGCTCCTAGAAACCTACAAGATGCGAGTGAACAACGGCAGCTTCAGCTTCCTCCTGCAATCATCGAACTCCTCCGAATTAAGCGCAAAGTCCGAAGAGAGTACGCCAGAACTGGTGATGCTCGAATCCAGCAGATTCACAATAGATTGGAAACAAATGCAAATTGGCAACTTGCTCGATAGCTTAGGGACGGATGCTTCCACTAACTTCCTGTGGAAAATAACTAAAAGGTACAAGACGCTGCCCACAACAAAGTCTGCTTTTAGAGACCCTGCTGGAGGCTGGTGCCGCACAAGCCGTGACAAAGCAGAAGTGTTTGCCAACAATTTAGAGCAACGTTTTAGGCCACATGACTTTGCGCCAGAGAGCCATCGCCGAATGATTGCGGAGTCACTTGAAACTCCGTTACAAATGGACTTGCCCGCAGATCCTGTCATGCTGGACGAAGTTAAACATTTAATTTCAAAATTAAAAGTGAAAAAAGCCCCTGGCGAGGACTTGCTGGACAACAGGACCATCAGAATACTTCCAGATCAAGCTTTGCTATTCTTGGTCCTCATCTTTAACAGCATCCTGCGTTTGGGATCCTGCTTGGAAGTCGGCGGGCATCATTATGATACTCAAACCAGGAAAGCAACTATCAAATGTGGATTCTTACAGGCCTATAGGTCTTCTTCCTTCTTTAGGAAAAATAATGGAAAGACTGATTCTGAACAGAATGATGAGTGTCGAGGTTGTCACCCTTGCGATTCCCAAGTTCCAGTTTGGTTTTCGCAGACAGCATGGCACCCCAGAGCAACTCCATAGAGTTGTCAACTTTGCGCTGGAGGCCTTGGAGGAGAAAGAGTACGCGGTGGCTGCTATCTTGGATATCCAGCAAGCTTTTTACAGAGTATGACTTCTCCCGGACTTTTTCACAAAGCAAAGAAATTGCTAACACATCAGCTTCTTAGAAGGACGCTCTTTTCATGTGATGACCGATGGATATATGTCGTCGACCAAGTCTATAGAAGCGGGTGTTCCACAAGGTAGTGTGCTTGGCCCCACATTGTACACACTATTCTCTGCTGACATGGCAACCCACTCGTCAATCACAGCGCTTGCACGAAAGGATACACTGATTGCAACCTATGCTGACGATACCGCGGTGCTCACCAAAAACAGCTCCATAGATCTTGCAAAAATAGGCCTCCAAGGAATGGGCTAGGAATTGAAACTTGTGCATCAATGCAGATAAATGCACAAACTTGGCCTTCGCAAATCGAGTGCGCAAATGCCCGTGTGTGATGCTTAATGGTAGAGTGTTAACTCACTCAGCATCACACAAATACCTAGGAGTCATTCTAGACAGAAGACTCAATTTCGAAAGCCATGTCAAGTCGCTGCTGCACTCTTATAAAACCAAACTAAATCGTATGTCCTGGCTACTCTCCGCTAAAAACAAGCTTTCACTGGACAACAAAGTTCGAATTTTCAAGTGCATTTTCGCTCCGAACCTGTTCTATGCAATACAGGTGTATGGTATCACAGTTAAAATGCACCTCAACAAAATACGAGTACTTCAAGCCAAAACGCTGAGGCGGATCTCAGGAGCTCCATGGTAAATGAGAACGGCGGACATCGAGCGTGACCTCAAAGCACCAAAAATTGGCGATAGAATACAGGCAATTGCACTAAAATATACAGAGAGGCTTGGTGGTGACCCTAACAGCCTGGCTAAGCGCCTAACGCCAAGTCATCGCACTACAGTCAGGAGAAGACTAAAACGATATCATCCTCAAGACCTGCTGGCTCGGGTCTTGACATAATAATTAACAGCGATACTATACATACATTTCTCGTATAACCGTATATCAGTAGGTTCATTTTATACAATCTTTATTTACTTTATGTGCTGCTGACATAATTCATTTTCTGTTTATAATTTCTGATTTGTTTAAGTTGCCCAGTTAGGTATCAGTGCACCTATCTTTGTTATCATTTCGTTATTATTTTAATAAAAAAAAAAAGAATTTCCAACTTTAGCCAAAGGAAAAAAAATGGTTTTTTACAAAATTCTCGGGCCCACAATATAAATACAAAATGACATCATTGACAAAATGGCTGAAGCATACATCTACAACCAATCAACGGTCGTATGCTGACCGCACGTGTGTGGGACACATTTTGCTGAGAGAGTATTGATAGATTTGTGGCCATTATTTCTGTCAGAAGGCAAGCACATTGGAAGAGAAAAATCTTCCCAACATAGTCTTCATAGACTCCAACAACTTACCCCGGCAACGTGGATCTGGCGAGACACTGGAGGATAGTATCAACCAACTCATCCCAGCAACCAGAAATTGGCGAAATATAACTTATGTATATACAGTGGCGTGCAAGTCTGAGTACATGTTTGCAACTATTGACTTTGCATAAAAAAATTATTAGTAAAACTAATTGAACGTTTTTTTTTTTCATCGGATACAGACACAATGTTATAGCTCACACATTAATTATAAATTGTTTTATTGTATATAAAGCCCACATTTTAATGAGTCACAATAAATAAATGATAAATGGAACTTTACTTACCGACTAAAACATGACTTTCACAGAACAAATTTGTTTTAATTGTGTTAAGGTGTGTGCTTGAGTTCCAAAGCTTTGTCAATTTTATGCCATTCTTTGCGATTCTTTGCGATCAGCGACGGAATTAATATCGATCAATTAAATTACACCATTACATTGTTAAATGCGCATATTCGATAAATATTTATTCTTTTAATAGAGTTCATAATAAATATTTATACTTTCAATTGAGCTTAAAAATATAAATTTTAAACTTTGTGCCATGAAATTTGGTGGTTCAAAGTGCAGGTCATTTTATTATTTCCCTAATTGCGGTCACTCAGTATTTGGACATTGACCAACACTGCCGGTTGTTGTCTCCGCTAAGCTAAATTGCTGTGCTGCTTGCAAGCGGTAAACAATGCGTGACGTTTTAAGTTCGAATTCAACTATTTAAATTCATTTAAAAGCTTAATTTTTAATGCAACAATTAATGATTAATTGTTTTATATGTTGCGATAGGAAATTCCTAGAATCTTAGAAACTTTTTTGTAGAGCAAGACTTTTTTAGAACGTTAATAAAGGAACCATTTAATGTATCATAATACAGTTGTTGCTAATAAATTTCACAGCTCTGTTATTTTGCTTTTATATGAAAAATTTTGCTTAAATATTTCATAATTTAAAATCAATTACCCATTACTATTTTATTTTAGCCTCAATGTGTTTTTCAAGATGATTAAAAAAGCAGTACACAAGATATTTATGTCGAAATTATTTTATTTTTTAAACATTTTTTACTTTATTTTGATAAACCTTTCCCAAACAATGATCACTATAGGCAATATTGTCGTTACAGAAAATGAAATGCGAGTAGCAATTTATTGTTTGATATTTGTGGACTTTTGTTTGTTTCTTTTCAATTCTTTCAATTTCAATTCTTTAATTGAGTAAACTTAATTATTATTTGCATGTTATTATTATCAAATTGTCGTGAAATATTATAATTCTATATATCTTCATATTATTTTTTAATACAACTCTAACAATTTCTTAAATTGAATTCGTTCCCCCAATTGAATTCGATATCGAAAGAGTTAAAGTTAAAATTTGAAAATTTCATTTCAATATTAATTTTGTTTTTTGTTATTGACTTTCTTGAATTCGATTTATTTGATTGTTTGGTTTTTTTATAAATAGTTTAATGCTGTTCATAAGTGCTCAACACTGATGGCAAGCAGCGAGCAACTCGTTCATGAATTCGTCTCTCTCAACGAGAGCGATGAATGCGCAACTGCGAGAATCCTTTCGAATGCTCGACAAAAAGAAAAGCAGAGCGAACGTTTTGCTGTTGACGTTGGCGTCAACGTTGCCAGCGCTGTTGCAGTCGACGTTCGCAAAGTCGACGCCACCCCCCACACACAAACTCACGCACACACATACACACACACATACATACACACACGCAGAGGGACACACACGCAACGCACAAGTTGGTGGCGCGTCCTGTGGCGGAGTCGTCGGGTCGTCATGTCAGTTTTGGACAAACACTCCGAGAGGCACGTCAGGGCCCAGCGTGCGCGCTTCTCGTCTCGATCCAGTGTGTGTTGTGTGTGTTGTGTCTGTGTTAGTGTCAGTGTCGGTGTCCGTGTCTGTGTGCGCGTGTATGTGTTTTGCCTGTAAAAAGCCAAGCCAAAAGGCAGCAGATTCCCGTTCTGTGGCAAATTTGTGCTGTAATCGGCGGTACATTGTGCAAACGAAAAAAAAAAAGCGAAGTGAAAGTGCGACACTGAAGCGATAACAACAACAACAACAACAGCAACAACTACTTTAAGAGCAACGACAACAACAACAACTGGCAACTGACAACTGGCAGCAACGATGTGCGGGGCAGTGCCATTTCAACTGTCAAAAGTTAGTTAGATACTTGTGCTGAGTGCTTCATTTTTTCTTTTTGTTGTTGTGTGGCTTTTTCCTTTTCGTGGAGTAGTGCTAAATAGGCGTGGCGTAGGCGGCGAGCAGCGACATACATATATCTATCGACTTTCTACCTAACACAAAAAAAAAAAAAAAACAAAAATGAAAACAATTATAGATAACTTTTTGGTACACAGTGCGTATGCTTGATTTGTTGCTGAAGGCATTACACGCTGGTTGCTTACCAAATTCCTTGCAACTGTCTGTCGCTCATTAAATGATTGCCATTTGCAAGGACTCTGCTGCTGCTGCTGCTGCTGTTGCTGTCATGACATTACTCATACGCCGTGTGGCCAGTCAGAGCAGTGTGGGAGGCGGGGAGGGACAAAAACTGAAACGCACACTGCAAAAATGAATGCTATATGAATGAAATCATCCAAATACACACAAACACTCACACACACACACAGGCAGACACGTGCATGTTTTGTAGGTGTGCTCTCAGCGTCTGTGTGTGTGTGTGTGTGCTGAAAATTCTGAACTGCGTTCAACTCCCGCAATGCCAAAAACAAAAACAAACTGTGTAGGTGTGCAGGAGTGTGCAGGTGTGTGTGTGTGTGTGTGTCTTGCTAATGTTCCAAGTGACCAGCGTTTAGAGTCACGCGAAGTTACAATAACAATAACAACAACGATAGCAACAACAGTAACAAATGCTCAAATAGAATATAGAGGTGAATAATGGGTGTCATGTGGACATGGACAGCAGCACCAGCCTTAGAATACTTGGAATATGAAAGCATAGCAGCTCAGCGAAAATATAAAATTGCTCCTACAACTACAACATAGCGTACTTGCAACAACAAACATTAGCAACAACAACAACTACAACAACAACAAGAGTAGCAACAAACGTAGCAACAGCAAGCAGCCCATTAGCATACAGCTACAGTGACTCAAAGCTGTATTTTTCAGCTGGAAAACTAATACAATTAAAGGCATTAAAATATGTTAATAGTAGTTGCAAGAGATTTTATAGAAAAATAATATGAAAGAGAATAAAACAAATTGAATTTGCATTACTTTTAATAAATTTAATTTATTATATATTTTTTAAGTTTTGTTATCATTAACAAATTTTTTTATATTTCAACTTTAATTCAGTAATTTAATATTTTAAATTTTAAAACTTAAAAATACCATATTGATCATTTTTTCATTGCTTCAAATAATACAATTTTCATTAATTGTAATAAATTAATTTTTGTATATCAATATAAGACAAATTGTAATTGTAATTGTATAATCTAATTTAATAAAATTTTCTTCAGTAAAATATTATAATTTTTAATCCTACCATATTATTTATGTATCATGAAAATAATATTCAATTTTATTATTAAAATATTATAGCTTTATTTTAAAAATGTATCATTAAAAACTTTTGTATTATTTAATGTTGTATTATTCAAATTTCACTTTTATTAATTGCATTTAAATTTAACTTTATTAATTCATTAGTTCAATAATTATGTTATACAATTATATAATTGGATTTTGTTTTACTTGAGTAAATTTAAATTATTATTTAGTTCAATTATTTTTATATATTTTATTTAACTTTGGCTTCAGTGTAATATTTGTTTATTTATTCTTTGAAATAGTCAGAAGGCAAATTACAGTAACTATATTTTTGTGGTATGTTATTTTATACTAAACTATAATTACAATAAATAGAAACCCTATTTTTAAATTTAAAATATACCATTTGCACAATTTCCTTTTTAGACTCGTATATAATTTTTACGTACATATAATTTGAATACATAATTTGTAATGCAGTTTATTTATTTGATTGACTGCAAAGAATTTTTGATGCTATGCAATTTTATATATTTAATATTTAATTTGTAGCACAGTTTAATATTTGATTGAATGCCAATCATTCGAAGACATTGTTAATTTAAAATCAATCTTTTGTGTTAAACTTAATTGCCATTTGATGTTATTTCTGACAAAGGAAAATAAAATACGCGCTCTGGCCAGTGTTGAAGTGTGACCTAGAGCAGCTTTGGGTGACGGGCAGACATTGAACAGATTTGGGGAGTCGCAGCATCAGTGCGTCGCTGTAATAAATCATGCATATCTTGCTAGTTTTTTTTTTGTGTTTCTTTTTTTTTCTTTTCTGAGTGAGTCTAGGAAAATGCAAATAAATTGAAAAATAATAAAATGCCTTGGCAAAAAGGCAGGCAACAATAACAACAACTACAACAGCAAAGAGCATGCCGCACAAAATGTGTAGCATAAATAATTCCACCCACAGAAAGGAAGAAAAAAAAACAGAAAAAAAGATTACACAGTCACTAGGGCGACACACTAAAGAAAGTCGCAGTCGCAGTTGCAGTCGACGCTGGCAGCGGCATCGGCATCGCAGTCAGCTGAGCTCGCTCTTATTTACTCGCTGCTCGCCTCAGTTCGGTTCTCGGCACTCTCTCTCTCGCACTCGCTCTCGCACTCGCTCCCTCTTTTGTCAAACTAACCTACATCAACAGCTGTAAATTGCGGCGCCCACGCAAGCCGCACTTTGGTAATTGCTGCCATTATCGTTGCTCAAGTTCTTGTTGTTGTTGTCGTTTCAGTGACAAAAGAAGCAGCAACAGCAACCACTACAACAATAACAACGAGAAGCAATTAAAAATAAATAAACGAAAACAACGTGTAAAAGTGTTGACATGCAAATATTAAATAATATTCAAGTTGCAGTTAAGGCTGAGTAGAAACACAAAACCGAAAACGAAATCGTCGTCATTCAGGAACAAATGAAGACGCTGGCGAGCGTCTTCCTCTCGCCATCTGACTGACTCTCGCTGTCTCTCTCTCTCTCTCTCCCTCTCTCTCTCACTCCGTCAGTCTCTCAATCTATTGCTCTCGCTACAACTGTCACTCTCTCAGTCTATGCAACTCCCCCTCTCGCTCACTCGCTCGCTCGTTTGTTCGCCTGTCGTCGTCGACTCAACTCGCGCGCTCTCTTCGGCTCTCACAACAACAACGGCAGCGAGTGCTGTGAGCATTGGCTGGCCGAAAACAGCTGTTTTTGTCCGGTCTTCTTCTGCGTCGACGCGTGTGTACATAACCTCAATCATCGAGCAACAAAGTATAACAAAAAAAAAGTCCTCGTGCTGCGCTTGGATGTTGCGGTAGGCAGCAACGCAACGTCGACGTTGACGTTGGCGTCGTCCAGCCCACTCTCTCTCTCACACTCTCGCACTCTCTCTCGCTCCTTTGCTCGCGCAGTCTCGCGCACTCACTCACACTCACACTCTCAGACTTTTGTGCTGCTTTGACGAGTGCAACGGCTGCGTCTAGCCCAAGGAGCAGCAGCTCTCAGGCCGAGCCGCAGGCTTTGGCTGTTGCGGGTGGTGACGTCGCTGCAGCTGCTGCTGCGACGCCGACGTCAGCGCAAGCAACAACAACAACAAAAATAACAGCAACGAGAACAGTAACAGCAACAACCACAATAGCAGCAGCAACGGCAGCAACGACAGCAGCAGCAGCAGCAGCAACAATCAGCAGCAACATCAGCGCCCTGTGTGCACCGACAATAATATGAGGAGTGGCAGTTCGGAATTACTACTCGAGCAGCAACAACAAGAGCTACGGTTACGTAAAATCCGAGAACTGGCTCCAAAAAAGAAAAATGGCAATCGGCGCTTTCGTTCGTGGCGGGAACGTGCGCGTTTCTATGGCACCTCAACACTCGCCTTCTTCTCGGTGACCGCCGGCGCATCGTTGCTATTCCTGGTGCCGCTCTACGTCGATCCGGCCATCTCGACGCTGAGTCACGATTTCGTCGAGCATCCCACGCTGTGCACAACGACGCGTCGCGAAGATCTCGTCGGTATCTTCAACTGTTCGTGGAGCTCGTGCCGCGAGGGCTGCACCTCAGATCTATATCGTTGTGTCCACATCTATGTGACGTTTATCGAACAGAACATAACGATACCCGAGAATATGACCGATTATAGCAATTATACCGCCGATTGGGAGCAATCCAATGAGGCAACGCTGCTCGTCAACATCAAAGGTTGCGGCTATCCGCCCACAGTGACGTGCAAAAATTTCAATAACTATTATGGCGTCGAGGGCGCCATCTATCCGTGTTTCTATTCACGTAAAAATAAGACCGTCGTCCTAACGTCCTACAATCACGACGATCAGGTGTCCATGATCATACATTTTTTTGTGGTGCCATTTGTGATAACGGTCATCTCATCCATCGCCCTGTGCATCATGCACTGCGACTGCCGCTGCAAAAAGGATCGCAGCCATCGACGCAATCGTCCCCAATGCCGCAGGCCGCGCATCGAAAATCTCAGGTGAGTTGAGCTATCAAAATGTTATGATTGAAAGTATGGCCATGCTTAATAATATAGTCACATTTATGTGAACTTATAAAAATAAGAAAAATAGAATTCCAAAACTAAGGTAATACTTGAAACTTGAAAAAAAAAACTTCTATATCCTTTGGTTATATTCAATGTAAATAAATTTAAACCAAAACTAACTCTTTAGAATAGAAGTGGAAATGGAAAATAGATATTGATTTAGGATTTTAAATGATTGCTTAAAAATTGCAGATCAGTTTTAAACAAAGATGATAATTATATATCTAATAGTTGACATAACTGAAGAACCTTTTTGCAGAATTATTTTGTAGATGTAAATTTAAAATGTAACTACAATTTTAAAACTAAAGCAATCTCGATTAAAGTAATATAACATAAAAACTTTACCCTGTGAATGCAGAAAAAATTTTAAAATGATTTTTAGATTTTAATTAAGAACCGAAGCAATCAAATTAAATAATTTAATGAACTACTCATTTTCTTTGCAATAGAATAAAGTATTTTTCAACTAAATTATTTTCACAACAATTTAAAATTATGAATTAAATTAATAGATGAGAAGTGTTTACATATATTAAAATTCAAATTTGAATAACCCTTAGTATATGTTATTGTTTATTTTATGATGTCAAATCGAAATTTAAAGTCAACTTAAACATAAAGAAATTTGCAGCTGAACATTAATTAAACATTTAAAACTTTTGAGACTATTTAGTTTATTGTAATTCATTTCATATATTTGAACCCAACAAAGATATCACAAAAATTCTATGCTACGATATAATATATCTATAGAATATCGATCAAAGATTTCCCCTTCAAACAACATCTGGTATTAGTTTCCTTATAGCCTGGCGCATAATAATTAGCACTTAAGCAATAAACTTATTTTGGCCAAGTCCACTTTGGCATTAATTCAGCATCTTGGCATTAAACATGTCCGAACTTGTCGAGCCCAAGTTAATTTGCATGCATCGTCGGATTTAGTTTCAGTTGACTTCAAATTGCAAGCTCATTTAAATTAATGAAGTTTCACGAAAACTTTCACAACAACTTGCGCTCTGTTCTCTGTTTTGTTCTATTGTATATGCTGCTCAAGACAGCTGCCACATGCCACCTGCCACAATATGTCGATTGCCATATAATTTAGTGTCCATTATAGTTGTTTTCGTCTTTTCTTTTATGTGTTGATAGAAGATTCGAATAATTTAATAATGACAGCCGCAAAGTAACATTAGTAGTATTCTTTTTTGAGTTATAAGTGGTATATATTATTTATACGTCTAGGTGTCACATGCGTGCACACACACATACACACACGAACACACATACATTAACACCCCACCCAACGAAACGAAACGCATTAGCCAGCCGGCAAACGAGGCACGTACATAGCACGCACCACGTTGCGTATGATTGATTTGTTGAGCTGTTGACAAGCGAACTTTCGATTGAGTTTTTCGGTTCGGTTTGATATTTGGTATGTGCGCTCGCGTATTTCGTAGTCACATTTTGTGTGGTCGTCGGGCTTTGACGCTCCGACATCGAAGTGAGACAATAACAATTACATTTATCATGTGAGCTTAATGCAGGAACAAAGCAAAAAAACAAAAAAAAAACAAAAAAAAAACAAAAACAAAAAGCACTACAAAAGCCACCAATGGCATTGCCATTGATTCTCAATTATCGTCCCTTTGTGTGCTCCTCGTATGCACATGCCGCTGATATGACTGTGGCTTTTGTCTGTGTTGCGTTCGTTTTGTATTGTTTTTTGGTGGATTATTTGCCGTGTGTGTGCATTCTGATTTGGTGTTTTTTGGTTTTGCATTTTCAATTGCGACTTCAGCACTCAATCGATAATGAATAGCCCTTTTTGCCTTTTGCCACGTGCATTTGCATTATTCAATTGTTTCTGACGTGGCTGCCACCCCAGACTCGGGGTTGCACATGCCCCGAAAAACAAGGGCCACGTCCAAGTCTCGAGTCGAATGCAATCAATGCTCCCTTTTGTGTGTCCAGTTTTAGGCATTCCACTCTCTCTCTCTCTCTCTCTTTCTCTCTCTTTCTCGACTCAGGCACGTGTCTCAGCAATTAGTACGAGTGGCCCAGCTCATTGTGATATGCAATCTGCAAGTGAAACGGAGATTTTGCCGCCTTAGTGTGTGTGTGTGTGTGGCAAACACGATTATGCACAGCAATAATGAACAATGCCTGTCACTCAATCAGTTACTCAAATGTGGCCAAGCATTATGGCCTAGTTGGGTTTAGCTTACAATGCTTCTTTGTGGTTGATTTGTAATGGATATTTAATAAAGGCTTGCAAGAAAATATACTTTAAATGCTTATTGATTGACTAAACTATAAATTAATGCTCGAAGTCATACTTTAAATTGGATTCAAATTAAAAGAAAGACAATTAAAATTAAACATTAACGAATATTCTTTAAATGCTATCTGATTAACTAAGCTATAAATTTATGGTCAAAGTCATAATTTAAATTGCACTAAAAGAAAGATAAATGCAAATAAAGCATTGTTTGACTAATGTCTACAAATTATGCTCAAAGCCATAATTAAAATTGCACTTATCATAAAAGAAATAACTTTGTTTGACCAATGTCCACAATTTATTTATAAGTCAGCTTAATCTTAAATCAATTCATTTATGCAATTTATCATTTATTAAATTTGCTTGAAGTGTTTTCTATTTGAAGTAATCTCTTAAATTTCTCAGCTAGGAGAGTAGCAAATGAGCGCCATGACAATGTTAAAGTAAACTTTATATCAGGTGTAGAAACCAACAACAAAAACAAACAAACACAGAGCGAAAACAAAAACCAAAAAAAAAAAAGGATGAGAAACACACAAACACACACACACACACAAAGGACGCATAATTTAGCTTGTTTTCAACGGAAATCACTAATAAAAACAGTTGAAAAAGAGCTGTTGAAAAGTTGCAAAACAAAATGGCGTCAGCTTGTGCCGTTTGTTAATGCTATCTGTGCACACGCACACCAACACACACACCGACACAGACACAGAGACGAGTGTACGTTACATAATCAGCTTACCTTTTTGTCACACAGTCGTTTCTTTTGTTTAAAAATAAAATGAATATAAAAGAACGAGGTGAGCGAGGGAAAATAATTCGAGTTACTTTTTGCCCAAAAAGGATTTGCAGCATATCATGTGTGTGCACAGTTCTTTGAGCTGGCATCATGCCATATTCGCATTTAACTATCGATTAGATGTTTCCTGCTAATTTCACGTTGCATGCTTCAACACGCTTGCCACACACTGAATCTCCATCTCAATCTCAATCTCGGTCTCGAATCTCGAGTCAAGTCAAGTCAATCAGCCAATGAGGCAGCCCTCTCGGTCTCTGCTTCGTTGCTGCTGTTGCTGCAATTGCTGTTGCTGCTGCTTCAAACTCTTAACAAAGCGGCAAGAGAAGCGTCTTCAAGTGCAGCTGTTGCAGAAATGGGTGAAGAGCTGCTCCTTGGCGAAAGTGGCCTACTTAGCCCAGGCCAAACTGCTGCTGCTGCTTCTACTGCTGCTGTGGTTGCTGTGTTGCTTGCCGCGTATTTGCCGTGCCGTGTGTGTGCCACTTCTCGCTATGCAACGCGTCTTCAAACAAAAAAAAATACAGAAAATAAAAATCAATTTTCGCCTTGCCTTATGAAGAATCCAAAATGCAATGTGTGAATGTGAACGTGTATGCGTTGAAGTCACGTCTTTCATACTTTTAATAGCTTCTTCTTCTTCGTCTTCTAGCACTTCTTATGCTTTGGGCCCCAGTTCAATAAATTTCCCAACACTTTGTCTATATTTCTTGCAAATTGACACGAACGTTGCTCGGTGCTTATTGCAAAATTGTATTAATAAATATTATCCACACCAGTAACTTTTTATGTTTCAATTGAGACAATTTAAACAGCATATTGATTGTAAATATGCTGGGATAAAATATGTTCTGTATTTCATTATATTTGCACATACTTTTTAGTGTTATTTGAATTTCAATTTATTTATTTGTCATAAATTCGATTCAAGCGTATACGTAATTTTTTATAGCATAAATAGAATATTAATTATTATATTTGGTTAAAAAAAAGTTATTGAATTTTGTGTAATTTTATTTTATTTATTGCAATATTTCATACACATTTGTTGTCTACAATTAAACACTGTTGTTTCTTTTATGCGTATACGTAATATTTATAGTATAGATAACACATTGATTGCCAAATGGTTAAAAAATATAGATATTACTTTTTATGTTATCTTATTTTATTTATTGCAATATTTCATATATATTCATTTACCTAAATTCGACAGTTCATTTTATACGTATGCGTAATATTGTCAATGCAGAATATTGATTTTAAATTAAAACGAAATGAATATTGAAAGTTTGTATTTGAAAATATGTAATTATATTTTATTTAAATTTATTTATTGGGTTATTTCATACATAATTTTTGACATATATTTTTAATTTTGTGCGTATACGTAATTTTTTCAATATAAGTAAAATATTAATTGTAAATTTAGTTCAAGCATACAATTGTATTGTAAACATATTTTAATGTTATTTGGTATAATTTTTTAAAATACATGTATTTTAAATACTTGCACATTGATTTCTTTTTTAATTATCGCGTATACGAAATTTAGGCAATATAAAACGATATATATGTTATTTTTAGATGTGATTGAAGAAAATAAGTGTTAAATTTCAATATTTTCACAAATAATTTCGTTCAAATACTTTATATAGATTATTTATCATTTGTTCCATACGTATACGTAATTTTCTAAAAATGAACATGGTATTAATTTAATTTTTTTGTTAGGAAATATTGTTATTTTATCTTAAAATTAGTAAATATATTTCATTTATTCAGATTTTATTTTGGATCTATTTTGCCTTGAATGCGTATACGTAATTTTGTCGGTTACATTTCCTTACAAATAAAAATGAAGTATACGCACTGGCTTCAATATTCTAGTAGACAGAACTAATCTTGATAAGCCCATAATTGTATTTTACATATTAGAATGGATGAATAAATTGACTCACAAAATTCCTTTCTCTTTCACTAAGTAAATATTCATTTTCAGCACAAAAAGAGCTGCAATCGCTTGGGCAATGTTATTCTTCCATTGTCAATTTTGTTTGGCTTAAGTAATTGCTGCAAAATGTGGGCTTAAGCGATGCTGGATTATAATTGGGTTTTCGTTTGTTGTTGTGGAGTAAAGACTCGTTTGTGTCACGTCAAAACGTCGACAGAGAATGAGAGAGAGAGACTGTTTGCAATCTAATCTTTTGCTTGATTATCCGTTGCTGAAATGTCACTTAGTATAGTGCAGTTTGCCAAAGCTACAGCTGCATTTCAAACTATGCTTAGTATAGAGAAACATTTTGCGTTTGTCTCACGTACTTCTTGTTTACTCACACACAGACACACATAGAAATACAAACATGTTAGTTTGCCGGAAACAATGGGAGCATAAAAAATGCGGCACGCTTTTATCTTTTTTATTTTTTTTTTTGGGTTTTTTGGTGAAACCAGAGCAAAAACTGGCATAAGATGTGTGCCCGCTATTGTTATTTTTATCAGCAGCATGAAGAAAAATGTACCACATACACGATACTACTTGCTATGTGTTCATGTGTGTGCGTGTATGTGTGTCGTATCTCAATCGTGGGTGGGCGGCGAAGGACAGCGTCTAGTTCTCATCACAGTCACGCCCCCTAATCGATATTAATAATGCGCAGCATATGAATGCCGTTCAATAAATTTTCGTTTTCCTTTTTCGCCATTCAAATGCAATCGGCATAGAAATTCCAAATCATTTGCCATTCGTCCCCTCGGGGAGAGAAAGGCGGAGGCAGAGATCTTACTTTGGCGTAAGTCGACATTCAAAACAAAAATCATGCTGCAGGCTGGCGTTGAAAGCAAGTAAGCAGGCAGGCAAAAGCGAAAGCGAATATTTGCCTTGACGCCGTTCGACTTCATTCAACTAAATCCCCACAAAATCCTTCGAGTTGGCAGGAAAAAGTCCGCTAAGTCAGTCAGCTGTCGCCGTTCGCTATTCGCCATTCAGCACTCGGAGTCGGAGACGCAGTCACATTTAGCCAGACATAACATTAATAACGCACACACACAGACACACACACTAGTTGAGATGTACTCGAAAAGGACAATAAGTAATGTACTTGTGTGGACCCTGAAGGCGGCCATCGTAATCGTAATTGCTATGACAGAGATTCATGCCCATCAAAGTTGGAAGTAAAAAACAACTTTCAGCTGCGTAATGAATTTGTTTACCCTCATAAAACAATAAAGATGAGCCGATAAATGAATTGCATATAATTCAACGTTCATAATGAGTTTTAAATACGAAAACTTTATTAAAATCTCGATGATTATATAATGTAAAAATAAAAGTATAAATCAAATGAATTGAGGTAAATTGAAATGAGTTCAAAAAATGTGAAACATTGCTAAGAGAAATTTACATAAATTAAAAATATCTATAAACAAAATTAAACCTTAAATTACAATTGAATTAATGCTATATCTACAAAATGTCATATTAGTTGATTAATTGAAAAAAAAGATTAAATATATATTGAGTTGGTCAAAGGAATTAAATTAGACAGATATGACTTGAGGAACTATAAGAATTTTTAAAATTAATGTTTGCTTAGATAATTCATTTTTCATTAACAACTTTGTTAACAATGTATATACTATATATAATGTCATACGAATGGCTTGATTTGGTGAATTTATAAAAGTATAAAAGAACTAGAAATATGAATAGAATTAGTCAAAGGAATTAAAGAAGATTCTCAATAAAGAATTTAAAAATATAAATATTTCCTTAGAAAATATTAAACTTCAATTCACAAACTTTGTTAATAAAAATGTCACGACCTTAAAATTCGCTTTACACGATTAATTCATAAAAAACCATTAAATATCAATTGCATAAATGTGCGTGCATAAAGTTAGCTAGATCTTTTGTTTGCTGGCAATTCCCTTAACACTTAAAGAAATGCTTAGACAGCATATTTTGAGAGGTGGCAAGTGGCATTTAAAGAAAACGGCTCTAAAATGTGTCGCCCCAGACAATTTAGTAAAATACATAACTCAACAAAAGGCTGCCAAGACATCAGACATTGCAATTCCATTGAGATTCGAGCGTTGAACGTTGAACGTTGAGCGTGCTTCACTTGCTTGGCCGTGTGTTTTTTTGGCCCGTGCCTCGCCTTGGTAATCAGACATAACAGAAATGCTGAAAAATATGTGTATGTAGAGAGTACTATATATGAACGTACATATATATATATTGCATGCATGGATATTATCTAAATTTGAGTATGTTATTAAAGCAAATTTATGGCGAGGCCAGACGGTTTATACTTTTAGCGCTTTTGGGTTTGTGGCAGCGTCAAGTGGAAGCATCCCATAATAAATTAAAGGAATACAAACAAACACACACACACACACACACACACATGAGAGCGAGAGAGAGATTCATGTAATTCCAAAGGCAACAGCATAACCATGGGGTCGGTTTAATGGTCACACGTTTGGTTGAATATACCGAGAGCATATGAGCACAGACTTATGCATATGCGAATTATGACCAGAGAGAGAAAGAGAGAAGAAAAATTAGATTGGATTAGGCGCTGGGTATACGAAAAAGGTTTTTTCCTATCAGAAACTAATAAGCTGAAATCTAAGCCAACATGAGAACAAGAAAACTGGTTATAAATAAAGGAAAATACACAAAGGAAATGATGTTAGTTATCTTAAGCAAAAATGTTAAATATAATCCCGAACATGTTTAAGATTAATAAACCCTCATGAATAACCAAAACGAACTCAACAGTTGAGCTTAAACTAACGAAGAGTTTTGAGGCATTTTCCAAACTATGAACACTTAACCGAGCCTGAGAATATGAAATGAGCAGAGGTGGAGAAAGAAAGAAAATGCTGTATAAAATTTGCTAAGAATTATGCTTTGCGCATATGTGCATAAATTGCATTTAAATTTCTGTTTCAAATGTTGCAAATTAACAGCATTTTACTTAGCCAAAAGCACGTTTCGTTTCTACCTGTACGTGTGTCTGTGTGTGTCTTCGTTGTTTGGTGGGGAGTGGGGGAGGCTTAATTCTAAAAACAATTAAGCTTAAATGTGCTCGTGAATTTGCTTAAATGAAGCGCAACAGCAAAACGCGTGCGCCATGGGGCGTATGAGTAATGCGGGCAATGCCAGCGCAAAATGCCATCTCTCGCCAAAAAGAGAGATAGGCAACGACAGCAGAGACTGTGAACGTTCTGAGTGTGTGTGTGTGGGTTTGTTTGTTTGTTTGTTTGTTTGCTTCTTTGTGCATATAAAGCAGGCACAAACAGAGCTTTTATTCAAAGCAATTCACGTACATAAAACATTTATCTTTATGGCCGTCTTCAAGTGTTTTTGCATGTGTGTATGTGTGTGTGTCTGACTCTGACTGTGCGTGTGCGTGTGTGCGAGACTTCATATATAGAGCACAATGTGACATTGCTTGTGTCTAATTTGGAAAAATTGAATTTCAAGCAAGTGCCTTGCCTCAAAACTTTAAGAGCGGAAAGAGCACACGATGCTTTTCTAGTTGCACAAATTTAATTACTGCCGCATGTTCTTTTGCCTGCCAGCAGCAGCTGCAGTCACTTCAAAATGAAGTGGCACAACCCAAAAAATAAAAAATAAATGGGAGGGAGGAAAAAGCACAACAACAACAACAGTAACGAAGAAAAAATAAAACAACTAACAAGACGAAGCAGAAGGAGAAGCTTACTGCAAAACAATTTTGTTGACAATCAAGTGCAGTCAGCGTTGTGCAAGGACATTTGCAAAGCATCCTGAACATGGCCATCCCAACCCACAAGCATAATGCAACAAATTTCAATAAGAGACCAAGCATCAGCCATCAGGCAGCCACCTGCTGCCTCCCTTCTCCTTCTCCTTGCCACGCCTTGCCTCGCCTCGCCTTGCTTTGCCTTGCCACACAGCCTATCCACTTGGTGCTTGATGCCTGTGGTGCGGCCTCGGTCAGGACACGTTTGCTGTTGCCAATGCCAGCATCCGCATCCGTCACTGCCACACAGCACACACATACACACACACACACACACACACACACACACATAGAGACACTGAGCCATATTGCCAGCAGGAGCTCAGTACCAGCTCAAGTGCATTATGGCAGCAAGCTCTCTCTCTTTCGTATTGTAGATCCACTCTCCACCGCCCAAGGCTGATCAGTATAGCCTACAGCCTGTCAATTCGTCTATGCCACAACACACACACACACACAGACACAACCTCATGAGTATACTCATCCATTCATTTATTTTAGACAGTCCATCATGCAGCTGTCGCAGTTTTAATTTCGTAATTACAATTCCTTTTTGGCCAAAACATCTGCTACTGCTGCTGCCATTTTCTTGGCCATTTGCCAAGTTGTCTTGCACTTTACCATTTTTCAATATTTTTGCAATGATTTTTGACAGCACTTGCGGTTGCCCCTGGTAATTACAAGTCCACAACAGATTTTTCAATTTAATTACCAAAAATGAAATACAACCTTCTAACCCCATTTGGCCAGCTATAATAAGTTTCCAATTTTTCAATTAAATCAACCAATTGAATTGGATTTTGGGTTAAGTGGGGTATTTCAACTAAATTGTTGACAGATTTTCACACTTTCAATTGAACAACATGCGATTGATACGATATGTATTTTCATTTTGACAAGCTTGTTTCGAGAATTATTTCGGCATTTGCCAATTGTGTTTTATACACATTTTTCTCTCTCTCTCTATTGTGATTTTGTTTTTATACCCGCTACAAATAGGGTAGAAGGGTTTTATAACGTAACAGGAAATGTATGTTAGGGCAAAAAGAGTCATATCCGACGTACATATGTCCGTCTGTCTGTCTGTCCATATAAAACACTGAATCTCAGAGACTATAGGAGATAGAGCTTTAATTTTTCGGTAGAAATCTTAATTTTGATGCCAAATATATTCGTCCGTGCATTTTAGTAATTTTGTGGTATATTTTTAGTCTATTTGTAGTATATTTGTAGTATATTTGTAGTATATTTTTAGTATATTTGTAGTATATTTGTATTATATTTTTAGTATAATATGCTTTTATTGGAAATGGGTAGCGGGTATCTTACAGTCGGGCATACTTGACTCTAGTTTTCTAACGTGTTTTTTTTTTGTTTTATTTTATTGCAAGTGACATGTTACGATTGTTTCGAGTCGTGCTCTATATATTTTTATTAAAACTCTACAATTATATAAGCCGCTTTTGTTGTTCGTATTCTTTTGTTTTGTCTTGTCTTGTTTTCTACTGGGAGAAGAGGGACAGCAGCAGAGGAGGGGAAAACAACAAAATGGATGGGGCATTTTTCATGTAGTTCACCTATAGAAGGCACAACATTTGTATATTTCACAATTTCCGTTTGTTTTCCGGAACGTCGTCGTTGTTGGCGTTGTCGTTGTCGTTGTCGTTGCCGCTGTTCGTGTCACATATTTTTATTTGCCATTGTTGTTGGCCTTGTTGTCGTTCCTCGTGCTGTTGTTGTTGTCGTTGTTGTTGTTGCTGTTTGTGTGTTTTGCTGGCCTTTTTCGCACGGCACTCCAAATGGGGCATTCGGGACCTTTCAACGCAATTCCATGGCCCGGTTTTTTCTTCTTTTTTTCCGTGTTGGCCTCCCTCACAATTTAAATTGTTTGTCTGCGGCGGTTTGGTCATCCCTTGCTCTCTCGCTATCTCACTCTCTCCATCTCCAAGTGCAACGCGCCGGAAACTCAAAAATCTACAACACTAACACTAACAAGAACAACAACAACTACAACAACAACAACAACAACAGCTAACAACACCATCTGAAGCACACTTGAAAAAGCAAACTTGCGAATAGCCTGAAATTGTCAGCGTGCCGAGTTCATCCCAGTAGTTCAACTTCCACATCCACTTCTTTGTGCTTTCAGCTTAGCAAATATGAATCAAATTAAAATCGGTAGCGGAAGAAAAAAAAATATGGTACAAAAAGGGAACAGTCAGCCAATGAGACTATCTACTCAAATACCCTAGAAAAGTTATCCAAATTCATAATAACAAAATAATGATAATTTAAAAATAATTTAAAAATTTATAAAATTAAATCATTTTCATTTTGTAAAGCTGAAATGTTTAATACATTCCTTAATTTCAATGAACAAATAAAGAATGTAAAAAAGACTGTTGAAAAAGTATAGCTGAATAATATATAAAAGTACTTTTCACTTTTCTTTAGAGAACTTATTGAAAGTTACAAAAAAAACCTTAACTCTTTTAGTATTCACAGATTAAGCCAAACTCAAAATACTCAACAAAAAAGTTGTGAATTGAAGACACTTTCAGCAAAAGCTTTTATAAAATGTTTCCAATTAGAAATGCAGGACGAATGCTTAAAATAGTTCGTTTAATTAGTTACTTAAGCGTTACTAATTAATACTTTAATATAGGTGTACAAAACTTATGAAATCACTTTAACAAAAAGAATTTTTTTAAAAAGCAAGTTGTTAGAAAAATACTTTTTGTTTTTTATGTTAGTAAGAGTGCATTAAAAATTATGAAAAGAATAATTTATTGAATATTATTATATACAAAATGGCTTTATCATATCTTATTATCTAAAAAGAGTCAACTTAAGCTTCAAATAGTTAATTTAATTAGTTACTTAAGCAATACTTTAATGTAGGTGTACAAAACTTATGAAATCACTTTAACAAAAAAAATTCCTTAGAAAGCAAGTTGTTAGTTTTTGAGAACGCCAGAAAAAAATACTTTTTGTTTTTATTTTAGTAAGAGTGCTTTTAAAATTATGAAAAGAATAAGATGTGCCTTATATGAAATACGTTGAATATTAATATATACAAAATGGCGTTATCATCTCTTATTATCTAAAAAGAGTCAACTTAAGCTTAAAATAGTTAATTTAATTAGCTAACTAAGAAATTAATACCAATGCCATAAACAGTTAGTAAGCTTAGTCTAATCATAATTAAAATGAGCTTATAACTTCCATCTAGGTTCATTTAAAATGAGCTTATACCTTTAATTTACACTCATTTAAAATGAGCCCATAGCTTTCTTCTGCTTTCAAAGCATCTTCATGGCGCAAGCTCTCTCTTTGAGGATGGCTGCTAAAGGGTATTTAGTAATTTCTTAAATATCATCGCGGCTCGGCGCAGCATTACGCCTTTTGTCTAGGCTCTGTGAGTGCCTCTGCTCACGAGCTTGTGCTCATGCTTGGCGCTCTTGTGCCTTTTTCCCCCCATCTTGCATCTGCAGCACCTGCCTCTCGGCATGCCGCATGATTTATGGAGGCAACGTTGGTGGCTTTTAATTTGCCACCGAATCCTTGTTAAACATTTGCAGCGCGTCTCGTTCTCGTCTGGCTGGCTGCCTGAACTTTTGTTTATTTTTGCGCCGGTCTTTTTACCTTTTTCTCTTTTGTTTTGTTTTTCCACGTTTTTGTTTTTTTTTTTCTTTTTGCTTTCTACCAAAGAATTGTTGTCGCTGGCAAAGCATTTTGTAATTTATTTAATTTAACTTTTTTTCTTCGCTTTTTACAACACAAAAGTTTCCGCCGAGCGCTTTTGAAGTTGACTGAAATGACAAATTGTAAAGGACAATCAAAATGGATGGCCACTGACAAGGACTAGGATAAAAATACATATTTAGGCCTTCAGCCTGCGCAATACCTTTCTGTTACAGCACTTAATGTATAAGCCAAACATTAGGTCCAATCAATAAGCATTTCAAAGGTTTTATTTTTGACGTACAATTTAAGCAAACAATTTACTAAAAAATAAATAAATGGAAATGGCAACTTCAGAAGGAGAAAGAGAACTAAAGTTGCTTACGAATCATCTTCTGCTTAAACATGCATTTAAAATAAATACAAGCTCTAAGTAGAAGCAAATAAACAAGCAAAAATACACTTCAAATCTAACTAAATTGTTTTCTCTGTTTTCATTTCAGGTACGTTTGCAAAGGGAAATGGAAAAACGGTGGTAAAAGCTTTTCTGTGAGAGAACAGGAAAAACATTTTTGGAAGTAGGACAGTCTTTTAGTGACAAAGATTGCCGTTTGGCAACGAAATATCCTTTCAAAGATTATGACAAATGTTTTTTTTTTTTTTTTCGTTTTTTGAGCAATTTGTCTAATTTGTTGCCATTCATTTCATTTTTTGGGGGGGAAATAGTGAAAATATACCATATATATATATATATATTTGTTGGGTAAAATGCCTCTGTGCACAAAATTGATTTTGTGCCGAGTTCAATGAGCGAAAGACAACAATAGGAAATTACAAAAGCCGAGATGAACAGCGGTCAGCTGGGAGTTGGGACAAGGGACAGGAGACAAGAGACTATAGAGAACAGGCAAGGGAACATGGCGACACAAAAAGCGAATGCTGTTGAATGGGCAACAGAGGATATTTTTGGAAGGAAAGTAATTTCACCCGTTTTATGTGGCCAATAAATGCTTTATCTGCGTATCCAAATTGCCGCCAGCTGGCGTGCATGCGTGCCGATAAGCCCAAAACTCCAGCTTCACTTGCCCACATCCACATCCCGACTTTGGCTTAACACCACTGCACTGCCTGTTGATAGAAGAGAAGTGGCAAAGAGCGGAAAGTGGCAAGTGGCAAGTGGCAAGCGGCAAGCAGCAAATTGTGGCAAGAGAGAAGCGTGCTGGGTGGCGCAGGCAACAAATCGATTTATTGGCCATTAAATCGAGGCATTTGCCTCCTAATATTTCGACCCAGTTGCATTTAGCATTTGGCTTTCACAGCGCTTTATCGCCTCTCGGCGCCGCAGTCAATGTGTAAAATAATTTCATTGTCTTTGGGCCGGACGTGTGCACGCGCGTGATTCTTGTGGCTGCCCTTGTCTTTTGCCCTCATTTGAGATTACGATGACTACAAATTGCCTATTAAATTGTGGCGCACAAAAGTTCAACCCCGTCACGTAGCTGCTTTTAATTCCATTTTTAACAACTCTAATATGTTTTTTTTTTGTTTGCCTTGCTTTGTGTTGTTTGCCAAACGCATTGCAATCATACTCAAAACGCATTGTTTTAAATGCGCATTAAAGTATCATTTAAACAGGGGAATTTTAATTAAAATTGTATGTGGTTTCACACTTCAATGGCTTGTATGCATAAACTTGTGCATAATTTAGCATAAAAGTGTTGACCGTCTGCGTATACTTAATATTGTGTATACGCAGTGCAATGAACTCAATCCAAGTCAAATTTCTTTTCGTGCTCAACAAACATAAATTAGCAAATTGGATTTCCAAATCCAAGAAGCAAACCTAATTATTGAGAATTATGTAAATTGAAATCTCATTAAACGTAATCCATAGTAATGATGTAACTCAACAGACAAGCGCCATATGATTACAGTTCGGTTAGCTTACAGCCTTGACAATTGATGAATTCATGAATGCGCAAACCACACATCGATTATGTTGTCTTCTCATTGAATTATAATTGAAGCGTCATCGAGTTGCCCATGACAAGGACGATAAAAAAAACCCACACACACACACACACACACACACACACTCAGTCAATACAAATTGAGCGTAATCAAATGAAGGCAATTGAAACTGGGAACTGGAGAACGGGGAACGGGAATGCGAATGTGTTGAACTTTTAATCTCTTCATGCAGACAATTAATTGAAGTGAATACAGCTTAATGAAATCGAGTCGAGTAGTGAGTGACTGAGTGATTAAATATAGTATAACTCAACTTCAGCAGCGACTGCAGCACAAAGTGGATTACATCTCAATTAGGCACAAACTGAATTTCATCTCACGACAGACTGCACTTCATCCTTTGCCTGTCTAAATTGTTTTAGCAGCTCTTCTTTTTTCAATTTCACATCTTGAATCCGTCACCTCCATCCGCTGGACACGTGTCAAAGCCGCATGAATTCACAATTCGCATTTGTCAGCAGATTCTCGCTCGTCTCCACTTTCCCACTTGCTAAGCCGCTAAGTAGCTTTGGCAATGCATTTGGTCAGTTCTTCTGTCCCTGGTGAATGGTTCATAATTTATTAGCAGGCCGGACACTGAGAGACAGCAAGCGACCCCAAAAAAGATGATGAACAGTGAAAAGCTTCGAATCGAAGTGATGTGACATCGCTGCCGCCCTCACTCCCATTTCGATCCTTCGTCAACCCAGTCGTCCTTATAAATATGAATCAATAATTAAACGCCTCGAAGCGACATGTCGAATTCATGTTTCTTTGCACTTTATGGAACTGGCTAGCAACAATAAAGCTGCCTCCCCTCCCTCCCGACATTCATCGATTTAATACCCTTTCACATAAAAATGTACGTAAATTAAATTACACATACGACACATTGCACAAGTGTTGAAGGCACATCATAAAGATGCGTATTTTATGCCAACACACATATGTATATATTTTTGGAGAGTCAGTAAATTCAAGAATTTCAGCTTAAATTACCAAGAGAAAATCAACTTGAAGTGAAATCAAGCATAAAGCTTCTTTGTGTACTTTTGGTCTCCCCCCTTTTGCTGTCAATCACTAGTGGATTAATTTGTTGCTTTGCCTTGTCAAAGCATCAGCAGAGAAGAGAAAAGAGAAAGAGAGAGAGAGAGATTATATAATTGACACCTGCTTTGAAGCATCAAAGATTCGGAACTTCAACCGAAATAAAAACTAAATACAACTTTGCTTTCTGATAATATTATTACTTGTACTTGAGTAGCCACTGGCAAAAGCGAAATCAACTGAAAGGCGAATGAAATGTGCTCAAACATCGAAAATCAACTTGTCGCCCTCTGAGTGTGTGTGCGAGTGTGTGTGAGTGGGAGGTGTGAGAAAATCAATTTGTTAGGCACATCGACAGCAAAAGCCTCGACGCCAATTTCAGGAACAATGTGGGCAGTTGTTTGGCCCCAGTTCGGTTTGGCCCGGTCCGGTCTGGTCACTTGGTCACTCTCTCGCTCTCACTTCGTTTGCTAGCTACTTAGGCCAGTAAATCGTAAAGCTTCACACGATTTGGTTTGCCTCGTTTACTCACATTGTTGTGGCCTATAATCCAAGCCCCCTCCTCTCCACTTCCACTCATTTATTTGTTGTTGTCCTAATGAATCGTTGGACGCAGGTAACACACAACCGTCATGGCTGGCCACTTTCACTTGAAGTTGAACTGAATTCGTTATGGTCACATGCAAGGACCATACTGAATCGTGTGACACCCTCATATGCCTGCCCTGCTCCGAATGTGACGTGAATTTTTCATATACTCATATGTGTATTTTTATGTGAGTGTGTGTTGGCAGCCCCAAAACCCAAGCCAGGACACGCCTCACCTTGTGCACCTTTATTTTTACCTTTAATTAGTCAAACAAAGCTGTGATTCATTGAGTTATTATTATGGTTGTTTTGGTGAGGCACAATTGATATAACACTTTAAAATCAATTATTAATTGAGTTTTGGTTTTGTATTGAACTTATTTGCTTTGAATTTGCCTGCAGCTGAATTATTTAATTGTCTTTTGCTGGCAAAAATAATGAATTTTCTTTCACACTTCACTTGCACCTTTTCCACAGCTATTCAAAGACATCTTTACTCTATTTTAATGTTCAATTTTCTACTCGTATATAGCATTGTTTGCAGTTGACACTTTTCAATTTTAGAAATTCCATTAATTATTCGATATTGCTTTTGCAATTTGCATTTCAATTTGTTAATTTAAGTTGTTTTAACTTTGAAGTCACGCTAGCAAACAATTTTCTTATAACTTTCCATTTTTTGTTGCTGTTTATTTTCAATTGCATTAAATAAGAAAGTTTCTTGACTATTTTTATTTAAATTTTTTTTCAAATACCTTAAATTTCGAGTTTTCTTGGCTATCAAATTTCTTTCACTTCTTTTTCAATTTTTTTTTGTTTCTTTTTAGTTTTAGTAGTTTAGAAACTTCTGTTTCTCTTTGAAATTAAATTTGTTAATTTCATTTACCTTATAGATACTTAAGTTTAGAGATAGCAATCAACTTTCTTCCCCTTTTTCTGAACTATTTATATTTTTTCATTTTCAATTTCATTAGTTAAGAAACTTCTTTTGCAATTTTCAATTTGTTAATTTCAGTTGCCACTCTCCGATATAGAAATCGCAATTTCTTTGACTTTATATTTTTCATTGTGCTTTGCTCTTTTGCAATCTTCAATCTAAGTTTATTCTCTATCACTTTTCCACCATTAGTTTTTATATTTATTTCCAGCATAAAAGTTTAAGTTAAATTTTTTAAATTAAATATCAATGCTTTGTTTGTATGTTTCTTTAGTTGTTTCGAACGGCAAAGCAAAAAAAAAAAAGAAAAATGAAAAGCTCGACATTATAATAAAATTGTTGTACAATATTTGCCTTTCGTAATAAGTTTTGCTAGCTGCCGTCTGTGGCCGTTGTTATTGCCGCTTGTCCCTTTTGTTGTCCTTATAAATTTCACATAATTTATGCAGATCGACGCTACGTGCAGCCAGCGGCGAGGAGCGAACCGACACAACACAAAAAAAATGAAACTTTTCTAGTATGAGTTGGGTTCGCTAGTCACAAGCGGGGGAGCCCAAAGAGAGAGGGCGCGGGGCGGGACGGGGCGGGACGAAGGGGTGCTCATTGTGTGGGCAGTGGAGCATTTAACATAGAAATAACAATAACAATTTAACAAATTGTCGCCAGCACTCGGTGGCGCTCTCTCTCTCTCTACTCTGTGTCGTTGCCTTTGATGCTCTCTCTCTTTCTCTCTTGCACACACACACACACATAGACAGGAAGAAATACACGCACATTGCAGGACTAAACGTCTAGCCAGGCAACAAAAGAAATTTACTTGCAATATATGTATTTTACTTGGCTTCCTGCGCCCTGTATATATTTCATTTGTGAATTATTTGCCTGGCCCATAGTGCAAAACTGTATAAGAGTGTGTTCGTGTGTGTGTGTGTGTGTGTTGGTGTGTGTTTGTGTTGTAGCTGCGGAAGTGCCAGCACAGCAGCAGTGGGTGAGCCAAAGAGTGACAGAAAGATGGGAGGAGCGGGGGCTAAAGGCGTCGCCCACGCGACTGCCTCGACGTTCGACCCTTGGCACAAAAGCTGGTTAGTCAGTCAGCAGGGCTGTGGGACGACAGTGGGTGTTTAAGGACACCCGCAAATACAATCACATACTCATATACACACACATACAGATACACAACTACACACACACACATAAAAAAGCGATGAACTCATAAAAAACTTATGAAACTAATTTTGTTTTGCTTGGCTTTGCTTTTGCTTTTACTTTTGGCTGTTGCTGTTGCCTGTGCGCTCTCTCCATTGTTATTGTTGTTGTTGTTGGTGTTGTTGCCAGTGCTTTTGTTTGGCAACCCACTCACAAAAAGTCGCGACACACACAGACACACACACAACGAAGCCTGGCAGCCGTTTTTATTGCTTGACTTGAAATTTTATGTTTGCAAGCGAGTCGCCGTTGTCCTTTGAATATTACAGCTGGCCCACAGACACGTTGCTCTGTGTATGTGTGTGTATGTGTTTATATGTATAAGTGTATGTGTGTGTGTTGGCTCATCGTTCACGTTTGCACGGCATGGCCATGGCCAAGTCAGAGTCAGAGTCAACTGTGCGTTGGCCAGTCGACAGTCGACAGTCGACGACAATCGACAAAAATAGGCATTAAAGCGAATAATAATAAAACAGCAAAAATAAAGCCAAAAACGAGAACAGAGCGAAAGAGAGAGAGAAAGCAAAAGTCCAATGCGTGCTTTGGCTAATTTTCATTTGGCATTTAGTTGGGTCGTTGCCGCTTTTTGTTGTTTTGCTGTGGCTGTCGCTGTTGCTGTTGTTGTGACTTTGGCAGGCAATAAAACTGAAACTGAAAATGAAAATGAAAAATCAATAGCATTGCATTTGGCCAGGCGTAGGCCAATGTGCCTGCCAACCCCCACTCCAAAAGCAATCACCCATCTGCCATGCTGCCCATTGACTTTGTCCCGTATCCTTTCCTATGCCATTCGCCATTAGCCAACGCGACTGTTCCACTGTCTATGAGCTGAATACTAAGTGAGCTCGAAGCAAAGGCAGCAGCAGCTTCTCCTCCGCCTCGCTTCGCTTCGCCTCGTTTCGATTCTATTCTTTCTGCTGTTGCTGTTGTATCTCGCATGCATATAAAACGCCATCAAGCGGAAATATTGTCATACGCTGCGTATGAGCAATGCGTAATTTTAAACACATTTATGCGCAATATTGTCGATTTATATCGTCGCGTTACTTTTATTGTGTCACGCACACTCGATTGTTAAATGGATTAAGTGGATAGTTTCACTCGCACTCGTAAATTGCATTCATGAATGCATTCATAAATCGCTACACGCTTTCCAAGCGATTACCAATCATGATTACTATAGTATATACATATCATATACTACGCAAGGTCGCTTGAATGTCAATGTGTAAGTCCAAGATTATTAAATATGATTATTTCAGCTTAAATACTTTATAAGTTTGGACCTTTCTGTAATGCTTTTTGTGTGGTCTGATGAGGGTCCGACATTCAAACAATTCACTTTGTTTTCTTCCTATTCGAAAAGTTGCAAAGTTTTTAATTAGTAAATCCCAATTAAAATGCAAATGGTTATATTATCTGCACATAACGTTGCCTGGCTCCGATTTGGCCTCATCTTCCAATTATTCTTCAATTTGCTGATTGGATTAAAAGGCAAAATTGAATTAAGTTACCGCATTGGCGGCAACTTTTACTTGACGCAGCTGCAGGGAGAGAAAGAAACAGAGCCTTAGAATCAGATTAAAAATTGGCATTGAGCACAACGAAGAAGCGACTGAAGATTTTGTGGATTTTGTGGAAGTGCGAGTAAATATGTAATCGGTATCAGTTTTGTGGTTAATTGTTTGTTCTACTCAATAATTGGATTAAAACCATTTTTCTCTGGAAACTAAAAACAGCAGCAAAAAGTTGCTCCTTTTTAAAGCACCAAGCGTCAAGATAGGAATCAGAGAGCAGCAGCATTTACGTAGCATGTTTTAGATGACAGCAGAAAGATTCAGGAATATATTTCGGAACAAAGTGAAGCGTAAAAGAGATGGCAAAAAGGCATGCCAGGACACGGCGGCTGCTTTTAAGCACTTTTATGCTGATGCTGTGATTTTTTACAGCTGCCATTTCGATGAGGCAGTGTGGGTGTTGAGTGTTGAATGTTTGAGTGTTCGAGTGTGTGCGGGGTGTGTATAAAGAGATAGGTAGCTAGCGGTTTGCTGTTGCTTTTGCTGTTGCTGTTGCCAGCTGTGCGTGAGGTCTGTGTGCGGTCTTTGCATCTTTTTTGCCAAAGACTCTGACGCAGAGTCGACTGTCGGTCGTTAAGTAAACGACAGACGAGTCTGCCAAATGATGTTTGTCTACAGCAGCAGTGGCAGTGGCAATGGCAGCCGTGTCAGCTGCCACACAATCTCTGCTGTCTGCCTGCCACACACACACACACACACACACAACTAGGGGTATGTATATATTGAATTTTGTGGTAATTACAAGTAACTCACTTCAGCTCATTGACAACATTGACGCTGCCGTCGCTGTCGTTCCGCCTCTGCATGAATGTGACTATAACTTTGAGTGTATGTGTGTGTGTGTGTGTGTTTGTTCGTGCTCAACTTTGCATACTTTTTGGCGCAAGCAATCTGCTGACGCAGTTTGTTGACTCTATTTTTTGGGATAATTGGCAGCACTTCGCGTTGGCAAGCAAAAGCTTTTCCAACACTGTTTGCACTCATTTTCTGGCGTTGCCAGACAATGCCAGACAAGCTCTCAGGATTAACGATAATGGCTGCACAACAATTTTCAAACTGCCACAAAAAAAAAACAACCGAATAACAAATTTCTGCAGAATTTTTGTTAGAAACACAAACTTTGCATCTGCATGTGCAACTAAAAGTTAATTAATGCATAAGTTTTGCAATAGAACTGCCTACTCAAGAGTACAAGTTGAGCATTTGAAAACGTTGCAGTTAAGCGAATCACAATGTGCTTAAAAGTTCCTAAGTTGTTTCAATTTAAATGCTTAAAATAAATAGAGAATAATAGCAAAGTGTGCTGTAAGATAGTTTTGCTATGCAAGTGAAAGTTTGTAATATAAATAAACTAAAAAAATGTGAAATATTTTTGACAATTTAATGCCTATTAAAATGTTTTCAAAATGAAGCACTAAAATAAATGTTTTTCAAATTTGAGAGAGTAATTATTTTGCTATGATAAAGTACATTTAAATGGAGAATTGACAAAGCTTCTATAATACCTTATTAAACTGTGAAATACACCTCTCACTATCCAGCCAGTGGATCAATGTGTGTTAATCAAAGTCAAATTAAAAGCAGTTAGAGATTTTAATCATTTACCACAATATTTCCCATTCTCTCGAGTAATAACAAGCACACACACACACACACACACACGCACATAATCTCCAAGTGGAGTAAGAAGAAAATGAAGGGCCAAGCCGAAGATGGAAAGGAGTAAGCTGCAATAATTGAGATAAAAATGTGCAATTAGTGACTTTGCGGTCGCAGTGGCTTTGGTCTTTGCTGTTGCGCGGATTACATGCAATTTACGTGGAAAAAAGCAATCCCACAAAATGGGGAATTAGAGGGGAGACGGAGGCTGTGAAGTGGAGAGTGGAAAGTGAAGCTGCAAAGTGGAGGGAAAATGACTTGGCTCTCTGACAGCCTTTTAACTTGGCCATTGTTATGGCTGCTGCCATTGCAAGCCATTTGCTTGCTGTTCTTATTGTTGTTCTTATTGTTGTTGTTGTTGCCCTTTCTCTCTCGCTTTTGCTCGTCAAAAGTGCGAGCCAGGGAACTTTTTGGCTTATATGCCGAGGCAAACACGTGGCAGCAGCAGAACAACAGAGGGAAAAAAAATGAAATAACCACAACAACAGCAACTTGGAAAATGGCTTCACTTATTTCCATTTATTTTGTTAAACTGCAGTGCAGCAACTCGTAAAAATGCACCCAGGGAGCGGCGAAAAATGAAACCAACGCTTCCTTTCGAGAGTCCGTCGCTCAACTCCAATCTGGGGATATGTTTTTCTAACCCAAAACCAAAGCCAAAGCTCGAGTCGTGAAGTGTAAACGATTTTGTGAAATGTTTGTTATTTATTTGCAGCTCAAACGCAGCGATGAAAGAGCCAAACATGAGTAAACGAGCAAATATTGCATTTGCACTTTAGTTTTAGACAAGCTGGCTCCACAGGTGTTCGAAGCATTAACTTCCGAAAATAATAATAAATTTATTGGCAAGCGTCGGGCTGCTGCAAACAATGGCCAAAACCCAATTAAAATTATTAATCCGATTGTAATCAACACATTTATAATCACATTACGTATACGTCACGTTGCAAAGCACACACACACGCACGCAACTAAGACAGGCAATTTAAAGCAGAAAAGAGTCAGAGGCGGGCAGGCAAAAGAGTAAAGTGCCACAGCGTGATTTCATTACACAAGTAGCTGCAAAAGCCGAAAACTCAAAATGCCCAAGCGCCAAGCTGAAAATCAATGCAGTGGCAAATAAATCATGCGACCGTGCGACCTTTTAACAAACACGGCCAAAATGAAATTTGCCATGAACCGCAAACACGGTCAGCAAAATGGAAATCGAATTGAACATGAGCTGACTACCCCTCCCCCCACAACCGAAAAACTTCCGGCTAGCAGCTGACATTCGATTTCGCTTCTGATTTTCAACTCGCAAAAAAAAAGTAACAGAAAAGCCAAAGTATAAAGCTTGAAATATGCGCAAAATTGTCGACACCAAACGCAACACACACACACACACAAAAAAGGTGGAAAAAGACGTGTTGATTGAGTTGTGAGCGGAAATTAATGAACGGAAACTAAATATCTGAGTGTTTGGTTGAAATCTTTCCTCAATGCTTTTTGCTTGATCGACATGCTTTACGCCATATTTCGAAAATAAAAAATGTATATTACATATTTATTTGCACACAAAAATCCCATCATTTTATTTTTTTTTACGGAAAATGCGCATCGAGTTATTTATGAGGCGTGTTGCATTGGGACCAACAATCACGTAGCTTGGCTTCGGTTTGATTAATGGCCGCCAGGCAACCGCGTCTTCGATTTGTTTGTCCTTTCTCGCTCTCCCGCATATACTCGTGGCCAACTCTCACTTGAGTGGCCAAAACAAATACCAAAGAACTTTTCACTACATTTGCCAAAATTTCAATAAAAAAAATAAAAAAAAATAAAAACAAAAAGTATTCCCTTTAGGAAAAGCACAACAAACGAGTCTGAGCGAGATGGATGTTGGTATTGTTTGTGTTTGGCCAGTGCTACTTAGTATCGAGCGACGTTTTGTTGACGTTAACTTGTCCGAGGCGGGTCGAACGCTTTGTTTGACTTGAATGCAAGTTGGCAATTGGATTGGCAACGCCCTCAACAACAACAACAAGAACAACAACAACAGCAGTAGCAGTAGAACAAAGTTAACGCCCAACTAGTTTAGACAGCAGCAGAATGTTGAAAATTTTAAATTTCTCCATTGATTGGAGCCACATTCACAGCTACTACGTCAATTATTATCACAGTTACAGTCAGAGTAAAGATTACAGTCACGATAAAAGTAACAGTCACGTTTTTAGTTAGTGTAATATGACAAATACAATAAAAGTAACAGTTACTGACCAAGTAACATGTAGAATAAAAGTAACAGTTACTGACCGAGTAACAGTTACTGACCAAGTAACATGTAGCACAAAAGTAACAGTTACTGACCGAGTAACAGTTACTGACCGAGTAACAGTTACTGACCAAGTAACATGTAGAACAAAAGTAACAGTTACTGACCGAGTAACAGTTACTGACCTAGTAACATGTAGAACAAAAGTAACAGTTACTGACCAAGTAACAGTTACATATAGAGTAACAGTTACAGTCACAATTTCAGTAAGTGTAACACGTAAAATCACAGTTACAAAAAGGTTAACAGTTACTGGTTGAGTAACAGTTATAGTCACAATTGAAGTAAGAGTCCTACCTATAGTAAGAAAGTAACAGGCGTGTTTTCAACAAGTGTAACGATTGAAATCACAATTCTAATAACACTTACAGAGAACCAGTTACAGTCACAATTTCACTAAGTGCAACACCTACAGTTACATTTACAATAGGAGTAATAGTTACAGGCAAAGTAACAGTTACAGTTAGAGCTAGAGTGAAAAAGTAACAGTCACGTTTTAAGTAAGTATAGCACCTACAATCACAGTTACGACAACAGTAACAGTTACATAAGAAGTAACAGTTAAAGTCACAATTTCAGTAAGTGCAACTCGTACAATCACAGTTACAAAAAGGTTAACAGTTACTGTCTGAGTAACAGTTACAGTCACAATTGAAGTAACAGTTGCATACACACCTAGAGTAAGAACAGGCGTATTTTCAACAATCGTAACGCTTGCAATCACAATTTTAATAACAGTTACAGACAGAGTAACAGTTAAACTTAGAGCTAGAGTGAGAAAGTATCAGTCACGCTTTGAGTAAGTGTAACACCTACAATCACAGTTACGACAACAGTAACAGTTACATACGAAGTAACAGTTAAAGTCACAATTTCACTAAGTGAAACACCTGTAGTTACATTTACAATAGGAGTAACAGTTACATACAAAGTAACAGTTAAAGTCAGAGCTAGAGTGAGAAAGTAACAGTCACGTTTTGAGTAAGTATAGCACCTACAATCACAGTTACGACAACAGTAACAGTTACAGTCGAAGTAACAGTTAAAGTCATAGTCACGATTACAATGAATGTAATAGTTACAGTCACAGTTACAGTGAGCGTAATTGTTGCAGTCACAGTAGTAGTCGCATTCTTATGCACAGTGTGAAATGTCAGCACAGCGCGACCTTTTTGAGCAGCTGTCATTGAAAATTTTCAAGGCAAACTCGACAAGCTGTGAGCTGTGCTATGCGCTGTGTGCTGTGTGCAGCTGTGTTGCTGTCTTTCTGTCCGGGAGGGTTGCTCAAGTTGCAAGGTTGTGTTCAACAAGTATCTGGTGCAGTTGCTGCGACGCCTTGACACACAAAAGCCCAACCGCATGGTCGCATGAGACAAAAGTGCGGCCAAAAAGCCTAACCGAATATGCATGCTAGATTAGAGCTTTATGCAAATTCAGGCAACATCAGCGATCCCCAGGCACACACACACACACATACATACACCCGACAGACACACTCACACTGAGATACACCCACAGAACGACAACAGAAAACACTTTGCAAAATGTAAGCGACCTCGACGCACCGTCACCATTCACAATCTACATCAACGGAGCCGAGAGCCGAGAGCTAAGCGCCGAGAGCAAAACTTTCATTTGCATTTAAAGTGCTGCCATATGGCCAACAATGTTATGTGCTATTGCCCCTGGGCGTGGCAGACTTCCAACCATCCACCACCCCAAAAAAAAAAAACACAAATATTCGATTTTTATAACATCAAAAAATAAAAATGTGTCACAAACATTTTTCAAAAATACCTGCACAAAATATTTGAATGCTGTTTAAATTTTTTGCTGCATTGACCTCGACCTTTGCCGTTGCGTATTATGCAAAAAGTTCATTAACTAATTTCGTAATTTATCTGCGCCAAGAAAAAGGTAATAAATGATTAAGAAAACTTTGCACGTTCGCCTGTTGAAAGTTTTAAGCATCTTAAGGGCATCTTGTTTGCCGAACTTTATGCGGCATTAATCGAGAGCCGAGAATTGTTGCTGGATTGTTACTTGGATTGCTGTTACCGGGATCGCTGGGATAGGCCAACCAATTGCGCTGTTTGCTTTATAAACATGCAAATGGTTTCACTGTTAAATTAGCAAGTTTATGAACTTAACTTGTCCGTCCGCAGACACAACAACCTGATTACAAATGACAATAACAAGAACTGTCATCTGAAAGCATGAAATTGCCATAGGCAGAATGTCGCACCCAGTGCTCAGAGCTCTCAGTCCTCGACCCAGACCCTCGATGAAACCAGGTCAAAACAGGTATATGCAGAGAGGGAGAAACTGGGAAACTGGGCGCGCGTGGCACAAAACTTCTCTATGTATTTAATTTGAAAATGCGACAGTTATACTGCGCCACTGAATGTTTCGTGTAAATTAAATTACAAAACGCGACGATGCTGCGAGTGTCGAGTTCAACACAAAAAAAAAATAACTGCCCAGACCCGTAAAAGCTCGGTTCTTTGGTCTGCCAACGTTACCATCGGACGGTCTGTCCCGTCCTGTTTCTGTCCGTTTTTCGGTCTGTATTGCTGTCAGGGCCTCACCGGAACTGGCACATTAAATTTTCATTTAACCAAAAGTCCCTAAAGTTGAAAGCAAATGCTGCTGTTGCCGCTGCAGCAACGAATACCACACACAAACTGTTTGTCCGACCCGAGAATTCCAGGCGCGTGAATCCAAAGAGATATACCAACAAACATTAGTACGTTTAGGGTCAGGCAAAGTGTTGCAAATCGTGCGGTGGCGAACGAACCTAAAAACAACTCGGAAAATTAATCCAAATCATGCTGGTGATAGTAAACACAAATACTGACACTTTAAGGCTGCCGACCATAAACAAAAAAAACTGAACTCAAAAACTTTAAGCCTTCCCATGCTCAAAAAGTCCTTAAAGTAAAGTTTTACTTTGATTTAATACTGAATGCGGCATTACTAGTCTTAAGGCTGTCAGTCTCAACTTTAGACGAGAAAATTCATTAAAGCCTTTGAAAATTAATTTAAAGCAGAGCACAAAAAAACAAAAAAAGAAGAAGAAAACTCCACGTCAGCATGGACTTCAGCCCGTGGCTGAATTTTAATTATTTTTGCTCCGCTTTTTATGCAGCTTTTCGCTGGCTGTATGCATTTTTCCAATTCGTTAAATACTTGACGATAAATTCTTTGCAAATGAAGCACGAAAAATGCGCATGCAGCACAATTTTTGTTGTCGTTGTTTTTTTTCTGTTTTTGTTTTTTAATTCAGCCAGTTGCATCGTCAGTTTATTTAAGAGCACGCTCATATATCATGATGCAAAATGTAAAGCGGCAAATTAAAAGCAAAAAAAATTTCATTAAAAGGATGTTTTTGTGTGTGTGTGTGTGTGTGCAACCTTTTGAACATTTTTAATTTGCGCTTAGTTTCAACAACACAATTGGCAACAATTGCACATTTTTGAATTGCTTTTTATTCATTAGCACGTTGTGTGTTGTTTTTTTTTTTGTACTTGTGCTGTTCCTACTGTCAGCTTAACTACACTTGACTGCAAACACTTCAACACTCGACTGAACTGTTTTGCCTGCGGCTGTGTTACCTCCACTTTCATGACTTCCAGCTAACACACCTTTTGCCACTTGACCAACCCAAGCCACCCACTTTTCACCCACTCCAGGTGGATGGATAGCGTGTCCGTCCATACAAGCAATTCAAGTGTTAATTGCGGCGCTGTTTGACTCATTCGTTTTCAGTATTTTTTTTTTCTTTTTTCTTCCCCTGCTGAGTTGGGCGTACTTTGATGTTAAATAATTACTATTAATATTCGCATATTACAAGCTACTAGTTTTTTTCCTCTCTCTTATAAAAAGATCTACATGTATAATGTAGCTAGTTTACGTTGGGTTATAGGCTTAGCTAAGTGCACTTAGCCAAGTTTATATTACAAAAAGAAGGGAACAAGAGAGAGAAAAGAGTCGACAATAACTTCCGGCATATAAAACGAGATGTCTACTTAATTCAATATGCGCTGCTAATGCAGCGAATTGCCATCGAACAGATACTGTAGTGAATAGAGAATGGAATAAATATAAATACAACTAAAATAAAATGCCAATAAAGCGAACAACTTGTGCGCGCCACAGCTTTTGTGTGTGTTTACTACACAAACACAAACATACACATACATAAGTATATATTACATTGAAATAGGAAGCGGAAATGCGATTTTGGGTTTTTGGTTCTGCTGCTGCTGCTTCTGGTTTTGTTTCTTGTGTAGCAGCAGCAGCGTATTGCGATTCGAAATCCCCTAAATACAATAAATTGTACATTTCATTTAATTCCATTTCATTTACAAAAGCGAAACCAAATCCAAGCAAACAAAAGGACTTCGCCGCCATTGTGGGTGCCGCGGCAAGAAGACTCAGAGCGAGAGAGTTTTGGGGCGAACAATGAGAGCAAAGAACGCAAAAAAGAAAATACAATAAATAAATATAACAATTGAACTGAAAATGAATAAAACGAAATGAAATGAAGCTCATGAGCTGCTGCTGCTGCTGCTGCTGCGATTGGGTTTGATATTCGTATGCTTGGCGCATTGCAGCGTCGCTTGTTTTTTTTGTTTTGTTAGGAGGAAAGACAGCCAGTGGCTGTTCCACATTGCTTTGCTGCATTCGCTGCATGCTCAACATTTGTCCATTTGTCGAGGCTTCTTTGGTTTACCACTACTGCTGGACTGCTCATTTCTCATTCACAACATTCGTTACCCCTCCCCGTACTCCCTCCCTCCCCACTCCTATCATCAGCATGCGCTGCGCCATTTCGTATGCTATGAATTTGTAGCACATGTCTGTGGAAAGCGCACCGATTTTCCAGCCAGTCAAAGTTTATTTAAGTTGATGCTCTGCCGAAAATCCCTTTGACCCCGACAATATCCTTATGCCTGTTCAGCTCTGTTCTCTTTTCATCACATCTTTCAACTTGGCTGCAGCTGGCACGATAAACTTGAGGTTTTTTTTCTCCGTTTTTTTTGGTTCGACTTGTTCGACTGCTTTCCATTTCCATTTTATGCACTTTTAGCTGCCGCACTCAATGGCATAATATTAAACAGTCGACAGTCTTTTGATGTGTTTCACAACTTTCCACACGCCGCCGAACTTTGCGATTGAAAACAAAGTTATTGAAATTTTGTTTCGACAAACTTTTAGCATAATTCAATCATTTCCGCTCAGCACTCTGTGGCCGATTCACGATTCACGAACTCAATGAGATTTCCGGGAACATTTGTGCCGAGTTCGTCCATGAATTGCTGTTACACACAAAACAAAAAAACGCTCGCAGTTTTCATTTTCTGTTTTTTTCTTTTCTTGTTGGAGATGAGTTGAGTTGTAGGTAAAATGTATGAATGAAATGCAAAATAGATGAAAAATAATATTTCGATTGAATTCGATTGAATTGCTCAATTCAAAAGATATTTTAATTGGAGGAAGCAAAAGTAAATCAATTCCAAGTTCGTAAAGGATATTCACGAAAGTGAAGCATACTTTCAGGTATAAAACACAAAGAGTAGGAAAAAATCACTTGGCGCTGAAAAGTATGCTATGTTTTTTATATTAATTGGTTTATCTTCCTTTCGTTTAAATTATCTGCTTACACTTTATCAATAATTTTTGATTGACATATTTAAAAAAACAAAAACATTAATTTGTGAGGTTTATCTATATATTTAATTCCCATAAGATCATAAAACATATTAAATAATGGCGTAAAACACAAAATGTGGGAAGTATTCTTGTGGCGCTCAAAAGTATGCTATGATTTTCTTTAAAATTAATTGGTTTATCTTCCTCCAGCTTAAATTGTCTGATTGCACTTTATCAATCATTTTTAATAGCTACATTTATAGAAAAAAGATTAATTTGTGACACTTATCTTTATATTCATTCCCCAAAAGATCATAAAGAATATTACATAAAAACGTAAAACACAAAAACGTGTGAAACTTCATGCAGCGCTGAAAAGTATGCTGTGTTTTTATATTAATAGGTTTATCTTCTCCGTGTTTAAATTATCTGATAACACTTTATCAATCACTTATGCAGCATAAATAATTGTTATATTAAAAAACTACAAAATTAATTTGTGACACTTATTTGCATTTATTCATATTTATTGCATTTCTCTTGCAGTTTAATTAATGAACATCATTTTTGTTGTCTTTCATTTGCAGTGACACTTCGATATCAACGCGCGTGGACATGCTCACGCCTGCTATTGAAGTCTATAAGCCGCCGCTCTGACACAAAGATGACACTGTGGAGAGCAATTTAGGGAATCCATCGACGAGTAGCGATTTCTAGCAGAAGCTAATCACCACTGCGGAACTAACTACGGATAATCTATTTGTTCTTCCATCATAGTGTCAATCAAGTCTAGCAAACTGAATTCTGAAACAAAAACCTTAAAACCCAAACAACTTTTGGCTACAATGGAGGCCAAACAACAACTCCTCAGGCGCCCAAAAATAACAAAAAAAAAGAAAAAACAAGCGAACAATCCCAGGGCCAAGGCCAAGGTCGTCGATAACTACGCACTGGACGCAACACTGAGAAGTTTTAAACAGAAACTACCAATTAACACATACACTAACACTACTACACAAACACAAACACACAGACACACACATACACCTACACAAAACATATACAATGGAAGTGAAGCAACAAAATGAATGAAAGAAAAGAGAAAAAGAAAACAAAAAATAATAATAATAATTGATCCAACTGAATAATTCCTAAGATTGATTACATTTAGTTACTTTTTAGCGTAAATGATTTTTAAACCTGGCCGGCAAATTGGCGGCCTCCAAATTGCTTCAACAAAAAGCAACACAAAAACAAAAAACAAAAACCGAAAACAAATGGAAACTAGTTGTAAGTATTAGGGTATTCAATATATATATATATATATAAATATATATGATTATATATGGCAATGCAACATCGCATATTTTCGTATAACCGCGATGAATTGGGGATGGAAGGGGAAGAGCATAAGAATTGTGTTTGTATCTGCAACAAATTTAATATGTAGTAAGTGTATATTATATAATGAGAGAAATGTGTTTGCAATGTGTATCGAATATGTAAATTTAGTTATGTAAATTTAAATGACAAATATGACAAACGACAAACACAACAAAACAAAACAAAAAAAAAACACAAAGAACAAACAACAAACAACCAAAACAAACAACAATATTTGTGAGTAATAATAAATGCAATGAATAATTTTTGTACTGCTGAAAAGAATAAATAACAAAAATAATGAGAAAACAAAAAAATTTAACATTAGATGTACAATTTTGCATAGTTTATCAATAAGTTTGTAATGCGTTCGTAATATAAAAAACAAAAACAAAAACCGAAAAAACACTCACACACAAAACCAAAATGAATGCAAACCCTTAGCTAAAATTTAGAAAAACTAAAAAAAAAGGAAAAACAAAAACAAAATAGCAAACCAAATTTTCTCGTAATCCAATCAACTGTTTTTCATTTCGTAATTTCACATTTGATTTCCAATTACATTTTCACGCTTCGTTTATTTCTGCTGCTGCATACAATTAAAATGCATCCACACACACACACACACATACTCACAGTCAGTAGGGAGTTTTGAATTTTTGATTTGGACATTTCAGGACGTCAACTAGCTGAGTATATAGACTCTAACAATAGCCATAGTCTCAGCTTCAATCGAAGTCCAGAGCTAATGAGCCCTCACAAAGTGCCCCCAAAAATGAAGATGTAATGAATTTGCTAAATAAATAATTATTTAAATTAAATAATGAATGGCAAAAAGCATAATTAAATTTAATTGTAAGCCTAAGATCAAATATATTGTTTATGCTCCATACCAATTTTGTTCAATCAAGCAAGCAAGCAGTCTTTAATCGGCAAATAAACCTTTTGTATATATAAAACAGAAAACTTAAACACATAATAATATATGTATGTATGTATAGTTAAATGTTTTCAGACATAGTTAATTATTGTTTTTGACTGTGATCACATTAATAATACTTATGTATAATTGTATTATAATTGTTGCATTGTTGAACAACAAAAATTTTAAAACATACATATTTGAATTAAATCAATCAAACCAAAAGCAATTCAATTCACAGTCTCTCGCTTCAATATTAATTATAATGAGTAAATGATAAATTATCTAAACCAAAAGAAAAAAAAAAACCAAGCTAATTTTATGCATTCCGTTTTTATTCTCTCGATGATTATTTGATATTTATCGAATTACAAATTCTAAAGGATTCAATGGGATTAATGTCGCATCCACATAATGCGTCTAATCTCACTTGAAGCTTCAATGTGCTTTCAGAAAGCTCTTCTCATTCATGTTGACAAATTGGAATCCCCCTTTCAGCAATTGTCATTGGGACTCAAGCAGCATTTAAATTCTCAATTTCGCAATTGCTTCGCACACACAGAAATTTTTTCTTATATATTTTATGATTTATTTTTTGAATGTAACAGGAAAACTGGGCAAAATGTTTGCCTCAAGGAAACGGATGTGCTTGACAATATAATTTCTAAAAAAAAAAAAACTAAAATAACAAGCAAATAAAAGAATACTTAGAACAAAATATGTTTTAGCAAAACGATTTAAATTATCATTTTCGATTGCTTTGTAGTTTTTTCGTATTTTATTTTAATAGGCATTTCACATACTACCGCTCATAGAACTTCTGCGCCCTGTACTAGATGAGGACAATGACGATAATGGTAATTGAATGATGGGATATTGAATGTTAACATTTAGTGTTTAGATTGGCGCAGAACAGGATAACGGTTGGCATTTGGCAATTGCATAGTTTTTATATTAATTGTAGATATACGTATGTGAATGTTAAGCTGGTGAAATAATAAAAATATAAATAAATATAATAAACGGAAAGCAGAAAAACACGCTATATGATATAATGATAATATCAAAATGTTCATAGTTAAGAGACAAACAATAATACTGAAAGCAAATCTAAAAGCAAAATGGAAAATGGACAAAAAATACTGTAAATAAGTTGAGCCGAATATATATAATTTTGATAGTTAAGCTTATCGAAACAAAAATCATGCGGAAACGGAAAGGCAAAAAAATACAAGCAAATAAACATTGTGTACTAAGAAAGCAGCGCATAGTTAATAAAATTATGCCTCAGCAGCAGTTGAATTACAAAAAACAAAAAAAATGAAATGAAAATACATACAACATAATATCCATTTTATACACACGCTTCATGTTGAACATGCTCGTTAATTATTTCGTTGTTACATAAATACATAAAGATGCATACGAAACATACTATACATACATTTAGTACTCGTACATATGCAACAACAAAAATCGAAGTATAAATAACTAAATAATAGTAACAAATTGATACACAATTGCACACACACTTTTTTTACCAAATTGGCTTTGATGAGACTATGGTTTAATAACAAATTTGATAGGAATTTAGTTTACAAGCAATTTGAATACGGCAAAACGACAAACTAAAAAAAAATACATAAAAAATAAGAATACATTGAAGCGTATAAAAATAAATTCAACAATAAACAATAGAAGAAACAAAACAAACACAAAAATGATGAAATGAATAAACAACAACAATGGAAAACAAAATGGCAAGCATTGAAATGACACAAACACAAAAAAAAAACACAATGAACAATAAAAAATTTATTTATATATAATTGATGAGAGAAATAATCGAAATACATAAAAATAATAATAGAACTAGGCGCATATTGAAAAATAAACGAGAAATATTATTGACAGAAAAAAATGCATTGAAAGAGTTTCATTTGTATTGAATGGGAATATTTCAGAGTAGACCAAAGGAAACCCTCTTCAGTGACCCTAATTTTTGGGGCAAACACAATGCGGCTAAGAAGATTAATTATGGCCAGAGAAAATCGTAATTTTGTGTTGCAGAACACAGTTGATGGCTGCATTTCATATCGGGCGGGGGGGATTATTGGCTTTGTGTTGTGTCGTCTTTCAGCCAGTGTCATTCGCTATGTACAGGCGAAAAGCAAATAAAATCAAGCGTGAGCAGATAGATATATGTTATATGTGTTATGTAGTAACAACAATAGCATTAGCAGCTATACCACGAAGTGAATTACAGAAATCCTATGAATTTTCTATGTAACAAAATGGCGTACACTTAAGTAACACACCAGCAACAGAAACAGCGGCAGCAACATCATCGTCATCCGCAATTCCGGGCCGTTGATTCCGTTAGATGCTGATGTTGAGGATGGCAACCCATATATGAGTTTTGCCACAAAGGAGCGACACAGTCGCGGGTTTTGCGCTCCCTCGACAACAAAATGAAATGAAGTGAAATGAAATCAAAGGCATCCATCGGCGATGTGTGTGAGTGTGTGTGTGTGTGTGTGTTGCTGCTGCCATCAGAAGGCAACGCATGGAAATAGACACAGTCGACCTCCCATCCTCATCCACTAGAGATATATTCGTATGTAGTAGGCAGTCATCCCAGTCAGTTCCGGTTCTTCTCCTCGCCATTCAGGCTGCCAGCGTCAATGATGATGTTTACAGTTGAGCTGCAATGCGAGGCACACACACACGCACGCAGCTTGCCACCTGCCCCCTTCAAACCAAACTAGTTTATGGGCCATGCATAGTCCTCGCCCCCCCTTTTCGTGTACAAGTGATAGCTGAGGTTTTTGTGCTCCCAAAACGCCAAAGTTGTTTACTTTGGCATGTCTCTCCCCTCCCTCCAATTCAAATCGAAAAGCAAGTTTGCTTCAGTAGATAGTGCGGTTATGGTTAGTGCGGCAGTTGAGGAAGCTCAGGATGTTTTCGGAATTTGGCCCAAATATGCCATAACTATGAACCAAAATTTTAACTACTTCGATTAGCCAAAGACCCTAATTTTATCAGGCTCGCAGCGTGTGTGTCCAAAGATTGAAATCAGTGTCCCGATTTACGACCAAACGCACTTTATAATGAAGCAAAATATCCGCCGGGGATTAGAGTTAAAATTTAAATTGTTAAAATTACATCTGCTGCTCAAACTGAAGCATTATTACTATGCGTATACTTAATAAATTAAAGCTCAAATCTAACGCTTAAATAACTCTTCAATACTTGTGTAATTGGCATTCCAGTTGTGCCCACAGTTAACTTAACTGCAACTTGAAACTCGGACTGAAATATTCTGAGTATTTTTTGCATTTTGCGTTGCTGCAATTTTGCGGTTTAATAAACATTTCTGAGCTGTTGCAAACACTCATCTCTTGCTCCAGCTTTTGTGTTTTGCCTTTACTTTTTTTGATTGCAGAGTAATACTGAGAACAACGTCCCCTTTTTTTGTTTTGGAAGAGTCAGAGCCAGTAATCGTGCAAATCATGCTCAACATGACTGCGAAGCTACCTGCTGCTTGTACAAATCGAAAACTGCCCCCCAGGTGGAGGGTGGAAGGTGGAAGGTGGCTGGCTACACATCTCAACAGGTAAACGAAAAACCGAAGCCCAACCCACTTGTCCAAACGCTTTTCCGGCCAAGCCATGCAAATGGCAAACGGGTATCCAGAGGGGCACTGGAGAGGGGGAAGAGGTGGAGGTAGAAATGGAGATGGAGGCAAGGTGAGCTGATTCGAGTGAAACGCCACTAAAGGGCGCAATTGAGAGAACAACAAGCTTAACAAGTTGCCAATGCTATTGCCATTGGCGGCGTTTGGCATTTTGGTGTTTGGCATTTTGGTGTTTGTTCTCACAGCAGCCTCTGTGTGAGTGTGTGTGTGTGAGAGTGTGTGTGTGGCACAATTCCCACGATTATTTGTGGGGGGCCAGAGATACACGTCAATTGAGCACAATAATGTGTCATTTTTGTCGGCTTTGTGTTGTGTTGTGTTGTGCGCGCTTTAATTGCGCATGTAAATCATAAATCAACAGTTGAATAATTCCATTGTAAATAAAATGGCTCCCCGCAAATGAATTGGTTAGCCAGTTAATATCGATTAGTTTTTTGTGCTTGAGTCAGCCTTGAAAACGGCGGCACTTCAATGACGTTGCCCCCAACCCCAAACCCAAGAGTCTCCACCACAAACCATTCATCGGCTGTCAAACTCGAGTGAAGAAGGAGCTAAGAAAACTATACCCCAAAAACGTGGCCAACGAACGCCACTTCTCTTCAGCACTTCTCGCTTATTTCGCTTTAAATTTATGAACTTGACTCTTGGTTAGCTGCCATCCAATACATACATACAAACACGCTCATTCTCTATGTTTTTTCGCCTCGCCTCGTCCCTCTGATCAGACACACGAAATGCGGCGCTAAAGGTTTGCATGACTACAGGAAATTACCATAATTTCAATTTAAGAAATTAAACGAATTTTGTTGGAAACGCAAAGAGCCCCACACACACACACACACATACACGGTTTGGCATGCCAAAGTAGCCAAGGCTTTAATAATAAAATTGATTCTCAAGACCAAAATGGCTAATACTTAAAGCCAACTGAGACTCTTTTATTTATTTACTCCAAAAAAAATGCTATTCAAATTCAAATTTCATTTACCATTAAATTCTGCATAAATTATATTATTATGTTAATGCGAAATTACCTCATTGCATTTCACATTGTGGAATGAAAAGATAATATAAATAGTTGTGAGTGCAAATATTTGAGCTAGTTAATTACTTGTTGCAGCTGCGTACACTTTGACATGCATAATAATAATTATGAATGTCAATCAATATGAGATTTCTATTTATTTTAATGACATCATAATGTGAAGCGCGTGTGTGATTAAAACGGTTGCAACCAACAAAAAAAAAATGAATTAAATGAGTTAGCAAGCGCAGACAAAAAAATGTTTTAGAAATATGATTGAAATTCAATTCTGTGTTTATTTAATTACAGTCATTCGCATAGCTACAGGCCAAAGCTTAATGTCTATCACTTTATTATGACTGTTTTTTTAACCTAGCATGACAGATTTGATTACTATTTTCAGTTATAAATAAATACATTTTTGAGGAAATAAATGAGTTATCAAGAGCAGATAAACGCAATATTATAGAATTATGTTTTAATTTAAATGTATTAGTATTTATTTATTTCTTTTCAATCATTTTATTATTAGAGATATTCTGACATATGTATAACTATTTTGAATTCTGTTGTAATAATTAATAAGAACGAGTTTTTTCTTTTTCATATTTCATTATCTATATTTAGTTCTTTTGTTGAATGTCTTAGATGCTGTTTATTGCATTTAAATCATTTAAATATGAAGCATATAACTAAAAAAAACTTTTCATTAAAAAATAGTAAATTCATTTGAATTTGTCAGCCGAAGTGGTCAAGGCTGTAATAACAAAATTGATTCTCAAAACGAAAGGGGTTAATACATAAAGCCAAATTTTCTATTTTGTATTGCCCCTATGGTTATAAATTTTGACTATATATTTTTTTTTAAAAGTTCGTTACATTTGCTATGTAGTTTGTCAGGTAATTATCTATCAGATTTTGACAGCTCGATAACTCTAAGCTAGACAACTCTGTGCTGGAATCGTTTAGCAAATTAAAAGATATTCTTATTGAGGTTCTATAAAAATAATTCTAAAGGAAAATGTGACTGAACAGATTAAAGTGTTTATTAATTAAAATAATAAATGATAATAGAAATAATTAAAATCGTATGTTAAGTACAACTTCGCATAAAATTTCAATTAGCAAAAATTATGCATCCTCTATAAATTAAACAAATTTGTTTTTGACTACTTTACTTTTCAAATTAAAGAAAATCCGAAATTCAGCTAAGAATTAGAGTTGAAGTTTTGATGCTGAACGCATAGAAAACTTCCACGTGGAAACTCTTGTCAATCACATTGATACGTGCACACACAAACACTTTGACACACACACACACAAACACACAGCTGTTGACAAAGTTGTTGACTGTATTTTCTGTCATATCACGACGAAAATTCAATAGAGAGAAAGAGAGAAGAGAGCATGTTGTCAAGCGGCAGTGACAAATTTTATCCAACAATGAAGTGCGAAATGTGCCCGAAAATAGTTGCAAACTTTGTGTTCGGTCTATGCGAACGATGCGTCGCCATTTGGACCAGTCAACGGAACGTGGAGGATTTGCACATAACAATGGACAATGTGAATGCGATTCTCGTCGAAATGGCGCAGGACAAAAAATACTACGACGATATGGATCAAACATTTCGACGATTTCTCGAGGACCAGATGCGACGACGTAAAAAGAAAGTTGATCTCTTTCAGAATATGCGCGAGAACTTTCAAACATCACTCATAATGACAAATAAGCGCACAGTCTGCAGGTTACCCTTTAAAACGGAAGAAAATTACTGGGAACTGAAAGACTGCAAATGCGAAAAACTTTTTGAAATTCCGCCAGACGGGTTGCGATCCATTCACAGCGAATATATTACGGATTTCAACTAAATATTGTTTTATTTATTTCGAATTTTCGACAATTTTTTCTATCATTTCGATTGATTTATTGTCGCCAATTGACATTTGGCCATGTTTTATACAAAAAAAAAAAAACAATCAGTCGCTGCAGTTGTCATATCGAGCTATGGCAATAAATTTTACAGGGTGCAGGATCTGGGTTGAAAACCAATTGAAGCAAAGTGATTGCATTTGCAACCAAACAACCGACAACGGACAACGCACTGAAGCACAGCCTGTTGATGTCCTTGGGGACTCGTGTACATTTTGGTAATGAAAATGTTTATTCAAACTTGCGTCAATGGCTGTGTTTATCACAAATAAATATCAATCTACATAAATAAGTGCTGGTAGCTACAATAAAAGGGTATGAGTTGATACAATGCATGCGAGAGTCTACATACATCGAACATGTCATTGTTCGACAATTTGTTTAATGACAAAACTAATAAATCAAATGCTTTGTCCCGTCCATTACATTCAATTTGACCAACTGACGTCAGGCCAACGAACGAAAACGATGAATGTGTAAAGGGGAAGTGGGAAATGAGACATAGATGGCGCGACTGTGCACCGATAGTACCGATCGATAACACGATCGATTGTCGCTGATCCATTTGCTGGATTACAAAACAGAAGTACTTCTCAGTCAACGAAGGCTTTAAAGTTACATTTTAATTAACTTTATTTAAACACAAAAAGTCTACAACTCAATTCCAGCAAATAAATTAAAGCTACAATCTTTGTGTGCAGCAGGTGAGGTAAATAATTTATAGCAAATTGTGTCAGGCACTACGATAAATTTGATGTGGCCATACAGATATCAAATTCATTTAAACTGCAACAGCACTTTCAGAGATAAACTTTACGTTTTGTTTACTTTTCATCTGTATATTCTGTAAAATGTAAGCTGAAACAAGTGAGACAGATAAAGCCGAGTTTCATCGACTTTGAGATACCTTCTAACAATTTTTTCATACATATCATTTAAACAAAAACTGTTTTTGGTATTAAATTGTATAATTATATACTGGCGACTTTTAAAATATACTATAGAATTATGTAAAGAACCACAAAAGGTCACATTTTCCACTAAAGAATTTAAGGTTGTGAAACTGTATCCGATTTTTGCCTTGTTATTTAATTTAAATTTAAACCTAAATTTAAAACAATGTTTTAAAATAAACTTCTTATTTTTTGAAAAGGAACTTAAAAATTGTAAATAATAATATGCGAGTTTTATCACTGAATTTATTTTATCTAAATCTCTATCTTTTATATTCTCAGAAATCTATAGATTCATCGAATTTTTTAATTCAGTATTCCTAAAGTATTTTTTTGATATCGAAAAGTTGTATTCCAGTTTTTAGAATGTAATTTTTTCTTTATACACAGATAGGAGGTGGTTATATTGTCTCATGTTAACGCAGATCAATAATAAACCTTTTGTAATTGGAAATATTTTCCCTTTCTACTTTATTATAAAGTCGTTTCAAAAACTGAAACATGTGTGTGGAATCTCTTTGAAGTCTGAGCTTATTTGTTTTAATCGCAGCACAAATGTTTTGTGAATGTTTTTTAAGCTGGGATAAAAATGCAAAAATTGAACAAAAATTGAACAATTTCTAACCGTGTCAATTCATCGAGTTTGGCAGGTAATAAATAACCAAACCCAGCAGGGAGACCCAAGTGCATCTTTTGTAGCTTTACAGCTGCTGACGTTCGATTCGATGGGAGAAAGGAAAGAGGGAAAATGGGAAAAAGGGAGACAGCTTAAAAGCAAAGAATGGGTTGACAGTAAAAGGGGCTTTCAAATGAACATAAATTGAGGCATGCAACAGCAGCAGTAGCAGCAGTAGCAACAGCCATGGCCAGTGGAAACAATGCAAAAATGTCCGTTAAATGGCAGGACACAGTTGCGAGCTAGCTTGTTGGGATCGTAATTAAAGCCAACTTGGGTTAACGAAGAGAAATGTTTGCAGCCATGGAAACAAACAAGAAACAAGTGCGACTGTGGCAGCTGCAGACAATTTCTATTTTTCTTTTTTTAACTGCTGCTGCTGTCTTTTTTGTTTACATCTTCTTGTTTTCCTCACTTGACTTTTATTTGAACTTGCATTGATATGTGTGTGTGTAACATGAGAGGGGAAGGGGAAAGCTATGAAGGTCGCAACTCGTTGACTGAAGTTTGACTTCCATTTGCACCGCGCCTCTTGTTACCTTTGCAAAAGTTCTTTTCTTTTTTTTACGTTTTTACGTTTTTTTTTTTTTGGCTTTTCTTGTTTGTGTGCATTCTGTCACAGGGCAAACTGCCAAATTGGCCTAATGGCGTTAATGCGAATACGAGCCCTGACTAAACCAGCAACATCAACGGCAGCCAGCAGCCAGGAGCTTGGAGCCAGCTGACATCAAAGGTCATTACACAGGCCATCACTGGATGTTGCCAAGCAATCTTTTTTTTTGGGGGGAAGGAGCAACAATAATACAAGTTTGAGTGCATGCAACTCGTTTGATAAATGCAAATATGCAAGCAGCACTTAGAAAGTTGGCCAATTTGGCACAGGTAACGAAGACGACCATCAAAATGCGTTGAAATCGAAAAACAATCGATTCGATCAAAAACTTTGCAACACTGGAACAACTGACAACGACTATTGTCAAAGTTTTCAAACGCAACTTAATCAACACTCCTCGTTGCCCTCATTCTTTTATTCTTCATTTTGCGGATAGAACACACGTGCAATGGCGAAATTCTCAAAGTGCTCGCAATGTCAAATCAGAACTCGTAAAATTGTTAGAGATCCGGCCACTCAAAAGAACATTTATTTGTGTCCAGTAAGCTACACAAAAATCTTAGCTACAATTGTGTAAATAATTGAATTTGCTGTTTATAGAAATGCTACCAACTGAGGAAGGACAAGAAGAATGAGATGAAGAAACAGAAGGAAAAGAAGAATGAATTGCCTGCTGTGAAAGTAGATAACATTATGATTCCAACTCAAGTGGCGATAATTTCACCGATTCGTCGACAGGAAATTCCTGTTGCAAGTGCTGATGCTGTTGTTGCTGCCACAAACGAAACACTGAGTGAGCCTGGCAACGTATCCATGCCACGGGCTGTGTTTCATTTGATGGAGGTTTTTGTCATCAATGGACGCAAATGTATCGCCATATTTGAGAAAGCATTAATACATTCGACATAAGAAAAATGGCGAAATTTACAAGAATCTATAACAATGTGATCAACATTTTTATAGAAGATTTTACACTAAATAAAAAAACAATATATTTTTCAAATCTCTTTGTTTCATTGTTGCATGACAATAATGTAATCAACATTTATACAAACACAATATATTTTTTAATTTTCTTTGTGAGATTTTTTTACATATTGATGGGAGACCATAATTATGAAGCACACAGATTTGCCTTGAACTTATGTGCAACAGACTGCTAAACTGCTCTTTCAGCTTATAGTGTCGTCTTTGTTACACAGTCCAGGGACTCCAAAACTAAGGGCTGCATCAAAACACTTCCAATGCTTCTTATTGAAAGAAATGTCGATTGTACTTCATTGCACTTGTAATTAATCATAATTAAAAAAATTTTCAAATATTAAAATATAAAATATTAAAATTAAATATAATAAATACAACATAAAATAACTTATATATTTCACTACAAATATATATATATAAAATAAGTACAAGAAACATTACACCAGACAGCAACATATATTTAAAATTCATAAAATAATTTTTTATTATTTAAACAGGAAGTTTTAAGTATTACACCAAAAAAGCAAAGTCAATAATTCAACATTTTGGTACTTTAGTTTTCTATGTTCTCCTTTATTGCTGTCCCTCACTGTCAGCTCACAAAACTGACTAATTTCAGAGGAATGCGCATAAAACCGATTCTCTTAACTTTTAAGTCGACATCAGCTACAAATGTGGCTATATATTATAAATATTGGAGCCTTTGCTATGCAATTCCCAACACTTAATATTGCAATTTCCAACAATTAAAAATTAAATAATTTATTTATTCAACTGTAAAACTAAATAAAATAGAGTATACTACAACAAAACAACTTTAAAAAAAAGAGCGACTTTTTTTATTAAATCCATTACAATATATGCACATGGGCTTCAAAGATATATCGAAAGCGCACAGATTTCGTATGCATAACACATGAAACATGATCGATAACAAACAATGTGTGAAAACGGTGGAACATTTAAAAATGATTGATTGATGCGGATTAAGTTCACGAAAAAGAAAATCAAAATAAAAGCGGCATAGTAAAATATGAAATTCGAAACACAGCTGACATTGAGGGAGAGAGAACGTTAACGTTATGAATTTAATTGTAAATATTTAACAGCAATTGGGGTCGAGTAAAATCAATACGCAAAAAAAAATGGTAAAATAAGTATGTTGTTATTTAAACGGCTCTTGACATTTGCCTGACCATAAACACAAAATTTTAATTAAAGTTTTTGTGCGCTAAACTAATATACAATTTGCATAAATTAATTGGAGCACATTGCGTGACGCATAAAAAGCTAATAAGAATAACAAGCACAGCAACAGCAACAGCAACAGCAGCGGCAACATTCAAAAAGCAACAGCAACAATGAACAATAAACAAAAATAGCAAACAGAAAACGCAACCGCAGCTCAGTCAAAGTTTGGCGCACAAAAATGTTGATGGTGTAAATTTTGCCAGCTTGCATCAAAATGTTTATTTTTAAATATTTTTCCCGTCGTTGCAACTTTGCAACATCTGCGCACCAGTTATTGTTGTTGTTGTTGTTGGTAAAAGAATGTGCGTGCTACTGCGGTATTTATTTACGTCACATTTCCGCTTCCGCTTCCGCTTTGACTCTCGCTGCTTGCAAGCTGCATTTCGCACCAAAAATCTGACCCCGCCTTCAACTAACTCGATTTCCGTCCGTCCCACTTTAGTTGGACACGACGGCGATGCGTGATTTTCTAACATTTTCCATGCCCATAAAACTTTTAATGGAATTTCCATAATCAGATTTTCAAGTTGTGGAAAAGCGCTCCCAACAACCTAAAACTCGATTCGAATTTTTCAAAATTTACTCCACTTTTCAACACCCAGCGAAACTGCGTGGCAAACTGCAAAATTTTCGTATAATAAAAATGCTTTAATTGCAAAAAAGGTTTAACCTCTCTCGTTTGTTATTTTTATATACATTTTTCATACACAGAGAGAAAATCTAGATTGAAAATTAAATTGCAAATCTTGATTTTAAGATTTGATTCATATTGAATAACAAATTCCAAATTGAAAACTAAAAATGTATATTAACAACACATAAGACAAATGTTTTTGTTTTATTTAAAACAATCTAAGAACGCTTGATCTTCAATTAATATTTTTCCCTATTCAGTTCAATGCGATCCGTTTTACATTCTCAAAATAACTTAAGAAAAGAAGAATCATTGTTTAATTTTATTCTTGATTTCGAATTTTACTTTTTTCTTAATTTCGACATTAAAAATGAATTCCTAATCTTAACACTTTTTCCCTGAGTACTTTTTTTGTGTACCAATTTTAAACATGGAAAAGAGACAGTTTGAAAAATCAAGATTAAAAATAAGATTACAAATCTTGAGATAAGAATTCCAGATTGAAAATTTAATACGTATTTTAACAACAATATGTACAAGAATCTTCTTTTTTTTTATGTAAAACACTATAATTTTAAGATACTGAAGTAAGATTTTTTTCTTCTGGGTTTATGATGTAATGTAATATATTCTTGAATTTCAAGATTGTACATTAGAGAATTATAAAATAATCTTTATTTCAAGTTGTTTTTTTTTCTGTGTACTTTTTTGTGCAATTTTAAAACATACATTTTTTGTAGTAGCATTTATTTTGTTTTAATTGAAAAAGGGGCAGCTTGGACAATAACAAGCCCAACTATGCCCAGGGATTACACCTGGAACACACACGTGTCCGCATTGTTGTATGTTCGGGTATGTTAAAGTTGCTCTTAGCAACAGTGTCTAGTGTCAATTTGGCGAAGTTACTCTCTTTCCTCACCGCCCGCACATACTTTGAAAGTCCTTCAAAGTTGAAATGCCAGTGTGGCACATATGTGTTCACACGCACACACACTCTCACACACACACACGTGCTTCGGATGGAGTTGTTGTATATGGTATATGTCTATGTACAACTATTGTCAAAATCAAAATCAATGTTAAGACCTTGTAACCTTCGTCAAGCTTTTCAACTCTGTATGTGTTTTTTGTTTTTTTTTTCTTTTTTTGCGATATGACATTCGATTTTCGTCGTAGTCGGCGACCTACAAAAAAGTTGAACGCCTGAAACTATGCAACACTGTTTGAGTGCACCTGCCAACCCAAAAAAAAAAACGTAAAAAAAAAATGGTAAAGAAAAGGTAAGTCAGGCCAATCAACCAACATGCAAGCAAGGTCTTTAGCTGGCTGCCTAGCGACAATTAAGGTCGCACCGCCCCAAAACTCAGCTGCTAGTCGATGTTTTTCTTGTTGTCGTTGTCATTGTCATTGTTTTCCATGTTTTGACTACTTTATTAAATTCCATGCACGCGATTCCACTATCACTATCTCTCTCTTTCCATCGGTCTGTCTGTGGATATTTGAGACTCGCCAATCGAATCGAACTTGACCAGCTGCTTGACCATTTAATGCAGCTGATTTTCAAAAGCTAAATGCAAAACTCACGTGTCAACTTTACAACCCATTTGCCATAATTGAAGTGCTTCACGCGATTTAAGTAGTCTCTGCTCTCTATTCTTTATTCTCCACTCTCCCCTCTCCTTCTCTTATTCCATTTGTCCATACCCAATCCCCAAGCTCTATTGGCATTCCCATGTCCATGTCCCAATCCCAATGGCAGCTGCTCAAATATCCATTGGCCATTTGGCGCCTGCAGATTGCATGCTCATTAGAGCCCAACACCAGCATTATTTTTTTGTTTATGTGCACACTACAAAACGGGGGAGAGGAAGTGAGAGTTTGATATATATGCCAGAAGTTATGCGACATGCTCATTACATTAAAACATGCTTTACATTTGACAAATGTTTTTCATAAATTATTTCCACATTAATGTCGCAGCGAAGTAAAAAGCGATTTTCACTAAAGTTAAGTTTTTGACAATAAATTTCATTTCATAAAGGTATTTTATATTTACATATGAAAATCTATTTGTACTCATTAAAAGTTTTTAATAAACAATTCATTCATTGAATATTTATACAAAAAAAATAATATTTTTAAGGTAAATAAAGGAATATTACATTTAAAGTAGGTGGCAACAAAAAAATAAGTTCAGTTGCACTAATGTTTTTACAATTTAATATCACATAATACGTAATATCTAATCATTATGCCATATTATATTCAAAATGCGTTACCACATGCTAAAACCTTTTTATATTCGAGTTGAAGTTCTTCACAACAAATATTCTTATTCAGTGAATATTTTATTGGAATATAATTCAAAGTGTGTCTCGAAAAATGACAGCAAAACTTTATTATATTGAACATTTTAGCCATGCAATTTTATTTAACAAACTCATTTTTAAAAAGTTTTAATTATATTAAAATAGTCAAAACAAACTAAAAGCTTTGTCAATGTTGTTGTTGTTAATATAATTTTATTAAGTGAAATGAATTTTAAAAAGGTAATTATATATTTAACAAATGCCGCCGCATATTGAAACCCATTTTTAGGAGAGTAACTTTTTAAACAGTGAATTATTTTTTAATACCATACAGATATATAGAAAAATGTGTCACAGCCTACCAAAAATGTGCATTTTAGGAAATAGTTTTATGATCGAAAATATAAATCCTTTCTTAAAGCACATTTTTAATATGTTTAAAATATTGTAGTATGGAAAATTTGTTAAACGCAATGTAGAGTATTGGGTATTCTACTTGACTTTTCGAGTGCCCGTCATACTTATTTCAGTCTGCGCTTTGTTCTTCCATTCGGTGGCCATTGCGCTGCGCCTTATTCACTGTACCATGAATGATAATGACGTACGCATCCTTTTGGCACGCCTGCAAATAGCTCGGGACGAGTATCAGAGTGGCCCACTCAGCGACTGGCGACTGGCAAATGGAACTGGAACTGGAACTGGCCATATGTTCTATGGACCACCCGATTCACCCCGCTTCCACCCCGCTTCGTCCGCCCCTCACCCGCACAAAGCAACCTTAACTCAGTGCGCCGGCTCTCGGGTCTGGGTGACCTCAATAATAATTTCGTCTAATTGCTTCGTAATTATGCCGCGCACATGCTTTTCTCGATTTGCTGCTGCCTCTGTTGGTAATTCACTTCACCAGCTCCTCCGAGAGTTCTCTCTCTCTCTCTCTGTCTTTTGCTCTTAACAACAACAAAAATAATAATAATAATAAAAAAAAAGAAAAAGAAGAAAAAAAGAGTGCGTGTTAGATTGTTTGGCTGACCAGTTTTGTAGGCCCATTGTCGTTGTCGTTGTTGTCGTTGTTGGCAGCCAACTGGTCGGCCATTTTGCTATATTATTATTTGTCTCTTTTGTTTTGCGCAATTTTTCGTCATTTGCTTCATTTTCTGTCATTAGAAGCATTTAACTTTTTGCTGTTTGCCGATTTGCTTCCATTATTCATGTGCCTCGCCAGCCACTCGCAATTTGTGTGTTGGCCACACAGCAAATTGGCCACAGCAACAAAAAAATATACGAAACACATTATTTTACTTTCGGTTGCAGTGGAAAAATCCAGCTTTGCCGGAAATGTTTTGTGTTATCATTTCTGTTTTTTAAGCGTCAATTAATTCACCTTAAGCAACTTGCTTCATGTTTTTTGTAGTTTACCCAATTTTTTGCGTGATTGTCAAAAGGATGAGTGTTGGCGTGGAAAATAACATTAATTTATTGACACATGAAAACAAAAGAGAAAACTAGTCTGAAGCAGATATTTGAGTCCCCCAAACTTGCGTCCGTCGTTCTGTCTGTCCGCCTGCTTAAATTCCTTTAACTCTAAAAATATTAAAGCTATTAAATTACAATTTTGGATTATTACTCGTATGCCAAATGAGCAAGTCACAATGATGCTGCCGTGGAAAATAGCATTAGTATATTGACTCACTAACTAATATTTGACTCCCAAAGTTTACATCCGTAGTTCTGTCTGTCCACCAATTTAAATTCCTTTAACTCTAAAAATATAAACGCTTTTAAATTTAAACTTTGGATTATTACTGGTATAAGTTTCGTTCGCATCATTCTTAAGCCGACGAAAAACCATTGCTTCATTTGTCTCAAATTAAAAATATCAATATCTTATGAACGTCAATTTCAAACGAAGTTACTTTTGTATCATAATTCAATTAAACAATAGTTTCAATCTTTAATCAATCAAAATTAGTAAAACTTATCTAATTATTTTTGGCTATATTAAATTTAAGTTCAAGCTTTTTACATGAGGTTTAAAACTAAAGCTAAAGCATGATTTTCAATTGAACAAATATTTTGTAACATAACTTACATATACTTTAAATGTAGAGAAGCATTGTGATCAGAAAATCAAGCTAGTTGTAGTTTTTATGTTGTTTTTATAAATTGCTCACGTAGTAAAAGGTTTGGCAAGTGCAGCTTGCAGAGTCTCAGGTAAGAAAAGTGTGTCATGTTGGTTGCCAAGAAGTGTAATTGGCAAGTCACCACAATTTTTGGTATATATATATACCATCTAGTATAAAGTGTAACTAAAAAGCGTATCAATGCCCATACGAACTGTGAGTACATATAAAATATGTCAATGGGTTGTTGGTTTCAATTGAAGGAGCTCAACCTCAACACGTGTCGCGTTCGCAAACACACTATATATGTGTGTGTGTGTATACTTGCCTATGTCATGCCAAAGTCATTTAGATATATCTCGCGCACATTTTTAATGACAACTAAATACGAATGTCATTTGGGTTTTGCAAATGGCAGGCAGCGAACGCACATTTCTCGCTCTCTGCCCCAAGTCCATTGGCAATGCTAAATTGCATACTTATAGGCGGAGCATAGATGGATGGATGGATGGATGGATGAATGGGCGGACATATGATGAGATAGGTGGGGGCGTGGTCGCGTCAACAACGCGTCTCGGCGTGGCACAAGTTTGTCTAATACGCAAACTTTTAATTGAGTTTAAAATTGTATGAGTGAAGCATATGAAGAAACGGCAATGGAAAAGTGTGAGTGTCTCTCCATCTCTCTCTTGCTCTCCTGCTTTATAGCGGCCACATTTATGCGGCAAGCCTGGAATGAAGAATGAATGAATTTGAGTGCCTGAATGTCAATATGTGTGCGAGTATGTGTATGTGTGTGTGTGTATGTATGAGGTACGCAATTTTTGAAGTGTGTCGGTTTCAATCCTGGCAAATTGCCCATGAAATATTAAATTTACCATAATGAGACGCCATTTTTATACCTCGTAATTTGCCAAACTTTACGTGTGTATTTGTGTGGTGTATGTGGGATTTTGTGCTTATTAACGCCTCTCCCACCCATCCCCAAATTATGACGCTCTACCTCCCAAAAAAGGATGTGCGAAATGTAATGTAAAGAGATTTTATACGCACATATTGAGGTTCGACTGTAGCCGGGTTACCTTCATCATGAAATTATACGCTTTTTTATGGTAATGACAACAAACTGGCAAAATTCCGTTTTTATGGCATTAGTGCATCATCTTTGTATAGAGTGTTGTGTGTTTTCGTTTATTTATAGCGAAAGGGGCAAGGTTGTGAAAGCATTTTTTATGTATAACAAAATATGCACTTAGTTAAAACCCAAAAACCTGGTGTCAAACACATTGAATTTGCAATCTAAATTTATGCGCAGCGATCTGGCAATATCAGATGAGTTAAGTTGGCTGCGCATAAATTTGAAATTTAAATTTATGTGCAGCAATCTGGCACCATTAGTGAGAGTTAAGTTGGCTGCACCAAAATTTATGTTAAGTTGGCTGCTCCTCAATTATGTTAGAAAACGTGTTCAGCAAATGAAGCATAAATTGCCTTTTTCTACAGCTCATTGTGAGCTAATTATTAATGTACATATGTGTGTGCGATGCATACATAATAAATGATGTACCACAATATGTTCGTATGTTTATGTCAACACTATGCTTATGCATATGTTCCAATGCCCTAGATAATAATAATAGTAATAATAATGACTTGACTCCCAACAACTCTCTTCGCAAATACAAACATTTCTCTTTGTGTACATTTAATGTAAATACGAAATATGTGCAGTGCACCTACACAACATAGTATATATTTACATTTCCTAGTTTCTCGCTGTAAGTGTGGAAACTTTAGGGTTTCTCCATTTGAAAAAACACACTCCAATTTGTAAGCAACGAAAATGTGACATATTGAGGTTAGAATAATAGCTCTCGGTCTGTCTCGCTCGCACGCTCGGTTATGTGGCGTTGCCACTGTCCATTAATTTTCGCTTCAAATGAAAAATGACTCAATTTGCAATCGCTTGAGCTTGAGCTTCAACCTGGTTACAAAACACACCTTCCTCCTCTTCGCAGCTGGCCGCCTTTAAATTTTAATATGAAATAATTCGCTGTCTTGGATAGTTACTGCAAGTGACTGCCGTGTGCTTATAAAATGTCTGGGCAATTCCGTATCGACAAATGACTTCTGGCTTTGTGGCACGTACTCCGGCAACTACAACACGGCAGGCGCCATTGAGAAATGCTAACAAAAACAAAAATAAAACAAAAAAAAACATACAAAATTAAGACTGAATAAAAAAAATGGCCACAACAATAACAGCGAATACATAAATAAATAAAAACGAGGAGGCAAAACTGCACGATGCGCGTTTAATGTCATTTAAAGCTGCAATTACTCAGCACGCTTTCTCTTCCTCTCCCTCTGTCTCTTTCTCACTCGCGCTCACTTTAGTTGCTGTCTGCGGCAACGTCACGGAACGCAGCCGCCTCCCAAAAAACCCCACTCCCAATTTTCACTTAGGCTGTGGCTTCGCTTTAATGTCATTGTATGGCCGCAATTATTCTGCATGTGACCAGCCCATTGTCGCTGCATGCGATTCCTATGCAAATACAAAGCACCAGTATCAACAGCAACAGCAGCAGCAGCAACACTAACGGCACTTGCAGCTTTGCCAAGGCGACTCCTTCCGGTGCAATAAATCGCCCCGCCCCTTAAGCGAGCCGTATATTCTACTATAATTAAGTAGAAGGCGCAGCGCATTATAGAATGTGTGTCCAAACACGTGCCATGCAATAGAATCACGTTTGACCTACACCCCCTACACCCCTTCCCCCTGCCTAACTGCTGCAATATCATAATCTTTGACAAAATATCTAAATGGCCATGTTAGTGTAACCAGCAAAACTCGGTTGGGAACTCTGCATTTTAATGCTGCACGCAATGGAAAATAATCTCTTCATCTGCCAATCACAGCGATCGTTGAGAGTGCGAATGAGAGCGCGTGTAAAATGACAGCTATTGTCGTGTTTACTTACATGTCTAAAGATATGCACGACACTATATGTACAGCAAGTGAGTTAGAAAGGGTTAGCATGAAGATCACCAGCACGAATTTATGCGTTCTCCCTTTCTTTTTTACGTAGATCATATGCAGACACTTTGCCCTGCTACGATTGGATAAAGTTTGCCGGTTCTTAATTGTGTATACTGTATAAATAGTCTGTCACATAATTGGCACAATTTGTTTACGACAATATATACACAGAATAGTGTATATTGTTGCTTATTACTATTTTTATTTTATAACTAACTTTTTATTACAATAATAAATAATGCAGTCATATTTACTACATATCTATATAGTTGTAATGTTTACTTTATTGCAGATAACAATTAATTTCATATTACTTGGCCAATATGTTAAATGTCGTTAAATATATATACATAATATAATAATATATATACTAAGATCAGTTTAAAAAGAAAATGCAAAAAAATCCAGCGGGCTCAACCGGGATTTGAACCCGGGACCTCTCGCACCCAAAGCGAGAATCATACCCCTAGACCATTGAGCCATCTGACGTGAGCTCAACAAATAATGTACTTAAACAATGTGACAGTCTGTGTGTTTGCTGTTCTTTTTCATAGCAATCAGCTTTCCAACATCAACACAAACGTGGCAACTGCGAACAGTTCGTTATATTTATTTTAATCAAAAAGATAATTATTCTTTGTCAAGTTGAATGCAATACAAATTGCATATATTTAAAAGCAAATTGTAAGTGTAGTAGTACACTTTGCGTTTATATTGGTGTCTAATGAATCTTGGTAGTTGTGGTATATTTAACAGTGTAAAAAAGGAAATTTTCAAAAATCGCATTGCGGTCACGCTGCTTCCCGCCAAAATAAATTGCACGCCAGACTCACACAACTGCAGCTGCCGCGACAACAAACTTTAAGCGGAAACAAATAAATAGAGATTACTGTTTTTAATATTGTTTTGTTAGTGAAGAAGCCTCGCAAAAAAATAAAATGGTAAGTTGTCCACAAAGTATTTAATATCATCGCGTTATTAATATCGTTGTTTAGGATAATCCCAGTTCACCTCCGCCAAATACGCCAAGCGATGCCGCAGAGCGTCGCGATTTGCGTGCTGCGATGACGTCGCCTGTAGGCGACTTTGAGCCTTTCGAGAATGAGGATGAAATTCTAGGGGATCAGACAGTGCGCGATGAGGAAGATGAGGATGGCGAGGAACTGTTTGGCGACAACATGGAGAACGGTAAGTGTACAAAGTCAACTCCATTAATGATCACATAATGATGATGATTCCCTCAAGATTATCGCGCCATGCCTGAGTTGGATCACTATGATCCCGCCATGCTGGACGATGAGGACTTCTCGGAGATGTCGCAAGGAGAGCGCTTCGCTGCCGAAAATGAAATGCGTCGTCGGGATCGCGCTGCTGGCATTCATCGTGATGATCGCGATCTGGGTTTCGGTCAATCCGACGACGAGGATGATGTGGGACCTCGTGCCAAGCGTCGCGCTGGCGAAAAAGCCGCAGTTGGCGAAGTGGAAGATGCTGAAATGATTGAATCCATTGAGAACTTGGAAGACACCAAGGGACATTCCACAAAAGAATGGGTGAGCATGCTGGGACCACGCACCGAGATTGCCAATCGCTTCCAGTCATTCCTGCGCACCTTTGTCGACGATCGTGGTGCCTACACTTACCGCGATCGCATTCGTCGCATGTGCGAGCAAAACAAATCTTCATTTGTGGTTTCGTACACTGATCTGGCCAATAAGGAGCATGTGTTGGCCTACTTCCTGCCCGAAGCTCCCTTTCAGATGCTGGAGATCTTCGATAAGGTGGCCAAGGACATGGTGTTGTCCATCTTTCCCACGTACGAGCGTGTGACCACCGAGATTCATGTCCGTGTCTCTGAACTTCCGCTGATTGAAGAGTTGCGCACCTTCCGGAAACTGCATCTCAACCAGTTGGTGCGCACCCTGGGTGTGGTCACAGCTACCACAGGAGTGTTGCCCCAGCTGTCGGTCATCAAGTACGATTGCGTCAAGTGTGGATATGTCCTGGGACCCTTTGTGCAATCACAGAACACGGAGGTTAAGCCCGGCTCATGTCCCGAGTGCCAGAGCACTGGACCCTTCTCGATCAATATGGAGCAGACGTTGTATCGCAACTACCAAAAGATTACGCTGCAAGAGTCACCAGGACGCATTCCAGCTGGTCGCATACCTCGCAGCAAAGATGTAATTCTCCTCGCTGATCTCTGCGATCAATGCAAACCGGGTGATGAATTGGAAGTCACCGGCATCTATACAAACAACTATGATGGCTCTCTAAATACAGATCAAGGATTCCCAGTGTTCGCTACAGTGATCATAGCCAATCATGTGGTGGTCAAGGACTCCAAGCAAGTGGTGCAATCCCTCACGGATGAGGACATTGCCACCATTCAAAAACTGAGCAAAGATCCGCGCATTGCCGAGCGTATTGTTTCCTCGATGGCGCCTTCCATCTATGGTCATGAGTATATTAAGCGTGCTTTGGCATTGGCGCTCTTTGGAGGCGAGTCCAAGAATCCCGGTGAGAAGCACAAGGTGCGTGGCGACATCAACATGCTGATTTGCGGTGATCCCGGCACAGCAAAGTCACAGTTTCTCAAGTACACCGAGAAGATTGCCCCACGCGCTGTCTTCACCACAGGACAAGGAGCAAGTGCTGTGGGTTTGACGGCTTATGTGCGTCGTAATCCCGTGTCCAAGGAATGGACGCTGGAGGCGGGAGCTTTGGTGCTGGCGGATCAGGGAGTTTGCCTCATCGATGAGTTTGATAAGATGAACGATCAGGATCGTACTTCGATACACGAAGCCATGGAACAGCAATCGATATCAATTTCCAAAGCAGGCATTGTCACTTCGCTGCAAGCACGTTGCACGGTCATTGCTGCCTCCAATCCTATTGGTGGTCGTTATGATCCCTCGATGACGTTCTCGGAGAATGTGAATCTATCGGAGCCAATTCTATCGCGTTTCGACATTCTTTGTGTGGTAAAGGATGAATTTGATCCCATGCAGGATCAGCAGCTGGCCAAGTTTGTGGTGCACTCGCATATGAAGCATCATCCCAGCGAGGAGGAGCAGCCAGAGCTGGAGGAACCACAGCTGAAGACGGTGGATGAAATTCCACAGGATCTGCTGCGTCAATACATTGTCTACGCTAAGGAGAATATTCGTCCCAAGTTGACAGTAAGTAAAGATTATAATTCATTCTCTTCGATTACGCTTTACTAATTGGCATCTTTAACTTTTGCAGAACATTGATGAGGACAAGATTGCCAAGATGTACTCGCAGTTGCGTCAGGAATCGTTTGCCACCGGCTCACTGCCCATCACGGTGCGTCACATCGAGAGCGTTATTCGCATGGCGGAGGCACATGCTCGTCTCCATCTGCGAGAGAATGTGCTGGAGGCGGACGTCAGCATGGCCATTCGCATGATGCTGGAGAGCTTCATTGAGGCACAAAAGTTCAGTGTGATGAAGAAGATGCGCAACACATTCCAAAAGTACTTGGCCTTCCAGAAGGATCATTCCGAGCTGCTGTTCTTCATTCTGCGTCAACTCACGCTGGATCAATTGGCCTACATTCGCTGCAAGGATGGACCCAGCGCCACCAATGTGGAGATTATGGAACGCGATCTTATTGAGCGTGCCAAGCAGCTGGATATTGTGAACTTGAAACCCTTCTACGAATCCGAATTGTTCCGCAGCAATGGTTTCTCCTACGATCCCAAGCGACGCACAATTCTACAGATTGTTGTCGATGGCGCTGTTTAAAATATGTTTTAGTATTTCCGAATATTCATCTGCCAACATCTCATTTAATTATAATCTCACGCCATACCGTTTTGTCTCCCATTTTTATATGTATTTATGTATATGTCCAATAAAGATTTGGTTAAAGTTCTTCAATAATTTTTATCTTATACTAATTTTGTTGACCATTTATATTTCGCACAAAGTAAAAAGCGTTTATTATGCTGTCAAGTATTTTTAAACATTTTCTTGAAGGTCTTTAAAGTTTTATTAAACGAATATTTTTAGATCCGTTCAATATTGCAGTCAGTAAAAATACTCTATTAGAGATATTTCCTATTCGATTCGAAAGAAATATGTTTTTAAGGTTTTCTTTAGTCAGCCTCTATTATTTTTATTTATTGAGAAGTTTGTTTCTTTCGCTGAGCAATCTCTTGCTGAAAAACATCGTTTAGCACATCCTTAAAGTCATCTGTTGAATCTGATTTCATGAAGCTATCATAAGCCATTTCTACATCTTCCAAGGTTATATCATCCATCAACCCCACCACATCATCACCGAGTGATCCATTCAAATCCCCACAAGCAATAAATGGCACCAGTCTGCGATTGGTTTCCGAACCGGTCTTCAGTGACAAAGCTCTAATATCATCCCGGGCGGGATTAATGATCTGGGGAATGTAACCAGTGGGCAAACGGAAGCCACTGCAAACCACAAATGCTTCAATGCTCGACGGACGCGAACTGGGCGGTTTAAAGATGCAGAAATTGGTGAAGAATGTGCGCATTTGGGATTCGAGCAAGCAATTGTCGTTGCCCTTGAATATCTTGGCCACAAATTTGCCACCCGGCTCCAATACAAAAGTGGCAATGCTCAAGGCGGAGACAATCAACTGGTTCTGCATATATTCATCCATTTCATGGACTCCTGTAACATCAGGTGCTCCATCGCACACCACCAGCTGTGCCTTTTGCTGTGCATCGCTGCTGAAGTGGCCAATGATAGCCTCCGCAGTGCTCTCCTTAGTGATATCACCCTGGATTTGCACAACGCCCGGGAGCGGTGCCATCGCCTGCAGATCGACGGCAATGATTTTCACCGCAAGTTTCTCGTCATCGGTGAGGCTACTACGTAAAAGCTTCTTCGCCAACACCTGTGACCAGCTGCCAGGGGCAGCACATAAGTCCACAGCACGTTGAACACCTGAGATGCAATGTAAGCAATATTGATTCTTTACAATTTTTGGATTTCTATCTGCTTACCATCGAATATGCCGAAAGCCTGTTCGATATGCAGCAATTTGAAAGCGCTGCGTGCTCGCCAACCTTCCTCCTTGGCTAGGCGATAATATACATCACGTTTGTCTTTTGATGTTTTACCCATTTTTAGTTCCTCAGAACTCTTGGGTCGTCAAATAAACAATTTGTGACTATGTTGCTCAGAGTGCTGCAACCTGAGTATATCATTTACTTATGGACAATACATGTGTTTGAATCGCTGTGAATGGCAATTTTTAAATTTTTTATTTTTGAACAGAGCCATAATTACAGCTTAATTTTACTATTGTAAAATATTTTCTAATAATTGGCTCGTAAAAACTTATCACTAAATATTTATAAATATTAAATTTTAATTTAATATTTTGGAAGTATTAATAAGCATACCCGCTTGAATCAGCTGTGATTGACAACTGTCGTCTATCGGTTATCGATAAGTTTATAGCTATTAAAAATCATCTGAGAAAATATTAAATGACTGGTTAAAAAAATTGTAAGTAATTATTTGTTAAATTGACTGAAATTCCGAATTAAATCGTTTCTTTGCATTTCTAGCTATTAAGAAGACAAACGACAATGTGGACAAAACCGAGTTATGCGTTAATTGTGCTGTTGAGCTGTATTTTATCCGGTTCTTGGGGCTTTTTGGAGCACGACAGCTGGATCAGCATTGATTTGCACCATTCGCTGTCTCCCTCGAGGCCTGAATACTTCTCGCATCGCGGCAACATCTCCATACCCAGTCTAAATGCTGGACTTTCAACTGTGCTTCAAAATGAGCTGAGCGAAAGCGAGCTGGAGGAGCTGAAAACGCTGAGCCAGCAGAATGGTTTCTATCGCTTGAAGGCAACGGTCACCTATCCCAATGGCAACACCCAACGCTTTTTGACCTCCAGCAAAGCTTGCAGTCTGCTCGCTTCCCAGCTCAATGATGTGCTCTGGATCTCGTTGGATGCCTATGGTTTTGTCACCGGAATTACAGCTGCCCAAGACCCAACACCCAATGGTTCAGGTTGCTCATCTGAAGAATTGGCACAAATCAAGGAGAAACGTTTCCGATCTGATGTTATCATTAGACACGCTGAGTTGGCTCCAGTACCCGATACCGGCAGTTTTATTCAGAAATACGAGAGGGAGCGTGAGGCCCGGGAACGTGGCGAAGTTCGTGATAATCGCGGCTTCTTCGCCAAGTATTGGATGTATATTGTGCCCGTAGTGCTGTTGGTCTTCATCTCGGGTGCCACAAATCAAGATGCCGCCAAATAAGTAAATTTTTAGTTAAATTCTAGTTATCTTTGCAATCGTTTTGTGCAGTCATTTAAATTCAATACGATCTGAATGAAGATCGATTTGCATTTTTAAAAATTTTAGAATAACATTTCTGTATTCAAAGAGTGAACATTATTCACATTTCTTGGCATTTCCTATAGGTAATTAATAAAAATGATTTAATCAGATATCCTGAGTAAAAATGATTCTTTTTTTATAGTACACGGTACTAAATAAAGACTACCAACATTTTAAATACAGACATATGCGAACATCTTTTAGAAAAGGGATCGAACAAAATACAAATTTTGGGGATAATTTGAAATTTTTACCTTTTTTGCATAAAGGAAAAACGAATTTCTAATTAATTTTTGTAATGATGATGGGTTAATTACTAAACCCTCATTAAATAAAAGAACCAAAGTTAATTCCTAAACTCCAATTAAAATTAAAGAAAAACGTTTCTTTAAAAAGTTAAACATTTCCATTTATTTACATCACATCTTGAACTAATACAATGAGCTTTTTTTTAGTCATCATCATCCTCAATTCCCATTGCCTTGTTGTAATCATCCTCGGTGATCTTTTTCTTCTTGAGCCGCTTAAAGAGCCGTATATCCGTGGCCAACTCATCCAGATCCTCCTGCGTAAATTGCTGTTTCCGCTTGCGTTTGTTGCCCGCTTCACCTGCCTCAGCTTTGCGTTTGCGCTCTTTCTTGGCCTTGCGCAATTCCTTCTTGGACTTCGCATCTAGTTTGGCCTTCTTTGTTTGATCCCACGATTCGGTGCGCTTCATGTGTGGCTTCTGACGTCCTGGCCAGGCGCCCGTTTCCCCATACGTCTGCAGCTTCTGTTTGCGCACCTGCTCCTTCTGCACATTCTTATACGACATCTTGGTGAGATCCACTTCAAAGCTGGGAGCTATAAAGCCGTCTCCTTGATAATTCTTCAGCTCGGGCATTCGTGGCAGCTGCAACAGACCATAGGCCGTTGCCATCTTGCCCAGATCCAGATCTTTGAGTCGCAAAATAGCGCTGCACTCGTGTTTGGTATAAGCACGAACATGGGAAACGAAGGCTCGCATGCCTTTGTCATAGATGCCCTTGTCAGCTGCCTGCAACTGATGCAACTGCTCCACGGTGGACTGCAGCAATGTGGTTGAGACCTCGCCACATTCCTCTTCCAACTCACTCAGCTCCACCTTCTGATTGAGTTTGAGGAACTTGACATACGCATCCTCGCTGGGCAGCAGGAAAACCAGTGCGTTACCTTCGTTACCCTGTCGCGCTGTGCGTCCCACTCGATGAACAAAACTTGAGGCATTCGATGGAGGATCCCATTGCACTACCCACTCAATCTCCGGCACATCCAGACCACGTGCCAGAACATCTGTGCAGAGCAGAACCGATTGCGCTGTGTTACGAAAACGTTCCACGACGTTGGCACGCTTGCTCTTCATCTTGCCGTGGATGCCGAGCACACAACGACCTGGCAGCAATGGCGGCAACACTTCGGCCCAGTATTCCACACAGGCACAGGTGGGAAAGAAGACCATCACTTTGCCGGCGTTGGAGGTGGGCGAGCGTAGAAACTGCAGTAGCGTCAGAAACTTTTGCTCCGGCTCCACAATTTTGTAAAAGTTCTGCAGTCGTGCTGGCGTATTCACTGAAGCCTTCTCCTTAACGGAAACCAGGACAGGATTACGCAGGCCAGCGCGTATCAAGTCTGTGACCTCGGTGGTCTGTGTGGCCGAGAAGAGCCCGGTGCGCCGCTGTCGTGGCAGATAGCCAAGTATATTGTTGACGCTCGTCTTGAAGCCCAAGTCGAGCAGACGATCCGCCTCATCGAGCACCAGGAACTCAAGACTTTTGACACGTGCTGCCAGATTTAAGTCATCACCCTTGCGTTGAAACAGATCCTCGAGGCGTCCGGGTGTACACACCAATATGCAGGGCGTCTGTTGCCTTATGTTGACTATGTCCTCTTCGATGCTGTTGCCTCCCACAATCAGCTGTTGATTCAAGTGCTCCAGCTCCTCGTGTTCTAGAAATTGTGCGAGCACTTCGGATATTTGACGTGCCAATTCACGTGTTGGTGAGATGATAAGTGCACCGATCTCCTTGGCACCCCACGGAGTCTCCTTATGGCGTCGTTGCAGTATCTCCAGCAGGGGAACAAGAAACGCTAACGTTTTACCGCTGCCTGTCACTGCCTCGGCGGAGACATCTTTGCGTGCCAACAGCAGTGGAATAGCTGCTGTTTGCACTGGCGTCATCAGCTCGAAGCCAAAGCTTTGGACCACTTCGAGCACGGGCTCGGAAAGCGGCGGTTTGTCCAGCGAGTTCCATGTTTTGCGTGACATCGTTGTAAACAAATAATCCACGTGCAACGTAGTTGCCACCTGACAAGCAGTGCGTAGTTATCGGTTTGTGGTTATCACTGTTATCGATAATAATCGAGTCGGAAGTAAAACAGCTGATGCAGTGAATTTCCGTTAGAAAGCAAGATGGTTTTCAACTAAATTTAATTAAATTCTATCATAGTTAATATTGTAAATTAAACAAATCAAAAATGTAGCCTGGAGAATAAGAAACGTTTTTAAATTAAAAGGGTAAGTAAAACGAGAAAAGCACAAGCTAAAATTTGCCTGCTTTTTGATAAAACATCAACTTTTTTATGCTCTAATTAAATCATTTTTTGAAGTACCACCAAAACTCATATTTTTTTGTAATCTATAAGAAGAAAACTATCAATTAACATAAAAACATTTGCAATTTATTTAAAAAAAAATTTTTGAAAAAACGTCAAGGGGTAGGCATAGAAAATATTCTAGAAATGGTAGAAATGCTGGCTAACTCAGCCATTTGAAGGACTATTGCAATATCCTTTGGTGCAAAAATAGCTTACATCATACAAAAGTGAAATATGCATGCCCCAGGACGAATGTCCTTAAAACAACAAAGTTACAAGGACTCTTTAACATAAAGAAAATTAGCCATAGCTCAGCCGTATTCGTATAGATCCCAACAATTCATGTGTCTACCAACTTGGTTTAATAAGTACTAGCGACAGTCCAAAGGACAATCGAATCGTCCTTTTGGTTTCCGAGTTATCCTAATTTTTGTGATTTTTCCCATTTCCTTGGCCAAAAATTAAATTGTGCCCCTAAAAGTAGGCAACAACTTTTTTCCTCCATTCGATTTATTTCGTATAATTAATAACAATTCGGATGGCAACAAATATGTCATCAATCAAACCCATGACATAAAGTATTCATTTCTAAAATAAAACACATCGATTTCGAGCTTTTAATGTTTAATTTAAAATACTGTAAAATATATGCAGTTATGTAAATACACATTTAAATAGATTTTCATTAGACACTAAATACAACTTGCCGTTTCCGTTTTTTTACTTTATCGTATTACACATTCACTTAATTAATTGAAAAAATATACACACATGTATGTAATTCTTACATATTGTATGCATGCTACTATGTATGTATGTACGTATGTAAATGTACGCGAAGGCTCCAACAAGCAGCCGGATTAATGGGCGATTAAAACGAAATCCATATGCAAATTAAAAATTTGTTGTTTTATAAAAGAACTGTCGACACGTATAATAATAGTAATAATCATTCATTTTTAGAACCATAAGATTTTGGACGTGGTCTTTATCAAAAAGTGTTTGCAAAAATATTATAAAATTTTAAGACTGAGAATTTTTGTTGTCTACTCGATCATAATCGATCGACAAACGGCAGATTTGATTTTCTTTGCATTTGTTCCTAACGTTTCGTTACGGTTCACACATTGTTGGCTTGCATAAGTTGTGTTTAAATGCCCGCTCCATTGGGCTTAGCACCCAGGCTCTTATAGGGTTTACCCCCATTACGTTCCCATTCGCGATTGAATTCATGGTCAAGTATTTCGGCACCGCGCTTACGCGTCAAGCCCGTCTCCTCCAAGCTCAGTTCACACATCTGCATATCATCGGTGCCGGCAACCAGCAAAATTGGCGGCTTATCAGCATGCAGCTCCATTTGCCGGGCAATCCACTGGCCATCAAAGTGGGCATACCACAAGCCACGCTTAGCTAAAGTAAGGAGTTGAGTTATTAATTTAAATAGAATATAAATTTGAGTAATCTACTCACTGTTATCAGGCGCATTGGCTCGCATGAAGGGTATGCGGAAGTAGCGATGCTGAGCCGCCACAATTTCCTGTATGGGCTGCACAATTGGCGGCTGCTTAAAAGCTGACAACATAAAATAGTTCAGAACTATGTAAAATTGATTTTTAGGTATTAACTTACCAGCTTCCATAACGCTGCGTGGAGCACGCTCATTCTCATCCATGGTGGTGCGCTTGCGGTTCTTTGCCTTCCAGGCATGATACACCTTCAAGCGGCGATGGAACTCTTGACGACAGGCCTACAAAGGTAAGTCATATAAGTAAAAGATTAAAGAAATTATATAGTCCACAAACTTACCTCAAGTAGTTCAATATCACAGGACGTGTTGATAGCATCGCGCAGTTCCGAATACTTCCATTTGGACAAGTCGAACTTTTGTTTGCCCAATGCTTGCTGCTGTGCACGCACATTCTCCGATCTACATTTAAATTTTTAAGATTAGTAAGCATATAAGAAATGTCAGCATATTGAAAAGCGTACGCAAAAGTGAGTTATTGATGGGATTTAATGCTTATTATACAAAAGTTGAACAACAGCTTCAAACAGCTCTACAACTAATAGCCAATATACAAATACGATTATTATTATTAAAACGGATGCTTTAATTAGTGTGAATAGTTTTGACTGTATTCGTTTTAGTATAGGTGTATTAGTAATTTAGTAGTTAGTTAATTAGTTTATTAAAAGTTTTCAAAAACCAGCACCAACTCACTTATTTAAATATCGCGAAGCAATGTTTGACACAACTTGTGAAAAACTTGTTTAATAAAGAATATAGAAAAGTAGAAATAAAGTAGAAAGTAAAGATTTGGATTTCGTTTTAAAGATATACAGAGTCCAATTTGTTATTGTTGTAGTGTTGAAAAATAGTCCAATTAGTTTTTGTGTAAAGCATTTTTAGAAAGCAAAAAGAGATTTGTTTTTTTTTTTTTCAATTACAATTTTGTACAAGAAACAACAAAGATATTTAAAATTAAATAGCGTGCTATACCTGATCAGTTTGTTGGAACCCATGGGAGACGCGTCATTGAGACCACCACTGTGTTTTGTTGGTTGGTTTGTTGTGTGTTTTTGTGTGTTTTTTTGGGGATTGTGTGTGTGAATTGTGTTGGTAAGATTGCGTGAGAGGGAGGGGAAAAAGTTGGTGAGTTTCTGTTCGTTCATTAAATATAAATATTTTAAAAATATAATGTTTTTGAACTGCCAAATATATACAATCCCTAAACTCAAGTAATGTTTAATAATCTGTAAAATAATTCATTTGAGAGCCCCTCTTCAAAGTTTATTCCATTTTTGCATTAACTTCTTGCACCATAAACAATTAAACTCCTATTTTCCTGCACTCTCCATTTTTGCATTAACTTCTTGCACCATAAACAATTAAACTCCTATTTTCCTGCACTCTCCTATTAATGTTAATATAATAAAGCAGTAAACATACTTGCGTATAACAGGTGGACTATCTTCCACCTGGCCATTGGATTCGCTGGCCAAACGCAGAGCGAGTTCGTGATCGCGACGCTCCTGTTCGAGCTGTTGACGATACTTGGCATCGTCCTTGGCTTCTTTCTCGAGCTGTGCCTGCAGCGATAACGCAGCGCGACGATCCTCTTCCTCCTGTTTCAGACGCTGTGCCTCGGCCAGCTTGCGTCTGGTTTCCATTTCCACTTTGCTGTATAATAACATAAAATGTAAGTAAATCCTCATGGCTTATGAATAATGAATACTAACAGTCGCTTGTTTTCAGCTTCTTCGCGTAGACGTTGCTCTTCGGCCTCCTTGGCACGACGTTCTGCCTCCAGGGCCTCTTGAATCTTGCGCAAACGTTCCTGCTCCTCGGCCTGCTGTTGCTCCTTCAGCTTGGTATTCAGATCGACAGTCAGCTTATTCATGTTGGCCATGACCACCGTGTACATGGAATCAATTTCACGCTGTGTAATGCGAGGATTTTGCTGGAGGCAAAAGACACTTAAATTAGCAAGACTGACTAGAAACTAAAATGCAGTTCAACGCACCTTGATCTTATTGATGGCATCATCAATTTGCCTGTAGATATCATTGACACCGCCGACAATCTCATCACGACCCAACTTCAAGCCGTTGGCAATCTCGATGGTCTTCAGCGTGTTGGTGCGTATCTTGTTGATCTTCGCAATGCCCTGATACCGAGGACGATGCTGTTTGCGTGCCAAAAAGCCGCGAGCAATGCGCTGTGCTGTCAGCACACACTTGTTGCGGAAAATAATGCGATTGCGCACTGCAGAGCAGAGGAGAAGAGATTAACAATAAGAGGATTATCACTTCACTCTTTTTCAACTCACATTTAATGACGCAAAGTGCACCGAGCGCAGACTTGACCCAGCGTGAACGTATCAGCCACTTCTTCACCTTGGCCACAATGGCTAGCATATTCTCGGGATCGGAACGCATAATGCGATCAAACTCTACGAATTTGCCCGGCCGGAAGAAGACCTTGGTGATGCCGAACTTAAAGTCCTTGGCGCTCAGATTAAGCGACTGGAACATTGCCTCGCAAAATGTGCGGGCTGGCAGTGATACCAATTCTGGAGGTAGCACCGACTTGTACATGCTGTAGAGATCGGCGAAGAGTACACGCGACGGGAAACCGTGCTCCATCAGCTCCAGCACCGATATGGTGCCCGAGCACTTGAGCTGCGCCAGCGCCAAGCTGCCTTCGAACTGGCGATCAACCATTTTGCTGTTGGGCTTGATGCAACGTATGAAATTGGTTCCCTGCAAGCAACAAATAAATCAGTTTGCAAACTCTAATTTGTGTCTATTATGTTGCCAAACTTACATTCTGCTCGAGTTTCTCCATGAGCTCGCCCAGCTGTGTCTTGAACTTGGAGCCAACGGAAATGAAATTGAGCTTGCCACGCACCGAAGTGTTGCTGCCTGATGGGAAGAGCTGTTTGAGCAATGGATTCTCACACTCCTGCACCAGACCCTCGAGTGAGGCGTGCAACGCATCGTTGTTCTTCTCAATGAATTGCTCGGTGTTGTAGCAAACGGCGCCAGCGAAATGACGCACCAGGAAACCTTCTTCATCACGCAACGTGCGATGCGCTTTGAGGCGCGAAGAACGCGGCAAACCGAGACGATAATGATTGGCCCACGACTTGTGCACCTCGGCGGTGAAATGCGAAGGCGATGGCTTAGGCAACTTGGACTCCTCGTCCAACAGCGTAAATATGCCATTTGCCTTGGCCTCGATCAGTTCAATAATATCCTGATTGTCCGTAAACGTAATCTCGGGCACATTGAGACCCTCGCGCTTATACAGCTCCTGTTCGTTCTTCAAGATGTTATCGTTGAAGAATTTCTGCAGCTTTTCGTTGCAGTAATTGATGCAGAACTGCTCGAACGAGTTGACCGTAAAGTACTCAAAGCCCGCAATGTCGAGCACACCAATGTAAAAGTTGGAGGCCTGGAAAGGAATGCTCTGATTGATCAGAGCCACAATGCGATCGAAGAGGCGACTATAGATGGCCTTGGCCAAGGCATCGCGTGCATTGTTCGCCTCGTAGATCTTTAGAGGAACCCTGCAAGCAAACAGTAATAAGTCAAGGAACATTTTCGTTATAAATTCTGGGTGCTTACATGATAACCGTGCCCTTGAAGCCACCGCCTTTGCTCTGCATGACGCGTGACACCAAAGCGGTGCGCAGCTCGGTCTCATCCACGCCCAGCAAACCACTGGTGATAGTCATCGATTGCTCCGATGCCTCGGACACCTGACAACCGCCACGCACATCGTCGGGTATCTCCTCGAAGGTGATGTTACCCAAATGCAGCACAGCTGCCACCAGCGTATAGATGCCCATTTTATCGGTCTCAGAGAGTCCTAAGCGACCCAGCGCCTTGTCCAGATTTTGAAAGTGCTGATAGTCATCGATAATGGGATCCTTGAGCGGTCCCTTCTTCTGATGACTGTTCGACTTTTGAGTCCCTGGTATTAGCTGCTCGGTCTTGGCATTGGCAAAGTACTGCGTGCAGCCAGAGAGATACTAAAAGAAGAGAATTTGTTAGACAGTTGATTAGTATGTCGATAATTCAGAAACTTACTCGATAATCATCCGGCTTGCCCAAGCTTAGCTTGTCACGCAGCTGCTGTGGAGCGCCAGCTAGCAGCATGTAGAACACATGATAGTTACGCTCCTCGGCGCTTTGGGTGCAAATACGACTCTTCTCGAGCAGATAGTGAGAGATGTAGCCTCCCACCACTTGACACTTGCCATCGTAGTGCACCTCAATGAACTTGCCGAAGCGTGAAGAGTTATTGTTGCGTGTGGTCTTCGCATTGCCAAAGGCCTCCAGCACGGGATTGGCTAAAAGAGAGAGAGAGAAAATGAATCATTACAACAAAGTATAAAAAGTTTGTAAGCAACAAAGGTTATAATGGCTGTACAAATTAGGCTGATTAACTTAAATTTCTCAGCGTAAAAACGTAATATTAATAATTATAATAATGTTGCAAATTAATTAAGATATCTTATATCTTATCTTATAAGTTTCTATATAAAAGACAGAAGCTTATTGACAGGAAGTTTATGTGCTGATTGAACTTAGAAAGATATAAACTTAGTCGGTTATGAGCGAGTAAATTGTAATCTTAAATGAATCGAACTTTGTTATATTAACAAAATGTATATTTTGGCATTGAAGTCATTGTTCTAACTAGTAATTTTTCTTAATTATAAATTAAGCATAAGAAAAATATACTAAAGAAATCTTGTGAAATATATTACCGATAAAATTATTGTATTCTAAATAAATTCTAAATTCTAATTCAATAAGTAAATAAAGGTAAATTATAAATCGACTTAAGAGATATAAGCTGTTTAAAATAGAGCTAATTATTAAATTGCAGATAACAATATTGTATTCTAGAACTTAGTTCTTATACACAAATCATAAATATAAAACTAAATAATAATATCAGGATTTAAGGTATGTCTAGTCTTCCAGCAAATGTTGCCTTACCATCCAATATTTTCGTCTCTATGGGACCGGCGCTGTCGTGTGAGTAACACAGATACTTGAGCAAATATTTGGTGGACTCCGTTTTGCCAGCACCCGACTCTCCCGACACAATGATCGACTGCGACAACTTGTAGACGCGCATGTCGCGAATGGCCTTATCCGCTGTAAACGTGAAAAACAGAGAGAAAGAGAGAGAGAGTTATGATTGACAGTCTTGTAGTTAGTCATCAATCATCGCCACTTACCAATGGCAAACACATGCGGCGGCAATTCACCCAGCGAGCGTCCATTGTACTTCTTGATGGTATCCGGCGCATAGAGCTCCTTGATCTCACGATACGGATTCACAGCAATGAGTATGTTGGCCACGTAGGTCTGCAGAAAATATAATACTAGTTTTAGCAAAATACAGGTATTAAATAGATATATTAACATACATAGATCTTGTCTTTGTAGTAACGCGTTTTCAGATTGTCCAGAAATGTGGCCTCGTTGAGTAGCATAAGTTCACCTGGAAATGAAATTTGGCGTAAGTTGTCTCATTATTCTTGCAACAAAACATGTGCACATTAAAAATCTGTTGGTTTTCTGTTACAACAAGTTAACTTTCTCCCGGGGGGTTCCGGATTCGAAGTCGAGTTGTACTCGTCGCCGGGGTCGGGGTCGGGGGTTATGTTTAAGTGCTTTACCGCTTAACTGTTTCAAGCAAGCGTAGCTAACGATCAAACGACAAGGGTTTTGGATGCTCACGACAACCAAGACTATGAAATAAAGGTTTATGATCTCTTAACCGAAAAGTAGAGCAGAACAATACACACGTGAGATTCCGACTTCGATTCCGATTCGGATAGTTGAAAGTTTAGGGCACTTTTTTTACCATGAAAATCGTATATCAAATTCAAGTTTCTCATGAAACACTTTTGCTGCAATACATATTTGTTTATGGTTCTGATTCTGAGTCTGATTCTGTTTCTGATTCCACAGAATTTCTGACATTATCTCTTTGCACTATATTGTCTTTTCGTTGCAGTTGACGCTGGTGATGGACTTGTGTATTTACTGGATAAACAATTCTGAAAGAAACTCTTGCCATTCACACGGCATTCATATCCAAAACGATTCTCTATACTTTATGTAATCACAACGAACGACTCACTCAAAACGCACACACCAAAAACAAACTAGAGATAAAGTCCCCGAAAAAACAAAGGGAACAACACCTGCACACTCATCCACATCCACATACACTGACATGCACACTTTTTCATGTGTAAATATTGATGGTAAGTAATATCGTAATATCGTTGTTTGCACTTACAGTTATCATCGTGATCCTGTGGTCCATCACATGAGGAGTGTATATCATCGTAGTGACAAGTGCGTTTCGGGAATTTACGATCTATGGGCGTAACTTCAAACTCTTTGCTGCCAATTTCCGTAATCCGACCCTGTATATATCCATCCGCCGGATCTCTTACCCATACAAGCTGGGTATCCTCCAACATTTTGCGCACTGTAAGAATTAGCAAAAACAAAAAGCACACACAATTAATTACATGGAAATCACGATTTGAACATTTGTCTTAATAAACGTAATTAAATGGGGGATTTGCAAATGGCAATCAAAGTGAAAAATCTTATCAACTGCCACCGTCACTAACACTAACACTAGACAACAGGTAACTCGATGTAGTGTGTAGGTAGCAAACGTTCTGCGTTAAGAGCCGCGTCGTCAGAGTTCACAAAAGCAACTGAGCGACTGCTATGCGAACCTCGTCGACGATCCCAGCCAGGTGAGTTTACTCTCCAGCTAGAGGTGACAGCGTGAGGAGTTATCGTGACACGAGTAACGATATGTGTAAGTAAATTAATATTTTGTATTAAATATATGTGTAGCTGTAACTCATCGAATTACGAATTACAGTTAATTTTAAAACATTACAAGTGGTTATAATTGGCTTCGAAGTTTTTCTTTTTACGATTAGGTGAATGTTAAAAATTACCCCAGTTTTAAGCCTAGTTTTAAAAATAGTGTTGCAAATAACAAATATAAAAATTTCATTTGAATGGATTATGTATCATTCATATTCACATCATTATCCCAACATTCATTGTTGCCATAGACTACAAAAATGAACTTACTATATACATAAATATTTCAATGCTATTTTGGTAATAAAGAATAGTAATTAAGAATAGTTTACGACAAATTTTGTCTACAGCTAATAAGTATTACGAAATTTCTGTTCTTTCGAGACCTAGAACAATCTTTTAATATTTCAACAATATCGGTTTAGAGATCATAAATTCCTAAAGTATCACTACATACGAACTTAATTTTTCTTACTCCAGCGAATATCGTACCTTACGATACACGAATTACACCCATTTATAACAATACCTTTGACACGCGCTCATCTCTAATCAACATTGATTGGCTTGCTCTCTCTCTTTTGTGTTCGCTCTCTCATTCTCTCTTTGTGACTGGCTTTATCTCTAGGCAAAGCGAGTAACAGTCATTAAGGCCGTTTTGCCGCTCTGTTGGCAATGTTGCGGCATTGCCGGGTCGGGCTAGGCTAGGCCGGTGTTTTATGTCAGTCAGTTCTTGTTGAGCATTTCTCAGCTATTAAACCTTTACCTGTTTGTTCCTCGATCTCTACCGCACCCGCATCTGCTTTACTCTCTGCATTCGGTTATATTTCTCTCTTTCTTTTTTGTCACTGTTGGCTATTGTTCTTCCCATTCGCTGACGCTGACGTTGTCGCGTTGTGGCAATTTCTGTTACTTTTGCTATACGTTTCAGTTTTGTTGTAGTTCTTTTTTTTTGTCTATTTACTGCTGGTTACCTTTCTTGGTCATGCGTTGACTCATGGGCGTCGTGCCGTTGATAAGCACAGCTCCACCAAACCGTGTAGGTGTTGACATGGTGCAGAGACCGAGACAGCAGAGAACAGAGAGGAGAGAGCGAGAGGGAAACCGCCGAGCGACCCATAACAATGTCGACCTTGCTTTTTTTTTAGTCAATTCGCAACAGCAAAATATTGTACTGAGTATGGGATATACTACTTGAATTCGCATTTACATTGGAAACCGCAAAGCTCTCGTTTACATTAGTTTGTCTGTCTGCCCTCTAATATAACATACTACATACAATAGTAGTACAATCCAAAACACACAATCGCAAACGCTGTTGGGGTAACAAAGACAATGACGTTGGTGAATTGTTTTTAGAGCAAAAACGGCGTCAAGGTGAAATTCATTTATTTAGTTCGCTGGGTTAATGTTGCATACGCTAGGTTCGGATTTTAGGTTCGTAATTGTTCGGCGACTGAAAAACGATTTCAAATATATTGTTTGTTATTTTTTGGGTGAGCGAGCGAGAGAGAGAGAGGGAGAAACAATGGCATTTCCCTTCTTCCCGCATAAATTAAGATGAAATTTGCAAAAGTGCTAAATTATTAAATGATTGTTAAACAAGTTTATTTTTTTTGTTGTCTTTGCTCGTTTCTACATCAATTCGTTGAGGCGAGAGAACTGATGACGGCTGAATAAGATAGGAACAGTGGGAGTAATTGACGTTGTCCGTTTAGCGTCTTGACATTTATGGCAACGCATTTCATCGATTTGTGTCTCTGAGATTTCCATTTAACCGATTTTACAATTATACAAAAGAAAATTACAGAAACATTCTCATAGATGACACACCAGGTTCCGCTTTTCTTTAATGTTATTCTAATGCCTGACACTCTAAAAGCTCTTTATCAATGGCATGGAATATTTGAATATTTCGAATGTTATGTTCATATCAGCAATATGAATGTGTCACGATTTCACGACATTGCCTTATGGATTTGTCAGCATTAGCATTAAAGATATCATCGAGCATAACAAGCATTTTTTGTTTTGTTTTTGTATTTGATTCACTTTGCACCATAATAATTGAGAAACACTTGGAGGAGCGATGATGATATCGTTGAATTAATTGAGCCAGACCATTAACTACAATGTATCCATGGCACAATTAGCCCAGTTTGTGCAAAAGAAAGTGGAACTTGGCCTATGCATATGGCTGAAATCGCTTTATAATGTGCAACGCAAATTAACAACAATTTTGCAGGCAATTTAACATAATCTTGATGCAGAGCGCAAGCTGGGAGAAACAAATGAAAAAAAAACACACTCAAATGCAGTTGAAATACCCTGTAAGTGTGAAAAGCGGAGCATATTAGTGGAGAGATTCAGAAAGATTCCATGAAAGGTTGTTTATTACTTCACAGAACAAATGAAATGCTAAAAGCAAGAAACAATCTTGAATTGAACCCAAAAGAAAAAATCAAGACCGAAATTCCAAAATAATTCTTAATTCATTTATGAAATTCATTTATACTCTTTTCAAAACTGAACCCAGATAGAAATATCTTAAGTCAGGATGAAACATTTTTAAATTAAAATTGAAATATCTCAAGTCAAGATGAAACATTTTTCAATTTTAATTTAAAAGTGTTTAATCTTAACTTGAGATATTTCTATCTCGCTTAAATAAATCAAAAATGAACTCTTTTAAATCTTTTTTAAGTTTAGTTGTTTTTGTATTACTATTATATTAGGAAAAAACCCAACAAAGTTCTGGAATTTGAGAAATTTACGATCTGAAAACAAGACTTTTTAAAAATCAAAACTATGATTGAAGATTGAGATGTTATTTCGAGTTTTTTTTTAAATTAAAACCTTCTTTAAAGTTGTTTAGGATTATAAAGTTTGCATATTCAAGATTTTCTTTCACTGTGTTGCTCCAACTTTTTACAGGGTATGCTGCTAGTCATGCTGCATGTGTTCAACTTTTGTTCTTGAGCTGTTTTTGCATGCATGTCAGCAACGACGACGACGACGACGTCGACGATGGTGATGACGATGACGTTGCGACGCCTTTGGAAGAGTTGCCTACAATTTGTCTGGGCTCTTGAAATCTTTTGCGCTCCTCAGCATGAGACGTCGGCATAAATTACAAATTGCGCAAGGAAACAAAAAATAAATGAAGTTGCCTATGAGCAGCAGCCACACCAGGGAGACGACAAGTACAAGAAAACTGTGAGTGTGTGTGAGTGTGAGATGAATGCCACATTTGATGGCCGTTTATGTAGAGAAGACGAAGACGAAGTTGCCAAGCTGCATTCTGCCAGATTGCATGGCTATGGCTATGGAAATGAAAATGCTGAACAGCAGCACAGAGAGTCTCGAGTCTCTCAGGCCAAGCAACCAAGTGTGGCAAGGCAGCAGTCATTGCAACTGCAACGAGAGAAAAATATGAAGAAGCAACAAAACGAAAAAAAAAGCATAAACGACTTGATGACGCAGGAAGTGCTTGAGGGCGACATTGACAATGGGCACACAAAGCAAACGGTGCAAATATGTGTCCAAGACCAAGATTGCGGCTTCTCTTCAACATCACTCACAACGTTTGTACAGAGAGTGAAAGAAACAAGGGGAAAAAGTAGCAAAGTCATTTGCAAAACGGTAGACGAAGACGAACGGCAAAAGGCTTATGAAATGTGATGCCATGTTAAAGACTGCGTTGACACCTCAACCTGAAACTGAACCCTGAGAATCAGCTTATGCTTGCTTGTGCTTGGGTTTGACCAGGTCGTATACGTAATACGAGTACACGTGCACATCAAGACTTTTTGACCAGCGCCCATAGGTCCAATTAGCCAAAGACACACACAGAGTGATGTCTTCCTGATTTACTCTATGCGTTTTATAACTTACAACTGTGTGTGTGTGTGTGTGTGTGTGGGGCAATGGTGATATCATCAGAGCAATGTTTATCGTCTCGCCCTTTTCCACACACACACACCCAACACCCACCAACTATCTCAGTGAATCAGTCGACTGTCCAGGTTGCGTGATAGTCACTTATTACTGTAATTGAAGGCACGAACATTAGCCTAACGTGCTGCGTAGATATTCAAAGTCGCAATTTTTGCGACAATGCGTTTCATATTGTGGAAGTTGCTGATTAAGCAGGCGTTGAACCTGTCTAAAGTTTTGGACATGCAGCTGGCAAATGTTTGTTATCTGAATTGCATTGTTCTCTTTTTCGACCGATAAATAAAACATCGTATAAAGATTGCAACCAGACGATCAGCGATAATAAATTTAAAAATCCAAAATTGAACAAGAAACAAAAAGCACACAATTGTAAGAAAAACGTCATAAATTGAAAACATTTTGATCTTTATAAAAAGCTAATAAAATTATAGACTATAATATATCACAAATTATAGGATTTTTTAAATTGTTAATAGCGAACTTAATAATATTAATTATAGATAGAATAAAATGATTTGTAAGCATAGTTTAGCTAGCTTTACAAAATTAGCCAGTTAGCTAAATATAATATTCTAAATGCAGCTTAGTTTTGTTATTAAAAATATTTTCTATGAAGCATGTAAATAAGGTCAAAAATATGTATAAATTATATTCTAATGAATAATTAAAAATTATTAAATTAGCAAATTGATATCTAAAATTTCCCTTTGAGATTTTTTCCTTAACAAAATCTTATGTTATGTTCCTAACAAGATCAAATTATTTATATTCCTATAATATTATTTCTATTTCAAATCTCAAATTACTTAAGAAAATGCACTTTCATTTGAGCAATGCAATTTCTTGGGTACATTTTTTTTTTCTTTAGATAACGCCCTTTATGTGCGATTATCTATTATTAGTCTAGAAGTTAATTGCAGCAAACATTCATATGTATTTGTTTCGTATTATGACCCAATGATCGAGTGATTAGATTAAGTTTTATGGAAGTTGCGTCAATTAATTCAATGCTAAAATGAAAATAATGAAACTCACCGGAGTTTGGATCGTGTCGTTCTTTATTGTGGTTCGTATAGAAATCCATTATGAGGGTTGACACACACACACACACACACACACACAATATAAGGGGCTGATGACTGACTTATCAACGAAGAAGGGTGCTCTTAGTGCAGTTGAGTGCACTTTGGACTAAGCAAGTATTTTGAGGGGGTTGACCTGGGTCTGAAACCGTTCTGTATACTAAACGAGTATGTGTGCAAACAGATAGTTGTTGTTGTTGATATTATGATTTGTGTTTTGGGCTTGGCAACCGTTAGCGAACGAGGTTTGCTTGGCAAACTTGTTTGATTTTCACTATCGATTAAACACTTTGCTTCTTCTTCTCGTTCCTCATTACACTTTCGCACGTTTAACCTGATGTTGGATAATTTGCCAGCTCTGCTCTGGTCGCTTTTGTTTTCGCTTTTCGCACTGCGATTTTACAATTCAATTTCCGTGCATTAATTAGATTTTCTTTTCTTTGGTGGAAAGAAAAGTGAGAAACTTTATTGCACAATTTGCAGCAATTGCAATTGCTGACCTACATTACGCGGTAACAAATCAGCAATAAAATCCGATAAACAGATGAGACTCAAGATTGAGAAATGCGCCATATGCTACAATATCTGGAAGCTGTATCTAAGGCGTCTGTCTCTACGTGTTTACTGCATTCTATCTGCATATAGATTTCGAGTTAGTTGTTGTTGCTGTATGTTTCACCCAGTAACCGAGTTATTTGGCACCCCACCCCGAATGACCCGCACGGAGAAAAAAAAAGGCAGCCACGTGCCGGGTTTTGCGACTGCAATCGACGACCTCACGAATTGCACTGATGCGTTTTTAGCGGAGTCTGCGAAAGCAGGATGCTCGTTTACGATTTTTCGGGGTTGTTATTATTTGTTGCATGGTATCGTAAACGATATTCAGCGTCGTTAACTGCGCAGAATCTCACAATTGTTTAGTGTGTCTGTGTGTGGGTGGCACAGTAATAATTCCATTTGCGTGACGCCCTATGAAAGTCAGTTCGCGTTCTGTTTATGCTCCAATAACAAGCCCAAACACAATGGCGTACTAAAGTAGATGTATATTTGTAACACTCCGTTGAAGTGCAGCCGCCACCAGGAAGCCAAATGCAGGCAACGCACAAAGAAAGATCCAACGCATCAACAGCAACATCAACAACAATGCAATGACAGTGCAGCTTGGCATGACATAACAACTTCCGGCATAATTTACCCCGCCGGGTATTTCTTTCATTTGAACTGCGAAAATTGAGTTATTCCAACAGCAACAGCAGCAGCAACAGCTGCTTGAGTGCTGCTCTAGTCGAGTGCTGCTTCATGACAGGCTCCAACTTTGTTTACAATATCGCATCTCCTCAATATGTGGGTGAACTATGTGAACTCTGACACTTGAGCTTTTCTTCTCAAGCAAACAAATCTCACAAGCATACTCGAACAAGTGCTAGAGCGATGCAGCTGATTGCGTTTGAAAGCTTTCCGATAAGCTTTTTATGTCCAACCAATTTGTACTAGCAAAGCTAAAGGTGAGAGGGAAAGAGATAGTGTGCATAATACATGTATGTATGTATGTTTCTAGTTTCGAGGGCTGCTCGCGAAAATGAGAGCGTCAACGAGCTAAACACCGAAAGAGAGAGTGTGAGTATTGTAGAATGCCCAACAGCTGTGTGCTTTAGATTTTCTCTTTCAAATACAAAACACAAAAAAAAAAAAATTTGCAAAAAGCACTTTCGATACGCGAGCGCGATAAAATATAAATAGCCAAAATTGCTAATTGTAAAGAGAGGGAGAGGTAACAAAAAAATCATTTTAATTACTAAATGCAATCACTAAATTTAAAGCGATGCTGCAATTAGAGTTGGAGTACAACACACTTCTATATACATACAAACACTCAAGTTTGTGTGTTTGTATTTCCCCTTAGACCGAAAATTTAGTTGATTCTCTCATGCACAAACACACACCCCTCATGAATACGAAGCAACAACAATGCCACAATGCTGGCTGCCAGTGACAGCTGTGCTGCTTATGTAGCACGTTTGGATCGACTCGCTCAACGAGTCAGGTTGGCCGAGCGGTCTAAGGCGCCAGATTTAAGCTCTGGTTCTCGAGAGAGAGCGTGGGTTCGAACCCCACACCTGACAATTTGGAATATTCTTTTTTTAAATTTTTTGAATGCAAATAATATTTAAATTTTTCACCTACTGCATAATTTTAGGGTTTAATGGTGCTGGTAGCATATTAAATACACATTTTTAGAGGTTAAGAAACACTTTTTCTTATTTAGTATGAATAATTATGGTGAACTAAAATAATTGATTGATAAATTTTACTTTTAATGTAATTAATATTTTAATAAATATATTTGTGGTAACTTGATGAAAGAGCGTAAGAACAAAAATCTAAGCCATAAGTTATAACAATGATTTTCAATTAGACAGAGCATAGAATATTTATTTTTGTTCTGAACAATAGCCGCAATCATATGCTTTTACTGTAATTACTCAAAAGGTGAGTCATAATTAACTATTCATTGCTTGGCTGCAATCGCCGCTTGTTGTTGCAGTTGCAACAATGCATGTTAGCTGTCCAAAAACGGTTATTTAATGGTTGTTATTCTACCATTTGCGAGGGCCGCACACCTTCCGGTTGACCAAAAGGCAATCTCGTATTCGAGTCTCAAAACCAAAAACTCAAACCAAAAACTCAAACAACAACAAAAGGGCCAACAAGTGCCGTTGACTCTGAATAATTAATAATGTGTGTTTTGTTCGTTATGCTGTCTATTGTCTATTGCTTTGGCGTGTGCTTTGTTTGTTATGTATTCTGTTGCATTGCGCAATCAAATACCTGACTAAAGTCAGGCAAATAACTGTTTAAAAGTTGGGATAGTCTAGTCAGGGCGCTATAATCGCATCGTAATCAAAATAAATTAATGAATTGAGAAAATCAATTTGTCAAGCTGGAGATTGAGATTTTGTATTTTGTATTTTGTATTTGTTGAAATGTTGAATGTGGCATTCATCTTGAAACTTTGACTGATGATCTATTGCATGATGCAACTCTGAATGAATTGATATAAATTCAATGGGAGGGGGGATCATAAATGATGTTAGATAAATTAAAAACAATTCGACGAGCTGAGAGAGCTGAGCAATCAATTCAACAATCTTTATTCAATCATTGCATTTGAAGAGTATCTTCAGCCAATGGGTTAAATCGATTTTCCACGACACGTGACATTTTATTGCGACACTCTCTGCGTTTTCCTCATTTCACTTTACCTCTGTGACCCATTTCATTTGCTACCCTACTTATTATACTCGTATTCGTGACACTTCCCCAAACATACAAAAGGTAAAAAAAAGATTGCATTACATTCAAAAAAAAACACAGAAACAAAGCCAGACAATTGCCATAATTTCATAACCCAAAAGCTAGCCAAGCTTGTTCACAATTCTTCCACGGTGGAAAAACAATTCAAATTGCTTGTGGCAAGAAATAAAAAATACAGACCAAGAAGCGAAGCGAGTATCAAAGTGGTAGACAATGAAAATTGTGTAATAATTGCGACATTTTGCAGTAGTTAAAAGCCACAAAGAAACGTCTTGAAAGATTACATCAAGAGCGCAAAGAACTTGGCCAACTAATAAACGAAAGAATTTCAATGGAATTTGATTAAATGCTTTTGTGCAAAAGGCGACAAAAACGGTGCCAAAAACAAACAAACAAAAGAGAGAAACGGAGCAGAGATTCTCTATATATGGTAAAATGGTGAGAGGAATGGGATGCTGATAAAAAAATAAAATAAAAACCCGTTTTCACGGTATGGTGAGTTCTTTGACCATGCCTTTCAATATCAAGTTCAACCAGTCAAGCGCAACTCGACTGCAACTGAGAGGGACGCTAACGGTGTCGGTGTCTGTGTCCAGGAGGCGACAGGTTCGCAATGTGCAGCGCGGGGGCAGCAACAGCAGCAGCAACTTGCAACTTGCAACTGCGGCAGCAACTCGAAACAGCAATCCAGATGCATCTGCTAATGTCAGTTGTTGCATGGATTTCCAATTGTGGCAAGTGAACAACGAACAACGCACAACAACCAGTTCAACTTGTTTTGCAACAGAATTATTTGCAGCTGCCCCCCTCAAAGCTTTTGGCTTCAGGTTCGTTCTGGACATGGATAATAATAATGGTTGCCCCAGCATTAAATGAAAATCAGCACTGTCAGCATTGATGAGTCATTCGGCTAACTAGCCGAACCTGTGATTGTGCCTCAAAAAAAACAAAAACAAAAAACAATCTCTTGGCAGAGGAAACGCTTGAAAAGCAATTACATTTGCAACAATAGAAACGCTGCTGCAGCTGTAAAATTTATGGCCCAAACGTCACAGGAACATGAGCGCGGAGGGAGTTGGGTAGAAGGGAGGAGTGGGGAGGAGCGGGAAGGGGAGCACATTTAAGGTTCACTGTACCGTAAAGGGGCTAACAAAACGCTGCGCATGCGCAAAACTCAGCGACCAAAACGAGTTCGAGTCTGTTTTTTCTCTTTTTTATTTTGGTTTAGTTTTGAATTTAGTTTAGATTTGGATTCCGACTTTTGCTTTTGGTTACCAAATGCAGGTCGCTTGGCTAGGAGAAGACCAAACACACATTATTATGGCAACTTGCAACGCAAAACTATCCTGCACTCTTGGAGTTCAACGACTTTGTGCAGCAAAGTTTTCAAGATTTTTGTTTTCGTTTGCTGTCGATCGTTAAACGTCGCGCAAGTGGAACCAATTAATGCAGACAAAAACTAAAACTAAAACCAAAAACAGGAAAGCAGGAAAAGCCAAGCAACAATTGAAAAATAAAAGCTAAAACAATTATCGCTAGCCATTTCCTATACAACAACACAAGACGCCCCATTTCCCCCATTGCCACAGGAGCAACATTGGTACAACAACTGAAGCAACATCAACAACAACAACAACATTTCCCAGTGGGGAGTCCAATGCCTCAAATGTTGATGGATTCACTGGGGACTCATAACTTATGAGTATGCATTTATTCAGAGTTGTCTTTTTATATGTACATCCATTTTTTGTTCGCTGGCTGCTCTCCACATATGTTCACAGATTTTCCATATGTTTTGCCGACAGTCATGTGGCACAAATTACCAAGTGCACTTTTCGACAAAGTAAATATGAAAATAAACAATTTATTAAAATGATTTTAATGCCTCACAGATGATGAATAACGTCTGTCAACGAATCAACAGCTGCGAGTGTTTTATAAAAACTGCATTTTTTACTGAATTTGTATTTAAATCATCATTTAATTTGATTGAATTTGTATTTAGAGCAGCCTGCTAGACTTAATAACAAAAGCAATTTAAATAAAATTAAACGTAGCTTGATTTTATGTATTTTAAAGAAACATGGTCACACTTATTGCTTCACTTTTTTAGGAGTTGCATACCAAATCAGAATATAACATTTCTATATAACATAGCAGCAAAATTATCACATTTTTGGATTGACTTAAGTGTTAAAATTATAATTTTTTGTAGTAATATAGAAAAATGGTCACACTTTTTGCTTCACTTGTTTAGTATAGAAGAATAGAATAGTAGAATATTGAATAATAATGAAACTCGACTTTTATTTAAAATTTGTATTACTTGCATATAGCTCAAATAAAAATAAAAATATAATAAATAAACTTTTTGCACCACTTTTGTATAAACAAAATTAAATATGGTCACACTTTCTGTATGACTTTTTAAGGAGTTGCATTTGCAATTTCAGTAAACCATTTCTATAGAAAATATCAGGAAAATTATCAAATTTTTAGATTGACTATAGCGTTAAATTTATAACTGTTTGCAGTAATATGGAAAAAAAGGTCACACTTTTTGCTTCACTTCTTTTATAACTGCATACCAAAAATGTATTTAATTTTTTTTTTTAATAATGTAGTTCGTCCTTTATCTTATATTTGTATTATTAACATATAACTAATATAAAGATGGTTATGCTTCTAGATCTACTTTTACATAAACAAATGGTCATACTTTTTGCTCCACTTTCTCAGTAACTGCATACCAAATGTGTATTTCATATTTTTCTATATAATGAAGCTCGACTTTTATTTAATATTTGTATTAGTTTCATATAACTCAAATAAAAATGGTCAAACGTTTTGTACTACTTTTGCATAAACAAAATTAAGAAATGGTTACACTTTTTGCTCCACTTTCTCAGTAACTGCATACCGAAAGTGTATTTCATGTTTTGTTGCTGTCAAGTGAATCGTGCAGTTCTGTTATCATGTGCCCTTTATTAATCTTATCGTGTTATCTACCCTGCTGCAGCTGGGACAGAATAAAGATACTTATATTTGGCCAACAAATGACTGTATGCGGAAATTCACATGGATCGAAAGGAAAAGCCTAGAAATTGAACTTAATTTGTCAGCACAGTTAATTGATTAATTTATAACCATGATTTGTGGCTTTCAATGTTAATCCCATGCAGATACATTTCCAAGAGGTACCGTTATAAATCGTGATATAACTCGAAATGCAAATGGAAAACACAAGATCATAAAAACAGATAAGGTAAATCCAGTTCGGAAGTCTGATTTGATACGATCGCCGCATAAAACGAAACCAAGATGCAAAAAATAAGCGAACATAAGAAAAACTTATGCTAATCTTAAAGGTCTAGTAAACAAAAGCGGTAATTAATCCATGAACTTTCACTGCAGTCAGCATCAGCAGCTGTTTCACTTTTGATTATATGCAAATTTTGCACTTTAAAATTGGGGTTTGAGTTTCGGGGCCGATTAAGCTAACAGAATAAATAGTAGGGCGGGGTGTTGGGTTAACGAGCTCGGCTCGCAGCAGATCGCAGATCGCAGATCTAACTCTATTGTTGTTTGTGACCAACAAATGTTGGGTAAATCCATGTGTACAAGTTTTTTGTTGTTGGACAGCTGTCGCCCAGGTCGACCAACAACAAAAAAAAAGGATCTTCGTGTCAAACAATTGACGATCACATGCAGAACACGACGCGACGTGTTGTGTACGCTGTCAGCTGTGTGGCGCGTGCAGCCTACGACTCGTTTTTACGGATCGCAAACGAGGGTGGAGGGTGACTGACAACAATGAACTTTACAAACACATAAGCACACACAAACGAGTAAACCCGTTAATTGGCTTGCAAAAATATCGGTGATATGCTTAAAAAGCTCGCCGTGAAGCAGTTTCAAGTATTTCAGCTTTTTGATGTCAACGCATGCGTAAGGAGCTCGCTTAAAGCCATTCAGCTTTTGTCACGCTTACGTTTTACATGAAGCTCGTTGTCACGTTCACATTCACATTCCCGTTTCCAGTTCCATTTCCATGGAACATAATTAAACGAAATGTGCCTGGCATCAGAAAATGGACATTTACTCCTTACACAAATGTTTGTTCATTTCCGCACTCAATTAAAATGGCCCTGGCTGGAGTTTTAATGTTTTTATAGTCTGCGCCTGCGTCGGACACACAGAAATCTATCTTGCCAGTTTTTCGAAAAGAACGAAAGAACGAAACCTTCCTGTTTCTTTTGCCTGTTTCATTTCTATATATAGCAAACACTGCATGTGTTGTGCGAGTGTGTGTGTGTGCGGGTGAGACGGCAGCTGCGACTGGTGGTGACTTCTATGCGTTGTTGTTGTTGTTGTTGTTAACATTTGTCTGTTGGGGGTGAAGAAGATGAGGATGTCGCGATTGCGCGCCCCTCTTGCTCTTTCTTTCACGCCTTTCTCATTCGCACGCACACAGTCAATAATTCATGGTCACGTTTTGTGTCTTTGTTTATCGATTGGTCTTTGGTCTATCGCACCCAGCCCAAGTTGAAGCTCAAGCTCAATCGATTCGCCAACGGCCAAATACAAACAGGAAAGAGAAGCAGTGAAAACAACAACAACAAAGTCTAACAGATAACAGATTGAACCTGACGCCAGAAAGGGCAAATATGAATCGGATATGCTCTTCTTACCTGTTGCTGCTGCTTCCGCTATTGTCGTTGCCGCTGTTGTTGTTGTCGTCTTTGCCGTTGTTGTTGCGCCGTCGTGGAGCCGCTTTGCCGGTGCTTATGCTGTGTACTTTATGGGTTTTTCGTTTTTGGCAAATTTAACAAGCACAACAAATCCAAACAATGTGTACAAAGAATACTTGAATTTTTGACACGCTCACTAATAAAAAACGCGCCAATTTCCGTTAATAAATTTTGTTGTTCGATACAGTGCGCTGCTGTGCAGCTAAAACAGCTGCAAAGAAGGCGAAATTGTCCTCACACCCGAATTTACACTTGACGTATTTCAATAGAGTGTCTTGTTTATTTAACTAAAATTTCATATTAAATTCTCGTATTAACTGCGCTGCATGCGCTCACCGACCGCAACGTTCGATGTTTTTGTTTCGACTGCCCGCGCGATCGTGACCGCAAGTTGAATTTTAAAATATACTTTTTTACGTCGAAAAATATACCAAAGTACACTAGTGGCAAAATTTGCAAGCTGGTTACACTGCGCAAGGCCTATTGTTTGAAAAATTTGCGCAGCTCTTGCAGTAACATTTTGTTTTGTTGGTTTTTAGATGAACTGCAATTAATTGCACCATATTGCTTTTAAAATAAAGAAAACATTGTAATACTTTTATATCGAAGCAATCATTGTCATATTGGTCACATTAACATAATTTCCAATCCGACATTTTACAATGGCTCTCATTCAAAACTCAAAATGGCCAACTTGTGCATCGTATCGATATCGATATATCGATTGTAGCTCAGAGTTGTGTTGTTCTACGAGTGTTGATGGATACATGTTGCTAACCAAAATACGCTGCTCTGCAACATTTAATGCTGCCAGTTAAAAACCCAATTAATGAACTTTAATTAACTTTGTTCGCTGTGAAGTTAAACTGTTATGTGATAGACTAAACAGTGCTTCTAATAAAGCTTCTAATAAAGGATGATTTGTTGTTGCTAAATTAAAGCGAAGCCGTTGCTAAGCGTTGTCAACATTATGTTGCTGTGCTGTCTGCCAATGACCGTTAAATTCAAATTTGATTCAGAGATATTGACAGCTTGCCCACTTGAATTCTTGAGCTTTTTACAACTAGTTTTTCATCTTGAAGTGCCGACATATATAGACATGCAGAGACATGTCTCCGCAATTGGCGCCACACGTATTTAAACACCCAATTAAGGCGCCTCCGAGAAGCAGTGTGTGTGTGTGTGTGTGTGTGTGGAAGTGCAATAGTAGCAAATAAATAAGAGATGCATATAGAATGATGAGCGTATGTAACTACTTATATAGCAGGCCATAAATCTAAATTAGCGTGCCAAGATACAAAAATTATTTATTTTGTAAAAAAATCTTTAAGTCAAGAAATTCGTGTTTAAATATTTGGAGCATTGCACTGTGTTCGAGTTCAGTTTTTTTGATCTTGATGATCACTTAAAAGTTCAGATATGCCTTTCAATAAATTAATACATATTTTTACATATTAATTAGCATTAATAAACAAGCTGGTATCAATAAATCGGTTAAATAACCTGTCTTGTATGGAAAACATATATTTCGCCACAGCTTCGAAATCAAACTGAGTTACGCTGACTAATTGAATCTAATTGAGATTGTTCGGATCTCCGTAGAATGATCGTAGCCACTATATTCAACATTCACTGCTTGACTTTCAATATATTTCGTTGATTCTCTGCTCTTCGATGTTCTCAATTGATTTTCCATAAAGCGATAATTGTCATTGACAAATACCAATTGAAGTTAAATGAACTTTTGTCGTTTATTTATTTTTTTGTAGCTGCTCCAATAAATCGAAAAACGAAACCTGTAATGCACACTTCTTGCCATTATTTATCGAAGTGAATGTCTGAGAATGCTTAAACAATTACAACAAAATGGAACAATGTTAACGACTATGAAATACCTAAATAATTTACGATTATTTCAATAAATTGCAAATATGCTCAGCTCAGCATTGAGATTCTTAAAATTGTGTTTGCCCAAAAGTATGCTTTATATTTTGATATGCAAATGATTTTAATGTTAATTTGAGAGTTTATCATTCCTTATTTGATTCCTTAAGTATAGAAATTAAGTATTGTATCACAGTTTGGTAATTTATAAAATAAATTTATAAATTTTTAAGTATGCTTTAATGTAAGTTTGGGAACAAGTCATTAATATTCCTTAAGTCTTAAAATTAAGTATTACGCCATATTTTAGTAAAAAATAAATTTTTAAATTTTAAAAGAAATCCCAATTATAAAGATAATGAACTTGATTTCAAAATATACATAATAAATGTTTGTGAAATTGTAAAAGTATATGTAATAGATTAAAAAAAAGAACAAATCAAAAGAAACATTGAATTTTTAAAGTCAATTAATTAAAAAAATCCAAAGATCTTTTAAATTTTCATTTTCTTCTAAACATAAATTTCAGTACAACTTAATCTACATTCTATTAATAAAATCTTATTATAAGACCCTTGTTTTTTTTATATTTAATCTACTTCTATATTTCTTGCAGTGTAATAGTGCAGCATCATCAAATATATAAATATATCATTCAACCTTCTAATGTGCAAAATATACAAAAAAAAGAAAGACAGAAAAAAGAACTGTAATCATAAATGTGTTTATATTATTTGAGTGTCTTAAACTACAGAATGTGCTGAATCGGCTGATAATAATGTCAATAACGTGCGACCTTTTGTACGCAGACTGGACAATTAGAGCACTGTTAAATTTTGTGTTCCGCCCAAAAACACAGATTGTTTAATTTCTGAAAATAATTGTCACGTGAACACGAAGGAGAGTTCCAAAGGTCTATTAAAAAAAAAAATATAAATGAAGGTAAGAAAACACGCGATATGCAAGTGTGTATACCACATAATGATGACATATGTGAACGTTACTTTAGTTTATGGCCAAAAGCAAACAACAACAACAACAACAAACCCGTTCAATACCCTCTTTTTGTTGGGGTTGCGCTTTAGTTGTTGTTATTTGCCGGCAAAGCAGAAAGCTGAAAACATTGGAAGCGCTCTCCTAATTGCTGGAAACCATTTCACCGATACAAAAACAGAGAGGAAGAGAGAGAGCGTTCGATAGTGAGAGAGGGAGGTGAGCTAGTATTAGTGTCGGTGTGTGTAGAAAGAGCGAAAATATGTGCAAGCAGCTGGCTATGATGGATATGCCGACAAACACACACTTAGACACACCTACACATGGATACAAGTGTGTGCGCGTATAGTTAGGCATAAGAATATATCCAAGTATTGGCAAGACATCAGTCGCCGTCATCGTCGCTGCCCAGACAGTCGCACCGAGAGTCTTCGCATCGCATTGGCCTTCAAATCGTGCGCAGCTTAGCTTCCATTCAGGTCGCCAAATAGTAGTGAGTGACGCACTGAAAAAAATTTCGCAATTTTGTCGTGCAATTAGAAATTTTAGCGTTTGCCTTGCTGTCAGTTTTTGCGTGAACCGGCAATAAGCGGGCAACACGTGTTGCGGCCAACCAGCATAATACATAACATGAAATAAAGTGCTCGACAAAAAGACAAAAAAAGCAAATTTCGCCGGTTGTCAAACGCGCAGACCACTTTAAAAGCGCTCTCTCGTTCGTTCTCTCTTTTACGCTCTTTCGTTCGTTTCGTTCGCTCAGTGCAAAGTACACGTCACCAACAACAACGCGTCACGCGATACGCATTTCAAAGAAAGCCAACAACAACTACAAAATTCGCACATTCATATTCATTAGTGATTCATTGAATCGAAGCAAAGTCAGTTTAACGCGTGACGCCGGCAACACAAGACGTGTGTGCGCTCTCTCTGTCTATCTCTGTCTCTGTTCTGTCTCGAAATGGGCTACGATGAAGTGATTGTGCAGTTGGGTGATTTCGGACGCTACCAGAAGATAATCTTTTTGCTCATCGCCCTCACTTCGATACCCGTTGCCTTCCACAAACTCGCTGGCGTTTTTCTACTCGCCAAGCCCGACTTTCGTTGTGCGCTGCCAAGTGATCCACCCAATGCGAGCTATGCGCTGGCTGCGGAACTCAAGGAGTTGGCTTACTCTGCGCAGGATAATTGCGCATATTATCAGGTGGATATTGCGGATAATGGCAGCTACTACCGAAACCCAAATCAGACGACGCCGCAGCAATGCACTCGCTATATCTACGATCAGTCCAAGTATCTGAACAGCGCTTACACCGAATTCGATTTGGTTTGTGGTCGCAAATTTCTCGCCTCGACTAGTGAATCGATCTTCATGCTGGGCGTCTTACTTGGCAGCATTATCTTTGGCCAACTGAGTGATAAATATGGCAGGAAACCGATCTTCTTTGCCTCGCTGGTGATTCAAGTGATCTTTGGCGTTGTCGCTGGCATTGCTCCAGAATATTTCACCTACACCATTGCCCGCTTAATTGTGGGAGCCACAACATCCGGAGTGTTCCTCGTGGCCTATGTGATTGCCATGGAAATGGTTGGACCGAGCAAACGTCTCTATGCGGGCATCTTTGTGATGATGTTCTTCTCGCTGGGCTATTTCGGGATGGCTTTACTTGCCACCTTCATCCACGATTGGCGTTGGCTGCAGATTGCTTTTACTTTGCCAGGATTGATTTTCATGGCCTACTATTGGATCATACCGGAGTCGGTGCGTTGGCTGCTCTCCAAGGGACACAAGGAGCGTGCCATCAAAATCATTCAGCAGGCGGCGCGATTCAATCGCGTGGACATCACCAAGGAGGCGTTGCAGGTGCTCCTCGATGAAGGAGAAAAGCAGCAGCCGGAGGAGAAGCAGCAACAGGAGCAGGATCAACCGGAGCAAGCTGCATCGGTTTGGGATTTGCTGCGTTATCCGAATCTGCGACGCAAGACGCTTGTCATCTTCTTCGACTGGTTGGTCTGCACCGGAGTCTACTACGGCTTATCCTGGAGCACCAATAATCTGGGAGGCAACGTCCTGCTCAACTTTGTCATCTCGGGTGCCGTAGAAATTCCCGCCTATTGTTTTCTGCTGCTCACTCTGAATCGCTGGGGAAGACGCTCGATTCTTTGTGGTTGCATGATGGTTGCTGGCTGTGGTTTGATCATCTCAGCTGTAGTTCCTCAGGACATGCATTGGCTGGTCGTCACCTGTGCCATGATTGGCAAATTGGCCATCACGGGATCGTATGGTACGATTTATCTCTTCTCCAGCGAACAGTTCCCCACTGTGGTGAGGAATGTGGGCATGGGAGCTGCTTCGATGGTGTCGCGTCTCACGGGGATGTTGGCTCCCTATTTGAATGACATGGTTGTCATTTGGCCAGCGTTGCCCATGATTGTCTATGGCTCGCTCTCGTTGGCCGCTGGTTTCATGTCGCTCCTGTTGCCTGAGACACTTAACAAACCAACTTTAGAGACAATTGCCGATGGCGAACGTTTTGGCAAGAAGGAACGCTTGGATGCGGCTTACTTGGAGACGGGCAAGGCGATGGAGGTGCAGCCATTGAATGCTCCAGTGGCCAATGGCAAGAGCAATGGCCACAAATACTAGAAAAGATCCGTGTAACTAACTGTACTTAAATCGGACCAAAACTTAGCACATTTTCCTACTCTTAAATTTTTAAAAGACGAAAGTATTATATTTCAGAAATCTCATAAGCATGCCAAAAACACACACGAAAAGAAAAAAAAAACACTTTTAATGAAAATTAAAAAGTTGAAAGAAAAAACAAAGAAAATTGAGATGCAAAATAGAGCATAGAATAAAAGATGGCACAAAGGGGGTTGGACTTCAGAATTTAGGTCAATGTCGAAAAGGGCAAAAAACGAACTTAATCTTTTGAAAGGGAATTACGTGACTAATACTTTATTCAACAGATTAATGAACATTATTCTTTTGAAAAGAACTTTAAGTCGGTTCCATCTTTCTTTCTTCAGATTGATGCAGGTATTATTAATATTTTTTAGAGAATTACACTTGAAGAACATAAACTTTTCTATGGGGAATAATACGTGTATCTTTTCTAAGAATTAATAGACGTTTTATTTTTTTAAAAAGAAATTGAATTTCGCTCTTAAAACTTTTACTTGGAATTAATACCTTTTACTTTAAATTTTTTCTTACAGAGACATAACAATCTTAACCTTCTTAAATAGGAATTTAGATATGTCTTAGAACTTTAACAAGAAGTAACTCATGAATGTTCATGAATGTTCTATCCATTTTTTTAGGGAATTGATTTCATTAGTTTCCATAAGAAAAGGCATTAATACCTGCTTTATAAATGTCGGCAATAATTCAATGCACGTATTATATACTTTTAGAAAGGAATTAATACCTGTCTTATCCTTATCACTAGAGATTAATTATTATGCTTTCAACTACAGCTTAATGCCTGTGTCATCCTTTTGAAATAGAAATTAATACCTTTCTAACCTATGTTAACGAGGATTAATTTCAATTTGTTAAATGGAAATTGCACTCAGCGTGATTCTCAGTTCGAAAACAAATCAACAAAAGCTCTCTGCTAAAGCCCGAATCTAACTTAGACACATTGACATTGACCCCCTGCCAGCTACATATATGTATGTGTATATATATATATATGTTTATGTATGTATGTATGTGTGTGTATGTGTATGTTATGTTATATTTAAACACACATTGTATACTCTCGTACTTAATTAATGACTGCACTCTAACGAATTTTTATGGTAGTAGCAACTAAATATACTAAATACTATATACTATACTATATACTATATGCTTTATTCAGCTCAATGTACTTATCTCTGTACGCACTCGACCTATATTCTATTTGTATGTCTAATTTTCAATCAAACTGTGTATTTGTCTGGACCAAATGAATATAAATAAATAAATAAATAAATTATACACATAAATTTTAATTGCCTGATCTAATTTATTTCAATTGCCAATTGGAGTGAACATGAAAAGAGAAATACATATATTTTTAGACACTTGCGGCTGTCGGATTTTGCTTAGAAAAGTTTAGACTTGACAGATTATATTGTGCATAAATATATTTTAAATATTATATATGTATGCATACATTTCTTGTTTAATATTTTTTGTCTTTCAGCTTGAATGCTTGAGTAAAACATAAAAGGGAAAATAGATCTATCTTATTAGCGTATTTGGAAGTAAATTTAGCTTAATTATTTCTTAAAATATTTTAATAAAATCAATTGATTTTGCAAGCAAATTTATTGGCAGGCATTTTAGCATTCTAGTTTTAGCCTAATTGAAACAGTTTCAGTTAGATCTGTGATCATTTAAAAACTTTACTTATTACTTCAAAATATTCATTACAAATGAACTAATCATAATTCAATGACAACTTTGATTTACTGATTTATCCTTAAAGCAATTCATTGAACCGAGTTTTCTGATTATGGAAATATCTCAATAAAACCTACCACAACTCATTTACATTCCATGATTCAGAAGCTGATCAAGTTGAATTCAAATTAAACTGCTTTGAAAAATGTTTATTGTAGAAAATATTAAACGTGACTTCGCTCTAAGTAAGAAAGTTTTTTTTATGGCTCAACAAATTTTGAGTTGAGCAACTATTTGCCATATAAAGTTCGCAACTGATATTTAAATTTAACATGATATTCAAATACTCTTTCTAAAAATTGCTAAACAAATTATGAATGCAAAATAAACTACTAAAATGTTGCCAAATAATAATTGTTTCTCAATTTCCAATCAAGAATAAAATATACTGAACATAAAACAAAATATTACAACTTATAGAGATAGTGTATCAAATTTTCGTTTAGCTTAAGTTATTTTTATAATTCATTAAATGTGTTTTCTTATCAGCGGCAAAAACACGAGACTGACATTCAACAATAAGCAAGTGAACGAAATGAAAATTATAACGACAGCAAATCAAGCGCTTTACACTCGAAGAAACCGCACTCAACTAATTAAAATACATTGAGTAAAAGCAAATTTACAACGACAGCTGAGAAACGTTTCTCAATTCTGAAATGAAATGTCGCAAAACATTTTACTTGTTATGATATTTAACGACTTAAGCCTTCAAAGCTGAGGCCTAGCGTCGTCGAGCGTTGAGATATTTGCATAAAACTAAACTAAACGAACTTAAATTCCTATTTGCATAAATATTAACTAGGCGAGCGTCGACAGAGAGCATTAAATAGAGACACAGAGAGAAACGCATTAAGTGATAAGAGTTTTGGGAGAGCAAAAAAAAGTAGAGAGAGAGAGCCAAAGGCAAAAAGGGAGAGTAACTAGACTGCATGCTAAACAATTGCAAAAACAACACTCTATGGAAAATTGCCAATAGCTTTGCTCACCGTCAATGCAATTCGATTAGTGATCAAACGAGTCTTCGCCTCTCTCTCTCTTTTTTGATGCTGCATCCCTCCGTTGTGGTCCAGCAACCCTCAACGAAGTAAACAAAAATTGTATTACCTGAGTTGCAAAACAAATTTTCCGTAGGGTGAAAATGCAGAGAGCCTCGAATCGAAGTCGCAGTCGCAGTCGCAATCGCAGTTCGAGCAATCCGAGCAGAGCGTCGAAAGTTGAGATAGTAAACAGCGTTGGTGTTTTTTTTTGTTTGTCGCTTTCAGTTCTTGAGAAGCCGCTGCACGAAGCTGCCGCTCTTAGTCGCCGTCTGGCTGAGATCGCGAGCGGTTGTAGTATTGAGTGTTCAATTCAATAATCATCAAAAAGTCTTGCATATATCAATTTGCTTATTGCTTATTGCTCAATCGCAAACCAGCTTAAAACTGGCACACGCGACGTATACGCAACATTCAATGAGAACGAGTTGCGCGCGCGCTCATTAATTCCCAGCTAAGCTAACTTTTGAACCTCTCGGACGTGTCCCAAAATCATACGACACCGTGACGCAGTGATTAACAATCTCAAATCGTAACTAACTAAAGTAGTTATCAAAGCCGGTTATCAAAGGGAGAGTAGTTATCAAAGCCAGTTATCAGTCATGGGCTACGACGACGTCATCACGCACCTGGGTGAATTTGGACGCTATCAGAAACGCATCTATCTCCTCCTCTGTCTTCCCGCCATCGTCTGTGCCTTTCACAAACTCGCTGGCGTCTTTCTGCTCGCTCGTCCCAACTATCGCTGTCTGCTGCCCTTCGAGGATGCCGCGACTGCACGCTACGAATCGCTTCCACCTCAACAATGGTCGCTGGCCTATCCCAATGATAGTGTCACCGGCAAGTCGGATACTTGTGCTTACTACAACGTGGATTACACCGAAGAGTATTTGAGTGGGAACGTTTTTAATGCTGCCAATGGCACGCTTCAGTGCAGCAGCTATGTCTACGATCAGTCAAAGTATCTGAACAGCGCTGTGACCGAGTGGAATATGGTCTGCAAGCGTAGCTTACTCAGTGCCACTAGCGACTCGCTCTTCATGGTTGGCGTGCTGTTGGGCAGCTTTATCTTTGGCCAAATGTCCGATAAACTCGGTCGCAAACCAACCTTCTTTGCCTCGCTCGTCATACAGCTGATCTTTGGCGTCATCGCCGCTGTGGCTCCCGATTACTTTAGCTACACTATCTCAAGATTAATTGTGGGTGCCACCACTTCTGGAGTCTTTCTCGTTGCCTATGTCATTGCCATGGAAATGGTGGGTGCTTCGTATCGTCTCTTTGCTGGCGTCGCTGTGCAAATGTTCTTCTCCGTTGGTTTCATGTTGACGGCGGGCTTTGCTTACTTCATCCACGATTGGCGCTGGCTGCAGATTGCTTTAACGCTTCCTGGTTTGTTGTTTATGTGCTACTATTGGTTGATACCGGAGTCGGCACGTTGGCTGCTCTCCAAGGGTCGCAACGATGAAGCGTTTGTCATCATCGAACACGCTGCCAAGGCGAATAAGGTGGGAATACCCAGCGAGATTTATGCACAGCTTATTGAGGAAGCAGCTGAGAAGAAGCAGAAGGATGAACTTGCTGCCGCTGAGCCTTCGGCTTCGGTGTTTGATCTGCTGCGTTATCCCAATCTACGAAAGAAAACTTTGCTTATTTTCTTTGACTGGTTTGTGAACAGCGGAGTCTATTATGGTTTATCCTGGAATACAAACAATCTAGGTGGCAATCAACTGGTAAACTTTGTCATCTCGGGTGCCGTGGAGATACCCGCTTATAGCTTGCTCTTGGTCACTCTCAATCGCTGGGGCAGACGTTCGATTCTGTGTGGTTGCATGTTGATTGCTGGCGTCAGTTTGCTGCTGACCATCATTGTGCCCAAGGACATGAATTGGCTGCTCATTGCGTGCGCTATGCTCGGTAAATTGGCCATCACTTCATCGTATGGCACCGTGTATATTTTCACAGCCGAACAATTTCCCACTGTGGTGCGTAATGTGGGTCTGGGTGCCTCGTCGATGGTGGCACGTTTCGGTGGCATTCTTGCACCGTATCTCAATCTGCTGGGTGAGATCTGGCGACCGTTGCCGTTGGTCATTTGTGGTGCTCTATCGTTGACGGCTGGCTTGTTGTCGCTGCTGTTACCGGAGACGCTGAACAAACCGATGCCGGAGACAATTGCGGATGGGGAGAATTTCGGCAAGAAGCGCAGACCATCAGGCGACGAGGAGCTAAAGGTCATGATCAATGGCAAGCCGACGAGTTAAGTGAAATGAAGTAGAAGTAAATGGAGGCTGGACAACAGCTGACCATTTCAGCGAATTTAGGCAATTTGCATTTATTTATTGTTCAAATTTATGCAATTCACTCAATATTTCATATATTTTTTATACACTTTTTGAACATTAAATGCACAATGTTTTCCAAAAAAAGAAAGAGAATTTATTACACGTCTGGAAAGCAATGAACTTTAGCGCAGTTTGCTGTATTTACTTTACTTAGCTTTGGCCTCTTGCAGGCGATAAGCCTGGAGGCCTATCGGGAATTAGGTCTATAGAGCGAGCGCTGATAACGTGACTGATATGATAAGAAATCAGCGCACTTGATGTCGGGAGCAACAACCACTATGTTGCAACAACAACAACAAGAACAACAACAACAACAAACATTACTATCATATCATATCTTGTAATTTCTGTAATTAATAATTAAGTTTGTGAACTGATTTGCTTTCGTTATCAACTGAGTCAGCGAGGGAAGTCGCCATAAACTAAACTAGCACATGGCAACAACTTTTGGCAGTGAAAACTATGTTTGATAACATTGTATCGCGTGCTTTGCTCTCTTCTCTATTTCAATTATGAAATGCAATTGAAATGTATAAATAAATCAAGGACACAGCAGCAAACATAATGCCTTCATTTTATTAAACAATATAAATGTGCTCTGAATTATGACTGAGTAGTCATAATTTCGCTATTTATCAAACTGCAATTGACTTCAATGAATTGTTGACAACATACAATGATTGAATGCTGTGAACTTGAACTTCAATCATGACATTGTTGATATGTATGAAATTACCTGATGTATGAATTAAGAGCGTGTTCTAAGAGCAGATATCACTGAGTAAAGAGTCGAATGAGCATGAGCGTAAAGGCTATTGAAAGTTCGTGCTTTGTGTACACAATTGTTGTCACTTGTGTAAAATGATATTATAAATATACGGAAACAATTACTGAAACGCTTTATGTAAGAGTTTGGCTTGAGACGTTTGACTTGCAGCGCACAAAAGTATGCAACGAAATTGTAAAGTGCTCAAGCTAGTTGAATGTATATTTTATTCATACAATTGATGCCCAAGTTATGTAAATTATATTGATATTATTCATTTATTAATTTATAAATAATTTTCAATTGTTACAGAGTAATGTTTAGTTAATTGCGATATACATTGTTTACATATTTTCCTTGCAGTGATGTTTTATAGAATCAGCCTAAAAGTGTGCTTTACTTTTTCATTTGGAGTGCGCTTACATTTTCCAGTAGGATTTGCAAAATATACATATTCAAAATGGCGTATCATTTCATTCGTCGGGCAGAATATTTAAAAATTAAACTTAATACGAATAAAGGTATGTAGATTTATAGGACAAAATAAATAAAGATTTTAGTTCTTATTGTGTGTACTACAAATTGAGACGCGAGCTTCAAAATTACATCTGCTGTTGACTCGGATTAAGAATGTGAATGCCTTCTTCAGCATTTTACATCAATTTTGTCTATGGATACCGGGTATAAAAAGTGCATAATCTGAAAACGATTGATGAGGAGCACCGAAAATTAAACTACAGCTTAAAAGTATGTTACACTTTTGTGCCTCTCAATTGCTTCCATTTTGTGTATTTGTTTGAAAACATCATTTGGATTTTTATTCAAAATTATGTCTGTGTTCAATGTGAAAAAAAGAATACGAATTTATTTAAATGGACTTACCATTTGGCCACGCATCACCAGATTTGGATGTGCTCATTGTGGGCGCCGGCCTCTCCGGCCTGACGTCTGCAGTGAAAATACTCGCTAAGGAAAATTCGCTAAACATGAAAATTCTCGATGAGTGCAGCACACCCGGCGGTCAACTCGGCACACAAGGTGTGCGCTTCGTCAACTCAGAGCAGACAGAGTTGCTCACATTTCTCAATCAAATGAATGTGCCGCTTCAAGAACGCATTGAGAACGAACGGATGCAACTGAAGCGTTGTCGCGATCTTGATCGTGGGGTGTTGGCTATGCCCATCAAATTTGAACTGACTCGTTACATTAATATGCTGGATATGCGCATGAAGAAGTTTAGTTCACTACGTTTTCCGTTAGTTCTAGTTTGCTATTAATCAAGTTTGAAATTAATCTCTCAAATTCTTTTAGATTGCAGAAGCGATCAATGACAATGGAACGTCACATTTGTTCCAATTTGTTCTTTCAGCGATCGCGGCAGATTATGTTCAACTTGGTGGAACTTTGCTCCGGATTGGCGGCAAATCAAATCAAATACGATGAGTTCATGTGCTTGTGCAGTTGCTGTGGAGGACTTGGGGTCATGATCGATCTGTAAGTAACTTGAACTGAAGTTGTAAAAGTATTGATTTTATACTTTTGCAGTTATATTGACATGCCCAACTCCTTGATGGAAGTATCCTGCAAGCAACTGCTCGACAGCATGCTAGAGAAAGTGAAATCAATTGATATACTACAAAATACGTGCGTGGCTAAAGTGAAGCACTTTAAGGATTACGCTGAAGTTATCAGCGTCAATGGCACAAAATACACAGCTCAAGTTGTCATCTTAGCTTTGCCTTGGGATAGAGTTATGCAACTGGATTTTGAGCCGCCGTTGCCAAAGCTATATCAAAAGATTTCCACTAGCAAACCGGAACCCAAGACTTTGCTCACCCAGTTTCATATACGTTATAGTCGTTCCTTTTGGATTTATCATGGTTATTCGGGTGATTTTTCCAAAATTGAACCATTTATCGTGGGCTTCGCACATCCGCCAGCTGCCTACTCCGGTTACATTCTGCACACCGAAGGAGAGTTGATCAGTGTGCGGGATACTGTGCTGGAACTTCTGGCCGAACCCTTTGGTGAAGAGATGCTCAGTCCCTTGGAATTTAATCAGCAAACAATGCTGCTAAGTACGGCGATGATTAAACCACAAACAAAACCTTGGCTGCGCATCATTTGGTCCGGTTCAGCGTCGGTGGCCACCAGGAATCGCAATCTGATGGGCGGCGCTGTTGAAAGCGGAATTCGAGCAGCGGTTAATGCTCTCTACGTGGTGCGTCCTCAGGTGGTTAGCTGGCGAGATCTGAGCGATGTGCAGGACAAGAAACTCTACGAGGGCGTCAGCTTTAGTCGCACTTCGTCGCTGCTCAGCCGGATTAATCTGTATAACTTTACCTTCTACAGCGTGTTTGTAATCGGCCTCATAGTCTTGCTCAACTTTGGCTACAGACAATCTGCTGAAATACAAGTATAACTAGCTATGTGGTATATAAAAGTACTAAAGTATTATATATATTACTGAGACTAGCGATCTAATTCTTTTGACATTGCAATTGCTAAGGGGGCAGGGCGGGGTAGGGAATTCTAAGTCTGTTCGCTCTCTCTCACTTGAGATAGTCTCACTCGTCTAATTTACTCAGTTTTGTCCACATCTAAGCAGTTAAGTACACAATATTTTTGCATAATTCTAAGCTCGTTCCGTGGGCAATCATTCACTTGAGCGACGCTTTGCCACCCACACGCCACAACTAATAAATTGCGTTTCATAAATTTGAATCATTGCCCTGAGTACCTAAAGAATTTCGCCAGGGATGAGCGATGACTGCTATAAGATCTTACCTGTTATTCCTTATCAGTTACTGCTATATTTGCAATAACTTAAATGGTTAATAAATAAAAGTTGGAGTTGCGTGAGACTCTGATATGAAACCAAAATATAATTATATGAAATTGTGTGATTCAGTAATTATTATTTGACATAACTTGTTAAACCAGTTTTCATAATAATATATATTAAAATAATATGTTCTACGAGCTACAAAGTATTTATCGTTTTTTTTTTTATATAATTGAAACATTAAACACGCTCAATAAATTACTGTGATTTTTATCTACAATTCTTTTTGTTGTTGTCAAAAGAACAACTATTAAATTCCTTATTCGGAATGGCTTAATCATTATAATTTGTAAGTTATTTATTTTTGTTATTGACTGTTATAAAGTTCCACTTCACATCTTCACCCTGAAGTCTTGTGCCCAATATAAAGCGCATCTCTGGCCATAAATTGATGTATTATTGCTTAAGCTTAAATCAAGTTCTATTTATATGACAGTTGCAGACGACTCTCAAGATTATAAATGACATATAAATTTGTTTATTTTGGCAATTTTGATTTACTACATTGAATTAGGTCTCTTTAATAAAATTAGTCTCGACGGACAATTGGCACAGATTTATGTATGAGCTGTTGACCTCAAAGTGAAAGTGTGTGGGCGTGGCCAGAGGGCAGTAGGGAGATGTTTACTGTTTCCTACGTGAGTTGGGTGCGCAATGAGAGAGTAACTGTTATTTACAAGTCACATGCGTTTCCAAAAATCGAACAAAAGCTGCACGTGCGTTGCGAACAATATCGAACAACAACGGCAGATAATAATAATAATGAAAGACCAACCCATCCAGATCTGAATACAATTCGATTGTCAACGGAACACGCCCCAGACGTCAATGTGCATTCTGTGCGATTTACATTGATCATTAACGAATTAAAACATACCAAAAAGCCGGCTACCAAACTGAGGCTTTAATTGGATAGCAAAAGCAGATGAGATCGCTTAGGATTGTGCCCGAACTGTCTATAGAGCTGGTTGCCGTTAGAATCGCGCTGTTCTATGCAATTTTCACAGATGAATGGCAAACGAATACCTATGCAGCGAATGATTACATGCATGAGAAAAACTAAACAATAATTAAAGCACAAAAAAAAACAAAATAGGAAAATAAAATATATTATGATGATTGTTAGATACCCTGCACACACACATTCAGAGAGTTAACCCCATGGTTGTTGCTTACGTATTTTATTTACCCATTCATAGATATATCGATCGATCGATCGATCGATTGACGTATAAACAATTGGCGGGGATCAATTGAAGAGCTCTTGAGAGTCGCATGATCTAACTGTTAATACAGTTAACCTCAATTGGTATCCCATCGATCGCTGGGGGTCAATTGCATCATGAAAATCTAGTTCTGATTCTAGTTTCAGTTTCGATTCTAGATAATACATTATGCGTTTATGCTGAGTTCACTCAAGTGGCAATAAATTTCTCACAGATTATAAATATTAACATCAGCATTGTTTTAATGTGTGTACTCAGAAAACAAGAGAGAGCGAGAGAGAGAGAGAGAGAGAGAGAGAGAGAGAGAGAGAGAGAGAGAGAGAGAGAGAGAGAGAGAGAAAAGTGCAAGGCAAAAAGGGTGAACTCAAATGTCTTCCGCTTTGTTGGTTCCACATTCCATTTACAACATTGTACACAGACAATATTCATTCAGCTCTTTGCATTTTAAAGAGTCGCCGCAACCGCAAAAGAGATAGCACAACAGATAGTGAAAGAGAGCGAGAGAGAGCGAGAGTTCACAGAAGAAAACAATAAAGTAAACAGAGCAGGCGCTCGATTATCGTCCACACGAAATTTTCAATGTAATGAAAGAATGAAAATATGTAAATGATATGAATTACCGAGCAAAGTAGAGGAAATTAATGCTTAAGCGCTAATGTGCATGCATATTAACTAAAAGCATTTATTTACTCTCTAAAGTACAGTAAAAACTCGACAATATGTCAATAATAATTTACATAAAATTAAATTTAATTCCCAATTTTTTTAGCCCATATTAAGTAATTAATTTGGACTGAAAAGTCTTTCTTTTCCTAGATTTCATAATCATTACTTATTATTGATAACTTACTGAACAATTTCAGTTCAATTGAAAGTTACTTTTTTGGTAGTTTAACATTTTCTGTAAAGAATGTCAATGAAAATTAAAACTTTATTTATACAACAAATAATAAATTTTTATAATGATATTTCTTAATTACAAATAACTCTGTAATTATTACCACAAAACTTTAATTCGATCGCCCACTGTACACACAATGTAATATTGATCCCGTAAAGAATTAAGAATCGAATGAGTTTGACAAAGGTTCCAGCTGTTTCGTTTGATAGATAACCTCTGCGATCCCTATGCATTTTGGAAGCCTAGATGTAGAGGGATGATTTTTTTGGGGTTGAGTGAAGATTTTCCAATTTTTGCGCAGAGGAAACGAAAAATGCACAAACTTTGAAAATGCAAAAGAAAATTAGGCGTGACAGGAAAAAGATGAATGTGCTAATGGATTGAAAACAAGAATTCATATTTCGAACAGGAAGGTAATGAAAGTTTTTATACCAAAAGGATTGTTGTTAAAGTATGGATATACGATTTCTTCACTTGTATATCTAAGGTAATAATGAGGTAATAATAATTTAAAATTTTAATAATCTACATATGTATTTATATATAAAGAAAAGTAAGTTTAAATGATAGTTCAATTCTTAATTTTTCTTTATTGCTTAAGATTATTTTAGGAGTTTCATGTATAGATTTTTTTTATATTCTTTATTTATTTACAATCTATCTATGTAAAGATAATAAGTAAATTTTATGGTTTTCATGTATAGATGGAAAATTTATTATTTATTATTTTTATTTCTTGTTAAGACAATAATAATTTACAATAAATTAAAAAATTTTTTTAAAATTGTCTTTAATAATATTTTAAATATAATATAATTTTATTTAAGCACGGCTTAAGATTGAATGCTATATATATGCCCCATTCAGTAGGGTGTAGCGTATAGAAAATTGTCGCCAGAAAATAATCTCTGAAAGATTTTAGAAATGCCTGCAGCACACACAGAGCCAAAACTCAAAACCCAAGCATAAGCAAATGGAACGGGAAGAGCCGAAGTCGAGCGATGGCGACGACGACGTCGACGACGATGTCGATGCCGAGTCAGAGCAAAATGAAGCATACTCGCAATCGTAATGAGTGTGCGTACTGTAATTGTGCCTGTGTGTGAGTGTGTTGTGTGTGCAGTATGACAGTCTGACAATCGGACAGTCAGGCAGTGAGGCAGTCAGTCAGTCAGTCGGTTAGGCAGTCTGTTTGGCTGGCTGGTACAAAATGTTGCGATCGACCTCCCGTGGGCTTAGTTTGTGAGACGCCTCCGAAGCGGCAGCAAGTAGTAGTTGGTAGCATTTGCAGTCGCCAGTCGCAATCGCAGTGCATTTTCACACATTGTGCTCGGAGAGTTCATTCAAAATTAGAAACGTTTTTGCCGCGCAGCTGTTGAAGAAATTCTATTCGTGTTTCTTTTCGTGTTTATTTTAACATATTCAAAACGAACGAATTTTGACAAGCGCAAAAGGGAAACAAAAGGAAAAACCACAAAAAGAAACGTAGAAAATAGAACACACAAGATAAACCACAAAAAGAACGCACACACTAAAAGTGAAAGTGAAAACAAGAATTCAAAAAATACCGAAAACAACAACAAAGTTTTGCATTTGCTTTTGCTTCGCCTCTATCATCTATCTTCTATCGTCTCCTATCAGAATTGCCTCGCTGCATTTATATTTTTTGTTGAGATCCGTCTGTGTCGTATTATCAGTCTGCCACTGGATAAGGAGGAGCATTCGACTTCTCGACTTCTGAAGCAGATTGGAGGTGCAGTGAAGTGTTCAGTGCGGTGCGGTGTTCGGTTCAGTGTCGTGTTAATGCACTCGCGATCGTCCGACAATTGATTGCATTAAGTTCTATATATATATATACTACATATATAAACGCATATTCATATTCATGTATATGGCAAATCCGAATCGCGACTTTTGTGATTTGCTATTTTCAATTGAACGATTAATTGGCGTAGATTATAAATAGATTCGCAAAGCCAAGTTCAGTGTCAACATGTGCGCAGCATAAAAATTCAATTGACCGACTGAAAACTGTATTTATAGAGCTCATTTAAACAAAATTTAAAAATAAACTGTTGTAAGAAAAACAATCATTACTGTGATATTTTGTAAAAGACAAAAAATGGCGATATCAAAGGACGCAAAACTGGAAAAGACGCGAGAGCTGATCAGCGAGCAGGGCATGAAGGATCTGCTCACCAAGCAGCTGGAAATTGTGGGAAGTGGCGGAGCCTTTGTTTGGTATGTAAAAAATGTTCTTTCCTAAATGAATCTAAGGATAAAACGACGGGATCTTCAGCATAAGTTTTGGTAGGATAAAAGGCATAGTCATAGGGAAACTTATTCTTTCTCTACTCCAATGAATCACAAAAGTCTTTCCTCTACATAATTATATATAAGTCCAACTCGAGTTGGGAAGTAAAAACTCATGTGCAGCATATTAAATTCAAGGTGTTAACTCAAAGGTCAAGTGCTTAGTTAGAACTTAGTTTTAACAGGAATTCTTTAAGGAAGTAAACTTCTCTATTTATATTCCCTATCATGAACCGGTAACAAAGTTCAATTCAATACACGTAACTCCCTAGGGTAATCAAAATTTTAAATGCTCACATGAATAATTATCACGCGATGTGAGTAAGTGTCAAGTATTCTCTATTGTAGTGCCCGAAGTCTGGTCTAATCTAGAATATAGTTCAGCAAGTATTAATTATAGCATCAAATCAGAGCTCTATTAATGATAATGTCTATGGAGCTCACGATTGCTTTAAAAAAAACGTGAAATACAAAAAAGAATGTGAACGAATCGTGCTATTAATCTACATACTCGTCGCTTGCATTCTAGTATTTGAAAAGCGGTTCTAATAATGTAATCAATGTAATAATTTCAACATTTTTACATTTTTGCAATTGCCACCCAGATCTTATCTTAATGGGCCAGGCTTGGTAATTAATTGCCTGGGGAGGGGGTGAAGATGGTTTTGGTCGAAGGACAAGTCATTCAACTGTCTTAAATGGAATCGTTCAGTTACGTGCTTGAAATATTCATAGTTGCACTCAAACTAATATTGAAACTATTTTTTTTATTTTTGACGATCTTCACTCAGAACTCATTCTCGACTCGATGTGACCGTCTGACGGTCGTTAAAAAACGAAAATGAAAACGAAAAAATAGAAAAAAAATTTAGTCGAATATGTAAATATTGCGCATTGCGTTCCGGTTGCCCGATTTGATTAACGATTAGTGACGATGTCGTTTACATTGAAAAAAAAAAAACGAAACGAAAATATTCTCAATATTGTATCGGGAGTTGTACTCATCGTATTTATACTCATACTACGAGTACTCGTAATCGTATAAAATCGGAGACGTATTTTCAGCAGCATGTGCTGAATTCTCAATGGCCCGAAAAAAAACAATATATGTGAGTTTTTGGAATGTTTCACTAACCTTCACAACTTTTTTTTTGTGTTCGCAATTATCAGTTGGCATTTTAATATTTTGCGATCGGCAATTGTTATTGTCATTTTCGCAATTATAAATATTAGTTGTATTATTGTTTCATATTGTGTTTAGGCAATAACAAGCCATTTAATAAATTTCGTGCTAATGTGCGAAAGATTGATGTTGCGTGTCAAAAACAAGCCAAATGACAAATAACAAAACTATTCATTACGTATCACGATTAACTCCAGCTAAAGCGTTATAATTAGCGCCAGGTGAAACTCTGTCAGCGATTGACACAAATCATTTGCACCCACGCACTTATTTAATATTTACCTTTTCGCTTTCAGGGCAATCTTCTTTCTCTGCGTCACTCCCAACATATTGAACGGTTTCCATGTGTCCTCCTACACACTGATTGGTCACCAACCGGACGATCCTCGGTGCAATGTTGATGATCTGCGTGCTTCAAACTGGACGCTGGAGCAAAAACGCAGCATCACAGAACGGGAATTGGAAAGGGAGAAAGGTTGCAAGGTCTGGGATTGGGATTATAAGCATCTGAGTGGCATGTCCTTTGAGGATGCTCAGAACTACACGACACGCTTGGCCCTGATCAATAAACCCGCCAATGTCTCCTGCAAAGTGAAGGGCAACTACGAGTATCTGAATCCAGAGAGCACTTTCGTCACAGACTGGGACTTGGTCTGTGATCGCGAGATTCAACGCACTTCCGCACAGGTTTCCATCTCGCTGGGCAAGTTCTGTGGCTCCTTCTCCTTTGGCATTCTAGCTGACAAGTGAGTATTTAAATATAAACTTTATAGTTTATAGTTTTCATGGAATATTTAGCGTTTTGCTAAGCTGAACAGCTTAAATGGTAGAGCAAAAAGTTATTCAATTAATGTTCTTACACAAATTTCATATTTAGTAATAAACATTTAGCAAAATGCTAAATATTTTATGAAAATCATTAATGAAACTTACGATTTTTAATTAAGTAAATCTACGAACATATATTTCTGAATAAGCTTCTCCGCTCAAAATGAATACTTTGCAAAAAGTTCATTGAACTTATTAGGAAAATCTAAAATTTTTAATTAATCTTTATTTAAAGTTTGTTAATAATAGTTTTTTTCAACTAAATACATAAAATTATGACGAATTCGTTTTTAGATATTTGTATTACCTCGTTGAAATAAATAATTCTGTTCTTTATTTAAACTGAATTGTAATCTTCTTCCGAAATATAATATTTACAATATTCTGTTCTTCATTAAAACTAAATTGTAATCTTCTTCCGTAATATTTACTATATTTATTTTTAACTTTGCATATTACTAGTCATTTATTTTTATTGAATGTTAATTTATATTTCTAGTATTTAATACATATTTATATTAATTGCTATTCCTGCCTAGATTTGGCCGCAAGACTTCCTTCACGCTGGGCGCCGCTTTCTACATTGTGGGCAGCATTATGTGCAGCTTTTCGCCTTGGTACAGTCTTTTCCTGGTGGGACGTTTTGCTCTCGGTGCTGCCTCCTCGGGTATCTTCTATCCAGCATTTACCATGAGTAAGTCGACTTCAAATTGATTAAATAGTCAATTAAATTAAATATCTTTTCCATTGTAGTTGTGGAAAACATTTGTTTGAAGCATCGTTCGTGGATGTCCATTGCCTTCTCCGCTTCGTATCCAGTGGGCATGATCATGCTGGCGATTACAGGGTATCTGATACAACCGTGGCGCTATCTGCAGCTGGCACTCACGATACCCTCGATGCTGCTGATACTCAACTGCTAGTAAGTTTACTTCAAACAAACTTAATAAAGCATTCTCTAATCCTGCTTTATTTACTGCTTTTAGCTTAATGAATGAATCACCAAGATGGTTGATCACCAAGAAACGCTACGATCGCGTCTATCGGATTCTCTTCAAGCAGTCCAGTCACTATGAGGTTCAACCAGCAATCGCCCCAGCCACCGAAATTGTTAGCGATAAGAAAACAGTGAGTGCCAAAGTGACAAAAAATATAACAAAATTTTGAAAGATGCATTTGTTGCTAAGCGGAAAGTATGGGACTAAATGAGAAATACTTTTGCTTTCTTGTAGCTGGAACCCGCTTCAAATGATTCACTTGGTCAGAAGCTAAAGAACGGTCCACTAAAGTCCATTATTGAGCTCTTCTCGAACCCGAAAGTGCGCAAATTGATCTTCACCTCGTACTTTATGTTCTGCGTAACTTCGCTGAGTTACTATGTGACAGGTGAGACTTAAATCACTCTAAAATCAGAATTCCTCTTTACTAATTTCTTTCCTCTTTATAGCTTTGAATGCGGACAACATGAAAGTGAGTCGCTATCTGTTTATTATAGCCACCGGCTTGGTGGATATTCCCTCGTATCTGGTGCCCGTGTTTATGCTGCGATTCACTGGACGTCGCATCACCACGATGTTCCTCTTCATGTGGACTGGAGTCTCGTTGCTCCTGGTGCTCGCTGTGCCCGCTGGCAACACCACGTGGATTGTGATATTTGCGCTGCTGGGACGCTTTGGCATCAGTGCCACTTACTCGGTGGTCACGCTCTACACCGCCGAACTGTATCCCACAGAGATACGTAACTCGGCATTGGGAACTTGTTCGACGTGGGCGCATGTTGGTTCGATATCGGCGCCGTATGTCGTCGATGTGCTGGGTGCCTTGGGCTGGTACATTCCAACAACGATTTGTGGCTGCTGCGTTTTAGTAGCAGGTCTGCTAACACTCACGCTGCCCGAGACGGGCACTGGGAAATTGTCGGACAAGGTGGAGGATTCCGCCTCCTCATCGACCGAAGTGAAGGCTGAAAAGCAGTAAGATCGAACCGCGACACACAAATGGTTCCACTTAAGTTGTAAGTTAGTTTAATTGAAGCGTCAACGACCCCGCGTAATTTGTAATTTATCTACCAGTACTCTAGACCTAAGTTTCTCCATATTTGTATCTGTATCTGTCTTGTTGTTATTATTTTTTAATAATCCTTGCATTGTCGTAGCATATACATTATTATATTCGTGTAATGTTTTTTGTTTGAGATAACGTATAATAAATAAATTATACATACATTTATACATACATTATCATCATCATGTCCAGGTCTTTTGCACCAACAGCTGAACCCAATCGTAATAGGGTCGCGTCACCGTATAGATGCTGGGCATTCCCTTAATACCACAGGTCAGACCATGCGATACCAGACCATAGATATATTCACCTCCGCCATCACCATACCGACATATCAACGGTCCACCCGAATCGCCTTGACACGAATCCTGATTGTTGCCCAGCGCACAAACCGTATTGCCGCCATTCTTGGGCGCCCAAATGTGGCCAATAATGTCGCGACACTGCTGATGGCCAATGACACGCACCTCGGCCTCGAAGAGCTGCTTTTGCGAGGGTCCTGCATGCCGTGTGGCGCCATAGCCAATAATGCGACACGATTCTGGGAGCAAACATTGCAAGAGGACTTCAAATATTATAATAAAATTGCTCACCATTGCTGTGCGGTTTCATGCCCTGTGGCGGCAGCTGAGCGTATTGCAAATTGCTGCTGAGTTGGCTTTTAAATTCACGATCCAATTGGAGTAACGCAATATCGTTGCGGTAGTTTGAACTGTTTGAAAAAACAAAAGTTTTTAATATACAGCGCAGTTATTGCTCAGCTTGTGCAACTTACGGTTGAAAGTAAATATACTCAGTTCTTTCCACGCCATACGGTTCAAGATCATGCACATTTTCAATGTTCTCATATCCAATAAAGGCCACAATCTGATGAATGTTTCTAACACACAATTATCTAAGACAAGTGTTTTTTTCGTTTGACAATCTACTTACTTTCTCCATACGCAGTGAGCAGCACTCAGTATCCAACGTTCACTTATTAAACTTCCACCACAAAAGTGCTGATAAATCCATTTTAGACTCGCATTTCTATTGTTGCCATATGCGTAGTGCGCATCTTGCAACGACACCATATACGGATACTTGGAGATGCTGCCTGAAATATTAATGGAATTTTTTTAATAACTTTCCCACTTGTCTGTACGATAAACGCATACTGCCCTCGCTGGCAACAATTCGACCGCCAACAATGGGTACAGCGTGACATTTTTGCGAATCAAAAAGATTTATTGCTGCAACTGCTGCAATGATAATTAGGATACCACATTTTCGATTGGAATGCGAACCAGCCTTCATGCTGGCAATTGGTACAAGAGACTAAAGACTAAAGTACGACCGTCATCATTTTCAGTCATGAATTATGATAATACACAAATAAGCGTAAGCGCTCTCACAAGGGAACAAGCTGTGCAAATATTTCAATGTGAATGTGTTGATAGAATGTTTTGAAATCTCTACGCTGCGCCACAGCGGGTCGAAAGAAAACTTTTCACATATTTAACATATTTAATTTTCAAGTTAAGTTAAGAAGAAATTTTAAATCAAGATTAAAATTTGAAAACAACAAAAGTCTACACTCAAAATGTTGGTCTCTTATTTGAAAAACTGTTAGAAATGGCAAGCCTGCCTTTGGCGATCTGGCAGCACTACGTTTATTTTGCTTACGTTAAAGTCCGCCCTTACGTTATGGACCGCAACAGTCTGGCCACACTATTACTGCAGCACAGCTGATTAGTTGTATTCGGGACCTGTGAATGGTCAGACGCCATTGTGTTCACATTACGTGCGTTGCAAATTGTAAGTTAAATAAATTCATCATCTGCTTATCTCAAACACATTGAAATGTTTATTTATGACAAACTTCCGTGTAACGGTTATACTGCACATTTTGCCATACATTTTGAATCATGGAAATAAGCCTAAAACACAATTGTTGAATGTTTTTGTTGTTGGCCTGTTCTATTGTTTTGTTTTGTGAAAAAATAAATAACATGTATTTCAATCAATTGTCAGTGGCAAATTGTTCTAAAACTTAGCGTTAAGCATATTGCTTGTGTGTGAATCAATTAGTCATCAGCAACATACTCGGGCTGAACTCAAGGTGACAAAATCCAAAATTGAAGCAAGCAACCCCGCCCACTTTATTTTGGGGGCTCTTATGGACAACAATGATTGCGCTGAATCAAATGTTTCGCGAGCTGCAACGTGCGTTTATTAATGAAATATGGCATCATTTCAGAAGCAGTACCAGAATGTCACAAGGCGGTGGCACACCATCGGCTGGGAATCCAACAATCCTGCATGCTGGCAAAGTGTTCATACAACGCGACTATAGCGATGGCACATCGGTCAAATTTCATACACGGCTTCCCCCTGAGCTGGAGGGCATGGTAAATAAATATTCCTTATAATTATGAATATGTTTTACAATTCACTTTGCACTTTTACAGATCGAACGTCATGTTTTCGAGGCCACCATTAACAGGCTTAACGAATTTTATGCTGAGGCCGAGGAGGGATCATGTGGCACTTACTGCGAAGGTTGTATAGGTTGTATTACGGCATATTTGATCTACATGTGCTCCGAGACACATTACGAAAAGGTAACTAAATAATATTACAATATAATGTGGCGTCGTGGATCGCCAAAAAATAAAAATATAGTCGGAGGAACTGAATTCTTTTAGGATAACTTCTTTATTTGTATGTACCCTATTTAAGTGTTGCTAATTTTCTCCTTTTCAAATTGCAGACGCTGCGTAAAATATCCAAATTTGTTGCTTCCCAAAATGAGCGCATTTATAATCCAAAGGGACTGCAGTTGATTGATCCAACATTTCGTGGTCTTCGTGTTATAGAAATAACCATATTTGATCGTCCAGGGCGAACGTGACTTCCGCTCTCCCATTCAGCCAATGAGTTTTTCATGTGAGACATCGGCGTTTACTTCAAGAAAGAAAACAGAAAACAAGAAATGAAAACAAAACTCTACTATCAACACAACAACAACAAGGAAAATTGTTACAAAAAAGCAGCAAACAAGTCAAAGCCATTTCGCCACGCCTTTTTGTGCGTGTGCGTTTAAACCCCCATAAAAAAAAACAAAACGCAAAACTGTGCAGTCAGCTAAAGCTTTATATATAAAAAACACCTAAATGGATATGAACCATATATAGGGAACATGATCTACAATGAGTGCAGCATGTGGCATAGTGTTGGATCAGCAAAAGCCTCTTCTGGAGCACGTAAATTAGTCAGTAAGTCTAATGTAATGATGTTGTCTCAGTTGGCAGTCATAATAAGCGTTATGAATAACTGTATGTAGTCGTTAGCGGTTAACTTGTTAGTTAGTACGAAGAGTATTTGGATGCGTTAGCAGAGAGTTAGTTGCTAGTTAATTAAGTGGAAAGCTACTGAGAAAACAAATGCATTTCAAGCTAATACACAAAACAAAAAAAAGAAAAAGAAAAAACTATAATGAAAATTGAAACGAAAATTGATAAGGAATGATTTACTTACAACACACACACACAGACGCATACACACATTCATTTTGCAAATGTTGTTATTGCTTTTACTAATTTATACCGTGTTTTTTGCGAGATAATTGTTACTAATTCAATTGTATTGTATTCGATTTTAGTTTCTAATTACAAAACAATAACTTGTAAAAAGCAAATGAGAATTGCGTTTCATTTTCAACTTGATCTAAAACATTCTGCTTTAGTGCAATTATAAAATGTATGTACAATATGTTAAGTGTAGCACACATATAAACACATACATTTTAACACACATCTTTCACTTGAGAATATAAATATAGTTAAAAAAAAGTACATATGCATAAAGTTTTATATACAAGTCTTGAACAATATCAAATAGCGCCAAATGAACTTACATATATAGCATATATACAATACAAACATATAATCAATTGAAGAGTTGTTCAATTTTAATAAAAGTCTACAACAATATATAAACAATGACCGAATGTTTATTTATTCGAAATCTGAAATTAAGAAAACCAATTAAAAGTCATTGTTTATTTGGATTGATCATTTATTTTCGTACAGCTTGTAATTAATTCAAGAATTCGAATGTTTTAAACATTTGAATTCACGGATGCGTAATCAAACTTCAGTTTCGTCCAAAGTAAAATAAATATTTCCACACAATAATTTTTGCTATCATTTTTTTTCGGTTTTAATACTCGTATATGTATGTACTTATGTATATTTTTGTATTTTTTAAAGAATTCCTATAACGATATATGTATATGTTGTGTTTTCTTTTTTTGCTTTCCTAATGCATAACAATCATTCTTCTGTTTTCCAAAGTTTTCCATTGCCAAACCCTGTATTTAATTTCACAGCTTTTCTCTTTTTTTTTGTTTGCCAACTGCCAACTGCAAATTTATTTGCCCGCATCGTTCATGTTTTTGGGCAAACTAAGCAGCGAATTGATCAGCTCCGAGTTGCGCTTTGGCATACGCATATTGTTGTTGGGCAACGCGTTGGCCAGATAGTAGGGATAATACTTGCAGGGATTGCCAGCTGCCTGCAGTGGGGCATAACGTGCCGCATTATTGATCCAATCGAATAGATCCCGATTATATTCCTTCTCCATGTAACGCTCCTCGTCCGGTGTGGCGACTACCAGAGAGCAACTGATCAACACCAAGAGAGCCAGAATGAGATTGTAGTTGGCCATTGTCAAAAGAGATTCACGCGAACAACGAACTGCAGCAAAGCACTTGAAACTTGCGAATGAGACCATTGAGGATTGTGGTCTGATTTATATAGCAGGACATTTTGGTCGATTGAACCAAGCAGCTTAGGTAAATCACAGCTGGAAACCGCACGCGTATTCAACGCATCCAGTGTCAGTTCCATTGGCAAATATGTCAGGCGCAGGCAAATAACTAAAGGTTGGCTACGACGAGTCGCCTCATGGCCAATATTTGATTATGCACTGTGTTTTTATGTGCTTGCCAACACAACAGAACAGAACACAACACGAGAGAACAGAGAACCCGATACGAAGCCAAAGACATCTATTTGCTTACGCGGAAAAGTCCTCCATCGCAAAGCTGAATGGGTGACATACATTTTGTTTTTGTTTGCCTCGCCAGATTAATTTTAGACTAAACTCCATAAAATTCGAATGCTGTATTAAATAGCCGAAAACATTTTTATGGCCACTTCCAAAATAATCGCCACCCACGTGCGTAGCAAATCTTTTAACTCAACTTACTGCCAGATTATCCAAACAACAAATATTTTTATTATTCTGGCAATAATTTAAATATTAGCACAGCAAACTAAATACATATTTCGCTATGACGCGCTTTAAGCTTTAAAGAGCTGTGGAAATATTTGTCGCTGGTTGTTGTGTATTGAAGAAGAAATTAAATGTGGGAAAACCCCATTGAGTAGAATGTTTAAAGAAGAGATTTATTATATGATTTGACGCAACTCGATGAAATATTTACAACGTGTAATAAATTTGAACACTTTACTGTATTTTTTTTTTAGAAAATTAAGTATACGTTAAAACCCTATTCTGAGTACAACATTTAAAGAAGAGATTTAAGATAATAAAGCTGTTTCTTTTAATTAAAATATTTATAAATGAATTAACAGCAGTATTAAGTAGACAATATCAAATAATATTATGTTATCATAATTCACCCATTTATGGGTATAAAAGTTTCAATAAGAAACTAAGAGTTTCCTGAGTCGAGCATTATTGCAAATTTTAGGTTATTATTTTTATATCTTCACAACTTCCTTAAGCTTTAAGTTCTTTTACTGAATTAAAGTATTCGAACATAAAATTTTGGTAATTCCAAAGAACGTTGAAGACTGCAATATTGCCAAAAAAAAGTACTATTCGCAAAAAATTTAAAAACCAACTGTGCAAATTTGTTATTATCGAATGGTAAATAGGCGCAAATTGGTATAAAAGTCAAATTGTTGCCAAATTCGAACACACTTCAAAGCTTCACTTAAAGATGACAATCGCGACATTACTTTTTGGCTGTGCGGTGCTCGCCTTCTGTTTGATTCCATCCAGCGAGTCTGTGGCTTGTACTTCCTTAGATCCTGATGAGCCAAGTGGCTGCACGGATTGCTCGGATCCTGACAATGACACCGAGGATGACTGCACAACAACAACAACAACAGAAACAACGTCAACAACCTCAACTACGGCGTCATCATCTTCATCATCATCGTCGTCGTCATCTTCGTCGTCATCGAGTTCAATTAAAGGAACACGAAAGCGTATCCGTATCAAGAACTTGAGGTACACGAATGTTCGCCGAATCCGTGTTAACCGAAATGCCAACGTAGTTACAGCCCGACGAAACAATAATAACAGAAGAGTTACGGTGACTGTTGGTTAATATTTGTTGTGCAAATATTTTTGACATAATAAAAAGAAATATTGCTCTCGAATCATTTCTTCCAAAATTTGAGGCATCAAAACCGTAATTGCGGTAATTTTGCAAAAAATTGTCATGTCTCTCGACAATTAATGCAAGAAAGAATAATTGTGTAGAACATTTTTTAATAATTTCAAAAACCAATTAAAAACGTGAAATATTATATATTGCTGAAGAGTCATTATGTTGTTTTTGCCTTCATAGCCAAAAATTAGTATAAAAGACAAGTTGTTGCCAAACTCTTCATCATACTTGCAAGTTACTTTCGAAAATGAGAACTTTAACATTACATTTGGGCTTACTAATCTTTTGCTTTATTCGCACCAGCAATGCTGATGCATGTACATCTTTGAATCCCGATGAACAAGCGAACTGCACAAATTGCACTGATCCTGAAAATGCAATGAAGAATGGCTGCAACACAACATTAACATCGATTCAACGAGTTTGGCGACAGCAGAATCCTAGAGTTAGTGGTTTTGGGTTCTCAAATGCACGCCGGATTCGCCCAAGACCCAATAACAATAATAACAATAACAATAACAACAATAATAACAATAACAACAATAATATCAGATTACTTTTAGGACTGACCAATCTTTTTGGATGATTCCGTTAATATAATGCATTAGTTGTTTTGAATCATTGCTTCATAAATATAGAAATAAATATGAAAAGATACATAATTCTGTTTTGTTATGTTGATAACAAAAGTGTTTTTTAAATACTTAACTTATACAATTTTTATCGGATCGCAATCAAATTCTCAGGAATCATAAATACTTAATGGGATCGGAGATGCCTCCTTCTGCCTACATACATTAAACGCCGGTACAGAGTTATAATAATCTTCTACCATATGGGTAAGGGGTATTAAAAACACGCATTCAAAAAGTCAAGTTGTTGAGAGCAGTAAACTCATTTCACATTTAACTTAGTTGTATAAATTTGTGAAACGCTCACATTTAATCTAAACGAAACAAAATGAAGGCGATCAACAAAGCTTACCGTCTTTTGAAAAAAACTTAACATTATTATATAATATTATAATAATTAACGTATTAAAATGCACTCGAAAATTTTGTATGCTTTACATAATTTTGGAGAAATTTAACACAATCTTAGAGTGTCTAATTCATATTCAAATTTGTCATCGGTAATAACTGCTCTGGAATCATTTACTTGTAAATGCTCGTGCATCAAAAATATAATATATGTAAGTACGTTAATTTCGCTAAAAGGGGTCGATAAGCCTCTTGACGCTTTTAGTTTCAAAGCTTCCAGAAGATCAAAGTTGACGAACCAAATGCCTATGGAAGAAAATTTGCAAAGAATATTTTTTGCTAGTACCATTAAAAAAGTGAAATTATGCTATAAACTATACTTTACAAATGTTAAAGAGTCATTCTGTAGTTTTGGTTTCATAGGCACAAATTAGTATAAAAACAAAATAGTTGCCATAATCTTCATCACACTTAAAAGTTTCTTTAGAAAATGAGAGTCTTCACATTACTTTTGGGCTTTCTCATCTTGTGCTATATTCGAGTCAGCAATGCTGAGGCAGATACGTCCATAAATTCAGTTGTGCCAGCTAACTACATAGATTGCCTTGATCCTGGAAATACAATCAAGGATGACTGCTCTATAGCACTAGGAACAATGACACGCCCACGAAGACAGGCATGGCCTCGGCTCCGAAATTTGAATTTTACAAATATAAGCCGACGTCCCATTCTGCGAAATTACTACAATAATGACAGGAAGTACCCCTTCGGACTGGCCAGACTTTTTGGTTGATTTCAGATACTTAACACATTAGTTGTTTCGAATGATGGCTTCATCTATTTATTAAATAAAAAATAATACTGTTGTTGTTACCAATATATGTAACAAAAACACTGATTAAAAATGAAAGAAAATCTAAAATAAATGAGAATAATCAAAAATAGAACTTTCTTTTATTTCTTTACCTTACCACACAAAGCCTAGCTACATCCAAATATGAAGTAGCCGAGATGTTAACCCATTCAACATCTTGACATGAATTTAGAATATCCAAGGGTATGATTTATTTTTGATTCAAACAAAGCATTGTAGGCGATCAACAAAACTTAGTTACACTTTTTATACCCGCTACCCATAGGGTAGAAGGGTATTATAACTTTGTGCCGACAGGAAATGTATGTAACAGGTAGAAGGAGGCATCTCCGACCCTATAAAGTATATATATTCTTGATCAGCGTCAACAGCCGAGGCGATCTAGCCATGTCCGTCTGTCCGTCTGTGTGTCTGTGTGTCTGTCCGTCTGTCCGTATGAACACCTAGATCTCAGAAACTATAAGAGATAGAGCTATAATTTTTTTTCGACAGCATTTGTTATGTTTGCACGCAGATCAAGTTTGTTTCAAATTTTTGCCACGCCCACCTCCGCCCCCGCAAATCAAAAAAATCGAATTTTGGTATATATAATAATAACTATAGTAGTTATGATTCCTAAAAATTTGGTTGCGATCAGATAAAAATTGTCGAAGTTATTAAAGAAATACTTTTGTATGGGCAAAAACGCCTACTTACTATGGGTGTAATTTGCTTTGGCCGACAATCTGGTATATTGTGCCATATATGGTATATTTTGAATGCGGTACTATATCGATATACCACATATACCATTTGGTATATTTTTTAGTATTTTTGTAGTATATTTGGTATATTTTGAGAAATATACCGCAAAATATATTGCTTTTATTCAAAATGGGTAGCGGGTATCTCACAGTCGAGTACACTCGACTGTAGCTTTCTTATTTGTTAGAGATTAAAAACGACTCCACAAGTATTATTTTGAAATTTCAGCAAAAAATACCTAATACTATAAAAATTTATCATTAACAATAGCAGAAGAGATGTACGACATAAATAAAAATAAAAACTGCTTTGGAATCATTGCATTCAAATTTGCCTTCATCAAAAACGTAATTACGTTTTGCCAAGAGTCGCGGCTTTCAGAAGATCTAAGTTAATGAATTAAAAACTTATGCCAACAAAATGTGTCAAAGTATAATTGTATAGAACATTTTTAAGTAATATGAAAAACCATTTAACAAGTGAAATTAGGCCATCAAGTTTAATCGACAAAAGTTAAAGAGTCAAATGAGGCTGTGAATTTAAGGTAATTAGGATGAAATTAGTATAAAAGCCAAATCGTTGTACTAAAAATGATCATATTCGTGAATTTCTTTTGAAAATGAGAATTTGTACGTTGATTTTGTGCTGTGCTTAGCTCATCTCATGTTCTACATATTCGAGACAGCCATGCTGAGGCCTGCATATCCTTACATCCCGGAACATCAAATGCCTGTACCGATGGGACTAATCTCACAAATATGTTCAAGGATGACACCACGACAGAGAATGTGTCTGCATGTGTGCATGTGTGTCAGAAATATTGGATATTCTGTCCGAAGATTCAATCGTCGAATTAACAATAACAGGAGAATCCCTTCAATGCAGCCAACATTTTTAGGATGATTTCGGGACTTTCACGTTCTCAATTCAGCTTTTGCATAATTCGTATATTATGCGGAACGTATTTCTTAAATAAAAATGAACATTTGAAAATATAATATATAAATTCTGCTGTTTCTATAGCATACTTTTAACACAAATTAAAAAAACACGTAGCCGAGACGTAAACCCATTTGAGAAAGAATTTAATACGTTACATACTAGAATTTTCAATGGTGTGATTTATTTTTGATTCAATTGCATTTACTTACATATTAATTAGTTACACAAATTAATGAAATGCTCGCATATCATCAAAATAAAACATATTGAAGGCGTTTAACAAAATCTTAATTACATCTTTTAGAGATAAGCGAAGGACTCAACAATTATTACTTTAAAATTCAACCGAAAATTGTTTATGTACATAATTTTGGAAATACCTAATACAACTTTGAAGAGTGCTAAACTTTGAAATCATATCAAAAGTTGTCAACTTATAAAAGGATTCATTTGGTTTTTTGCCTAGACAGCCAGTTGTTGGCGCTTATTCGTTTCCTTTCGTTAATATTCACAAAGCTTTCAAGTACATTCATAAAACATTTCATCGTTCGTAAAGTTGTCTGGATTTCGTACAATCAATGGCGCATCAGATTAACTAGAAAAATAGTGTATTTCTTTCATTTTGGGTTCACTGTGAGTGTGTGTGTGTGTGTTGGTGGTGGTCATAATAATTATAATGCGGTGCCCTATAATTTACACTCAAGCAATAGTATTAGTTAACTACAAATACAATTGTTATATTTAGTCATTCTAACATATATAGAAATCCAAAACTTGCTTGGAATGAATCTCTGTAATCGCTTTATACACATATAAAGTAAGTTTGCTCAACATTTAGAGAGAATGTGGGTTTGCCTACAATTGCGAATATATGTATGTATATATAGTTATAGTTAGCTACAGTTAATCGTTCTTCAAGTAGGTGCTAGTTAATATTATTAGTACATACATATCGTATATATAGTATTTGCTAAGTATTTACCATTTATGCGCAACACACATTTACTTTGAGTTGAATTCAAAAATTGACAAAATTGACACCGCACTGCAGATTCGTTTTTCACTTTTAATATTGAAACAATTTCCCCACATTTAGATTAAATATTTGTTTTTTGTGATGTGCGCTATCGATTTCATATTGGGCTAAAATTTCATTTATTTGTGCTGTATTCATATTGTGTCTTTTGATATACATATACATATACAAATACAATTATATGGTAGTTTAGCTAGTCTAAAAATATCATTTAATATTGCTATATAGTTGTAATATTTCACAAAGTTCTTCTTGTTCTGTTCACTAAAAACAAGTATTACAAGTAAGTAGTCATCATTATGTATTCGAATGTATTTCGTTATGGGACATGCCATCAAGAGTTTTTGTTACAAATATAGTTTAACGACACGTGTATAATTATCACATGCGGACTAGTTGTGTGATAGTTGTTTGTTGTTTAGTTGTTTAGTTTACTTGTTGGGGTACATCAACCTCGAAAGCAAATTACGATTAAATGTGCTTCACATAGCCTCACAAATATGACTACATATAGTATATGTGGTTATATTATAGGATATAATTATTTTATTGGTTTTTTGTTGACTAGCACGCTTCGGTTATAAAGAAAACTCTACTTTTTCATCTAGTAACATACATACGGTAGTTTTTTTTTTGGTTTCGGTTTTTGTTGCCAGTGTGTGTGTGTGTGTGTGTGCAAACACCTAAGAGCTTAGAGGTAAGTTCAGATTCAAAAAGATAGAGAGTTTACCCAAAAGGCTTTTGCGCATGCGCTTCGCACCTTTTTGGACCTTAAATAGATCACATGATTTGACATTCACTTAGGTATAATATTGCAATTTCTATTTGCTGTCTTTGTGTGTGTGTTTAGTGTGTGTGTGTTTGTGTATAAGTATTTATTTTGTTGTTGTCTCTCTACTAAATAGGCATATATAGTACACGTAGAGCTGGGATTTGATTTCATTGAACTTCAACTACGAGTACACATAATAGTTAAGTATATATTGGTATTTTGTAGGATTGTAGTTGTTAGTTTCTTGACTGTTTCTCAGTCACTTTAGTTTTAAGACGCATAAACGCAATTAGAATTCGGTCAACCCCCCTCCGCTCTTGTCAGTCTCACTGCCAGGAGTATTGGAGGGGGTCACTAAACTCTAATTTGACGGTTTTCGTCATAAAAGCGCACACAGCTTCGAGCGCTTCTTGGTCTTGTCCACGGTGCCAGCCGATGAGGTCGATGACGATGCCGACATGCGTCCCACACTGCCAGCATTCGGTTGCGATGGACTCGTCGGACTCTTGTCATCCATGTCCTCGCTCACATGCGATTCGAGCAGCTTGAGCGAAGTCTTTGGCTTCGAGCCGTCCATGCTGTTGTACAGCGTCTTCGAGAGCTTCGAACGCACAACTTTACCCAATGCTCCGGTCTTTTTGATGCTCAGCCTCGAGCCACTTCGTTGATGCTCTGGGGTGTGACTATCGTCGCCTCCATGCTGCGACTGCTGATTACAGTTGAGCGTTGTCACCGTGAACTCGATGTCCTTGATCTCCTCATCGGCACAGCCCGCAAACTCTTCCACCGGCTTGTCAATCGTATCGTGATCGATCCAGGTGAGACCCATTTCAACCTTTTCAGCCAAATCCTGCCAGTTGCGGCGATTCTCCAGCGTGCCTTCGTACAGCGGCGTTATCCAAGGGAAAGTGTCGCACAACACGCGATACAGCGGCAGACAAATGACATCTATGAAACCAACCTGCATCTTGGGCAGCTCGTCTTTGCGTTCTCTGTTTAAGGAAGAGCAAGTTATAGTTAAATTTTAAGCAATTCAATTAAATTTGCTCACCTGTCCATCATAGCCACCGGTTGTGTGTTAAGCTGCAGCTTCTCCAGATCGCCCTGATCGAAGAATTCGTCGGCCACCAGCTTGGCAACACGATGTTGCACCTCCCAAGGCTTGGCAATGGCACTGACATCACACGCCGTCATCATCATGCCACAGAGCACTTTAAATAAGAGTCGCACATATATTACGTATACGTACATTATTTCAGACTGACTTACAATCCTTCTTCTCCTCGCCTTGCCAATCGAACTCGCCGTTCTCGACCAGCTCAAGAAAAGCATTACGCTTCTTAAAATACATGGCCAAATCGGTGGAGAGAATAGCGCTCTCCACAGTCTTCATAACCGAACGATAATCTTCGGGCGAAAGTGCCTGGTGAAATGAAAGAATGAAAAAATGCTTGCATCAACTCGACATTCTAACATTCTTTTGCCTCACCTGGAATATGTTGTTGCCCTCGGAGTTGAGTATCATCACACACTGATCGAAGTGATGATGCTCCATGGTGCTTGTGGTATACAAAATAGCCAACGGCGATTCGGTTTTGGTCTGGAAGGCATTGTTGGTGCCACGATGATCAAGATCGTGGCATAGACAAGCCACCAGTAAACCAAGTATTTCCAGATCTGTCATGAAACGCTCCATTTTGCCCGTTTTGAGCATAGCAAACATGGTTTGAGCCACGTTTAGAGCATGTCGCCAATTGTGATACTTGACAGGACGATAATTCTTGCGCACGCTCAGCACCCAGCGACAAAGCACCTGAAAAGGATTGAGAAAATTATCATTACTGTATTTATTTATTCATTTATTTACAGTTTTAACTAAAAACAGTTAATAGGAGAAAAACTTTGAAATTTCATTCAAAATTACACATAAATAAAGTTATAAAAAGTTATAAAAATTTAAGTTTAAATAAGAATTATGAATATATATTTTAAACCAGTATTTCCAAAATATCGAAATAAATCAAATGCTGACAGAATGTATTTTTTATAGAAAATTGTCACATATTGTAAGCAATTGGGAATTACTTGTCTATAAAAAAAAGATTAAAATACTTAATAGCAAATATTTTAAAAAGGTTATTGCATTATTTGTTCAAAATTGTTTTTACAGTTTTAGGAGTAAATATGTTGGCAGAAAATATTAGCTAAAGAAATCATTGTAAAATTAATATTTTTTTAAAATCTTTTTAGATGTTCAGTGAAGTGTTTAGAAAGTATTGGAAAATATTTGTATATAAATGATGTTAAATCCCCTTTTTACTTACATCATATGGAATATGGAACTGTGAGACCAGATTGCATTGCATGAACATGCGCAGCACAGCTCGACAAGTGTCATCGTCCACCAGATCAAAGTCTATAACAAATACAACAAATAATGTACTAACCCAGCTAAAGCAGTCACTCATCATTTACCTGTAAAAGTGAAGCTGTATAAATTATACGACTCGGCCTCTGCAATGGCATCCTGTGTGAGCTTCTCTGTCTGATCCTGACTGGCCGTCGCATGATAACTGAGACACTCCAGCGCCACTTTCTGTTTGGCCATTAGTTTGCAGGCATTCTCATACATCTGAGTATTGTGTATGCCCAGACCACAGAATATGGCAAATGCCTCGAAAATGGATGCATCCGATTCGGTGAAGGGCAATCCATTCGCCTGAAAACACACACAGAGAGAGAGAGAGAAACATCGCGTCAAGTCAGGGGAACACACAAAGATGTCGCTAACTTTACCCACCTTATTAATCAATTGGGCGACGCCTATCACCGTCTTCTGGGCATTGACAATGGGCATGCAGAGAATGGCATGGGTGCTATCAATCTCGCTCTCCACACGGATTTGATTGTGCTCCCTCACCCACTCGTGGACATCGCATATGTTCACCGTCTGTCCGGTGGTGGCCACAAATTGTGCTATCTGAGCCAGCGTTGAGGTGCTTAGCTCATTGATGGATGGCCTCGAAACATTTGCCGCTTGATATTCGCCACCCAATTCGAAGAGGACCGTAAAACGATTTCGCATCTTTAGCTGCAATTGTCGAGAATGTTTGATGTTGTCGATGATAACGATGATGATGCGATGTGATGATGATTATAAAGTGCTGTATAAACTTCAACTATTTGCTTACCTTTTCCTCAAAGCTATCACCGCCTTTAATGGCACGAGTGGTGCGCTGCTCCTGCTGATGAGGCTTCTCGATTATCTTCTCCAAATGGCTCTGTAAAATGGCATGCAAAGTACATGAACATTAAGTGGCTGCCGCTAATGGGGCATCAACTGCTCCCCGAGCAGACTGTGCGCTGATAAATTGCCTTTTGCTCTTCACTCTGACAAGCTTCTGTGTATGTGTGTGTTTGCCCCACATTTTCTGTTGCACATAATTAAAGTGATATGTTGCACATGACATGGCATATTATCAACAAGTTTGCCTCCTAAAGTGGACAAGTTCTTTTCATAGCTTCATTATTGAAATTCAGGTAATTGGCAATTTTGTCGGTAATCGCATTTAGAGCCCTATGAATAAATAATCAAATGCAATCAGCATTTAATTTAGCTGAACGCATTGTCATAATACCGCTACTTGCCGTAAATTGTCTGCCATACAATTAATAACGAAATTATCATAATTAATTATTATGCTTGACCCAGTTTAATATAATTGCTTGCTTTTTTTTTGCATGCCACACATGAAGGACTTCAATTGATGATGGAATGCAGCCTATAAATTACGATTGTTGCAGCCTGTCAGAAAGCGTGGAGAGAGAGAGAGGGGAGAAGGTGGATAGCTGGGGGAAAAACAGCTGCATGCCTTAAAGTGTTACGCATAATAATTAAATATAATATACAATGGTCTGTGTACACTTGAATTGTCATAACAAAGCGAAAGACATTTCAGTGGAATTTCAAATTGCACACAATTAATTTAAAATTTTAATGCGGTTTCTTAAGTGAAATTTCGTGTAAGTTATTTTTGGTGCTCGGAAATATATTCTTGGAATATGTAAAAGTTGTTTGTGTATACTTTTTGTACTTTTCTTTGTGTGTTTTTTTTTTTCGTTTTCGTTTTTATTTAAATTGTCTAATCTTGTTTTAATTCCAAATGGCTCCGAAAAGTATGCTACAAAAATTTGTTTGCATTTAAAACAGGGTTGTCTGCATATTTATTTTGGCTTCTGAGAAGTCGACTCTAATTAATTATTATTTTTTCAATGAAAAGGCAAAATACATGCGTTTTGAATACTTTATTAGTCAGCCAACTGACGTGTCTAACAATATGGTTTAAATATATTATTTTCTTCTAAGTCGAAGTATGTCGAAGTATAACTATCTTAGCTTCGCTGTTACTAATTATAGCAGAAAATATAATCACTTTTTTCCTCCAAAAATATAAAATAAAGATCTCTTTACACAATTGTTTTGTATTGTAGTCATAACTCTGGCCAAGTGTTCGCAGCACACTTAACACATAAAGCGTTGTCTCGTAAATGAACCCAAGGCCGGAAAGAATGTGCTTCTTTATTAATGCGCTGCTGTTCTGCTATTTAGGCATTACATAATACATATATATGCGAATAATAAAACGACTGAAACGGGAGGTGCTAAATAACAAAAAAGCACACACACAAAAAAAAAAGGTAATGGGAGTCGAGACAGTAGCTCAATGGGAATTGGCTGGCTTGAGTTACGTTTTACCTTTTTTTGTGTGTGTTGAATTCGGTTGGTTTCCTAGTCGGATAAAAGAAATATAACAAAACAGCAAAAAAAAGTACGTAATGTAAATTGCACATTTTAATTTCCTTGGGGTGCGCTCACAGTAAAGTTGACAAACAGACAAACAAAATGGCCGCGCTGGCGTTTAAACCATTTTAATTTTAATGAAACTGACAGCGAAACACAGGCACACACACACACACAGATACAGATACATTGAAATTGTGATACCACAACGACACGACCACCGCAGAGCCACAGCGATAGCGATAGCTATAGCCACAGCCACTGGCACGCCCCCCAAAAAAGTGGGCGTACAACCAGAGAGCTATACATTTTATTCATGGGCCATGTACTTAGAGCATCGGCAAGTGAAAACAGCAACAGAAATCATTTGACTGCCAGCAGCATTTTTCATGGTAAAATGTATAATGTAAATTTGTGTGTGAAACGTTGGCAAATTAATTTGCAATTGACGAATTCGAAATCAAGAGGAACCGCAGAGCATCGCGGCTCTGCTCGGCTCGGCATTAGGCGAATGTTATAGCATCATTAAGCACTTATCATCTCGTATGCTAAGTGTACTTCACTCACCTCTTCGCAGCAATCCAAATCGACCAAAAACACGGAGCAACGTTCGCATTTGAGGAGCTCTCGTGCCTCGGTCATGATTTTGGTGACAAGGCACTCGAGATTGTTTTGCTCTTCGAAGATGCTGCGCGCCAAATTCAAAAGGATTTGATTGCGTCTGTACTCCTGGACGGACATTTCAAAGAGCTGAGCGTTTTGGATGCCAATGCCACAGAATGTCAAATATCTGCGAAAGATTTCCACATCATGCTCATCGAATTCCATGCAGCCTAGCCAAAAATAGAACACATACACACACGCAATTTGATTGAGATTGTTAAATACAATATATGTTAGATAATAAGCTTACCATTCGTTTTATTGATGATTTGTGCGACGCCGATGATGTCGCCCTCGTAATTGCAAATGGGCATGCACAAAATGGCGTTCGTTTTGTAGCCAGTCTTCAGATCGATTTCGCAATTGAATCGCGCATCCTGGTATGCCTCTTTAATGTTAATCATCTCCTTTGTCTGCGCCACCATGCCCGCAATCCCAATGCCAAATGGAATGATTATCTCCTCGGCTCGGGCCCGCGTCACCGCATCCTTGAGTGCTGCAATCGTGAAACGAGAGATGAGATGTCGTAAGAGATGTGGTAAGTCAAACCGAGGCAAGGCGAGGCGCATAAATCATTAAAAGGCAAAGCACAACACGGGATGGCGCACACACATCTAAATAAATATTAAATTTATAGACAAAATATTCACTCTGCCATGCAAAAGATACATCAGCAGTAGCAACAGCAACAGCAACGCAAAAAAAAATAAAAATAAAGAAATTGCCAGGGCAAAATCCAAAGCCAAAGGCGCTAAAAGTCAAAATGTGGCCGCGTCTCAGACTCCAAATCAGGGTCGTGGCTCCCAGCTGAATTTGCATGGCACACACATACATTACTATATATCTAACGTGAGATATGTGTGTGTGTGTGTGTGTGTGTATTTGGCCTACAGCCTCGATTGCCGACACAAGTAAACCTTGGTTATGCTCTAGGCTCTAATCTTCTTTTGCAACATTTTCCATCTGAATTATGTAGCGGAAGCGGCGGCTTTAACGCACGAAACAGACACCGAGATTCATTGCAAATGTTAAGCTCAAATTTAGCCTACCTCCCTCCCCCCTCTTTGCATGTGCGCGAGTGTGCGTAAGTGCGTGTGTTTGTGTGTGTGCGAGTGAACACGTTTTAGGCAGCATCTATTTTTCATTTGATAGCAAACCTTTTGAGTTTTTATGGCTTGGCCTACCGAAAAACTTTTAATGCCCACTTCCGCTTAGACTTAATTTGCTAATGCGTTTTGTCTCCCCCCTCAAACATACAGAGGGGGAAAGGAAAGTGTTTGTTTTCCTATTTTGCCGCTAATGAGTGGCACTTTGTGCGGCTTAGTTCGAATGAGAGTCAAAAGCCAACGTCAAAGCCACAGAACGCTCTTTGCTTAATGCATATTTTCAATCAAATATTTTCTAATGCAGCCCGACACTTGATTGTGAATGTTGTCAACGATTTATTTCCATCTATTTCTTATGCATAGGTAATAAGGTCAGCTGTAAGCTTTTGTAATCTCTTTGTTCATTTGCCTAAATGACTCGAAATTGACCCTAACTCATAATTGTTATTCTGCCTTTGAAATGAAAATGTTACTTTAGTTGGAAACAAGTTTTGGCAAACAGTCATAAATATTGCTGCCAATTCGAATTGTGAATATTCACAATTGCAATTACACTGCTTAATTAAATTGAATTCTTTTCTGTTGTGACGTTGGCAACCGATTGGATTGCAAAATGGAGAAAAAAAGTAAAACGGATGCCAATTATTGCTCACCTGTCTTTTGTGTAACGTCAAAGAGTTTGGCCACCAGATACTTGTTGTTGGATGTGCCCTTGGCCAGAAAGAGGGAGCCGCGATCCGCATGGGTTAGCAGGCCAACGTTGACCAATATCTTGTGACAGAGCACATCAATGTCCAGCTCATTGGCCACGTCACGTATCAGCTCCATGAAGAGCTCGCCCTCGTCCAGGTCCATCAAATGTCGTCGACTTTCGGGCAGCGCTTGAACCGATGAATTCGAGAGCCTTCGCGGTGATTTCTACGAACGAATTGAAAGAGAGAAAGAGAGAGATAGAGAGAGTGAGACAGAGACAGAGACATGGACAATAAATGTTAATGAAAGGCTTAGAAACTGATTCAGTATTACAAGCACAGAGAGGACACACACAGGACGAAGCCACTTGAGCTACAGAAATAATTGAAATTTGCGGCGAGTAAGGAGAAAGATGGCAATATTTAATTAACTGTTGTAATTGCTTTGCCTCGTCCAAATCATTTAGTATTAATAGAACAATAAACCTGACATTAGACTGCTATTACTACTATTTTAGAAAAATACATACATTATGTATAATATAGCGACATACGAAAACAAATTCACAGTTGCTGACCGACACAAAAAACACTTAACCCATGCGACTTGTCATCTGGGCCACGTTCAATTTCAAATGAAACTAAGCCCCACAGAATGTCCTGGTCAAAGGTGACCATTAGCAGTAGCGATAGTCAAGAGCGAGAGCGAGAGACTCCTTCAAACTGGTAACTGGTAACTGGCAACTGGTAATTGAATACAAAATGCCCTTTTGGCGTCCCCTCTGCGTGAGAGGGGACAATTAAGAGGGCACCTTTGAGAGCTGGCGAATGTTGCGTGCTGTGCGCCTATCCAACAAACCAGGACTTTAGGACTCAACTCCCGCCTTATTGTGGCACAATTTTTGCCAAATTAAAGCAATTTGTTATTGTTTTTAGCTCCTGTCGTTTGGCTCTGCATAAAACATTTGCGTGTGCCGCACAAAAATATCGATAATTATACGTTTAAAAATAAATATTTTACAACATTTTTTCAACTTGTGTCAATAACTTGAGTTCGCATTTAAAGCGAAATCAAAGAATCTAGCATGAATCATCCATTCATTTATATTTTACAAGTGCCGCAATTTTTATGTATTGATCGTAAAGTTTGTTGTTACATTGTCGTATTTGTCACTTAACAGCGAAATTGCTTGTGGCACGCTATTAAATTGCTGCTATCGATTGGCTTTAAAGATATGTTGAATTAAATATTATCTCCATTATACATTTCATTTGGTTGTTTTTTTGTTTGAGGTTTCTGTTATTGCTTTAAATATGAAAACAAGCAGTTAATAATTTTAATTACAACACGTAATTGCCTGACAATAATTGCTAGAGTGTGCTTAAAATAATCCAATAATCGAAAATAAAGCAATTGAGTAATTTACCAATTAAATAAGCACTGTTTGACAACAAGAGCGAACAGAGGCAAAGTATAAATAGTTAATTAAATGCAGAGACCGACAAATAAAAGCAATTGGCATTGTCTCTCCAATGTTACATTAAGGACCTCTAAAATAATCAAACCGTAACGAGTGCTTTTGAACTTTTGCCAGGAAAAACAACAACAAACAGCAGCAGAAAGCAGAGAGCATTTTCTTTTCCTTTGGCAAGAATAACAATAAAACACAAAACTACATGCGCGCTTCACAAAGTTTTTCGTGAAGCATAAAAAGAAGGGAAGACTACAAAACCAGTCAAAATGGGTTTTAATAGGATTTCGCTTTTGCTCAACTGCAAATTAAATGGGATTTTCCCCCGTTGCAGCATGACAGTTGATGAAAGCTTTTGTTAAATCCCAGCAATAAAACAAAAACAAAACAAGAGAACTCTGACTGTCGATTGCCGATTGCAGTTTGCATTATGTAACAAGCACTTATACAAATTGACAATATCGACAATGCAACACGACGTTGCAAGACATGCGCGCAACACCTGCAACACAACCAGGTGAGGCCAGATTTGAAAGGTGCAGCAGCTGTGTGTACTTAACTGGGTAAGCATTAAAAAACTGCAACATCTTTAGCCAGTGTTTCTCTCTTTCTCGCACTCTCTGGCAACTTGCCACTTTCTCTCTCTCTCTCTCTCTCTCTTTTTCGCTGGCTGCCCTTTCGACTTCCTGTATGCGCATAAGTATGCAAAATCCTTGAGCCATGCTCGCATTTAGTTTGATTTTGCAAGTGCGAGGTGAGTGTTTGCCATTGCAAGTGTCTGCGTATATTGAAGGACTTTTCTCCCTACGTGTGTGTGTTTGTCTTGAAGCGAGCTCAGCTCTTGGTCGAGGCTAGACGCCAAGCGAACCAAGTCGAACAGATCAGAGAACAGACAAGCCGGAGTGTAGTTTTGCAAACAGCACTTGTTGTCATAGGCAAAACAAGTGCGCTCATTTTTGCCAACATCTGACTCTGGTGCTCATGCTCGTCGTTGGTCTTTTTGCCTTCCGTCTGGCTGTCTGTCTGTCTGTCTGTCTGTCTCATACCCTCGGCAAGTTCTTAAGCAAACTTTATGTTTCGCAAAAATGAGCACAACGCACAGCATGTACTTCAAAGAGACACGTGTAAGTGGCGATACTCGCAGGCCAAGTACATAAGTTTAATTATGAAATGTACTCGCACATGAAACGTTGTCATTCAAAATATTAATTAGGAATAAGTGGAGGGAACTTCAAAGTGGAAGTACGTATACAGTATCATCAAGTCGACTAACGTTCTCAATTGAGCCATATACACAAGACAAGTTAAACAAAATCTACATTTACCTTTTAGATACAACAACTTCAATTCCCAAATAATAACTTATTATATTAAAAAAAAACCTTTTCACGTGCTGTACAAAGTAACTGTTTACCCAACTGCGGTTGTTTGATGTTCAAATTAAGTTAAATAGAGGTAGAGAAACAACTGAAGAGTTGCCATAAAAGTAAAGTTCAATAGAAACATAATACAATTTAATTTAAATATGAACTTTGTTGATCTTTCGTTGTTTGTTTAGAATAAGTATCTATAGTATGCTGACTTTGTTGTCTCAAGAATATTCTCAACTGAAAGATCTCTGGATGCCTTAAGGAAAGAAGAGAAGCCAACGTGGAAAAGAAACAATTGTTATTAATTTCAGATACATGCTTAACAAATAAATCAATGTACTCCAAAATAAATGGTTTTTCGTTCGCAGAAAAATCGCGTATTAAGTGAAACATATGCTTAGCAAAAAGAGTGGAACGCGTGTGGAAATGCAAATAAAATGAATTTACGTAAACCTTAAACTAATAAATTTAAATGCACTGGTTGAAAGCGTTCGACTAAAAAATACACTATGAAGAAAATTCGAAGTGGAATAGATGTTATACAAGCTCAGTGTAAAGTTATTTACTCTTTGCTGACTTTGTTATTCTTTGCTGACTCAAATTAAAATGTAACCTTTTATTATGGAATGGAAAATTCGTTCTTTTATTTTTCGGAAATAGTTTCATCGACCCTGTTACGTTTATTCGCTAAAAACTATAATACCCAAAAAAATAAGAAAGAGATGAATTAGAATTCTAAGCTGTCTAATTAACACAATCTGTATAAATAAACTTTAAGTTTTGCATATTATCACAATGAAATTTTATCATAAAAAGAGCAGACGAACTATCTGCCAGTCGAGAAGTTAGACGAATTTCAACATGAGAATTGAAGCCGTAATCCTGGGTTGTGTCTTGTTGGCATTCTGCCTGATCATAAGCAGCAATGCACAATCATCAACAACAACTGAAGCATCAGCATATCCATCTGAGGCAGAAACAAGTACTGAGACAACACCATTTGTGCCACCACCACCACCACCAAAGTGGCGCAAATTTGGAAAACAACCAATAGTTATTAATTTTGGATACTTAGCTAAAAAATAATTCTGGATACAAACATGGAGAATTTCAATTTGACCAAAATTTAATTTTATTTTTCTTATTTTTGTCTTCGAACGTCAAATAAAAATTAATCGATGCAGACCAAACCTTTTTAATCTTTCTTGTTTTCTTTATCTTATTTTTGTCGTTTCAAAAAAGTAGCGAAAAACTGCATAAACCCCTAAATTCTATTTAATGAATATTATAAAATACCACCGAAAATAAATTATAAAAAATTGAAGCAAATGAGCAAGAAAGCTACAGTTGTGTGTTCGACTATCAGATTACCGATCAAAGCAAAACAATGCGGTATTATATTTTAAATATACCAAATTACCAGATCGAAAATTTACAAGTATACCATAAGTTATATTTTGTATATATCATTGGCAAAATATACCATATTTTCATTTTAAATGATTTAAAAAATAAATTATATAATTGTTATCTGATCACAGCTATAAAAAAATTCTACCCGAAATCGTGCAAAATTGTGTCTTTCTAAAATCTATGCAATGCCATGTTATGGAATATTTGTCTTCATAAGAGTCTATGAGGGTTTCATTAACACACTTATACACACATTCGCTTAAACTATAATACACAAGACAAATAATAGAATATAATTATTACAATCTGTGTAAATAAATTTACATTTTTACGCATTATCTCAATGAAAGTTTGGTATAAAAAGAGCTGATTTTTCCAGTGTCTGTCAGTCGAGAAGTTAAACCGATTTCAATATGAGAATTCAAGCCGTTATCTTTGTTTGTGTCCTCTTCGCATTATGCTTGATCAGAGGCAGCAATGGATACACAACGCAACCATTTTCGACCACTGAGGCAGCAACAACCACCACTGAGGCAGCTGTAGCGACCACTGAGGCTGCACCACTTAAGCCACAAGGATGGAGGAAGTGGTTCAAGTTTGGAAAAGGACCAATCCTTATTAACTTTGGATACATAGCTAAAAAATAATTTTGGGGAATTTAAACTTGACCAAAATTATAATTTAATTTTATTTTTCACATGTTTGTTTTTTTAACGTCAAATAAAAATTATTCGATGCAGATCAAACCTTTTCAATCTTTTTGTTCTCTTTATGATATTTTCGTCAATGTACCAAAGTAGCGAAAAAATGCAAATACCCCAAAGTAATGTTTATGAATATTATAAAAGACCAACGAAAATAAATGATAAAAACAAATTGGAGCAAACATCAATAATTTTTTACAAAATTGCGAACAAATAATTTAATGCAAATAGAAACGAGCAAGAAAGCTTCAGTCGTGTGTGTGTTCGACTATCACTTATACACACATTCGCTTAATCTATAATGCCGAATAAAAATAATAGAATACAATCTGTGTAAATAAATCGACATTTTTGTGCAATATCCCAATGAAAGTTTGGTATAAATAGAGGAGACACCTTCCAGTGTTAGTCAGTCGAGAAGTTCAACCGATATCAATATGAGAATTCAAGCCGTTATCCTTGTCTGTGTCCTGTTTGCATTCTGTTTGATCAGAAGCAGCAATGCCCAATCAACGACAACAACGACAACAACGACCACTGCGGCACCAACAACCACCACTGAGGCAGAAAGTGCGACCACTGAAGCAGGACCATTTAAGCCACATGGATGGAGGAAGTGGCACAAGTTTGGAAAACGACCAATCGTTATTAATTTTGGATACATTGCTAAAAAATAATTCTGGATACAAACATGTGGGAATTTCAACTTGACCAAAATTAAAATTTAATTTTATTTTTTATATTAATGTCTTTTAAAGGCATATAAAAATTAAAAGATGCAGACCAAATTTTCAATCATTCTGTTTTGTTTTGTTTATTGCACCAAAGGAGAGAAAAAGTTTAAATATCCCTTAAATTAAATATTTTTGAATATTATAACAATAATATTGCGATCGGATATTTGCTACCCACTTTCAATAAAGCAAAACAATTCGATATTATTCTTAAAATATACAAAATAAGTATAGCGAAAAATAAAAATATACCGAAAGCTATATTAATATACTGTTAAAAATATACCACAATGAACAAAATATGCAAGATTGTCAGCCAAAGCATCTTAGACCCAACTGCACCAGCCCTTTTTAGCCATATAAAATAAATTTAAAAAAAAAACGTTTGATCGCGACTTAAAATATATTCCAGTCTTTTCAAAATTTATACTATACCATGTTATGGAATATTTTTCTTTATAAGAGTCTATGACGCTTTCATCAACACACTTATACACACATTCGCTTAAACTATAATACGCAATAAAAAATAATAGAATACAATCTGTGTAAATAAATCTACATTTTTATGCATTATCCCAATGAAAGTTTGGTATAAAAAGAGCTGACTTTTTCCAGTGTCTGTCAGTCGAGAAGTTAAACCGATTTCAATATGAGAATTCAAACCGTAATCCTTGTTTGTGTCCTGTTTGCATTATGCTTGATCAGAGGCAGCAATGGAACCTCATCAACATCAACAACCACTGAGGCAGCAACAACCACCACTGAGGCAGATATAGCCACCACTGAGGCGGGACCATTTAAGCCACAAGGATGGAGGAAGTGGCACAAGTTTGGAAAAGGACCAATCGTTATTAATTTTGGATACATTGCTAAAAAATAATTCTGAATATGGGCATTGAGCATTTCACCTCGACGAAAATTATAAATTAATTGGATTTTTTAAATATTTGTATTTTAACAGAAAATAAAATTAAACCTGGTCAAGGAAATCTTATTTAAAATTTTATTTTTTAAATTTTTGTTTTCTCAACTTAAAATAAAAATTAAATGATGTTTATCAAATTGTAATTAAAATTTTTATTGTGTATATCATATTTTTACCCCTAATATTTAATATTTATAAATATAACAAGTTAATTTATAAAATTATTTATTTGGAAATCAAAGGGACTGTACAATAACGTTGTTTTTTACAGTTGTTGAGAGGGAAAATATGCGCATGGAAAAAACGACATAACGCATATCGTTCTTCTTATTTTTATCTTTGCTCCAAAAGAGTAAAAAAGTACAGCTACCCTTTAAATAGTACATATAAAATACAATATACCACCAAAGAAAAATAAATAATAAAAGAATTGGAGCAAAGTTAAATAATTTCGATTATGTAGCGACTAAATAATTTAATGTAAATAGAAAAGTTCATTATGTTTCTAGCAAAAAAGCTTCAATTGAAAGTATCTGTTTTTTACAATAAAACAGAACAACTGCAAATAATACAAATTCAGCAAACATGTTTAAAAGCAAACTATTTAATTCTGAGTACATGACTACGAAATACCCTGTTATCATTTATTAGTACTCTGAACGTAAATTATTGTACACAGCTTCTGTTTATTTAACCAATGAATACGAATTAAAAAGCTGCATAATTAATTTAGCTGATTTTAATTTTCATATCTACTGTCTCCAGTAGATTAAGCCTATAAGATTCATGCAATCTCTCAGAATCCAAATACCCTTATTTTCTTTTTCACTTCACAAACAAAAAATAAAAAGGACTTTATACCATATCACTAATACAATCTGTGCAAATAAATCGAAAACTGGCACATAATTCCAATAGAAATTTTGTATAAAAAGCATACAATTTTGACAGAATTTGTCAGAAGAATTTTGTGGACTGATTAAAACATGAGAATTCAAGCTATCGTCTTTGGGTGTGTCCTCTTGGTAATCTGCTTGATTAGGAGCAGTGAAGCCGCTTGTGCCTCATCCATTTGCACCCCTGATGAATGCACCGAGGTGGATAATGCAGCACATATTTCCTGTGTAGCGGCCACAACAACAACTACAACAGCACCAACAACAACATCAACAGAAACACCAACAACTAAAGCATCAACAAACAAATCATGGAAGAAATTGGGCAAATTTGGAAGGCGACCAATTATTATCAATTTCGGCTATATGGCTAAAAAATAATTCTATTTGTTCACAATAAAAGACGTGATTTTGCATTGCTTAATATAATATTGTATAATTGAGTATTATTCATACAAAAAATGTCTTTAAAGAAGTTTTGTATAAAACACTGTGCCTAAAACTCCCATTCATTGCATAAATAATATATAGTAAAAGTAATTCTAATGCAATACTAATTTATATTTATGCCAATCTATTTCTCATTTAAAACTTAAAAACTAAAGTTATTATTGTGAATTCATATTATAACCAATTTGATTCAAGTTAAATAATCTTTTATAAATCGTAGATAAATAACTGTTATACAGATTTTTATTTGCGCTTTAAAATATGCTTCTTTTTTATATAATATTCTAAATGTTATTACCGAGGTCTGTTTTAAATGTTTATTATTTTCTTTAATTCTCGCTTCATGATAAGCTTATTGTTTGCCTTAATTTGAAATGCTAACATAAAAGTACTTTCATGTTGGTTGTTTTTTTTATTATTTGCCCTTGTCTAATCGAAACGTGTGTTAGTTCCAGGCCTACAAATTAACCCATAGTTTGAACAAGTCTTCAGCTGTTGAGCATGACAATGTGATCTCTATAAACTATTTAATGCTTTTATGTTTCGTTCGTAGAAAGCAATTGAACAAATATAAAAAAAAGTAAAATAGTAGATTGACGTAAATGTAACTAAATGTAATTAAGGCAAAAGACGTAACTAAACTTAGTTGTTTAGTTTCTGATTCTTACAAGCTGTGTAAACAGAATCTTTTATCTAAATTTGACCAAATAAAAAGTTTTGGTATAAAAAGTGCCAGAGTCAGGCAAAAACTAATTATCTTTGAAGTAGAAGTTCTACTGATATCAACATGCGTACCCAGACCGTAGTCCTTGGTTGTGTCCTCTTGGCTCTTTGCCTGATCAACAGTACTTCTGGTACATCGACCACCACCACAACAACAACAACGACCACAGAGGCAACAACAACAACTACCACAACAAGCAGCACCACCGTGGACTCCACAACAAGTGCAGAGTATGGTGCTTTGGTTCGTTTGAAGAAGCAGCTTCGTCGCCTTGCCCGCCTGCAACGATTGAGGAAAGAGCGTCAGGCTGCCAGAAGGCGTGCTGCTCAGAGATTGAGAAAAGCTTTGCGCAATTAACGGAGATGTATCAACAGAAGGCGTCGAAATCACGGTTAATCTCAAAAAATTGATTGATTGAATACGTTTTACAGACATTTAAAATTTTTTTAAATCCTAAAATGAGTTTCGAAACCTTTTTAAATTATAATTGTTTCAATAAATGTATTTAATATAATTTATTTCATTTTAATTTTTTTCTTGTTGAGAAAATATTTCATAAAATCTCAAACGACCATAGCCAAGTTTCCAAAATAGGTTACAATAATTTTTATTTTAGAAAAGACGGAAGAAAAATTTTTGAAAATCAACTTTAGCTGAAAGGATTCCAAAATTTACCTGGAACATAAATTTTTCATTTTAAACAAAAAGAATATAATTTTTTTTGTTTAGTGTGAAAAATGGTTTCAGGAACTGTTTTTAGGATGGAAAAGTACCCGACTTCAGGATTTCTATTCTAATTTTTAAAAAATTCTATATATTAATTAATTTCTTATTTTCTAAGGCTTTTAGAAATAAAAAATAAATATTATTCTTTTACTTTTACTTCTCATTAATAGAGAATATAAAGAGTTTTAAATGCAATCGACTCGTAGCAATCAAGTATTTTTAAGTTTATATGAATAGACAGACCTAGTGAATAATTTAGAATATAAATTGCGTGTCTTTTAGATACACTGCTCGCCACTTAAATAGGACACCTTAACTTAACTTCATTCTTTCCAAGTCGTAGAATATGGCCGTTACAAATCTTGGTTATGGTATGTAGAAAAATATGTTTTGATTGTCAATAGAAGTCAACGGATATTTCGTAGCCGTAGTCGAGCCCTCTTGACTAGAATGTTTTGTTTATAATAGACAGATGTTTAATTGGGTACACACACATATTTAATATTCTGTGAATACTCCAAAACTTTTGTATCAATGTGGTAAACACAATATAAATTACTTGGCAAACAATTTAACATTGATATGTGTATTTAACGTATGTATGACAAGATTATTAACCAATCAGGAGGGGATACTAAAAGGTTTTATTTGATTTCATTAACAATAATATTGAATTTAGTTGATATCAACAATTGTTCAAACATAAAATTGCACACCTGGAACTAATGCCATACGTAAAATAATGTATTATGCATGGGATTCCATATCTCTGTAAGTATTTGGAAATTCCGCAAAATCACAAACACTTTCTGGATCAATAAAAGTACGGGTTTGCCTCATACAAGCTGGTTAAATATAATAAAATTGGGAATATCGAATTTGCCCTATCGAAGATTGGTATAAAAGGGCCACACTTCTGTCCCAAAGTATCATTGTATCATCAGTTCAACTGAGTTCAACATGAGAATCCAAACCGTAATCCTTGGTTGTGTCCTGGTGGCAGCATGCCTGATCAGGAGCAGCGATGCCGTTTGTGCCGCAACAACTTGCACAGCAGCTGAGTGTGCCGAGGCTGACAATGAATCGGATCCTTCCTGTGTCACCACGACTACGACTACGACTACAACCACAACCACTGCTGCTACCGACACAGAAGCAACCACTGTAGCTTCCGACTCAGCAACAACAACCGTGTCATCCAGTTCCTCCTCCTCTTCGGACTCCGCAAGCACCTCCACCTCTGCTTTGACCAGATGTAGGCGCAGGAATCGTCGCTTGTTGAGACGCATCAGGGTACTCCGCAGGCAACTCAGAAATTCGAGAACTGGAGTCAGAAGAGTTATTAGAGTTAATCGTGTTGTTAGCAACGGAGTCAACAACGGAGTCAACCGAGGAACCAACAGGAGAGTGACCAGGGTTGTCAACGTGGGTTTCCGTAACGGCAGGGGCCAAAGGGGGCGCGTTGTCGTTGGAAAATAAACAAACCAATGCCTGTCTTACGACTACTTCGATTGTTTAATATTATTAAATGCTATGATTGAACATTTTACATTCCGCTTTTTATTTAAAAGAAAATTTTCGGGTACACTTCTACACGATCTTTCGATACCAGATTTGATGGACCTGCACTCGAATTAAGGAAACAAGTAAGAAAGCTTCAGTCGAGTGTGTTCGACTGTGAGATACCCGCTACCCATTTTGAGTATCATCAAAATATTGCGGTATTATTTTCATAATATATCGAAAATACTACCTGATCGAGACAAAATTTTCGAGAATCATAATTACTGTTGTTTTTATTGTATACACCGCAGCTCTAGCTTTAAAATTACGCTTGTTATTCGATTTTGTTGATTTGCGGGGGAGGAACTGAGCGTGGCAAAAATTAAAAAAAAACAAACTTGATCTGCGTACAAACATAATAAATGCTGTAAAAAAAAATTTTAAGCTTTATCTCTTATAGGCTATGAGATCCAGTGTTTCATATGGACAGACGGACAAACAATCAGACGGACAGACAGATATCCGGACAGATGTCCTTCTGTCCGGACATGGCTAGATCGTCTCGGCTGTTGATGCTGATCAAGAATATATTATATATACTTTACATACATTTCCTGCCGGCACAAAGTTATAATACCCTTCTACCCTATGAGTAGCGAGTACAAAAATTGATAGGTCCGACCACTCCAACCACATTCGTCTTTCATTTTTGTATAGTGAGTAAAACTGCAACTAGATCTCAGACGCTAAAAGGGAAGCAGCTACTATTTGTGTTATTAATTTTTTTTGTAACATTTGACATTCCTGTGAGAAGATGAATTTGGAGAGTAAAATAAAAATTAATTACAAACACATTTCATAAGCTGGAATATATATAGTACATATAGTACAGTATATTTTAATGCCATTCGAGTGCAATAATGTAATGGTTTATTTGTTTCTTTCTTGTAATATCTTATTGTTTAAACAGAAGTGATTACATTCTTAGCGAAACAAATTATTTATTTAAAGCATTAGCGTAGTTTAAGTCAAAATTCCAGCTTTTGACTAGTTATAATCAAAACATTTTGGTAAGTAACAACTAAGCGACTCCAAGACTTAAAATTAATTGATACAAAAGAGTCTATTGCAGTCAAACCATAACTTCTTGTGTGTTTTCTGTTAATCTTTTATTTTTATGTCGAAATATAACTGATGAGAATAATATGTGTTTCTCCACTGAAAGCATACTATTATGTCAGAACCCGCAAATAATAACGTTCTTGTTATGATATTATTGCCATTTTATTAACCTTGGCAAATAATTGAATTCAGATCTTTTCTTTCGGGATTGATACAAATTTTGTGTATCTTCTTATTTATTTAATTTAAAGAAAGACGTCATAAGAATAATATTCTTCATTTATTGTGAATAAAATATATGCTATTGTTTCAAGCATAATGCATTCTTTCATCAAGTCATATGTTCTACAGCAAACATTAATTGATAGGTGAAAAGCACTGCTATCAAATAAGACCTTTGTTCCATTCCCCAAATTTGTTAGAGAACATTTGTGCAAACATATAATATCAATACCAATAGATGATTTACGTTCTAATAAACGAATGTCAATAAGTAAAAATCGAGCATAACTAGTAGAAAATAAAGATGCAGAGGCAATTTTTGTATTCGCCAGGCTGTGCAAATAAGCTAAAATCTGCAAATAATATTGGGCCATCGAAAATTGGTATATAAGGCGCCAAGGCTTATCACCAAATATCATTGAAACAGTTCAACTGGAATCAATATGAGAATCCAGATACTAATTCTTGGTTGTGCCCTCGTGGCAATGTGCCTGATCAGGAGAAGCGAAGCAGCTTGTGCCGCAACAGTTTGCACAGCGGCTGAATGTGCCGAGACTGACAATGCATCGGATCCTTCCTGCACAACGACCACCACAACAACAACGACCACTGAGGCAGCAGCAGCAGCAGCAGAAACAACAACAGCAGCATCGGACGCCAGTGCCACTACAACAACGGTATCATCGGCATCCAGCAGTAGTTCTTCAGACTCCACAACAAGTTCTAGTGCTGCTACTATCGCTAGATTGAGGCGCAGACTCCGTAGGCTAAGGAGGAGGCGTCGTCTTCAACGCCTGCGTAGGAGGAGAATAAACCAGAGAAGATTGCAAGCTCAAAGACTCAGGACAGTGCGGAGGCAAAATAGGCAGGTTGTCAACCAGAACAGGAACCTCAGGAATAGAATCCGTCGTCTTAGACAGGGTTAAGCACACTGTCAGGTGCAGCAGCTAACTCACTCTGAATCACACAAGCTTTAAGTAAATTGGCTAGCATGCGAGTATCTAGCATACTTTCATTGCAGTCAATATACCATATCCAGATACTTTGCAGCAATTAAAGAACATTAACATAAAATCTTACGCTTTTTTATTTGTCTTACTCTTAAAGTGTTATCTCTTTTAGTTTTGGGCAGCTGCATTTAGCTCAGCTAGATGAATCTGCTGATCCACATGTGTTGATCTCGTATTACTAAGTTGACACTAATCTATTTCCACATGTGATTGAATCGGTTCGATACACCTAAATACTAACAATTAAAGAGTTATTGAATATAAACCACAAACCAACCAAATGTAATCTGAACTTAATCCTTTCTGCATCTTCAATCAATAAACAAAAATAAATATATTTAGTATTTTATTGACAAATTCTTTCATACTATATGTCGGTAAATCTCACGTATATTTCTTACATGTAAGAATTTGTAGAATATATGTAAAACTTAAATCGGAATTTGTATGTTAACAAAAAAAAAGTGTGTATTAAAATCAAAACAAAACTTCTTACGATCTCATTGAGTATTTTCTGTTATAGTTGTTTATTTTAAAACAGTTTATAATTGGGTCAGCAATTTTAACAACAATAGAAAAATTCTCTCATTGTGATGTATTCACAGTATAAACAACAAATAAAAGATGCCTCCATTTATATTTGAACAGTTTCGTCTTTGAGAAATTATTCAAATCAGTTTCTTTGCTTATAGTGTTTATCGCTTCTTCATATTCATTCTACTTAAATAAAGATGAGTGTATAATCTTTGTTATTCTATGATTCTCTTATTTTTCATAAGCACCCCTAACAAAATACATTTTTTGTTCCATTTCACAAATTTTAAGTTTAGCTTTTGAAAGCAATTGGGTAAACATATAATAGCTTAACTTGAAAAGACGACTTGCGCTCATCTATCATTCACGATATTCAATAAAACGAAATTGCTTAAAACTAGTTTCAAATAAAAGTGCAAGGGCGGTTCTTGCCTTTTCTCAAGCTGCGTAAATAAACTATAATTGGCAAATAAAAGTTTCTTATCGAAATTTGGTATTTAAAGCGCAAAATTTTCTCACAAAGTATCATTGGAGATCTTCTACTGATATCAATATGAGAATCCAAACGGTAATCCTTGGTTGTTTCCTTGTGGCATTGTGCCTGATCAGGAGGAGCGAAGCAGCTTGTGCCGCAACAACCTGCACAGCAGCTGAGTGTGCCGAGGCTGCTAATGCGTCGGATCCTTCCTGTCTCACAACAACTACGACTACAACAACGACCACTGAGGCATCAGCCGCAACAGCAGACACAACATCCACAGCAGCATCGGACACCAGTGCCACTTCTACAACGGCATCATCAGCATCGTCCAGCAGCAGTTCCTCAGACTCCACATCTAGTTCTGATGCTGCTACGATAGCGAGATTGAGACGCAGACTGCGCAGGCAAAGGAGGCGTCGTCTTCAACAACAACGTGCGAGGAGACAAGCTCAAAGAAGGAGGCAAGCTGAAAGACGCAGGGCAGCATTGAGGCAACAGAGGCAGACAGCTCAGCAAAACCGAAACCTTAGGAACAGAATTCGTCGTCTTACACAGGGTTAATAATAAGCAGAAAGAAAACATGTAATAAAGCTGCAGTCATGTCTTGACTATGGAAGACCCTCACTTCTCATGGGACCCCTTAAAAAATGTAGCTCCCTGAATTAATTTCGAATTAATAAACATTAAAATGTTACTTTAAAACATATAAATTCTTATTTATTCTCCTTTATTTTGTAAATCATTAAAAATATTAATAAGTGACTACCGTGATTGATAAGCGCTTGCTTTCACTGTCATGCTTTCACATGCCAGATTATCCTTGGCATTATACAATAACTTATATTCTTTAATAATTATACCCGCTACCCATAGGGTAGAAGGGTATTATAACTTTGTGCCGGCAGGAAATGTATGTAACAGGTAGAAGGAGGCATCTCCGACCCTATAAAGTATATATTCTTGATCAGCGTCAACAGCCGAGACGATATAGCAATGTCCGTCTGTCCGTCTGTCCGTCCGTCCGTATGAAACACTGGATCTCAGAGACTATAAGAGATAGAGCTATAATTTTTTTTCGACGGCATTTGTTATGTTTGCATACAGATCAAGTTTATTTCAAATTTTTGCCACGCCCACTTCCGCCCCCGCAAATCAAAAAAATCGAATACCAAGCCTAATTTAAAAGCTAGAGTTGCGAATTTTGGTATTTAATTACGAGAATTACTGTAGTAGTTATGATTCCTGAATTTGGTTGCGATCAGATAAAAATTGTCGAAGTTATTAAAGAAATACTTTTGTATGGGCAAAAACGCCTACTTAGTAGGGGTCTGATTTGCTTTGGCCGACAATCTGGTACATTGTGCCGTCTATAGTATATTTTGAATGGTGTACTATATCGATATACCAAACATACCATTTGGTATATTTTAAGTATTTTTTAGTATTTTTGGTATATTTTGAAAATGATACCGCAATATTTTGCCTTTATTAAAAATGGGTAGCGGGTATCTCACAGTCGAGAACACTCGACTGTAACTTTCTTACTTGTTTTTATATTTGTAAAAAAAATTTGGAATTAATATGAAGCACCACAATTTAGTCTTCTGTAAAATTATATATTGATAAATACGAATTTTAGTTATTATTATTACTCTACAATAACAAACCCAAGTAGGTAAATACATAGAATACATAGATATTCTTGAGGTCAAACGGACAGACTATTATATACTTTATATAACTATATATTTTTCTACGATTCGAACTTTTCACTGCATTAGATTTGTGAGCAAAGCTAATATAAATTTTGTCAGTCAATAAAAAATTATTCCGTTATAATCAAGGTTTCTGTATTCCTCACTCAGTTCAAGTTCACTTTAGAATTTGGATATGAAGTCCCTTGCCACCACAGTTAACAAAACTTCACAGAGGATTCGATTTGACAAAGAGAATTCTTACTGAGTATGCTCGATTTGAAGTTATTCCGTGCCCTCAATGGGAATTCAAAATTATTCTTTCTGGGATTTGCTGTTTGCAGCTTTTGATGTAAGATATATACCAGCTGTTTCATTTTTGTTTCTATTTGACTGATATTTGCAGGTTCGGTATTACTCGTGACATGCTTATTTATGATAATTATTTGTTCAATAGTATTTATTATTTTATTCTACGTTGTATAACAATTGTGCAAATATATAGAACAATTTGAAGATTTCAGTTTATATAGACGAATGTCAATAATACCAAATCGTTAACAACTAGTCGAAAATAAAGATGCAAGGGCAATCTTTGCATTTGTCAAGCTGTGTAAATAAACTATAATTTGCAAATACAATTGGTCTATCGAAAATTGGTATAAAAAGCTCCAAAGTTCTTCACAAAGTATCATTGGAGATCTTCTACTGATATCAATATGAGAATCCAAACGGTAATCCTTGGTTGTGCCCTTGTGGCACTGTGCCTGATCAGGAGAAGCGAAGCAGCTTGTGCCGCAACAACTTGCACAGCAGCTGAGTGTGCCGAGGCTGCTAATGCTTCGGATCCTTCCTGTACAACGACAACCACAACGACAACGACCACTGAAGCAGCAGCAGCAGCAACAGACACAACATCTACAGCAGCGTCGGACACCAGTGCCACTACAACAACGACATCATCGTCTACATCCAGTAGCAGTTCTTCAGACTCCACAAGCAGTTCTGATGCTGCTACTATTGCTAGATTGAGGCGCAGACTGCGCAGGTTAAGGAGGAGGAGTCTTCAACGTCAACGTGCGAGGAGACAAGCTCAAAGAAGGAGGCAAGCTGCAAGACGCAGGGCAGCATTGAGGCAACAGAGGCAGAGACAGAGAGCCCAGCAGAACAGGAACCGCAGAAACAGAAACCGTCGTCAAAGACAGGGTTAAGCATGATCATTAAAGAACATTTATAAAACATTTATTGCATTATAAAATCTTTTGTTCTTCACCTGAAGCTTAGCTTCTCATGTATTTCTAATGACATACTAGAAAACTTTGTGTAATATACTATTATTTCGATTTCATGCATTGCCTATTGGAACTTTTGTCTTTGTCATACAATAATCTTTTGTCTACTCAGAAGCTCTGCTCGTATGTTTGCTAGTATCTTTCTATCTACGAACAATTTCTGTGTTTTGTTGTTGCAAAACGATTGTTCAAACAGACAATAATACAATTGGAAAGAAGATTTTCGTGCGTCACTAATATCAATAACAGAAAATTGCAAATAACTATTTGAATGAAAAAGATGGCACGTTTTTGGGACTATTAAAGCTGTGCAAACTGTCTGAAATTTGCAAATAAAATTCGCCTATCAAAATATTGCACAGAAAGAGCAGACTTTTGTCACAAATTAATATTGGAGAGGTGAAACTGATGTGAAGCGAAATTAATTCTTTTCAATCATACGTGTAGTACAATAAACAAAAATTAAATGCTTTGCAGAAACATTTTAGTTCGATACTCTCCTATTATTGTTTATGAGAGCAAAACAACAACACGTTTCAACTTCAAAATAACTGCTACATTTTAGGATAAAATACTTTTGCCTTTGCACACTTTTAGGCAGTCAAAGTAGATTGGCTCTTTGCCAAAGAGGCGTATAAGTAATACAAAGAGCTACACATAATTGCTCAATGAATGTGATTTTGTCGCAGCTATATTGTCTGAAAGTATAAGTCTTTCCAATTAGCCGCACTTTTGCCCTCCCGGCTAAATCAAGAAGAAAAGCAAATGAAATTTGTGAAAATATCAATTCCGTTTATTTGCTCAACAAACAACCAGAATGGCGCAGAGGCGGAGACAGAGAGTGAGAGAGAGAGTGCGAGAAAATCTGCACAGCATGATGAGGCGACATCTTAAAACAAACCAAAGCAAATGTAAACACTGCAAATTAAACGAAATCCCACACTGCAGCGTGTGCCATACGATATGCAAATGTTAAAGGGAGAATTTGCTGCACTGAATGACTATGATTATTTTCATTTAAATTTTAGTATGAGCTATTTAAGATGGAATTCTTTTGTTGCCGCTGAAAAGTATGCTATACTTTTGATAAAACACTCACCTGCTGCACGATGGGCGAAGCCATCCATTGCTGAAACAAATCCGAGGTAACTGAGGGCCGTTTGTTGTGCGACTTGTGACTTTCAATGAACTCGTGAAGGCGACTCAACGCCTCGGGCGGTGCACGTTCTGTTAGCCATTTCTCAAAGGCTTCGGGCTTCTCCTCGAAGAGGCGTGCCACCTCGTCGACATCTTGTTGTGTTGCCGCAGACGACTTGCTGCACTTGGCGGGCGTTGAAGAGCTTGGGCTGCTGACGCTGACGTTGGCAGCTGCCGTTGCTGTTGGGCTGGAGTTGTTGTCAGTGGATACTTTTGGCGTGCTCAAAGTCTGCGTCGACGTTGGCGTTTCTGCGGCTGCGTGTTGATTGTTGTTGCTGCTCTGCAAGTGACGCTCCAATTTGGCTTGATTGCTTGTGGTTGCAATTGCCGGCACGTTGCAAGTTGCCGTTGCCGTTGTCGTTGCTATTGGTGTTGTTGTTCCTGTTGCCGCTGTGGCTGTTGTTGCCATGGCTGTTGCTGTTTGTATTACATCTGCTGTTGGTAGTGGCGCCTTTTTGGCACCATTGGTTAGTGGTTTCGCAGACTCGCCTGGCGCCTCTGGCGGGCTTCGTGTACGCTCACAGGTGGCGCCGGCGCCGGCGCCAGCGGCTGGCTGTGATACATCTGTCATTGTGCCTTTAATTGATTTGTCTTTGGTCTTGATATCCGATTCGAATTCGTTGCTCAACCAACTGGTACCTGCAAATATTCATTGTATACACTCACTCACACACACACACACGCACATTCACTGAGCAATTGGCTTGTTAGTGTGATTTCGGTGAAAGCGCGCTGCGTGTGCTGATTAAGTCACGTATACGCCCACTTGGCAGACTTGTTGCTCGTCGCCTGTTGCTCGGTTCCACGCTTCGCTTTGATGGCTTAGCTCCTAATGGGCAGCGACGTGCAGGTAACCCCCTCTCTGGAAGGGGTAATTGATGAGGCTGTTGGTGACTCAGACTCAGACTCAGACGCAGTTGCCCTGCAAGTGGGTGTGACGCATCTTTAGCTAACTGTGCGCGTTATGTTAGCTTTTAGATTTTCGCTTGCGCACGTTTTTGTCCTCCGTTTCTGGATTGCTTCGCTTTAAATACGTTATATCCTCGAACAAAATGGGTCAGAGCTTGCTAGCTAATCCTTGACGGGCTCTTTAACAGCTCATTTTTGTTTGATTTTCAGTTGAGTTGTGTGCGTTGACTTTTCTTTAAGCCGCCGGCAGAAAGCTGAAACGAAAGAGACCAGAAAAAAGTTAGTATTTCATGGCGGATTACTTTCGCACTCGAATGGAACAAATTGAGAGCGAGGAAGAGCTGAGTCACAACATGGAATTGCAGACATATCGCCACTTAATTTTAATGGTTTGGCATTAGAAAAGTTTTGTGGCTACTGCCAAAAACGGATTTAAACATGAACCTACGCCACCACTTTTCTGCTTTCTGCTCAAAATATCAATAGCTTTGGGTCTTTCGAGATTTGTTTCGAATGCTTTGGCATTTTGTTTATTAAATAAAATAAATTCTCATGCTTGGCAATTTAACCAGATTCATGTGGCATATCAATTATTTGGATGCCATTTCTTTTGGTTTTGCCATTTATAAAATGTCAATCCCATCTTTGGCCAAATGAATTTCAAAAGCACAAGCCAAGAGAGAAACGAAACGAAAATGTGCAAAATAGAATTTATTTGTGTGTAATAAATTTGTTTGTTTCTTTATTGTGAAAATATCTCGAAAATCTGGCCAATACCTAATGGAAAAATATTTAAATGCTTCAATGGAGCAAGAGACAAAATTTATGATCACAAGGTGCAGTGCGAGCGAGAAAGAGATGGGAGAAAGAGCTTTTGCTTCACTGACGTCAAATGGACAAAAAGGGGAACTGAGAAGCAGAACCAGAAAAGCCACCCAAACTTGTTTCAAGAGCGGCTACATTTCAGAAGAGCAGACAAACAATATTTAAATGAAAATGGGGGAAGCGAGCCGAGGCAGCAGCGGCAACATTTGGGGGCAAGAGTTGCCATTTATGCGCATTTGCATTAAAATGGCTTTTGGCATTTGCATAGAAATGCTTTCGGCATTTGCCACGTGCGCTGCACTCGCAGCTCGCAGCTCGAACTCGAGATATCGCAGCAACATTACCTTGACTTTAACTTTAAATAACATTCATGCCACAAAGTCTCCATTCTATCATCACAGCGTACAATACTGCTTTATGGCTCTCTCACACTCCCTATATTTCCCTATGCCTTTCTTCATTTGCCCCGCAGCAATACACATTGATTTTCAGCTTCACCTTTTGTTAGCAAAATTGGCTTCGCCCATGCAGCAGGTAATGTTTACGCTCTGCTTGTTGTTGCTGATTGCTGTTCCTGTTGTTGTTGTTTCCATTATCACATTCTGTTTGCCCAGCAAAGAACCTGTCCAGTACCTTGACCAAAGCGCACTTCACTTGCATTTGCATCCCTTGCCACAAAGTCCACTTTGCCTGCTACTGCTGCTGTTGGTTGCTGTTCTTTCCGTTTGTCATAAACAACGTTGTTTTGAATAAAACACAAAAGCAAACAACGGACAGGGAACTAGTTACAAAAGTTGTGACTCGACCCTTGCATACCCTAAGTGTATTAATATCTTGCTGCCTTACTCCAAATCGAGCATGCTCTATGGCAGACTAACAGAGACTTCAGGCGACATAAGCAAACAACGACAAAGGGCAATAACAACAACTAGGAGTACAAGAACTACCTCGAGGTTTATCACGCACTCGTTTGCAATTTCAAATTGGGTAATAAATTCTTGAACTCTGTTCTCTGTAAGCAACTTGCTCTCTCACTCACACTCTCTTCCTGGCTTTGGCTATAGCTACGTCACTTTGCCATTCATGAGCGTGTGAAATTGCTTTGTTCTCGCCGGCATTTTATAGGGCGGTTAGGTTACTGTTACCAAGCCTGGGCGTGGTCATATCCTTTGCCATTTGACTCTCTCTCTCGCTCTCTCGCTCTCTTTCTGGATCATTGTGTTTTTAAATTTAATGTCAACACTAAAGATTAAGATTTTAATGCGCTTTTTTGGTTAACAAATTCTTTTTATAGCCAAGAGACTCTCTGTCTCTATTTTGGCTGTTTGCATTGGGGGCGTGGTCAGCCGCCCCAAAATGGTAATCAAGCTGTGATGCTCGAAATGGTTGAAAATTGCACTGCAAGTCAGAATTTATGGCTAGAGTTAACGAGAAAATTGCTGAAACTATTTTGTTGATATGCAATGAAAAATATAATATTTGAATTTATTCACTAAACTTACGTAGCCCAGCTTGTCATTATTCACATTATTAAGAATTTAGTTATATGCTCTTTTAGTGCACTTTAATCAGTTATTACATTTAAAATTTATTGCCAGTTTAAGTTCGCAATTTAATATTAATTGACAAACAACTCAAAAGTGACAACTACTTGTTGTTACTTAAAATAACTTATACGCAGCGTTGGCATCAATAATTAATTAACACAATTGCATGCAAGATAAATTTCGCATTAAATTCTCGGTTTTAAATCCCCCAGCTTAATATTAAGTATACGCACATTGTACATACTTTGGCTTAGGCTTTAATTTAATTCAATTGCAAATGAGCAATTACAATCGCTTTATGTGCACCAAATGAAGTTTGCTTCACAGCTAAATTAATCAAATCATTTATGCCCAAATGTGCAACAAGACGTCCGTCTGCCAAATGTTCTCAATTAAGTCTATGCAAATGTATTTGTGGCAAGTGTTGCACTGTCAGTTTGCATGTTTGTCTGCCAGGCGTCAACAAGAAAACGCTACAATAAATTTACATAACTTGAAGCGACTCGCAACCGTTGGCAACATTTGCAACAAAATTGCAGCGACACGTCGTGGGACACTCTCGGTTGATGGGCCGCAATTAGTGTGGCATAAATATGGCGAAATTATGCGAGGCCCAACAAAACCGCAAGAACTACAAGCAAGAGAGTTGATGAAGTTGTGCGGAAATGGCAAGCGGATATAGCACGCATCGCAGCATACAAATGTGGTTGCCACACACACACACACACACATACACACGTACAGAAAGCCACAAAGCAAATCGATGGAATTTTAGATATTAGACGAAAACGTGGGCAAAACTGGAATCCCGCTGAGTCAATTTACTCGCAAACGCAACAAACAAACAGCAAAACTGACGAGTGTTGTTCATATTTCCGTTAATTAAAAAATATATATACATATGTATGTATATAAGCTGCGTGTTTCTCCCCTTAGCATTTTGTTTATTTTGTTGCTGCAGTTATTTTTAATTAAAATGCACAGCAAAACATGTCAGAAACCGCAGCTACGCCATTAGTTGCAGGTGCAGCGTGCAGCGTGCAACGAGCAGCTGCAACATGTAAATGTTGCCTGTGACTTGGCCAACTGGGAGAAGGGCGCCCCTAATGGTGGCTGCCATAAATAGATGGAACGCAGGGGAGGCTTTTGTAGTTGCTCATGTTCATTTAGCCAGCACGTCTGAAATTAGAGAATTAGTGGCCACATTGTTGCTGCATCGCGAGAGGAGTGCAAGGTGAGCTCGTTGCGCGTTGCCATTTTGCAAACCGGAAATGCCCATTACGAGTAAATGACGTGCGTGCGTTGCCAATGCAGCATTGGCATGCCACACACTATATAACTCTCAGGTCTTAGCTTGCAGCGACATGGGGACAGCAGCTGCTTGATGGCTGATTAAGGGGCGGGGCCACTCATGTTAGTGTAAATTAACTTTGCGGCCACTTTGTAGAGCTGCTGACTGCCAGCCTTGTCAAGCTCGCTTTCATTTTCGTGTTTTCAATTTGCCAAATTGCAACACTGCATTTTCGACTTGGCCATCAACGGGCGCTAAGCGTGGCCAAAACGGCGCCAGCCTCGCGACACATTTGCCAACACAGTCACGTAGCCATTACACACACACACACACACACATACACACTGAGTGAGAGGGAGACGGATGCACTTTATAAGCTTTCATCATCTGCCGCTGGCTGCCTTTTTGGCTTGCTGAGTGGAAAATGCGTCCAAGGAGAGTCAACGCTATGCGGCAGCATGTGTACAACAATGGTGTTGACATGCACCAGTCACCGCTTACAGCCAAAAGCCCGCTCTTTCCACTCTTCCCACTCCCTCTCCCCACAACTTCCCTCAGCATTCACCTAGTCGTCGTCGTCGTCGTCTATGGTTTGGCATTCTTCAGTTACAAGCATGTTTGCTTGTGGTTTTCGCCCTTGCTGTGGTAATTCTAATTTTGCATTCTCCCACAGCGATTTCCCACTGCACACACACACGAACACACGTGTCGAAACAACGTACATTGTGTTAGCTGCTTGGCATTTCCTTAGACAATACTTGTTGCATAATAATTGCAAAAAAAAAACGACAACAAAATAAAGAACAAGTAAGAAAGCTACAGTCGAGTGCACTCGACTGTGAGATACCCGCTACCCATTTTGAATAAAAGAAATATATTTTGCGATAATTTTCTCAAAATATACCGAATATACTGCAAAAATACTAAAAATATACCAAATAGTATATTTGGTATATTGATATAGTACCGCATTCAAAATATACCATAGACGGCACAATATACCAGATTGTCATCTAAAGCAACTGAGACCCCTAGTAAGTAGGCGTGTTTGCCCATACAAAAGTATTTCTTTAATAACTTCGACAATTTTCATCTGATCGCAACCAAATTTTCAGGAATCATAACTACTATAGTTATTATTATATATACCAAAATTCGCAACTCTAACTTTAAAATTACGCTTGTTATTCGATTTTTTTGATTTGCGGGGGCGGAAGTGGGCGTGGCAAAAATTTGAAACAAACTTGATCTGCGTGCAAACATAACAAATGCTGTCGAAAAAAAATTATAGCTCTATCTCTTATAGTCTCTGAGATCTAGGTGTTCATACGGACGGACGGACAGACACACAGACACACAGACGGACAGACGGACAGACGGACATGGCTAGATCGTCTCGGCTGTTAAAGCTGATCAAGAATATATATACTTTATAGGGTCGGAGATGCCTCCTTCTACCTGTTACATACATTTCCTGCCGGCACAAAGTTATAATACCCTTCTACCCTATGGGTAGCGGGTATAAAAATGCTTAACTCCTGCTATCACACTTGCTGAAAATTGGAGCAAGGATTTATTTAGTTGATGCCAAAAATGTAAAGCATAGCTCACTTTAACAACAACAAATTTCGTCAACTAAAGCAATCTTGCATGTACATAGCTTTGTCTCGCTCTAACACACTTTGTGCTCATTTCAGTTTGTCTTTTGTAGCATACTTTTGAGCGCCAAGTATATGCAAAGTGTGTCAGCAATTGCTGCCCTTAAAAAAGGTAAAAGCAGGCGAAACAACAATAAGAAATGGTAATGAATATGATAATCAAGATAGAAGCAAAAATGTCAATAGCGTTCGCTTTTTCTTCGCTCGCAAATTTGACATTTAATCTTTGCAATTGCAATTTATATTTTGCTACAATAATAATATCGTTTGTCCGTTTGCATTTCAAAATGACACAATTTCATATTATTTATTCTCTCTTTGCTTGCATTTCCAATTTGCCGTTTGCATTTATTTATCGTGTTTATGTAGTCGAGCCGCACACAGAATTTAAATTTTCCGCCACACACCACATTAAAAATTACTATTTACTGTTGGCAAACAAGTGACAAAAAGAATTTAAATGCGCCGAAAATGAAATTGTTTTATTTGATTGAAAATTTTGCTGATTTGCTTTCAACAAAATATTGTCTAAGTTGTGGTTTGTTTCATCGAATACAAATTTAAAATTTCCCCAATTTTTATTTTAGATAAAAAATTTGTTTTATGACCAAAAAGCTTCTATAAACCTGTATAAAACTAAAAGTTTTTCTTGCACTTTGTAGCTTCTTTTGTTATTTAGCTTTCAATTTTAATTAGAATTCGTTAAAAGTTCAATGCGGACTAAAAGCTTCGTCTATCGTACTTTGTGAAATAAATTGAAGCAAAAAATAATTCACAAATAATTCAATAATTAGAATGTCATCTGCAGCTCTCAACAGTCAACTAAAATTCAATTAAGCCAATTCTCTGAATCAAGTTGCTCCACAAGAAGAAGAAGTCGTCGCTGACTTTTTCCAACTAAAATGCTATTAATTTTTGTCTTTGCCCACACAATTTTACACTTTATCGAATGAAAAACGATGCGGCTGCTAAAAAAAAAAACAACAAGAAAGTGAATGTCAAAGCAAAATAATTGAAAAAGTTTCCAGAGAGCTAAATAGCAAAAGCTCCAAAAGACATGATACGCTGCAGGCGATGCATTAATTAAGACGAATGCTCGAGCATCAGAGTTGGATGACACCCTGTGGCTTTGCAGTAGGAGAACTAAGTATAATCTTCATTAATGCACAACACAATAACCAATTTTCCACTCAACTTTCTTCGTTATTTTGCTAAGTGAGCGTATTTTGCGATTAAATCGCAGAAGGCTCCTCAGGCAGCTTGCAACTCTGTCGCTCCTTCGCTTTCTCGACCCCGAGACCAACAACAAACAAATAACAACGGCAAGTGCAAGTCGCATAAATGTCAACAAAGTTGACTGCAAATACTTTGGTCGCTGACATAATAATACAGCTGAAGCTTCAGGAGCTTCACAGGAGCTGAGCAAAAGTGAATGCGACAGGCCACACTCTCGGGATGCACGGCACATCCTGGTCAGCATAAAAGGATGACTGTGTGACAGCATGCCAAGCACGGCGCCTTTTGTGATGCCTCCTGACTATGGAGTGTCACTTCAAGTGTCGCAATCTACGTGTAGGTGTGTGTGTGTGTGGAAAAACTGTAGGCTGACAGAAGAGCGAAGCAAACGAGACAATGACACTGGCATGAAACACAATTCATTAATTGAGTGACATTTCCATGCAGAGCAAAGTGTCATTATGAATTCAGTGTGCTAGGTAGACCGTGTGCATACCACAAATAACTTTCATTTCTATTTGGCCAATTTGCATACGAGTTTGATATGAGATTTCAGCAGCATCTCTGTTATGTATTGTTCGTTGGCCTAAAGGGCCAATTTAATTCCAATTTGTGTGCGCTGAGAGTCAACGTTTGTTATTCAATTTAGCATCAAAAAAACATATGAAATATATGCGGCGAGAACAAGCGGCAATAATAACATTCTGTGCATAATTTCATAACAGCAAATTGGGGATGTCAAAGTCAAAGTCGTTGTCGATTAAGATGCCTTGTCTCGACTGCTTGATGGCGTCGAGATTGTCGCCTGTCTATTTGCACGCGCTTAAGTGGCATTGGCATTGGCATTGGAAATGTCTTTGCCACTGTGCCACAGTGGCTGCCACAGTGACTGCCACAACGATTGCGCCAGTTCAGTTCAGTTTCGTTCAGTTCGGTTGTATAATATTGTGTGTGTATTGTGTATTATTGTACATTGTGTTCTGTGTGCTGTGTTGTGCCCTTAAGCAAATAGAGCGAAGCGGGAGCATTGCAGCTGTTTCCGTTTCCGTCCGCCATTATCACGGGAAGTGGCGATATGGAGAGGGGCTGCGGCTTTTGTCTCCCTATCTTGTTCGCATCGCCCTATTGACAGTTGTTGTTAATGGCATCACAATATTTAGCCCGAGCTTTGTTTTAAGACAATTTATGCTTGATTGCATTGATTGATTAGCCGCACTTGTTGTTCACTCAGCCACGCCCTATTGTGTGTGCCTCTATCTATGTGTGTGTGCGTCTGTCTGTGTGCGTGCTTCATCGCATCCTGTTTGCTCAGATAGATATCTCTGTGCGTGAGTGTTAAATTTGCTAGAATTTGCTTTTTTTCACGCAACTTTAACTGTCAAACTGACGATACTTGAGCAGCAGCGTTTTAATTAAAGCATTCAAGATTTGCGCATCTAATCACAAATTGTGATTTACATGTGGCCACGGAGAGCCACATTTTGGAAGCCTTGACTAATTTTTGGGAGGAAAACTTTTTAATTAAAACTTTAAACAAACAACTTATATTGAATAATAAATTGTTTTATGGTTAAGTTAAAAGTTTTTGCTTTGCTTTGAGCCAAAAAACTACTAAATTGAATTTTATGCCTTTGGCATGGACTGACTAAATCTTTTGCCGTGGTGAAGCAAACCGAAAAGCTTCTCAGTTAGCACTTTAGACTACTGTGAAGGGCCATTGAACACATTAAGCGGTGCCAAACAAAGCAAATCACAGAGAGTGAGACTAAGAGTGAGAGTGAAAGGAGAGCGAAAGACCTTTTACAAAATAAAAACCAATTCACAAAATCAATGTCAATGCCCTCCATTAATATGAACTGTACATACATCATCATCGCTGCTGAAACTCAAACTCAAACTGAAATGAAAATATAACGAGACGGCTGCTTGGATTGTGGGACGACAAAAACGAAAAGGTCAAAGAATCGCATACAACTTGAGTGGAGATTTCGCTGTTCAACCGAAAAGCTCTCCCTCTCCCTTTGAAGTATGAGTACGAGTACGAGTATGACAAACATAAAGCACATTAATTGCCTGACTTGAAGCCAGCGTACAAAAAACAACAACGAAGGGAAAAACTTTATATCAATGCGTGTAATGTGCGTGGATTTATGTGAGGCGACATGACATGCCCTGGGCCCAGGGCCTGACAACTGTATGAGTGTAGTAGCTGTAACTCATTACTATGCGTCCCACACATGTAGGGATACATGACGAAGATAATATGTATTGTATTGTATTGTATTTTCGAAAGGACCTCATAAAGCAAATCACAGCGTCAGTTGTCATTATTCACATAAAACGAACGACATTCGCTTTTGCTTTTGCCTTGCCTTAATACTTAATACTTAAATGCGAGTATTTTATTTTCAGCTTTTGTTTTATTTTTATACGCTGACAAAAGGGGAATAATAAATAAAGCCTTCGTCACGACCTTCCTGCCTTCTCCCCCGTGTCATGATTATTCCCTCGAAGATAGTTAAAACGTCGCATAAAATGTTGTTGCATACTTTCAGGCGTATGCCACAGAGTATTGTGATAGTTGAGCAACTTTTTGGCGTCTTTTGCTTATTTTATTATTGGCATTTTCTGCAAATAATTCGAGGCTTTTAAACCCACATGCATATACAATACACACACACACACACACACACACTGACTCAGCGACTACAGTGCCTGCAATTTGTACATGTACAAAATGTTTTTGGCTCTGTCATCTCTTTAAGCCGGCAATGACATCAGCTTTGCTTTACAAATACACCCGATAACTCGCCTCAAAATAAATCCCATCAGCCAGTTGGAAAATGACACAAAGCAGACACTTTCAAGTAATATGGCATTAAACTTTTGTGCACAAATTTAAACAAGACAAAGACTGATTGAGTGAACTGACATGACATGACCTGACCTGTTGCACTGCTGCTTCAGCTGCAATAAAGCCATGACAAAAGATGTGTCCAGAGATATGCATTGAAGTGGAATATGTGAGCTTAATAGAGCGATGCAGTTTAGTTATGATTTTCACCGTTGTTCGCCGTTGCAGTTTTTCATAGCTGACTTGTGCCTAATTTCTTTGGCCTTTGTCTTTGCCGTTGACGAGGCATGAGAGTCCTTTGTTTGCAGTTGCAGCTAATTAAAGCTGATTTGGTGTGCCATCAGTTCGATGATTTGAGCTCATATTTAACAGAGTGTCAACCCACTGGTCGGTCAATCATAGTTGCACATCACTCAACGGCAGCTGGACACCGAAATGCCATTAGCATTAGCACACGCTGCGTTCGGTTGACCACAACGTATGCGTCGCCATAAAACATGGTCAACTGCTGACAACAAAAAAGGAAAACAGAAACACACAAAAAAGTGGTAGAGTTTGCGCCGCAGGATAACCGCAGCGTATGACAAACATTCGATTGTACTTTTCCGTTCATTTTAGCAATCGCTGCGCCGTATTGAAAAGTAATTAAAACGCTCTCCATTTCACCACCCACAACGAAATGACGAGTTCAGGTGTGTGTTAGAATAATAAAATATTATGCTGATTTAATTACTGATAAATTATAGTTTTGAACTTTCGGGCGAATTGTGGCCAACAATCATTGGCTGTCACTCACTCAGCTCACAGTTCGTAAATGCGCCACGTTGCTCAAGCACAAGTTCATCAAATATTCATTTATAAACACGCACTGCCAGCATATCAATATTTAATTTAACACAGTAGTTGTCTCCCAATGCGCCCCAAAAGTAAGACAAACAACCCAAAACCCCAGTCGATAAGTTAATGGTTTTCCTTTCAGCTCAACTCGTGACAAGTAAATCAATTTTCTGCAGCACTTTTTCTTCATAAAAAAGGCAAAATGTATAAAAATAATATCATATTTGACTACTACATTGTTTGCCATCTTTTTATGCTGCCTTTTTGTCTTCACTTAAAGCCAACACATTCAGATAAAAGGTCAAAATTGGAAAGTTTTAAAAGCTTTTTGCACCTGAGCTACTTACATAACGTACTGCCTGCTCGCTAAATGCCGAGTCGACTCAACTCGAAACTTTGCCACCTTTTTTTGGGAAGCTCCCCGGAGTTGGTAGTTTTTCATTAATTAAACACTTGGGCGTCCACATTTGTCGGGTGTTTTGGGCTTAAGGGTCTGGTTCCGTTTCAGTTGAGTTTTGGAATTGACACTGACATTTTAGCTTGGCATTTGCAGGCAACATTTCATTTGCTTTTTTTCTCTTTACTTTTTTGGCCAGTTTGTCACTCAAGCGGGAAAGGAGTGGAGCCGAAAGGACTCTGGGCACTGTCTGCCGTTGCTGTTTTTGCTTTATCCGATTAGTTTGGTTCAGTATTCAGTATTTGCGCAGACAGATGGAAAGGCAACGCTTGGGTTACAAGTACTCAAGTGCACTTCTTTGGCAAACTTCGGTTGCCTGGCGAATGTCAAGTGCCAAATGAATTGTTGATTCGGGTCTTGCAAGCTGAGCAGCTTCATATACATGTTTGTGCTATATGTGGAGGTGCTTAAGCTATCGATTTGTCGTTCTCTACTTACCGACATTAATGACTGTAAAATTGTCGTTGGAATGCTTATAATGTGGTCGCAGTTACTGGCAGCAGCGGGCATGGTTCCCACTGGCTGCTTCATCTACCTCCCCCAACCATCCATCAGAGTATTAAACTGTTTACACTGCAAACTTAACGCAAACAAACACAGCACATATGAGAGTCGGAGAGGGCAAGAGAGTGGAGAGTGGAGATGGCAAGATACTTATGTGAAATGATATACTTATGTATATGTTGGCAGATAAGCCGCTTGCCATAATCATGTTTCACGAAACTTTTTATTACTTCCTGATGTTCAGTTCAGTTCACGAAGCGCCTTAAATTGCCGTCATTGAAATGGAATGGATATTTTAAAGCTTTTTCGATTGGTAATTGTTAACGACATTCGGTTGGAAGCCTTCCCAAAAGAGGATTAAGTGCACACGAGAATCGGGTTGGCCTATTATTCATATCCGTATATTAAGTATACGCAAGCGAACAAACTGCATTTTTAAGTGCTGTATTGTGTGCTCACACTGTTCAACGTTTTTATTTTTTTTTTTTTGCAATTAAGTTCTATACTCAACACAGCAGATATATAAAGAAAAAGCTGCCAGTTGCACCCGTAGCCGAAAATCTGTTGCTGAAAACATATCACCAAATATTTTAAAATCTTTTCTCTCTCGTTTTTTTACGACTATACCAACATCTGCTATGAGTGTGTTGTTTGTATGTGTGTGTGTTTTATTTATGTGATTGCGCAAGTTATGGGGACGTAGAAAAACTGTGGCATGTGTCGCAGCAACAAAACCAAAAAACTCTTTACACATGCACAAGCAACTAGCATACGTACGTATACGTGATGCCAGGATATACACAATATCTGCTCTCTAGCCAAGGTGATAAGCATAAATGTTTTTGCACAACATATTTCCATGTGGCAGCACACACACGTGCCACAGATAACAAGCAAATAAATTAATTAATTAAATGTTACTTAGCATGTTCAAAGCCGATGCTCAAGTGTCGCAGCTGCCGCATCTAAAGCTCATTAATGTCACATGTACAACACAAATATTAAATACGAGTAGACAACGAGAAAAAACCAAATACAATTTCAATTGACAGCTGTGATTTATGCACACGAAATATCTGTATCTAAGTAGAAGCTACTAACAAAGAGAATGTCCAGATAGGCAGCCGCATTTCCAGCTAAAAAAGGTCAACGCTTGGCACTTTAGACCACTTTTTTTTTTTTTTTTTTGTGTATATGTGCGAAATTTGCATGAATGCCAATTTATATTATTTCTTTTATTACTTGGCAAGTGACAAGTGCCATTGCAAAGTCGTCTAGACTCCTGGCTGTCGAGTACCTTTCAAATAAACAAAAATGTACGGCGCAAACAATTAAACTGAGCTGAACTGCGCGACTTAAAAATAATCTATAGAATATACTATGTATTTAAAGGTCGAATTTATTTGAAAAGTTTCAAGGGAAATTAACGTTGCGTTCTTTCCGTTTTATGCGCATCCAAAGCCCTAACTTGACAAAGTTAAATTAGAGCGTTGCCAATAAAAACAAAGCGCAACAGATTAACCAAAAGACCGCAAAATGTTGGCCAACCAGTCATGACAAAACGCCAACGCCAATGCCAACCGCCAACGAAAGAAAAAACCAATAAAAGGCGGTCCGAAAGTAGTCGACGTAGTAAACGAGTAAGAGAAACGCAAACACAATGCAGTCCCCGAAAAATCCAACTGTGTGTGTGTGTGTGTGTGTGTGTGTGTGGAGGAGGCAACTTGAGCATGCGGCAGTTTCATTAAACATTAAACATTAATTTTCATTGAGATTAATAGCCAAGTAAATGCTAAAGATTATTAAGGCAGTTGGCTGAGCCATTTAGTCAGGCAAAGGCGCAAAACAACAAAAAAAAAAAAAAAAAAAAGAAAAAAAGAAATCGTTGTGCACTGGGCAAATTATCCAGCCGTGTTTCGGTGTTAATTTTATTTCTTGTTAGCAACAAAACTAAATTGTCCTGCTGAGTCCGGCTGCGTCCAAGAATACATTCATTCTTTCAATTACAATTTGCGTATTTATTTCATTTGCTGTTGTTCAATTAATTGTCTCAGACGCATTGTCTAATTAACATAAGTCAGCTGACTGCAAATATCAACAAAAATATATATAATATAATATTGGATCACGTGCACGTAAACAATTGCGTAATTGCATATTTGACCAATTGGCATTTGAAATTGATGTGTTGGGCAGCCCACAGCCCAACAGCCACATTCATATTAACAGGGGGCACAAATGTGCGCACACGCCATGTAAATGTTGAATGTGAACGTGGCAGCAACAGCAACAGAAAAGTAGTCAGCAGTCAGCTCGTCATTCCGCTTTGGTTCCCCATGGAACTTTGACCTAAACATAACCCAACGTCGAGCCACATTTTTTTTTTTGTTTTGTTTCGTCCCTAGTCTGTCTATTTGTTTGTTAGTTTATTTGTTTGTCCTGGCGCTATTTATCATGCGACAAATGCGCGTTTATCATCGCACGAGCGCTTGGCGGCTGTTGGAGGGCGTGGCATTTGCTCCCATAGCGCATTAGCTTTGTGCCCCAGCTTAATACTCTTTCTTTTGCTTCCTTCCGTCAAGCAACGAAACAATTTTTACGTACATAAATTTCATTTATGAAAATCATTTGCACACAGACATCCGCACAGCAATTGCTAGAGACAACAGTGCGTATGCGTAACGCGCACCCGCCAACTATTTATGCATGCATGTGTTTGTGAGTTGTGTGCGATGTGATGTGTCTATGTGACGTACATGATTGATGTATGGCAGCGCCCAAAATACGCCAGAGGCATTTATTTTTATGTCACCAGTTTTGGCAGCTACAACAACAACAACAGCAACGACAACGGGAACAACCACAATGAAAATGTTGTTGATTTTTTTACGATTTCAATCAAGTCAAGTGGATTTGCATCATTGTTCAAGTTTTCATGGGTTGCGCAACGTCACGACTCGTCGCCTTGCTATTTATCGCCTTTGCGAGCGACCCTCGTTTTCCGTTCAAATAAAGTAGCTCTCATTCCCTCTCTCTCTGTTTCTCTTACTGGCTCCCAAGTGAAAGTTTCTAATCAAAGGACATACATCTATGTGGGTCAACGGCAACAATACGACGCCACTTGACCAAAAATTGTTACCACACCGTCGACACCGTCGCCGTCGTTGTCCCCAGGAGATTGACGGTGAGACTTTTGGGACGAGCGCGCGCGCAAGCGTTGATAATTTCCCTTGGTCTTGGGCCACACGTTGTTAGTTGGCTGGCTGGCTGGCTCGCTGGCTTGTTACCATTAATTAGAATTACAATAAGGCGAACGTGACAGTTGCTTAATTATAATGACATAAATTTCAACTAATTATATGCCCAAGCATTGTGTACCTGTCTGTACTTTATTCCCTCCTAATTTATGTTTATCGATTATAGCTACATTAAAATAAACCTTTTACTTAGCATACTTCAAAGGCAAAGACGCAATACTCATATCAGTTAAGTCTTAATATGTCCTTATGATATTAGTTTTCCCTAAAGTGTGTTGTTATGGTACTTTATTTCTGTACTGGTTCAACCACTTAATAAATCAAAATACTATACAGAAAAGTTAAATCTTAACTACTACAAGTTGCGATAGTAATGAAAATTTTAATATGTTAACGTCGCCTTGGAGCGTCGAGAGATGCTCTCATTCAATTACGATACTTGTAGCATAATGCCATTGAAATGTGCGGCTCATTCATTTGCTGCCATCACATGAGATGCTCGTAATTAAATTGCCTTTAAGCCAAAAGCTTGTTATTTATTTTCTGTTTTTTGTGTTGTTTGTAGTTAACATTCATTCCCAATTGATGCGACTTAATTGACTCGCTGTGGAGGCTCGTTGATGTGGCCATGTCAGTGGCTCTCTTAATTGCAGTCAATTTGCACACTTTTTTCTTCCTTTTGCAGTTCACTTTTTTATTTCGAGGGAAGTAGATTAAATGATGCACACACACACCAATTTCTCTCCACCGACAGCGGAAGTCAATGTGACGTGTCAGGAAGTCAGCTGGCTAAACTCCAGTGACAGCTAAATAATAACGATTTATTTTATTATTGCTTGATATACATTTTAATAGGGGGCGGCAGCTTTTTTATCGACAGCTCATAAAAAACGCAACGGAAGCTGTCATTGTTGCTGGGCTGAATAAGCAAAATAAATGCTTAGTATAGTTTAATAAATATTTAGCTGAAGTTTGCAATAAAGAAACTAGACTTGAACATTAAGTTTTCATAGTTGCAACAATTGTAAATGTTTTTCTGCATTTCTTGCTAACATGAAAGTTTTACAAACAGCAGCTGGCAGCTGAACTACGACTTAACAGATGGATCACACACGCGATGCCATTCTCATTGAGCCAACCAGGCGTATGAGTTATTTTGCTGGTTCAACAGCCACACTACATTACTTTTCTTTTTTGCTGCATTAAGAGGTATAACAAATTTAATAAACGGAAAACACATTCCGGCAGACCAGTTGCACACGGCAGCTTTACTTGTTGATGTTGATGGATGCTCTGTGGTTGCGCGGCTTTCTCTCTCTCTCTTTGAGTTGTTGTTGCCTTGGTTATGCTTCCTTTTTCCTCCCTGCACGCTTGTTAACGTATTTGCTTGTAGTCTTGTAGTCTGACTGCTGCTCGTGCTCATTGTTCATTGAAATTGCAAACAGATAACAAGAACGTCGTAAGCCTGCGAGCGAAGAGAACAGAACAGAAAAGTTTCTGGTTTCATTTCTTTGGCTTGTCGTTTTGCTATTTTCAGACTGGCGTTGGCAAAAGTATTTACTTTCATAATTCTTAAATATGCAAACTAAGTGGAAATCTGACACTTTTCCAGCAACTGAATCTTTCGATAATAATTATTGTAATCGAGTTGTGAAATTCGAAATAATTTATGCACAAACTTGCGAGAGATGCAATTGTCGTCAACAATTTTACAGTTATTCGTAACGATGTCAACATCTTGTTCAGTTTTACACCTTTTCCTGACAATGTCCCATAAAAGCCAACACATGCTGTAGTCATAGTTGTAGTTGTAGTTGTAGCTGAACTACACGTAGTCGAAATGTACATGTCATTGTGTCCAGCCATGAATATGACAAATGCTTGCAACAACTCGTTGCATGGCATGGAACACGTAAGCATGCACAGCAATAACAAGTTGAGGAACAGCTGTCGAAACCCTTGAACCCCATCATTTAGTTCACATACTTAGCCCCAGCGACGTGCTGATGTAATTTAGTGCAAGAAAAAAACGAGATATATATACAAGTACAATATATACGACGCATTTATATAAAAGACTGCGGAAATAAAATACAGCAAAAATGCAGCACTTAAGGGGTAAATTAAGCCGAAAATGAAAAAGCATTGCTGCGTTTCATTATATTATCTTCTTCGATGGTGGCAAATGAAATAAATGAAAAAGAGAAAAAATATATAAAGTAAACTGACTCGCAGTCATACAAGTGGCATATAATTTTATAAGGCCATCAGTTGGGATCAACTCTCGACTGCGTCTTTCCGTTTGCCTGCACATGCCGGATATTTTACAAGTTCCGGCGCCGTTTCACTCTCTCTCCCTCTTACTCACTCTGGGCAATTTTATTGCTCCGTTTGCATTTGCGAGTTGCGAGGGAGCAAACGCTGCCTCGTTAAATTTGAACACTGATGTGTTAATAGCCCAATACTAAAAGTACTTTACTTGGACGCCGCCAGTGCAGCGCGCATAAAGTTAACAGGCCAAAGCGTATATATGTTCGTATATGTATGTAGATGCATACCACATCAACACAAACAAACGAGCAATAAGTACCCCAACAACAGGCTGTCCAAATTTGTTTGAGGCATTGCCAAACATCAAAGCAATTTGTGCCTGACAGCCCAAACTCGACTCGACGACGAGTGCTGGCAAAATAAATTGCCAAAAATGTCACAGTAAAATAAAATATATTTTTCAAAACGTTGCTTTTGGTTGCTTTTTCTCCTTTGCTTTGGTTTTGTTTGTGTGTGTGTGTGTGTCGCACACACATTGCAAAGAACTTCAGCAACTGCTTTCCGCTTGAAAAATCGACACAACAAACATCAGCAGCAATTGCAGTAAGCCATAAATGTGATATATACTATATACGTAAAGGGAACGAAAAGTTGGTAAATTCCACTCTACATATTTACACTTTATGCATTTGAAATGTCAGTCAAACAAACGCATTCACCAAATCCGCTTAAAGCACAACAGAAATCTTTAAGCAGTGCGCAATTTCAACAGTATTTGAAAAGTAAATCTCAGTTCACAGCTACGTCACGCATACGACGCGTGTGCGCAGGCAAAGCCAATAAAATTATGCATACGCAGTGTATGCCGTATGCCGTATGCCGTGGGCTGTGCCACGCTCTTATTGACTCAATTAATAATAAAAACTAATATAACTATTGACATTTGATTTACGCTTTCGCGTGATTAGAACAAGTTCAGGTTGTTGTGTTTTTTTTCTTCTTTTTTTCCTACACAGCGCGTGTTAGAAACCAACACAAAGACAGACAACACAACAGTTAATCACACGCTCACTCGCTAAGCTTATTTACAGTTCACAGCCAAAAGCTGTGAATTAGCAAGTCTCAACATCTCACAACATCTGGAGCGACTGGCATGTAAAATCAATCAGCAAAATGAAGCAGCGGCTTTGGCGTTACATAATTTAGCATAAATTAATGCTTTATTGCCACAGACTTTAGCAAAAGCAAAGCGAAAAAAATGCGTATAAAGGCATTAAAAGTGTCGGGATTAAAGTGCCTTCAAGTGGTTGTCGTCGTTTGATGTGTTTGATGCTGTACTCGGGAATCACTCTCCAAACTGCGAACAGCATTTGTTGCCTTATCTTTGTATTTTGGTATGTGACGCATCGGCCTCAAACTTTTTTGTTATTGCTGTTGGTATTAGTTTGTCTTGTTCCTGCGGTTGGGCTCTCTATTCATTTTTGTTACATCCTGTTGCAGACAAACACACACACACGCACATTCTCTGCGCTCTCACTCTGCATATCAATCACATGTCAGGATGCTGTCACTTCACTGTCACAATGCGGGGCGTGTGAGAATTCCTGCGGTAGAAGCAGCAGAGATAGCAATACCATTCAGCTTCCTTCTCAGATATTCTCTCGCCTCTCTCTCTCTCTCTGTCTGTCATTTGAAAAATATCAAATGTTCGCGTTTTGCATATTTATTGTGCGTTCTAGGTTTGACTTTCCTGCTTCCTCCTCTCATCGCAACACTCAACATTGTCCGGTATTCAGTCAGCAGTCTGTCAATCTTTCATATCGAAATTCTATGCGCGTTTTGATAACAAAAATTCAATTAAAATGCTTTACGTGTTGCAAATCAGTTGTACATCTCTTTTTTCTCGAATTGATTCTGGCATAAATTGTTATTTTATTTCCGCCCGCACAAACACAGCCATTGATTTAACGTTTCCGCAGGTAAACGCAATTATTACTCGACAGCTATCCGGCCACATAAACTCTTATCTAACAAATAATCGGCAAACTAAACAGTTCAACAAAAATGTTCAAATATTCAAACTGCATATTAAAATGAATTTTGAGTTTTATGCGAAACTATTTGCGTATACTTAATGTGGCAGCGGTAGTTAAATAGTTTTTGGCTTTGGCAACAAGAATTAAAATTCAATTTTAGCCTATGCTGCCTTTAACTCAAATATTTCCCACAGCTAACAAATAGTCAATAAACTAAACAGTTAAGCAAAAATAATGCACACAAAATTCACATATTCAAAAGGAAAAGTGAAATGAATTTTGTGTTTTGTGCAAAAATATTTGCGTATACTTAATGTTGCAGCTGTATTCAAGACTTATCAAGTCAAGAAACTAGAAACATAAACTAAATTCAAATATTCCAACTAAAATGAATTTTGCACAAACATTTGATGTGCATATTTAATGTTGCAGCTGTATTCAAATAGTTTTTGGCTTTTCCAGCATAAATCAGAATTCACTTTTAGCTTATCATCAAACAAAGTCTTATCATTTGTTAAATCTACAAAATAGTCAAGAAACTAGAAATGTAAACTGAATTAAAATATTCTAACTGACATGAATTTCAAACTTTGTGCAAAAATATTTACGTATACTTAATGTGACAGTTGTATTTTAAAAGTTTTTGGCTTTTGCATCATGAATTAGAATTCAATTCAAACCTATCCTTAAGCAAAGTCAGGCTAGAAATGTAAACTAAATTGAAATGAATTTTGAATTGTGCACAAACATATGTTGCGTATACTTAATGTTGCGGCATTTGCTAGATCCATGCAAGAAATTAGAAATGTAATCTGAATTCAAATATTGAAACTGAATGCTGCAATCAATTTCGAATTTTTCACTGAAATATGTTGCGTATACTTAATATTGCAGCTGTATTGAAGTTTGATCATTTAATACATCTATGAAATAAGCAAGAAACTAGAAATGTAATCTAAATTCAAATATTGAAACTGAATGTTGAAATCAATTTCGTATTTTGCATATGGTGCGTATACTTAATATTGCAGTGCTTTAAACCATATTGTATTTAAACGTAACCCACTTGGTCTTGGCATTTGAAACATGAATTAAAATTCCATTGAAATTTATGACCCGACTATGATAACACAAGCACAAGCACATCGCAAAAAGAAAAAATAATCTTAAATATATTGCAGGCCTCAGTGGGTTTTGGCCTTGTCCATTTTACTACACTTTCGCATCGCTTGTGTGCCCTCAAAAATTACGAGTATTCATATGGCTCGTTTGGCAAACGGGCTGCTGCTGCTGATGCTGATGCTACTGCTGTTGCAGGCTGAGCCACAGACCGCAACGACAACTATTTATGCATGTGGATGTGGCTCTTTCTAGCTGTGGATCTGCCTCTGGTTGTGGCTGTGACTGCGGCTCTGGTTTGCGGTTGTGGCATTTGCGAGAAAATCTGCACAGACGACACGCACTTACACAGCAAATGAATGCGTATCGATGACGTTATTAACTGCAACTGAAATTGCTTTTATATTCGGCATTTCAATTTTAACGCTCGTCGAACACATTCATAAAGTTCCGCATTGCTTTTTATAGTTTCTAAAGTGAGCAAAAGAAGAACCCTTTTGGTATTTAATTAAAGTGAAAAAGAAATATTTCAAAATCCAAAGAGTATTGCATTTCCCAAAAAGGAAACATTCATTGCCTTCTCCACATTTACATGAACGCACATATTTGCGTGTATAAACATTATCGTTGTTGCTGTGTGTGGCCAACTAAACAGCTGGCACATGCTTAGGGCTTTGCTTTTGCTTGAGTTTGTCTGTCGGTGCCTACGTCGACGCCTACGCACATGCTGGTTAAATATTTGCAGCTATCCATCGTGTGCTTGGCTCGCAGGCAAATTTACATATCAAGAATCTATTAGCAGCTAATAGATTAATATTTTTGTTTGGTTTTGCAATTTCAGTTTGCCCGCCGTCGGTGTGACAGTTGAACTCAAGTTCGCTGTCGAAAATTGAAGCATTATCACATTACGTATACGCCCCCAAATGTGCTTTAAAGCAGGAGCTGGCAACTCAAGTGAACACAAAGCGCTGGTTTTGGGAGGTACGAAAAATGGCACTCGTGTTTGGCTCTGGCGTGCAAAAGTTGCTGTTCAGGTTGCAAGCAAGATTGATTGAATCCAGAAGTGGCAATAACAAGCACAAAGTGAAATGGTAAATGTAAAAAGCAAACAACTGAAGCAGCCCGGCAAGCAGCAAGCAAACGTGGCACGTTGCCTGAAGAAGGAACATATACATATGTATACATATATACAACTATTTCAGTTGCCACACGCACATGCGTGTTATTCAAATGTTGTTGGCTGACGCCATTTCAGGCATTTCGAAGCTTCCCCCGAAAATGAAATTTATACACACGTTTATTGCGTGCGTGTGCGTGTGTGTGCGTGTATATGAGCCTACAAGTACGTGGCTTGTGCCGGAGCCTAAACCTAAGCCTGAGCGCCTCTGTGACCGTGCCTCTGCCTCTGCCTCGGCCTCGGCCTGACCACGCCTCTGCCTTTAGCTCGCAGTGCCAGTGCGTGTGAGGCAATTCTGTGTGTTAAGCAGCAATGAAATTTCGTTTCATGAGTTTGCTTCATTTTGTGCCACTAAAGTGTTTCGACTCTTTTTCTGGAACCGTCAATTTGCTTTAAGCTCAACACGTTTCATCTAAAGAAAAAAAAAACTTAAAGCATACATTCTGGCGCCCACACACACTTACAACTATATGCAAATCAAGTGTATATGTGTATTGAGCAGCCTTTCAGTGTTCAGTGTGTTCAGTGTGTTCAGCCTTGCATAGTTTACCATCCCTGCGGCGCTAGGGTAATTAATTTCATTTTTATTGCATGCCCCATTTCTCGGCCTCCTCCTCAGTCTTCGTCTCTGCTCCTTGCAGCATTTCCTCTTGTGAATGGGGACCCAACTCGTTATTCATCTTTTTTTCCCCGTTCTTGTTTTTTTGTTTTTGCTCCCAGGTCCATTTTAATGTTGCCGCGAATCGTTTTTCGTGAACCACACTGAGGCCATAAAAACTGTAATTAAACACGAAAAACTAGTGTCACATGCCGTATACGTGACGTGGGCCATTTTCTCGATTAATTGTCGCCATCCCACCTCCCAGAACAGAACATTGTTCATACGCACTTGAGGCGCGTGCTCAACTAGTTTTCAGCAAGCATTTCTAATTGAGTTTCCACTCTGCAAAACGATCGATTTTCCAATCAATTTATCATAAAGCAAAAGGAATATTCTGGAATTCTTGCATGTGGCGCAAGAAATGCTCCACAAATGTGTGACATGATGAATCATTTATAAAATTGTCTGTAAATAAATATGAAATGATTTGTATAAAACAGTGAATAATGAGGAGTTAGGAATTGATATACTTAAGCAACCAAAATATGCAAATAAAATATATAAAAATTAACTTAAAATTCAGTCACATAAAGTGACTGTATCTATAATTTATTAAAATAGACTGTCAATAAATATGAAATAGTGTATATAAAGCAAACAATAATGAGAGCAGAATTGTTTTATTAATTCAACAAAAATCTACATGTCAAAAAGGCAAATTAATTTAAAATACAGTTTAAAAAATGTATAAAATATAAGCTCTTTCCCATCACAAATATGTGACTGTATGTATAATTTATAAAAACAGTCTATAAAACAATATGTATAAAGCAAGCAATAATGAGGTGTACAGAATTTCCTCAAATAATTCAAATTTATGTATTCAAAAGTGTAAAAAAAAAATATAAATTAATTTGAAAATAGAGTAGTTAAGCATTTAACAATAAATATGTAATATTATATAAAAGTCACAAAATTGTTATAAAATAGTTTGTATATAGTTGTGAATAATAATCAGTAAAGATAATTATTTGTATTTATTTCTGACTTCAGTACTGAAATTAGTGTAATAAAACAATTAATACTTTAACAACCAAACTTCACTTTAATCACCCAACTTTCAAGAGCTACAAAACTTATTTGACAGCCTTTCAGGGTAATTATTTAAATTCTTGAGCCGCAACTTTTATTACACACATTTGCTGGCAGCTGCAAATAGTTTAGTATGGCCACAAAACTAGTTGATAACTGAACTGAAGCTTAAAACAAAGTAATTTGAGTCCCAATTAGAATGCGTTTAAGTTACAAGGACCTTAGTGAAATTAAGTAAATCTAATTATGGTTGTTGGCAGTCATTAATTAGTTTAGACGCTAGTTAGTGCATTTTGTGTGTTGTGCTGTGCTGTGTTGTGTTTGTTGTTGCCATTGTTGCAGGTCTCTGTTTTAGTTGTGCGGGTCACAAGAGAGTTTGACACAAAAGGCACCTGCAGGCGGCAGCCAAGTTCCAGAGCCTGTTGAGCGCCTCAACAAGGATTAGAGGACGCTTATAACAAGCTTGAGGAGCAGGAGTCAAGAGTCAGTGGTGGTAATGGGAGCATAGCGGTGGCGTCTGATGTGACAGCAGCTCAGGAATAATTACACACGAACATTGTGCAAAAGTTGTTGGCTGGCAAAATGTTTATGGCTCTTTTTTGCCCACATTATACGTTGTTGTTGTTGTTGCTGTCATGACTGAGCCATAACTAAATGCCAGCACATGAACAACTGTAGCTATCTCCCAAGCCTGTCTGTCTGTCTATCTGTCTCTCAGTCTGTCTGACTGCTAACCTCAAGCGCTCTTCAGTGACACACAATGCCCGAGTTGAACACGGGGGCCAAACAAAAGCGCAGCAGCTCTTAAAACAAACAAAATACATATGCGAAAAAGACAGCAACAACATCAGACAACAACAACCACAACAACTATGTCGGTTAAAGCTAACGAACTAATGTAGCATAGATTTTTATATGGCATAAGGAGCAAGAATCGTTTATGACTAACACAGAGATAAAAGCAGAGCGCACACACACACACACACTCACACAGACAGATAGCAGGCATCAAAGTTGAGCTTGGGCACTTAAGCAGCCACCAGAGCAGCAACAGCCGCGACTCACAACGTTGGCTGTTAAGCGGGGGAAGGGTCTGGCTCTTCAACTTGGTCCCGGGCCTGGGACTGTGCGACTGTGTGTGTGTTTGTGTTTGTGTGGAAGCCACATCTTGAATTGCAAAACCGCAAAATACACACACGAGTTAGAGCTAGAGCGACAGCGGCACATACTGCCTGACACTTTACATATGTCCTTTTTTTTGCTGCGTTTCGTTTGCAGGATTTGTGCCCCAGTAGGAAAGACAGATAGATACGACTGTCTGCTACAAATGTATGTATATAGAGATAAGTATAACATTTAAGCAATATTATGTTAAACTGTTCGACGCTGATGACGATGATGAGTCATTCGAACAGCATATGACTAGGATACTTTAGGGTTCATTAAAAGCCATACATCACATATGTATGGATGAGGAAGTGCTGTTGTCATGCTGTCAGTTCCAAGTGGGTCGGCGAGACGGCATCAGCAGTTAAAGGGAATGTGTGTAGCATGTATTTAGTTACATTTGCTATATAAAATATTCATACATTCGTGAGCATTTACTTAGAAATATATATGAGTGTGTGTGTGTTTGTGTTCTTCAGCTGCGCACTGTTGCTCCACACACAGAGAGCGTTACTAAAAGCCGGAAATTTGCATGCTGCGACTTTTGTGTGTAGCCTACTCACACTCCTCTCTATTCACTCTCGAAGCGTGAGTAAAATTTGCTTACATTTCACAAAAATTCATAAAAAAAAAAAAAATGAAGAAGAACTCGGATTTTCGTTGGGTGCTTTTCACTTCTATTTTTTTGTGGTTAAAAGTTTGCGCACAGTTTGCTTCGCCTGCAGTTTGCCAAATTGCCTGCAAAGTTTTCGCATGCAACAGAAACAAAAATATGTAATAAATAGTTTTGAAGCAAAAAAAAAAGAAATAAATAAATAAATAACCAACTACTTGCAGTGTGAATGTCGTAAAAAAGTTGCACGAAAATGTTCGCTGTCAAGTGCATGTTAAATTTCATCATAAAAACGCAGGACATCAAACGCAAATGTTGACAAAGCTGTCAATAATTTCAACAACAAATATACGGCAATTAATAAACGTGCGAATTAAGTTTTAAATTTACTTTTCAGCTTAATTACTTTTGCAGTAAATTATGAATTATGCAGCAGATTTAATGATAATAAATAATAAATTCGGGGATTACTGCACGTGATTTAATATGAGAATTGCATTTGCATAATAGCTAAACTAAAGCTGACCCAGGATCAAGCTTGCTTTCGTTACGTTTTTATCTCGTTTAAAGTTTTGTCAGCCACTTTTAATTTGGCCACTGCAGTAGACAGCAGTCGAAAATTGTAACTTTAACTTATTTAAATTCTTGTTGCCTCGTAATTAACTTTGAAAATCGGGTCAAACTTTAAACTTGTTTAACTCGGAATGGAATTAAACAAATTTTAAATTGTTGGGCTAATTTCATTCTCTGTTTTCTGGCTGCCGACAACAGAGACAACAGAAGAGTAGAGAAACAAAACAGAATAGAAGCACAGTCGAAATAAATTGCAATTTATGTGTATTTAATTTGAATGAAAAGCGAGTAGAACCGGCAGTGTACAAATCAAATTATGCTAATTAAATGCACACGAAAGAGTTGTACAACAACAAAAATGAACTGTTGGTCGAGTGGTTGGTTCGTTGGTTGACTCTTTATTGCCGCACGATTTAACGAACACACTTTGTATGAGGTTGCAGCTGGCAAAAAAAAAAAAAATAAAAGGGTTGAAAATTGCAGGTGAGGTGAACGCTATTTATTTTTGCCAGCTTGAGCCTTGAATGGAAATCCTTACGCTTAAGCTTGTGCGGCGTCATTAAGGATAAGGAGGAAAAGCGCAGACGTTTGCTGTTTCAACACAGTCGCAAATTGTCACAAATTAACTCAATGAGCGGCCTCTTGTAGCAAGCAGCAACCAAAAGCGACAATTCGCAGCGAAAATAATTTAATTATGAAAAGGCAACTTCAACACTGAAACACAGAAGGTCTCTCGACAGCGTAACAAGCGAGGACAACAACGTTAGCGTCGGAATGTTGCAACATGCTTTCAGTTGTTTTTCGCACGCTGCCAACACTGCGTATGTGTAATATAATAATCAGTTGTAACAATGTGCACTGGATAGGAAAATATAATTACACGGCCAACGTCCACGTGGCATTGCTGGTCATTGATGATTACATAATCGATAGTGAAATGTCCCCTCCCCCGCTATTCCTCCCACCTAGCCCTGCTATTATTATTATTATTATTATTGTTCGCTCTGCATGCAAAACAAGGCGAAAGCTTTTAATTGAAACCATTCTCTCCACCGGTTTTTGTTTTCGCACAGTCACCAAAGACGAGGGTCAACTTTGTGGCCAAATTAGTCGCAAAACGAAAACAAAAAGACGACGAAACCATTGACCAAAATAAATGTTGACTACTAAAAATAGCTCGAAAAGGAATAATCAGAAAATCCAAGCGACCAAAACAACAACTAGTCGTCTACTATAACGAAAAGCGGTTGCGAAACATGTGTGTGTGGGGAAAACCAAAGAAAAAGAAATAGAATAAAAGAAAAAAAAGTGCTGCAGAAATTTATGTGTTGAACAGTAAAGCGAAAATCCCCGCAGACAATAACTTTTGTTATGAACGTCATACGAAAAATGGTAACGCATTTTATTCATACCTTCTCTTGCGTAATAAAACTGAGAAATGTATCTCCAAAAAAAATAAAGGAACTCTGCAACATATAAAACAAACTTCCGAATATCATTGCAACAACTTTAAAGTGCATTTTCAACTTTAAGCTGTGTGCAGGTATCTGGAAGTCGTGCCATTTATGTTTATAGTTTATCCTTTGCATTTGTTTTATTCTTTGTCAGTAGCATTTCCCTTTGGTGGTCAAGTCAATGGCAACAGCTAGAGGAAGTCAGTTGGGGCCAAACCACAAAAGCGCAAAGCCAAGAAAATGTTGCTGAAGCTCTTTCAAAGATATTGAGATGAAAGGCGAGAGAAATGCGGATAAAAAACGTGGGTAAGACGGATAAGCGTCTTACACAAAACGGGTAAAGCCCGAACTTTTTCGCGTTTACTTTTACTGGCGTCGTTTGCCAAATGAAAAATATAAAAGCAAAAATTATATACGTACATACAACAAACAACAACAGACGAGTCTGAAAATGAAGCAACTAAAAGTCAGACAACGTCGGCGGCGGCGGCTGCTGCGGAAAAGCAGACCAAATAGAGCGCAGGTTGAAATGGCGTCGGCGTTGGCAATGGCGACAGCGTATCTCCGCTGCCTTTCATAACATTTCTCAACTATTTTCCGCTGAGGAAAACTTTTGCTCGAGTCTTTGGTCAATATTAATAGTTCTTCTTCCTGAAGTTGAAATGTAATTTGATTCGTTGTTGTTGCTTTTTACATTTTTATGAGCTGTTTTGATGCGAGTTTCGAAATCACGTCGATAGCTTGTTTAAAAGTCATACTCGTACACATCACGTATACGTAATTTATAAATAATTCATTTTACTACTACTCACCAATTGTTTGTCGATTGATGATTAGAACGTGTATCTCTACGTTTTATCTGTAAATGATAAATAAATTGAATTAATTTGCGATTAATCCAATTGCTTTAAATAGCCAAGCGATATCTGAATTTTGGCTGTGGCGGAAAATTTAATCATACACTTGATTGGGGATCTACAGCAAACGCCATCGCCCTAAGGGATAATGTCAAATGCAATCACATGAATTTGGATTTATCTATGGCAATAATTTGGCGCTCACACGACAGCAAACAGCAAATTAGCGTCAATTTTATCAGCTAACATTGTGAGCAAGATAACCGAATCAATAAACCAAGCGAAAAATACTTCAAGGACAATTAAAATAGAGAGAGAGAGAAAGAAAGAAGTGGGAGTAGAACATCAAAGCCGTCGCAACGTTTTAATAAATGAATTGCTGATTAAATGAAGTTGGCCTCAGTGTTGCCTCCTCACAGGGAAATTTCGAGAGAAACTGGGCCAACAAATGCTAAAAGAAAAGCCGTGTGAAAAGCAAAGAAAGAAAAAAAGAAAAATGCGTAAGAATGCGTGGAACAAAATAAAGTTGCGAAAATGTGTTGATGTCTGGCCACGAATAAGGGCAATGAGAGAATGTTGGAGGAGCGGTGTGGAGGTGCCATAAAAACCGAATCCAAGGCAAGGTTAAACTAGGCAAAAGCCTGTCACAGATGTGAACGCGACCAGCGAAATGTGCGCAGAGACACCATTTTATGGCCGATGATGAAACTGACAGAGTGACGGGGAGAATGGCGTAGAACGTGAGTAAGGGGAAGGGGAAGGGAAAGAGGAAGCGCCAAAGGCAGAGGAAGCGCAAGTCAAGGCAAATGGCGCTGAGAATGAAGGAACAATAACAAAAACAAATATCCGCCTGCGGACCGCATAAAGCCAATGAACGTCAGTCCACTAAGACATCACCAAGGCACGAACGAAAAAACGCGCCGGGTGCTAAAACGAAAAAAGTAAAATTGCGAATAAAAAAAAGTAAAAAAAAAAGTAAAAAAAAAGAGAGAATCGACATCGACTATTTATACCCTGTTCGAAAGTCGGACATAAGCCTAATCTCCCAATGGACAAACATTTAAATGCTTCAATTTGAAGGTAAAGAAAATACTTTGAAGCCGTTATTGCTTGACCCCTTTGCGTAAGCCGCTTTTATGAGCACTTAGCAAATTGTCATAGATTATTCTTTGTTCATCAGGAAATGAATAAACTATGAACTCACAGAGTTAAAGTTTGTTTGTGCAAGTTTTAGGAAATTCATTGTTTTATCTAGCTAATTTTCATAAAATTAAGTCTAACGATTAAAGATTTTAAGTGACTTATTAGTTGGCAGAAAGATATTTTAGCTAGCTAATAAGTACATCTAATTATTCTAAGTGATTCATTAGTTGATGCTCCAGAGAGGATTCGCTTATGCCTTTTATTGGCCATTCGACAAAGGAAGCAGTTAAAGCAAGTGGTGAAGCATTGTAAAGCGAACATAATAAGTTCGTAAATTGTGTTATTTTTGAAAATCCTTAGAAAGCAGACTGAAAAGAAAAAATAAAAATAAAGAGACACAGAAGGACAGACAGGCAGACAGACAGATGGACAGACGGACGGACTGACTGTGGGTTAATGCAAAACGTTGACATGGGCAACTTTTTGTATAGAACAAAAATAAAATAAGAAGCAAACAAGAACTTAATGGATTTGACTAACTGACTGACTGTCTTGACTCACTGTCTCTGGTGGAGAAATGGGGGAAGGGGGGCCACTTGGCGTATCTCCAAAAGGGCAACAAGACAAAATACGCGCCCGAGTACAAAAAAAAAACACACACACACACACTCTCACAAAACCTAAGAAACTGCGTGAAAACAATTTTTAAAGTAATTTGCGTTACACGTCAGAGGGAAAGAGAGAAAAAAAGAAAAACACGAAAAAACAGGCAGCAAAGGAAATGACAGAAAAAGGAACGAAAGCAAAAAGTTGCTCACGTCGCTGCTTTTTATTTATATTTATGAAATTTGAGGCGAGAAAAAGTTGTTGAAAAGTAAAGTGCTTTCCCAGGCAGCGTTCGCGTTGCCCGACGCTCCTCTTAACCCCTCTTTTAGCTACTAGCCAGCAGTAGAAGCAGCAGCTCAGCACTCTAATACATAAAATACGCGCAGCAAATTCGCATTCAAGGGTAAAATATTGTAATTTACTCATTTGGTGGGGTTCCTCTTCATTTCGCTACTGTGTTTGGATTTCAGTTTACTTTTGGTCTACTAATTTGTGTGTGTTTTTTTGCGGGTGTGTGTTTTGTTTGGTTTTGCTTTGTTTACGCAGCGCAGCGCAGAGCAACGAAAGTACAACAACACAGCTCCAGCTTCAGCTCAGCTGGGCTGAGCTCAAGATAAACACACACACACATGTACACTCATATAGGTAGGCACAACAACATCATCAACAACAACAACAACAACAATAAGTGAAGTACTTACCCAAGCACGCACATGTGTGCGTCGGTGTTTGGCGTCGGCTTCGTCGTCGGCGTCAGCGTCGAATTCAAATGCAGTTTACATTTCGCCTCGATTTGCTTTTGTTTTTGTTTTCATTTTTAAGTATGGTATATTCGAATGTGTCTTTGTGTGTCTATCGCTGTCACTGTCACTGCCACTGTTATTGTTATTGTTCTTGTTATTCTTTTTACTTTTATTTTGTTTTGTTTGGGTTTGTTGTTGCTGTTGTTGTTATAGCTTTTTTTTGCTGCTGCTTGTACCCGCCTGATAACACGCAACTGAACGACACGATGGCTGCGACTATTTATTGCGGGTAAAATGTGAATTAAGTTGGGGGAAAAAAAGGCGACAAATCGCGCTATGCACTGCACTTGACAAGCGTTTGTTTTTGTGGTCGCTGTTTGTTTGTTTTGTATTTATTTTTGTTTTTTAATTTTTATGAGTACACTAAATAGTTGATTAATTTTCATACACTATATGCTCGACTATGCTTTATTTGTTGTTTGTTGTGATGCTTTATTTCATGTTGTTGTTTTCTTTTTTTTTATTTATATTTGCTATACATATTATGCAAAACTGTTTGCTCTACTGTTTTACAACCGGCGGCAATTCCGCAATTCCGACTACGACGACAACGACCAGCAGAAACAGCAGCAGCAAGCAGCAGCTTGAAGTCCGAGCAGATGGCGGGCGGTGGGTGGATGAACGCTGCCACAGAGCTGCCCGGATTTGGTTGTACGACTTTTTCACAGCACGACGTCAAGTTGAGCACTGAGCAACAAAAATGTTGCGACCAAAAATTTCTGTGCGGGCTCCTAGCTAAATTACACCGTAACCCAAACAGTTCTCGCTCGCTCTTTCGCTTGCTTACTTGCGCTCTCTCTCGCTCTCACTCACACTACTGGCTTACTCTCTCTCTCTCGTTGCATTGGTCTCGCTTACACTCTCTCTCTCTCTAGCACTCTCGCTCTCTTTCTGTTGCCCTCCCTCGCTGTTGCGTCTGTGGAAGCATTCGTGTTCTGCAGCGTTTGGGCTCTCAGCTTTTGCTATTGTCGCATTTTCGTTGCTCCAGTTCGCTTTGGCGCCAGACATCAACTGATAGGGCGATGCGTAACCAGCAGCAGCAGCTGAAGCAGCTGAACCAGCAGCAACGCCAGCAGCAGCGTCAGCGTCAGCTTTTGCGCTATCCCTGGCGTTGGCGTAGCATGTGCTACGCTTTGTTTACTGTTATTTGGCACACGCTCTCGCTTTAGCTCTCACTCTCACTCTCTCGCAATGTCACTCCGGGAAGCACGCTCTCGCGCTCTTTCAAGGTGGCTGCGGTTGATGGCATTGACTGCAACAGTGATGCGAAATTGATAATCAAAGCTTACAATTTAGTCAAACATATTTTGCAAAATAATGTTTTTTTTTTAAATATTAATACATATAAATAAATATTTTTCTAAACTTTATGTTTTTTATTATTATTTATTTATTCATTTTCGATTTCATTCATTGCCATTCACATCACTTTTAGACCACTGTAAGCCAAACTCTAAAGACTCTCTTTACTTTGCTGCAAGCTTAAGCGCAGGCGCCATTTTTGTCAGTTGGCGGTCATCAATTGTTGAGCTTTATGCTGCAGAAATAGTTGTTGCTCTTGCTTAAGAGCAACTGCATCCAATAATATTATTTTGATCTTCTTTCACAACTTAAAAGCATGGCTTACAAATAAAACAATTCGTTTCAGAGCAATGCAAGCGACTGCTTATGAAATGCATGATTTTTGTAGCATACTTTTAGGCTGAGCAAAAAATTCGTGAATTAAACGTTGGTTCTTCACACATTTTAATAAGATGTTCGTTTTACTTAATCCATTTTGGATTAATAATATAAAAATTCCTTCTTCATTTTATTGTGCTGTAAATAGTCATACATTGTCTGTACTAAAAAAAAAGAATTTCTTGCATATGCTTCAACCATAACACAGAACATTACAATTTGTCTTTATTGAGTAGCAGTAGACTTAACATACTTAGATGAGCTCACTGGCGTTGGTCACATCGACATCCGGCGCTGCGGCCGCGGCCGTTTCCTCTCCGCCCTCATTGGCGTTCTCAGTGTCCTCGGCTTCCGGTTCGACTTCCACTTCCGCCTCGCGCACGCCATCCTCACATACCATGAGTGGCTTGCGTTCCAGCAGCGGTCGCGGTGTGCGTCCCAGGAATGTGTTACACACTGTGACAATGGACTCACATTCGCCCGGTTTCTTGGTCACCACAAACACGCAGCTCTGGATGACGTCGTGCGGTGTATTGTCCATCAGTTGGAACACAATGTGCTGCTCCTCGATGTCGCCATGCGTGACGAGTTTGCCATGCAAGCTGCGGTCGAAAGCGTCAAAAATGTAACTGCGAAACTGTGACAGCATGGAAATTTGCTCAGAACTTACCCTAGGGGCTCTCCGGTAATTTTCATTTCCAACTCTGCGTATTTCGATAGCACGTATGTGTAACGTTCCTTAGCTTCGCTTAATTCCATCTGATAGATAGCTAAACTTCAATTTTATACAAATTTAATTATGTTTCATACTCACATCTTCTATGCAATGATGTGGAGGTATACAAATCGCAAGCTAATGCAGTAAAGATTAGAACAGTTTATTCACATTTTAGCCACAACTTATTCACTCACCGATCTCTGTATGAAAATCACAATAATTAAATAAACACCGCTTCTAAGCTCCATGACTGATCAGCAATCGACGCAAACTTCAACTGAACAGAATCAACATTAGCCATTGTTTTAGTCGCTCTCTCTGAAATATAACACCTGACGTCATTATAATTAAAACTCTGAATATACAAAAGCTCATTCATTGGAAACTCTCACGACATATTATATATTCCATTGTCTGTTGAGCTTTACAATTTGAAATGATTTGTTGAATATTAAGTATGCTCAATTTAATTATGAAACTACAGCAGAGTTCGACTAGATCCTTCAAATCATTTATTGCGACTGAAAAATAAACTAATATATTTGCCATGCGGCGATAGAGTAGATAAATAATTATTATGAACATATTTATTTATTTAGCTAGTGCAAATACTTTAAAATAAATAATAAAAACTGCGACACTTAGCTGAAGTCATTAAACAATTGAAAGAACTGTGTCTGATACATATGAATATTAAGTATACGTAATAATAGTTCATAGTTTAAATCTTTTATTTTACGTCAACCCCTAGCTAACTTGAAAATCACAAGGTTGTATCTATTCTACACAATAATGGAACACCTGCGCAAGTTTGCAGACAATTTCTCAAGGTTCAAAGCAAATAAATAAATTATTAAATTTCACTATAAAAAGCTGTGCCTGTCAACGAAACTACAACACAAACTTCGAAATCATTCTTCGGAAATAAACCACCACTTCGCAAAATGAGATCTTACACAATCATCCTGAGCTGTGCTATCTTGGCCGCCTTCTTCGTCAGGAGCAGCGATGCAGTCGCCTGTTCAACAACTATCACCAGCAACTGCACGGATTGCTCGGATGGTAACAACGCAACCAATGACGATTGTACCACAACAACAACAACCACAACTGTGGCTTCCGTTACCCTGAAACCTTCTCGCCGCATGATTGTTCGAGTTTCCAATCTGAGATATACAAATGTGAGACGTATTCGTGTCAATCGCAATGGATCTAGCTCGAGCACCAGCACTGGAACTGGAACTACTGGACTTTCAAGCACACGCAACAGTCGCAGAACAAATCGCAATCGCCGCAATATTCGTGTGCTCAGAGGTTAATTATAAGATGATATTTTTCATGAGTGAATAAATATATACACATTGTTATTGAACATTTATTCTTTTTCAATGCTAGTGTAGTAATTGCTTCAGTAAATTAGTATGCTATTTTGGTTGATTAGCTGAAAATATAAAGCATACGACAAGTGGAACATAATTATGAATATATAGATATCATCATTATTGACTTATGGAATACAAATAAATTTTACCCTGAAAAATTGACAACTATGCAGATCTTTCATGACATTTATTTAAATATTTAATTTTTAAATATTATCCGGTGAGGTAAACTTGCCTTCAATGAACACAATGACTTTCTGAGTGTGCACAAGGCTTTTCTACAGCTTTATGCGCACACATATTGAAGGTACTTTGCTTATTTGTTCAACAAAAGTGCGTAATACGTGCTCTCATTAATCATAAATATTCACGAATCGCCACAAGGAAATTCCCTAATAATAGTATCTTAATGACAGTTGTGTAAATAGAAAGGTAGTTCTGAATCTTTTTTTTTGTGTTTGTTTATATAAGATGACACTTCTTAGACAAAATCTTCGTCAATAAGACAAATGACAATACAAACAAATGGTATTTTATAAATCAATTGAATTTAGTGTACCAAAACCCATTTGAAAGATGTTTCATGCTAAAAATCTGTAGTAGACCCAAAAAATACCAATAATACTGAAAATGGAAATAAAATTAAATTGCATAATTGTTGACTTTATTTGAAAACAAATACAATTCTAATTCAAGAAGTCAGTTCAGTTTGTCGAAATATTTTATTGTATATTAAGTATTACAATATAAAATTAAATAAAATCGATTATATGATGAAAACGAACCCTATGCCCCTCATAAAGTTGTAAAATTATGTGCATAAGTATTTATGTGGTAATTTTAAATTGAAGCTCAAATACCATTAAGGTAATTACATAATTTTTAATTAAACATATTTATCCATAGGCATTTAATGAAATACACCAAATGTTCGCCACATAAGTGCCATTTGAGCCCATTGATATTTGCAGAGCTGTTTTTCTCTGTGTGAACAAATATTTAAATACTTCAAATTTGTTTGCTAAGCACTTATAAGTATAAGCTTGCTTCGTATTACAGTACGTACATAAATATGTAGCATGGGTAATTCTTTTCTTATTAAATTAATATTCCATATTAAGGGTAATAATGCATATTAATTTAATCTTAATTACATTGTCTAGACCATCTAATTGAAAAACTTTCACCTAATATATATAAAATACACGAATGAGTCAGTATCAAGACAGTAAGAACAAATTTCCACACTTTAATTGTTCCAAAAATAGAATAGGCTGCTATTTAAAGTTCTTGAATTTCTTGTCTGTGAGTTCAAGCAACGCTTATGATATGTGTTAACTAACAAGGTTTCATAGTTCAAACTTTAAAAAAAGCTGCTCACCATTGCAAATATTTATTCAAGGCTCGTTGCAAATAAGACGATTCTGAATAGTATAAAAAGCCGAGCATTGTTCTAAGACTATATCACAACTTCTAGATACGTTCTTGGATAATAATCTAATAATAAACCAATATGAAGTCTTTCACAATCGTTCTAACCTGTGCTGTCTTGGCAGTGTTCTTCGTCAGGAGCAGCGATGCAGTCGCCTGTTCAACAACCGTCACCACCGATTGCACAGACTGTTCAGAGACTGCTAATGCCGACGAACCTGATTGTACCACAACAACAACAACAACAACCACAACTGAGGCATCCGTTACTCTGAGACCCTCTCGCCGCATGGTTGTCAGCGTTTCCAATCTGAGATATACGAATGTGAGACGTATTCGTGTGAACCGCAATGGATCTAGCTCCAGCAGCAGCTCAAGTTCTGGAACTTCAAGCAGCACTCGCAACAGCCGCAGGACCAACAATCGCTCAAGTCGCCGTGGCCGCAATGTTCGTGTTCGCAGGGGTTAGACATAAACAAATATTTTCAATTTTTAAATAAATATTTACAAATTGTTATATAAAATTGATATCGTCTTCCATCTAAACATACGGTGTACTTTTTAGTGAAGCAGCACACAGTTTTATATTAAGTAATATATAAAGCATACGACTAGTGCAACAAATATTGCCGTCTGAATTTAAAGACATCCTCTTCACAAATTCACAGACAAATCTCTACTTCGAAATTCTAAATTGACAAGTGAGAATCTTTTTAATGCCATTTAATCCGCATATAATTTAAACCACGAAATTTTGAATTTTTAATCATATCCGGTGACGCAGAAGAAGAAACACAATGAATGCTCAAAGTGTAGAATGTTTTTCTCCAGTTAAATGTTCAGCACAAGTACCTAACCAGGGATTGATGTAGAATATATGTGAATTGCATTTTCTAACAGTAAGAAAATTTAAGTTTTTTTCTTTTCAATTATTTGTAATGACTGTAAAGGCTATGGTTTTTTATATTTAATAATAAAATACTAATTTTCTAATAAATATTCATCTTGATTTATAGCAAACTACATTCATTACATTTTAAGATAATTGTGTTCATTCTTATTTATATAATTTGATTTTTTTTTTAATTTTTCCAAAAATGTCAACTATTTGATAGTATTATAACAAATGCGCGCCACGTAAGTCCATTGACATTTTCAGAGCTGCTTTCTTCTGTATGCACAAATATTTAAATTCAACTAATTTGTTTGAAAAGCAATTATTTTTATAACGATAAAAATTTTCTATTTTTGGAATTTCTATTACAAATTAAACAAGTAAGAAAGCTACAGTCGAGTGTACACGACTGTGAGGTAGCCGCTACCCATTTTGAATAAAAGAAATATATTTTGCGATATTATTCTCAAAATATACCAAATATACTGCAAAAATACTAAAAATATACCAAATGGTATATGTGGTATATCGATATAGTACCGCATTCAAAATATACCATAGACGGCACAATATATCAGATTGTCCTCAAAGCAAATTAGACCCTAGTAAGTATGAGTTTTTGCCCATACAAAAGTATTTCTTTAATAACTTCGACAATTTTTATCTGATCGCAAACAAATTTTCAGGAATCATAACTACTATAGGAAGTGGGCGTGGCAAAAATTTGAAACAAACTTGATCTGCTTGCAAACATAACAAATACTGTCGAAAAGAAAATATAACTCTATCTCTCGTAGTCTCTGAGATCTAGGTGTTCATACGGACAGACGGACATGGCTAGATCGTCTCGGCTGTTGACGCTGATCAAGAATATATATACTTTATAGGGTCGGAGATGCCTCCTTCTACCTGTTACATACATTTCCTGTCGGTACAAAGTTATAATACCCTTCTACCCTATGGGTAGTGGGTATACAAATTTTCCGCCATCCCAAAAATAGCTGGTTAAGGCTGTTATTCAATGTTCTTGAATTAGGTCTAAGAGTTCAAGCTATGCTCATGTGTAAGCAAACAAGGTTTCATAATTCTAACGTAGACAGTACTTTGTTTAACAACATAAAAAAAGCTGATCACCATTGCAAATATTTATTCAAGGCTCGCTGCAAATAAGACGACTCTGAATAGTATAAAAAGCCGAGCATTGTTCTAAAACTATATCACAACTTCTAGATACGTTCTTGGATAATAATCTAAATTAAACCAATATGAAGTCTTTCACAATCGTCCTAACCTGTGCTGTATTGGCTGTCTTCTTTATCAGGAGCAGCGATGCAGTCGCCTGTTCCACAACTGTTACCACCGATTGCACAGACTGTTCAGAGACTGCTAATGCCGACGAACCTGATTGCACCACAACAACAACAACAACAACCACAACTGAGGCAGCCGTTACCCTGAAACCCTCTCGCCGCATGGTTGTCAGCGTCTCCAATCTGAAATATACGAATGTGAGACGTATTCGTGTGAACCGCAATGGATCTAGCTCCAGCAGCAGCTCAAGTTCTGGAACTTCAAGCAGCACTCGCAACAGCCGCAGGACCAACAATCGCTCAAGTCGCCGTGGCCGCAATGTTCGCGTTCTCAGGGGTTAGGTTTAAGATCATATTTTCCTCAGTAAATAAATGTTTACAAATTGTTATTGAAAATTTATATCGCTATTTTTTAAAAATACCATATGAGGAACTCAGTACCCAATTTTAAATAACCTGAACTATAATGTATACAACCAATGCATTATAATTTATAAATATCCAATTGCAACAAATATTGCAGTCTTCATTTAGAGACATTCTCTTTTTAGATTTATTATTTGATGTTAATAAATCAAATTATTTCCTATAAAAAAATTGATTTATTTATTCAATATGCATAATAATTTATTACGAACTCTATTAAATAATTAAAAACAATTAAAACATTTTTAATTAATCAAAAAACATTCACTTATCGACGGCGTAGAAATTTTATAAATTATACCAAACCCATTGACATTTTTAGAGCTGTTTTTCCCAGTGTAAGCAAATATTTCAAAAGCAACAAATTTGTTTGTTAAACATTTATTATCTTACTTGGGCTAACATTCAATAACTATTTTCATAATAAGGTAAAATTTCGTTGATGTACAAGAATATTCGCTTTAATATACATACAGTTTCACCTCATGGTTTTATATTTTTGCCCAATAAATAATTGCGCAGGATTCAGGGTCAAATTAGTAAGTACAATTTTTAAAATTTCCATTATCCCAAAGATTGTCTACCTAGCTTCAGCCTTTATTTACAATCCTTGAATGTGGCGTGCGAGTTCAAGCAATGCTCATATTCTCACTAACAAGGTTTTACAGTTCACACGTGTCTAGTTTTTTTTCTCAATAATTGCAAAACAGCTGCTTAACATTGCAAATAAACATTCAAGGCCCGCTAAAACTAAGACCACTCAGAATGGTATAAAAGCCGAGCATTGATCCAAAACTATATCACAACTTCCAAATACGTTCTTTGGAATTAAACTAAACCAAAAAAAAAAGAAAAATGAAATCTTTCACAATCGTCCTAACCTGTGCTGTCCTGGCCGTGTTCTTCGTGAGGAGCAGCGATGCAGTCGCCTGTTCAACAACTATCACCACCAATTGTACGGATTGCACATTAACTGCCAACGCTGATGCAGCTGATTGTACAACAACAACAACGACCACAACTGAGGCATCCGTTACTCTGAGACCCTCTCGCCGCATGATTGTCAGCGTCTCTAATCTGAGATATACGAATGTGAGACGCGTTCGTGTGAATGGATCTGGATCTAGCAGCAGCTCCAGCTCTACTTCAAGCACACGCAACAGCCGCAATTCCAGAAGAAACCGCAGCAACAATGTTCGTGTTGTTCGGGGTTAAATCTAAGAGTTGTTTGTTTCGTTGTTAATAGAAATCTGTTTTAATCATCTAATAAAAAAAAGTATTTGACAATATAATACCTACAATTATTTAAAAAATACAGCGCCTAAAGGTAGGCAGCAGTTTTTATACTTTTTTATAGCAATCAGCTTTTGTTGCTCATCGTTAAGTGTTGGTTGCTTCTTTTAAAGAAAGTTTTTTTCTAAAAAAAAATGCTGCTTTGACAGATAATTTTAGTTGAATAATGTTTTAAATTTTATAAACATGTATTATCAGATGCATGCAAAAATCTATACATAATTTCATTTGCTATAAAAATTAATTTACCTACAAGTTTATTTAACAAGATAAGAAGTTATAATTTACTTTTTGGCAAAAATGTTGTATGAAATCCTTAGAGTAGCAGTCCCTAAAAATAATATAGATCGTAAGCCATGCATTTCGTGGAGAGTCTTAATTAATAATTCATTCAATGTTTATTCATCTTTACGATAAATTCTTAAATTTAATATGCTCTGATCTCTATTCTTTTTAGAAACTATTTGTTTTATTGATCTGTTGCCAAGATTTCGAAATAACCTGACACTGAAATGGTAAGATTCTAAGCGGTACAACAACTGATTACATATTAAATGAGTTAAGTTCAAACAACATTGCATACAACACATGTGTGCCCAATTTAACATGTCAATATGTTGAATTAAACTGTGAATTGCTATAAAAAGAAGGGTCGGCTTACCAAAAATTACATTCAGCACTTGACATCAAATCAGCAGAATTAACATGAGGATCGCAACTGTTATTTTTGGATGCGCCTTGGTGGTATTGTCTTTGGTGCAATACAGCAATGCGGTGGACTGTTCCGCTACAGTGACAACGGATTGTACATCAACGACAACAGCAAGCCCGAGTACATCATCCACAACCGTATCGTCAACCACATCCAGGAGACGTTTGTTGCGTCGCATCAGCGCCCTGCAAAGGAAGCTCAGCAGTTGCAGGAGTCGTGTCACTTCACTGAAGAAACAAGTCGCAAGTCTAAGCTCCAGCAGCAGCAGCAGCGGCCTCAACAGCCTCAGCACCTTGAAGAACCAGCTCTTCGGTTAAACAATAGCAAACAGCAACTGCAACATGAGTATCACGCAACAATCTAGGACCCAATTGTCTCTTATTATAATAGAATAAATTTGTAGTATAAATGAATACTTTTGTGCTTTCTCTCTACTGATATAGTAAATAATATATGACGGTGATAGACCTACATGTATATTATATAGTCAATTTATTGACTGACTTAGCTGCTACAGGTCATAAATTGATTATCAAGTAGATAAGAAGAGAAGTGCAGCAAGAAATAGCAAAATGCAATAGAACGACATGGAAAATCGCAGTCACATCACTGAGGTCACATAATAGTTGATCTCAGTTTGATAATAATTATACAAATTTTGATTGATTCAATGTCACGAGATGTAAATTTAATTGATGGAGGCGTTATTTCCCAGTGCCAATTAAATAAGCCTAATCAAATTATGCAGCCAAATAAGTTCAATGCATATTTTTTTATTCTGTCACTTGTTTGACTTGACAGCTTTAGTTGTGTTTCTTCACCACTTTGCCATCGGGGCAATCAAAGGTGACTTCATTGCCATTGGGCAACCAGGGCTGTGACCAGATGTTCACATTACAAGTCTTGGTGCTGTTCTCAGAAACGAGCTCCACTTCGTAAATGTATTTGGTACCCGAAACAACTTGACGACGAGCTGAGATAACTTTGCCCAATCTAGAGTAGAAGAATTTGTATCAATAACAATACGAATTACTCCTTGAAATTTGTACTCACTTATAATTTGGTCCATCGCCGCTAGCCAGCTTCTCCAATGAATTGTTCAGCACATTCGTAGCAGACACAAGATCATCGCCACTGAGTTCAGTCACTCCACCGGGAACCTAGAATCCAATACAATGCAATAATTAATAAATATGTATTACGAGTATACTTAATTTTGCAAGGTTAACTTACGCCCACTTGAGCCGAAGCAAAGGCAAGTGACAAGCCCACAATGAATACAACTTTCATGGCAAACATTTTTCCGATTTTTCCTTCTGCACAATGCACAGCACGATCACAGACTGAATTTGCAGCTCATCACTCGGCTTTTATAACGTTTCGCTAGCGTAAGTAAGATATAAAAAAGAGAGAGAGAGAGAGCATTTGAAATATCAGAGAATTTTGTGACGTGCGAGTGCCGTCTGCGCTTCAAATTAATAATTTTGTACAATACAAAGTCACGAGACGTCAGTAAACGAGATCAATCGGTAGTTTAACTAGTTATGTATAAGCATTTAAATTAATTCATTTATAAATTAATCTCCACTGAAACCAAAATAAAGTAAACAGCTGCAGCAAGCAAATAAACACGCATATTACTTTATAATATACTTGTTCATAAATACTTCACATTGCCTTTGTTTGAGCGGTGTTAATTTACAGGGAAACCACAATTTGCTTATAATTAAATGATTACAAACACATACTTGCTAATTTGCCATGCAAATTTCAATATATTTAAATAATTATATAGCGTATTAACTTTGACAGACCGGTTAGAAACCCAACCCATTTTGTTGATCAAACAAACTAGTTCGAAGTTCAAAATTTATAATTTACATTTCGTGACTTTTTTTTAGTATTACGTGTACATGTTGTGTATGTATGTAGACATTTATAGCATGGAAATTTTTTGGAATATCAAAAACAAATAGAAGTTCTAGTCAATTACCTAGTTGAAGAAGAGATAAACAATGTCACATATTGCCATCTGTCTATGTTTGAACTTGTCAAACATCATTGCTTCTGTCTTCCATGTTTGTCGCCATTCAAAAATTAGTATTCATGAGTTGAAGGTTTGCCGATCGCAAAACATGCTAAGAAATTGAATATACACGTCATCAGCTCTTTCTCCCATGCAAATAATTCGTATTTCAAATATTATATAATCAAAACTCGTTTATAATACATTATGTATATATAAACAGTGATATTCTTTGAGCTTTATTTTATATATTCATAATTAAATATGTATAAAGAGAACACATAAGAATATGTATTCGTGCCAGAATAATGCAAATTCAAGATTGGAAAGCAGACTCATAGGTCAAAGCAACAAAAATTGATGAGACGGCTTATCAGTTCATAACTCAAAACATACACAGCTGTATTTACCAACTTTGTACAGTGAATACTAGTTAATGTAAATACTACACAATATAAACACAAATTAATATTAAATTACCCTTTGAGTCGACTTAAATATATTCAATACTTTTCAAACAAGATATATAATTCTGGAATTCACTCAAGCTAATATAATTTCCACTATTAAAGAAGGAAATAATAATAATATATAAATTGTCACAGTTCTTTGAGCGATAACAGCTTCTGCTGAAAGCGATTCCGATTTTGTTATGGAAGAGAAGCAAATGTTGAATTTATGTCAATTGCCAAACCGTGCTTACTTTTCTCAATTAAATGTATTCGAAATGTTAATATATTTTCAATTTTAATTTAAACCGCAGGTATTCCTAAAAAATCAAAGAATTGGACACAATATTATAGCATGAAGACTAAAAAGTTATTAAATCAGCGACATTGGAGAATCGACATTGGAATCTTGATCTCATTGTGCGATATCAGATATACTTTTCAGTCATACTTTAAAAGTATATCTGATATCCAAATAAAAAAAGTTATGTTTAAAAGTTTAAAAGTAACAAAAAAGTTAAAAAAAAATACGAGTGATGCTAGCATTTATTATAAATAAAATGAAAGTCAATCGGAAAAGTAATCAGATCAATGATTGTTTTTACCAAGTAGTAGCCATATCATCACCCTCACACTTGATCGTAGTGCTCGTTCTATCAAGCCATGCCTGAGACCAGATCTCAACGGTGCACTGCTTGGAGGCACCCGATTTATCCAACTCCACGGTGTAGGTATGAAGTGATCCAGCAACCACTTGAACTGTCACCTTGGTCACCTTAACAGCTCTATATAAAGAGAGAAATAATACGTAAATTACACATAACTACAATAGATTGACGTGAAGTGACTCACCTGTAGCTGGGTCCATCGCCTGTAGCCAATTTGGCCAAAACCGCATCCAAATTATCAATAGCCTCCCTTAAGTCGTTTCCTTGCAGTTCGCGAGGGCCACCAACACGCACAGGCTGAGAGAGCGAAACACAGACAACAGCGAAGATTGTGAAATAGAATAGCTTTGAACCGATCATTTTTTTCTGCTGTAGATGGATCCAAGTTTGCCCAAGAATTAAATGCTCAAAGCCCTAGCTGTCATATTTATGTGTATTGTTCCTCGAAGAGAATGTGACTTGTAGAGCAAATATCAGTTTCATTCGTGGCAAGGTCAAGGTCAAGGTTTTTCTAGACAGATTAGACTAACGAAAACATTTAAATTATTATAATCAACAAAAACTGTATTTTTGCAATTAAAAAAAAAACCAACAATATTTACTCAGATCTACTGCCATAAGAATCAAAATTTCCCAATATTTTTGAAGAACTATAGATTGATATTTATCAGCAATTAATTTTATTTTTTAACGTAATTTTGTTATTTATCTTGACAAGTACAAATTCATTATTAGATTTTGATTAATATATTTTATCTGCAGTTTAAAAAATTAAAATGTATATATCAAAAAATAAAAAAATATATTGGTTTAGTTCAAAGGACCAACAGTTGGCTCGTATTTGGCTCGAATTTCCAGATTTCCATTACACACGATCCTAATGCTTTTACCCACTAAGCTGATTCTGACTTCACATTTGCTGATATTGTTTCTATCAACCAGATCCACATCGTAAATATCCACGGGATAATCAGTCCTTAGGTATCGAATTATTTTACGCACTTTCAACACTCTTTATTGAGAAATTAAAATATTAATAGATATACTTGCTTCAGATTCCAAAGATTAACCTCACCTGTATTCAGGACCACCAGCAAGATATACATAGTGCAGACCAGTATGTAACCGTTCTATAGCAGCTTCACGTTCAGGTCCTACCAGTTCCGTCGATATTATTCTCATAACACCGTTTGATACGTAGACACAGGTTAAAATTGTCAAAAGTAATAATTTGATAGCGACCATATTGCTGAGGTGTCACTTGACTGACGTTTGCCTGGGCAGCACTATTCTTTATATAGGGATGCATTATATAACATTTTACGTAAAGCGTAAAATGGCTTATAACTGTGCGAGACAAATTCTAAATAATTCTAAATCTAATTGTTTGACCCGTATAAGAAATGAAGCTGAAAAATATAGTATTTTGCTTCCAATTAACGCACTCTTATGAAATTAATAATACAAAAAAAATTTAATGCGGTATATATTTATTGAAAAATTACTTGAACTTCAACATTTTTTCTTTTATGTATATGATGCAAGAATTGACCCGTTCATTCCATTTATTATGCCGAAAGCGTCCCCTTTTCGGTCGGTATGTTCATTAATGAGAATGTGACTTGTAGAACGAATATCTGTTTCACTTCATCAAGTTCAAGGTTTTTCTAGGCATATTAGATTTGTATATAATTTGTATAATTGTTAATAATTTTTATAAGTGAATGCATTAACTTTTACAATTAAAATTAAATACCGGAATTGGACGATATATGTAATAAAACGATTTGCCTAGCTGACTTAGGAGTGATTAGTATTGCAGACTTTTTAAACTAACACCATCGACAATATAAAAAGCCATTTTACCTTTAATTTAAAAAAAAAAACAACCAACATAAGGATCAAAATTTTTCAATTTTTTTAAATCACTATCCTCAACTGTAGATTGACACTTGAAAAAGAGCAAGGCGAAAATAGTCAAAATTTTTATTCAGCAGTAGTCACCAAAACAAAGAGACTGTAAAGCACATCAAGCTCTTAATTTTTCGTTGGTCACTGCAATTTGCTGCACTTTTAATATTGTAGTTTCGATCAATTGCCTACTATAATTCTTTCGTTTCGATTGTGCCGCTGTAACTAGCTATCGAATTTGTATTGCAACTAACTGCAATATTATATTTTGAATATAATAGATTTTATTTAAATAAACTTTAATGTAATTTTGTTATCTATCTTGACAAGTACAAAGTAATTATTAAATTTTGAATAATAGAATTTCTCTGCAGTATAAAATGTAAAAATGTACAAAGCAAAAAAAAAATGACAAATATTCTGGTTTAATAGATCTTCTGAAATTCCAGTTTACCATTACACAGGATCTTAATTTTTTTAATTATTCTCAAAGGCGTTCGAGTATCGATACTCATTTTGACTACACACTGCTTGGGAATTCTTCCAAGAGCCAGATCCACATCGTAAGTATCCTCAGAATAACCAGGAGATTTTAAATTAAAAATCTTACTCACTTTGATCACCCTGCATTGAAAAATTACAAAATTATTATATTTTAATGCTTCAGATTTGCAAGATTTAACTCACCTGTATTCAGGACCTTCATCAACATATATTTCATACAGTGCAATATATAATCTATTAATAGCAGCTTCTCGTTCAGGTCCTGTCAGCTCGCTTGGTTCCGGGAGAATATCAGCGTTTGACACGTAGACGTAGGTTAAAATTGTCAAAAGTAAAAATTTATTAGCGACCATATTTCTGGAGTGTCAGTTGACTGACGTTTGCTTGGGAAACACTCTTCTTTATATAGGAATGCATTTTAAAACATTTTACATAAAGCGTAAATAAATAATTTATAACTATGCAAGATCAATTATAAATTCCCGTATAATAAATGAAGCTGAAAAAATAATAATTCGCTTTATGTCACGAGATATCAAGTACAGCTGAACCTTTTTCACTTTTTCTGAATCTAATTTTATTATTAATCTTGCAAATACAAATTGCTGTAGTGAAGTTTTAAAAACCCAAACCCTTTTTTGCAGTTTAAAACGTATATACCGCAAAATGGAAAAATATATTAGTTCAATAGTTCAATTCATTCGACGACTGATTAATAGTTAATTTCAAATTCCAGTTTCCCATTACACCGGATCGAAATGGTATTACGGACCGTCGTGGGCGGATAATTTTGGATTATGATTTGGACTATACACTTCTTGATAACTCTTCCAACAACCAGATCAACATCGTAGGTATCCACAGAGAAACTATTATTGTCTGAAGGAATACTACTTATTTCATGATTAGTCACCTTATTAACTCTCAACACTCTGTATTGAGAAATTAAAATATTAATATATTTAAATACTTCAGATTCGCAAGATTGAACTCACTTGTATACTGGACCACCTGCAATAGAAACTTTATGCAAACTAGTATATAAACGTTCTACAGCAGCTTCTCGTTCAGGTCCTGTCAGTTCTATCGGTTTGGTGATCGAACTACCGTTTGACACGTAGACGTAGGTTAAAATTGTCAAGAAGAATAATTTTAAAGCGACCATATTGCTGGAGTGTCAGTTGACTGAAGTTTACCTAGGAAACACTATTCTTTATATAGGGATCAATTACAAAACATTTCACAGAAAGCGTAAAATTGTTTATAACTGTGGAAGACAAATTCTAATTTCTAAATCTAATTGTTTATCCCGAATAAGAAATGAAGCGGAAAAATATAATAATTCACTTCATTTCACGAGATATCACGTCTAATAAACGCACTGTTTTGTAAATAATAATAAAAAATACGGTATATATTTATTGAAAAATCACTTGAACTTCAACATTTGTTCTTTTATATATACAATGTATACATTCTTACAGCAGGAATTGACCCGTTCATTCCATTTATTATGCCGAAAGCGTCCCGTTTTCGGTCGGTATGTTCATTAATAAGATTGTGACTTGATCAGTTTCACTTCATCAAGTTCAAGGTTATACTAGGCAGATTAGACTAACGTAAACATTTATTATATTACAATCAACCAAAACTTTATTTTTGCTGTTCTTAGATTTATTTGCATATTGTTAATAATTTGTATAACTGAGTGCATAAACCTTTACAATTAAAATTAAATACCGGAATTGGACGACAAATGCAATAAAACATTTTTCCTAGCTGACTTAGGAATGATTAGTATTACAGACGTTTTAAACCAACACCATAGACAATATAAAGAGCCATTTTACCTTGCATCATCCTATATGTAAATCATTCAATTTAAAATAAAAACAACCAACATAAGGATCAAAATTTCTAAATTTTTCTAAATCACTATCCTCAATTAACTGCAATATTATATTTTTAATAAAATAGATTATATTTAAATAAACTTTAATGTAATTTTGTTATCTATCTTGACAAGTACAAAGTAACTATTAAATTTTGAATAATAGAATTTCTCTGCAGTATAAAATGCAAAAATGTACAAAGCAAAAAAAAAATAACAAATATACTGGTTTAATTCAATAGTTCTTCTGAAATTCTAGTATAAAATTACAAAAGATCTTAATTTTATTAATTGGTTTGGAAGGCGATCGAGTATCGATACTCTTTTTGACTACACACGCCTTGGGAACTCTGCCAACAGCCAGACCCGTATTGTAAATATCCTCAGAATAACCAGAAGATTTTATATTAAAAACCTTACGCACGTTCAACACCCTACATTGAAAAATTACAAAATTATTATATTTGAATGCTTCAGATTTGCAAGATTTAACTCACTTGTATACTGGACCTTCATCAAGATATACTTCATGCAGTATAGTATATAATCTATCAATAGCAGCTTCTCGTTCAGGTCCTGTCAGCTCGGTTTGAATCGGGACAAGAGCGTTTGACACGTAAACGTAGGTTAAAATTGTCAAAAGTAAAAATTTATTAGCGACCATATTGCTGGAGTGTCACTTGACTGAAGTTTACCTAGGAAACACTATTCTTTATATAGGGATCCATTACAAATCATTTCGCGGAAAGCGTAAAATTGTTTATAACTGTGGAAGACAAATTCTAATTTCCAAATCTAATTGTTTATCCCGTATAAGATATGAAACGGAAAAATGTAACAATTCGCTTTATGTCACGAGATATTAAAGCACGAGCAATTAAAGCACCAATCTGTAAATAATAATAATAAAATAAATAAGAACACGATTTAGATTTGTTTGAATGAAGCAATATATAATTTTTTATGGAAAATCCATACTATGTCTTCGATATGACTTATGTGTCGGCATTGTTCATTTACGGTAGGAATCGTTCCGAATTCCGTTCTGAATCTTCTATCGAACTGTAGTTTGCTTTTATAGGCATGCACTCAGCGTAACCAATATTAATAATAGCTATTACAATTTTATAATGTAATTTTGATTTTTATCTAGACAAGTACAAATTAATTTAATATCCCATCGATTTTCTCTATAGTTTAAAACGTTCAATTCAGATGACAATGCTCAGTAGTCGGTTTCAAATTCTAGGGTTCCATCACAAGAGATCTTAATGTTTATACCGCTCCCCGGTTTCCAAGGTCGAGACCAAACTTTGACTTGACACTGCTCGAGAGTTCTCGGATCTCCAACAAACAAATCCACATCGTAAGTA